>NC_069795.1:46530000-47780000 GCF_027406575.1 Nycticebus coucang
GCCCCTGAGTATGATTACATTAATGGTTTAGAAAGGTCTTTTTGGCACCTATATCAAGTGAGTTAGCCCACAGAAAATTAGGCACTGGGATTGATGAGCAATGTATAAATAACTTTTGAAATGTTTAGTCCATAATCCTGCTACACAAGGCTGCAGATTTTCTTTACTTAGCCATGTCTTACTTGACCACTAAACAAGAAAAACAAGACAAAATAAGAGACTTCTTTATTTTTTAGGTCATTTTGGCCACATTCATTGAGGAAACCTCGGGTCATGATTCAAAAGTATTGTCCTCCCTAGTACTCATTAACTTAAACATTTTCTCATATTTTAAAAATAGACTTGTGTGGGGGCATGGCTGATGCTAGAAAGGTTTAGCAACCAGTGTGTGATGGTATCTCCCAAAGATGATTGTGACTAAAAACAAGTAAACAAAACACAAAACTCCAAGTCCCTGGTTGGAATCTCCCAGTAGAAGAAAATGTGAAAAGTTGTAAATATTGTTACTACATAGCTAAATAATTAGGAGATATTTGATATAGAATATAGCCAGGGTTGCTAATATACAGTAGAAAAATTGGCATGTTAATTACTGCTACACACAAAAGTTTTGGCATGACAAAAGTGGTACAATTTTGTTAGATATAAGTAAAAATGCCTTCCAAAGAAAATCTTCTATTCTCTTTAGATTTTTAAAAAATTAAAATATTGGTTGTTAGTTTGTAGTTAATGATTTATCATAGTTCTTATTATAATAATACTGACATTTGGAAGGTGCTTACTGTTGGCTTTACATGTGTATTTGCAGTGACCTTCCCAAAGACTGTGAAGATCTAAGAGGTTAGGTACTGTGCTCAAGCGTGAAGCTGTGATTTCAGGGCAAGTCTGCCTTACTCTCACGTCATAATAACCATTTTCCATTGCTGCAAAATGCTTAGACTAAAAAGTACCTTAACAGTGGAAAACTGGATTTTAATCAGTTGAAGGCATATGAGCATTCTGTTTATAGCTATAAATACAGGATCACATTATAGACCAGTGTACACACATAACAAATAAGTGCTTGTTTTTTCAGACACTTTATCATTTAAATTTAAATTTCTGTTCACTGACATATTTTCAGGTGAAATATGCTAAAAAAGCTATACATATTTAGGAAATATAAAATATATGTATGTATTCTGAAAATGCTTTACAAACTTGCTTATCAAGTTATACTTAGAAAAATTCCATCTGCCCAGACATGGCGTGTAATTGGGAAGGAGTTCTTAAAGCTCATGTGATGGTGGCAGCCCTGCATGAGTTAATTGGCACAGCTGATGGGAGATATCGTTTCCCCAGACTCTCAGATGTCTCCCACCTGGGAAAAAATGAAGTACTACATTTAAGATCGCCATGGAAACAACATAAAATAAGTAGGAGGATAGAGAAAAGAGCTGCAGAATATGATGAAAGTTGCAAATATCCTGGCTCCAGTGTCCAGAACGCCATGGATCTCCTCAGGTCAAATACCGGACATGTTCCTTAGGGATAACGTGATCTGTGTCCTGGAGTGCTTTGGAGAGGACAACCAGAAATGTGTTCCTAATTCCAAATGAGTCACTCAGATACACAGACTTGGAGTTTATTATTATTATTATTTTTTAAGGAGAGGACCAAAAGGAATGTACCATACTTAGGCTCCAAGGATTAAGGAATTTTTATTCCTTGGCTTCCTGTGTAGAGCCTTCCTAGTGTGCTCATTTTGCCCTCAGTTTTATAGGAGCTTAACTTTTAGGTTTGCTTTTGTTATGACTTTCAGACTGTAGGATTCTTTTCAGACCTCCAAAACCAGGCAGTATACAGTGGAGGCCATTATTTCTCCTAAGTTAATGGATATATCGGGTCTCCAGTGGTGTCTCATATCACTATACCCACTGGGGACTATGATGCAAAAACTTAGTAGAGTGCTGTTATGGCACTGAAAAGTATTCAAATTACTGATCCTTAAAAATTATCTTTGGGCATAAACCAATTGCTTATTAGTTTTCTCTAAAGTAGGGAGTATTATATCTGAGACTCTACTAACCTGTCCAAGTGCTTTAGAATATAAAATGCAATACCGTTTATCAGATTGTTCCAGCATTGTTCATTCTTCTCAGGCAGAAGTGCTCCACTTTTTACTCTGTGTGACTTTCAAAGTTACTTAAATATGCCTAGAAAAGTAGGGATGATAGTAACCTGGTAACCTCATAGGGCTTCCTCTTGACATGACTTGAGTACCTATTCTGGTTACTTCCTCAGAGAGGTAGTTAGAAGTTTTTTGTTTTGTGATTTTTTTTTTTTTTTGCATATTTTTTCCCCATGCATTGTACCTGTGACCCCGGGAGTTTTTATTCCTGGGCAATTAGACCCAGAGCTGGCCTGTGACCCTGAGCACAGCAGTTGGCTTAGAGTGAGAGCTCTGCCCAGCAGGGACACCATATTGAGGGCAACTAATTAACTAGATTAGCTATGGTATATATGTAGGCTTGAGAGAAAAATACAGAGAGGGACAAAACCAGGAGCATGGCTCAGAAGGGTAGAGGTATATGGAAAAAGATGGAAGGCAAAAGCCAAAAGGCTGAAGAGCCATGACTAAACCAACATGGAAGATGGAAAGAGCAGGGTGATGCCACTTTGGAGAATCCATGACCCTTGGCCAGGTCCCTCCCTATGCTAGACAGTGTAGGAAGAACACAAACTCCAGCCACGTGAGTAAATTTACTCGTGAACCCATATGCTGCCTGCACCTGTCTTTTGGCAGCGGGCCCAGTGCCAACAGGCCCGTCCTGCTCTGCTTCTCTCCAGCTGCCTTGTTGCCGGTGGCCCGGACCTCCAGCCTGTTTGTCAGCTCAGCGTCCTCAGTGCGCTTCTCCCTGACAACCCACACAATGTGATTTATGCCAATCACTGCTCAAGGAAGGTACATCTCAGTGTAACCTAAGTTAAATGATGGGGTACACACAGCACACGGGCCTCTATCTGTATTTATATTGCTCCATCCATGTCCTGTTTTACTCCAGCATACAACAGTGATGATGACATATGTCGCCTTATCCCTGCTCTTACATTCTCACAAATCTAGCAGGAAGTAGGAACAAGTAGATGCCAAGGACACAGAAGCGGAGACAGTTCATTTGAGAATCACCAGAGTGGAAGAGGCGAGGTCCCTGTAATTGAGAGCTGTTGAGGGGCCTTCCCTTTATGGCTGGGTCTGACTTTGTTGGTGATTGATACTGGTCCTGACCAGGACCCAAACTGTGCTCCCGTGAGGCATCCTCATCACATCATATCCTCACAGTGACCTTGAGCTTGTTAATATACTTATAGATTGCAAGAAACCGAGAGGCATGTTCAGGTTCCCAGGCTGGTAGAGGCTTATGTTGTCAATATATATAATCAAGTTTGTTGATGGTGGCCCCCATGTTGTAAATCATAGACCAATCGGGAAGCTGGTTTGGGGGATCTCAAGGCTATTAACACCCCAATTTCCTCATCTGGAAAATGGCATATTGTATGTGTGTGTGTGTAAAATCAGAAATTAGGAGAGCTCAAAAAAGGGCTCAACTACAATTTGAACTTTACCTTAGCAATGAAAACAATATAATCTAAACATTTGTACCATCATATTCATCTGAAATTAAAAAAAATAAAAACAAATGTGAAAGGGTTATGAAAACAAAGTGTTATCTTAATAAAAAGGGTGGATGGTGATAATGATCAAGCATAAATCTGTGAGCTCACAGTTTTTAAGGACCATGTGAAAGTAAGGAAGGGGGCAAGTATAGTTAGGTTCCAAAGGTTTATTTTCAAGAAGGCATTCAGAACACAGTTACGGTTAGAAAGTATTTTATAATAAAAATCTCGGGTAAAAAAGACGTTACCTTTTATCCTTAAAGTTTCAAGTGAAATTTGACCCAACTATGTCAGCAATCTTAAAGTTTATGAAAAGTGACAAGTCGTATATGCAAGAGAATTTTTTAAAACACATTTCTCTCTCTCCTTATAGATGCCGTTCTTTTTTTGGATTCTATTTCGCTTATTCATATAAGATGTGTTTACCTAGAAGTCTCATATACTGAGATTATAATGTATAATTATAATGTATAGCTGTTAATATTTCCTATTGGTCTAAGATTTGATTTATGAACAGTGAAGTGGGGGGAGAGGTTTTTGAAAAAAATGTATTCTATATTCTATCATTTTAATATACATGATATAAATTAGAAAAATATGTAGGGTAAAATTGTTTAACTTTCCTGTACCCCCAAATAGCCACTTTTGATTTTTAAAAATTTCTTAATCTTATTTTTGTGGATAAACATTTTTTTTACATCTTTCTAATCTTACAAGTTTGAATTTTTGTTCTGTTCTTTCATCCTCGCGTTATATCTGACAGTGATTAAAAGCTTAGAGTAGATAAATAGATAGCCTTGGACTTGAATTGAGTCTTTGCCCCTCACTAGTTATGTGACCTCTGGCAAATTGCTCGATTTCCTTCGCTGTAAAATAGGATTGATAGGACGAGGTGGTTCATGTCTGTAATCCTAGCACTCTGGGAGATCCACATGGGAGGATCACTTAAGGGTCAGAGTTTGGGAAATGAGGCAGAGAAAGAGCCCCTTCCAAAAATAGATGAATTGGCCAGTTGTGGTGGAGTGCACCTGTAGACCCAGCTACTTAGCTGGCTGAGGCAGGAGAATCTCTTGGGCCCGGTAGTCTGAGGCTATGGTGAGCTGTGGTGACACCATTGCTTTCTAGCCAAGGCAACAGAGTGAGACTCTGTCTCAAAACAAAAACAAAACCAAAAAACAACCAAAACCAGTAGGATTGATAGTGGTATAATCTTGTGTGGTAGCAATTTTGAAAGGAATGCGCATAAAGCTCTGATTGGTAGTAAATGTGTTGAACATATTTAATTATTGGGTTGTTAAATACTCAATTATATTTAGTGGCTATCAAATAATCTTTTGGACATTTGTGTTGTTTATAGTTTTTCACTATTCTGACCAATGTATCCTTGCATATAAATTACAAACCATGTATTTCCTTTAGGAAAAAACATTATAAAAATTTATCTTCTTAATTGAATTTTAAAAAGCGCAAATTTTATCTAATTGTTTTCATTTGAATTTAATTTCCTAGTGAAATTAGATATTTGCATTTTTGTTTTTATTATTATTTTTGTTATTATTTTCTTTTCTGAACTGTCTGTGCCTTTTGCTAATTTATCTATTTGGGTCTTAGCAGCATTTTTCTAAGATATTTTTGTTAAAAATGTTGACCCACTATAAATTTTTTTTTTTTTCTGCAGTTTTTGTCCAGAGCCGGGTTTGAACCCACCACCTGAGGTATATGGGGCCAGTGCCCTACTCCTTGAGCCACGAGTGCCGCCCTTTTTTTTTTTTTTTTGTGGTTTTTGGCCAGGGCTGGGTTTGAACCCACCACCTTTGGTATATGGGGCCGGCACCCTACTCCTTGAGCCACAGACACCACCCTATAAAATTATTTTTAATTTCCTATCCTATTTTGTTTTTTTAGTAAACAGTTTTTTTGGTGAGCAGATTGTATCTGTTTTTTTTTTTTTTGTTTGTTTGTGACATTTAAGCTCATAGAATCTTCTTCCACATTGTCCACAGAACATTGAGTATTCACTTTGTTTTATATAGTTTCTGTTCCTTCGGCACACATGAGATTAGTTTCTGTAACAATTAGTGTTGTGAGTATAATAGCCTATAATGCTCAATAGTTTACCAATATTTGGCTAATTTCCATTTATATAAAAATGTTTCATCTTCCTGATTTAATTCAGGCATATTTTTTCCTTTAAACTACATGGGAGTGGTGACTATAAAACTGTTTCCTCTGCCATTTAAAATTCTTTCTGGAATTATTTGAGTGAAAATAATCCCACAAGTATGTGAACTTGTGCTAAGATAATAGCAGTCCCTAAAACAAAATGCGTGTTTTCCTAAACTTTCCTCTCTTCCTTTTTTTAGAATTTTATAGAATCTTCTATCACATTGTTTGAGTCTGACCTAGAAAGTGGGAAGTTTATTGACATTACAAATCAGGAAATTTCTGACTTGGAAGAAATTGGCTTTGGCAGTGAAACAAGATCCATTCATGTTAAAAGTGGAGTGTAAGTTGTCCCCTAATCTAAGAATCTTGAGAGATTTTTTGGTGATTAAAATTGTTGTTTGCTTCATTGTACATCACCTCTGTTCTTTTCTCTTTCTCCCCCACTAGATGGGTAGCCTACCAGCAGAAGTTCTTCTGTGGAGAACAATACATTTTAGAGAAAGGGACATACAAATGCTTTTTTGACTGGGGAGGATCAAATAATATAATCATGTCCATACGACCTGTCCAACTGGTGAGTGGAATGTGAAGATGACCAGTGCCAGTGGCCTGTAATAATATGTAACTGAACAAGTGAGGAGCACCTTTTTTTTTTTTTTTACCATTTACCTCAGCAATTTTTTTAATTGACAAGTAGTAATTGTACATATTCATGGGGTACATAGTGATGTTTTGATACCCATAATGGATAGGATCAGGTAATTAGCATACCCATCATTGTAAATATTTGTTATTTCATTGTGCTGGGAACATTCAATGTCCCCCTCTTACCCATTTGAAACCATAAAATATTGTTAATTACAGCTGTTCTACTGTGGTGAGGAACATTGGAACTTATTCCAAGTATAAAAAAACAGCTTTTTTTTTTTTTTTTACCATTTACCATGACAATTTTTTTTTTTTTTTTTTTTGCAGTTTCTGGCTGGGGCTGGGTTTGAACCTACCACCTCCAGCATATGGGGCCAGCACCCTACCCCTTTGAGCCACAGGCGCTGCCCACCATGACAATTTTTTTTAATTGACAGTAATAATTATATATATTCATGGGGTACATAGTGATGTTTTGATACACATAATGGATAGTAATCAGATCGGGGTAATTAGCATACCCATCATTGTAAATATTTGTCATTTCTTATTCCTCCTATCGAGCTATAATTGGGTATCTTTTCACACTTTTTTAGAGTGCAATTTTTTCATTATGTGTGTGTACGTAGAGAATAAAACAGCACATGAATTTCTATAGACTGCGTAGGGGACTAGTGGATACTAACACATGAATGAGATGACTCCATGATTTGATCAGTTCACTTATTCAACAGAGTTTATTTAGGGCCTCTGGTATGTTGGACATTATGTTGATCACTGGAGATAAAAGATGAATAAGACTGGCCTGATGGGTATCGGTCTCTCAGGGCAGTTAGATGTTGGGGCAGTTAATTATAGTACCATGAGTGAGAAAATTAAGTGTGTAGGCTGTGTTGGGGGCAGAGGAAGAGAGCAATCAATGCCTGGGGATTTAGGGACCTTTCCACAGAAGAGGATGTGTTGAATGATAGCTTAAGGGATAAAAGCAATTTTTCCAGACAGTAAGGGCATTTCACAAAGAAGGAATAATCTCCTTGTGTGCAAAGTCATGAAGTTGATGAAAGAATGTGGCCAGTTTGGATAATAACCAAGATCACAGCACAGTAAGAGTCTCCGTGAAACAATGGCCAGAGATTCACACTTTATCTTTGTAATGGACATTGGGGCACAATTTTCTTTCAGCTACAGTATCATTCAAAATGAATTAGTTATAGATACTAAAATTTTTATAAGAAAATTCAATAGCTTATATGAAGATGTTATAGCCAGTTCAAATAATCTAGTAAATTGGCCAATTAAATTTTTTTTTCCCAAAGGATATTTTCAACACATTCAAATAGGCAACTAAGATTATGTGATTACATATTAAAACGTGTTTTAATATATTTTTCAGGAACCACTTGGGATAAATGAACCTCCACATTTGGTATGTTTAAAAATATTCTTAACTTGTAATTGTTAAATTATTTGCTGAAAATGTTAGTTTTTCTTCTCTCAAACCCATCTGTTTCCCTCAGATAACTTTTCTGTGTCTGTAAGGCTGAGCAGTTTACATTGCACTTGGTACCTGGGGGCAGAAGAGCACCCATTTTTGTTAGTGATTGTTTTGGCCTGGGTTTGTCTCCATTTCTTTCATTTCAGCTGACAGAGCTGCAACTCTGACCTTTTTAGGGTCATTTTGAATCTCTGCCTTCTTTCTTTCCTATTGCCCACTCTTTCTTCAGTATTATGTTTTTATTCAGCCCAGCAAATTAAGTTGTCTTGAGAGGGGCAGACCTATCTTGGAGAAAACACTGTCTTGCCATGTTTATTATGTACATGTGTTTCTCTTACTTACATCAGATGTTTTTTAAAATGAGCTAGTGAAGTTGAAACCCTACATTTTCATTTCTAGTGTGTTAATTATTTGAAACATCTGGAGCCTGATGTTTGCCTAATATCTATTGAGGCCTAGAAATCATGGCTTCAAATTACTCTGCGAGGTCACTATTGATCGTATTTACAGACAAGAAAGTCAAGATTCAGAATTTCGTAAGTTCCATATCATATAACTAGAAGTAGAAATATAGACATTTCTGGCATCTGGCTCCAGTTGACAAAACCACATTTTCGGGGTTTTACATCAAAGAATATAATGATATGACCAGTGCAACTGTAGAAGGAAGGGGGAGGTAAGAGACTTTGCTTTCTTTGTTTCAATTTAAATAACAAATTTTTAAAAATTGCTATCAAAAAGCCCATTATAGTGGTTGATTTTTTTTTTTTTTTTTTTGGCCCTGGCCAGGTTTGAACCACCACCTCTGGTACATGGGGCCGGCACCTTACTCCTTAAGCCACAGGCGCCGCCCTATAGTAATTGATTTTATATAGTTAGCACTCAGTACCTTTATGTAACGTGTCATCATTTTTTCTGAATGTGTATGTTTTTCCTATTCATGTCAATGTTTATATATTTTATACCAGCTGGTTTAACCATGTTGTCATTCACAGTGCTTTCAGGTTTTATTATTCTATTTTCTGATTACCTCAGGCCTGTTGGGAACATTTCCTTTCTGAATATAATTGGTTGTTGTGCTTAAGAGATGCTTCCTGCCAGATCTTTATTTTGAGTTTCTGAAAACACTCAACTGTGGGTTTTTAAAGCATTCTTTGAATCACGAATCAAAATAACATGAGTTGATTAAAAGTTAAGCAGGAGTAATTTCAAACTGTACATTTTCGGGATTTTAATTACAGATAAAAAAATCCCATTCTTTTAAACTGTTTCTTACCTGCTCCTGCTCACTGTTCCTTTTTTTTTATGGACTCCCTTGTTTGGGGCAGATTGCTGGGAGGATTTTCTTGATAGTATTTCCAGTACAACTCGAAAAGAGAACAAGCCGCAGAAAGCGCCCAGTGAAATCAGCCCTACTTCATTTTGCTGGGTATGGCTCAGTTACTGCGTTGTGAAATAAATGTTTTTGACAGGTATATGATAGCTGGATATTTACTAACACATGAACAAAGGCTTCTTTGTTCACCCAGTGTCAAAGCTCTTGTTATTTTCAGTGGACCAAATTTGGGGGCATTTTTCTTATTTATACTTACCTAAACATAAACGGTCTTGGCTGACATACTGGTTCTAGAGAGTTACTAGGAAGCATTTTCTCCTTCACAGATAGTTATGATGGAGTGGCAACATGGATGCTGTGTTCAGATGGAATACTTATGTGCTTATTGTCCCTGTCTGAGGAATAAGGAAGAAATTACATCTCAGAGTTTAAATCAAAGAGGAATTATTATTATTTTTTTTTTATGCTGGGAGTTTTAAGGGATACTCAACTTAAAAGAGGAAAAGCCAGAAAATATATGTGTATGAGATTAATATACATATGTATCATGACAGTTATAATAATAAAATATGGTTGCTGATTGCTCGGTAAGCAAGTTACGATGAGGCATGCCTTATTTGGGATGCTTGTAGAAAACCACCTTTTCTAGAGAAGATTGTTTTTCTCCTAAGGCTGAAGTTCAGTCACTAAGTCCAGTCACCAACTCAGGATATACAGGATCATTGTGGAGATTTTCATTATTAGCAGGAGGTATTTTATTTTTAAAATTGCTTCCTCAAACAAAATAAAAACTGAAGAGAATGTGGATTATCCTCCTAGTGTCATCATTATCATCATCTCTCTCTCTTAGCAAGTCCTGAATATCAGAAATCTGACTAGGTTGAATCTTTTGAAAGTAAATTTAATTTTTAGCTCATGTGGTAGTCAGGCATGATTCTCTAGCAGTGCTAATGAGTTACCCCCTTTAACTCAGCCATGTACCTGTGTTTATGGAATCTTTTTTATAATTAAAAGCCTGGATTTCTTTAAATATTGAGCCACTGTTCCATTTTATCCATGAGTCTAGCCAAGAAAAGCAACTGGATAGTTTCTTATATTAGATAAGTTAGCCTCACTCAGTGAATTTTAAAATAGTCACAGGTTCTGTAATAGTTGTGCTTATAGGAAAATCACTGTCTTAGGCAACTATCAGTAAGATTCAAGCGCAATAAAGAGAAACTACATCTTTGTGGCACTAATTTCAAATCATTTTTATCTGACCCACACCACAGAAGTACTTTGGAGGAGTTATTTAAGCAAGTGAAATCTTTTATGATTGATAAGGGAAATAAAATTATTATAGAAAATGTAATTGTGTGAGAAGTACGTAACACAACATGAGAAAGGTGTAATGTAACAGAAGAATGGAAATAAGACTTTTCTTTAACAATCGGTGTGTTTGTATGAGGACGGTCCAAGGGGCTGGATAGAGGCTGATTTAGACATGGAAAAAATTTCTTCAGGGAAATCATTTTAGTATTAGAGTAAAAAAAATTACATTAAAAATAATTTATAGAATAAATTAAGTGAGCACAACTTCTGTGTTTGGTCAGTAGTTAAGTGTGTGCATTTTTAGTTTGTCATATTAAAGACCTATTGCCACATATTATTCACGTATGTCACAAGTCAAGTTTTACATAGAAAAAAGCATTTCTACAAAACCTTCCATCATAAAGTGGTAATAATTTCTTCCTCAAAGGGTAGTTCTAATGAAGAAATACAATAATATACATATATGGAAAACCAGCCGTGTGCTTTTTTTCCCCCCTACTTCCATACACTTCCCTGTGTGGAGCGGAGAGGGATTGGGGCGTGCCCACATGGCACAGAGGGATGGGGGCAGTTTGAAAAAAACTTGTCTCTTGTTCATCTGTTTGTCTAGGTTCTAAGCATCTGTCTAAGGTATGTGTTTATTTTCTGTTGATCAGGAAAGGAAACCCACATAGCGATTTATCCAGCTGGTTTTCCTCAGGACTTAATTTCTGCAAGGCTTAATTTCACCAAGAGTAGAAACCACAATTTAATTACAGTAGAACCTCTCTAAGTTGACCACCCAGGGGACTGTAACAAAGTGGTCAACATACAGAGGTGTTCAACATAAGGAACTAGGTCTGCTGTACTGATACATACGTGTAGTGCATATCCAATCTATGGAAATTAGGTCAACTTGAGGTCAGTGTAGGGAGATGGTCAAGTATGGAGGTTCTATTGTAATTATATGCAGATTTGGTTTCTGTATGGACGATGCTCAGAATATGATTATGAGAGTTGTCCTGTTCTGAGGCATTTATAAGGTGATCAAAATGAGGTATTACTTTGGTAGGAATGGTCTAATTGGGTGAACCATATATGATATCATTTTTTGGATTAAAAATAAACTCTGATAAGCATTGAACCCAATTTTTTAAGTTTGGCCAGGGAATATTTTAACCCATCAAATTAAAAGGATGTTTAATGAAAGATTATTTCTCTGTATATTAATGAACTTTAATTAATTTTGGGGGGTGTAAAGACTGAGACAAAAAAAGTAGAGGTGTGGCTCGGTGCCTGTAGCTCAGCAGCTAGGACTCCAGCTATATACACCAGAGCTAGTGGGTTTGAATCCAGCCCGGGCCTGCCAAACAGCAATGACAACTACAACTGAAAAATAGCCAGGTGTTGTGGCGGGTGCCTGTAGTCCCAACTACTAGGGAGGCTGAGGCAAGAGAATCGCTTAAGCCCAAGAGTTGGAGGTTGTTGTGAGCTGTGACACCATGGCATTCTTCTGAGGGCAATAAAGTGAGACTCTGTCTCAAAAAAAAAAAAAGAGAGGTGGCCGCTATGTGCGCATATGCTCAGCTTGCATTGTCAGTAGTCTAGGATGTGATGTTTCATGGTAAAATGTTGAAGTGTAAATCTTAAACTTAGTAATATGAAATTAATTTGTTCAACAAGCTGAAAATAAAGTAATAAGACAGTAATGTTCTCTGTTCTCATGTGGCTTTTCTTATTTTTAATATGAACTAAGATAATATTTGCATGCAGGAGAAATTTCTCTACATTTTTGGAGGTTAAACATGATTTGATGTTTTAGCTTCATGTTTTTGAAATATTTAAATGTAAAAAGCATAAGTCTGGGGTGGCGCCTGTGGCTCAAAGGAGTAGGGCGCTGACCCCATATGCTGGAGGTGGTGGGTTCAAACCCAGCCCCGGCCAAAAAAAAAAAAAAAAAGCATAAGTCTGTCTTGTTTTGGACTTTTTTCTTGTTATGGACTCTATCTATGAAAAGTCTGATAGAAAGTTGCAGAAACTTATCTCAAAACTTGCTGTTTTTGATGGGTGAACTGGCTGGCAACCTGTAGAAGACTGAAACTGGACCCACACCTCTCACCATTAACTAAGATAGACTCTCACTGGATAAAAGATTTAAACTTAAGACATGAAACTATAAAAATACTAGAAGAAAGTGCAGGGAAAACTCTTGAAGGAATCGGCCTGGGTGAATATTTTATGAGGAGGACTCCCTAGGCAATTGAAGCAGTATCAAAAATACACTACTGGGACCTGATCAAACTAAAAAGCTTCTGCACAGCCAAGAACATAGTAAGTAAAGCAAGCAAACAGCCCTCAGAAGGGGAGAAGATATTTGCAGGTTATACCTCCAACAAACGTTTAATAACCAGAATCCACGGAGAACTCAAATGTATTAGCAAGAAAAGAACAAGTGATCCCATCTCCGGCTGGGCAAAGGACTTGAGGAGAAACTTCTCTAAAGAAGACAGGTGCACAGCCTACAGACACATGAAAAAATGCTCATCATCCTTAATCATCAGAGAAATGCAAATCAAAACTATTTTGATATATCACCTAACTCCACTAAGATTAGCCCACATAACAAAATCCCAAAACCAGAGATGTTGGCGTGGATGTGGAGGAAAGGGCACACTTCTACACTGCTGGTGAGAATGCACACTAAGACATTCCTTTTGGAAGGATGTTTGGAGAATACTTAGAGATATAAAAATAGACCTGCCATTCAATCCTATAATTCCTTTACTAGGTTTATACCCGGAAGACCAAAAATCACAATATAACAAAGACATCTGTACCAGAATGTTTATTGCAGCCCAATTCATAATTGCTAAGTCATGGAAGAAGCCCAAGTGCCCATTGACCCACGAATGGATTAATAAATTGTGGTACATGTACACCATGGAATATTATGCAGCCTTAAAGAAAGATGGAGACTTTACCTCTTTCATGTTTACATGGATGGAGCTGGAACATATTCTTCTTAGCACAGTATCTCAAGAATGGAAGAAAAAGTATCCAATGTACTCAGCCCTACTATGAAGCTAATTTATAGCTTTCATATGAAGGCTATAACCCAACCTATAGCACAAGAATATGGGGAAAGGGCCAAGGGATGGGAGGGGAGGGGGAAGGTTGGGGTGCAGGGAGGGTAACTGGTGAGGCCACACCTATGGTGCATCTTAGAATGGGTACAGGTGAAACTTACTAAATGTCTTCATACAACAACTAAGAAAATGCCATGAAGGCTATATTAAACAGTTTGATGAAAAAAAAAAAAACTTGCTGTTTTAATGCTCCAGATATCACGTGATATCACAGTTGGAAGGATGTCGTACAAGCCACAGTTGGTCTGGGGGGAATTGGTTCCCTCACGTCCCTGTTTTTGGGTGATCTTTGATATCAGAACAAGTAAGGTCAGAGCAGAATGATACAGCCAGTAATGATACAGCCTCTCTTCCAAGAGAGGACCCCTGGGAGGACAAAGGAGGTGAATCAATGTTGGCTGCTCAGAGATTCCTTTTTCTGGAAGACAGCATTAGCAGAGCAAAGGGTGATGCTGGGGAGTGTTCATTAGGATGCATCCGCTGCCCCCGCGCAGGCCCGTCAGAGCTGGGTGGACCTATGGGCCATGCTATGTCAAGTCTCCAGTGTATTGTGAAATATTTATAGGGCTCATTAATTTTTTTCTTTCTTATTATAGATCCAAGGCCACTAGAGTTGCTGATTATTATATCTCTGGTCTGAAGGGAATTATAGTTGAGATTTCATGGATTTTTCTTGACAAAAAAAGACTAAAATAGAAATGTAGTTGTATGCAATTGTAAGCTATACGTTTAAGGTCTTCTTATCAGAAAACTGAAGCCTATAAGCTGAAATACCTGACACAAACATCTCTCTTCCCTCACCATAAATCTTCCACTAATCCCATCGTTATCATCTTCTCTGCCATCTGCTCTGGTGCTGGCCAGGCGTTCTCCTGGGCATGTGCACATTCTCTCTTCTCTCCTTTATTAACTGTGGATCAGGAAGGGGAGAGAACAGGCGTTACCATCTATCCCCATTCTAATCTGAACCCCTTTCATGTTTAGCACTCAATTGCTTGTTGTTTTATATATCTGTGCTCACCAGAGGGCCTAATAAATGTTTGATATAATGGACAAGGACCACATTTTTGTGGGGGAGAGATTCTCATTTACTCTTACTAGAAAAGTTGTTTTCTAAGCTTCTGTGACCATAATTTGGTGCAAAAGATAGATGAACATGGTAAATACATGGTGACATTTCATTCTTAGAAAGATGTTTTTTAAAAAACTAGTTTAAGGAGAATGTTGTCATTCTTAACATGAATTTAGTGATAATGGATAAAACACAAATCTAATGTTTTGTTGAATGTTGAATGTTTAAATATGTGAAATTAAAGGTTTTTATTTGCTTGCAATGACGTCCAACAGTTGTTCTCTGTTTAATTATTGTTGTGTTATTATTGTTCTTATAGCTCAAAGCATTCAGTAAATCAGGTTTCCAAGGCGAATGTATAGATTTTACAAAAGAAATATGTAATTTGACTTCATTCATGCCATCTTCTTTTAAAGTTCTTCGGGGATGGTAAGTATGCTTGTTGAGTGTTTTCTGTTGTTATTTAAAGACTGAATTTTTTCTAGGTTTACAGAGATTTAGCTCATTTTTATTTTTTGCATGCACAATAAATTTTTAAGATTTTTCATTTAAAAATGAATTTGTTAGCTGTTAACTAGGAGATATTAATTTTGCTGATTTTTTTTTTGAATTTTTATAGAATACAGAAAAACAGAGCACTGGTTAATAAACTTTGGGAACCTCTTGTGGTTTGTTTCTCACTGTTAGGTTGTTTTCCAAATATTTTTAATGTTTCTATTGTATTTTTACTAAATAGCACAACAGAATGCTATAAAAAATAACTAGTGTTTTTATTCACGTACGGTGTATTACTCCTAAATTTATTTTGTTTACTTTTTGTTTGTTTAGGTATTTATTATCCTCATTTCACAGGTGAGGAAACCAATTAAAAGTTAGGGTTTCCAAGAGTTTGAAGTTTCTGTGAGTTATGATGATACCATGGCACTCTACCCAGGGCAACAGAGTGAGGCTGTGTCTCGAAATCAAAATTAAACTAGATTAGATTAGATTAAGATGAAAATATACATCATGAATGTCTTAGATTCATCTTAAGTTTCAATGGTGCACTTAAAAAGTAAACAGTGCCCAACCTAACGGTCCAAACTTAAAAAAAAAAAGTTTCCCAAGCCAAGATCACATATCAAATGTCAGACCCAGGTTTGCTATAGTCATTTTTTGAACCATTTTTGTTTTTGCTTTGAATCTTATATTCTTCTAACTGCAACAACATGCTGGATCTTTCTCATAGGTCTATGAAATTGTATGTAATTTTGAAAGCTAAAATATATTCTGTCATTTTTTTTATTGTGGTAAAATGTACATAACAAGTTTATCATTTAACATTTTTAAGTGTACAGTTCAGTGGCATCTCTGTGTACCATATGTCTGCTTAACAAGCGATCATAAAGTCTGTCTATTCTTTCTTCAGAATGTCTTATGTTTTCTTTCTTGTACTCTGAGAGAACTAGATCTTCTGTTTTTCATTGGGGGAACATCAGTCTCTTCATCATCCCCTGTTCTCTTTATTTTCTTATTTCCAGTGCTTACTGGCAACCATAGGCCAATTATTTGTCCTCAAATCCAGTTTAGTATTTTTAGGGATTTAGTATTGGTAGGGATCTGATTTGATCCCTACCATCATTCTCTGGTATCAGTCCAGTCAAGTTCAAACTCTTTTTCCAGGTTTTCCCGTCAACTGGTCTCATTCCCTGTCCCTCTCCAGCCTGTCCTCATACGGTCCCCTCTCTTCCCTTGCCCTCTGCTCACATTTGCTCAGCCATTTGTGTTCTTCACCCTCTCTACCAGGGGTCAGCAAACTATATAAAGGGCCTGATGGTCAATTTTCGATTTTGCTAGTGAATAAGTCAAGCAGGTTTTTCCCCCTCACATTTCCTAAGCCCTTCTGAAGTTCACAATTACAAAGCTGTCATTGTTTTGTTGTTATTGGACTGCCATTGTGTATAGCTCTGTAAAAAAGCAGCTGTAGACAGAGCACAGACGAGCAGGCATGGCTGTGTTCCAATGCAACATTATTTGTGGACATTGAAATTTGAATTGTATGTATATATGTGTGTATGTGTGTGTATACATAAATATATATATATATTTTTTTTTTTTTGGGAGGGGGGACAGAGTCTCACTCTGTTGCCCCAGGCTAGAATGCTGTGATGTTGTAGCTCACAGCAACCTTACACTTCTAGGCTCAGGTTATCCTCTTGCTTCAGCCTTCTGAGTAGCTGGGACTACAGATGTGCACCACCACATTCAGCTAGTTTGTTCTATGTTTATTTTTATTTATTTATTTTTTTAAGACAGAGTCTCACTTCGTCACCCTCAGTAGAGTGTCTTTATTTTTAGAGACAGGTCTCCCTCTGGTTCAGGCTGAGCTCAAGCAATCCACCTGCCTTGGCCTCCCAAGTGCTAGGATTACAGGCGCAAGCCACTGCACTTGGCATGCATATATTTACATGTCATGAGACAGTCTTAATTTTTTGAAACCCTTTAAAAAATGTGAAAACCAGCTTTAGATTATGGGCATGTGAAAATAGGCAGTGGGGCAGCTTTGGCCCACATGCTGTAGTTTGCTAACCTCTGCTTCATACCAAAGGTCACAGGTCTAATCTACATCTAGCCAGCAGATGTCATTTGTTTGACCTATGTGCTGAGTTAAAAAAAAATTTGTATCGATACTTACTTTTAGGATATATTCCAGGAGAATCTGTTTTTACCTTCCCTTTAAAAATCAGTAAATTGGAAGACTTTTGGAAAGCTTTTGCCTTTGTCAGTAATTACTGAATTGAGCAGAGCATGGACGTTCTCCCCAGTGTACCTGGTCACTGCCATTCCCAGTTCTTTTTACCCGGTACACAACTCATTTGTATCACCTGTCTGGTCTCCTGTGGTTATGTAGGCTTGTGAGCCCTGCTTAATACTAATCCAGTTATATCCTTTAAGATTCCCTCTACCCTCATTCTTTCTGTTAACCTTCTTGATCCTAAATCAAGCAGTCTTTTCCCTCCCATATTTTCTGTAGCTTTTCAAGCCTCTTTGTATTTGTTAAGTGTTTGAATACTTACCTCCAAAAAGGATATGAAAGTTTATAACATTAAAACAGGTCACCAAAGTTAAATAGATTGTTTCCAAGTCTTTGGTAAGAGAGAAATACATGTGTCAAGGACCTTTTGTTACCGTTAACTTGGCTCTGAGTTTCTCTCCACTAAGATAAAAGAAAGTATTTTGCAAGATTTAGATTCATTTGTTTTAATATGAAGCATTGAAATTTTTCTGGAGGAAAATATGTTTCTCCTAATACTTAAGTCTAGGACAAATTAGTCACAGATGTCTTATACAACTAATGTTTAATAAAACAATACAAGAACCTCGGAGAATGTGTAAACACCTGGAATGCTCCAGAGACCTGAATCTGAGCCCACCATTTCCTAGCTGTGTAACTGAGGCTGATTGGGTCGTCTCTCTGAACCTCAGCTTCCTCATCTGGAGAGGAGGATAATAGGACCTACCTCAAAGGATTCTTTTAACAACTAAGTACAATAGTATACGTGAAGGGCTTAGCTTCATGCCTGGCACTTTGAAAACATTTGATAATTATTGGCTATAAAATGCTTATTACATGAAATACATGTCAGTAAATTATAATGTCACAGAGCATTTCTCTGGTTATCCAAAGTTAAGCTGGTATAGCTAGTGTACAGTCCCAGTGATCTTAAATTATAGAACTAGAACTTAAATACCCCAAAACTAAAGTAACAGTAGCCAATTAATTTCTCCTTTTGGTTCCTTTTCAAAAGGGCATTTTTTTTTTTTTTTTATTTTGAGACAGTTGCACTCTTGTCTCCCTGGGTACAGTGACATGGCATCAGAGGTCACAGCAACCCCAAATCCTTGGACTCAAGCAATCCTCTGACCTCAGCTTGCCATGTAGCTGGGACTATAGGCACCTGCCACAATGCCTGGTTAGTTTTTCTGTTTTTAATAGAGAGATGGGATGGGGTCTCACTCTTGCTCAGGCTCGTCCTGAACTCCTGAGCTCAAGTAATCCTCTCATCTTGGCCTCCTAGAGTATTAAGATTACAGGAGTGAGCCACCGCACCTGGCCTTAAAAGGACATTTATTAACTGAGCTTTAGTTGAATGCTTTATTGAGCTTAACTCACCATCAAAGATTTCTAAAAGACTTTTAAAAACTTTCCATTAGTTAGTGGATGTCAGGTGACAGATTTTATATGCCCTCCTGTGATTTAAAAATCCACCTCCTATTACCCAGACTGAATACAAGCTCATCATTAAATAAGGGTATAAACTATTATTGGGGGGTTCTTGTAGAGGTTCCCAAAAAGGACTTCTAATCGTTCAAGTACTTAATAATCACCATAATTTGATCCCAAAGGTTTATAATTAAAGACACTAGAAGAAAGAATGTCTTTAACTTAAAGCGGATGTCTTCTTATTTTTAATTTCAGCTCTATCGTTTAATAGTTGGGGGAACCTTGGGCAAATCACTGCATCTTTCTAGTCCTTAGTTGTGTTACCTGTGAAAAGGATACACTTTTCTGACTCCCAGAATTATTGACAGCACAGTGAAATAGTGTATGTGAAGGGCCTTGCCTGATGCCTGACGCCTGGTGGGCGGGCAGTGAATGACAGCAGCAGCTGTTTTTTGCTGGTGTTGGTCAGCATCACGTCTTCTATGCCCCGCGCCCACCTGGGTTCCACAGCACGATGATGACCCTGCACTGCCAACTGAATGCGATTGACCGACTGTCTTACTGCTTGGCTTTTAGCTGGCTCCTGTTTTACCAAGAGAACATTTCTGACAACCAGTGTGTATTAGAAGAAGGCCTCTATTCTGACCTTACTTCCTGTGGCTGCCCAGCGTCTAGAGTCAAATCTCTCAAGCCCATTGATTATGTGAGTACTTGGCTCAGAGCATGTTTGCGATTCTTTTTCTTGTCCAGTTTAATTACCACAGATGATGATGTAAAGTTGGAAGAAATGATACAAAGGGAAATGTTAAACTATCAAAAATAGGAATAACCTATTTATCAGTTGTAAAATTGAGGTTCACTCACCATATCCAACCAAAATATAAGACTGCTATTTTTCTTTTCCTTTTTGTAATTAGAGGTACAGACTCAACACCTAGAGTAATGTAGGTTTTGGCTTAAATCCCAGTTTGATACTTCAACCAACTCAGCGAAGTTACTTGGTTTCCTTACCAAGTAATTTATACAATTTATCGGTAGCCATTGTGTGGGTTTTTCACAAGAAGATTAATAAAGACTTTTCATGTGGGAAAAAAAAGAAAAGAAATACATTCATTTGTGATTAAAAATGAAGAGAAAGGAAAAGGTTATGCTGAAAAAGAAAAAATAAAGTACTTAGAAAGTAGAAAGTACTACTTGTAAGGCTACTGGGACATTAAATAAGATGATGTTTGTAAAATGTCCAACATGTGGTGAGCATTCAATCATATGAGCTGTTAATACTATGGATATTACTGTCATAGCTTCTAAAATACAAAAATAATAACTTGACCATCATATAATTCTATTAGATAAGTCACATAACAATTTATCTGCTACTCAGGTTTACAGTGTCATTTTAAGTCATGGATCACCTCTGGTATTGATTTCAAACCTTGTTTGGGGGAACCAAGGCTTTCTTCCTGGTGTGTGCAGAATTATCTGGGTTACCTTGGAGGCCCATGTTTATAAAGGAAGTATGTTCTCCGTTTCAACACATTTATTCAGAATTTTACACGTAAGAAAAATAGGATCACTGCTCTAGGACATCAGTTCTGAGCTCCTGATGAATTGGGTCTATGCAGAAGAAGGAGCGAAGATCTAGGGTATTTCCAAGATATCTAGTTATGGCAGTTTTCTAGGGACATGTTTGGTCAAAGCCTGAGTTTTACACAGAGCCGATAAGAGGTCCTCCGTAATACTAGGAACGACTCAGACTTTTTGGCCAGAGCTGACTCCAGGGATTATGGTAACACCCAGGGTCTTTGATCTCAACCTAAGCAATGTATTCTTGTTGTCAAAAGCACAAGGGTATTTTGGTCTATGTCCAGTTGCTCATCACAAAAAATCCAATTACTAAGACAATGAGGATGGCCAAGGAAGAACAGAATCTTCAATATGACAGATGTCTTGTTGGGAGAATAAGGGAAGCTGCCTCAAATCTGTCTCTCCAACTTAGGGATATCACGGACTTTGAAAGGAGGCAGAATGTAGAGCATCTCGCAAGGGGTTACATGCATTGGTGACAGCTTATGGGGAATGGTGAATCTTGGCATCAGGAAGTCTACCCTGGCACCTTCAGAATCGCAGCTTCTTTGTCTTACAGCAAATCTATCATTTTAGGCTGAGTATGGTGGCTCATGCCTATAATCCCAGCACTTTGGGAGGCTGAGGTGGAATGATAACTTGAGGCCAGGAGTTTAAGTCTATGGTTTCTGAGAAACAACTCAAAGGCTCAAGTAGTTAAGGGAGATAAAATCATATAGGGGTTCATTAAGCTGGTTACAGTACTATTTCACAAGGCATTCCTGGGTAAAGTATTCTTGGTATCAGGCTAAGAATAGAGTCTTGGCTGAGGAACAGGAATAGAAATAGAGTCCTGGGTCTCTCTCAGTAGCTTTATAGATACCAACTTGGAAAAAATAAGTGGCTACCGATGGTTTCTGTCTGTAGGAGGAAAACTGGTTAAAAAAAAGAAAAGAATGTGGTTGGTAAGTCTCACAGGTTTTGATGATGCTGAAAAAAAGGCTTTGAAAAATAGTCCACATTTTCTGGGAAGGGAATTTTCTTAGCAATTTTTGTGGCTAAATCAACAGATGATATTTGTTTGGTATTAAACAAAAGATATAGGTCTAAATATGAAAGTATATGTAGGACTCTTGAAAGGATTTTGTAGGACTCTTACTTCAATAAACTAAACTAACCAATTTTTTAGGGAGGGCATTTTAGAAACAGGGTCAAAAGTAATGAGCATTATTATTTTTCTTCGAAGAGTTCTAATTTCTTTATATTCATGAAGTATGAAATGAATAGTTATGACCAGAAGTGAAAATGTGCAGAAGGAAAGATCTTTGTTGAAGACATGTTAGGGCAACAAGTTTGGTGTTGGAGTGGAAGTCGCATGAGATAAGGTTAGGTAACCCAGCAAACATCCAGATTGACCATGAAGAGGCCTCAGCAGGCAGTGCCTTGGTGCATCACCTGGGAGGCCCCAAGGTTCTGAGTTGACAGGACCTAGAAAGAATACGTAAACCAGTGGTCAATTTAGTAATTTGTACTTAGTAGATTCTGGTGATTGGAATGCTTCACAGTTCTGTCCTGAGCATTTTTTTGCCTCTCTGGAAGAATGGAAGAAACTGAATTATTCATTAGAAGGTTATTTATTGAGCCTAATAATTGGGTAAAATAAGATATACATCTTGAACATTCCATGCTCTTTCTACCCGTTGCGAAAGAGTCTCCTGCCACTCTCCAGGCCCGGTCACTCATGTGCTCCAGATTCTGGATGTCCTTTCCCCATGCAGTGCTAGACACGCTGTGCCTGTTCTGCATCTGTGATTCCTTCTGCATCCTCTCTCCCCTCACTCTTTTCTTACTCAGGGATTGATATGCCTTTTTCTATAGGTTTGTTAATACTATTGCCTATGCCACTATCTAGTGGGATTCTGGATTTGTTCTAGGAAATGTTTCTGTCAACTGGAGTTTGACTTCATGTATGTATGAGCTGATCTTTTGATTTTAGTAAAAACTGAAGAATTCTAAAGGAGCTTCCTATAGTTTACATCCCAAGACATGCAGGGAGTTGTGCTTAAGTGTCAATGTGGTATAATATTAAGGAGTCTTAAGACTTTAACTTCATACAAGATCAGTTATATCTTGCAAGTGATCGGTTGTTCCAGGCTGACTTCTGTTGGTGCAAATTGCTGTTACATTCAGGAGGTCCATGGGTGCATGATTTGCAGTCTTGCAGTCAATTCCTGTGAAAGGAGCTGAGAGCATAGTTTATAGTTCTGCTTCTCACTAATATGACCTTGGAAAAATCTTTTAATTTATTTGGGCTTTGATTAACTCATCTGTAAAGAAACTGTTTTGTAATAGGTATTTCCAAATTATGGACAACCTTCATTTCTGTTATAAATAAGTGGCCTAGTCATATTTCTAACTTGACGTGAAAAAGAATCCATCTAGCCTGAAGATTCACATGCTCAGAGGGAATGAGATCATGTGTAAGCATTTACAGTGGTCCCCAGAATCTCAGTGGTTTGTAACAAAAGATGCTTTTTTTTTCCATATCTTGTCTCAGCAACTGCAGGATGGTTGCTTGGCCTCCATTCTGGGAGGAGTGGGCTGTAAGTTAGTTTCAGATACACTTTTGGTACATATTTTGTTTTGGCACCAGGCTATTGAGCACCTTAGGTGGAGACATGCCTGTTTTCATGATAGTGAAAAGGAGGAATAGAGGCCCTAGCTGCCGAATCACATTTGAAGCTTCTGCTTGGCTATGACACCACTGTTCCCCTTCACATTCTATTGCTAAAAGCAAGTCATGAGACCAAGCACAGCATCAGTGGGGTGCATAAGTGATCAGATTCCTCATCCTCCTCCATGGGCAGGAGTGCAGTTGACAGAGTAAATATATTCAAACAATAATGCAAACTACCAGAGATGTATCATCTCACAGAAGTGTTCCCTGTTACTAGATTTTTGGGGAAATCAAATTTGAATAATTTTGTGTATATTATTCTCTCTGTCATCATAACAGACCTGGTTTCCTTTAAAAAAAAAAAAAAGGTTATTGTTCAGGTTCATTTTTAGTGACAGACTGGAGGTGGTTTAGTGGCTGTCAAATGAAGGGTATGGTAGACAAGTAGAAACTACCTCAAAATATGGTCCCAAGGTCCCTTTTAGAATTCATTTAGAATTCTAAAATCATAGGTAATTTAATATTGAGAAATCTAATTTAACCACACCAAGATGATTCTGTTTAAGCATTTGAAAAAAATAGGTGGCCTAGTGTTGGGAAAGTGAAGCAATGCCCAGGACTTTCATCAGGTTCTTTATAAGATGTATTTCTGAAAAAACTGTGTGTCTGATAATACATGTGAATATCTATTTCAAACCATAATGAATGAGTTTCTATTGATTTGTTTCTTGTTATGATTTTCTGCAACCTTGTTTGGTAAGTTTGATTGTTCAACTGTGATTACAAAACCTTTTCAGATGAAAGGGATTGATATAAGGCTTAACAGAGCTTAAGTGTTATGCTGGGGCTTCTATATTTAGAAATAGTCATAAGGTGTGAAAGAGCAACAAGATGACAAAAAGGCTAAAGCTGATGATTGGGGCACTAGGTGTTGGTTCTATGAATACAAAACACAACTGATAAGAAATTTTGTATAAGAAAGCTGAAAAGTATTCTATTTCACTTTGATCAAAGAAAAAGACGTAAAGTAGCTGAGTTGTTGTGCAGTGTTTGTAATTATATAATGTGTGGCATTTGTGACATTTCACAGTGTTGCTGAATATGCATTTTAGATTTATTTATTCGACATAAATGTTTAACACTTAACTATGTACCAAATATCATGCTAAGTACTGAATATGAATGAAAAAAAAAATTAGATAACATAGCAAACTTTTGTCAACAAATTCAAATGTCATTTTCCTCCTGGCCCCTCAAGTGTGGATGTTTCCCAGAGATCTGTCTCTTGTCCTTGGAATTTTCCATTGTCATAACTTCAGGCTCTCACCTCCATCAATGAAGATGATTCCCAAATCTTTAGAGTAAGCAGGAGTGTATTATTCCCTGAGTTCCATTCCCAGATTCCACATGGGCCTTTGTCAGCGTGCTCCACCAGCAACACCTTTCTCCTCCTAGACTTGTTCTTCTTTTATTCCCAATTGATTTATGCTGAAAGATATCATCATTAACCCCTGTCATCTAGTCTTACAAATAGTCTTTAGCTTTGATTTTCCTTCATGATTTCCAATATTCAGTCACTATTAGCTATTTTACCCTATGACATATCTTTATTTCTTTTTTATTTGTACATATTCATGGAGTACAAACATAATTTTGCTACATTGACACACTGCATTGTGGTGAAAACAGGGCCTTCTTTGAATCTATCACTGAAGCAACAATACACACTGTACTCACCAAAAACATCTCCTGACCTCCTTCCAATTCCCCAGCACTCTACGTCTCCAATGTCTATTATTTCACACTCTTCTTTCATGTGAACATATACTTAGCTCCTACTTATAAGCCAGAATATGGGGTATTTGTCTTTGAATATCTGAGTGGCTTCACTTAGGATAATGGCCTCCAGTTCCGTTCATGTTGCTGACAAAGATATGATTTCATTCCTTTTTCTGGCTGAATAGTATTCCATTGTGTATGTATACCACATTGTCTTGAACCCTCTGCTGATGGAAATTTAGGTTGATATCATATATTTGCTATTGTGAATAGTGCTTTGATACATGAGTGCAAATAATTTTTTTATATAGGTATTTCTTTTCCTTTGAGTAAGATACTGAGAAGTGGGATTGCTATGGTAGTTCTATTTTTAGTCCTTTGAGAGATATCCATGCTGGTTTTCATAGAGTTTGTACTGTTTACATTTCCACTGATAGTGTATAAGCTTTGCCTTTTCTCTGCATCCTCACCAATAGATCTGTTAATTTTTGTCTTTTCAATAATAGCCATTCTGATTGGTGTAAGATATCTCACTGTGGTTTTAATTTGCATTTACCTGATGATTTATGATGTTGAACATTTTTATATGCTTTTCTTTGCCATTTGTTTGTCATCTTGAAATATCTACTCATGTGCTTAGCCCACTTTTTAATAAGGTTAATTGCTTTTTCATTGTTGTTGAGTTCATTTCCTCCTAAATATTAGATACTAGTTCCCTGTTGGATGTACAGTTTGCAAATACTTTCTCTCATTCTGTACCTTGTTTGTTCACTCCGTTGGTTATTTCTTTTGCTGTGCAGAAGCTTTGTAGCTTAATTAAGTCCCATTTGTTTATTGTTTGTTTTGTTGCCTGTGCTTTTGAGGTCTCAGCCATGAATTCTTTGCCTAGATAAAATCCAGAAGAGTAGTATTTTTATGGTGTCAGCTATGTTATGTCCTCAATTTTTCTTGTCATTTCCCTCCCACTTCTATGACCAAGCTTAGAGCTTCATTCTGTCTTTCCCAAACTATAGTGATGATCATTTAAATGATTTTCTTTTTTTGGCTCTTTCTTCTTTCTCTCTTATTTGTAACTTTGAGCAAGTGACCTCAGTACCTTAAAGTCCAGACTCTAAGCTACTGTCTGATCTACTTTTCCAATGTTGTTGCTCAGTCATCATGTATCCTGTTCACAAGGGAGGTCTTCCTTTCCAATATCTTCCTTCAACTTTATTTATGTTGTTCACGTGGCAATTTAACCCCGTGTCTTTCTTCAGCTTTCTCTATTTCTGTTGTTCATCTGGCATCTTGGCAACTTAAAATGTACTTTCTCTTTCCCCTATTTAAATACTGTAAGATCTACGTTAAAGGACCCTGATTTTAGGAAGCATTGAATGATGTTCATTTCTTGTCGTGTATTTTCCTCTGCCATGAATATTCTTTCTCTGTGTCTCAAGGTGCTTTCATTTGCTACCTTTCATCACACCTATTGAACCAGTAAAACCACTGAGGGCAGGAGCTATACTTATTTTAGCTTTGAATGCTTTCACCTCTATGTCCCGTCTGTTTAGCAAGAGTATGATAAAAATATCAAGAATCCATTACCTAGTAATATACTTAACTAATTCATTCAGGCCTAAATTGCAAGCAGTACTTATATATATAAACTTTGTTCTTCCATTTCTGTTCATCCTATAGGAGAAGTTGTACTTTGGACTTATCACAGGCTCGTGAGTTATCCACTTACAATGTTGTAATAATAGCTTTAGAAGTAGGGGGTGGGTGGGGAACATAATTTAGAAAACAGTAATTTACAATGGTCAGCTACTGATGAAATGTCTTAAAATCACTGGATATTAAAAAAAAATGGTAAATATGGACGAGAGTAGGACACGTGAGTGAATGTTGGTTGACCTAAGAAGGAGGAAACTGTGAGTTTCAGACTACTTCGGAAGACACTGACGCACTGGCCGACTCATGACGTGGAGTGGGCACTGCTGTTACTACATTTCCATGGGGGCAGTAGTCTGCTCCTTCTGTAATGTCTCCGCGGCAGTTGACGTGGGAGTTTGGCCTTTGAAATAATAATCCAGTGCTAGCAGCTACAAACTGGCCAGGCCAAAGAAATATTATAACCACAGGCTGTAGATAAACTTCAGATGAATAAGACTGTGATGACATAAATGATGTTAAAAGGGTAGAGTAAGAATTGGCAAGACAATGATCCATTCTGTGTGAGGATACTGAAGAGGCACAACTATAAATAGAGGAAGACTATAAATCCAGCGTCACAATGAAAGGAAGCAATGATTTTATGAAGTGTAGGAGAATTTGGTTACTATTAAACTTTTTAGCAGAACTTGTACATAGTGAATGGTATTAACTATCATGCACACTGAAACCAAAGGCTAACACAAACCTTTCGTAAACATCACACTTCCTAGTGAGACATTTGAGGCGGTTCTCTTTAAATTGAGGCAGAAAACAAAGACCTCTACTATCATTACTCCATTCCATGCTATTCTGGAGTCCTAGCCAATAAAAAAATCCAAAAAAAAAAAAAAATGAGAATAAAACAAAAAAGAATATAAAGGAAGAAACCAAACTGGCAAGAGCATCTAACTGGAGTGTCCAAACTTTTTTCTTCTCTGCTACTAATTGGAAGAATAAGAGTTGATTTGGGCCACATATTAAATACACAAACACTGATGAAAGCTGATTAGCAAAAAAGAAAGTTCCCATGCATACTTTTTAGGATATCAGACACCACTGATAAGCAAAATAGTCCTCAAATACTCAGCACATGGGCCACGGTTGGACACCTCTGAACAGTTTAAATTATAAATTATTAGGATTATTGGGAATCTAATACATGGAAGTAAGCTTTTCTGAGCAAAACTACAAAAACCTTATTGAAGGACATAAAGTAGCGCTTCTCAACCTGTGGGTCCCGACCCCACTGGGGGTCAAACGACCCTTTCACAGGGGTCACCTAAGACCATCCTGCATATCAGATATTTACATTACGATTCATAACAGTAGCAAAATTACAGTTATGAAGTAGCAACTAAAATAATTTTATGGTTGGGGTTATTAAAGGGTCACAGCATTAGGAGGGTTGAGAACCCCTGACAATAAAGGATGAAGAGATATATAACCCGACTGGGCGCGGTGACTCACGCCTTTAATCCTAGCACTTTGGGAAGCCAAGGCAGTGGATTTCCTGATCTTAGAAGTTGGAGAGCAGCCTGAGCAAGAGTGAGACTGCATCTCTACTAAAAATGGATGAACCAGCTGGGCATTGTGGCAGGCGCCTGTAGTCCCAGTTACTTGGGAAGCTGAGGCAAGAGGATCACTTCAGCCCAAGAGTTTGAGGTTGCTGTGAACTATGATGCCATGGCACTCTACCCAGGGTGACAGAGTAAGACTCTGTCTCAAAAAAAAAAAAAAAAAAAGAGATATAACTTCTTAGAGATAAAATGATTCAGTATTATAAAGATATGGTTATTAATTTGGGAAAGTTATGGGTCCGCAATAGCCAGGATAATTTTTAAGAACAACAGGCAGGGCAAATTTCTCTAAGGAATAGTCTGTGTAGCCTGCCTACCATTTCTCACCACTTGTTCCTCAGTCGTTATAATATAGATTCTACCCCTTTTCTCTGACCCATCCTGGAACCAGCTCTTATAAGGTTTATCAGCTGCTTCCTCATTGCCAAAACTTTTCCTCAGTGTGAGGAAGAGGGGAAGAGTTTGCTAGTGTGGGACAAACCCTTCTTAGCATTTTCTCCCCCCTTTACTTCCATAATGTAAAGGTGGTCCTGTTTTGGCTCTTCTGTCCTGGTTCATTTCTTCTGTCACCTCCCTTTCTATCTTTCATCCCTACGCACAGTCCCTGTGTGTGTCCCTGCAGTCCTGTGTACTCCTTCCATTTCCGTTTTTTCACATGTATTTCCAGTTGTTACCCACATTCTGGAGTTCCTGAACTGAACCTTTCTAGGCCTAGTCTTCTCCCTGAATTCCAAATGAGAAGGGACAGTGTATGGTGGGCATCTCTGTTAAGACCCTGCCTCTCCCTCAACGTTAAAATATCTCGTTCTAAATATAAAATCTCGGCTCCTGGGCATGCTTTTCCTCCTGACTTTCTTATGTATGACCAATCATACCACTTCCTCCCAGCTGGAACTTTTCATGCCTCTTCCCCCCAAGGACTCATTTCATTCTGTGGCCTTGGTGTGTCCATCTGACCACCACGATGGCTTATCCTGACCATCCCTTATTCTCTGGTTCTCTTTTTCTTTGGTTTCAATTATTCTACCCATACAGTGGTGCTATTATTTTCATTTTCTTTATTCTTTACTCAAGTTGTTCCCAAATAAATTTCCTGAAGGCTGTTAAAAAATGCATACACAAAATGCAAATTGTATGCATAACAATCATCAATTAATTTTTTTTAATTTTTTCATGAAAAATGCTTTTTTTTTTTGAGACGAAAATCTCACTTTGTCACCCTCGGTAAAGTGCCATGGCATCATGACTCACATCAACCTCAAACTCTTGGACTTAAGCAATTCTCTAGCCTCAGCCTCCCAAGTAGCGGAGACCATAGGCGCCCACCACCACTCCCGGCTATTTTCGGAGACAAGGTCTCACTCTGGCTCCAGCTGGTCTCGAACCTGTGAGCTCAGGCAATCCACCCGCCTCAGCATCTCAGACTGCTGGGGTTACAGGCGTAAGCCACCATGCCTGGCCCGAGAATACATCCTTTTTTTCTATTATTCTTTGGGATTCATTGAGGGTACAAAGAATTAGGTTACACTGATTGCATTTTAAAATTTTTGAATAATATATTTTCATGGTTTAAAAAAATCAAAAAGTACCAAAAGACATGCAGCTCAAAACTCTGTGCCCATTTGCACCCTTTATCTTCTCAGATGCTATTTTCCCAACAGGTAGTCATGGTTACTGGTTTTCTATTTATTTTTTTAGAAATTTTATAATGTGTATGCAAGTACATGTGTGTGCATAAATTTTCCTTTTCTACAAAATGATAACATATGAAATATGCTATTTTATGCTGTTCTTTACTTTGTATTTGTCTCTAATGAGCATATCCTGGTTATCTTTCTACAAACAGCTCCTTGTTCTTTTTTTTTTTTTTTTACAGCTGTATAGGATTCTTCTGTGAATGTATCCTCATTTATTCAACCAGTCCCCTCTTAATGAACATTTAAATCATTTCCCATCTTTCACTATTTCAAGCACTGCTACAAGGAATAACTTTTTGATAGTCATTTTGCTCTTTTGTGGGGTCACTTGTGAGAGCCAGTTGCTGTCAGACTCTTATTCACTTTCCTTTGACCCTCCACAGTCCCTGCTCCTCATGCTCTGCTTCTCATGTGCCAAGTGCAAATACCTCTTTGCCCACCCTCAGTCCTTAGTTCAGAAGCTTCAAGGACTTCCCATTGTCAGTAAGTTTACCTCTGCCTTGTCAGTGTGGAAGGGGAAGTGGGCAGCTCCATGCACGGTCACAGTGGGGGCAACGTGGCACCATTTCCTCTTGGACCCTGTCTTCTGGCAAAATGGTCTACTTTCCATTCCTCCATGTCCCATGCATTTCCGTCTCCCTTGCTTTGCATACAGAGGCTTCCCTCTACTCTCTGTCTGCCTTCCAAGTCCATTGCTTGCATTGAGATTGAGCTTGCATGCTTCCACATCCATGAACCTGCCTTGGTTCCTGCTCCTTTCTGCTAAAAGTAATTTAGCTTTCTTCTGAGTAACTGTTAAAGTGCATATCCTGTTCCACCTTGAGTTATGGTGCAATATCCGTGCAATTCTCTTAATTTGGCTGCTTGTTAGTAATACAAGGATACAAGGATGGTGCCTTGTTTCTATGTATTATCCCCCAAAAGTCTGTTAGCATGGTGTCTTACATATACTGATGAATGAAAAGAACAATATTAAATCTATTCTCATCTAATATGAAGGGTTAAGGGAATATTTACTTTTAATGCAGGAATTACCACTGTTCCTGTGCATTCTAGCTATTTTTTTTTTTTAATTAAGGATGCCTTTTTACTCCATCCTAGGAATGTTTTTTAAGAGGTTAAAGCCATAAAGTCTTACATTCCCAGTGATTGCTCCTGTGACCTCCTGGGAAATCAGGGTTCCGTTCCATTCCGTGTTTATTCTCTTATCAACTAAAAGCATTGACAGGACCGGTTTTTGGTTCATAGTAAAGCATCACAAGACCATAATATGATATTTGGAACCAGGTATCACTTTTTATGGTGTCATTTTTATTATGAGATTGATTGCTTTTCTGATAGCTTCAATTTTTATTTATAAAATAAATTAAAATTATTAATAGAATCTTATCTTGGCAGTACAGTTTTGACTATAATGTCCTTAAGCGAGAGAGAGCAGTGAACTGTGTGCATTTGAGAGCACAGTGATCCAGAGGACCCTGTGTTCACACTGAGATGTCAGGGAGGTCTGGCTGCCACATGTGGTGATGCTTTCTCTTTTCTGTGCTATTAGGTGTTTGAAGAACCCTCCATCAGCCTTTTTGCTCAGGAACATTGTGAGGGAAGAGAGTTACATCTAGAAGAGGCTGTGAACTCTGTTTTGAACAAGGATCTGCACTTCTACACACAGTCTGTGTGGGTTAAAAGTGGACTGTAAGTATGGGAGAAGGGCTTGCTCTTACTTGGTCACAGTTTGGGGACAGAGCTGGGCAGTTGGTTTTTATTTGCCCAGTGCTACTGGTTTGGTCTAATGGTGCTCTCACTCTTTTTATCCATCTATGTAATAGTTCTATTTAAGTTAAGAGAAGACCTCAGACCCTGTCTGGTCTGTGGTAGTTTTCTGTGGCCTGGGGGGAAGAGGTCATGGGGGAAGAAAGGCCCTCTCATGGTCAGAACATGTGTCCTAGAGTAGCTCAACCAGATGACTTTACCCCACTGAGCCAACTGTCCTTGTAGGAGAAATTTCAGTAAGTCAGCAACTTTGGTTAAAGCCATTGCCTGCTTAAGGCAAGTGACTGTTGGCAAGACTTAGAGTGTTTTGTTTAAGAGTGCTTGTGTTTTTGTTTGACAGAATGTTTATTTTAGAGCAGTTCCCTCCAGGGTACTCGTTTTCATGTGACTACACTAGTTGACCTGCCTCTCACCATTCACTTAGGCTGTCCATAAGAGAGGATCCAAGTTGTGTGGGGCCTGCGCAAGCTGGAACATATTCTTCTTAGTAAAGGATCTCAAGGATGGAAGAAAAAGCACCCAATGTACTCAGTACTATTATGAAACCAATATATAATCACCCATACTTCCATATGAAATATAAAATACAGCTATAGCCCAGTATGAAGGGGAGAAGAGGAGGGGGAGGGGAGGGGACGGGGAAGGTCAGATGGAGGGAGGGTAATTGGTGGAAACACACCTATGGTGCATTTTGCAAGGGTACATGTCAAATCTATTAAGTGTAGACTATAAAATGTCTTAATACAATAATTAAGAAAGTGACGTGAAGGCTATGTTAACCAGTTTGATGCAAGCATTCCAAACTGTAGACAAAATCAACACATTGTACCCCATAAATGCATTAATGTATACAGCTATGATTTAATTTAAAAAACCCAATAAATTATAGATATAAAAATTAGGTCTCAATGTTTCCATTAATTAAGAACAAAAATGGTGAGAAGCCCGCAAGTGAGGGGCTCTGGACTTGAAGCTCTATCTGCTTCCTGGAAAATCTGCCTCTCAGGCCATTTGTGAAGAGTTTGTCATATAAGCCAGCCCTTACTCCTGCACTATTAGGGTTTTGGTACCAAAAGTCCTAACAAAACATGCAGTGCTCAATGGTTGTTTTAAAAATAGCTTTTTAAAAATTTCTTATGGCTTTTAAATTGTTATGTTAATCAGCTCTGCTTGTTTAAATATCTGAGATAATGAAAGAAGTCAAGAATATAAGTTGATTATGTTAAGTCAACTTAATTAAGTCAACTGTTATGATAAGTGGCTTTTACATATTCACATATGTAGTAGCTTAAATTTTCTTCTGTGAAATAGAGAAAATTCACACATAGCCTGATGTTTATTGTAACAAATTCATTTACTGTAGGCAAAATGTTCTAATATGTTATTTATTTATCAATAAACTGGTATTTGAATTTAATTTTATATTCTTGTGACATAAGACCTTCACAGCATTTTACATATTTCTTTAGAGTTTCAAGTAAAACTTATTTTTGACTCACCTCTGAAAATTCCTCACTTTCTAGTTTTACACTTTTTTCTGGAACACTGGTGGCATTTTAGACTGGCATTCTGATTTCTTCTCTTTGACTTATGATCCACCTACTCTCACTATTCCAGATTCTCTAAAAGAGAACCAGTACTCAGAGTAAGGAAGTAGTGAAGGCTGTCCCAAGAATTTCCACATGGCTCTTTGGACACCACTGCATGCAAAGCCAGCCACCCTCAGTGACAAATATTTATTTTTTTAATCCCAACATTATCTCTTATCTTTGATCTATGATGGTGACAAGGGGCATAGTTTAATGCACCACACCCTTTTTCCAACTGTGGCATTCATTTAGGTCAATATATAATTAGGTGCAGTTTCTTAAAATACTGCCTAGGTATTATAACTAAAAATTCCACATCTGTTTAAAGAATCTGTGAAGCTAGATAGGTGACTAGGTGACTAAGTCCTCCCTGTGGTCATGCTGACCTGCTTCTGAACTGGTTTAATTGTTTAGAATTCTGTAGGTAAGAAGGGGTTGAGGAAGGGCCAACCATATTATTTTTTTATCCATAATTTGGCTAAGCTTGATTTCTGTTGCAGGGAACAGGGAGGCCTTTTCCTAGTAGTGGTCAGTTTAGGTGAGTCTCTACCCAAGCTTCCACGGTTTTTTTTTTTTTTTTTTTTTTGTAGAGACAGAGTCTCACTGTACCGCCCTCGGGTAGAGTGCCGTGGCATCACACGGCTCACAGCAACCTCTAACTCCTGGGCTTAGGCGATTCTCCTGCCTCAGCCTCCCGAGTAGCTGGGACTACAGGCATCCGCCACAATGCCCGGCTATTTTTTTGTTGCAGTTTGGCCGGGGCTGGGTTTGAACCCGCCACCCTCGGCATATGGGGCCGGCGCCCTACTCACTGAGCCACAGGCGCCGCCCGCTTTCACGGGTTTAATACATAAGGCTTTCCTAAGTTCCTCTGCTCTCCCGACAAATTATGTACAAAGTGTTGTCTTTTCCTGCAGTAATGGAGGTACAACTCCTTAAGGAATATGGACCTTTGTAAGCCATAGGTGTTTCTATCTGGACAAACGAGGGGCCAAAGGCACTGCCCAGGCAGCACAGCGGCAGCTCTTTGCAACATGAGTCCCGAGCCCTGGCTGGCCCATAGCAGAGCACCTCTCCTGCTGCTGGTGCTCTATACCCCATCTCCAAGGTTATCCCTCCCTGGGGCCAAGGCAGCACAGCCCCTGCCTGCTGCACTTGCACTGTCACCTTAAACCCTCCTGAGAATTTAAGGTTCTCTTGGCACTTGCACCTCCCTCTCCTTTGCCACCCAGCTTGGTAGCCATCTAAGGCAAGGCCTGGCAAACTTTCCATAAAGGGTCAGATAGTCATTGCAGTTCGTGGGCCATCTGCATCTGTCCACAACTTCTGAAGTTGCTGTGGTAGTGCGAGAGCAGCCAGAGCCAGTCCATAAAGGAAAAGGCACGACTGTGTTTCACTGAATAAGTCTTGAGAATCCAGACGCTCACCTAGAGGTCCCATGCACTTGTATACACTTTTAACACAGCCAGAGTAGAAGGCAGGGGTTTGGGGGAGGATTTGCAAGGAAGCAAGGCCTTGACGTAAAAGTGTGAGATGGAGGACTTCTGTGCATAATTGTCTAAGTTGTCCTCTGTGGCCTTGAAGTTGTAGAAGAAGGTATGGCTAGGATGGCCACTGGAGCCACCCTAGAGGTCCTGAAGGGCATGTGGCAGTGGCCCCAAAGGCAGGAGAATGCTCTTATCTCCTGAAATGGGAGGTTGTGGTCTATCTTTTATTGTTAAAATACTATGGAAAAAGACTTAGTGTTATCAAAGGAATATAGAATTTTGGAGATGGCAGGAACCTTCTATTCACGAGGTATGGACACCCACATCCTAATCGGAATCCAAATATTCTGGCTCCAATCCAGTGGGTCTTCTCCTAGACCTCCCTGATTTTTTTGGTAGGAAAAAAATGCCTGTTTCTATTTTTTTTTTTTTTTTTAAAGAATCTACAAATCTCAAAGTGTAAGAGCCTGTAACATATGATAGGTATTTTTGATCTGAAATTGCTTTTTTGTTTCGAAGTACCCATTTTTTTTTTCTTTCCGTCTTGGCTTATAGATGGATAGCTTATGAAGGATCCAATTTCTTGGGAAGACAGATCCTACTCGAGCCCAATGAGATTCCAAATTGGACAGCATTCAGTGGCTGGAAAACGATCGGTTCCCTCCGTCCTATGAAGCAGGTAAGGAGAAAAGAACTGTAAGATCCCAAGTAGCTTGATTTTCTGGTAGAAATGTCACAAACTCCAACATCGGAATGTCAATTTAGTTTGCCTTTTACGTACCCAGGCGCATGGGATTAGGATGGTGGAATCTTGTCGATTTGAACCAATTTATAAAATTGTATCTAAAGTCAACATTGGATTTCAGCTTTGAGTGCAAAGTCTTATGGGACGTAATTACTCTTCAGGGCAAACAAAGATGTAAGCTCCGTGGAAAACCATAGAGAGAAGAATGAACTTTGATGCTGTAGTAGTTTTACTTTCTAAGTGTTTAGATGTTTTCCCCACATAGCACAGAGGATAGATCCTGGCAATTTAATTAAAAGAGTATTCATTGCACACCTACTGCTTGTCAGTCTTCTGTTCAAAGGCTTCCCAGTGCACCCGGGATACCTTCTACTCTCCAGTGCAGCTTCACACATGGCCGTGTCCTCGGTGTCAAGTGTCTTTCCCTCGTGCTTTTCTTTTTTTTTTAGGATATAAAAGTATATATTTATTTTATATAAAGGGGAGGGGGGGGAAGAGATGAGAACAAGAGAAGGGAGCAGAAAGCACGGAGTGAGAGAAGGGACTGTGGAGGCGGGGAAAACGGAGGGAGAGAATCCCTTCCCTCCTCCTTTATGTGGCTAATCAGCCCTCTGCATTCAGCTTAAGTGTCTGGTCCTCAAGGATGCCTCTCCCCTGCTCTTTTCCAGTCTAAATTAGATCCTGAAACATCTGGTTCTTTTTTCTATAAGACACCGTGTGTGGTTTGTAACCGTATATTTAGGTTAGACGGAAGACAAGGGCTATGCACATTTTGCTTTATTGCTCTATCCCTCATGCCTGTCACATCTGGCACATTGTAGGAGCTCAGGGCCTGTTTGTGTAACGAAAGAATGAATATATAAATGGATGACAGAATATTTGATATTATGCAACATACAATGGAAGATACAAAGATAGATGTGTCATCTGTCTTACTAGAGCTTACATTTTTCTTGGGTAATACATGTCCAACTCAAAGCAGTAACATAAAACTCAGAAACAATGTATGGTCATCACAAGGCCACTGGCAGTGCCTCTGTGGAGAAAGGGGAGTATCCAAGTGAGTGCTGGGGAGATTTCCCTATAGTGCGAACCCAACTGAGGCTGCTGAGGGTGTGAAGGTCACTGGCCAGTGGGTTTACCCATTGAACTTCTCCCTAATGTCTGTAGAAACACTTTCTCACCTGACTCTTTCAGTAGTCCTTTGAGGTAGGAATTATCATCCCCATTTTCTAGGTCAAAAAACAAGGCTCATAAGGGTAAACCACATTGCAAAAGTCATCGAACTGTCATACCAGGATTTGAACCCAAATTTATTACGCTCTAAAACCTGTGTTCTCTTGGAGCCCCACACGGCTTGCCTCCAGGATGAGATCATTTATAGGGTGCCACCGTATATTTCAGTCTCTAAGCTGAGTATAGCACGGTGGATATAAATATTCCAACACTTATTTAAATGGAAGCCAATAGAAAATTACCCTTCAATCTTCCCTCATCCCCTTCTTTCTCTCTCCCTCTCCCCACTCAGACACGCCCACACCCACACACCATGCTCATTCCCACCACTCTTAGGTTCTGTTGGTTCAAATCTTATCTCTGCCATTTATCAGCTGCGCAACTTCCTTTCTTGACACCTCAGGTTCCTCACTGGTGAAACAATGATAACCATTGAAAAAACAAGGGGGAAGTGGAAATTCAGTCTAGCTTTTACCAACTGCGTTATTTCTAATCCTATGTTGTTAGGAATTGTAGTAAGCCAAGTTTAACATTGAAAATGTTTCCCTAATTTCAGAATGTTGTTTCCTTGTTGGGGAAAGAGGATGTCTCTTCAGGTCCTGAGGCTTCTACTAGAATAATGGCTTCTACTTTTTCAAGGAAGTTTTTTTGACAATAAAAAAGATATACAATATCTTCTTCCCTTGTACTTTAGGAACTAACTACGTGACTCCTATTCTTATTAAACATTTAATTTAAAAATAATATTTTAATAGATTATTTTCCCTGTTGCTAATTTAGGCCATAGCTTTGAAACCCAGCAAAGGGATTCTGAGTTTCTAAAACAGTAGTTTGTGGGTCACATTTAACTTTTTTGGTAAGGCTGTTGGTACTGCTTTAGTTCATATTCTTGTTTTGAAATTCAGGACTAATTAACATGTGATCCTCTTTGAGGTTGGGAATTAGGAAGTCACTAAGGTACTTATAATGTATATCAGTGTTTTTAAGTATAATTACAGAGGAGTCAGACTACAAATGTGTAATAAGGGTAATTAGTACCTTGCTTGAGTTAATTGATTAAAACTGTGATGTTTGGTCCTAAAGTAATTGGAATTCTGTCATCTGTGAAGGTCACGTCTGTTTTCTTATCTGTACACGGTAATGAAAATGTAATAAAGATATACTGAAGCCTCAAGAATTAATAATTGCAGTGGGACACCAGGCTGGATTATAGAAATTTAAGTATATTACTGCTGCATTATGAATGGGGGTCTGAAGCATTTAAAACATTTTGCCAAGTAGAGGTCTTTTCATCTGCTTTAATGGCCAGAGAATTTACCCTTTATTGGTTTATTTAAGTGCTCAGAATGTTCATTTCCTTAGGAAGGCTAAACATGGCAGAGGTTGATCAGAATTCACCTGGCCTCACCTAGATCTATTGTAAGTTTCAGAAATAGCAAACTGGTCGTTGTTGGTCTTACCGTGAGACCATGTTGCATCTGCCTACCACGTAGTTTTCTCTTAGTAAAAGTGCTCTCTTATTAAGAACAAACCATTGTTACTATGACTTAGCCATGATTCTAATCGGGACCTGACACCCAGAGGAAGGTGATGATGTTGGGTATCCTGTATTTTATTAAATTAAGGCTACACATCTAAGTAATGGGACCGGAAGAATGGTTTCTGTGGCGCTTGAGCATGTGCCTCACCCTTTCATTATCAGACACTGCCATCTTTGGAGTTGGTCTCTCACTTCCTGGGCCTAAGAGTAACTAGCGCATGTCACCAGGGGCCAAGAGCATCTGGTTAAGAGCAAGGGTTGTGGTGCAGACAGAGGTGGCTTCTCCACATCTTTGCTCACCTTATTCAGGAAACCAGGGTCGTAACTTTCTTAAAGGTTGTTCTGGTTATTCTAACAAATAATATAATGGCACATGAAGCATTTAGTATGGTGTTTGACATATACTAAGCACTTAATGTTAGCTATTATCCTTAGAGGCAAGTCCCAGATTAATATTTTAAAACTTCCTGCATATATTTTAAAGCTTCCAGGCCAAGGGAATTAAAATTAAGTCCTTTGTTTTATTCAATTTTTGAATAGCTCAATAGTGATTAAGCATACATAGTCCCTTCCTTTGCAGAAATATAAAGGTCTTATGTAAACAAAGAGATTACCACAGCTGCAAGGTCCCTCAGCTATCTGGGTTTTTTCAGGAACCCCCTAAAAGCTGACTTTTGGCATTTAATCATAGCTCAAGACAGCATGTCTGCTTACTGTAGGTGTGTTTGTGAAGTTGTAAGATCCTTCTAGGTAGTATCTTGCCCTTGTTCCCACTCACTGCTCTAGCCCCTTCAGCCCAGCTAGGACACAGTTACTGAAAGAAACTGATGAGCTCTCCAATTCTTCACCACCCACCTCACCCATTGCCATATACTGTTCAATGAACTAAACCATTACTTTATAATCTTTCAAAAAAAAGGGCACTTTTCTGAAAGTATAATAGAGAATGTACCATTTAAGCCTTGTGTTGTATACTTTAAGGATTTATCAATGGAAAATATGTCTTAATTTATAACATATCTGCTAAAAGGAATAAGAGTGAAACTGATACAAATAAGCTAGTTATCTCTCACTTCCCCTCCCAGCTTTCCTGCTTTGGAGGAGTTGCTTTGCAGATTCAAAAGTTTATTTGTAAATGGCTCTGTTCCTCCCATCATAGCCCGCAGTGTACATCAGAATAAAGAACCGGGCCCAGGACGAGTATCTGACCGTCACTGGAAATCTGGCAGACACAAGGGCAACATCGGTATGCGTCTCTCCCTACAATGGAAAGAACACTCAGGTCTGGCACTACTGTCGAGGACTTTTTAAATCCAAGGTAAACTACCCCACCGACACTGCTTTCTGGTCTTTGGTCTCTTCTTTTGGAAAGAAAGAATCTTGTTGAATCAACTAGAATGATAAAATAATGCAGCTTTTTAGAAACAGTTCATTGCATGATCATAAGAACACTGTCATATATATTACTAAAGCATTTAAGTAAAGTGGACTTAGAGAACTTTTTTAAACTAAGAAATCCAGTTTCAATTTTTAGGTAAAAACTAAGCATATCACATACTACAGATACATCTGAGTGATTATTTTAAACTAGTGATAGAAATCACTGGATCGAAAGTGGACAATGTGCTTTCCCAAGGTGTCCGTTGCTTGATGGCCCAGGTAAAATCAGCTGTCTGTGTGAGTCCATGTCTGTGGAAACCCTTTCATTTTCAAAATATACAATGAAGTCTTAATATAAGAAAAAAGGTATAATTGACAGAAGCTTAGAAAATAAAATTTAGGTTTTTTTCTGTGACCTCCATCATATTTAATGCTGAAGAGGATAGTGCAGTAGCTTAAAAACATTAATATGTTTTCCTGTAACACCAATAGATTATCTACTTTTCCTCATGCTTTAAAAATGAAAAGCATTTAAAATTATTGCCTGGATACCACCCAGAGTTTTTGTAAGAAAACAAAACTCAACACAATACATTTTAAACAAACACGGATGTAACATTTAATTCCCATTCAATAAACCTTTACTGAGCATCTGTTGTCAGATGCACACATCCTATTAAAAACTTGTACTTGCCTTTCAGTAGGTTTATTTCTATACCACCTCTTCCCCTGGTCATAAAGAAGACGTACACAAAGGTTTACTGAAATTGGTGTGATTTTTTTTTTTTTATTGATAAAACATAGCCACTTCATGTCTATGATTTGTTCACCTGAAGGGGAAAGGACCCAATTGCATTTATTTTAGCAAACAGTACTGATTGTTTCTTAACCCTTTTAGGCCAGTTATACATGTCTTGATGTGATTGGTGGCCGGGACACACCTGGAGCTAAAGTAGCCCTATGGACTGAACATGGGCAACTAAGGCAGAAATGGAGATTGAATAGAAATGGAACGATCAGCTCTTATCTCAGTGATCAACTTGTTCTTGATGTTCAAGGTGGGCCTTTGGTGATACCCAGTGTTTTTTGTCCCTGGATATCGGTTTTAGTTCTAAATCTCTTTCTTCTGGGTAAAGAATAGCCTCAGGTAAAAGAGAAATGTTAAGTCATTCCTGAGTGTGGCATCTGAGACCACTCAGTCATCCTGACACTCAAAGTTATTCTTAATTATGTTTGAAAGCAGATAGCATATGAACAAAACAATTAGCTATATATGGATCAAACAGGAAAAGCCTTGCAACAAAGTTTAAGAAGGTATTTATTCATTAGTACAGTTGTAAAACTTTGCTTTATGAACTGAACTTCTAAGCTTGAAGCATCATAAGCCTTAAAACGAATGTCATCTATAAACATCTCTAACTTTTTGCTGTGAATTGCTACAGCCCTTAAAAGCTCTCAGCCAAAATTTACAATATGTATCAATTAACCTTGCTCTAACTGGATTAGTCACTTACTATTTGTATATAAACAAAAACACAGTACCTGACATTCAGCCAGAATTCTCAGAGTACTTTGTTCTGAAGAATCACATTGTTTGAAGAACTAAAAACCTTTTGGTTTTTCAATTCAAGTCATAATAAGGTCCAATTTGAGGTGAATAATGGTTAAACCTGTTGAAATTTCCTATTTTAGATGGCTTTGTAAATGACATAATAATCCACCCAAACAGTGAGCTAAAGCTTGTGAAAACTGTGAGATTGCTAAGCACCTGCGTGAACAAATAATCCTTTCTTTTGGAATTTCTATTTCAGGAGGAAATTATTGTGACAAGACTCACGTAATTGTAAACCAGCCCCTGGAGGGAGAAGAAACACAGAAATGGGACATTGAAATATTGTGAGAGATTCACTATGCCCCTAGCAAGGGCGGAGGAAGACAGAAACCCACATCCCTTGTACAGGTGAAGAGGAAGCTACTGCCCTCACCCTCCTGGATCAGAGCAGAAAGGGCCTTTCCCCCAAGCTCTGAGACTATTGCTCTTAACCTTGGAAAAGGTAAAAACATTCTTTCCAGTTACTTGATGTTCCTATGGAGAAAATCTTGTGATTTCTGGGAAAGGGTCTATTCCTGATCGATCTCCAAGTGTGGTGAGCAAGTTGCCTGAAGTTTGTTTTCTCTCCTATCCACCAAACATGACAGACTCCTATTCCTGATACTGGTGATGCTGTCACCCTGTATTAGTGATTAATATCCTACTAGATTCCTGTATGAATGCAAAGCACTGGGAAACAGATTCCTTCCTATAGGTCAAGGAAAGGTCTTTTGCAAAAAACAGATGAATAATTTTTTAGCAATATCTGAAAATGTATATAATAAAACTTTTTATTAAGCTGCTGTATTAGATAAACCTTAAAGTTTTTATATTGAGGCTTTTATAACTGGAGCATCCTTTACAAATATATACTTGTAACTGACCCCAGGGAAGGAGCTCAGCTTTGTTAGGAAAAAGGCCACAGTACTGGAGTGTTTTCCTTGGTCCTTAACAAAAAAATGGCCAACTTTGCACTCTGAAGTGTTATAAAAAAACATTTCTTTAGGCAGCAATACTCTAACAATAGCTGCCTAGCACCATGCATGCTGAAACTTCACCCTAAATTTTGCCTGATACAGCGTCAAGGAGGCATATTTATAATGACTATGCCACTTAAATATAAGAACACTCAAATATTTCTTTGACATAAAAAGAAATTTCAACTGTATTTGAATTTTGACCTTACCTTATTTCTTTTTAAGTTGATTTTTCTACTGAATGACAGAAAATTCAGTTTTTAAGGAAGCTATCACTTAAGTAAGGTAGGACATCATCTTTACCACCTTTAACTGCACAATTCACAAGAATTTTTCCCCCCTCAGTTGGATTGAGACAACTATTCTTTCAACCCCAACTTTTGCCAGAAAGCAGAAAAATGCTCTATTTTTATATAGAAAGATTAAATTCTCCAGTGATATTTTTAAAAATATCAACCTATGTGCACTTTAGAACACATGAATAGTTTAAACTCAAAGACCCACTCTTCTGGGTATTTTTTATAGACCTGGTCTTTCCATGTAAATATTATGTTTTTTTCCCCCTTCAGTCTCAGGCTTTTCCTGCTCATCTTTGAAGCAGAATCTGTCAAACTCCCTTATGTCCATAGGTGTTGAGTGCCTCTCACTGGTGTGGCAGTATTATTTAATAAAATTTATGTTATAGGAATAACTTTATTTTAATGGGGGGGTACTTGTGTCTACACAAAGGTATATATATTTTAATTGTAAAAAACCAAGTTAAAATTTTTTCTTCTGTTGTTTAAAATTTTTCTAGGGCTAAGGAAGCTCTTTAAAGAAGTTGTTTCTTCCAAAGAACAAAGATAAAGCCAGGTTAACAACATTTATTTCTAAATGACACATTTATTGGAGTTGTGCCTTTTTTCTACCACACTGGATTAAATAAATTTGTCAAAAGTGTAGTTTTATCACTTTGTGGGACACTTCTTCCCTGTGGCCTTGTGCATGGGCCCAGAGGACCCCCTGTAGGGGACCTGCATTCATCTTCTCTTGGCTCATAAGTGTAGCCATTCCCCCCACCCAATCTGATGCTTCACTTTTCTGCCATGTGCATATAAAATAGTCCATGTTTGATTCTACAAAGGCACTAGACGACTTGGATTAAACATTCTGTCCAGAGGGATAATACCAGGCTTTCCTTTTCCTCATCTGTAGTAAGTTTCAGGTCCTTTACAGAAATAGCTGAACTGTTCCAAATTTGCTTCAGTGCATCCAAATGTGATAAAGGAAAGCGAAGTCCATGAGACTGAAAAAGGATAAATCGGTCAAAAGGAAAATACTGCATATGTCAATCAAGGGGAAACTCCTACATTCTCAAAACAGGGTTATTCTTGTTCAGATAAGGTATTTAGAATAAACTATAATTAGATAACTTATTAAAGGTACCAACTCCTGTATGAAAGCTTGACTTTATAGAAGGTGTTCTAATTCATGTGGTCAGTGATACGAGTCATCTCAGATGCTTCACATTTATGACATTATACCTTTTCTAGGAGACTAGAGGTCCCCAGCTAGCATGTTTTGAAACTAGTGTATGTGTATCAAATTGACCGACTTCATCATCCCCCATGCAAGGCTTCTATCAAATGGGTGAAATGGTTAAGTCTGCACTGCAGCCATAAAAAGCATATTACCTATATATCAAAGATAGCAGTTGTCCCCTGCCACCACCCAAATCACAGGAAAAGACTTTAGTTTTCAGTTGAAACAAACCTCTGTTTCCTCCTCATTTCCCATCATGTGGGTCTCTCTCCTGTTCTTTAAAGAATGATAGATGTAAACCATCTTTTCTCGAGCTTCGTCCTTTAGGGGGAGGAAAAAATGTTAGGTCATCAACCATAGAACCTTAAGGGCTTCAATACTAGGAGGATTTTCCTATCGGTCATCTCAAAAGCCTCAGAGCTCAAGTGAAATTTATTGAATACTATAAAGAATCCTTCTGGCAAAAAGGTATATAGGCATTATGTGTGCAAACACAATGTCTATACTTCATTAGTCACTGCAGATTACTGTGTGTACATGGCAATTAGAAGGTACTCTAGGTCACTTTGTTAAAGATAAAACAGAGTGCTACCTAGCAGAGCCTCTTCAGGAACTTGATTTAATGACAAAGCAATGATTTATATATCAATTTTTAATGAAACACTCAGTTTCTTCTATTAATCACACCGGCATAGTCTTTTTTCATCCAAAAAAAAAAAAAAATGGCAATTTGTGAACACCATGGAGTGATTAACTCTTGAGATACACTAGCTGTGTGATCTGTCAAAAACTCCATTTTAATTACAGTAGTCCCCTAGAATGGTCCTTAATTCATTCCTACACAGTGAAGTTTGTTATCTATCACCTCCGGGATAAAGACCAAAAACCCTGGCCTGACATAAAATGTCTCAAACTGACCAGGGATCAAAATCACTTTTTTTTTTTTTTTAAAATAGAGATGTCAGAGTTTGTGCTTCTGAGGTTTTATATATATTATAAATCAGTCCTCTCCAGGTCCGGCTCTGACAGCTGGACCAATCTAGTCATGCAGACATGTAAGTGCCCCCTCATCCCGCTTGATCTTTCATGGGATACTCCCAAGAGAACTGATTAGGAGCAACTGGGTGAAGCCATATGGTATATAATAGTTCCCAAGGGCCTGAGGATTGTACAGGGAGCTTTACAAATGCAGAGGTTGCAGGAACAAATGAAGCCCAGAAAATTATAATTTTTAAAAAGCTTTCCAGTTGATTTCATAATCAGTTTTGGGAATCACTGGACTAGGTGGCAAGGTTACAGAGCACAGATAGGTTTTGTTCCTCATGATTTACAGAAGAGTTCAAGGAGAAGAAGCATCAACAAATCCACAAATAAAAACAGATCAGTGTAGTGTACAGGACTGGAGAGGGAGTGATGCAGGAAGACTCAGAATAGGGGTCTGTGGCTGTCCCTGCACGAGCAACCTGGCCTTGAAGTAGGATGGGAAGCAAGGAACAGACATTAACACTCACATAAGGGAATGAGGGCAAACTCTCAAATACCCAAGAGGAAGGAAAGTGTGGAACTGGAACAGTGGTATATGGGTATTATCCGACCTAAAGAGATAGCATTCCACTGAACACAGATAGCTTCCCAAAGGAGAAGGGCAGTGGCCAATAGTTAATCTGATGACCTGAGACCTGTGATGGAAATACCCTGAGAAGAGAGGAGTCGCTTCCCTTCTAGATACTCACAGATGGATCCTGATCCGGCCCTACTGTGAGGACAATGTGATCTTTCATGTGAAGTCTTATTATGCTGTCCAACCTCGGTAACTTCCCACCTAAAAAACCCAAAAGAGAGAAAGACAGTCTTCAAAAAAGGAACCAGCAGATGCCAACTTGCTTGCATGTGCAATTATACAGGAAGACATCATTAACAATCGGAGGTGATTCCAAACATGGGCACCCCCTCCAACTCAAGTATTTGTTTATATCAACATTACAATGATGTTAAAAGACAGCCATACAATTAGTTAAAAAAAAAAGACAAGTTAATAAGTACATTAATAGACATAAATAATACTGAAGCACAGCAGATGTTGCACCAGATATAGGGTCATGGTGCCTTCTGCAAAGAACACACTGCCAGTTTCTATCCTCTATAAGCTGCTTCCTCTACACATGGACTATGGAAGGACTGCCTGCATTAAAATTCCACATCTCCACCAATTACTAGTTGTGTCACCTGGCAAATTATTCTATCTATGTAGGTCCAACACAGTTTCCTATAGAAGCCATCTAATAAAGGTTACAGGAAAGTATTTTCTAAAGAGGATTTAACTTATTGGAAAAGCAGCCACTAAAAACAGACCAGCCACACAGGGTTATCTGTGTGGGGAAAAACAGTCTTGAAGGATACTTTAACATTTTCCCTGTCTTAGCCACTATTATATTCAATGAAGTATTCTGGGCCATAAATTGATATTCAGCAAACTCTGTACTGCTAAATTAAAACATGTGCTAGTAACACACTTGCTATTTTGAATAGATGCAGTCCAAAACAAATTCTAAAGTTCTTCCAAAGACTATAATAAAAATGTTTACAGAATCAAGGGCTATTTCAGAATTAGAGGGCTCTTAGACTGTAAATTGTTCTTCTTTTCAATTGTTCTTACCTGGTGACAAATAAAACTCTTATAAAATTTACTAAAAATATTCCTCTTACTTAACCCTACCGAGAAAGAACAGCAGCCCTAGAGTGAGACTAGCAGTCACAGCTAGACCTTAGTGTTCTCTGGTTGAACACAGACAATTTCATATGTTCTTTCGTTGAACACAGACAATTTCACACAACACCAATGTTAGACTAATACCATCTGTAACCACGATAGTACAAGACTGAAACACCACCACCATAACTCGAGTCTGAACTCAGGCAAGAACAGGTGCGTTGTCCAAAACACAATAATGACCAAACATACTCCTGTAGCCTGGCTAACATGAGTGACAGCTGTTGCTTTACCATTGATAACTTTAGCATCATACGTTCTTCCTGCATACTTTTAGAAGTGACCTTGTGATAGATCCCATCTATTTCTTCACAGCATTCAATCCAGAGCAAAGACCTACTTCCTTGTACCCTCTTCCAAAACCACGTAATTCAAGCCCAAATCCTATAAATCCTTCCTAACATCATTTTACCGAGGTGCCCGACAGGTGTGTGGTCTTCCTGCTGCAACAGGTCAGTAGGTCCAACTTTTATCTGAATTCAGGAGTTATATTCTTGGTGGGAATATAACTACAGAATATAACTATTCTGCTACAGGATATTGACAGCATCCACAAGTTTGTTATTATATCATTTGTAGCCTAATACTGTAATAAATCATTACCTATGACTTCGAGAAGGTCAGGGACAACCCTGGGGAGTCCTATATTTCACCTGTTGATGACAACCATTTTACCCATTCCTGACTTGATTCTAACAAAGATTATTTCAATTTCTTAAAACTTCTGAAGATAATAAATACCAGGGTACACAGAAATGCACTTACTTCTCACCCTAAGGACAGGGCTCTTATTTCTCATCACACTGAGATACAGTTCTTTGCAAATGACTTCTGAGATGCAGGATACTCACTAAAGGTTGAGCACAGCACATCTCACTCAGCCACCACGCTAAGGATGGATTTGGGTCCACATTAATGCTGAAGTGCTCATATTTTCCATCTGCTCAAAGGAGCCTCCCCAGGAAAGCCTGCATTAGGCCCTAACCCAGCGATTTCCAACTGTTGTGCCATGAAAATTTTTAAAGATCATTAATTGAATTATTTTCAAAAGAAGTTCAAAGCACAGTAAATATATATATATTTTTACTTTTTGTTTTTGATCAACATAATTTAAGTGTGCCACAAAAGTTTAACTATAGGTTCAAGTGTGCTGTGAGATTAAAAAAGATTGAAAAACACTACCCCAACCACTCAGAAGGAAATAGCAAGCTCCACCTGGTGTTGACAGCTCTGTTCCATCTCCCACATAGTAAGGGGGGAGTCTGTGCATAACAAAATCCTTCTTCATGTCTGATGAAAGCAGTTCTTTGGTGCCCTCTAGCCGGTCTGCAAGTGTCCTCAGAAAGCCACTTAATTGTCGCCTTGTAACAGCTGTGGTTTCCACCTGCTAGAAACACAGAAGTGAGTTGTGGCCCGGACCCTGACCGAACTTCCAGGTCCCGGTCTCCACAGTAGTACGCATAACCGCCAACCACCCAGGATAGCCATAAATCCATGTCACTCCAAAGGAGGAGGGGCACCCTGAGCTCCTAAATACAATATCCCATTGTTTCCTGGTAAACACTGTTCATCTTAAGCTCCTCTATTGTTTTCAAAAAAAGGTCAATTTTCAAGAAAATGCATGGAAATGGAATCTTTGGAAGTATAGTGCGGTTTGGGCTCTGTGTTTAGGAAAGCAAGTCATTGTCCTAAGATGACTGCTTCACACGGTGAAAGCAACCTTTGCTCAACTCAGCATGAATCCACTTATCTTCTGGAAACTAACAAAATAGTACTCCTGTTTCAAAATGTAAAAAATAGGAAAGCCAGGGGACAAACCCGGGCCTGTATCTCCTAACTTCAGTTTCTCTTAATAATCTGATGTATGCTGAATCTACAATTCTCCTGGCCACGTTATTCACTGATTCCATTAACATTCCCACGGTGCCTGCTACTGCCACTGTGAAAGACCTGTCTGTGCAACGCCTGTGGTTTTTGGATCACATGACACGCAGCCCTTCATTCATTCTGTAGATCATATGGCTCAGCGGAGTAGCATAGAGACAGGCGTGGCTCATCCTAGAAGGATTCAAGGGTCCCTAGGGGCAGGGCTTCGGCTGATCTGGGCTGCGGCTACCACCCTTCATTCCCACTTGCCTTTATCCCTTACCAAGAGCAGCTGCCGGGGTATGCCAGCCCGTAGAGCCACATCTTCCTTTGCAGTATCAAACACAAGCCCCGAGATGGTATCCAAAAGGAAATCTCCCCATGTACTAGAACACGCACCAATTAAAAAAAAAGAAGAAGAAACTAGTGAATGCATACAAGATATACATAAAATACTGCTAGTAAAGCCAAAATATACAGACTGGGTTCCAACTTCTCTTTCAAGGTATTCTAAGTTCAATCTCTTGGACGTGACTCAGACCTTCATCAATTACCTCCTTTCTCCCCCTGCCAGACACTCACTTACAAAGCTACAGGTAGCAAGGTAGGCTTCATTTGTAATTTCCTTCAGAGGTATCAGAAAATTAATCACAGATTGTCAGAAAATAGGAAGTTCAAGGGACCCAATTTTTAACCAGTGTCTATGATGAGAACTTTGTAGGAAATTTTAACATTTATTATAGGACCTGCACTTTTATGTGCAGTAAATCCAACAGAAATATACTTAGGGTAACAGCAAGATCTCTGGCCTGTGTAATTATTTGAACAGTTAAATGTCACATTTTCCTTGTCACTTAGGAGAGGGAAGCAATTCCTGAAATACCAACCAACATCAATAATTCAAAAAAAAAAAAAAAATGATTTAATGGGGTAGCAAGTAGAAGCCAGTAGTTACAAATAACATCTAGGGACAAGCGTCCAGGTTGAATTACCTTTGCTTTCTCTGGGGCTTTTAGAATTGGCTTATTCCTAAGTGTGTGAAGTATAAGAAACACGCTCTGCGGGGTTGCTCTCTTTAAACATTTCTGAGTTGTTTAAATTTCCTGTGTCACCAGCAGATTTCAAATTGCTGGCTATGTGCAAAATGGAAATTCACAGTATGACTTTTGCTTCTCACTCAGTAAGCAAAATTAACACTTTTATGCTTCCCACCCAGAAATGTAGCAAAAGAAGACAAAAGCTGTATGAAAGACACTTTCCCCAAAATGTCCACGGCCTGGCAGCCTCACTGTTGGTGACTTAATATTACATCCAACTCTGTGTCTTTCTTGAACCTCCGCCTCGAGGCCACATGCAGATCTCTCAGCAGCGTGAGGTCGCAGCTTCCTTTGCAGGTTACGCGTGGAAGTCATGAGGGACGCGCTGCTAGAGGAATTTAATTGCAGGGAGATAGGGCTCTGTGCTCTTCTAAGAATCAGAAAAGATCCTGGGACTTTTCAAAATTTAGAAACACACCTTTAGAGTAACTCACTTTGGTCAAAAAGCCCAATCAATCCACTGTTGTCCCACACGGGAGGCCCAAATGCTTCAATAAGTGCTAACTTGAGAGGTCAGGAAAAGGCCCCAAATCTTCACCCTGCCACGCTAGCTGAAGAAGCACCAGCACAGAACATCTCAGGGGAGCAGTGATCCTTCAGTCCTATTTTCCCATTCTGGCTCCATCTGTCTAAGACACAGGTCAAAATCCAGCCTGGACACATTGGTCGCTGTGCTCACCCGTAAGCTCTGGACAGGCAACTTTGGTAACATGAAAGGCTCTTCCCCAGCCCTAACTGACTGGGAAAAGGTGTAAGTGGGACCCAGGAGCAGCAGCCTACCAGGTCTTCACTTTTGGGACTGGGAAAAATAAAGTCAAAAGCTACCAGGGTCAATGAGATGGAGGTCAGAGAAGTAACTGGTGATGCTGGTTAGTTGATGTTATGAGTAAAAAGAAAGAGGAGAAAAAAAGAAGGAGCAAAAACTGACGGGAAACCAGTTGGTGGCAGTAAGAGAAATGAAAAAGAATTTGGGGAGAAGGAGCAGCTGAGCATGTTCATGATAAGACCACAAAGATGCTCAGATGTTCACAAGGCCAAACTCTGTGTCTGCCATGGTCCAGAGCTGCTCTGGATCCGAAATGAACTTGACCCCAGCCCTCGTAGCCCAGCCCTTCCACAGTCCCTGTGACTCACTCCCTCAAGTGTTCCTGTTCTTCTTGAGCTGTACTTGGTGACTTTCTGTCCCTTATTATGCAGGGAACCTATCTATCCACAGTGACAAGGACGTGTTTCGAAGTGGGAGCCTGATATATGCTTGGCGTTCTGCTTGTGGGCAAAGGTGGCACCCCCAGGCTGGACTCCGGCTAGCTCCTCCAGTAAGTCCCTTAAACCACAAGGAGGACTTCACAGGAAGTAGCAGAGGTATGCTTACTAACTTGTTTTGCAAGCTATGGCTTTGAAGGTAGGAGGAGATTTGCTGTCCCCTGGGCCTGGAATGTCCTCTCCTACTCTGATCTTCTGACCCACCCTACTTACTCATCCTTTAAGACTCACTCAGCTTTGGTGTCAAGTTGTTTCTGAGGCCTTCTCTGACACCCCCGCTTAGCGAAATGCACTCCACGCCTGCAGACAGTTCTACAAACCTACCGCAGAACTCAGCACACTGTCTGGCTGCTATTTACACGTCTGTCTCCCCGCCCACCACTTCCAAAGCATAAGCTTTCTCAAAGCCCCTTCCATACAAGGCTTGCATTCCCAGCAGCTAGCGGTGTCTAGCACATGCTTGCTGAATAAATTAACTAATGACTGCTGTTTTTAGATGTGATTTGGACCGGCAGGGTTGCTTTTTGGACGTAACACACACAAGCGCTGCCACCAGTTCCTCTCTTGTGAGGAGACATTTGCCGAAATGAAACAGGATTTTAGTGGGAGCAGTTGCCAGCACCTGAGCTTTCAGTTCCCACTGTTCCAGACTTCCCACTTTAGCTTCATGGGTTGCACGGAGTAAAAGCCTTAGAGACCAGGAGGTTTTAATGTACTATGGACTTTCTGCTGAAGGCATCAAAAATGTTTCAGAAACACAGTAGTTGACAGTTGACCAACAGTGTCAATGTAATTAATGCCAACATACTGTTCACTTAAAAAAGGCATATTTTATGTTTTATATTTTACCATAATAAAATAAAAGTCTATAAATCCAGCCTGACATCACTAACATTGAAATATCCACAGCTATGGTTTTTTTCTTTCCACTATTAGCCCTGGTATATGGGTGATCACCAGGGTCCTATACAGAGTCAGATTCACAATGTTCCCAGGACACCCTGATGGGCCAGTTATACATATGGGACTTATGCTGTGTGCTTTGCTGGGATATGCACACAGCACACTTCTTATTCAAAAGAATAAGCACATGGAAGTCATCCAGGGTCTGGATGAGAGGTGGTGGCCAACTGCCTCATGACCCTCCTGGAGGTGGCTGCTGCAGGCCACACCTGGAGCTGTGCTAGGGCGCTGGGTGGGAAGCAGAGCATTTACTTGTTCTGGTAGGTGCTGATGGTCACGTGAGTAGAATGGGCCAGTCCTGGAGGAGTGTCCGCTTGATGAATGGTCCCTCTGGGAAAGTACAGCAGGTCACCTGCCTACAGGAGAAAACAGATGAGGAGAGAAGTTAATTAAGTACAACTTCTCAGGCCTCTTTGCTTCAGGGAAATAAACAGGAGCTTTGAGTCTCAGTTCTCCATTCTAGAAACCACTACTTCAAGGGGCAGGCTGAATGCTGGGCTCATGTGTGTCCAGCTAGGCTAGCTTCTCTGTGTCCACGAGCCTGTCACTGGAAACCACTGTCCACAAGAGGCTTCCAGGGCCTAAAGTCACTTGTCTCAAACTGAGACAAGATACACCTGAAACCATCCCACCTCAATTCCAGGATCAAGCAGGGTGACATCCAGTGCCTAGGAAACCTGCTCCTTCCTTTTCACATTCTGCAGTGGTTGAGAGGAGAAGCCTTAATTTAGAGTCAAATAGGCACTGTCAGTTACTGGCTGATAACCTGGCGATTAACTGCCCAAAGCCTCAGTTCTTTATCTGTAAAACAGAGATAATAGCCCCAAACCTCTCAGGATTATTTTGAGGATTAAGGAGATGGTGTTTCCAGGCGTCGCCTGCGGCTCAGTGAGTAGGGCGCCAGCCCCATATGCCGAGGGTAGTGGGTTCAAGCCCAGCCCCGGCCAAACTGCAACAAAAAATAGCCGGGCGTTGTGGCCGGTGCCTGTAGTCCCAGCTGCTCGGGAGGCTAAGGCAAGAGAATCGCGTAAGCCCAAGAGTTAGAGGTTGCTGTGAGCCGTGTGACCCCATGGCACTCTACCCGAGGGCAGTATAGTGAGACTCTGTCTCTACAAAAAAAAAAAAAAAAATGGAGATGGTGTTTCCAATGCTCCAGGGGCAGTCATGGGCAGATGGTTTCACGATTTTACCTGATGGTCCTCCACCCTGTGAATTTTTGAGCTCTTGCAGACAAGGTTTGTACCTTACCCATCCCCCAGAGCATATCCCAGCAAAGCACACAGCACACAACGCGGGCTCAACAAATGCTTGGATGAATGGATGAAAAATGATACAACCCTTCTGGGAACCCCCAAAAGACATGTCAGTCATTTTCACAGGCAGTTGAGCCTCCTTCATCTTAGCCCTTTTCTCTACCAAACAAGTGAACAGAAATATTCTCCCCAAAGTACTACTTCCCTGAGCGACTACCTCTCTAATCCCACCTGGACCCAAGCATTGTGTACGGTGGTTGTCTACAGAGAATAAAAGTATTCTTGAGGGCTGTTTTTCCCCATCTCTGCACTAAAGGAAACTGTCTACTATGTGCTTTACTGAGTACAGTTCTAACTATCATTTACTGAGCATTTCTGGGCCAGAAATGTATATATGCTCTCGGTGAAAACCTCACATATACAGTTACACGTCACTTAATGAGGAAGACACATTCTGAGAAATGTGTTGTCATGCAATTTTGTCATCATACAAACGTCAGAGTGTAACAAACCCAAATGGGATAACCTATTACACTCCCAGGCTATACGATATAGCCTATAGGGCTTAGGCTACAAACCTATACAGCATGTCACTGCACTAAATACTGTAGGAAACTGGAATACAATGCTGACGATTTGTGCATTTAAATCTATCTAGAAAAGGTACAGTAAAAATACGGTATAGCCAGGCTCATTGGCTCGCACCTGTAATCCTAGCACTCTGGGAGGCCAAGGCTGGTGCATTTCCTGAGTTCTGGAGTTCGAGACCAGCCTGGCAAGAGCAAGACTCCATCTCTAAAAGTAGCAGGGCATTATGGCAGGCGCCTGTAGTCCCAGCTACTTGGGAAGCCGAGGCAAGAGGATCACTTAAGCCCAAGAGTTTGAGGTTGCTGTGATCTGTGATGTCACCACACTCTACTGAGGGGAACAAAGTGAGGCTGTGTCAAATATATATATATATATACGGTATAAAAGATTTAAAAAAAAGTATACCTATATAGGGCATACACAATGAATGGGGAGCTGGCAGAACTGGAAACTGCTCTGTGTGAGTCAGGAGTGAGTGGTGAGAGGCTGTGACACCTAGGCCACTGCTGTATACCTTCACACAACGGCTCTGCAGCAGGTTTGTTTATGCCAGCATCCCCACAAATGCATGAGTAATGCACCACACTACAATGTTTTACAACAGCCACACATCACTGGCAACAGAAGTTTTTAGCTACATTATAATCTACGGGAGCACTGTCATACATGCTTCCATCTGTCACTGACTGAGATGTCGCTGTGCAGCACACGACCACGTATTTCATTCAATCCAGAAACATTTGCTCCATGCCTCCCCTGCCTTGCTGGAAAAGGCAAGGGAAGATTCTCCCCTAGAGCCTCCAGGCCTGATGACTCCAGTAAGACCCCTTTTGTTCTTCTGACCTTCAGAACTATAAGGTAATAAAAATTTATGTTGTTTTAAATCATGGAGTTAGTGGTAATTTGATAAGCAGCAACAGGAAAACTAATACGGACATAAAGATATCTCCTGCAAGGAATTTTATTGTAAAGGAGGCATCAAAATAATACTTTCCTGTGGCTCAAGGAGTAGGGCGCCGGTCCCATATGCCGGAGGTGGCGGGTTCAAACCCAGCCCCGGCCAAAAAAAAAAAAGAGAACTTCTCTCTTAGGCAGCTACTAATCTTATTTGAAAAACACAAGATTGTTCCATAAAAAAAAAATAATAATAATAATAATAATAATACTTTCCAATCCTTCCAGCCTGCGAGGTAAATATTAATTATATCCATTTTAGAAAAGAAGCAGAGACTTAGATAAATGACTTGCCCCAAGACACGCAGTTAATCAGTGACAGCTGCTGAATTCAAACCCAGATCGGTCAGACCCACAAGCCACAGAGTGGTGTTTCCATGGCAGGGTTGGTCTTTACCCTGCCAGTCAGGTTTGGCAGGTGTATCGCACAGGCTGCCCCTGGAGTACGGGGAAGGCAGCTGACAAGAGTTCTGGGACTCTCGCTGTAGCTCCCATGCCCATCCCCAACCAGGGAACCTCAGCTTTTCAACTTCACCTATTGGGCATTGACACAAGATTTCACATGAAGAGGCTCACTGGTTAAAACCTTATGTGTATATAAACTTACACACTTGGGAAACCCTGCCCTGTACAATGCAGGCTTTCTCCTGCCAGGTGACCATGACTTCCCTTAATGAGCCGAGTATTCAGAGTGTTTAATAGGCACCTGTTCCATCACCTCCGAGTCCCACGGCAAAAATACAAACAACACACACCCTCTACACCTGAAGGTGACTAGGAAGCTCAACCTTTTTGGGCAGGGCAAATAGCCAGGTTGTTAGCCTGAGTAACTCATCCTTAGCCTGAGACCACAGATAGCTTAGTCTTTAGCTTAAAAATAACTAACCAAGAGTCTACATAAACATGGTTCACCAAAAGCAGAAGCTGACAAACTTGTGAAGGGCCAAATGTAACCACAGTAAACATTTCTTGTTTGTAGGTCACATGGTCTCCATGGCAACTGACTTTGCTGGTCAAACCTGAACACAGTCACAGACAGCTTATTAAGAAATGGGTGTGCAATAAACTTTATTTACAAAAACAGGCAGCATGCCAGATTTGGGGACCCATGGACTATAGTTTGGTGACCACTAGGAACATAAAAACCAAGAACGTTACCTTTATTGTCATTTATTTATTTAAGTCCCCTGTAACATAGGCACCTACCCTAAAAAGGAAGATTGTATCCCCCAGGTATTGGCACACAAAGATTTTAAAATCAAGAAAGACACAGGCACTGAGTAAGAATTAGACACTAATTTTAACTTCAAGATGCAAGAAATACAAAAACAGTAACTATATGCAAATATGCCAGGTTGACAGAATCTCTGGAATCCTTTGAACTGACTATTGTTCTACTGCCACTAAAGGAAATTAAAGTTACGTGCTTTACTAAGTGCATACAGTTTAATTACGGAGCTATTCCTATTCCTCTAAGCCTTTTACTCAACAACCCCTCCCGCTGGGGACTGGCTATGCTCCCACCCAGGCTGACTGCTCTAGGACAGATTTTTCTCAGCAGCAAGAAGCCAAGGAACCAGCACGTGATCAAGCCACCTGCTCCCTGGAGGAGGAAGCCTCAAGAACCTCCATAATTATTACTCTTTGGTAACTATGTGCAGAGGAATGGGGGGGCGGCGGGGGTACAGGGATCGTCTACTTTATAGTAAGAAGGAAAATGGGTTACAGTGGAATTTTAGCAAGAGAACAACTGAGTGATTCCTGGCTGTGCTCTAAGCACTTTACAGCACCATACTGCCAGTTGTTTTTAGATGTGGGGCAGCTGTCCAAGGCCAGACGTTCCACTTTTATTCCAGAGGTTGGTGGATGACAGAATTCACATTACTCCTGCTGAACTTGGATCATACACAGAAACCGGTTATTAGGAAAATGAAGTTAATACTTCTTCTCTCACTTCTCCAAATACTGACCACCAAGACTCTTGCAGAAGTTCATGTGCTGGCTGACAGCAACAACAGACTCCCTGCTCTGAGACCCAGGGTTTTGTTCCCCCAGGGACCATCACCAAATCTAAGCCCCAAACCAGAATTTGTCTCAGCAACACAGAAAAGCAGCAGAGGAGAGGTGCCCACTGGGTCAGTCCATACCTTCAGTGTAAACTCATACGTCGGCCTGCTGATCCTGTCCTCCGGCTCCACGCTGTACTCCTGTGCCAGGGGCACAGTGGGATGGTAGAGGCGCCAGTGTTTCTCTCCCTCCAGCTGCAGGATGAAAACCTACAGAGACCCAAAGGCCCAGGAGCATCAGAGAACTTCCTGACAAGTCTCATAGGAAAGTACTTCCAGAATATCAGCCCTTTAAGGGCTTAATTGCAGTTGACCCCTGACCAACAAGGGTTTGAGCTGTGCAGGGCCACTTACCTGTGGGTTTTTATCCAATAAATATATTAGAATGTTTCTTGGAGATTTGCAATCATTTGAAAAAATAAGAAAAATTAAAAAAAAAATTTTAAAGGTATGTCATAAATGCATAAAATGTATTTAAATGCTAGTCTGTTTTACCATTTATTACTACAAAATATATACAAATCTATTATAAAAAGTTAAAATTTATCAAAACTGACACAAAAACTTGCAGAGAATACATGGCACCACTTGCAGTCAAGAGAAACATGAACAAGCTTAAAGATGAAGTACTAAATCATAACAGCATAAAATTAACTGAGGTGCACGCAAACTGTACGACCTTAATAATGTTATAGTTCCCTTCCATTGCTATTGCCAGAGCTCGGAGGTTGCCAAGTAATGCTTAAAACAAGGTGTGATGCTGCTACCCATTGCCACGTGAGCAGTCTGCTTCGCCAGTAAATTCTGTATTGCAGTAAAAAGTGATCTCTCATGTTTTTCATTATGTTTAGTCCAATAATACTGTATACCTTGAATAACAACACAGGACCCATATGAAGGGCCACTAGTGGTGCTACATTCTCTCAAGAAGCAGAAAAAAGTCATGACAGTACAAGAAATAGTTGAATTACTTGATATGTACCATATATTGAGGTGGTAGCTGACATCACCCACTGTTTCAGACAGATGATCTATCTTATAAACAGATGACATAAGCTTATGACATTCATGAATACAGAGAGTACTGGAAAGACATTTTCTCCTTATGATTTTCTTAATAACATTTTCTTTTCTCTAGCTTACTTTATTATAAAAATACTGTACATAGCACATATAACATACAAAAGTGTTGCATTATTGGTAAGGCTTCTGATCAGCAGTAGTGGTTAACTTTTGGAGGAGTCAAAATTTACACTCAGATTTTCTTTTCTTTTTTGACTTTTTTTATTATTATATTATAGCTGTGTACATTAATGCGATCACGCGGCACCATACACTTGTTTTATAGACCATTTGACACATTTTCATCACTCTGGTTAACATAGCCTTCCTGGCATTTTCTTAGTTATTGTGTTAAGACATTTTCTACATTTACTAAGTTTCGCATGTACCCTTGTAAGATGCACCACAGGTGTGAGGTCACTTCCCCTACACTCCTTGTTGTCCAAGAGTCAACTGTACAAGTTTCAGATAAAAAATAAGAATGAAAGATCAGAAACACATGTCACTCCACACTTAAAGTTGCTACTCCTGGTTTTCATTTTTAAAAACAGGTAGGTAATCATGAATCCTGATACTAGAAAGTCACTCTTTTCACTTTCTTAGTGCCTTACTGAGTTCTTTATATCCCACTATCTCATTCCTTTAAATCTCCTAGCAGACAGCCGAAAGCCCATAATCTCTGATGGAAAAGCCAAGCTTCAGATATTACTGAGTATCTAAAATCCTGAATATTGAAAGGGCCTTGGCAGACAGGAAAACTTCAAGTCTTTTATTCTTTCTTCAGCCAAAAGTATTTCAATGCTCTATGAAAAATATTAAAAGTTAACACTTTCAGAAAAGGTATTGATATCAGATTTCTCCGCAAGGGGATAAAGGGGACTTTTAACTAATAATTTTGTGTTCACACCTTATATTAGCACAAAAATAAAACCATAAAATACCTAAGCCAAAGAGTTAACTTTTTGGAAGTCACATGAGAGTGAAATCAACACTAGTCAAGGTGCCAATGCTTAAGTGAAATCATGAGCCTTGTTCAAACTGCCCCAGGATTCTCGCCAATGGAAAAAAATATACATACTTTTGGCAGCTACTGAAAAAGAACAAAATGCAAGCAGATGTAAGGATTGCTTGCCTAATTAAAGAGCATACTTTCTGAAAGTAAAGGCCAATCACACTTCTCTGTAGATAAATCAATACCTGTTTTTTTTTTTTTTTTTTTTTTGGTTTTTGGCTGGGGCTGGGTTTGAACCCACCACCTCTGGCATATGGGACCGGCACCCTCCTCCTTGAGCCACAGGCGCCACCCCAATACCTGTTTTATAGGAATGTATGGCTCTTTAAATTAGTAACGTTGGAAATAATCTCTCCCTTTGAGAAAGAGCAGGAAACCAGTGTAGTGGGATTTATTTTGGCCCAAGCTTTAGATGAGATCAAGATCTCCAGACACTACACAGAAAGAGTGAACACAGATCTGGCCGACGAGCCTTGGAGAATGTGAACTAACCCTGACAGCTACCCTAGCCCAGGCTCTCAGCAACTTGTTCTTGCACACGTGTGAACCTTTCTTCCTCTCTTACCTCGACATCATCGTAATGGGGCGGGAGGCCCTGAGATCCAGCAGGGGTTAGGTACACATTGGAGCCAACCAAGGAGCCAAAGTAACATTCCAGCTTCTCCTGGATCCTCCAAAGCTCATCCTTCACAAAAAGAAAAAAAAAAAAAAAGGAAGTGAAAAATATATTAGCAATAAGGGTAAGGACATGTTCTTGTTCACTTAGGAGGTCTTTACTGTGCAACTCATATGCCAGACACTGGGAATTGAACAGGGAAAGAAATCCTCATGTCAAGAGTCTTCATCCAGTGCAGAAACACCACTGCCAAGAAAAGACTTGAGCAGACAGACAAGAAACTGGCAAGGCTCACAACTGGGAGTCAGGAAGGGCTTTAAGTAGGAGAACGACACAACCCAATTTATATTTTCACCAGCTCAGCTGGCTGTTGCGTGGAGAACGGATTGTTGAAAAGAGTAGAGGCCAGAGAGTCCGCTCGGAAGTCACACAGGCAGCAGCCCAGGTGAGAAGCCAGCAGGACAGTTGGACAGGGACTGGACGAAGCGGAAAAGTCACATGTGCGCTGGGGGCAACACTGACAGGACCTGCTGGTGGACTGAACATAAAGAGGCAAAATAAAAACGGAAATGGAAGGAGTAAAAAAAAAAAAAAATAATAAATACTACTGGGTTTTTGACTTGGGCAATTAGCTCCCAGTTCTATTTACTGAAAGACTTGCTAAAAAACAAACAAACAAAAAAAACAAAAAACATGTTTTCAGAAGAGAAAAAAAAAAAGGTTCTACATTAGAAATGTTAAATTTGGGATGTCAAGACACCCATGTGGAGATGTTAAAGTCCTGACAGGAAGTAAGAGCTGGGAACTACACTCCACTCGGGAACTGGCTACACAAAATGGGTTTGTAAAGCAATGGGAACAGGATGGTGAGCTAGGAAGAAGGTACAGGCAGAGAAGGAATCGTAGGGACAAGTAATGTGGCCTCTCTCCAGTCACTGGTCAACTCTTCACAGCACAAAAGAGACTGCGGGGCCTAGCCATAAGCCATATATCCTATGAGAAAGAAAGAAAGCTGATTTTTCCCAAGGCTGATGAGGAAAGGGGAGGCAGCATTTAGGCTTACGTGGATATTAGTACTTCCTGTGCACCAGGGGCTGTCTCTACGTGCTTACACATATTAGTTATATAACTCTTCCGACAACCCTGTCTCATAAGAGGGAAGGGTATCAGCATTACCTTCAGTTTACAGAGGAGGAAACTACTGCAGAAGAATATACAACTAGTAAATAATGGAGTCAGAATTCAAATTCAAGGTTTAAATTACCTGTATAATGCCTGGCACATGAAATACTCTTAAAATACAAAACATACTAAAATACCTGCTGAGTAAACCAATGAACACAGCTGGGGAGTCAATTCTACTACAGATCTGAAAAAGGATTTATAGTATTAAAAGATAAAGTGCTAAAGAATTGGGTCAGTTTGAAAAATGCTTGGGGAGATAGCTTTATTCAGACTACCCAGCTTCTCTACATATAGATCTCAGAAGTTCTACATAACACATGAAAAAATTAACTTTATGGCCTCTGAATAGCTCCTAAGGGTTAACAGAGCTCCCAGGGAGGCTAATTTATTTCAGCAAAAGGTCAGCAGGACCTGGCTGCATTATTTATATAGTAAATGGAGCCACAATAAAGATATTGCCACTCCCACCCTAAGACTGTGAGCGAACAGCATAAAACAACTTATCTCAAATCCTACTGAAATGGTAAAGCAGTGTTACCACAAATGCAAGTGTTACTGCTTCACCAACACTGACAGCTCCTGAAATCTGTCTTCTCCTTTCCCACGCGACTCCCAGTGAGGCCCAGAGAGGCTGAAGAGGACTTTGGGAGTCTCCCTCCTGGCTGGGTACAACCTCCTCTCTCCGCTAACCTATCCACAGACTCAAAAGTGAACACCAGGCCTAGGAAGAGAAGTCCACGAATATGCCTAAAGACAGGCAAAAACACACACGCAAAAGCACTACTACATCTCAGTCAACATCTTTCCAAGCATGGCGGAAAGTGCCTTTAATGTGGAGTCAGAAACCAGTCCAGCTCAGAAAAGCAATGGAAAAGGCACGTCTGTGAACTCCAGTTTCTTCACATAGTAAATAGAAACCACCATGGCTATCTGAAGACAGATTTCAAATGTCTGTTGGAAGGGTCAAAAGTTAACACGTGAAAGTATTTGGTGAACTCTAACCTGCTATGCAAAATGCAAAGAATTGTGATAATATGGATAATCCAAAGCCAGTGAGAAAGCACTTATTATGGCTCTCTGGCTAGCTCCTTTCTTATTTTTAGACCAAGCAGACAAGTAAACTGTACGCAGTCTGAGAACCATAAACAAAGGGCTAAAAGTCCACTCCAATCGTCTCTCAACCTAGCTGGTGATGAGCTGCTTCTAGACTTTTTCTACTGTGATGTTAACATACCTATTCCTATAGACACACACACGCAACACTAAGCCTACTCATAATATGGTATCATATATTGTATTAGTGTAGTATAGTATAGTAGACCCTCCATAGATGACCAGGTCCCTACATTGACCACCTCCATAAGTTGACCTGATTTTCATAGACTGAACCTGTATCACATGTACATACCAGTACAGCAGGCCTAGTTCCTTCCTTATGGTGACCACCTCCATGTGTTGACCAGTTACAGTCCCTTGGATGGTCAACTTACAGGGGTTCTACTATATTTAAAGCCCAGCTTCTAGTGTAGGAGGGTGAGCTCTTATAGTTTATGGTTTCTCGAATATGGGTGGTGGAAAGAAAACAGAAATACCACAAGGCATACTATTTTAGCCTGAGGGCCAGATTTGGGCTGAGAAAGCTTATCCCTCCCGCTTTAATAAAGGGGGGCCAAAGAGCAGAGTTAACAGGGCAAAGGAAATAGGTTCTTGGCCACCTGGAATCCCAGATGAGAATGTGCAGAGCTTAAGTGGACAAGCAGAGAAAAGCCCCGGGGGAGATGACTCTACAGCACAGAAATGGCAGCCACGGAGGACACCACACACGTGCCAAATAACAACTCTCTGCTGGTCTATGACCAAATCACATGCAGTCAACTTTGCTGAATTCATTTACGTCCACGGTTCTTAGGTTTCTAAAAATCACTCTTAAAAGTGCTACTTCTAGTCTGGTAAAGAGTCAAGGACCAACCATCTTAGAGAGAACCATTTTATCCAGGGTGTCCATATTTTCTGATACAAAATCTCGACTTGGTCTGGAAAATGATCTGTAAATTCTTTTTGAGTGCTAGGGCCAAAAGTTGGCATTTCAGAGACATTTCAACTTTTTATGATTGCTTGAGATGGAAAAACTAGAATCAGGATTTGTTCTGAAAAATCCAACAATACTTATACTTTGTCCAGACTATGACTGGGTTCAAGATCCTTTAGACAAGAAAGGAAAAGGTGTTCACCAGATGAGGCTTAATCGGACCTAGCAAGCCAACTCTTAAGTTAAATCATGGAAACACTATTAGTACCTGTTGACAGTGCCCGAGAAGCCACCAATATAGCCAGAATCCACTCCTACCCATGTGGAAATCAGGATCCCCTCTCATTCTCCTCCTATTCTGCCAATTTGATTTGGCCATGGGTCACAGAAGGGGGATTCTGAATGGGGATTAAACTCTTTCCAAAACTCAGAGCAGCCCCTCAACTGTTCTGGGCCATCTGTCATGAGATGACATAATGATCTCAAACCTCCAGTAAAGCAGATTAGCTTGTTCTAAATCTGCATTTTATACACGCAAAAACTGAGCACAGAGAAGGCAACATTATCTATCAATGTCACTTGCTGATGTAGAATGAAAGTTAACCAGTCCTCTGGGATATCCTCTATCTACAACTGCCTCTCCTGGACCTCGCACTTCAATTGGGCTGTTAATAATGGTAAAGTCTCTTTTCTTAATCATGAATCTGGTATGTGATCTGGTCATGGCCTTGAAGTTTCCACTTAGATAGATGTAGTCAGTAAAGGGAGGCAACTTCAAGGAAAATGATCATCTTGATGCTTTCATGTCTTAAATTATAGTGACAGGACATACCAAACAGAAGGTCTATCATTTAGAAAAACACAACCAGCCCACAGAACATGCTCCTGGAGGCACAGTGCTACTTCAGTAACTTTATAAACGTGTATTGTAACTAAGTTTTTCAGCTCAATGCTATGTAACAAAATTCACCTACCCTGAGTTGTTAAGAGTTTGAAACCAAAAGATAACATAGTTAAAATGTCTAAGTTAGAATGCATTTAAAAAACATACATGGGCCATCCCTTCTCAAACTGACAGGAGACTAATCCTCATGGTACCACATATTCACCCAGATTCACAGAGCTGATCTGTAGCCAAATGTTAGCACTTTAATATGTATGAGGACTGTGTGTTGGGGAAACCTGTTACCTTAAATCTCTGAGGTTGGTGAAACTGAATGGTTGCCCTTTTCTGATCAAAATCCTTTCTCAGCTGAAGAAAGTGTGCTTTGCCATCTTTATTTAAAACTTTCTTCTTCCCACTGACACAACGGCAGACATTCACGTCTCTTCCATAGTATATACCCTGGCTGCACAGACTCTTCAGATCTGTTAGCCGGAACAGGGACTGGTAATATGTGGCCAGTGCAGGGTCATCTCTCTGAATGAGAAGGGGCTTCTGTTCCCAGAATTCCTTGAAGAACGTCTCCGTCTTGATAGGTGAGATTAAACTTTCAAAGAGACCACCGGGGCTGTCAAAGTTTAAAGTGGAAGACCCTCCAGCTGCCTCCACCTTTACCTGCTTACAGGGAACAGGCCCCTCCTCCCTCCCATTCCCTGCAGGCTTCGCTTTCTTTGGCATAGTTCTGTCTTCAAGACAAAGCAGTAAGGAAATCCAAACCTACCAAAAGAACAAAACATGCGTGGTCAGGTTTACAAGGATGGAGAGTACCAGTGTTGGTGTCAGTGTTCATACAAACACGACTTGCGTGACCATGAAGCCTCCAAGAGAACTCTCTGCAACTCAATGCTGCTTCCCCCAGGGATATGCAACAGCCTTAAGGCACTGCCACTTCTTCCAAGATGTGATACTGCCTCAAACACCAGATTACATATTCATCTAAAAGAAAACACTTTTTGTTTTGTTTTGGTTTTGTACACAAGCATTGTCATGGAATTCATTATTAGGCAGTATAATTATCCCAAATTAAACCATTTGACTGTCTGGACAGTTCCTACTCATAGGTTTAGCCTGTAGCCATTGTCACAGAGAAGTAAAAAGATCTTCAATTTGCCTGCAACCAGCCCCAGGGCCTTAATCTAAGTAGATGTCCTGTGGGTCCCACACACTTGTCTGGAGAACAAGCAGCAGCCACCCACTACCAGGTGCTCTTCACTCCAGCACCACTCCCAACTGCTGTTCCCAAGGGCAACTGGTCCAGTGGGGCCGCCTGGTGGCTAGGGCAAGCAGCTATCTGCTCCTCAGTTCCAAATCTGAGTTTATTCCTGAAAATTGCCACTTTATCAGAAACTCCCATACATTAAAAAAAAAAAAAAAAAAAAGCCCAATAGGGGCTGAAAGATGAAGGCAAAAAGGAGCTGCATACCAAATCTTTAAAAAGCTGTATAACTTGTTAACTGAAGTAAGACATAATAAACCAGCAACATCATTAAACTTTAACACAGCCCTTCTCCAACTTTAATGTGCACACAGATTACCTGGGCATCTGGCTCAAACGTAGGTCATGATTCATTGGTTCTGAGGTGGGGGGCCTGAGAGTCTGCATTTGGACACGCTCCCGGGAGCTGATGCTGCTGTTGGACCATGGTACACTTCTAAGTAGCAAGAGAAACAACCCTCCCAAGAACAGTTGAGCGTCCCTCAGAACTGCCCCCAAATCAAACTATTGTTACACTTATAATGAAGGTCTCCCACATCTGCTTGCAAGAACTGTAATGCAATTTGTATAAATTTCCTGAGACTGCAAATTATAAAGTAGGTTTTTTTCCAAGAAGGGAGTATACTGCTTTCACCAGATTCTTAAAGGAATCCCTGTCCCCCCAAAAGGGTAAGAACCACTGTGCTTACAAAAGCCAAACTTGGGAAAGACCAGTAATGTATTTATAAATATTACGGGTTTTGCTGAGTTACCAGAATTTCAAGAATACCATTTTCTGCTCCTTTGTCCTTATAAACAAGCAGTATTTCAGCTATACTGTAGACTGAGTAGAATTAGAGTTGTGGCCTGGGGCATAAACATCCTGGAACCATATGTTACATATCATAACAAATGATTTATAAAAGAACATTCAGAATGCAACCCAGATGTAAAATGACCAAATTAAGAAGTAGAAACGTCAAAATACAGAACTCTTCTCACGGTTTCTCTTAGTTTCTATGTTCTGAGCCCTCAAATAGGTCAGTTCCTCAAGAGATCAAATTCCAGTAAGGAAACACAGGAGCACGGTGGAAAGAGAATATGAAAGCCCACAATAGAGAGGTAAGGGCTTAAGCTTGGAAAAAAATATGTTTTAGGATAGGTAGTCAAGGTGATACATTCTCTAAAAATGTTTTCCATCCCTTTTAAGTCAAACAGACCAGCTTAAATTCCCAAGAATAAAGGCTTCAGTGAGACAAACCATCACTAATACTTGGAACCCTTAGTGATAAAAAATACAAGGAGATATGAAAACAGATTGAGTAAGGAGGACTTCTGGTGCAGAAAGGAGCTACCAGACCAGGCCTGACTGCTATTCTTTGAAAGTCCAGCTTGTGATTGACATCTGGGAACTTAGATTTTGGAAGGGTTCCCACCACTAATAACTGATGAGGGTGGCTCATGATGCCTAAACTGCACAAACAATATGGTTTACACTGAACACCTACTTTCCTTCTGGGAGTCTAGAATTTGGGTCTGTGCCAGGTAGAGGCTGCCTACGTGATCAGCCTCCAATAAAAACCCCAGGGAACTGAGTCTCTCATGAGCTTCCCTGGTTGCCAACATTTCACAAGCCTTGACACAACTAACTGTTGGTGCAACTGAGCACATCCAGCATGACTCCACTGGGTAGAAGACGCTTGGAACCTTGTGCTTGGTCGCCCCAGGACACCCCATGTGCCTCTTCCCTTTGCCAATTGTGCCTGGTATCCGTTCGATAAAGTAAATCAGCCCAGAGTGCTCCTAGCAAATTGCTCAATTAAGGATGGCCTTGGGAACCCTGAAGCATTGCTCACATTTAATTTTTTAAAACTGTTTATTAGATTTGCATCACTAAAGGTTACCCAATAAAGCAATTTTATGTTCAACTATACACCTTTTATCTCTCACAACTGATCAGTCTAAAATTTATTTAAGGGGAGGGAGCAGGAAATGCAGGTGAAAGGCTTGTTTTAAGCATAATCCATGAATACCGTGTAAGCACATTCACCGGAAAGTGGGGCTAAACAGGGTGCAAAATTCTTAACCCAAAATGAAATCACTAAAGGAATTTTTCCCATCTACAATCACTAACAAAATTAACCTCAATACTACACAAGTGCTTTTGTGAGGATATAAATTTCACTACTTATGCTGCCAAAAGTTACATCATTTATTATTTCTCTATGTTCATGCTGAAATGATTTCAGGCTACGTTAAATGCAAGCTAGCTTAGAGGTTACTGGACAAATATACTATTTCTCTGATTTTTTTTGAATACTAAATATCTTTAAATATTTAATGATTCCAGAAAACGAATTACTTTTAACTGATGTACACCCTAATATGAAGATCTCAATTGCTAGACATGCTGATTGGTTGATAGGAATGAACTTGTTCTAGCATGTATAGGCTTCAGGCATCTTCCTAGACTATTACATTTCCTCCCATGTGAAAACTTTCCCTATCACCTCCCAAACTTCCATATTAAGTTCCCTTTTTCACCTCATTATGGTACATATGCCAAAAACACCTAATACATTGACAGATGCTTCCTTTTGTGCCCAATTTTTGAGAACCTTCTCTACATTCAATCCAAGGTCTGCTGGAGTTGGGCTCTTGCTGCTGTAGGCCGACTCCAGCCTAAAACCCACTACATAGCAGCTTGGATCAGTCCCCAACTGTGTGGGACAAACAGCCATTTCTCTGATTTTTACATTACTTACATTGTAAAACAATCATTCCTTTTAAAAGCTTTTGGAAGATGCACGGGAGAAGAGATGACATATCCTACCACATTAAACATATAAAAATTGTAAGGTACATTATAATTTCAGAAACAGTAATAGTACAAAAGAATGTTTTAAACCCAAGAATATAGTAATTAAACAAGAGAATGCTTTGTCTAGAATAGTAAAGCCAACAAAAGCCTGCCTATAAACCTCACAGACCACCCAAATAGAAATTAAAGTAATTCCTACAAAGCTACATAAAAAGATTTTTGAAAAGCAATTGCTTTCGAATTGAATTGACTATAAGCATTAAAATGTAAAACAATTAAGTCAAAAGAAAAGATTCATGGTTCATATTTTGGTAACGTCCCCACAGATAAATCCTACAAGAAAATCAATATTGATGCAACTATTGTAGCAAAGAAATACAGTCACTGTATTTTTAAGGTGTCCTAACCTCCTCTTCTATAGAAATAGTTAATGACATGAAGACATGTCAGAGTCTAGCCAAGTATGGGACATAAGCGATCCTCAAGAAATGTTTGCTGAGTTTTGTTTCACTTTTTCATCTTCTGTCTGTATAGAATTTTAGACAAAAACCTTACACCAAATACAGTTGTGGGAAACAGAGGGCCTGTGAAGTGAGGATTATTTTTCTGATGGCAGCTGTCACTTGGATATTCAACTATAAGAACCAAAAGCACCTTTCTATATACATCCATGGTTACCACCAAGGTGTCTTTACATCCTAGGAGCACAGTGTACTCCAGAGTCACCTGCAATACTTGTTACCATGTAAACTGCTATGCTCCCTATCAGGCCACTTCCGAAGGCTGGAGCCCAGAAATCCAAGTAATGAACTCTCCTGATGAATTTTAAATCTACTACCAGAGGACGATAGTCAAAATCGGCTCATTTAAACACACACGTACCTGTCAGAAATTATATATTACCTGGGTACCAAGTGCTGACCTACAACATTTCTTCCAGGCTCACAGGCACTATCAACCTAGAGATAAGTGGTTCTTCTGGTGACCCAAAGAGGTGATTGACAGTTACTGCTTTAATTTTATTTTAGAGAGAAAATGAATTGTATTTCGATGTAGTTTAGTGACCATGAGGTTACAAAGGATAAGGCCCAAGGGGCAAAAAACAAGTGATGATGGCAAAAGCTAGATAAATCAGGTTCCTCCAAAGACAGTCCCAGGGAAACGAAACTCCTGGCCCTGAATTTACAGCTGGTAAGTGATGAAATAAAATCCTCTGACTCCCAGGCCTAGCTTTCCGGAAAACAGTGATTAACCTGGTCTTACTAACCTGTTGGGCAGCAGCTGTAGAACTGTATGTTGATAAATGAATTGGAAGCGTAGGCTGTAATTTTAAAGTCAGAAGAAAAAAGAAAAAAAAAAATGCAACTTCCCTCTCCCCACGCCCGAACTTCAGTTTCCGGGCGGCAAAGCGTGTCTCTTAGGCCCGACGCGCCGCGCTGGCGGCGCAGCACACGTGGGGGCTGCCGGCACCACCCTCCCTGCCAAGCTTCAAACTTTCCGCGCTCGTCCCGCACCTCGAGCCCACGGGAAGAGCACGTGAACTACTCTCGGTGCTCAAGACATTAGCGATCCCTAGAGCCGGGCCATGGGGGACACTGCCTCCTTCTTCGGGGGCGTGAAGGGCGCGCGTCCCCGGCCCCACAACTACAGCTCCCGCCACCAAAACTCCCCGCCCGGGCTCCAAAGTCCCCCGGACCGACACCCCTGCCCTGGGTCTGCAGCAGCGTCGGGTGCAACCGTCAGATTCCGCACTACCCCGGGTACAGTGGCGCCGGAAAGCCGGCGAAATGGTGCCACTCACCCAGCACGGCCTGTTGCGCGCGGCCACGAGCCGATTGGGCGGGGCGGGGCGGGGCGGGGGCGGGGCGGCGTGGGCACGCTCGGGGGCGGGGCGCTCCTGCTCCCGCGCCCGCCCCCGCCCCCGACGCGCCGGGCCGGCACGTGATGGGTGTTCTGTGCCTCCGGGTTACCTAGGAGTGTGTGGTGTTCTTGCTGGGACGTCCCTTTTTGTTTTTCCTCCGTGGGGAGGGAGAAAAATGCTTTCTTCTTGTTGGGGACTGGATTTGGGAAAGTATTCTGATATAGTATGTTTATTTTTTATTTATTTATTTATTTTTGTAGAGACAGAGTCTCACTTTATGGCCCTTGGTAGAGTGCCATGGCATCACAGCTCACAACAACCTCCAACTCCTGGGCTTAAGCGATTCTCCTGCCTCAGCTTCCCGAGCAGCTGGGACTACAGGCGCCCGCCACAACACCCAGCTATTTTTTGGTTGCAGTTCAGCCGGGGCTGGGTTTGAACCCGCTACCCTGGGTATATGGGGCCGGCGCCTTACTGAGCCACAGGCGCCGCCTCAGTATGTTTCTTGATTCTTTTATGAATGGGGAAACGGAGGCCTGGGAACGGAAAGTGAACTACCCAAGTTTAGGGAGCTGGCAGTCCAGGTTCCCCCATCAACTTTTCTTTTTTTTTTTTTTTCTACACAGTCTCACATTGTTGCCCCTGGTAGAGTGCTCTGGCGTCATAGCTCACTTCAACCTCAAACTCGTGGACTTAAGCGATTCTCTTGCCTCAGCCTCCAGAGTAGCTGTAACTACAGGCGCCCGCCCGTCTATTTTTAGAGACGGGGGGTCTCGCTCTTGCTCAGGCTGGTCTCGAACCTGTGAGCTCAGGCAGTCCACCCGCTTGAGCCTCCCAAAGTGCTAGGTACCCCTGTCAACTTCATATGGCTCTATGACTCTGCCTGGCTTTGTACCAAGTCAACTGTAATTTATGTCATCTTGCTACAGGAGAAAAAAATTAATCATGGTTTTAAAAGATAACTGGAAGTTCTTTGTGTCTGTGGCTATAAAACAAAAGCAATTATGTAAGTAATTTTGCCCTCACAGCTTCTCCTGTTGACTTTCTCCCTGGAGGTAAGGAGGTGTTAAGCAGTGGCCAGGGGCCTCAGTGGCATGTCACCTGTGACTTTCTTGTTCTAACCCAGAGGAAGGTGTCATTTCATTCTCCCCAGGTGATTGAGCCCAGAGGCTATTTCTGATGGCCCAGTGACACATGAACAAATGGGAGCAAAGTACACCCTTGTGGAAAATTTGTCCTAAACTACTAGTAATAACAAGCTTTGAATTGAGTTCTTACTGCCTGTAGGCACCATACTAGGTGTTGTGTGGATGCCTCACTTCATACTCACCACAACCTTGTCATTACTTCCATTTTACAGTTAAGGAAACTGAGTCAAAGAAGTGAAGTAACTTGCGCAAGGTCACAGCTTAAGTTGCAGAAACAAGATTGGAGCTGCCAAGCCAATCAACTGTTGGCGCTTTGTTACTGTGTTACTGCCTCCCCCTATACCCAGCAAGCTTCCTGTCGAGTTCCAGTTAGAAAACCTCAGGATTCATGTCAAATTTAGCCCTTTCAGAAAAATCTATAAAGAAAACAAAAAAAAAAAAAGTAGTTGACAGGGTACCAGTAATGTACTTTGCTCTTTGACTTCAAAACTAATAGAGATAATACAGAACAACATTGATGTTAGGGGATTTTAGAAAATGGTAATTCTCACATAGGCTGTAAGAGCGGTGCTTTGTGTTGCATGAAAAAAATTCCAGTGTCAACACAAAAGACCATTTTCTATCATACAGAATAGCCCTAGAGGTCTAACAGAACAAAAGTACACACTGAAGTCAGCTCTGCTGTGGGAAATCATTGTATAGAGGTTCCTCTGATGCAAAATTAGTTTTTCAATATGTTCTCTCTGATATTTTCATTATAATTCAGATTTCTTAGGATACGAAGCAAAAAATGTCACCATCATTCCTCTCAGATCTAAACACTACCTATCATGTCTGTAAAGAAAAAAAGAAGGAAGAAAGATCAGGATAGGGTGGGAGTGGGAAATGCACATTTTCTTGCCCAGGAGGCTTCTAGAATCCATGTTCCTACTGTATTTTTCCGGTACTTAAGTTTGCTGGGGTGTTTTGGGTTTGGGTTTTATAGGAGATTTCGGGGGAGGGAGGTTGTTTGTTTTTGTTTTTTTCTTTTGCTTTTAGTTTTAAAGTATTTCCAGAGGACAAAAGCAGACTGCTCTCCAGTCTCCACTTATTCCAAAATTGCATTAAAATTCGGTTATTTTGTTTCTGCAATTAGTCTTCTCATGAAAACAATGTCATGGATGGCAGCTCTCAAAACTGCCCTGAAAGCCTGCAAGAGCCTCCAGATTTCTGAATAAATCTAGTGACTAGTGATCCTACTCTGGATCCTAGAAAAAAGATGCCCAGGAGACAGGAGAGAGGAGTGAGTTCCCTCCACATTGTGTCTTTAGCATAAACCCTGAAATAGATTCTTTTAGAAATAAATTACACTCCTACAGTAGTATTTGATGTTCATACCCTTGGATTAGTTTGTTCAAAGACTCTTTTCAAAGCCAAGTTGGTCTTTCTCTTCTGTGATCTTGCAGAGCTTTTGGTTTTTAGCCACCTCATGGTGGCTCCTCACCAGACCTGCCCAGGCAGGTGTCAGTCTGCTGAAATGTACCCCTGTCCTATCCCCTCCTCCATTCAGAATGATACTGAGTGCAGAGAACCTAAGAATGATAGGTTCTCTAATTCTGGAGGGACCAAGTGTTTGAATTTGGAAAACTATGTCCTGGCTAACACTTGGTTTCCTCATTTATAAAGTGACATTGCACCAGATGTACTGTGATGTCCTTATTGGCTCTCAAATTTCATAAACATAGTACACCAATTTCCACAGGGTATTTTCAGAAGAAAAATGTGTCTGGTTAGAATCGTTTATTTATTCTATAAACATTAAAGTGCTTGTAAAATGATTAATAAGTGTAATTTTGTTTTAAACTCCCTTTTATTTTATAGTACTACCCTGTCACACAACTCCAGGAAACTCAAGCATCGTATTGAACTATAATATGTGAATGGTCGGTGCCCCCTGTGTATTTGGATGCACTTTGATCCAGAAAAGACCTAAGTAATTTCTTTCTTACATATGACTTTTAATATTTGTACCATTATTTTTAGCCTGACTTTTTAATATAAGGAAACTGAGGCATATTGTGGTGCAATAACTTGCTCAAAATGACAAAGCCTCTGGACAACAGAACCGACACCTACATCAAAAGCCTTTGTCTCCATTTGAGCCACTATAAGGAAATACCGTAGCCTGGGTGTCTTATAAACAATAACAATTTATTTCTCACATTTCTGGAGGCTGGGAATTCCAAGATCAAGATGCCAGCAGATTCTGGACTTCACTGTGTGGGTGAGGGCTCACCCTGTAGTTCACAGATGACACCTTCTAGCTGTGTCTTGGTGAAAGGGACAAGGCAGCTCTCTGAGCCTTTTATAAGAGCACTAATTCCATTAATAAAGCTTTCGCCTTCAGACCTAATCTCCTCCCAAAGGCCCCACTTCCTAATCACATTAGTGATTCTGTTCAGCATATGAATTTTGGTAGGACACAAACATTCAGACCATAGCATCCATGCTGCTCATCAATTAATACTCTCATCAGACCTCTGTTTCTGCATCTTTAAAAGTGGTTAATTTTCCCTAACTCAGAAAGCTGCTGTGAGCCTCAGGTGACATCAAGTAAGCAAAAGAGCTTCCAACTATAAAAAGCTATTTATCGGGCGGCGCCTGTGGCTCAGTGAGTAGGGCACCAGCCCCATATGCCGAGGGTGGCGGGTTCAAACCCAGCCCCGGCCAAACTGCAACAACAAAAAAAAATAGCCGGGCGTTGTGGCGGGCGCCTGTAGTCCCAGCTACTCAGGAGGCTGAGGCAAGAGAATCACGTAAGCCCAAGAGTTAGAGGTTGCTGTGAGCCGTGTGACGCCACGGCACTCTACCCGAGGGTGGTACAGTGAGACTCTGTCTCTACAAAAAAAAAAAAAGCTATTTATCTCAGAAGCCTAGGAGTATATCATCTTGTACATAATTCCATAGAATGAATTAAATGCAACTGGACCTTCTATACATGTATACTTTACTTAATTTATGATGTGCATCAATCAAGACACTTTAAAATTGACATAGTAATATTACCATGGAATAATCTTGGGGTTTTAGTATAATTTCAGAAAAGCCAAATTTGTTTAAGAATAACACAGACTGAAATCTTCTAAGATTGTACTACTCATGACAGATCTCTTGGAACTCAGTATATATTTAACTTGATAACAAACATACCATCACTATTTCAAATTATATCTTACATATTTCTTAACTCCTTGAGGGCAAGAAATTGTGCTTTCTTTAATTCTGAGAACTTGAACAGAGCTCTGTATGTTGTATTTACTCAGTGTTTGTGAAATTGAATTGGATTAACATTCCCACTTTTTTTCTTTTGTGCAGTCTAATTTGTTTTAGCACCTATGCATGACTTTTTAAAAAAATTTAATAGTGCTGCAGACCTTCTTCCCCAAAAGTCCAGCATTTCTAGGTGAAAATACATTTCAGGATTTTCCAATGACTTTTCTTATAGGGGTGTCCAACCCATGTTCCGCTTGTTCTGCGTGTGGATTATGTAAAGACTCATTTGCTTATCTGTGCGCAGACCCTTTTCTTGTTGTTGTTATCAGCTTTCATTAGTGTTTAATATGTAGCCCAAGACAACTCTTCTTCTTCCAGAGTGGTGCAGAGAAGCCAAAAGTTTGGACATACCTGCAAGTTGTACAGAGATATTTTGTTACTTGTTCCTCCAAAACATACTTGCCCATGATTCTTATAAAAACAAGATATAGTCTTGTGGAGGTGCTTTCTGGTTATACTCTTTGGCTTGCTTTGTTAAAAGGTCAACACCCTCCAGTTGAAAATATCTCCTAGGAAACTAACAGAATGTATACGTGGTATCATCATAGTACATTTATTTACTTATTTCGCTTTTAAAATAAAAATGACAAACTAAGTTATCAATCCCCCAAATGGTACTAGTCTGATTAATGATTTTTTAAACTTTCAAAAAAAAAAAAAATAGCCGGGCATTGTGGCGGGCGCCTGTAGTCACAGCTACTCGGGAGGCTGAGGCAAGAGAATCGCTTAAGCCCAGGAGTTGGAGGTTGCTGTGAGCTGTGTGAGGCCACGGCACTCTACCAAGGGCCATAAAGTGAGACTCTGTCTCTACAAAAAAAAAAAAAAAAATAGATCTTATATAAACTGATTTTGAAGATAGAAAGGGAAAATATTGTGAAAAACTGTAGACTTATTTTTAATTGGATGGATAAATTTTAGTGAAATAACTTCTATAAGTGTATACCACATGGGTTTTTGACCAGAAATTTCAGTTGAACCTGCAAACTGGAGACAGTAATATTGATTAATAATATTTGCTAGGCACTTACTTTTTCTAGGCCTTTTTTAAAAAACCTAGTTCTCAAATTTATTAATCCACACAAAAACCTATCAGGAAGATACTGATTCCATGATTCGCATGTGAGGAAACTGAGGCACCAAGAGACTAAGTTGTTTGTTAAAGGGCACAGAGTAGTAAGAGATAGAACCAAGATTTTAGTGCAGGCAGCCTGGCTTTAGAATACTGACATTTGTAGTCAGCATTCTTCATGTGGGAGGCTTGCCTGTGCACTGTAGGATGTAGAGCAGCATGCCTGGCCTCCATCCACTAGATGTCAGTAGTGCTTACACATTATGTATTACCAAATTTCTCCTGGAGGTACTCCCTGCCCCAGCTTTTAACCTCACATTCTAGTGCAGGTAGGTACTACACATTCTCAAGAGGAGAGCTAGACACTGCCCTGAGGATTTACTAGGGCCCAAACTGGTCACTCCTATGACCAGTCTCCACATTCAGGCTAGGTAAAGAGAAGACTGATTTAAGAGAAATTTGTGGAATTAGGGAATTTTGAGGAATTGACACATTATCAGCCTGGTGGAAATTTCTGTAGCATGTCCCTTCCTCCCCCAGGCAAAGTGACCAGGACTCCAGAGTCCATGCAGTGAGGTTCGGGTCCTCTGTAGGAGGGTATTTGATGAGTACTTGCTGAGCTGCAGGCTCTGCTGCTCTGCTCTGGGGCTGCTGTCAGAGAAGTTCTTGCACCACCTGAGATATACCCCTGGGAGTGTGGAGATGGGGTGTGAACAGAGATAAGCAGCTGCATCTTTTCTGGAGGGATCCTAAGGAAGGAGTTGGCTGGTGCCCTTACCACAGCACACGGAGGCAAAAAGGCAGTGTGCAGGGCAGCTGCCCAGACGTGGACTGTCACTGTCATGTCAAGGACCCTTGAGTATCCTCTGGGCTGAGCGGTTGCTAAGGAAAGTAGTTAGTGATTAGGGATAGAAAGGGGCTATGGGGCAGCAGGAAACAAGTTGGCTTCCTAGATAAGAAAGTTAGAAAGAGCCCTGCAGCAAACAAGGAGTTTTGGGAACCTTGTGCCTCTGTTAACCAAGTATGTCCTGTTCTCTACAAAATGCATTTTCTAGCTTGTGACATAAAGTGGAGTAATGGCCACAGTCCTTGAACAGTGCTCACAGCAAATGTCACAAACATCACAGGACTCAGAGACACCACCGTACAACTGTCAGGAAAAAAGCAGATAATAATTATGACTTAAAAGAGAAGGAAAATGGGCACATGTGGCAACTGAGGTAACCAATAACCAACAAAAAATAGACAAGAACACCTAAGGACCTCAGGTGATGGTATTTTAATGGGGATGGCATTGAATCTGCAAATTGCTTAGGGAGTATACAAATTTCGATAATGTTGATTATTCCCAGCCATGAGCATGGTATGTTCTTCCATTTGTTAATATCTTCGCTATTTCTTTCCTTAAGGTTTTGCAATTTTCTTTGTAGAGGTCCTTCACCCCTTTTGTTAGTTATATTCCTAGGTATTTCATTTGTTTTTTGAAGCTGCTATGAAGGGAATTGTGATCCTTGCTAATCCTTGATTAGCTTCTTATCTTGGCTGTTATTGGCATACACAACCAACAAAAACCCTTTTAGAGAATTATAGGGGGAGCTACAATGAGATACTATATCCTACCTTTGTATGGTATCTTCTCTCATTTGCAAGGGGGACCCTTTTCTAGTCTCTGAAAAACTTTATTCTTGTCTATGCTTTACTTTAAATAAAATGTGCTCTTTTTCTTTACTTTAAATAAACCATACTCATTTTCTACTGCATTGGTGTCTCAGCTGCTTTATTGCTACCTCCCGCACCTTACTTTTCACTTTGACTCAGAGAACGTGCCAGCTCTGCTGAGTAAATCAGACTGAAAAACTCGTGAGTCTTGGAGACCCCTAACAGGCTTGGATGATCTGGAAGGTCCCCAGCTGAAAAGAGGGGAATAGTGGCTAAGAAGGAGGTTCACTGGCCCAGTCAGGACAACTGTAAGACTCCTGGAAGTGATCAAAAAATACAGTAATGTTTCAGGATATAAAATCAATGTCCACAAATCAGTAGCCCTTGTGTATGCCAATAACAGCCAAGATAAGAAGCTAATCAAGGATTAGCAAGGATCACAATTCCCTTCATAGCAGCTTCAAAAAACAAATGAAATACCTAGGAATATAACTAACAAAAGGGGTGAAGGACCTCTACAAAGAAAATTACAAAACCTTAAGGAAAGAAATAGCGAAGATATTAACAAATGGAAGAACATACCATGCTCATGGCTGGGAATAATCAACATTATCGAAATTTGTATACTCCCTAAGCAATTTGCAGATTCAATGCCATCCCCATTAAAATACCATCATCATACTTTCAAGATTTGAAAAAAAATGATTTTTCATTTTGTATGGAACCAGAAGAAGCCCTGTATTGCCAAGGAAATTCTTAGCAATAAAAATAAAGCTGGGGGTATTACCCTACCAGACTTTCAGCTATACTACAAGGCCATAGTGATCAAAACAGCATGGTATTGCACAAAAATAGAGACATTGACATTGGAACCAAATAGAAAACCATGAAATGAAACTAACATCTTAGAGCTACCTGATATTTGATAAACCAAACAAGAACATAGACTGGGAGAAAGAATCCCATTCAATAAATGGTGTTAGGAGAACTGAATAACCACATGTAAAAGACTGGAACTGGACCCATACTTCTCATCACTTATAAAAATTGATTCAAGATGGGTAAAAGATTTAAATCTAAAACATGAAACAATAAAAATCCTCCAAGAAAGTCTGGGGAAAACCCTTTAAGATATTGGCCTATGGAACAATTTTATGCCGAAGACTTCTGTGGCAATTGGAAGAACAACAAAAATAAACAAATAGGACTTAATTAAACTGAAAAGCTTCTCTATAGCTAAGGAAATAACACCAAAGCAAATAGACAACCCTCAGAACAGGAAAAGATACTTGCATATTATGAATTGAACAAAAGCTTGATAACTAGAATCTTCAGAGAACTCAAATTAATCAATAAAAAAAGACCAAACAATCCCGTATATCACTGGGCAAGAGACATGAATAGAACCTTCTCTAAAGAAGCCAGATGAATGGCTGACAAATATATGAAAAAATGCTCAGCATACCTAATCTTCAAAGAACTGGAAATCAAAACTATCCTGAGATATCACCTAATCCCAGTGAGAATGGCCCACATCACAAATTCTCAAAACTGCAGATGCTGGCATGGAGGTGGAGAGAAGAGAACATTTTTATACTGCTGGTGGGACTGCAAACTAATACAACCTTTTTGGAAAGAAGTATGGAAAATCCTCAAAGAACTCAAATCAGACCTCTCATTTGATCTTGTAATCCCACGACTAGGCATCTACCCAGAAGAGAAAAAAAAACACCTTTTATCATAAGGACATTTGCACTAGACTGTTTATTGCAGCTCAATTTACAATTACCAAAATGTGAAAACAGCCTAAATGCCCACCAATCCAGGAACGGATTAACAATCTGTGGTATATGTATACCATAGAACACTATTCAGCCATAAAAAGGATGGAGATGTTACACTTTTTGTACCCGGATGGAGGTGGCACACATTCTTCCTAGTAAAGCATCACAATAATGGAGAAATAAGAACCCAGTGTATTCAATTCTAATATGAAGACAGTAGATGAACTAACACAAAATGTATGGTAGGGGAGTGAGGGAGCAAGGAGAGGGGAGGGAGACGGGGGTCACGGTGTATGGCACACCTCCTGGGGGAGGGACACAATTATAAGAGGGACTTTATCTAACAAATGTAATCAGTGCAGCCTAATTCTTTGTACCCTCAATGAATGCCAAACAATAAAATATTTTTTAAAAAAGACATGGTTTTGCAATATAATAAATGTATATTCCATATTAACCAAATTGAACTCACTAGGAATTCCATCATAGTCACTACATAAAAGGGGTGAGTGGTGATATTTTGATAGAATCAAGTTATGTAAATAACCTGAATAATTTGAAATTATTATTATGATTAATGATTATTGCAGTCAAAATAGCATGTTGTATTGATTACTTGGTGACCAACTTGCAATTAATTGCTCTAATAGCCCTGAGGTACACCCTCTTTTACACAAATGAGCAGTAATCATCTGATTATATTAATCTAGACCAGAACATTATCCAAAATAATGAAATATAATTTATTCTACATTCAACTCCAAATCTGCCTGCTAGGCACACACTATGGGAATTTTAAAGAGGCGATTTTGTGGGCTAAGTACATTTTTAGCTTCTGCCCTTTTCTTTTCTTTATTACCTTTTTTTACTTCCAATTCATGTTATCTTTATGAATCACATTCAATTATTAGAGCTGATTTTCACAAAACCTGGTATTTTTTCCGGTCCACCTGAACTGCATATTTATTTAAAAGCTGGTCCTGAGGCTACTTTACCATTATTTCATTATTTAATTTCAAGATGACTTCACCTGAGATACAACCTAATTAGCAAAAAATATTTTAAGCTATTTTAGGGTAGTATAATTGCTCCAAGTGTATTTGATGTGTGGGTTTGTGTTTTTGGCACTTCTTAGAAGTGCAAAATACTTAAAGCACCTGCTTTAATGTTTTCTGATGAAGTAGAAGACATGAATGGATTCAATGCAATTCCCATTAAAATACCATGAACGTGAGGGCAAGTACTTTCTTTTTTTCTAAGGATGCCTTGTTAAGTTACCTGGTTTTGGAAATACTGGAACCTATAGGACACTTTTAAAGGACACAGGCTTGTATACCATCCTTCAGAAAGTCTTATTTCACAATAGAAAATGTATTTAAAAATTTTTGCTAATGACAGTACAATTTCATCTACTTTTGAATGTCTAATGAGAGGAGTGAGCAACCAGCAGCACAATTTTGTAGAAAGCCTTCGAAACACTGCTGTAGTGGTGGAGGTCCAAGATGGTAGACTTGGCAGCCTGTACTTGCTGCTCAAGAAGAGGATCAAAGGTCTAAGGTAAGGTTCATCCATGGGTGGACCATCTTGGAGGGAGCATTGTGAATCAAAGGTTAGGGGAAAGATCTCTGGGGCTCACAAAAATTCTAGAAGAAAATGTAGAAAAAATTCTCCCAGACATTTGCTTAGGCAGCATTCCCCAATGTTTTTGGCACCAAGGACTGGTTTTATAGAAGACAATTTTTCCATGGATAGGATTGGAAGCGGGTTGTATGATTCAAGCGCATTACATCTCCACCTGAGATTATCAGGCATTAGAGTCTAAAAAGGAGCTTACTACCTAGATCTCTCACATGCGCAATTTACAGTAGGGTTTGGGCTCCTGTAAGAATCTAATGCTACTACTTATATGACATGAGGTGGTGCTTAGGCAGTTATGTGAGCAATGGGAGGCAGCTGCAAATACAGAGGAAGCTTTGCTCCATCATTACTCATCTCCTGCTGTGCGGCCCATTTCCTAAAAGACCACGGACTGTTACAGGTCACAGCTTGGGGGTTGGGGACCACTGAGCTTAGTCATGCCCACTGTCATTACTTCTGTTCACCATAGTGCTAGAAGTCCTACCAATCAGGCAAGAGAAAGAAACAAAGAGTTTACAAATTGGGAAAGAGGAGATCAAATTATTCCTAATAACTGATGATTTGATCTTGTATTAATAAAACCCTGAAGCCTCCACCAAAAGACTCTTAGAATTGATAAATACATTTAGCAAAGTCTAAGTTTTCAAAATCAGTGTAAACAAATCAGTAGCTTTTCTATATACAAATAATAGTCAAGCTGAGAGTCAAATTCAGGACTCAATGCCATTCATAATAGCTACAAAGAAAATAAAAATGAGGCAAAAGCTATGTTGATTAGTTGGATGTAAGCACTCCAATTTGTACAAATAATCAACACATTGAATCCCATAATGGCATAAATGTATTTATGATCTATGTACAAATGACTTAATAAAAAAATTAAAGAAAAAAATACCTAAGAATGTTCTCAACTAAGGAGGTGAAAGATCTCTACAAGGACAACTATAAAAATCACTGATTAAAGAAATCACAGATGATACAAACAAATGGAAAAATATTCCTTGTTTGTGCATTACGAGAATCAACATTGTGAAACTGTCCATAGTCCCCAAAGTGATTTACACATTCAACATGATTCCCATTAAAATACCCTTCTACTTCACAGATATAGAAATAATAATCTTAAACTTCATTTGGTACAAAAGAAGAGCCTATTAGTCAAAGAAATATTAAGCAAAATGAACAAATCTGGTGGATTCACATTACCTGACTTCAAGTTATATTAGAGTATGGCATTGGTATACAAGTAGAGACATAGACCAATGGAACAGAGTAGAGAATTCAGAAATAAAACCAACTACACCCTACTGATCTTTCACAAAGCAGACAATAGTATACCCTGGTGAAAGGAAGCTCTAGTCAGTAAGTGGTGCTGGGAAAACTGGATAGCCATGTGTAGAAGAATGAAGCAGAATGCCTACTTCTCACCGTATACAAAAACTAATTCAAGATGAGTTAGGGACTTAAATGTAAGGCATGAAACCATAAAAATTCTAGAAGAAAACAGAGGAAAAACTCTTCTAGACATTGGCCTAGCCAAAGACATTATGACTAAGACCCCAAAGGCAAATACAGCAACAACCACAAAAAATAAATATGACTTAATTAAATTAAAAATTTGCACAGCCAAGGAGATATTCATAAGGATGAATAGACAATTTATAGAATGGGATAAAATATTTACAAATTATACATCTGATAAAAGGACTACTATCTAAATCCACCAAGAACTCAAACAAATCAGCAAGAAAAAAATAAATAACCCCATCAAGAAGTAGGAAAAAAACATGAGCAGAAGTTTTTGAAAAGAAGATAGAAAAATGACCTACAAACACATGAATAAAATGCTTAACATCACTAATCACCAGGGAAATACAAATAAAAAATAATGAGATACCACATTGCTCTTATTAGAATGGCCATTATTAAAAAAAAAAAAAAAAAACTGGCATGGATGCAGAGAGATAGAAATGTTCTTAGACTGTTTGTGGGACTCCAAACTAGTACTACTTCCATAGAAAACAGTATGGAGATTTCTTAAAGACATAACTGTAGACTATATAACTATATGACTATATAACTTAGATCTATATAACCAAATAACTGTAGATCATTGGTTCTAGCAATCTCACTGCTGGATATCTACCCAAAGGAAAAGAAGCAATTTTATAAAAAACACACTTTTACTCAAATTTTTATCACAGCACAATTCACAATTGCAAAGATATGGAATCAACCTGAGTACCCATCAATATGTAAATGGATTAAAAAATGTGATATATGTACTGTATATATACACACAAACACCATAGAGTACTACACAGATGCAAAAAGAAATGAAAAAACGTTATTCATAGCAACTCGGATAATCCTGGAGAGCATTATCCTAAGTGAAGTATCTCAGGAATAGAAAACCAAATGCCGTATATTGTCACTAAAGTGAGAGCTAAACAATGTGTATGCACAGGCACAGGAGATATAAAGAACATTGGAAACCAAGAGCAGAAGGAAGAAAGGGAGGTGTGAGATAGAAAATGGGGACAATTAACACTATTCTGGTGACACACACACCGAAAGCCTGGTGTTAAGGATTAAATGAGGTATTTGTGTAGCAAAAACATTTGTACCCCATCAATATTTGTAAACATGTATAAATGAAAAAAAGAAAAAAAAGTACTCTTATATAAAGTAAGTTTTTATATTGAATTATACTAATCCTAGGATTAAAAGTAATATCACATCCATCAACTGACCTGGTAATAAAATGTAGTTCACTATTTTCTGTAACAAATTAAATATCAATCTATTGAAAAGAAAACTATTGGGGTGGCGCCTGTAGCTCAAGGAGTAGGGCACCTGTCCCATATGCCGGAGGTGGTGGGTTCAAACCCAACCCCAGCCAAAAAAAAAAACCCACAAAAAATAATAAAAAAAGAAAAGAAAACTATTGTAATTTTTCTCTGTGAGTTTGTGAACTCTCTCTTCTACATTTGTGCTATCATTAACCAAAAAAAAAAAAAAAAATCATGATTCAGTAGGGGGTTCACATCAAAGTACAACTGACAATGTTGTTTTGACAATGTTGAATTTCATGAGTCCTTGTGTTTCTGTAAAGTAGCAAAAATCTGGAAACCTCTCCAACATTTTGTATTCTGAGAAAAGACCACCCTACTCTTTTAAGATAAGATCCACCTCTGTTGTTCCTCAGTGAATATGACTCACTTGGATATCTGCCTCTGTGACTCTCTCAGCCTCCTTTCTTTGAGATGTTCCTTATTAACGAACATCCTTCCTATTGCAATAGTCTAAATAAAATCATCTCCTTAAATATCCAGTGTGTTTTGTCCTGACAGGTTCTTTAAAAGAGAAAAAAAAAAAAAAAACAAACATGGAGGAAAGTCAAACTGCAGCTGGAAAGTGAAATGACTTTCCAAGGAAGCAGGACATTACAGGATGATAGTGTTTTAAAGCAGTGTTTATAGGGAAAGAGTAGGTTGGCTCCATTCCAAAAATGAGATAGTAGGAAGGTAATGTTGCTTTGCCAAAAGCCTTGCCAGGAAATAACAGCAGCACCAGGTACAAAACTGTAATTGAAATACTAATTTCCTTACCACTTCTTTTTCTTGATTCTGTGAGGCTGTTGTTTGATCTCATTGGACTTTCTATCTTAAGAATGATTAGAGAATTAGGTGTAATTCCTTTCTTCATTCATTTCCATATTTAAAAAATTATATATTTAGGTGTGTGTGTGGTAGTGTGTGTGTGCATGAGTACAGGAGTGCAAGAGGAGAGAGAGAGATTGAGAATGAACAGGCTTATGAGCGGTGCAATAAGGAATAATAGACCCCACCGATGAAGACTCACCCACTTGCAAGTTGTAAGACGATAGAGTCACAAGTTATGATTCTGTGGCAACTCATATAAAAGAAAACTCCGCTTCAGGGGAAAAAATGAACTAAAAATAAAAAAGTTTTTTTCAGTTACAGTGATCTACATTAATCTATACCCCAGAGCTTCTGGACAGATGAGTGATCTGACATGGCAGGTTCTAGTGACAAACAAAAATTCTAAAGGAAATAAGTGCTGGAATTTGAATAGGGCTAGAAATTTCATTTGTTCCTAAAATAAATTTTCTTCTAAATATTCTTTACAGGATCAGCGCCTGGACCTCCGTAAGACCTGTGCCGGGATCAACGATCTGCCCCCGCCCAGATCCTGGTAAGAGCTGCGACCGCTGGGCCTCTGCACGCCCTGACCAGGAACTCCTGCAACCCATGTCCTCCCTTCTGTACCCTCCCTGCCTCCACACTGGCCTGCTCATCTGGCCAGGGACACTGTTAGCCACGTGTCCTCTGGAGCCTTGGGCTCTCTGAGCCAAAGTCACTGGGCACCAGGCACTCCCAGAACCATGTGCACCACCCCCCGCCCTGTTGCTGACTCTGGGTGTGTCACACTCTGGAGCTGCTCCCACAACCAGAAATCCCTGGCTGGGGCAGCCCCAGAGGAGCTACACAGGGTCACTCCCTACAAAGATACAGCAACAATAGAGTGATCTCACTGGGGTCTAATCTTGGAGAGGCACCTCCCCAACTCTGAGGACAGCTAGAGGCAACAGTGAAAAAACAATCATGAGGTGAAATCAACGGATAAACTCTGGCAATATGAATAGTCAGAGTAGATCAACTCCCCCAAGGATCAATGGGGCAGACACAACACAAGATCCCATGCACAAACAAATAGCTGAGATGTCAGAAATTGAATTCAGAATCTGGATAGCAAATAAGATTGAATTGCAATTCCAAGCAGTAACCCAAAAGATATCTCAAGAATTCAACGAATTCAAAGACCAAATGACCAAAGATTTTGACACATTGAGTCAAGAAGTTGCAGCCCTCAAAAATCTGAGAAATACAGTCGAATCCCTCAATAACAGAATGGAGCAAGCAGAAGAAAGGATTTCTGACATTGAAGACAAAGCTTTAAACACTCCCAAACTCTCAAAGAGGAAGAGAAATGGAGGGCAAAAACAGATCACTCTCTCAGAGAGCTCTGGGATAATTAGAAGAAAACCAATATTTGTCTTATAGGGATCACTGAAAGTGATGAAGTGGCTTCACAAGGCACAGAGTCTCTTCTCTATGAGATTATGAAAGAGAACTTTCCAGACATGCCAAGAGATTCTGAAATTCAGATAGCAGACAGTTTCAAACTCCAGCATGACTCATCCCAAATAAGACATCCCCCAGACACATCATAATCAATTTCACTAAAGTTAATATGAAGGACAAAATTGTGAAAGCAGCCAGATGAAAGAAAACCATCACCTACAAGGGGAAGAATATTAGAATAACTGCAAATCTCTCTGCTGAAACCTTTCAAGCTAGAAAAGGATGGTCATCGACTTTTAATCTCCTAAAACAAAATAACTTTCAAAAAAGGATCCTGTAACAAGCTAAACTGAGTTTCAGTTATGAAGGTGAAATTAAATACTTTAATGACATTCACATGTTGAACAAATTTGCCATAACTAAACCAGCTCTCCAGAATATTCTCTGACCTATCCTCCATAAAGACCAGCAAAATCCTTCACCACAAAAGTAAATCCACCCAGAAAATTTTGATCAAATTCCAACTTCCACAGTCACAAAAGGATTAAAAATGTCCACCAGACCTCGAAAGGCTTATCAATATTCTCAATTAATGCGAATGGTTTAAATTGTCCTCTAAAAAGGCACAGGTTGGCTGACTGGATACAAAAACTCAAGCCAGGGAGGTGCCTATGGCTCAGTGAGCAGGGCGCCGGCCCCATATACCAAGGGTGATGGGTTCAAACCCGGCCCTGGCCAAACTGCAACAAAAAAATAGCCGGGCGTTGTGGCAGGTGCCTGTAGTTCCAGCTACTTGGGAGGCTGAGGCAGGAGAATCGCCTAAGCCTAGGAGTTGGAGGTTACTGTGAGCTGTGTGATGCCACGGCGCTCTACCAAGGGCGATAAAGTGAAACTCTGTCTCTACAAAAAAAGAAAAAAAAACAAAAACAAAAACTCAAGCCAGATATCTGCTGCATACAAGAATCTCATCTAACATTAAAAGACAAATATAGGTTCAAGGTGAAGGGATGGTCATCTATATTCCAGGCAAATGGAAAGCAGAAGAAAGCAGGCGTTGCAATCCTATTTGCAGAAGCAATAGGCTTTAAACCAACCAAAATAAGGAAGGATAAGGATGGACACTTCATATTTGTTAAAGGTAATACTCAATATGATGAGATTTCAATTATTAATATTTATGCACCCAACCAAAACACACCTCAATTTATAAGAGAAACTCTAACAGACATGAGCAACTTGATTTCCTCCAGTTCCATAGTAGTTGGAGATTTTAACATCCCTCTAGCAGTGCTGGATAGATCCTCCAAAAAGAAGCTAAGCAAAGAAATTTTAGATTTAAACTCAACTATTCAACATCTGGACTTCACAGACATCTACAGAACATTTCATCCCAACAAATCTGAAGACACAGTCTTCTCATCAGCCCACAGAACATACTCCAAAATCGACCACATCCTAGGCCACAAATCTAACCTCAGCAAATTTTTAAAAATAGAAATTATTCCTTGCATCTTCTCAGACCATCATGGAATAAAAGTTCAACTCAATAACAACAGGAATCTGCATACCCATACAAAAACATGGAAGCTAAATAACATTATGCTGAAGGAGATAGATGGGTTATAGACGAGATTAAGAAGGAAATCACCAAATTTTTGGAACATAACAACAAAGAAGACAAAAATTATCAGAACCTCTGGGATACTGCAAAGGGAGTCCTAAGAGGGAAATTTATAGCACCACAAGCCTTCCTCAAGAAAATGAAAAGAGAGGAAATTAATAACTTAATGGGACATCTCAAGCAACTAGAGAAGGAAGAACATTCCAACCCCAAACCCAGCAGAAGAAAAGAAATAACTAAAATAAGAGCAGAATTAAATGAAATTCAAAACAAAAGAATTATATAACAGATCAATAAATCCAAAAGTTGGTTTTTTGAAAAGATCAATAAAATAGATAAACCATTGGCCAACCTAATCAGGAAAAAAAGAGTAAAATCTCTAATCTCATCAATCAGAAATGACAAAGACGAAATAACAACAGACCCCTCAGAAATTCAAAAAATCCTTAACGAATATTACAAGAAACTCTACTCTCAGAAATATGAAAATCTGAAAGAAATCGACGAATACTTGGAAGTGCGCCACCTACCAAGACTTAGTCAGAATGAAGTGGAAATGTTGAACAGGCCTATATCGAATTCTGAAATAGCATCAGGTCTACAAAATCTCCCTAAAAAGAAAAGCCCAGGACCAAATGGCTTTACGTCAGAATTCTACCAAACCTTTAAAGAAGAACTAGTACCTATATTACTAAACCTGTTCCAAAATACAGAAAAAGAAGGAACACTACCCAACACATTCTATGAAACTAACATCACCTTGATCCCCAAACCAGGGAAAGACCCAACAAGAAAAGAAAATTATAGACCAATATCACTAATGAATATTGATGCAAAAATACTCAATAAGATCCTAACAAACAGAATCCAACAACATATCAAAAAAGTTATACACTATGACCCAGTGGAATTTATCCCAGGGTCTCAAGGCTGGTTCACATACGTAAATCTATAAATGTAATTCAGCACATAAACAAACTAAAAAATAAAGACCATATGATTCTCTCAATTGATGCAGAAAAAGCTTTTGATAATATCCGGCATCCCTTCATGATCAGAACACTTAAGAAAATCGGTATAGAAGGGACATTTCTTAAACTAATAGAGGCCACCTACAGCAAACCCACAGCCAATATCGTATTGAATGGAGTTAAATTGAAATCATTTCCACTTAGATCAGGAACCAGGCTAGGTTGCCCATTGTCTCCATTGCTCTTTAACATTGTAATGGAAGTTTTAGGCATTGCAATTAGGGAAGAAAAGGCCATTAAGGGTATCCACATAGGGTCAGAAGAGATCAAACTTTCACTCTTCACAGATGATATGATTGTATATCTGGAAAACACTAGAAATTCTACTTCAAAACTTTTAGAAGTGATCAAGGAGTACAGCAACGTCTCAGGCTACAAAATCAACACCCATAAATCTGTAGCCTTTATATATACTAACAAAAACCAAGCCAAAAAAATAGTCAAGGACTCTATTCCTTTCACAGTAGTGCCAAACAAGATGAAATATTTGGGAGTATACCTAACAAAGGACATGATAGATCTCTATAAAGAGAACTATGAAACTCTAAGAAAAGCAATAGCTGAAGATGTTAACAAATAGAAAAACATACCATGCTCATGGCTGGGAAGAATCAACATTGTTAAAATGTCTATACTACCCAAAGCAATATAAAATTTTAATGCAATTCCTATTAAAGCTCCATTGTCATATTTTAAAGACCTTGAAAAAATAATACTTCATTTTATATGGAATCATAAAAAACCTCGAATAGCCAAAACATTACTCAGCAATAAAAACAAAGCAGGAGGAATCACGCTACCAGACCCGAGACTGTACTATAAATCGATAGTGATCGAAACAGCATGGTACTGGCACAAAAACAGAGAAGTAGATGTCTGGAACAGAATAGAGAACTAAGAGATGAATCCAGCCACTTACCATTATTTGATCTTTGACAAGCCAATTAAAAACATTCAGTGGGGAAAAGATTCCCTATTTAACAAATGGTGCTGGGTGAACTGGCTGGCGATCTGTAAAAGCCTGAAACTGGACCCACACTTTTCACCATTAACTAAGATAGACTCTCACAGGATTAAAGATTTAAACTTAAGACATGAAACTAAAAATACTTGAAGAAAGTGCAGGGAAAACTCTTGAAGGAATCGGTCTGGGTGAATACTTTATGAGGAGGACTCCCCAGGCAATTGAAGCAGTATCAAAAATACATTACTGGGACCTGATAAAACTAAAAAGATTCTGCACAGCCCAAAACATAGTAAGTAAAGCAAGCAGACAGCCCTCAGAAGGGGAGAAAATATTTGCAGATTATACCTCCGATAAAGGTTTAATAACCAGAACCCACAGAGAACTCAAACATATTAGCAAGAAAAGAACACGTGATCCCATCACAGGGTGGGCAAAGGACTTGAAGAGAAACTTCTCTAAAGAAGACAGACTCACGATCTACAAACACATGAAAAAAAGCTCATCATCCTTAATTATCAGAGAAATACAAATCAAAACTAGTTTGAGATATCACATAACCCCAGTAAGAGTAGCCCGCATCACAAAATCCCAAAACCAGAGATGTTGGCGTGGATGTGGAGAAAGGGCACACTTCTACACTGCTGGTGGGAATGTAAACTAATACATTCCTTTTGGAAGGATGTTTGGAGAATACTTAGAGATCTAAAAATAGGCCTGCCATTCGATCCCATAATTCCTTTACTAGGTATATATCCAGAAGACCAAAAATCACAATATAACAAAGACATCTGTACCAGAATGTTTATTGCAGCCCAATTCATAATTGCTTCTTTTTTTTTTTTTTTTTTTTGTAGAGACAGAGTCTCACTTTATGGGCCCTCGGTAGAGTGCCGTGGCCTCACACAGCTCACAGCAACCTCCAATTCCTGGGCTTAAGTGATTCTCTTGCCTCAGCCTCCCGAGTAGCTGGGACTACAGGCGCTAGCCACAACGCCCGGCTATTTTTTGGTTGCAGTTTGGCCAGGGCCGGGTTTGAACCCGCCACCCTCGGTATATGGGGCCGGCGCCCTACCGACTGAGCCACAGGTGCCGCCCCCAATTCATAATTGCTAAGTCATGGAAGAAGCCCAAGTGCCCATCGACCCACGAATGGACTAGCAAATTGTGGTACATGTTATACCATGGAATATTATGCAGCCTTAAAGAAAGATGGAGACTTTACCTCTTTCATGTTTACATGATGGAGCTGGAACATATTCTTCTTAGCAAAGTATCTCAGGAATGGAAGAAAAAGTATCCAATGTACTCAGCCCTACTATGAAGCTAATTTATAGGTTTCACATGAAGACTATAACCCAACTATAGCACAAGAATATGGGGAAAGGGCCAAGGGAGGGCAAAGGAGGGGGGAGGTTAGCGTGGAGGGAAGGTAATAGGTGGGGCCACACTTACAGTGCATCTTAGAATGGGTACAGGTGAAGCTTAACTAAATGCAGAATACAAATGTCTACATACAATAACTAAGAAAATGCCATGAAGGCTATGTTGAACAGTTTGATGAGATTATTTCAGATTGTATATGAAACCAGCACATTGTACCCCTTGATTGCACTAAGGAACATAGCTATGATTTAACGATAAAAAAATTAAAAATTAAAATAAATAAATAAATATTCTTTACATTGCTAATTGAAATCTTTGTAAAAGCATACAATAGGAAACAAGGCTAATGTCCCATTGGTGGTGATGGGGTAAGTAAACTATGGTGCATATGTTCAGTGGACTACTCTGAAGCATACAAAATTTAGTTTGCAGGAAAAAAAGCATCAAAAGTTGTTTACAATTTAGGGAAGAAAATCTGGCTACAAATGATATAATTTAGACACTCTCTCAAGTGAAATATAAGTTCAGTAATGACAGGAACCATGTCCATCTTTGGTTACTGTATCCCTAGCAGATAGTACAATGTTTGGTACAAAGTAAGTGCTTACATTAATTAATGCAAGTATGTACAAAATGGTTACATTAGAAAAATATAAGTTATGTGTAGAAAACTCCTAAGATATACATTAAAATGTTAATTGATTAATTCTGAGTGGTTGGAGTTTTTTTGCCAATTAGTATTATTAATTTTTTTTATAATGAAATTATTTTCTAAACAGAACAAAAGGTTCTTTCAATAGATTTTCCAGAGCAATCCCTATAAAATAGCCCATTTCTATATTTAGGAGTTTACAGAGCTAGCTGGCTTTTTCTTAATCTTAGAAAGCGGCTTATTTTCTGAAATCCTCACATTTTATCCAGGCTTATTCTTCAGCGAACAGTCATGCAGTCTGTTCGGGATTGTGATGAGTAAATGAAGTGAAAATCAAAATGAGGTAACTATTATATGCTGTCTGTCACTCATGTATTTTTCCAGTAAACTGTGGTTTCATTATGCTTGAAATAAGAATCAAGCCAAAGCATTGATGCTCCTTAGTAGAAACGAGGCTGCCAGGAACAGCGCTGTCTTCACAGTCTTCACTCAAAGCCACCGATTTGAGGAGAGGAAAACTTGCTAAAACCATGGGAGCTCATTCTGAATGCTCTAATGATTCCCATGAGCAGCAAACATATTTTATTTTCCAGCACTGGGTATTTATTACCGAAGAATGCAATGTCTCTATTTCTAGACATTAACAAAAGTTATGTTTGGCCAATAATTGTGTGTTAATATTCCTCAAGAGGAATGTTGAGAGTATGTGTAGTGTGATAGAAACCCATTCTTCTAGCCTAGATTTCCCGATACATCCAATGATGCATTTGGTTTAAGATAGTAAAATGAATATGCCCAGTGGAAGCATTAGATATCTTGAATGTCATAGTTCAATATATATGAAAAACAGCAATGTCTGAATAACCTGAGAATTGGAAGAAGGGAATGGTGTAGATTTGTTCTGTCCGTTTGTAGATTTGTTCCCCCTCCCCCATTTTTGGTTACATTGACTATATACAGAATTTGTCAAAATCAGAAATGTAATATAACTACAGTACACTGCTAAATAATAGCTACAAATTCCCGGCCATCTAGGACATTAACCTGGGATGTATTTTGAAAATATAATCTTACCAAAACACTACCCCTATAATATCAAGCTTAATAACCATTAAATGAATAGTTTTTAAAGTTTATTTTTACGGCCTATCTGTAGTGAAACGGAGAAAGGTTTAAATAAATGATATTCATTTGATTTTGGAGACTATCCTAGAAAAATATAATCCTTAGGAATTTTTGAAAGAATTGGAAAATTTATGTTCAGAAAATAGAAGGCAGTATCCCAGAATTAGTCTGCCTGTGAGGGAAGGCATATTTTGAAAAAAAAAAAAAAAAAGAATTTTCCTTTTAATCTATTGCATCCAGGAGGAAGATAACTTTTCTTGAAGACTCTGTGGTTCACAACAGAGAATCAAAAACAAGCAGGAAATTATTGTTATCAGTAAACAAGCAGGAAATTATTTGTTTCTTCACTTGACATAAAATAATTCAAATCATTTTGGCTTACTTTATGGTGAAATAAAATGAAATACAACGAAAGCAATACACTATTTAATTTATTTCTATGTTCAATTCCAGCAATCAGAATAGGAAGGGGAATATTTTATATTTCCTGCCAAGGGCTTTTCTCTAAATTGAATCGTTTTCACAAAATATTCAACACAAAAGCCTGTGCTGATCTGCAAAATGAAGGTTAATCATTGGGGGAGTTTCTACTTGACAAATGTTTAATTACTACCCACTTGACCTGATTTACTTGGTTCCACCAAGTTACTAAAGATTACTCTGGGATATATGGCATATAAATGTCATGTCATTTTTTGACTTGATAAGCTATCTGCAAGCATTTCTAGTTGTTTATAAACTGAGGGTCCCTATCCCTTCACGGGTATGCTTTTCCCTCTTTCGGTATACCTCTTCACCACTCACCCAGCACAGTGGATGTACTCCTATTTCAACCTTCATTACTTTTATCATAGCCACCGGTTCACTCCTGCCAGGCAGTGCAATCAGAGATGGCACCCATGCTGTCTCACATTTGTTTTTTGGTATGTAACATTTAATAAAGTGCCTGGCATAGGTAGGTCAGTAAACACTGGACAAAGTAATTAAATATCTCCAACAAGCTATACCTCATCTACAAAATGCGAGATATTATTGTTGAAGATTAATGTATTAACTCAACATTAGGAGGGGAACATTGAGTGAAGTTTAGGCTTTTTCCTCACTTAAACTCCTTAACTTTTATGAAAAAATATTTTAAAAGACAAAAGACATAATTAGAGATAGAGAAGGAGGCTTTTCATAGGATGTTCTTTCCGGCAAGTAATCTGATACTAGGCTAGCACTATGAAACAAAATACTCTTGAATCCTTATCATAGTTCAGCTGTATTGCCTAGTTACATATGGAATATTTTCATTAAGATAGAAGGAGGGTCCAGATAGTTACAAAGCCCTTCCTTATGGAAAAAAAAAAAAATTTCTCCGTAATACACATTCTTGTGACTCTTAACTTGTGGAGTCAGATTCTCCTAGGACGTTAAACTTTTCTAGATGTAAACCATTCAGCTTTCACGTTTTCTTTAGGACAGGGACTCTGCTGGCTCTTTCTCAGTTTAATCTAGTACTGTTCAACTCACATTCAAGAGTTGTTTTTCAAAAAACTATCTGACATTAATACAAGCTTTATACATCGGAAATTCCTCTTCATACATATACACCCCAATACAACAAATTAAATATAATATACATAATGGGAAATAAAATTCTAGAATAGGTGTCAATGACATGATTGTTTTCCAGAATGATTCTGCCGACATGTCCTCCCAGGGATTTTCTTCTCTTTATCCGAGATGAATCTGTGCTGGGGCTTCCTGTAGATTTTCCTTTAATGGAGTCTTCTGAGTGTAGAGAAAAGGAAGTCTGGTCTATGTCAGTGTCATGATAACAACCATCGAGGGCCATGGCTTGAACTGCATTAATATTGTACATTCCAGAAATCTGTCGAAAAGACTATTTTTAGTAGGTCATGAATATGGTTTTGTGGAATAGGAATTACAGTAAAAATGTGAATAATCAGCTTTTTAGAATGGGTAATTTCAATAAAGGCTAAGAATGTTTTGCTTAAAGAACAGAATTCTGGTTTTGCTTCCATTGTGTACAAGTTTCTAATACGGATTTAATAAATAAATGTTTCTAATAGGGATTTGGCAAGGAGATTTATGTTTATTTCCATCGAGATATTTTATCTTCATAAAAGTAAACGTTACACAACTATGATGTCAATATTTTCTAATTTAGCACTGGCCTAATAGAATATTACACTCCGTGCATGTTTTCTGCTTTGTTTCTGAGTGGTGTGAATGGCTTGCGCTAAGTTTGAGAGGTGAAGTCGAATATGATTTATCTAAATAGCAGTATAAGTCAATTGGATTTGTGCTGCAATGTATTTTTCTTTTTTTAGAGAGAATATAGTAGTATGCCCACTCAGTCAGTGTATTTTATTGTTCCAAAAACAGAACAATATGATCTGGTGATTCATTTATGCTTAAATTGGGGATGGGTTAGGGAAAGATCTTAGCTGCTCCATTTAAATGCAAATTGACCAGGTCTTCTTGTTTTTTTGTTTAAAAGGAACTATAAATGATGCTAACATAGTCCAATCAAAGAACATGAAATTCATTTCTTTTTCAGAAGAAGCAAATTATCAATGCTTTCTGGCTCGTGTGTCTGACAGGATCAAAACTAAATTTTTCTTTAAGGTTTTGCCCGGAGGGAGAATGGTTCTCACTGGTTTAGAGCAGCATCTACAACGCAGCTGTTACTAATTGCTTTTGAAGAAAACAAAATCACTTCTAGATCTACAGGGAAGTTCAAAAGTGAACACATATGGAGAGGCTACCACTGGATGAAATGATTCAGAATTCAAATTGGAGGCACAGAATAAGTGCTGCCAACATGCATATTTGGTTCATAATGATTTTAAAACCTAACATTTTACTGAGTTCAAAAGACATGGAGATTATTTTGTGCAGTCAATGAATTAATCAGGGACCCATATTTGAGTTACGCTGACCCTCTGGCTTTTTTTTTTAGTTGTGGAAATTTTGCATAATAAAATAAAAATAGACAAAATAAACATAAAATGAGATCAAGATTGAACAACCTCAGACAGCCAACTGTATCACCAATCTATCTGATCCTGGGTGTGAGGATAGAATAACGAGATGTTGTCTCTTTGGTGGTTTCCATAACCACCCAGAGCACTGCTGAGCTGTTCTATCACCTGACCACTTATATTAACAAAAATGTCATCAGTGTGTTAAAGAAGACATATGTTCTTTCAAGAGCAAGGGTGCCATTTTCTTTCTCCATTCTGATAATCTAGAACTATCTACATAATTGATCAAATATTTCAGTCCATAGTTGCTGCTCTTTTCCACAAGCTTATTAGTCGGTTTTCAATAGAAATAGCTTTAAAATGGTTCCTTAATTTTTCATTCCAGCCCATAAATAAGCACCAAAGCCATTACATACTATATCTTAGCTAGGATTGGTGGTTTTGACTGAATTCTGGGTCATCTTGAAATTAGGAAAATACTTGGATAAATGGATAAGAAAATGGCTACCTTTCTTGCCTTTGAGTAATTGTCAGCACTAGGGATAGGTTTTCCACAACCTTTGTTGTTCTTCTGGCTCTTAGTATCTGGGCAGTGGTTGGAGTGTGTGTGTGTTAGTGGTGGGTGGTGCTGGCGGGTCATGGTGGCGGTGGTGGTGGGTAGCAGTACAGTGGTGTAAACAAGTTTTCCCTGACTTTATGTTTTCACAGGGAGGAACTCCATAGGGCGGCCCAGCATTGCAGGCCCTTCTCACCATCCCACAATCACTCAACCCAAGCAATTTGGAAGAAAAATCCCGACATGAGTTTTGGTCCCTTTTCAGTAGTCACTCTGTCATCTTTAGTGGTGTTCAGCAATGTTCTCTGAAATGAGGTGCAAAGAAACTGTCCTTTCAGCGAAAGCCTGGAATTTCCTAGCTTTGTTATGACCAACTAAGTACATTTAAGCTAATGATGAATTATTAATGAGCCCACCTGCTCACAGATCTAAGCAACTTTCTCCAAAGGTGAAATTGCTGTATCTGTATCCCTATCTGGCTCTCGCATCTGACTCTCTCTCTAAAACTGGCTTCCAATTCAGGTATATATAGAGAGAAGTGTCATTGATCAGCCCCAAAGCCACAGATATGTCATTCACCCTGCCCCTCGCTGGGAAAGGCCATCCCTCCCACAGCTGCTCAGCTCAGTCAGCCTATTCCCACTATCCCTGTTAATACTTCTTTTCTCAGAGTGAATGCCCTGGGCATTAATTACTATAATAACTTATATTTATGTAGCACTTTATATTTTCAAAAGTTTGAGACCCATTTATTATGTTATTTGATCTTCACAATAGCCCCTGTGAGGTAAATAGGGAAAAGAGATGACACCATTTGCAAGTTGAGGATGAAGTTTAGCAGATTTAGCCAGGAACACAAAACTGGGATGTGGTGGAGTTCTGCTTGGCATCATTTCTTCTGACTCCAAATCATTTCTTCATTTTGTCCCACAGATACAGGAATAGCAAGCAGGATAGTTCTTTGAAATAATTGCATTTCCTTTAACTAACTGAGGATGTTTAGAATGGTGGTTTCTAAGGGCTGAGGGGAGAGGGAAATGGGGGGTTGTTTCACGGGTAAGCACTTTTAGTTTTGCAAGATGAAAATAACTGGAGATTGTACAATAATGAGAATATACTTAATGCCACTGAACTGCACACTGAAAAATAGATGATAACAACTCTAAATTATGGGTATTTCACCACAATTAAAAATAAAAAAAATTACAAAAGAATAGTGCTTATTAACTCAAAAGAATCTCTTCATAGTGGTATACAAGAAGATTGAATATAACTTCATCAAGTGAAAAGAACATCAAGCTCTGTGAACATGTGTTGTATGGCAGGTAGAGCAGAGAAAAGGAAGTATTTAGAGTCAGCACTGGATGGAAGTGAGCTAAAATTACTGCAGTGGCCGTGTCTTGTGTTGACCACGAACTGCATTAAAAAAAACATAAAATAAGAACAAGATTCTTTTCCTCCTTCGACACTTTTTTTCTGTCTCTTACTTCACAGTTTATCTAAATCATTGCTATTCCTTGTAGTAATGGGCCAAGGGCATCGGCATCCCCTGAAACTCATCCTAAGTGCAGTCTTAATGCACCCCAAGTCAGGGTCTTGAGGACCAGCGTGACTCACACACACCATTGCCGCTAGTTTAAAATGGCCTGGCTTCCTCACACCTGCGGAGCTGTCACACTGTGGGTGTTTATGTGACAGGCGCATAGAGCCACACGCTGTCAAGAAAAGGAATGGGAGTATCTGCAATAAAACCAAATCAGCTCCTGTTAAAGCTTTGACTCAAAGTGTATAAAATTAAAAAATGAAGTTGGCATTCCAGGAGACATGAATTGCAATTGCAGCTCTGTTGGCTGTGAGTCTTTTGGCAAATCACTTTACTTCAGTAAAACTCTGCTTATTCATTTATGAAATACGGATAACAGGCTCTGCTCAACTTGCATCATAGAAGTGAAGTAAAGATTCAGTAGAGAAGAGGATATAAAAACACTCTGGAACTATGAAAAACTCTCCCTAGAAGTATAAAAAATATTAAGTAATGTTTTGGGTGTGTACAAATAAATGCTCACGTAAGAATTTCTTTAATCAATGTGAATATACGTCATTGAAATTATGTGTGTGTGTGCATATGTAGTATTTGGATGAATATGCTACATATACTCACATACATGTATGTGAATATGTGTGTGTGTATAATCTTTAAATGCAGGCAAACTAATGAATGACTTATCAGTTAGGTTCCCAAAGTACAATTTCAAGTCAGTTCTTGTAAGAACAGAGAATTGGTGCCCACATTCTTTGTGAAATGAAGCAGGCAGACAGAGATTGATCTACTTATTAAGCAATGTCACAAAAAAGATGTGATAATATTTGATGCCTATAAGGCATCTTTGTCCCAGGATATTGCCGGGAGAAGAACCTCTTTTGTGTTCTACCACTCTGCTGAGTGGCACGGGAAAAATAAATCCTGGCTCTTTGGTGAGAAATTTATCATTTATTGGTGGAGAGCACAGCCTTTGAAGTCAAGGAGGCCTAGGTGCAAACCCTGATCTCTCTTTAGCCGTGTGACCTTGGCCAAGTTACCACCTGTCTGTACTTAGAGGGTGATAAAATACCTATCTCTCAGTGTTGCTATGAAAATTAAATGGCATAATATGTTAGGCATTTGGCATGATGCCAACACGTAATAAGCACCTATTGCACTATGCTGTTATCATCCTCACCATGCTCCACATGAAAGGATGTAGTTAGCATCAACCCCTACTATTCAAGGGGTACAGTTAAGGGAGATGAGCATACTGAGAGAAATTATCCACCCCTAAAACCTCCTTGTGAAAGTGGATGAGGAAGCTGAGAAACCAGCCAGCACAGAGCAAGGATGAAAGTTCACTATGAAATTACCACCATCCTATAAATTCTCATCTTGCCAAGGCATGTGGACTTATTCCAGGGCTTATTCTTCACATTACATAAGGGATCTGACAGGCAAAACGAGGCTGTACCTTTCCTCTCTTCTTGAATCGGTTCTGTTCTTCCACGGTGGTGAGATAATTCACGGCTGCGTACTCGATGACTGACAGGAACACGAAGGTGGAGCTGACCCATAAGTACACGTCCACAGCCTTGACGTAGGACACCTGGGGCATGGAGGCGCTCACACTGGTGGTGATGGTGGACATAGTGAGCACTGTGGTGATTCCTGCCATTCAAGAGTAATGACAAGCTCAGTGACAGGACCATTCATTTCAGGGATCTGGTGCTGGATCACGCCAGCTGATGCATGCTCTCACCGGAAGTGAGAATACTATCGGCTTGGTGATCCGAGATGAGGGATGGTCTCTGCATGGTACCCACCTATACATCTTGAGTCTAAGGAAGAAGCTCTCTTTGGACTTTTCTTTTTACCTTTTTCTCTTGCACTCATCCCTATTGTCCATAATGTTTCCTTTCCTCCATTTAAAGATCTCGCATGGGGGGGGAGGTGGCACCTGTGGCTTAAGGAGTAGGGTGCCGGCCCCATATACCAGGGGTGGCAGGTGCGGGTTTAAGCCCAGCCCTGGACAAAACTGAAAAAAAAAAAAAAAATCTCACAGGGTCCAGAAACTGCCATTTTACTACCTGCCCTCTGATGAGCCTCTTCTTAGAAGGGGAAGCATGGGTTCAATTTTTTTCTTCTGGGAAAGAAATTCCAAAATCATTTTCACTAACCTTTTCCACCATTTTACAACTTTCACAGTTAAGAAACTGCCTTTGTGTCTACCTTTAATCTTCCATGCTTCAGGGGAGCTTATTGCTTCTTGAGTGATCTTTAGTAGCATTAAAGATTGCTATCTTCTATGTTATCCTTTCATAGAGAATACTTAAAAGCCATCGTTACTCTCTTTGATCATTGTTAATGTAACTACCGTTCCACTGAGATTCAGAGCTGAGTGGAGACCCCACTCATTGTGAGCATTTACAGAGCAACCGCTAAACGTCATGACTTGCCCCCTTTCTCTTCCCTTCTCTATCCTTTCCCTCTCCGGCCTCTCTTTCTCTTCTCTTCCTCTCTTCCTTTCGCAGCCTTCCCCTTCCATTTTCTTTTTTACTTTTTTTTTTTTCTTTTCTATTATCTTCTTTGTTCTCTGGCATGAACATCAGAAGTAAGATCAGGATTCTGGGGAACAATGGAGGAAGAAGTGACTCTGAGATTTCCTTAATAAAATGCTGGCCTTGGGGAGGGCCATTCAATGTCTACACTAATTTCTCAGAGGGATACTGCAAAAGTACTGCCTGGAGAGAAACTATACTATAGTAAATATTTGAAATGTACACAGTCTGGCATGGTTTTATTTCTTAACTTCCCACCAGGGAAGTGCAAATGGAATCCTTAATGATTTTTATAAGTTGTAAGAACATTTTAATGTCAACAGACAGAGTTCCAAACAGCAGGAAGAGCACCATGATTTACTCCTAAATGTACAAACACAGCATGTGGACTGCTTTCATCAACCCATCTATATCCCTTCTGTGATAATTGTGCAAGGTTCTCATCAGAGGGAGCCCCATATCAAACACAACTTGGTAGAACCATTCTATTTCCAAATGAAGTTTTTAGTTTGTATGATAAAGACCAAAACAAGGTGGCAATTCACCAGTACCTAGGGAAGATTCAGAATCTCACCTTCACACTGATTTGAACTCCAGGCTAAAAAACCAAAATGCTGTTCTGGGGCTCTTAACATTAAACACAGGCCACTGTCTCATGGGTCCTAGGTTTCCCTCAATAATGTTAATATTACCAATCTGCATGTCAGTGATGCTGTTTGCATTCCTTGGCTCCAAAACACACTTGCTGCATAAACACAGAGATGTGGGATTTTTATTAATATGACAGGCACAACTGAAGCCAAGATTATTAAATAAAACCTGCTTACTTTTGGGCGGTGCCTGTGGCTCAGTCGGTAAGGCGCTGGCCCCAAATACCGAGGGTGGCAGGTTCAAACCCGGCCCCGGCCGAACTGCAACAAAAAAATAGCCGGGCGTTGTGGCGGGCACCTGTAGTTCCAGCTACTTGGGAGGCTGAGGCAAGAGAATCGCTTAAGCCCAGGAGTTGGAGGTTGCTGTGAGCTGTGTGATGCCACAGCACTCTACCAAGGGCCATAAAGTGAAACTCTGTCTCTACAAAAAAAAAAAAAAAAAGCCTGCTTACTTTCATTGAGTATTTACTCAACATACCTAGGTAAATGATTATTAGCCACATGTTACAGAAAAGAAATATAAGCTCGAGTGGCTAAGTAATTAGCCCAAATTTTGTGAGGAGCAGGATTCAAACTTTTCCCTCTGACTGTGGAACCTGTGATTTTTATATGCAAACCTGCTCTCTCTCATTCTGGACCTCTAAAATGAATTTCTTTTTTGTTTTTAAAACTATAGACCAGCGGTGCTCAACCCATAGGTCGCAACCCCTTTGGGGGTCGAATGTCCCTTTCACAGGGGTCACCTAAATACATCCTGCATATCAGATATTTACATTATGATTCATAACAGTAGCAAAATTACAGTTATGAAGTAGCAACAAAATTAATTTTATGGTTGGGGGTCACCACAACATGAGGAACTGTATTAAAGGGTTGCAGCATTAGGAAGGTTGAAAACCATGCTATAGACCAATGTCTGGAGGATCAGACATATGGAGGATCTCTGAGATAAGTAGCTAAAAAATTGTGTGTAGAATTAGGTAAAGAGGCACAAAGAAACCACCGTATGCTTTTCCATTGGCCTAATGTCTTATTCCCTTCAAGATTCCACTAGTAGGAACTAAAGGAATCCTGAATTAACATTCTTCTTATTTAGTAGCTTACCTCATTAGTTCAAAAATTTTAAAATGTCTTATCTTACTGGTTTTCTAAGATATAGAAGATAAAACAATATTTTTTTCCATAAACAGTAATATAGGGCTTAATGGACAAAATAAGGGTTTCAGACATACAAGTGTACATGCCGGAAGAGTCTTATCATGTGTTTGAAATTGATGACTACTGGGCTAATAAAAAGGAATTGAATTATCTATATTTTCCAGAGAGCAATAAACTATCAGTCATTTTCTTTAACAGGGTACTTAGTCCAACTAATTTACTACAGCTTCATTTATTTTAAAACCAGCATTCTAGACTTTCCTTGTTCAAAATGAACAATAAAAAAAAGAATTAGAGAATGGGGAGGAGGGATTGTTGGGTTGGGGAGGAGTGAATGATGAGAAAACTGATATATAAATTCCTAAAGCAATAGAACTTGAAGGCAGGAGTATTATAGCTACATTAAGCACACTTATTATGTCTTGAGCCATCCCTCAGAAATACATTAATCTTGACAAATAGTAATCCTCCCAAACCCATTAAAGTTAACATCCCAATAAAGGAGTTTTAAATTATATGAAGCGACCATTTAGTCAAAGGAAGGTCATGTGTTGGGATTAGAAAATTACCTTCCCACCTACTGATGTTGCTATGCATAGTTAGGAAAATGTGATGAGAAAATGTTTACTCTGGCCTTTTGACTCAACTCCCCAAAGCCCTTGCAGCTTCACCATATTAACTTTTAAGGACATGTAAGGGTCCTAAGACTCCTATAGTCTAGGGATAATTATTCATTTTTGTGTTTCACTGGCCATTTTTTTTTGCCACACATGGTGAAGAGGTTCATTAACCAGTGTCACAGCAGTAGGGCAGACAGGCATCACTTATAAACTTATGGAGTTTGTTCACCTCTGCAGTAACTGTCTTACGGGTTGTTCTTTTGAAGGGAGGAGGCATTTACATTCACCTCCAAATGAGTAAGAATATTTTCCCTGTAGGCCTAGGCAGAAAGAAAATATTACATGATATGAAAGAAAGGAAGGTGCGTTGGATATCCTAACACTGCTCTCTGGCCAAACCCTGACGACCATTCTCCCTCATAGGTGGTGCTAGGGTTCACTGATGATCATCAGAAATTGTGCTAATCTCTATGATGGTAAAATGAATCACTCTTACCCAGTTACCTTCAGGCATATGGCATTTCCTCTGTTAGGAGACACTTTTTCTCTATGAGTGACTACAAGCCTGAAGCTTTGGTTACCTTCCTCTGCCCTCTCTGATTCCCAGTAAACATCTCCATTAATGTGTCGTGTAGGGAAAGGTATAACCAGGCACAGAGGCCAAACAAGAATGATAGAGGCAAAGAAAGCTGAAAGTAGGCAGAAGTGAGTGTTAAAACACTCTTGAGCAACTTTAATAATTGTCTCAGTTTTTCCACAACAAATGAAATGGAGAGCTGTAATAGTATTTTTGAACCATCACACATTCCAAGCTACGATAGCTATTATCTCTTGTAAGAATCAGTACTTCATGCTACTCATCCTCTATTGCTGTTTTACCTGAAACATGGCACATGGGGGAGAGTCTTACAAGCACATGAACCATTTTTTATTGTTTCCAGTTAGTAACTAAAAGCAGCCAGTAAAACACGTTGAGTTAAACACTGGCAATGTAACAACAAGTGTATTAGAGCATAAATTATGTGCAGGAGGGCACTAGTCTAGTCGCTGTGAGAAAAAAATGGCAGTAAATGTCTTTGTTCTTAAGAAGCTCACATTCTAATAGAAGAGACAGGAAAAGCTACCCTTGCCTCTGAGCTAAATATGAAACAGAGGAAGGTGTTACTTTAGGAAGCATACAAGATGCTGTGTGGTTTGAAGATGAGCAAGACCACATGTCCTTGGAAGCCAAGTAAGTTTCTGGCTGTTCAAAGATGGTGTGATTTTGACAAACCCAGGTAAAGAGCGGGAACTAATCATAAGCCCAAAGATACAATCCCAAATACCATAATCCCAATCATTGGAATCCCCCAAATTTAAAATCTCTAAAGTCTAATAACTCTGAAAATCACAATCTTGAAAGATCAAAAGCCCAAAAATAGAATTTTGGAAAAAACAATTTAAAAATTCTTTAGAAGATACTTATTTGCAAAGGGAAATTTCCTTATTTAAAAAGGGAATTTATTGGGCAGCAACTGTGGCTCAGTCGGTAGGGCACCGGCCCCATATACCAAGAGTGGTGGGTTCGAACCTGGCCCCGGCCGAACTGCAACAAAAAAAATAGCCGGGTGTTGTGGCGGGTGCCTGTAGTCCCAGCTGCTCGGGAGGCTGAGGCGAGAGAATCGCTTAGGCCCAGGAGTTGGAGGTTGCTGTGAGCTGTGTGATGCCACGGCACTCTACCCAAGGGCCATAAGGTGAAACTCTGTCTCTACAAAATAAATAAATAAATAAATAAAAATTAAAAAAAAGGGAATTTATTTCAGAAACCACAAAACACATGACAGTACACTTCATAGGCCACTTTACACAGTGAAATAGAAAATAGCATACGTATTTTTGTAAGAATAAACACTCAACCATACTAGTGACAGCTGCATTGGGATAACAGTTATAAGCAGATTAACTGTATTGGTAAAGGGATCGGTGCAAAAGGGAAATGTATACCACAGTCATCACTATAGCTGGTAACTGTGTGCACCCAACTTTATAACTGTGGTCATCTGAAATAGCATGGCAAACAATACAAATCTTCTGAGGAGACTGATCAAAACCTATAACGCATCACCACACATGGGCAATCTCTCACAGAGCCGAGATCTTGAGAAAGTTTATCTTTCACAGATTCCCCTGTACAGAAGGACGTTGTTTTCAACATTTTTACACACACAGTGGTAATGCACTTTAGTGGACTTCAATTTGGAAAAAATGCATAAAATGAATTAGAACTCTTCAAAAGTCTCTGCACAATTTATACCTTCAGTATTGGAAATGTTGCAAAGATGAAATACATGGCATAGCAAGTTGAAGACAATAAGGTTGACAATTTTCCATACTGAGTGGAAAAAAAAAACTAAGAAAAGAAAAAACAAAAACAAAATAACTAAAAAGAAAATTGGGCTTGGCGCCCATAGCACAGTGGTTATGGCACTAGCCACGTACACTGAAGCTGGTGGCTTTGAACCTGGCCTGGGCCAGGTAAACAACAAGGATAACTGCAACAAAACAACAGGCGTTGGGGCAGGTACCTGTAGTCCCAGTTATTGGGAGGCTGAGATAAGAGAATCTCTTAAGCCCAGGAGTTTGAGGTTGCTGTAAGCTGTGATGCCACTGCATTCTACCAAGGGCAGCATAGTGAGACTCTGTCTCAAAAAAGAAAAAAAAAAAGAAGAAAATAAAACAAATTAAAAAAAAATGCACACATGAGAAGTGTATCACAGGGATAGACTGTGGGCACAGATAGACCATAGAGCTAGGATGCAACTAGCCTGTGACTGTGATTTCCGAATTTAAAATAATAGTGATTACAGACTTTAGGGATTTAAACTTCAAGGACTTTGACCTTTTGAGATTCAACACTCGGATTATGGCCTTTGGTATTGTGTCTTTTGAGATTATGATCCACACTGGTATCATGAATTATGTAAATATTTGAAAGATCTGTCTAACTCAGTGAACCAATGTTTGGTAAATGATTGATCAATTTAGTGGTAGGGATTTTAATCTAACAGAATAGAAAGAAAATTGTTGAGATGGTTTCAGATTCCACATTAAAACTAACCTTTAATATAAAACCAGCACATTGTACCCCATAATTGCATTAATGTACACAGCTATGATTTAATTAAAAAAAAAAAAAAACCTTTAAGAAACTATTGCTTACTGAGTTTTGGTGTACTATGAATAATGACTACCTGTAATCATCTGCAAAAACTATTAAAATATATTAAAATGTTAAAAATTTTAATTACCTATCTGGTAAAGTTAGATATCTCCTTATATTTCAACCCAAACCTACTAGAACAGACTGAACGAAGAAACAAAGAGTCCAGCTGCCCTCTATAAAGCTCTATATTAAAAGTTTGCAAAAATATAAAAAAACCTTTCTTCTCCTATGTTTCCTACAATACATTATCATGTTAACTTGTACTGAGTTCATGATTGCTAGTTTTAAGTGAATTAACAAATGTCTTAAAATTCTGTTTCAACATCCAACATGACTAATAACAATAGACATAACCCACAAAAGCAAAAGCTCTTTGGCGTCTTCAATAATTTTTAAGAATGTAAAACTCTAAGACCAGAGTTTGAGAACAACCACGGGAGACAAAGAAGGAAACTGGGGTTTCAGATCGGAAAGACTCCATAAACTGGGGTTAGGGGTAGCTAAGTTGAATAGGGAAAGTAGAAACAGTAAGTGGGGTGAGAGTGGGAGGAGGCAGTGGAGTGCTCCGCTTTGCACATGCTGAGCGTTTGTAGTACCCGCCCCGGGAAGACCAGCCTCCAACTGGAAACACCCACAGGGAACGTGAGAGGAAGAGAGGAGCTAAGAACCCTGATCTGTGACTTACTTTCATAAGGACAGTAGTTGGAACCAGGAAGTTTGCTCCATTTGATGAAAGAATCAAAAGTGAGCAGAACTTGGGATTCATTCATTTTTAAGGTGTGGAAGGAAAAAGTAGAAAGTAGAAAGTAGGAAAGAGAAAAGAAAGAAAAAAATCCAAAGGACGATAATAACTAGACTAGCACCGAGTAACAGGAAGCAAAGCACTGTGTGTGTGGTTGGTTTTATCAAATATGAAAAGCTGTCAAGTTCAGCATTTGATGTGAATTCTCCCATTTCATGCTCATAGTGACCTTTGGAAAGTAGTATTAGTCCTTGCATTTTGTTGATGAGGAAGATGATTCTGGACTCTTGACAATTCCCCTTGGTTCTGGATTTGGAGAGGATGCTTAATAATGTCACGTTTTGGAGAAGGTGAAGGGAGGGGAAGAGCTGAAAAAAGGCAAGTGGGAAAGGTGAAAAGGTGTTCATTGGGAACTTCTAGAGAATTGGTGGCACAGCATTTGGGACTAGTGACTTTAAGCAGAGGACAAAGTATCTTTTGAAGAAAGATGAGAGTGGTAGGGAGCAAAGCCTGAGAGGATAGCCATGTTATAGGAACACTACTGTTCTCCTTATTTAAAAAACATGGGGGTGAGGGACTCTTCTGATTTGCATATCATTTTGCATAAATCTGCATGGCAATTTCCTAACCCTAAGAAGTCAGATGTAGATATAAGAAGCACAGAATTTCAGTGACTTAAATGTATTTCAGTATTCTCTATTCACTCCCAAACTGCCATGGAGTCATTACCGTTGTCATTTTTACAGTGTAAGAGCAGAGATCAACTTCAGGAATCTGAATGAAAATCATGTTCATAAACCTTTATAAACCGAGTGCCTTTCTCATCCTGTCTCAAGGGCCAGAAATGTGTCCTCGGTCTCCTGTTTGGGTCTGTGCTGCTGCACTGCAGTGCTGAGGTCAGGGCACAAATGCTTGGATGTAAAGCAACGGTCACAATAATTGAATTATTCATTCAGATTGTATTTTTTCTCGAAGATATTTAAGCCTCAAATACTTGTAGATTGAAGCTTTTAATAGGGGAAAGAGGTGAACAAATTATTAATATTAATAATTTATGTCTTTCAAATGATCTTTTGAAGTATGCATGTAATTTGTGAGCATTAACTTAGGAACCACCCTTTCTAGAATGAATTGTGAGATAATTACAATAATTGTGAACCGCTTATACCAATCTTCTCTCTGTAGAGAGCATCACAAATGAAAGAGCAAAATCAGATGAAGTGAGGGAGCTCTGCTCTGACCAGCCAGGAAAACAAGTGGGGTTATCTCTTGGGTTCTCATTTAGGAATATGTCATCGAAGTGCTTAGCTTGGCATCGTCCACTTTGTAAGGATTCAATAACTGCTAAGTGGGTGTGAACTGGTCCACATAAATCAATGTGTGTGACAGGAATATAATATGCTAGATGGAGTAGATAATCACTCTGTGTGGTGACTTAATGTGGCTGCCAATGTCCCTCCAACTAAAAGCATTTGCCAACTGACCTACCGCAGTACCTAAAATTCCATTGTGGTAGATTCTAAGGTTGGCTTCTGGGTTAAGCCCTAATTTGTAATTAGCACTCACGTTTCCAAATTCAAGCATGCCCCACCCCACCACCCACCCACCAAACTAATTTATTATTAAGACACCAACAATATCATGTGGATTTGTTTGAAGCTTCTTCCTTCAGTGATGTAAGGGTTTCTCATGCAAGGCTAAGTGGACTTGGATAATGCACAGGAAATTTCCTTGAAATGGAAAAGATACATTTTTAAAATGAGCCTGTTCATGCTTCATAATCTCTCTCTCTTTCCTTACTACCTTCCAGCTGTGGGTCAGCCAGCATAGTCTTCATCCCTAAAGTCTGTGTTCCCAAGGAAAGAGCTCAATCATGATTTTTCCTTGAACCTGTCAAGATAATGATTTAAACTGAATGTGCATCCCTAACTTTCCCTGCTGAACCACCACTCTCTTTTCTTTCCCATGTACCAAGCATTTTTATTTACCTCCCTTGACCTTCTCCCTTGTTAACATTTTACAAAGGTGGGAAAGGATTTACCCAGGGAAACTCTTGCAGGAACAGCTCTTCGGTCAATCCAAAATGAAACCCAGGAAAGCATCACCATCAGCATGGCTGGGAAATAGGTTTGCAGCACAAAGAAGAAAATATGCCTCCTTAGCACAAAGTTGATGAAAAGCCTATTGTACCAACCTATGAGAAAAAGCAAAGTTTTTAGTAGAACAAGATTCCTCTTGCAAACACTACACTTAGTGACACAACATGCTTCTTTAGAGTCCAAGCTCTTAGGAGACATGGAACTTGACATACTCATCTCTGCTTGGCCAGGTCTTACCCTTCATCAATGTTTGTTCAACCAACTGAACTGCAGGCTGCTTAATTATTTGGCTCAAAGATCCCTGTAACTTGCATGCCTGCAGTTTAGGGATGAATAGTAATTACATTCTGTGGGATGGCCTCTAAAGACCTTTCTCCACAATATTTTGTGTTTGCAGTGTTTCTGCAAGAGGGAAACTTTAATATATGACTGATGTCTGCATGAAATAGCCAATCAACCATTTATTAGCAACAAATGAATAAAAGCATTTTATGTGAAGGGAAATATTCACAGTAGGTAGTAGGTCATTGGATTTCAGTCTGGGATTGAGACAGTCAAAGGAGAAGGGGAAGAGTACCTATAAACTATTTTTATTATTTTAAACTTAAAGTTTTTTTGGCACCATAATTTGTAGATTTGATAAATCTACAAAAAGGTAACCAAATAATGATGTTCCTTTGTATCTGCTGGACTAAATAAACTCATGTTGGTCATGGTGGTGACTCGCGCTGATTAGGAGCACCAGTCGTAGTCACATTCACAATGATGACAAGGAAGCTTCAAGCCGCATTTTCAGACCATTTACTGGACTTCTCTGAGGGCCGTTCTGTAGCAAGCAGAAGACCACGTTACATAGAATACCTTGCCCATGGTTTTCATTTTTCTGTTTCATGCATTTCTAATAACTGAGATGTCAATATTAGCAATTTTTACTAAAATAATGAACAATGAAATAAATAAATATGAAAATAAATTTTGTTTAATCTTATCTTTACTTAAGAAGTGGTAAAATTACTTTTTTTATAATAAATACTACCTATTTTGAGATAAAATAATACAAAGCAGGGACTTCAGGTTAAGAATTATAAAATAAAATCAGAGGTATTGCAAAGGTACAGAACCCTTCTACTAGTCTCAGGAGTAATTTCTTAAAAACCCAAGGTGGCAAACCTATTAGATGGATCAGATAAATGCTCTATCATCTTGGCCTAAGGAATACACCTAGCCAACCCACACTAAATTAGCAGACTCTGCTCGGAGCTTCCTATTCTCAGTTAAGTGCTCACTCCCTTTTCTTCCTTACCTGGTTCTGAGGTTTTGGGGATGTGGCAGGTAGAGAGGAGTAACCACAAAGAACAGTGCTGCTCTGTCTCCTGGTTCCTCAGGGAGGGAAGACTAAGGGTGGTGGTGTGATTAAAGGTACAGATCAGAAGGCCTCCCTTTACCTACCAGGGAAGGTGGTACTGTCTTGGGAAGATGTGGAGCCCTCAATTTGAGCAGATATTAGAAATAAAGAGTCTGATTCTGTTTTTTGATGTTTGACTGCTGATATCTCTTAAGCCCCACTTCCTCTTCTTTTTCTGCCACACATCTACACACGCTAATAAATAAGGCTGGCTCTCCCTCTTTTGTCACCTGGGAGATGTTCAATCCATGCAAGTCCTGCCCCACTAAAGGGAATCTTCACTCTTTTTACACCACAAAAACCCAGGCCAGTCACCCCTTCTTTTTCACTCAAACCATTTCAGACCTCCTTGGGAGCCTGCCCCATGCTCTCTAGAAAGCTTCATTATGTGAATAATAAACTTCTTTATACCTTTTTTTCATGGGGAAGGCATCATTTTGGGCATCAGAATAAAATTTGGGTAGAGGAGGGTCCGTCTGCCTCCATTAGGAGAGGAATTAATAAAAGAGAGACAGGGATTGGAGAATTGGCCTTTGGGGAAATGCAGGAGAGAGGCAGAACTGGGGACTTGGTCCCCAGACAAAACTGAAGAAGGTTTTTACACCTAGTCTGTCACCTTCAATGTCCGCTCGATATGAAAGCCTCCATCTGCATTGAAAGAAATCAGGATCACATTGTTGTTGAAAATGGTGATGACCAAAGCCACTAACTAATATTTATTAACCATCTACATGCAGTAGATAGTTATTTGTGGCAGATAATAGACTAACTTATTTATATGTATTAAATCATGGATCCTATGAGATAGAGGGTATTATGAAATCTATTTAAAGATAAGGAAATTGAGAGAGAAATCAAGCATCTTGTTCAAGTTACATTGCTAATAAATTCTAGGATCAGGGTTTGAACTTATGCAATCTTTCTCTAGTACTTATACTTTTAGCCATTAGATCATGCTGTGATAAAGAATAATTATTCAATTCATCCCTTAGTGGTAAGAGTCATTCCTTTTTTCTTTTTATATCAGTACATGATTTTGAGGAGTACTGGCAGAGCTGAGGGGGCAGAGCCCTCACCTGCTTCTTGATATTGCTGTGGTAGTGATGGTTTCTGAATAGTGGCAATGGTAGTGGGGAAGGTGATGCCAAGAAAAAAAAAATGACAGTATTGTTCAACTATAAAATGGAAATTAAGGTTCTATAACTAAACTTCTCACTCTTATAATAATAAAAAAATAAAACATTAAAAGAAATCAGAGCTAGATGTATGGTTTTTCTGTAAAGCTGATTTGGGAGTGCTGGTGGTTATGATTGGTAGCTGTAATGAAAGGAATGAAGAAAAAACATTGAAAATTATTTCTGATGAAGCTAATATAGTTTAAAGGGATGCTAATCTGAGAAAGACACTTCAGTTTGATTGACAAGAGACCATGTTTAATAACTCATGATTAATATAAGGCAAAACTATCACATACTTATGAACTAAAATAAATTTTCAAATAAGATCTTTGTGAAGCCTATGGAATGGCTAAATGGACTCAGGTATGATTATTAATTTGGTATGTGAATACAACTCCCCAAATGCTTTATTCTTGCATTTTTCCTATTCTTAGAGCACATTTTAATCTTTCTCATTAAAAGATGTATATAATGTGACAAGTTCAAAAATGCTGAAATAAAATTGAAAATCTCTGTAATCTATACTCATTTCTCAGAGGCATCTTTTGTTAATATTTCTCAACTCTTATACATTAATAAGTACGTATATCTCACAAATACACATACATGAACACACATATATATGAATCCTTTATACTTACATGTATGAATCCTTTATAGTTATACATATAAATAATAATTTTTTCAATAAAAATATGGGATTATATTTTATATATTTTATAAGTTTAAAAAATGTTAATTTATTTTAGATAACTCTGCATCTCATGCTGTACAAAATATGTTCGCTTGAACCTAATTCTATGTTTTCCCCTTTTTTATTAAGAAACAAGATATTATTTCTTAAAAATGTAACTACACTTGAATATTAAGGATTTGTAGTTCATTTTTAAACACTTAAAATCATCTTTTTGAGAGTAAGTTTTTCCATATTAGTATTCTATTTGGCTTTAGAGAGACTCTAAAATGTGACTAGCAAAAATCAACTAGAGTTAGAACCGGGTAGTAGGGCTGAAAAGGCCGACAAGCACAAGTAAAAAGTTAGTGGGGCCAGTGCAATGACTTATGAGTGAAGTTAGAATTTAGAAGTGGAATTTAACTTTTTTTTTTAAGAGGATAACTGGATGTAGACTACTGGATACTTGTGCTTCAAAATTTGAAAAAATGGCATTGCCATTATTATGATGTATGTTATATATATTGTGTGCAGGAAGTAATACTTTTGGATTTCTCTGTTTCAAATGTGTCACATTGTCCTTGCATTAAACATTGCACAGTTCTAGGCATAATTTACACATGCCAGTTATTCATCATAGTTATAGTGAAATGAAAAAAACTATAAATTACACTTCATATATATCATTGTTCATTGCATCCATTCCTTTTTTTAAATATTAACTTCATTGAGTTTAGGATTAACTAAGAACATTAAAAATCCTGATAAAAACATACCTATATTTATTTATGTAGAGAAAGGCAAAGAAACAAAATAAGGAGAAGAAGGAAGAGGTGCAGAAAAATATATCAAAATAAAGAGTTTATCTCTATGAGGCAAGATTACAAAGAGTTTTTTCTTTACACTTTTCCGAGTTTTTTCACATTATCTACCATTTATTCATTTATTCAACAATTAACCTTTGAGTGTCTGCGATGAGCCAGGGGTAGATCAATGATCTAAACAAATAAATGTGTGATTTAAAACACATGATTTAAATTAATAGAATTAATTCATTTGCTGAATCCCAAGCAATACAGACAAATAATGGGGTGAAATAGAACATTTCTTCTTGTTCTAAATGGCTAAATAGCTGTTGGTCCTAGCAAGTCATTTAGCTTCTTTGTGATGTAAATCTCGGTTTCTCTCTTAAAGATATAGGCTTCTTTGGCTCCGTGCCTATAGCTCAAGTGGCTAAGGCGCCAGCCACATACACCAGAGCTGGTGGGTTCCAATCCAGCCTGGGCCTGCCAGACAACACAACAGCAAACAAAAAATAGCCAGGTGTTGTGGCAGGCACCTCTAGTCCCAGCTACTGGAGGCTGAGGCAAGAGAATCGCTTAAGCCCAGGAGTTGGAGGTTGCTGTGAGCTATGATGCCATGGCCCGCTACACAGGGCCACAGCTTGAGGCTCTGTCTAAAAAAATAAAAATAAAAAAAATACAGGATTTCAGAGGAAAACTTGATAACTATTCTCTAAGGTCTAAGGAAAGAGTGAAGAACCCTTGGGGAGAGAAGCCACCTCCATTAAAAAAGAGTAGGAAAAAGGATTCTAGCCAGGACAGCTCTGACCCTCAGGGGCAGCTGTCGGCATACTTTCTCGGCCTGAACATGGCTTCATTGAATCTGAAAAGACATTCTATATCGATTCTGCCTCAAATGACCCAGAATGGTAATATCCAGCAGGGGAATGACAGGGGGTGGGAGGCTTAGTCTTGAGGGGAGTAGAGAAGGCTACTTCTAGTCAACAGAGATCAAGTACAACATTTAAACAGTGCCCTGGATAAGTGTTGCAAACTCCGAAATGCATCTGTCATAGCAAAGAGTATATAATAGAGGTCCAATTTTGGATGGACTTTATGCTTGGAGCAATGATGCAACTATCAATTGATTCATTCATTTGATTGTTATGGAGCATCTATTATGTGCCTGGCACATTCCAAGTGCTGGGAAAGAAACGGTGAACAAAGCAGACAGAGTCCCTGCCGTCTCTCTAGTGTAGCACTCAGACAACAAAGCAGACAAATAAATACATATTTCAGGTAGTGATAAGTCCTATGAAGACACATAGAGATAAGGGATGAGGAGGAAGGAGGCTTATTTCGGACAGGATGGTTAAGGACAGCACTGTGGAGGAGCTATTTGAACCAAGTTCGGATGGACGTGAAGGAGCGGGTCTTGAGAAGATGGGCCTGGGGAGCATTCCAGGCAGAGGCCCTGCAGGCCCAAGGAGAGGAGCAAACAGTCCGGCCAGCGGGGAGGCGGGCAGGGGTGGTGGAAGGTAAGGTGAGTGGCTGAGGGCAGGGCATTCGGCAGGAAATCACGTTCAGAAGCTTGACTTCCGTCCTAAGTGTGATGGAAAAAACACTGGAGGGTTTTTAACAGGAAAAAATTGTGATCTTTGTATTTCAAAATATCGCTCTGTCTGCTGTCTTGAAACTGGAGGGGCCCAAAGTGGGCAAGACGTCACGGAGACGGTTGCGCCAGGGGGAGAGAAATGATGGATCAGAAAGGGGGAGGTGGTCGCTTGTAAAAAGCGAGGGAGGACACCATTTGCCAAATTAACACTCGTTTGAAATCAGGTTTCTTCACTGCGGGGCTCTCTCCGCACGGTCGACGCCCTACCTGTGCTGCTGTAGAAGGCGAATCCGCTGGAGGCGCTGAATTCCTCCACGAAGAACTGAGAAAGGGGAATGTGCTCTTCCGTGTTTAAGGACTGGTTTCCCTGTTTCCAGTATAGCATTAGGTCCTCCTCATTGTAGGCATCTAAAACAAGGAAATAACCGTCTTGTAACCAGAATAAGCTTCGTATAGACCATGAGGTTTATACCTCGGTTTATGTAGGTCGATAGATCCCCAGTGCCTGGTCCACTGACATGCACAAATTAAATGCTGGGAAATCTGTTTGCAAATAGACTGATCATATCCACGTCTGCGAAAAAGAGGGGGAAAAAAATAAAAGAACCTCCAAAGGTTAGACCCCGATGATTTCTTACAGTGTGGATCTTTTGTTGTGCCCACATACAGAGTTAAAACGCTCCACATTGCTGCTTCCACATCTGTGTGCGTCCTCTTAAAAGAGCGAGCCAGGCCTCAGAGCCACACCACAGCACTGCTTCCTGGGCACACGCTAACTCCAGGCCATTAGTCTCCCTTAGTTTTGCAGTTTTATTGGATAAAATTCCAATACGGGCCTCTCTTACAAGGGATTTTCTATCTAAAGTGAAACAGTGGTATAGCTAAGTTGCTAATGGATTTTGGGAGGGACATCTGTGGAGGAGACATCCACTGAGATTCCAGCATTTTAGACACATTATGAAAAATTGCGGTTAGCTTTTAAGAAGTTATATCAAAAATAGCTGAAGGGTCAATGTGATTGACAGGCAGCCAGCTGAGATGCCCTGTGACAGGGCTTTGATTCGGGGTTCTATGTCTGGAGCTGGGTTTTTCTGGGGGAATCCAAGCATATTTAATGGAGGATTGTGATTCCTCTGGGAACAGGAATTGCAGAGCTTTCCAAATGTGAAAAGTCTGTGTCAGTCTACCTAATAACATCGGCAAGAATGCACCTTCTCAGGGAGCTTGCTCTTTATAACAAATGTTCTCATCTGAGTCACAAACTATCTTCATCTTTGGCAAAGAGCCATAAAACCCACAACTGTTTTGTTTTAAGATAATGTGTCAAGATTGTAAAAGGCGTGTTAAGAGCATACATGCGAGCATGTGATGGTGTGTTCAAGTGACGCATACTCACTCCATCGGAAGTCAGACTTACAGCTTTCCAGTTCAAGAGAACAATTTTGAGTGTCAAGGGGAAACCTGCTGAAATCCATAAAGCACATGGCCGAAACCGTTATCCTATAAGATGAATGAGACAAAGAACATTGCAGATCATTTAACCATCTGGCCAAATAAGCAGGCAACAATGAAGCTTTCTTACTGTCTGCACGTTCGGTGTGCTTTCTGAGAATAATGCAAAAGAGGCATTACTGTCTTCTGTCCAAATACCCTACAAGGAAGCAAACCCAGAAGAGTGGGTGATTTGCTGAAGACACAGAATGAACAAGTGAATTCCGGCTCTCGTAATTGCTTCTGATCTCACCATTTCTGGGTTAGACCTCTCTGCATTTTCTGGCTCTAATGTCTCCAGAAAAACACACTGCAAATTGAGAAGACTCTTCAAATAGATTTAAATATTTTCTGCTTTTTGGAAGATCCAAACTTAGTTTCTAGTAATAAAGGGCTGAGAAGGCAATAAAAATCTGTAGGTAAAGGTTTTCTTCACAAGGTAGGTTTACCTGAGGAAATTCTCTTTCCAATCGTGAGGGGAAAACCTAGAACATTTTTAGTCATAGATCTATGTGCACAATGCATAATTCAACAATAAGTTTCCAGGTGCTATTAAATCAACAGGGTTGCATACTAATGAGGACTGTTTTTGCAAATTTTCTGTCCTCCTAAATTTTCCTGGCTTCAGGCAGAAGCTTTGTACTATGATCTTGTTACTTTGTACTATGATATTGTTACTCACAATAGCAGATCAGAGATTCATAAAAGGGCCCTGAGCAGGTCTGCAAAAAACAAAGGCAACCGATGCTCCCACCCATGTGCCCTTGAACTAATAAGAGGAGTGGAGCCATTTGATCTTTTATAGGCTGAATTCTGCTGTCAGTAATCATGCAGAGAAACGTCAGGCCAGGGAAGAATCTCGATGTATCAGAAAACTTATTCATTTTTGTATTCCTAATACTTCAAAGCTTCAAGGAACCTTTGAGGTCATTCAGTCCACTTCCTTTATAGCACATCTGGAGAAATTAATGAACAATGTGATTAGGTGTCTAGATGGTGTCAGAACCAATCCTGGAACCCGGTGTCCTGGATCTGGACTTGGACTGGCTCTGCTGTTGGCTGGATGAGCTTGTGCTGGCAATAATTTTGATTTCCTCCTATGTTTGAGGATCTGTGAAATCATCTTTAGGGTCCATGGTTCCCTAGAAAGACTCATAGAACCCAGCAAAGCTGCTCTACTCATGGTTACCTTTATTAGAATGAAAGGATACAGATTAAAATCAACAGTGGAAATGGAGTACAGGAGAGACCAGGAATAAGTTTTCAGTTGTCCTCTCCTAGTGGAGTTGTATGAACAGGGTTTAATTCTCTCAGCAATACTATGTGACAACACCCATGGAGGATGTCATCTAGGGAAGCTCACCCAGGTCTTGGTGTCCACCACTTTAATTGAGAGTCTTCACATAGTAATGGCTGAACACCCATCTGATTGACCTTGGTCTCCAGCCCCTCAAGAGGTCAAGTTGATATGCTTGGGTCAAGGTCTCTACCATAAATCACATAGTTAGCATAGACTATATGGCCTCAAGGCCCCCAGGGAAACAAAGACATCCTTAATAGGCTAGATATTCCTAGGGGTTAGAGGTTACCTCCCAGGAGCCAGCAAGGACCAAATTTTTTTGGAGCATGCAGATTAAGGAACACCTACTGGCTCAATGCTTGACTGGACATTACCTCACCAAAATCATTTAAAATAGTTGATCTTTTGGCAGACATTTCCATTCTGCTTTGGATTCTAAATGAGGCTTGACTCCCAGTGCTTATGAGTCTGTTACTACTGATTTAAAAGTCATGTTGAAAACAGCACCTGACTTTAATTGCATTTTTAAAAAACATTGATAGACTTTCTGAAATGAGTGGCAATGACTCTTTTGTACTGAAGTGAGCAAGATATTTTTATTTTGTTATTAATTTATTTATTTTTATTGTTAAATCATAGCTGTGTACATTAGTGCAACCAAGGGGTACAATGTGCTGGTTTCATATACAATCTGAAATGTTCTCATCAAACTGTTCAACATAGCCTTCAAGATATTTTTAATGAGAAAAATAAACAGTATTAGCTTCCTATTGCTGCTGTAACAAATTACCACAAACTTAGTGGGAAAGTTTTAGGGGGAAAATCTGTTCATTTTATAGCTCTGGTCCCCACTGACTTTTCTTGGCTTGTGGTCTCATTGCCTCGTCTGTGTATATCAAATTTTCTCTACCTTTCTATTTTAAGGATGTTTGTTATTACATTTAAGTTCCAATCAGATAATCCAGGATAATCTCTCCATTTCAAGATCCTTAACTCAACCATATCTGATTATGTCAGATATGATTTTTTTGTCATATGTGTATTACATATAAGGCAATTTTCACAGATTCCAGGGACTAGGATGGGGATATCTTTGGGGGGAACATTTTTTATCAGCCTACTTTATAATCTTTCCGAGACTTCTAAGACATGTAAAAAAAGTTGATTTTCTTGGATTTATCAAACATTTTTAGAATTATCTATGATAAGCCACTCATTGTGCATAGGACTAATTAGGTTAAAAGAAAACAGTGTTAGGACATGTTTTAAACTAAAAAATATGTATATATATATGTGAGTAAATTAATAGTAGTTTGGATGATGACTATGCCTCCTCCTGATAGTTAAAAAATTATTTAGCTAATTTAGTATTCTAAAACTGCTTTGTAGGGTACAGGGGTAGGGAGGAGTTGGTGAGGAGGAAAAGCCAGTTTGTGTACCTGTAAAGTTGTGTGCCAGACAATTCCATATCTCAGGATTTCCATAATCTAGCTCCTATCCATCTAACCAACCAGATTCTATCTTTAAACAGATTTTAAAGAATGGTTTCCTATTCTAACTCTACTGAGTCTGGGTATATGTTACCATAAAGAATGTTAGAACCAGGCACAATCACATCTTCTGTCTATAAAACAGACAGCAATGTTGTGAGTTTAGTCCCAAGTAAGACCCACTGCTTTTGGTGTAGACCAGCTGTGGTCCACAGAGAGCTCTCCTCACCTGAGACTGAAGAGGATGTTCCCATCAGGGTACACACGCAGCATGATGTTCTCCATAGTTGTATCATGGATGAAGGATCTTTTAGAATGGACAAAAAAGACATCAGGCACCCAAATCTTTTGTATCAATCTGTGATCAAATGTCATGCTTTTGTTTGTTGTGCTAGGGAAGGAGAGCCTCTCATCTTTCCAGTAATGCCTGAGATAAAATGTCATTGTAAAATCCTAGACAGAGAGAAAAAGAAACCAGTTAAAACCAGTAGGAATTTGATTCAAAATGACCACTTATCTATTAGTCCCAGGACTAACTGTCATGGGTGCTGAAGACTTACGAGTGAAGGGCTCATATTACATTTTCGGGTAGATTTAGGATAAAGCTAATAAGCCTAAGTTTTGGGCTTCTCCTTCACATGGACTTTGGTGAATGTTGACAGTCTCTGGGAGTGATGGAGCATTCAAATTGGGGAAGAGAAGTGTTGGTGTGAATGCCAATGCTGCAGAAAGACAGCCTTGCAGCCTTCAGGGATAAGCTCACTCCTGCAATGTTAAGAAATGAGGGCAAGAAACAGACTACATAGCATGGAATGGCGTGTAGCAAAGTTCTTTATTCGGGGGTCTGATTTTTAAACTCACACTGAGTTCACTTTGTGTGCTTGATGTAGGATATGTTTATTTCTAAATATTATCCTACAAGAAGTGAAGTTATAACTGAAAGCATTTCTATATAAACATTCTGGTAAATTACCTAAAGAGATCTCAGAAGAAAGGGACCTGAAATTCCACTATTTTGTTATCCATTATTTCATTGTGATTTCTTTTCTAATTCTGAGTAAATATTCACTTTTAAAATTGATTTTTTTATTCATAATTTTGTACGATTTTTATTAAAGACTCTCAAGCTGAACAAACTATAGCCCCACAGAAACCCCGCATTTATTAGAGCTATTTGTAGAAAGCAAGTTGTCAGAGGTTCTGGGACAGAGATAATGTTCATCTCAATTATAAGGAAATAAGAATAGGAGGGAAAAAACTATACTAACATTATATTAGAAAAAAATATTTTGTTAATACATTGAGTTTAATTTGCTCGCAGATATTACATTTAATGTTTGGTTCTTTGAATAGAAATTCAGCCAGTTTCATCCAAGTCAATGGGTGTGGACTATGACAATGGGTTTCACTTTTTATAATTGTTTGTTACTTACTATCTTTTATTTCCCAATAATAATTGATTTTTTTGAACAAGTGCATACAATAGAACTTTGGCATTTATTATACAAAGGATACATCTCAGTAAATGCCAAGGAAGTCACCAATTACTTATGAGCTAGGTTTCTCCTAGATTTAGAACAGAGGTACATTGTATTATTGCTCTAGCTTAATCTGGGAGCATTAGCCTGTGGGTGATTTTTTTATTAGGGTGAAAGCGAAGAAATAGAATGATTCATTAACATAACAGTACAAGGAATTGTACAGGTTACTGCACCTTCATGGATTTCTTTAATAAACATATATTTAGAATCAGACTTTCAGTCTGATCTGAAGGTCATGGGGTAAACACTGAACTCATGAAGAAAGAGCAGACCATGGGTGTGTGCCAAGGATACAAGTACATCGAGTCACTGCCGGCTGGTGATAGCGTCAGAAGCAGAGTAGGCAGTGGCTGGAAGTAGGACAAAAGACAAAACTTACATGGATTGAAAGTGAATTTTGGATGGGACAAAAGAAGGTAGGAAGATGGTAAATGAGAAGTAAAAAAAGCCAACCCGAGGGAAGAGGGTCGCTGATAGGAAGCATTTTCAAATTGGACATGGTGAACCCAATAGGGTTTTACCTGATACCTATTAGCCAAGCTAACCTTATTTTGGGGGGAAGATGATGCCCAGTTTTGGATGCTACATGTTCAAAATAACAATTTTAGATGCAGACTGGGTTATTCAGAAATGATGTGGATATTATGCCTCAAGAGAGGAAACAAGAGCTTGTTCCAGGAGTACAGCAAGTTCCAAGAAGTACCAATAAGAGCACTATCTGGGGAGGGAAGGCCCCAGGTCTTCTGAACCAGGCCTTTTTGTATAGGGGATTGTGTTGCTGCTATTTCCTTAGGGCCCCGGGTGGCAACATGAAGGAAGTTTAATATAAGGCTTGTATCAAACTGCAATAAGAATTGACTTAGATAATGACAAGAACCAGAAGGACCACTGGCTGAGCAGTTTACAGACTGAAACAGGATCCAATGGGTCAGAAGATTTAGTTTAGAATTTTTCAGAATTTTTGTGTAACCCAAACATTTCTTTCAGTTATTGAATTAGAAAAACCACTGTAAATATAAATATTAAATATATATATGAAAAGATTATGTGACCTCAGTAATTTATGTTTTCTAAGCCCTGCTTTGAGATCCCTGTTTACTTTCTCTCTTTCTCTTTTTATCTTTTTTTTTGTGGTTTTTGGTCGGGGCTGGGTTTGAACCGGCCACCTCCGGCATATGGGGCCAGTGCCCTACCCCTTTGAGCCAGAGGCACTGCCCTTTCTCTTTTTATATTTAATTGTGGTGTCTGTATATTACAAAAATAATATACAGACTCTAAATTTCAAAACTTAATTCTATAAAAGTCACTTTGCTAGAAGTTTATGTATTAAGAATAATTTTATTCCAAAGAGTATATAAAACCAACTTTTGAAAAATCATAAGAACACAGATTTACAAGATTCCAGAAAAAAAGGAATGCAATGCATGGATTAGTATACACATAAAAAATGTCCATTAAGTGAATAAATTGGATAAACAACAAATATATTTTCAGATGGAGAACGGAGTTTGAAAAGAAAGTAGTTTATCTTTTCCCTATTCTTGGTTTTATAACATTATACAATATTTCCTTAGTTTTATAAAATAAAAACACAAGAAAATCAGCCTGCCAAATTTAAAGCAGAAAACGAAGGGTGATAAGCATCTTGCTAAGGGCTGTGATCTCAAATGACTCCAAGGACGCAGGTGGGCAACTTCAATGGAAGAGGCAGGCTGAATCTAAAGAAAGCAAGGCACCAGTTTCAGAGCAATCCGGAGGACACAGGTCCCATCTAAAGTATTCAAAAATTAAATCGTTTTGTACTCTGGGTTGGGGGTCAGAGAACAAAATTGAAATTCAAACCCAATCCAAAATTGCAACCAAACCAAAACCTGTTTGTAAGCTGGATCTTACTAGTGAGTAGTTGTTAAGGCCCTTGCCATCAGCAGTTACATGGAGCATAGTGCTGATGGGAAACAAAAGAAATAAGTCTAAAAGGGATGATGGAAAAGACAGCACAACTGAGGAGACTGAAATGAGAAAGTGTGATTCAGATGTAAGAATGCACAGCAGTTAGGTAGGAAAAAGGAAAAACATTGAAATTTTGAAACTAAAGGCATTCTTGATTTGGCATATAAAAGTGAACTAAAGGGGGCTAAACAAAACTCTAAGACTACATTAACAAATTAACAGGAGTAGGTAAAAAGGAAATACTATATATCTGAAAACAAATATGTAGGTGTTTGCACACGAGTTAGCCATGGTATTGACTAAATATTGCAAAACTGAATATGACTTAAATGAAAATGGGTCTGGTAATTATTTAGACAAAGAAGAGGATTCTAAATTGGGAATAGAGCAAATAAAATGGAAAAGGTAGGGTAGATGGTATTGAAATGTAAAAATAGCTAAAGTAAAATCAGTTCCAGGGAAAAGAAGAAGAAACGAAAACACCAATGTAAGCAAAAGGCATAGAAGACAGAAAATGTTATGAGGAAGGTTGAAGATAATAACAAGTGATCAGTTTCAAGTTTAATGAACATTGGTTTGTGAATAATAAATAGTCCATGAAAATACAGATGTTTCTTTGCAAAATAAAATAGTGGCAGTCCCTTCAAGATTTCTAAAAACTATAAGGGAATATATTAATACAATTTTTTTTAGTTTTCTTTTTAGTCCCATGAATTAAAAAAAAAAAAATCCTTTATCTTCTGCTACTCATTGTTTACAGACAGATAAGCCAAACTGATATCAATTGACATATTTGGAAACAGTCCATTCATCCTTGTTCAATTATTTATCTTGTTATGTATAAGGACTCATCGTTGTGATTTTACATTGTACCTGTATTATAACTGTTCCCCGTTCATGTTACGTAGTTAAATATATCATGATGTTCCCACTGAAAACCATTAGAAGGAAAAGAGAGATGTAGGATAGGAATGAAAATTTTAATTAAGGGCAGAAATAACTCGAGTACAGCAACCACAGTTCTATTATTCAGAAAAGCAGCAAAAATAAATAACATACATAATTAAATGAGTTAGTAAAACTAATCAGTGATTCTGATGCTGTTGATTTCTAATATTTTCCAATCTTTTCAGAAAAAGATAAATCAATATCCCACAGAGAAACTTACCATGTTAACCTCTGAAATGCTGTCAATGCTTTCCACCTGGACATCTATTGCCACGGGTACTGGGGACCCTTCAGAAAGAAGAATGGGTAATACGTTGATAAATGCATTGCAATTATTTCAGAAACATTCAAAGAAGAGCAATGTTCCTAGGTTGTAAATGGATTAAGTTTTTTAAAACAAGTATCTCCATTATCTATAGAATCAGAAATTATACACTCCAACAATAATTACAAAGGCATATGTGCAAATAAATGGTATTCCAATAATCATTACTCATTAGTTTGAGAAGAGCTCAATGTTATCCTTCTGTACTACAGAAATGGTATCTCCAGGTTTTTAATTTTTATTTCTTTTTAGCTAATAGTAATTTAAAAAAGAACAATGTCAAAAATCCTGAAAAGATGTCTTAGGGTATGCGTACGTATGTATTCTGTATTGTAATGGTCATGTTGGGGATTTAATAAGGGAATGTCATAGAGTCCTTGAGCAATGTTGGAACCTTTTCTCTCCTGCCAAAAAAATTATTCTTTTCCACTTGTGCAAGTGGTTGGTAGACTAGACAAACACATATAACAGTACCACATTACACACGGACACCACAGATTCAGAAGTGTTCCTTTGCTGAGCACTGGTAACCACAGGCTGCGTTTGGAAAGAAGCAGGCATCCTTAGAAGTGCATTTAGTGGGAAGATACTGAAAGTCAGAATTGGAGCAATTTCAGACAGAGAAAAATGGCTGAGATCTGTTTGCACTTGGGGCTCCCAGAATCAGGTGCAAGGGCCCAGACAACCTGACTGACATCATAAGAGAATCCAGACTAGACTGAGACTATGACATTTCCTGTTTATATCTAATGAAGGATTTCTCCACTTCCAGTGTGATGAAAAAGTGATGTTAATTATTCATCGTTTTGTTTTGTGTATGAAGTTTAATGCACATATATGTTAAATAATTTGTATATTTATATATGGTCTTTATGTGTTTTCATTCTATAATAAGCCACCCTCAATCAAACCTTATTGCCTATATAGTCCTGAGTTAAAAGAAAATGTTTTAAACTATTGTTCAAAGAATATAAATCTGTTTTAGTTAAAATTAGGGGATTTATAGGAATCAGGCCTAAAAAGCTTCCCTACTGAGGTTAAGTAATGCCTGTCCGTGCCGTATGCTATGTGTGCATGCATGTAATTCTACAGCCTTTTATAAACGCACAATACAATATAAAACAAAGTAGGTCTTGCCAGTCCCTGTATCTCTTTTGTAACTCCTCAATTAATTGGCTGATATTAATTTATTAACTCATTGATTAACATCAGATTCCCTTTTTTGGGTTCCTTAAGTCCATACCCTCAATATTATTTTGGGCTGTGAAAGGTTTCAGCTCACCAGGCCTGGGGTTGGTCACACAAATATATTCCTTTATCAGGTTCCCCCAATACCTCACTTACATCTTAACTACAATCTTCTTCCTGCCATTTTAGATCATTTAACATGTAGCCTTTAACATTAATTATGACAGTACTATAAATAACATTGCTTAATGATAATTATGAGGAAGGATTAACTTGGGAACATCTCATTATTATTCCTTAATAGGAATAAATAGGGTTAAGCTCTGGTGAGTTTTTTTTTGTGTGTGAGTGCACACATACACTTTTTTTCTTCAATTAATAGTTATCAAAATAAAGCTTCATAAAAATATCTTGTCCATGGCTCTACTTGGCACTTTATGATGAGTATATCTTCTTGTTAATTCCAGTACTCCAAGGGAATAAAATATTTGGAAAGGTCTTGGAGGAGTGGTAAAATGTCTTGGATAAAGTTCTCAGAAACACTGTCTTCCTGGTTCTTGAATGTGGCCTACAGACTGAATCCAAATTTTATATAATATATCCTTTTATTAAAAGCGGAAAAATGGGCAGCACCTGTGGCTCAGTTGGTAGGGTGCCAGCCCCCATATGCTGAAGGTGGTGGGTTCAAACTCAGCCCTGGCCAAACTATAACAACAACAACAAAAAACAAACAAACAAACAAACAAAAAAAAAAAACAGGGGAAAAGAAGAGAACTTCCTTGGTGCCTTCCATGGTGCTTAAAAAAGAACAACCTTGAAATCAGAAGGTTACAGATTCCCCTACCCTCAGGGAAGTCCACCACTGGTAAGAGATCTGGAATAACTAATGTCACTAAGCCTAGTTTCTCCAAATCTGAGTAGTAATACTCACTCTGGAGACTCATTTAACAACTAAAAATAATACAGTTATTAAACTTACTTGGTACTCAATAAATGGCACAAAATAAATGTCACTACTACAGCAGCTTACAGTTTTTGTAAACCTGCCCCTTAGGAACATAAGCCACTATTCCCAGCACAGACATTTAGATCATTAGTCCACTCTTCACTAAAATAGTGATCCAGTGCTTCTCATCACTTATTTTCTGAACAAAACCAACAACTTGGATTTAGTATGTCATAACTTACACATAGATCCTAGGTGCTTATGCATATCTCTGCAAGCCTGGGGACAGACATATTCAGGCCCCTGCTGCCCAAGCACTGGAGTCTCAGGCTGTCTGAAGGCCATTCTAATAATGGAGCTAAAGTATGGCTTGTCCATCAGGAGCAGATTCCTGGAAACATCTTAGGTTTCCTCTTCCCTCCCTCCAGATTTGCTTTGCTCTGGTGAGGATGAGCTCTTCTGTTTGCAGGGAAGGTGTGTGCCCTCTGGTACTGTCTGCCTCATTCCTGTCTCTTTTGAGCTCCATGTCACATGCACCTTACTCCTGGATTGAAGAATCTGTACTGTGCTCTGGCATTCTTGAAGATAGAATGGAGAGTGAGGGGCATGGAAAGGCAAGATGCAGCATCAATTTTGGATCTGGATAAAACCTTCAAAGAACAATTTTTTGGGGACTGAGTCACAGAGATAAGGTGGCAAAAAAGCAGAAGGATTAAAAATCATGGAACTTGTACAGTCATATAAACCTGAGTTACAGTCAGACTTCTGTAAATTCCTCAACTTCTCCTATCTTAGTTTGCTGATCTGTAAAATAGGAGAAATAAATATCTCATACCTACCTTACAGTGTTGCTGGGAGACTATGTGAAAGAATGCTTGTTAAGTCCTTAGCCTAACCCCTTTCAAATGTCTTAACCACCAACTTATCCATTACTATTGGATCTGTTGTAAATAAACAGCATAAATAATAATTTTATACCTTTATTAATTAAGCATATAAAGCATAGACGATACAGTAAACATTAAATATCAATCATTATGATTATGGTGTTGATTTCCCAGAATCATTAACTTTTATATACATAAAGATACATGTGTGTAGCATCAACCTGGTTTTTATGCAGGTTGGAACAATGAGGGTTAAATAAAAGTTATCCATCAAATTTGTATGATGTATTTAAAATTTATTCTTTAATATATTATCCCATCTTATCATTATGGCTACACTTTGTGAGCTGGATAGAACTGATTTAGTTCCACTTAACGTACTAGGAAACCCATATTCAGGTTACAATATTTGCCTGAAACCCAAAGGTAATTAATGATTGGAAAATGTCCAGGTCCTTTTTAATCCCAGTGTGGTACTCTTGTTTGACAAGCAAAGACTGTACATGGCAGCTTTTATAACTTTAGCTTTTGTCTTGACTCAGTAACCAGTATCTAGATGCTGAATTGATTTCACATCGAAGAAACAAAGAAATTGTCATCTATAGGACTAAAACAATAAAGGCCTTAGTTATGGGAGATGCAAAGGGTAGGGGATGCATAAATGAAGAAAATGAGCTGCAATTTATAACCCAAGTTAAACAAAAAGCTCCCCTAAATTTATATCCTCCTGTTCTCACATAATGAGTCAATTAATCTTCTAATGTTTTATAAAAGTAAAAAACACTGCAGTAGCAGCTGGTTTTAATGTTAAAGCTAATTAGGAAAACACATTAAGGCAAGAGAAGTGCTGAGGTTACATTTAGCTGAAGAGGAAAGAAGTATGTTGGTGTGTTTGTGTTACAGACAAGTATAAAAAAAAAAGAAGATAAATTAAAGCTTGTCTAATTTCCTCAAGGAAGTCTAATTTCCTCAAGGAAGGCATGAAAAGAGAAATGGGTCATTGGTAAAAGAAGTTGTTCTGATCAAGACAGGCGCGAGAAGGTGAAGTACTATACTTCGCAGAGCTACCAGACTGACACTTCTGACTGAATTTATGAATTTTTCTGCCTGAACTGACTGAACACAAGCCATTTGGACACCATTTAGCCCCAGTCTATGATTGTCAGAAAAATTTCTTCATCATGGCACGATTTGTCACCTGCCACTAAGTAGCACGTTTCAATTGAATTTCTAATAACCCCACAAAGTTCCCTCAGGAAAAAAAAATTAAAAATAAAAAAAATCTTAACATGTTATCTTTAACAGATTAAGCAAATTGGGAATTTAAGGTTGATTTCATGTTTTTTCTGGGGGCTTAGGCTGATACAAGGCATGGGGGACAAAGCCAGAAATGTTTTAAAGATAGAAGAAGAAGATACAGCTCTTAGTAATCTATAGCAGTGTTTTGTAAACTGTAAAGTGTATGGGAATCACCTGGGGAGCTTGTTAAAAATGCAGATTTTTATTCAGAAATCCTGGGATGGGGGCTGAGCTTCTGCAGTGCTAACTCACTCTCAAGTGATTCTGCTGCTAGTCTTTTTTGGGCCATTTTGAGTGACAAGACCTCTCTAGACTGCTTGTTTCAAGGTCTACATTCAAGGACATTTTTCTCTCAATCTTTCTGGTTCTCAATGGCCTACAATAATCTCCCTAAAAACTCTTTCTGCTAGGATCGGAATTAATTTAATTGTGGAATCTAACCTGACAGGAATTAAGGCAGCTTTCTGAATTGGTGTTGAAGAGTGCATCGTAATGAACTTCACATTGAACGGCTGGAGATGCCGTATCAGACCATTCCCGTGTGGCTGGCGCCCCCTAGTGGCTCAAAAGCCCAATTGTCGGGCAGGATTCCCATTACAGGGGAATTTGTAGTTTTGTTTTTTTTTTTAATTTCAGATTAATATGAGGGTACAGACGATTAGGTTACACTGTTTGCATTTGTTAGGTAAAGTCCAAGTTGCTCTTGAGCCCTTCACCCAGGAGGTGTGCTGTATACCCTTACTCTGTGCCCATTAGGTGACAGCTTGCCAATACTCCCCCCCTTTTCCCCCTTCTCCCCTTACCTTCTCCCCCACCCTGAATTTAATTGTTTTTCTTTCCTTGTGTGGGTGTGTAGTTGTTTATCTATTGGTTTCATATTATTATTGGGTATGTTCGATACTTGTTCTTCCATTCTTGTGATACTTTACTAAGGAGGATGTTCTTCACCTCCATACTCAGGGGTATCATCCTTATGGCAATTCTAACAAGTCTTGAACCACTACCATTCTCAATGGACTATTTCTTCCTCCAACAAAATTTGCCCAAATTTGGATAATATGCTATACAGCTGCCTCGCAATATTCTGAGCCTTGGTCTCTATGTCTTTATAAAAGTTTGTGCGATCCCTGACAAATTCCAACATTGCATAGATCTTCAGAGAGAACTAAATCTCCAGACAGAACTACAAAACCCCAGAATTTGTAGAAAAAATTACAAACATTTTTATAGAGTTATAGAGATCAAGGATCAGAATATCTGCAAGGTAGCTGTATAGCATATTATCTGAATTTTGGCAAATTTTGTTGGGGGAAGAAATAGTCTATTGAGAATGGTAGTTAGTAGCTCAAGCATTGTGAGGAGAATTCCATAGGATAATACCACTGAGTAGTGAAGTAAAGGAAAAAAGATAAAGAAATAGTCTTAGAAGTTATTGAAGTTAATGTCAAAGCTTCTATATCTTAAATTAGGATTCAATAAGTGTGAAAGTTGCTTTGGTAAAAAAATTAAATTCACCAAGATTTAATCTGAAACTGATAATCTAATGCAGTGGTTCTCAAAATGTGATTCTCATACCAGTAGCATCAGCATCAGTATCACCAGGAATTTATTAGAAACGCAGATCACTAGCTCAGCCCAGATCATTGTGAATCAGAGCTCTGGAGTGGGGCTCAGTAATCTGAGTCTTCAGAATCCTTCTGTTGATTCTGACACCTGGCATAGTTTGAGTCACTGATCTAATGACATCAGGTCAGAGCCTTAGAATTTTAACCTATTGTTTTCAGGAAGTTTAAAAAAAGAAACGAAAAAACCAAAGACAAACACGAAACCCTAATCCTCAGCATAATAACTACCAGACATACTTTTCCTTATCTGTTAACAATTGGTTCCCCATAGTATCTCCCCTTGGTCACAGTATAGTATTAGAAGAGTATCTCCCCTCCCCACCCTGAATATGTCAAGTGTTAGTCATTTATCAAAAAGGTGGACATGTCCTACTGCCAGAGGATCCTGCTTCTTTCCTTCATCCCTACTTCCCTCATCTTCACATATCTAGAATCCTGAAAAGTTATCAGTTCAGGAACTGTGGGAGTGAGAAACTTTGAGTCAATGAAAGAAGAGTCAGGATGGATTTAGTACAATTTATCAAGTTGATTTCACCACACCCTGTGTATTGCTGGACCACTTGGGTTGCAACTTGGTTCTACCACTTACTGCTTTAAGGGTCTAGGGCAAAGCTCTTAATCTCTCTAAGCAAAATTAGAGAGGGCAGGATTCCCATTACGGAAGCCCAGAATTTGTAGGGAATTTTACAAACATTTAACATCATGACAGTGTCTATTTCATAGGGTCACTGTTAGGGTGGAATAAGATAGTGCATTAAAGAGCTTAGTACAATATCTCATAGTCCAACATTTTGATCAATTTTAATTGTTAGAAGTGATAAAAGTTAAAAAAAAAAAAAAAACCACTCAGCAGAGAGGGAGCTGTGGCATTTGACATGTGAGTTTTTCCACGAAAGCCCAGCATTTCAGCTCATAACAATATTCAGTAAGGTTTTATGAATAACATGTAATCTAACTTACAGATTTTAGTTAAAACAGTAAGTTGGTATATAGGAAGGGTATGTCCGCTCACTATTAATTGAACACATACTATTTATGACAGTGTGCATAGTAGAAAAATAAGTTTTTTGGTCTAATTACAATAGATAAAAATATCAATTGTTCTCATTCAAGAGAAGATAATTGTTACATTTTTTTTTAACTGATGTTTTTAGCTGTGTTTTGGTCTCAACTGCTTCATAATTTCACCTCAACTTTGATGGTACAATGGGTTTTGACATGCATTTTGTAGATACAATACTCACCTCCAAACCCAGGTCTCATAGCGAAATCATGGTCTTCGATATGGAGAAGTTGCTCATGTTTCAGGGGCCATACTTTGGTAATGTCATCTTTCCTCTTTCTAGTTTCTTGTTTGCTGTTCCTCCAAAGGGGAAAAAAAATACTTTTGAGATACATATTTTGATTTAGGTTAGCCATCTGTGCTCAACATGTTCTGAAATACATACATAAAAGCTCATTTTCTCAGTTCATATTAAGCCAAAGATCTGTCAACATTTGCTCTTTATTATATAAATGTGGAGCAGATAAGGTAAACTAAATTTTGGAGCACCTTGAATGGCAAACTGAGTTTGGATTTAATGTATGAACTGGCACCATTTCTCAGAGTACAATTTTTAGACCTAGAATAGCCCAATTACCTGAGTGGAGGTAAAATTCAGGATCAAAATTTAGATTCATGGACCTCTGTCCCAAATCAATTAAGCCGCCAAGGAAACAGGGCCTAGGAATTTTCATTTAAACAAGTTGCCTAAGTGATTCTTGGGATCACTGAGGTTGAACAATCTCGGCACTAAGACAACGAAAAAATAAAAACACTGCAAAATTGAAAACTGATGAAAATAGTATTTTACTAAGACAAAATGAGTAAAAAACATGAGAACAGGTTGAGAGACGGAATCCCTCTCAAAGGTTCTAGAACCTGATGGATTGTAACGTTTGAACATGATGCCAGTTCAAATTGCGCAGTGGGTGACAGAGTACGTCTTCACCTACGGTTCTCTAGGGCAAAGGGAAAATAGGGTGTGGCTTCTCTGCCATTGGTGTCCTGAGACGTGGGAATAAAGCATGTCTCTCCCTGGGTCTGTGAACTTGGGCACGTGGCTCACATCTCCTTTCCAGAAATCTTGCCTGTGTGGAGGGAGCTTATCTGTGAGAGCAAGGTTCCTTTGTGAGTGACGCACAGCAGCTCTTCCTGATGGAGGCCTTGCTCAGCTCCTCTTAACAGAAAACTGCCTGTCTTCCTCACTGTCATCAAGCTCAGTAGCACCATTAACTGAAGACCCTGAGGGCTCTGCTAAGTATATCCTCCTCATTTGGAATACCTGAAGTACTTTTGTATTAATAAATATCTTCTCTGGGAAACAGATGTGAATTTTAACATAACACTTGGAGATGCAATTTCTCAACTCAATAAAGTGACTTTCATGGGGAGAATTTCAGATCCCAAAGCAGCTGGCAGAAGAAATACCTCCACATTTATGAGCACCTGAGATTGAGCAGGGTGGGCTTTCAACAAGGCAGTTTCTGGCTGAAACCTTCAGAGGCTTATAGATACATTTTCGCCATTGTTAACAATGGGGAAGTTGGGAGAAGAAATCTGTTTTGGGTGGAAGGCAATGAGTTTGATTTTAAAAAGGTTAAGCCATTGTATTCTACAAATAAACAAACACATATAACTATTTCTTCCAAGGAGCTAGAATTAACTAGAAAACTTCTTCCAAGGAGGTAAACTATTGATTAAAGTAATAGCAGCTAGGTTTATTAAATGCCTACTATGTTCAAGGCACCATGCCAGATATTTTGAAAATATTATTATTTTTTTTTTGGTATGCATTCAAATGATGACTTCCTGAGCCCCATGCCCACAGCTTAATAGGTTTGGGGTATAAGAATTTACATTTAAGACAACTTGTCAGGAGAATTAATGGCCTAGAAAATAGTAGAAATTTAATAAAAGCTAGCTACTTGTCATTATTTTAAGAAAAATTGAAATGTAACTTTGGGTGGAAACTTTTTTTTTTTGGTTCACCTTTATTACCCGGAATTGGATGGACTTTAATGGCAATTTCAAAACAGATTGATTGGTATTGTTTGAAATAAAAGAAAAGTAAATGACTTATGCACCATCATTTGTCATTTTCATTAGAAATTACAATCAAAAGATGGGCTGTCTTAGCTCAGTGAGTAAGGGGCCGGCCACATAAATCAAGGCTCATGGTTCAAGCCCAGCCCAGGCCTGCTAAACAACAATGACAGCTGCAACAAAAAACAGCCAGGCACTGTAGTGGATGCCTGTAGTGGCAGCTACTTGGGAGGCTGAGGCAAGAATATAGCTCAAACCCAAGAGTTTGAGGTTGCTGTGAGCTGTGATGCCAAGGTACTCTGCTGAGGGTGACAAAGAGATACACCGTCACAAGAAGAAAAAAAAAAAGAAATTTCAATCATAATCATTTACGTCTTCAACAGTTTCCATACTATATGAATAACTACTACGAGAAAAGAAATCATGATTTTCATCAGCACATGCTGAGAGTTGTGAAAAGATTTCTGGGCTTGGCACCCATAGCACAATGGTTAAGGTGCCAGCCACATGCACCGAGGCTGGTGGGGGTTCAAATCCTGCCCTGGCGAGCCAAGACAATATGAGAACTGCAAGAAAAAATTATCAGGTATTGTGGTGGACACATACAGTCCCACCCACTTGGGCGGCTTAGGCAAGAGAATCCCACAAAGCCAAGAGTTTGAGGATGCTGTGAGCCATGTCCCTGAGGCACTCTGCTATGGGTGACAGAATGAGACTCTGTCTCAAAAAAGAAAAAAAAAGATTTCTGGTTTAATTGCAGTTTCTTCTGCACTATTATTTCCAAAAAGCTTTCTATTTTCAAAAGTTCTCAGTATGCCTACCTTACAATTTAATTTTTGTTTGCGTGTTTGTTTGTTTTTTGGGACAGAGTCTCACTATGTCACTCTTGTTAGAATGCCGTGGCATCATAGCTCACTGCAACCTCAAACTCTTAAGCGATTCTTTCCTTAGCCTCCCAAGTAGCTGAGACCTCAGGTGCCTGCCACAGTGCCCTAATATTTTTTTCTTGAAGTTGTCATAGTTGTTTAGCTGGCCCAGGATGGGTTCAAACCCACCAGCCTTGGTGCATGCGGCTGGCACCCGACTCACTGTTATGAACGCCAAGCCTACAATTTGTTTTTAAAATTATTCATTTTTAGAATTACTTCCAGCAAATCAAACACTTTAGCATTTTAATAGTATCTAATGTTCTTTGTTTGTTTATTTACTTACAGACAGATTCTCACTCTGCTGCCCCTGGCTAGAGTGCCATGGTGTCATAGTTCCCAACAATTTCAAACTCCTGAGTTCAAGCAGTTCTCCTCTTTTAGCCTCCCAAGTAGCTGGGATTACAGGTGCCCACCATCACCTTAAACTAATTTTTTTTTTTTTTTTTTTGTAGAGACAGAGTTTCACTTTATCACCCATGGTAGAGTGCTATGGCATCACACAGCTGACAGCAACCTTCAGCTCTTGGGCCTAGGCGATTCTCCTGCATCAGCCTCCCAGTAGCTGAGACTACAGGCACCCACCACAGTGCCCAGCTATTTTTTTGTTGGAGTTTGGCTGGGGCCGGGTTTTAACCTGCCACCCTCAGTATATGGGGCTGGTGCCCCACCCACCGAGCCACAAATGTGGGTGGAAACTTTTGAAAATGTGTGAATCCCTTTGGCAATAGTATTCTTTGACTATAACTGAATGGCCCATCACTTACGGATAAATCTTAAGAGTTATTGGAATTGGAAAGGATAAATCTTAAGAGTCCCAAGAACATTGAAAAGAGAGCCTGCAATGAAATGCTCTCTTGGCAGTACATGTTAGAACATGCACCAGCTCTTCCTTGAGGGTTATTCAGCTACCCAGTGATACGTTCCATAGCCATCAGTTTTTACTTTTTTATACCTCATCTATCTCCTCCCCTGTTTGTTGTTTATACACTCCCTAAAAGAATTTTGAAAATCAGTGTACTCCCTCACACATATTTAAAAAGACATTGACAATTCTTTCATCATAAATTTTAAAATTAAATATTGATGACTTAAAATAAAACATGCTCCTTTTTAAAATGCATCCAATGAATCTAAATACCCCCATTATACATTTAAAAAAATACATGACAAATTTTTCTTTAAAAATTGGAAATAGAATCCCATTCCTTTTTTAAAAACATGTAATTTATTTTGTCCCTAGAATTTCATCACTCCATTATATAGATTTGAAAGAAACAAGGGTACACATTAAAATTAACTTTATTTTCTATGAACATTACAAATGGAGCAAACATATCTCATCAGTATCCATACTTTTAAAAATTAAGAGCAAAATGTCTTAATAAAGTGATGGTACATTTTTCCCAATTATTTTATGTAATCAGTAAATGGATGTTACTCATTGCTAGAATGAAACAGTGTTTTGCATAAATTTTATTCCTATTTTCTATTTGTATAGATGAAATTGTCAAAAAACTGTATTCTTATTTATGTAAGCACATAGTACTTGAAGAAATTTTTAGTATTGTTTTAGCAATGTAACAATGTTTTAAATTCCTTCTTATTTTTCAAAAGTCATGTTGCATGATCTCTCATCAACAATTACAGTTTCAGTGATTTACAATCTGACAAATTACTAAAGTTCAGTTTTGTTAAAAGTGAAAAATAGGAATTTGCCCAATTGGGAAAAGGATGTGCAATTTTGATTAGAGCCATCCACCACGTCAGTGATAATACTTATACCCAGGAATGTTTTACATGCTGGTTAACACATATAGTTGGGTCCAGGAAGAGAGAGAAAGATGCAATCATTACAGGGAGACTGTGGGCAAGCTTTCAGGTCGATCAAATCAGGAAAGAAGTCATAAGGAAGGTAAAGATCTAGAAATTGAGAGTTTTGAAACTGAATTATGTCCAGATGTCCCTGAGACAGCTTTCGTGTACCTATATAGGGGTCCATTATATCCTATATGTACCATATAGGGGAGTGTAGGTGCACTGGTTTGAAATCCCCTGGTTTATAGAATAATTTTAAAGGGCATTCAAAAAAGATTGCTGACATGAAGACAAATAAAACAAAGGAGACAAGCAAATATACTTAATGAAGAAGTTACCATGTGATAGAGCATCAGATCCAGCTCTCAGCTTTCTGATCCGATTCCATACATGTGTCATTTTAAACCACTTCGTGTCTTTTGCCCACTCCCCTATTTTAGTAGTAGTGCTTTCATTTTCAGTAGTTACTTGGATAACTTCTAAGAGGATCATTCTTTTTTTTTTTTTTATTGTTGGGGATTCATTGAGGGTTCACAGAACAAGGTTATATGGATTGCTTTTATTAGATAAGGACCCTCTTATATTTGTGTCCGATACCCCTTGTCCCCCAACCCCCCCTTCCCTTTCTCAGCTCTCCCCACCCCCAAGCCCCCAGTGGGTACTAGGACCTGAATTGTCCTCATATCAATTTGAGCACATAGGATTCTTATTTCTCCATTCTTGTGATGCTTTACTAAGAATAACGTGTTCCTTAAGCTTTGTCTTTACCACAAATTATTATAAGTATGGGAGTTTGAGAAACAGTAGGACTAAGTCTTGGTAACAGTTGTGGTTTTTCTCTTTGAGTTAGGGCGTGAAACAGAGGAAACATATTTCTATCTTCTTCCTCTCCTCAGGGTCAGAAACTCTACTACAATTTTATGACTGAGAAAGTGAGAGTGCAGAGGGCAGGAGAGGCTGGATTTTTGAGTGTTCTCAGCAGGGAGACAAGGGTCTTTCAGGAAGACATATTAGACAAAGAAATGAAAAAAATACTAGAACTGGTTGAGGAAAAATATATCCAACTCATTCTGATATATTGGAGTTTTGTTAGTGAAATGACAAAAACTCATTTTAATTGCGTCACACTCAGTTGGCTGCTGTACAGAACCGCTTTCCTGAGGACTTGGAAGCCTGTGTATTTGATTAGTTAACTAGGATTAGAACTTGAAAACAACTATCCCTGACATGCATAAACTATTTACCAGGGGGAGAATACCATTAGTAAGCATGTTTTAAAATATTTTATATACCAATTTAAGCTATAACTACCATTTTATGCCTATTAAATGAGCAAAAGACAAAAATAAATGTTCATGCTCCACACTAATAAGGATATGATGAAGTGGGAACATTTATACTTTTCAGGTGGGAGTATAAATATTGCTAAAATCTTTTTAGAAATTCATCTCAGGAACTATAAAGGTATTTCATAGGCTTTGACTCGGTAATTCAATTCCAGGAAAATTACAATTTTTATTGGTAAAGGAAAAAATTACATGAGTGAAAATATTTATTGCTATTATCTGTAACAGTGCAGGGTTGAAAAGAAATGTTCAAAAACAAAGAAGGTAATTCTTGTCCATTAATTCAAATTAATTATGTGGACTGATTAAAAATACCAAAGTGATGTCTACGAAGCAATGTGGAAAATGCTTAAGGAAAGAAATTATGAAATAGTTTCTATGCTATAATTTTAAACATGAAAAAATCACGTAGGTGAATGAATAAGAATTAGAACTTGGACTTGGAAAAGAGAAAGTGTATTTGAGATTCTTGGTGTTTTTTCAATGTAAAAATCCATTATTGCTCTGGTGTTATTTTTATAATAAATACTTCATAAATTATCTAAAATAAGTTGAACTTGCCAGCTATAATCTTTTCTTGATAAGGATCTATAGGTCATAGCTCTCCAACTTATCCTTCCTTTCTTCTAGGTTACCTCTACAGTCTCCATACATAGGGAAAATGGGAAATTGTGGCTAACTTTACTGTTTACAAAATATTCATAAAATATTCATTAGAATATTTTACAAAGAGGTGGCCAACAGGTAGAGAATATTCATCTTGTAATGAATACTTTGTAAATAAAGGTGCATTTGGCTACAAGTTCCCACTCCCTGTGTATGGTGCGTTTAGTGGCGACCTTCGGGACACCTGTGGAAGCATGCACTCCTGCTAGCATGGGAAGTTCATAATAAGGTAAAGTGTTATTACAGACTGTAATTTTGTACAGTGTTATTTGAGCGTTATCTCAAATAATGTGGACAAAATTTTAAAAAGGTATTTGTAGGCTTATTGTTTTTCTTTAAAGAAATACAAAATGAATAAAAAATATTCTATGAGGCTACATAGAAATAAATCTAAGGAATAAGGTAAAAAGCAGTGAGAAAACCAGTTGTTCCAATTTTTGACCACTAAGAAAACCTGCAGGATTTTGGATCCAATGCTTATTTCCAGGTCCCTGATGCTTTTGAGATATCTTAAAGAGGACTTGGTGAATTAGATGGAGAAAATCTTGCGGCTTTGATTGAATTGCTCCTAATCCCTGAACTCTGGGGATCCATACCTGACTTTAATCAACAGCCTGTCTCTTTTAAAGGAAAAACCTAAGCATATGAGCATTTCTGTGGAAGAGCCAGCGAGAGAGTGGTCCCATTTGGGTCTCTGTCCAGTCCTGAGGCTCGTAATGAGGCCTTAGTTTTCTCATCTGTGAAATTAAATTGAACCAGATTAGGAGCAGACATTTTTGGAGAACCTACATGGTGTATTAAATTGGAACGTTTCACATGAAAGTCTGGATTTCCTGCTTCTTTTGGAAAAAAAAACAAACAAACCAGAAATCTGGCAATACTAGGTTCAAGTTTTCTTGTAGCAAGAAGAGGCTGGACCTGCCCAGCAAGTACCCTATAGTTGGAGTCTTTGCCACTCTGTCTTCTTGCAGTAGCATTGAATTTGCAATTCCTTACATGGTCCTGGCTTTTACATTAGGTTCTGGGTAATGTTTAACAAGGTGGATCTCCAGGAAGAAGAAGCCCTAATTTATAATGTTTGCTTATTACCATGGTGTAAATACTCCCACACGGCTGACTTCAAGCTCCTGACATGCACGGGATGTGTGCAGCCTGTGGTAGAGTGTGGTCTGATATGTGGTCTGACAGTAAGCACAGTACAGTGTAGCAGACGATAGTATGTTGGAGTATTTCTTCCATGCAGATGTGATAGGCTAAATGATCTTAAGAGCAAGAGGTGATAGTAAGATGCAGTGAAAGAACTAGAAGTCGTGTTTTAAGTACTTAATGCGTTTTTTTAAAAAAATAATTTATTTAATTGTAAGTTTATATCATTTAATTTTTAATAATGTTTGTTTTTAACAGCTAGCTCATAAATTTCCTATAAATTTAACTATTGGCTCTTGCAAACCATTTTGAGCAGATTCTAACCCTCTGCTGATTATTCCTAAGGCCAGAGTCAATAGGTTGCTCCTCCAGGATCCTTAGCCCCCAGTAAGGATTCATTACGCACAATTATTGAAAGAATGCAGAGAAGTCAGTGAGTCTATATGCCTACTTCTCTTTGCATTACCAGGGAACCAAATTTCTTCTCCTTAGGCGAACGAGGGACATTTTAGCCTGTTATTACTCACTTTATTCATGCCCCTCTAGTCTGTATTTTTTAGAAATAAAGGAAATATTTCAATAAAAGATTTTTAAAGACTTGGATTAAAAAAAAAAAAGAGAATCTTTGGATAAAAAATGTGTTTCTATCCTGAATAAAAACAATTAATAGCAAAGCATTTAAAGACCCGATTGTATGAAAACTGGCCCCAAATATTGCATATAAATATGAGGTAATTATAAATACTCTTTATAATTTTCAGAGACAGACCATGTCTTCCCTTCATGTTTACTCTATTCATTCTCTTCCATTATGAAAGAGCATATTATTGATTAATTAGTTCATTACTTATTTACTGACTGATAATCAAGCCCGTGTGGGGCAAAGAACCTCACAGTATTTGTCGACATACTAAGGTAGGAAGCCTCCTCGGCTCCTTTCTCTAGAAACTGCCCTCTACAGTAATTTATGTATTTTTGTCAAATGCCTTAAAATTTTCATGAAAGAGTGTTTGAGTGACAGCTCAGAAATTGGCTGGCTGGATTACTCTAATTCACTCAGGGAGTATACCTGTGTTTCATTCTAAGTGGGTACTTCTGAACCAGCGTGATGGTTTACTCAGTCTCTAGTGCCCTAGAGGATTTGTCTTCAAAGAACAAAAGAGCAGATATAAATTTTAATGAGTCCTATTCTAGCTTGCGGCTCAGAGGGGTACCTCACTTAGGACATACAGAAATAAAACAAATATGTTTGGCCCTATGTAGTAAAAATCCCGGGTTCCCTATGGAGGAAATCTGCTTTGGGTAGTCTCTAAAATCTTCTCTTCCTTTAGATAGGAAGAGATAGGATCTAAAAATAAGGCATTTAACAAAACAAAAACATTCCTATAGACAACAAAGAACTGACAGTCTCCTCTTGCCCCTTAAATGACACCTAAGAAATACATATGGTAAATTGTTCTGCAGCAAAGCTGTCACTGACAGTGAGCCCAGCCGGTGTGATGAATTGGCTGCTGTGACAATCTCTCTTTTCTTCCAAACTTCCAGCAAATAGACTGAACAAATCTACTGTTTGTATGGTAGATGAAATTTTTAGCAGTCTTCATTTATTTTAAAATAAAAGAATGATATAAGAAATCTAAAAACGGCACATAGTCTGGTGGCATAACCCTACATTTCCCAACATTTCCTTGCCTAATTACCTTGAAGTCTCAGAAAGCTGTTAAACTGAACAAGACTAGCGTCACCTCAGGGCTGGGGGCTGTGAGCAGCGCGGAAGGAGAGTGTGAAAGGTAGTCCTTGACTGTTAATTGCAGAGCAGGAATCTGAAATCCAGTAACCCCTAACCCCCATCACATCTTTTGTTTTGGATCATTAAATCTGAGACTTCAGAAGCTATTTATTAAAAGGTTATGTTCTCTTTCCTGGTCTTGTGGTGAATGCTTAATAAATATTCAAGATGTGAGGGCATCTTGAATGCTGAAACATCTGTCACCCCATTTTCGGCTAGGGTTGACTGGTTGCTATTACCCATCTTCATCCCTCAATTTCTCCTCCTTGGTCTTTTTGCAAATCTTGTGTTTGGTAAAAAGGGAAGACTTTCTATAAGGCATTCTCTGTTTATTAAAGGAGCGTCGATAGTAGGCTGACCAATCGTTCAAATTTGCTTTCAGTGCTGAAACCTGTTTAAAGTCTCAGGCAAGTTGGAATAAATAGTCACTCAAATGTGACTGTGGTCACATTTGATAATTGTCTCCCTTACTAGCATGTCTAAACATGCTCTTGGTTATTAATGGGAAGATAATAGTAATAATGTATTGATATTCAGGATATTTCAAACACATGGAAACTATTTTTGCAAGCAAATGGCTTTAATGCCGTTTGGTATTATCTCATCAATATATGAAATTATATACCCTACAAGTATTTGACAGTAAAGAAGTTGGTGCTTATATTCATTTCTACTAAAAGAAATTTGAAGAAACATTAGACAAAGGTATTACTTATTGATGAAATATATTCCTTGAAAGAGTATTCCTACAAGAACGCTTTAACTGTTTTCTCCCAAATAAAGACCCAAATGCTTGCAGAGTTCTAAATCCTGCTCTTTCCGATGTCAACCAGAGGTGATTTATTATTATGAGATAACGATGTCCCTAGAGACACACACAGCCTCAAAGATGTTCTATCACTAAAGAAAGGTTTCTAGGTTTGCGATAGGTCTGAAGCAGCTGGTGAGAGAAACCGGGCAATAATTTCATGAACTGTACTGTGAGTATCTTACCGGGTTTGTTTCATGGAAGAGACACACCACTCTTGTGTCTTCTTGATGTCAGAAGAAGCAAAAGCATTTGGCATCAATACGAACCAGATGTATGCAAAGGAGACCAACTGAGGCGCCAGATTCATCTCTTCCAAAAGAAAGGAATGCAGGTGGATACAACCAAGACTGTTATCACAGTTTCTTCATGTGGCTTTTTAAAAATAAATAGCATGCCGGGTAGAAGGTTTGAAGAAAAATGCTGTTTTTCAATGCTGTTTCTTGTTTTAGTAGACTAAATAGGTTCACATCATTTACAGGAAAATATTGGACTGGATCATTGGAAATTTAAGAAAAACAAAGCAGATTTGACAATTTTCAGTTTACATCTGCTAATCCCTTTTTCCAGGAAAGGTTCTTAGTATGTGATGCTTGATCCATTCTCAATAAACTCTCAGCTGTAGTTCTAGGCAAACAAAGAAGTGAGGTTAGGCATTAATCCTCTTAATCCAATGCAATATCATTTAAATGTATTTAATGACTGCAAAATAATATGCTTAATGAGAAAAAAGATGATTAATTCAATCTTAATTATACATTTGAAGATGTTTTCCTTTATCCCATGGTTCTTTTTAATGCTAAAAGGAATCTTTTCTTCCCCAAACACATACTGACTGCCACAGCATGAACACAAAATCAAATGATTATTTTTGTCAGGTAAAGAGTCATATTTTAAGATGATGGTTTATTCAGTTGATAACAAAAGTGGTTTAATTTAAGGTTTAATTTAGAAAGCATAACTTATGAACACATAGTCTCCTAAAGGTACTTTGCATACACAGAGTAGGAATTTTCCTGGAAATACTCCTTCTCTGTATGCAAAGCACACGAATGGACATGTCAGTGAAATTAAATTTTTTCAGCTACACTATCGAAAGGTGAGCAAGACAGCAACAACTGACCTGTTTACTAGGCTTAGGAAGAATGCCATTTTCTTGCCCCAAACAGAGTTTTATGAAGGAAATTCTTAAATTTCCTCAAAACGATTTGTATCCTTGACACCCTGAATCCTCTGATATTGCTTTATCACATGAATTTGAGTTGGTTCATGGCCTTTTTTCGCCCAGGCATTAAAGCTTCTCAGGTTTCTTAAGCATCTTTTTCATCTTTAAAATATATTTTTAATATAAATTTTACAAATATACAGAGTACTATAATAAAAATTTCCTTCTCTTTTGATTCTCGAGTTAGTGTATATAATTATATACAGTTATACTATTATTGTGTATGTATGTTTGCATTAAAATATACATTTTGAGCCTATATCACAAAATCTCAAGACCAGAGATGTTGGCGTGGATGCGGAGAAAAGGGAACACTTCTGCACTGCTGGTGGGAATGCAAATTAATACATTCCTTTTGGAAAGATATATGGAGAACACTCAGAGATCTAAAAATAGATCTGCCATTCAATCCTGTAATTCCTCTGCTGGGCATATACCCAGAAGACCAAAAATCACAACATAACAAAGATATTTGTACCAGAATGTTTATTGCAGCCCAATTCATAATAGCTAAGTCATGGAAAAAGCCCAAGTGCCCATCGATCCACGAATGGATTAATAAATTGTGGTATATGTATACCATGGAATACTATGCAGCCTTAAAGAAAGATGGAGACTTTACCTCTTTCATGTTTACATGGATGGAGCTGGAACATATTCTTCTTAGTAAAGTATCCCAAGAATGGAAGAAAAAATACCCAATGTACACAGCCCTACTATGAAACTAATTTGGGACTCTCACATGAAAGCTATAACCCAGCTACAACTTAACAATAGGGGGAAGTGGGAAAGGGGGGGGTGGTTAGAGGGAGGGGAATCGGTGGGATCACACCTGTGGTGCATATTACAGGGGTATTTGCGAAACTTGGTAAATGTAGAATGTAAATGTTTTGGCACAGTAACTGAGATAACGCCGGAAAGGATATGTTAATCACTGTGATAAAAATGTGTCAAATGGTTTATGAAGTGAGTGTATGATGCCCCATAATCATATCATTGTATACAGTTATGATTTAATAAAAAAATTAAAAGTAAAAATAAAATAAAATAAAATAAAATATACATTTTGCATTTTTTAAAGCTTTACATAAATGGTGTAATATTTTACTTCTGCCTGATTAATATTTCTTCTTGGATGTCTGATAAGTGTGTCAGGTTAAACATGTCCAATGTTGAAGCTGTCAATATTTTCCCCCAATCCATTGCAGCCTTCTCCATGTCAACAGACGTAGTACTGACCTTTCCTGACTCCTGTCTTTCTCTCACACTCTGTATTCAATCTGCCTAAAACAATGTATCCAGGAACCAGGTGCTTCTCACCATTGCCTCAGCTATAACCCTGGTCTTAGTCATCATCATCTCTTGCTTGCAAGAGTACCCTGACTGGCCTCTCTGCTTCTTCCCTTGCCTTGTTTCAGTTAACTCTCAACACAACAGTCAGTGATCTTTTAAAATACCAGATCAAGTTACTCCTCTGTTCAATACTCTGCCATGGCTTCTCATTTTTCTCGATGTAAAGTCTTTATAATGGTTAGAAAGGCCCTACATAATCAGCAACTTCTCCTTGCCTCTCTTTTCATCCTACTATGCTCCACTCCAACCCTAGCAACTTGTTTCAGACACACTGGCGTCATTGAAGGCCTTCCAACGTACCTAACGTGCCCCCACCTGAGGGCCTGGCAACCTTGTCTGACATACTCTTCATCCAGGTACCTATATGACTAAGTTTCTTAACAAATTTAAATATTTGTTCAAATGTCATTTATTCATGAAACATACCCTGAAAGCTCTTTAAAAAAATATATAATACACTTTCTTTCCTCCAAAAACCTGTGTTATCAATCTACCTTATATCTCACTTAGCATATTTTATATAATTTACATATTATGTTTGTTGTTTATAATCTGCCTAATCCTACTAGGATATAAGTGCTACAAGAAAGTGATCTTTGTTTTCTTCCCTGGGGGATCTCAACCACTTATATGTTTGGCATATAGTTGGTATTAATAAATATTTGTTACCTGATAAATGGATATCAACACATCAATAGTTTCAGTAAAAACATCCATTTAGTTCTGTTGAATTCTATTTCTCAAACTTATTTGACTTCAGATCCCTCTTTAAGAAAACTTCACAATACTTACTAATATGCCTCAAAAAAAGTACTCCTCCAGGACAGCTAGTTTGGGAAATTCTGATTTATAAATAAATCCATGCTTTATACATCCTTCTTGCCAAAATTCTATGTTCTATAATCTCAATACTACCTTTGATGATGCCAAAATTCTGAGTCCACAATGATGTATTGGTAGCTGATAAAGAATAGGAGGGGACTCCTTGAACCGTCATTGGCCTGAAGGAATGAAGCACTACAGTAGAAGTTGTCCACTTTGTAGGACTCAGTGGAAATGCCTGGGGGCACTTGTTCCTCATAAATATCTGTCAGATCATATGCCTCCTTGCTGTCATTTAAATCATGTTCAGATGTCCTGGGTGTCTCCTGTTACATTGTAGGGATGCATCAAATATCATAATCCATTTATTATAGATTGAATAGACCATATTGTAATGTCTTTATTGAATAGACCAACTATCTGTAACAATATTAGCATTGAGGAAAAAATAAAAGCAGTTCATCTTTTTCTTTGGTGATTAATTTTAAGTGGGAAATGGTTTGTATAAAAATAAAAATAAGGCAATAGCTTAGACTGGAAAGAGTTGGCTTATAGAAGGTCTAAGGGTTTTAGCTCAATTACAACAAGGCATCTGTCTCTGTCCAAGCTGAGTCGGCTCCTTAACCTTATCCCTTTAGAGCTTTCCTTTGGAAGCCTGGTAAGCTTCTTAAGAAAAAAAATAAAGCAGAAAAGCACATATGTCAATATTAGAAAGTGGTAACTATCAGGAAAGAAAATGATTCACAGGGTCCCTGGAAAATTTTGTAATAGTTCAAGCTCTCCATGGCATAAACTTTCCTGTTCACTCTTCTTCCACTGTGATCATGTCAGCTAGTTTCTTTTCCTTTGACAGTGGGTCAGAGAGAAAACTTGGATAGCATGGTTGTGTTCCCAATATTCATCTTGAGATATGCAGTAATTATTTTACCTACCAAGAGAAAACAAAAGAAAAAATTCAGGTTTTATTTTGACTGGATCAAGTACATCTAACAATAACAACAAAGTCCATGCTTCTAGGAATTTCTAAAGGTATCTGTAGGATGTCATGTAGGCAAAATATCTTAAGGAGGAAGTTATAGAGTCATCAAATGTTGACATGAAAAGACCTTTGGAGATCATTTAGACTATCCCTACTTCCTTCCTTCTGTCTTTCATGTATGAGGAAGCTAGGACTAGCAAGATTAAGGGATCAATTCATTTGCTTTGGTTTTCTGATTGATAATCACGTACCACATGACATTTCGTTCAATATAGACTACATATACTACATCTGTCATACAGTAAGCTAAGGCAAATTTATTATTTAAGAAAGAAAATATTGAGAAATAAATTTAGTGTAGTCTACGTGTATACAGTGTTCATAAAGTCAGCAATGGTTTATAGTCATGTACCAGATCTTCACTTTCATTCACCCAGAGCAACTCTTACCTAGAGCAATTCCTATCCTATTAGCTCCATTAATGCTATATGCCCTGTATAAGTGTATCATTTTTAATCTTTTATACTGTATTTTGACTGCATCTGTTCTATGTTTATATATATTTAGATACACAAATACTTACCATTGTGTAACAATTGCCTATAATATTCAGTATGGTAACACGCTGTACAGGTTGTAGCCTAGGATCAATATCTATACCAGTTAGCCTAGGTGTGTAGCTATACTAGTTAGCCTAGGCTAGTAGGCCAGATGGGTGGTCTCCAACCTATCTGGCTCCAGGGACCAGTTTCATGAAAGAAAATTTTTCCTGCGACTGAAGAATGGGGGTGGGATGGGATGATTCAAATGCATTACATTTATTGTGTGCTTTATTTCTATTATTATTACATTGTAATATATAATAAAATAATTATACACTCACCATGTTGCAGAATCAGTGGTAACGGTGAGCTTGTCCTGTAACTACACGATCCCATCTGAGAGTGATGAGAGACAGTGACAGATGAAGCTTCTCTTGCTTGCCCACCACTCACGTCCTGCTGTGCAGCAGTGTTCCCTACAGGTCGTGGGCAGGAAATGGTCTGTGGCCCAGGGGTTGGGGACTTTAGTGCTAGAACATCTAAATGTGTGTAAATACAATCTAAGATGTTTTCACAATGATGAAATCATCAGATGACACATTTCTCAGGATTTATCCCTGATATTTAGCGACGCATGATCGTATTTTGCTTCGACAAACTGAAAAATGTGTCAAAGCCAATGAAATATATGAAATCAAATATAATCGGCCATGCCTAGAGCAGCCAGTAGGGGGCATATGCTCTCCCTCCCCAAAACCTCGCCCTCACTGAGAAATCCCGTTTTCTGCACTGCTTTTATTCCCTTTTCTCATTCTTCCTGGGATACAAAACAGACTATGATAAAAATGGGGACACTGAAGAATCTTGATCTGTTTTAGAGAAAAGTGCGTGCCACTAAAGCAGAGCAGCCTTCATCATAGTGTAATAGGGCAATATGACCACTAGATGGAAGCATAGGACACACATTCCTATTCAGACCACACTATTGTCTTCCCCAGGAAAGGAAAGATCACAAACTGAATGCTGAATAATTTGTACTCACCAATATAGGTAAAATGAAATAAAAAGATTAATGATACGATGCCAAATGATTCAGGCAAAACAAAAAGCATTAAAAAAGCAAACAAAACCTAAATCTTTTTATTAAAAATAATTCAGTTATTAACCTTTAATGATTGACTAATGAGGATGATAGGTTTCTGTTTGAACATTAAGCATATTTTAAAGATTTAATCTTTAATTAGACCCAAGAAAAGCATTTTATTTCTTGGAATGCTAAGTGATAGGTGTGAACACCATGGAAAAATAAACTTTCTATCAAAATAAAGTGTTGTAAGTCATGTTTTGAAAAGTAACAAGGAGACCAGACTCTGGGACTGTATGTGGCACCTATTATATGATGTTTAGAAACCATCTGAGATTTCCTGGACTTCAGTTTTCTCTTCTGTTTTCATTAAGCAGATTTATGTAGATAACTTTTCAGATCCCTGAAGAGGCTAAGAATGTGATCTTTTCATGTGTGCAAACCCTAATTTTTCCACTTACTACTTGTGTGAACGCCAACAATTGCCTAAGCATAATAATATTAGGACATATTTCTTAGGATCATAGTCAGAATTGATGAGACTAATTGTTTGGCACAATAACTGCTACATTGAAAATACAATAATTAACATAGCTAATATTAGCTACCAATCTCATTCCCCTGTATTAATGTCACATGGTCTTCTGACATCATGATTTTGATCAAAATTACCACCATTGTCTCTGTTTCCCAGGTTTAAATTTTAGGTCATTTTTATTTATTTGTTTATTTTTTTCCCCACAAGAATTATAAGGTGGTATTTATTTTGTCCCAAATTCAATTGGAGATTTTTTTTTTACTCAGTAGTATTAATATTTTAATTATAAATTGAGTATATTTTTCTGATTTATTTCCTTTTTTCTTTACTAACATTGAAATGATATACATATTTTTGTCCCTTTAGCACAGTATTTTTCAACCTTTTTTTATTTCATGGTTTGGGTTATTTTTAATCTCTTCCTTTTTAAGTCTCTTGTTTGTTAGTTTGGTTTTTGCTTCAAAACCTCTTTTTCTTATCCTTTGTATTTCCATTGTGACTACACTTTTTTTTTTTTTTGGTCTCTAACAGTAATATATCTCCCTGGGCCCTAGCAGTACCACTGCTGCACATGTACCCACTCCCTGGATCTCGGTGCCACTGTGGCATGTGCTGGCTGGTGAACCTCTAGTCTCAAATAAGATTTCCCCGTGAAGGAAAAGGGAAGCAGAAAGACTTTAGCAGTTCTCACTGCCTCCATGGACACCTTCAATCTTTGCTATCCAGTTATCCAATCAGGTGTGCTCTCCCATAAAGACCCATGGTCTTTTTTTGACAGAGACCTCAGCTTATGCAGCTGCCAGGAGTTCATATCAATGTACCCCCGGATAGTAGGACCTACTGCACCCCACTTGGCTAACTTCCTCACATACATTATGAGTGAAAGTCTTTATCTCTTTAAAGTCAGTCTGTAATGTCTGGAAGAAGTATCTCTTTCTTCAGATATGCAAACATCAATGTAAGAAATATGAAAACTCAAGGAAACACGACACCACTGATATCTATGAACTAACCCCAAAGAAATGCAGATATAAAAATTGCCTGACAATTATAACGGTTTTAAAGAAGCTCAGTAAGCTACAAGGAAATACAATTGGCAATTTAGTGGATTCAAGAAAATAATACATAAAGTGAGAAGTTCAATGAAGAGATGAAAATCATGAACAAGGACAAAATAGCAATTTTAGAGCTGAAAAAAATACAATCAATGGAATGAAAGATGCAATAGAGATAGCACAGTCAATCAAGCAAAAGAAAGAATCTGCAGAATCAAAGACAGACTAAGTTATCCAATCAGGTGTGCTCTCCCATAAGGGTTACACCTCCTGGGTGAAGGGCTGAAGGACCCAGTGATGCTGTGATGTCATTTTGTTTTTTTTGGCTTTCATCCTCCACTTGAAAAAAACCCTGAAAGCTCCTAGTTTCGTTTCTTAGTGAACCACACCCCTCCCTATCTCCCAGAATGTGTCACTATCTCCCGGAGTGCATCCACCCCCTCCTCACTTAAGATTGGCGGGACCCTATCAGCTTTGCTTCCCACAACCCTCACCCCATACCCCCCTCATAAAAACCCCGCAGGCAGTGAGCATAGGGCTCTCAGTCCCAGCTGCATCTGGGGGTGCCGACAGCCCAGGCTCCAGCTTGAATAAATGCCCTGTGTGGTCATTGGGGACCCCATTCCATTCTTGGGTGTAAGGGGGGGAGGGCTCAACTACAACTTGGACTTTAGCAAACAAATGCAAACAATGCAACCTAATCATCTGTACCCTCATATCAATTTAAAAAAAAATTTAAAAAAGATAATCCAATCATAGGAGAAAAAAGAAAGAAAAATAGTGGCGAAGTCTGTGGGATTTATGGGATACCATCAAGGCAATTTCCATTATGGAATTTTCAGAAGAAAAGAGAGGAAAAGGAGGCAGACAGCTTATTTAAAGAAAGAATAGCTAAAAATGTCCTAAATGGTGTTGGAGGAAGCTGGAGTAACAAGATGGCAGGTCAGCGGAGTGACAGGGTCCCTCCAAGGGGAGCCGGGCGGTGGGGGCAGCGATGTCGCCTCTTCCCAGCCGGCAACACGCTGCCAAGGCGAAGAAGCTGCAGCTCAGGAAACAGGGGCCCAGCCTGGTGACCGCAAGAACATCTCACAAACTGCCGCCTGGCAAAAAAGAAGCCCACTGAGCCGTGGCGGTCAGGTTCCCCTTAACGGATTCCGGGCCCTAGAGTGCCTGGAAGGCCTCCTTGTTCCACTTCCTGCCCCTTTCTCCAAGTCCCTGTCCCGGGAAGAGCCCCAGAGGCCTCAGTAGTCCTCTCAGAAGAGTCAGGCTTGGCCCCAGCGTCCACCTTCGTCTCTCAGGTTGGCGAGCAGCAGTGACTCCAAAGCCAAATTCATTGTCAGAGGGAAATACAAACTGGTACAGAAGATTGGGTCCCTACAGAACATTTATCTGGCGATCAACATCACCAACAGTGAGGAAGTGGCAGTGAAGCTAGAATCTGGGAAGGCCAGGCACCTCCAGTTGCTGTATGAAAGAAAACTCTGTAAGATTCTTCATGGTGGGGTTGGCATCCCCCACATATGGTGGTATGATCAGGAAAAAGACCATAATGTACTAGTCCTGGATCTTTCTGGGACCCAGCCTTGAAGACCTCTTCAATTTCTGTTCAAGAAGATTTACAAGGAAAACTGTACCTACATTAGCTGACCAGATGATCAATAGATTTGAATATGTGCATACAAAGAATTTTATACACAGAGACACCAAACCAGATAACTTCCTATTGGGTATTATGTGTCCCTGTAATAAGTTATTCCTTATTGATTTTGATTTGGTCAAAAAGCACAGAGACAACAGGGCAAAGCAACACAAACCATACAGAGAAGATAACCTCACTAGCACTGCTCAATATGCTAGCATCAATGCACATCTTGGTATTGAGCAGAGTTGCGAGATGACATGGAATCATTAGGATATGTTTTGTATTTTAATAGGACCAGCCTGCCATGGCAAAGACTAAGGGCTGCAAAAAAGAAACAAAAATATGAAAAGATTAGTGAAAAGACGATGTCTACTTCTGTTGAAGTTTTATGTAAGGGGTTTCTTGCAGAATTTGCCATGTATTCTAACTATTGTCCCGGGCTGTGCTTTGAAGAAGCCCCCGATTACTGTATCTGAGGCAGCTATTCCTCGCTCTTTTCAGGACAGGGTCCTGACTACAAATGTGATTGGACAATGTTAAAATAGAAAGCACAGCAGGTGGCTTCTTCCAGCTGGCAGGGTCAGCAGGGCCAAATCCCTTCAGGTTTCTAAGCAGGAATTGAGAAACAGAAGAAGCAGAGCAGATGATTGGAGCAGCATATGTTTCTCCCCAAATTTAGTAATTTTAATTCATATGTACACTAGCCAGTTGTGTGGACACCGGTTTACTTGGTGAAAAGAACTTAATTTCAGCATAAACTGACTCTGGGCAGCCTTGGTAATGCTGTATCCTGAGTTGTAGCCACTGTAATTGTGAATATTAACTGAGATAGTGCAACACGGTGTCTGGTTTTCTATTGTATCTTTTCAAGTGGAAAAGTTAACTAAATGGTTAACACACACAAATTAGTGGGGAAAATGTGCATATGCCAATTTTTTTTTTTTATTATTGTTGGGGATTCATTGAGGGTACAATAAGCCAGTTACACTGATTGCAATTGTTAGGTAAAATCTCTCTTGCAGTCATGTCTTGCCCCCATAAAGTGTGACACGCACTAAGGCCCCATCCCCCTCCCTCCATCCCTCTTTCTGCTTCCCCCCCATAACCTTAATTGTCATTAATTGTCCTCATATCAAAATTGAGTACATAGGATTCATGCTTCTCCATTCTTGTGATGCTTTACTAAGAATAATGTCTTCCACGTCCATCCAGGTTAATACGAAGGATGTAAAGTCTCCATTTTTTTTAATGGCTGAATAGTATCCCATGGTATACATATACCACAGCTTGTTAATCCATTCCTGGGTTGGTAGGCATTTAGGCTGTTTCCACATTTTGGCGATTGTAAATTGAGCTGCAATAAACAGTCTAGTACAAGTGTCCTTATGATAAAAGGATTTTTTTCCTTCTAGGTAGATGCCCAGTAATGGGATTGCAGGATCGAACGGGAGGTCTAGGTTGAGTGCTTTGAGGTTTCTCCATACTTCCTTCCAGAAAGGTTGTACTAGTTTGCAGTCCCACCAGCAGTGTAAAAGTGTTCCCTTCTCTCCACATCCACACCGGCATCTGCAGTTTTGAGATTTTTGTGATGTGGGCCATTCTCACTGGGGTTAGATGATATCTCAGGGTTGTTTTGATTTGCATTTCTCTAATATATAGAGATGATGAACATTTTTTCATGTGTTTCTTAGCCATTCGTCTGTCATCTTTAGAGAAGGTTCTATTCATGTCTCTTGCCCATTGATATATGGGATTGTTGGCTTTTTTCATGTGGATTAATTTGAGTTCTCTATAGATCCTAGTTATCAAGCTTTTGTCTGAAAATATGCAAATATCCTTTCCCATTGTGTAGGTTGTCTCTTTGCTTTGGTTATTGTCTCCTTAGCTGTACAGAAGCTTTTTAGTTTAATGAAGTCCCATTTGTTTATTTTTGTTGTTGTTGCAATTGCCATTGCCGTCTTCTTCATGAAGTCTTCCCCCAGGCCAATATCTTCCAGTGTTTATCCTATGCTTTCTTTGAGGATTTTTATTGTTTCATGCCTTAAATTTAAGTCCTTTATCCATCTTGAATCAATTTTTGTGAGTGGGGAAAGGTGTGGGTCCAGTTTCAGTCTTTTACATGTAGACATCCAGTTCTCCCAACACCATTTATTGAATAGGTAGTCTTTCCCCCAAGGTAAGTTCTTGTTTGGTTTATCAAAGATTAGGTGGTTGTAAGATGTTAGTTTCATTTCTTGGTGTTCAATTCGATTCCAAGTGTCTTTATCTCTGTTTTTGTGCCAGTACCATGCTGTCTTGAGCACTATGGCTTTGTAGTACAGACTAAAATCTGGTATGCTGATGCCCCCAGCTTTATTTTTGTTACTAAGAACTGCCTTAGCTATACGGGTTTTTTTCCGGTTCCATACAAAACGCAGAATCATTTTTTCCAAATCTTGAAAGTACGATGTAGGTACTTTGATAGGAATGGCATTCAATAGGTAGATTGCTTTGGGAAGTATAGACATTTTAACAATGTTGATTCTTCCCGTCCATGAGCATGGTATGTTCTTCCATTTGTTAATATCCTCTGCTATTTCCTTTCTGAGGATTTCATAGTTTTCTTTATAGAGGTCCTTCACCTCCTTCGTTAGGTATATTCCTAGGTATTTCATTTTCTTTGAAACTATGGTGAAGGGAGTTGTGTCCTTAATTAGCTTCTCATCTTGACTGTTATTGGTGTATACAAAGGCTACTGACTTGTGGACATTGATTTTATATCCTGAAACATTACTGTACTTTTTGATGACTTCTAGGAGTCTTGTGGTTGAGTCTTTGGGGTTCTCTAAGTATAAGATCATGTCGTCAGCAAAGAGGGAGAGTTTGACCTCCTCTGCTCCCATTTGGATTCCCTTTATTTCCTTGTCTTGCCTAATTGTATTGGCTAGAACTTCCAGCACTATGTTGAATAGTAAAGGTGACAGAGGACAACCTTGTCTGGTTCCAGTTCTAAGAGGAAAAGCTTTCAGTTTTACTCCATTCAGTAAAATATTGGCTGTGGGTTTGTCATAGATAGCTTCAATCAGTTTTAGAAATGTGCCACCTATGCCTATACTCTTCAGTGTTCTAATTAGAAAAGGATGCTGGATTTTATCAAATGCTTTTTCTGCATCTATTGAGAGGATCATGTGATCTTTATTTTTGCCTCTGTTAATATGGTGGATAACGTTTATGGACTTGCGTATGTTAAACCAGCCTTGCATCCCTGGGATGAAGCCTACTTGATCATGATGAATGACTTTTTTGATGATAAGCTGTAATCTATTGGCTAGGATTTTGTTGAGAATTTTTGCGTCTATATTCATGAGTGAGATTGGTCTGAAATTCTCCTTTTTGTTTGGGTCTTTTCCTGGTTTTGGTATCAGGGTGATGTTTGCTTCATAGAATGTGTTGGGGAAGATTCCTTCTTCCTCAATTTTTTGGAATAATTTCTGCAGTACAGCAATAAGCTCTTCCTTGAAGGTTTGATAGAATTCTGGTGTGAAGCCATCTGGACCAGGGCATTTTTTGGTTGGAAGCTTTTTTGTTGTTTCTTTGATCTCAGTGCTTGAAATTGGTCTGTTCCGGAGCTCTATTTCTTCCTGGCTGAGTCTAGGGAGAGGATGTGATTCCAAATATTGATCCATTTCTTTCACATTGTCAAATTTCTGGGCATAGAGTTTCTGGTAGTATTCGGAGATGATCTCTTGTATCTCTGTGGGATCAGTTGTTATTTCCCCTTTATCGTTTCTGATTGAGGTTACTAGAGATTTTACTCTTCTATTTCTAGTTAGTCTGGCCAATGGTTTATCGATTTTATTTATTTTTTCAAAAAACCAACTCCTTGTTTCATTAATTTTCTGAATGATTCTTTTGTTTTCAATTTCATTGATCTCTGATTTGATTTTGGAGATTTCTTTTCTTCTACTGAGTTTAGGCTTAGATTGTTCTTCTTTTTCCAATTCCATTAAGATCTCTTGTGAGATTGTTGATGTGCTCTCTTTCTGTTTTTCGAATGTAGGCATCTAAAGCGATGAATTTTCCTCTCAAAACTGCTTTTGCAGTATCCCACAGGTTTTGGTAGCTTGTGTCTTCATTGTTGTTATGCTCAAGGAAGTTAATGATTTCCTGTTTTATTTCTTCCTGCACCCATCTGTTATTCAACAGAAGATTGTTTAATTTCCATGCCTTTGGGTGGGGTTGAGCATTTTTGTTAGAGTTGAGTTCCACCTTTAGTGCCTTATGGTCTGAAAAGATACAAGGTAAAATTTCAATTCTTTTGATTCTGTTGATATTTGTTTTGTGTCCCAGGATATGATCAATTTTGGAGAATGTTCCATGGAGTGATGGGAAGAATATATATTCTTTATCTTTGGGGTGGAGTGTTCTATATGCATCTATCAAGCATAGTTGTTCTAGGGTCTCATTTAAATCTCTTATATCTTTGTTTAATTTCTGTTTAGAGGATCTGTCCAGCTCTGTAAGAGGTGTGTTAAAGTCCCCTGTTATGATGGTATTATCAGATATCATATTGCTCAGACTGATTAAGGTCTGCTTCAAGAATCTGGGAGCATTTAAATTGGGTGCATAAATATTTAGAATTGAAATGTCTTCTTGTTGTAGTTTTCCCTTGACCAATATAAAGTGACCATCTTTGTCTTTTTTGACTTTAGTTGCTTTAAATCCACATGTATCTGAAAATAAGATTGCAACTCCTCTTTTCTTCTGAATTCCATTTGCCTGAAAAATTGTCTTCCAACCCTTGACTCGGAGCTTTAATTTGTCTTTTGAAGCCAGGTGTGTTTCTTGCAGACAGCAAATGGATGGCTTGTGTTTTTTAATCCAGTCAGCCAATCTATGTCTCTTCCATGGGGAATTCAAGCCATTAACATTTATTGAGATAATTGATAAGTGTGGTAGTATTCTATTCGTCTTATTTTGTGAGAGTCCATTGCTTAGTTTTATCTTTTGCATCAGTGTGGAGGTTAGGTTCTGTCCTTTGATTTCTGAGTTCTTACTTTGCTGCTGACCCATTGTGGTGGTCAGTGTGCAGAACAGGTTGAAGTATTTCCTGTAGAGCTGGTCTTGTTGTGGCGAATTTCCTCAATGTTTGTATATCCGTAAATGATTTGATTTGTCCGTCAATTCTGAAGCTTAGCTTAGCAGGGTACAGAATTCTGGGCTGAAAATTGTTCTGTTTAAGTAGGTTAAAGGTAGATGACCATTGTCTTCTTGCTTGGAAAGTTTCATTAGAGAAGTCTGCGGTCACTCTGATGGATTTGCCCCTGTAGGTCAACTGGCGCTTACTTCTGGCAGCTTGCAGAATCTTTTCTTTTGTCTTGACTTTGGACAGGTTCATCACAATGTGTCTTGGAGAAGCTCGGTTAGAGTTGAGGCGACCTGGGGTCCGATAGCCCTCTGAAAGCAGTGTGTCAGACTCTTTGGTTATGTTTGGGAAATTTTCTTTTATAATATTCTCTAGTATGGCTTCCATTCCTCTGGGGCATTCTTCTTCCCCTTCTGTAATTCCTATAACTCGTATGTTGGAACGCTTCATAAAGTCCCATAATTCTGACAGTGAACGTTCTGCTTTCTCTCTCTTCTTTTCTGCCTCTTTTACTGTCTGAGTTATCTCAAGAACTTTGTCTTCTATCTCTGAAATTGTTTCTTCTGCATGGTCTAATCTATTGCTGATACTTTCCATTGCATCTTTAAGTTCCCTAATTGACTGTTTCAGTTCCTTCAGGTCTGCTATATCCTTTTTATATTCTTCATATCGTTCATCTCTGATTTGATTCTGTTTTTGTATCTCCTTTTGGTTATTTTCCACTTTATTAGCAATTTCCTTCATTGTTTCCATCATTTCTTTCATTGTTTTCAACATGTGTATTCTAAATTCCCTTTCTGTCATTCCTAACATTTCTTTACAGGTGGAATCATCTGCAGTAGCTACCTCATGGTCCCTTGGTGGGGTTGTTCTAGACTGGTTCTTCATGTTGCCTGGAGTTTTCTGCTGATTCTTCCTCATGAGTGATTTCTTTTATCTGTTTCCTTGCCCTAATTTTCCTTTCACTTCCTCTTGCTCTTTAAGTTCTTGTGCCTGTGGACTAAGGGTTACAGAACCAGAAGGGTGAGAAGGTTGAAGAGCAAAAAAGAGATGAAAGAAAGGAGGACCGAGTGATAAGAAAAAAAAAGAAAGATGGAGAAAGGACAGGGGGTGGGGATAAGGCATATTGACAAAAAGCAGAGAGGCACAGAAAGAGGGAGACAGGGAAATATAGGTGTACAGTAGGGTACTTTGACACAACCTTAAAAAACCCCACCTTCTGGGGGTGCCCAGTTGGGTGGTTCCCTTGAGGTCAGCGGCTCTTTGCTAACCTGATCAGACACAGTACCCCACCTCCACCAGGTAGAGAGGAAAGACAAAAATGGTATAAATCAAACCAAAACAAGCAAACAGAAAACTTTACGGGGATAAAATTGGGTGAAAAACCAAATGATAGCAGTAGAAACACTAGCAAAAATGAAGTTCTAGTTATTATAAAAGGCAGCAATGGGAAATTATAATTAAACTAGAATAATTGAGAAAGAAAAAGGGATCTGTATGGAAAAGATTGAAATTAAAAAACAAAAGAACATCAACAACGTCAAAATAAACAAAAAAAAAACAACCAAACAAAAAAAAAAGATAAAAATACACAACCAAAAACAAAGCAGTTTGTATATGTTATTGAATATTGTCTGGGCAACACGTCGTCTTCTGGGGTATGAGATGTTAATCACAGTTCTGATACAACTGGAGGCTGCTGATTTCTCAAACCCCAGCAGGTAGACACCCTACATCTCTCTTCAGCCCACTTAAAAGGCACTTTGAAGTTGTAAACTTGCTGAGCAGAAGCTTTCCCAGCTTTCTCACTGGAATCACTGCTGAAGTGGCTATCCACTTACCCAGTGTGCCAAAACCTGTCTCACTCTGCCCCTGAGGGTTAGGGCTGCAAGGTGGCTCAGACCCCACCCTTAGGCTACTTGGTTGCTGGGTTACCAGCTCCCACCCGTTTCTAGCTCTGCGACCCTGAGGGCGGAGCTTGCCGGGGCAGATCACTGACAATGGTTCCGTGTGACCCACCACCAAACACTATTAGCTCCGTCTGGCTCAGCGGCTCAGACTGGGGCCCTAGACAATGGCCAAAGTTCTCCGCACTCCCGCTCAGGCCTTCCCCAAGGCAGTTCAACTCAGTGCCAAGTCCAAGGACATCAAAACAGTTCACAGGTAAGGCCTTTCTGGTTTGCAGTCTCGCTGCTACTGAACTTACAGTTGTGGGCGGGTTTAGACGGATTGAACACACGCGACCACTAGCCGGTTTTCCACTGTTTTAGTCCTCCTTTTGGGGTCCAGAAGTCTCTCGCTGACTCCTTGTATCTTCATAGGAGTGATGATAGGCAGTTCCCACCAGCCAGAGATGCCTGGAGTCCTATGTCCCCAGACTCACGGTGCCCAGATGCAAGGAAGCTGTTACTCGGCCGCCATCTTGCTCCGCCTCGACTGATAAAAGGCGCATATGCCAATTTTTAAAAAACCTTTTATCTTGAGCTATACTGCTTTGAGATCTCATTTCAGAAGAATGGCATGAACAGTCTTCAGTCACAATTGTGATGATTGTAAATGCTCACAATTGTGCATTCTTAGAGTTTTTCTATCCCTGGGGTTTACAAGTTGTTCACTTAAAACATTCTTAAACTGGTTGGCTTCTTGTTTGCATGCCAGCTGATGTGGTAGCAACCAAAGATTTCAGTGTTTGAACGTATCAAAGACTCTGCCTGCTTAGCTGTGCTGGAAATAACAGCAATTATTTTATTTTATTTTTTTAATTTTTTAAATTTTTTATTAAATCATAGCTGTGTACATTGATATGATCATGGGACATCATTCACTAGCTTCACAGACTGTTTACCAAGTTTCACATATACCCTTGTAAGATGCACCGCTGGTGTAATCCCACCAATCCCCCTCCCTCCAACCACATCCCCCCTCCCTCCCCTCCCTTTCCCCCTTCCCCCTATTCTTAGGTTGTAACTGGGTTATAGCTTTCATGTGAAAACCCTAAATTAGTTTCATAGTAGGGCTGAGTACATTGGGTACTTTTTCTTCCATTCTTGAGATAAGTGAAGACTTAAGAAAAACTTAGTGACTCTAAGTGACTCCACATTATCCTTAGGACTCTATATTAACTCCATAATGTTCTTGGTATTTTTTAAAAAAACATAGTTGTCACAGAAATTTAGTTAACATCTTACAAATGAACATGTATGTATGTTGCATGCATAAACGTAATCACTGTAAACATCTATATGATCTGGGATTTTGTTTTTATTTTGAAATGGGAATTTTTTTGTTTATAAGTTCATTAAAAACCAAAAACTGTTTCTGTAAGGAAATGAGATTTTTTTTTAAGCAACAAAAATGCCTTGCTGATTCACTATGAAATACAAATCTCCCCCAGCTTTTTAATAGACTATGTCAAGCCATTTGTTACATGATATTCCTTTGCAAGTCAGGTTAGATAGTGTGATAACTTTTCCTCAATTTTTTAATTTTGAAAATAATTTTTCTTTTTTTTGTCTGAAGGGGAAAGGCATTCCTACATTTTTCTTTTCTTAATGAACTTGCAGGCACAATATCTAGTCCTGCAACAGCCCGAACTTGGTGTTGTCACTCCTGCCCACTGACTAGCAGCTGGACTGATTTTGAATAGGAATGAAAGTATTAAAGGATTTGGCCACAAAATGTTTCTCTTTAAGATACCTTTAAAATGGCTATGAGCAGTTGACTGTCTTCTTGGAGAGTATGACTGTGTGTGAGGTGTAGTGATTGTTGACCTTCCCTAACCCCTTCTGCTTCTCTGAGTTATCTGTGTGCTTGTGCTTCCTTTCATTCTTATTTGCATGAGCTTTTCTTTTTCTTTGACCCAGAGGAAAGGAAAATTTAACTGATGATAATTCTTTAGATAGTGTAATTACTCATTTATAAATTAAATGAGTCAGGATAAATTAAAAGAACATTTTTCTTGAAATGCTGCCAAGAGCCTATTGTGTAAATGTAGGTATTTTGTAAAATAACCTTGAAATTGTAAATTGACATGTGTTTGGTCAGATTGTGTCAGGTTTAATTTGTTCTTGTTTTATTTTATTTCCATTTCTTTTAATTTGACAACTACTTTAGCAATAATTAATTCCATGATTATCACATTCTGCTATTAAGGGATATATTAATACTGTAATACTAAAGAAATGTCTTAAGTCTGTTATTTTGGGGTAGGCAGCTTCTTTGTTTCTTTCCTATCCACCCTTGTCAGTTAAGGTATTTGTTTCTTGACTAATAATCCCTTTGATACTTTTAGTCAGAAAAATAAATAAATAAATAAAAATTTCCTAGGTCTTGGATGACTGGGAATTATGAATCCATATTCAGTAGGGCCAAAAGTTCTCAAATAGGATCAACCCAAAAGAAACTATACTAATACACGTTATAATAAAATTATCAAAAGTCAAGGACAAAGAGACTTATAAAAACAACAAAACAACTCATTCAATTAAAACTATTAATAGATTTCTCACCAGAAATCTTGCAGACATACAGAAAGATGACATATTCATAGTTCTGAGAGAAAAAGACTGACAAACAAAAATACTATACCTAGTAACATTATTCTTTAGAAATGAAGGAGCATCATCCTGGAAAAAAAAATGAAGGAAAGTCTTTCGTAGACAAAAACTGAAGGAGTTTATTAATATTAGACCTGCCATGCAAAAAATGCTAGATTGACTTCTTTAAATTGAAATAAGAACACATGCATACAACTTACAAAGATTGAATCAAGAAGATATAGGCTAATAACAAATAAGGGGATTGAATCAGTAATCGGAAACCTCCCAACAGCAACAACAATAAAGCCCAGTCTTAGGTTGCACTATAGATAAATTCTCCCAAACATTTAAAGAAAAAATAATACAAATCATTCTTAAATTCCTTCAAAAATAAAAGAAGAAAGAACTTTTCCAAACTCAATTTATGAGGCTAGCATCACATCAAAACCAAATAAATACACCACAAGAAAACCACAAGCCAATATACCTGAAGACTATAGTTGCAAAAAATCCTTAACTAGCAAACTGACTTCAACAGTAAATTCAGTGGATCAGCCAGTCACCTTGACTAAATAGAACTTATTTGTGAAATCCAAATATGGCTCAGCATATGCAAATCAGTCAATGTGGTAGACCACAGTGACAGAATGAAAGATAAAAACCACACAATAATCTTAACCGATGCAGAAAAAGCAGATCCACATCATTATAAACCATGGGGAAAACAGAAAGTTTTTTCTAATGTCTGGTACAAGCCCAAGACTTGTACCACTCTTGTATCACTCTTACCACTTTTATCAACACAGTCCTAGAAGTACTATTCAAAATTATTATACAAGGAAAAGAAATAAAAGGCATCCACCTAGGAAAGAAAGAAGTATAATTATATCTATTTGCAGAAGATATAATCATATGGTAGAAAAACTTAAGTATCAACAAAAAACCTGTTAAAACTAAGAAACAAAATCAATAAAATAATAAGATACAAAATCAACATATAATGAACTATCTGAAAAAAATTGATAAAACTATCTTGTTTGTAATAGCAAGAAAATGTATAAAATACTTAGGAATGTACTTAACCAACGTGTGAAAGACTTGTGTGACAATTATAGGACGCTGATGAAGAAAATTAAAGAAGACACAGATAAATGCCAAGACATCCTGTGACTTTGGATTAGAAGAATTAATATTATTAAATGTCCATATGCCCCAAATGATTCTACAAATTCCATACACTCCATATCAAAATCCCAATAGAATTCTTTATAGAAATAGAAAAGAACAACGTTAAAATTCAGATGGATCCACAAAATACCCTGAACAGGTAAAACTATCTTGAGTAAGGAAGAATTAAATCAGAGGGATCACATTTCCTGATTTCAAAATATACTGAAAAACTATAGTAATCAAGACAGTTATGACATAAAAATAGAACAGAATAGTGAGCTTAGAAATAAATCTACACATATATGGCTCACTGATCTTCCACAAAAGTATCATGAGAAAAGGATACTCTCTTTAATAAATAGCTCTGGGAAAACTGGATGCCCACATGCAGAGGAATAAAATTGGAGCCTTATCGCACTTGATACATAAAAATCAACTCAAAATGGATTAAATATTTAAACATAAGACCTGAAACCATAAAACCGTTATAAGAAAACATAGGGAAAAAACTATTTGACCCTGGCCCTGGCAAAGATTTTTTTGCTTGTGATCCCAAAAGCACAGGCAACAAAAGCAAAAATAGACAAGTGGGATTGCACCAAACTAAAAAACTCTGCATACTGAAGAAAGCAATCAACAGAGTTAAAAAACAACTTACAGAATGGGAGAACATATTTGCAAACCATATATCTGAATGGCATTGATATCCCAAACATATCAGGAACTCATGCAACTCAGTAACAAAAAAAAAGCAAATAACTTAAAACTAACAATTCACTATCTTCAATACAGTTGAACCCCTTTGCAAACTCAATGACCCAAGTAAAAAAATTGACATTTCTCAAAAGAAGACATACAAATGACCAACAGATACACTAAAAAATGCCCACTATCACTAACCATAATCATCAGGAAAATGCACAGGTTTTCCTGTTTATCAATTTTTTACTTGGTCTGCTTTGTTTCTCATTGTCAGCCAACAGTTTAGAAGCAGCATTTGATGAATTTTTGCAATGTTTTTGTCCATTCAGCTCAGTTCTGGCTCCCCTGACCTCTCTTCTTCAGTGACATTTTCTCTCCCCTCAGAAAAGGAAAAATGTTTAATCCATTTGTACACTGCCATTTTCTTCAGGGGATTATTCTCATAAACTTGGACTAACATGTTCTTGATTTTACTTCCACTTTTGTCAGGTTTAACGAGAAGTTTAATGTTTGCTTGTTGCTCTAATTCAAGCACCAACATTCTTACAATGGCACACAACAACACACAACAGTGAATGCTACTCAGCAAGACACTTCCCTACATTGACAGGAACACTACGATGAGACATACACCGAGGTTATGAAACCTTACTGAGCTGTTTGTACTCTGTTTCCCCGAAAATAAGACAGTGTCTTATTTTAAGGTGTGCTCCCAAAGATGCACTAGGTTTTATTTTCAGGGGACATCTTATCTTTCCTATAAGTTGGTCTTATTTTCAGAGGATGTCTTATTTTTGGGGAAACAGGGTAATCTGCTGCCAATGTAAGTGTACTGTGGCCAAGTCCTCAAACTTAATTAAGACCTCATTATACAGTATTTTCTTTTTGTGACTGGCATATTTCGCTTAGCATGTCCTCAAAGTTCATCCATGTTGTAGCATATGTCATAGTTTCCTTCCTTTTTAAGGTTGAATAATATTTCATCGTATGCATATAGCACATTTTCTTTATCCATTTCTCTATTGATGGACACCTGGGTTTCTTCTACCTTTTAACCATTGGGATAAATGGTTACACAAATGAACATGGCATACAAATACCTCTTCAAGCTTCTAATTTCAGTTGTTTTGTGTATGTTCAGAATTTCTGGATCTTATGATAATTATAGTTATTTTCTTTAAGATAGGTTCTCACTCTGTCACCAGGACTAGAGTGCAGTGATAAAATCATAGCTCACTGCCACCACAAATTCCTGGGCTCAAGATGCTCCTACTTCTACCTCTAGAGAAGCTACAGACATATGCCATCGTGCCTGGCTAATCTATAAATATTTTTTAGAGATGAAGTCTCACTCTATTGTTCAGGCTTGTCTTGAACACAGGGCCTCCCCAAATGCCAGAACTATAGGCATTAGTTATGGTGTCCAGCTGTAATTCTACCTTTAATTTTTTTGAGAAACTTCCATGCTGTTTTCCATAGTGGCTACACCATTTTGTATCCTCATCCATAGGGTGGAAGTGTGAAAAGGGTAAGGGTTCCAATTTCTTCACCAATACCTAAATTTTGCTCTCTATAGTAACCTTCCTAATGGATGTGAGGTAGTATCTCACTGCGATATTGACTTTCATTTCCTTAATGATTAGTGTTGTTGAGCATCCTTTTATGTACTTATTTATCATCTGTGTATGTTCTTTGGTGGGGTGCCTCTTCAATTTTTTGCCCACTTTTGAATCTGGTTGTTGATTTTACTTGTTGTTAAATCTCAGAAGTTTTCTTTACATTCTAGATAGTAAGCCCTTATCACAGATATGATTTACAAATATTTTCTCCCATTGTATAAGTTCCCTTATTATTCTGTTGGTACTGTCTTTTTATACACAAAGTTTATAATTTTCTAATGTCCAGTTTGGTATTTTGTTGCTTGTGCTTTTGTTGTAATTCAATTGATTTTTTGTGCATTGGCATTATATACTGAAATTTGCTAAGTTCATTTGTAGGTTTTATTTTCTGGGATAACTGGAAATGTATGTAAATCTAATATAGCAAAAGACACTATCAACAGAGTAAAAACACAACCTACAGAATGGGAGAAAATATTTGCAAACTACTCATTTTACAGGGTATCAATATGCAGAATGCATAGAGAACTCAAACATTTCAACTACAAAAAACAAGCAATCCCATTAAAAAATGGGCCAATAATCTGAAAGGATATTTCTCAAGAGAAGACATATAAATAGCTCAGAAATCCATGACAGAATCCCCAACTTTCCTCATGCAATTAAAACTACAATGAGATTTAACTTCAGCACATTTAAGATGGCAATTATCACAAGGACAAAATAATGACAAATGCTGGAGAGCATAAGGAGAGAAGTGAACTCCTATATGCTATTGGTGGGAATGCAAACTGTACCAGCCACTATGGAGCACAGTATGGAGGTCCCTCAGAAAACTACAAATAGACCTACCATGTGATACAGAAATCCCATCATTGGGATTTATCCAAAGGAAATCATTATATTGGAGAGACTTCTGCACCCTCATGCTTACTGCAATACTATTCACAGCAGCCAGGATATGGGATCAATCAAAGTCCAACAGCAGATAAATGAATAAAGAAAATTCGATACACATATACCATGAAATACTATTCAGCCATAAAAAGAATAAAGCCCTGTCATTTATAACAACATGGATGGAACTGGAGGGCATTATGTTAACAGAAAGTTAAACCCTGCATATTCTCATTCATATAGCAGCTAAAAAAGTTGATCTCATAGAAATAGAAAGTAGAAGAGAGAGTATGAGAGGCCGAGAAGGGAAAGATTTATTAAAGGATACAAAAATGTAGCTAGATAGGAGAGATAAGTTCTAATATTCAATAGCATAGTTGAACAACTATAGTTAGCAACAATATAGTATCTAGTTTCAAACAGTTTGAAGGAGGAAATTGAATGTTCCCAACACAAAGAAAGGAAAAATATTTGAGATGATGGATGTGTTAGTGACCCTGATCTGCTCACCATGTATTATATGTATTGAAGCATTATGATGTACTGCATGGATATGTGCAATTAATAAAAGAAAATAATTTTTAAAAAGAAAATTTTAGCTATTATCCTATGTGCAATGAGAAGTTATTGATACATTTTAAGTGAGGGAATGTGTTTTTGCTGTGGTGGTTAAAAAGCATATAGTCTGATGTCAGAGTGGAAAATGGACAGGATGAGTGTGTTAGCAGATGGAGATAATATAGTTAGGAGGCTATTTAATAGGTCTAGGCCAGAGATGAATGCATATTGGCTTTTGAGGGCAAAGGTGTAAATTGGAAGGAATAACTGGATTTAAGACATCTTTACCAGATATAATCTGGAGGTCACGGCAATGGTTGAAACGACCAAATTGAGAATTAAGTTAGTGTTAAAGATGTGTCACTGGCTTGTGGCTTGCATAAATGCTCATTTGGCGACCCTATTACCTGAGACAGAGAACATTGGAAGAATTCCAGGTTTGGGGCGGAATAGAGGAATGCCAATCTCAGATTTGGACATGTTACCTAATTTAAGGCATCTTTGGGATTTCCGAATGGAATCAAGTTAATTAGGTGTTGGGTTGTGGCAGAAACAAAAGATAAAGAGAAAAAAACATTGTTATTATAAACTCTACTTAATGATATTTTATGAACATGTCCCCACAGTGAACCTTAAGGACACAATGTGTAGTTTTAATTGGTATGAATAGTTGTGCATGAAGGGTTTGGTGATTAGCAGACAGTGCCCAGTAGAACAACTTTGACTTCCTTCTATTGGGAATCCCTTAGAAACATTAAGGGAATTAAAAAAAAAATTAAGTAGCTTTGAAAATAGAAGAAAGAAATGCTATCTCGCTCCAGTTTGGAATGTGCACGGAATTATGTACTATGAGGAAGCACACGATTAATACTGCTTCATTTCTCTTCCTTTTATGTTAAGCATATCTCCAGTTTCCCAATGTTTTATAGGAACTGGGTGAGAGTGCAAAGATTTTCATAATTTTTATTATTAGAGCTTTGTAATTTGTCTGTAAGATAATAAAATATCTAAGTAAGAAATTAAAAATCTAGAAAAAAAATCTGTCTAAATTTTGCTTGCTGATTTTTTTTTTTAAAAGTAAACACTTGTCTGAACATACATATTTCAGTCAGAAGTTTTAGAGTGGAGTTAACACCATCGTTCAGAAGTATTTAAATAAGCTTTGGTTAGTGGAAGAATGAAAAATGAAAAACTTGAGTAATAATGATAAAAATCCAACATATTGAGAGTTTATTTTGTATGTGAAAAGTTCTTAACTGAGAGATAAGATATGCTGCTCCAATCTCACTTATTGTAATTTTTCAGAATGTGAAATTCTCACTTGAGGTTTGTTTAACTAATATTATAAACATTTCTTAACTTCATGAAATCATGGGGATATGGGCGAAAATCACTGAAGGTAACTGCAACAGATTTCTTGTGTTTCCTTGTGTCTCATGTAATTTGAGAAAAAATTCACAAAGATTATTAACACTTGGCTAAACTATACCTTTTAGAAACTGAAACTAGGAATATAAATAATTCAGTTATTTGAGGTTATAAAGATATTTGGCCCAAGGCCAAAATCTCTTATCCTTAATTTTTAATTATATTTTTGGCCTATTGTATATACTAGGGCTCTGTGTGGGCATATATTTAAAAGCAAAAATTTGAAAACTCAGTTATTCTTTATTTATTTTTAGTGATGATAAACTAATTATCTTGCAATTTTTACTTATGTTGACATATATATATATTTTAGAAAAATGATATTTTATTATAACCCCCATGGTAATAATTGGCTCAGTAAAACATTTTCAGAAAGAAGTCTTAAGTTGTGACTCCACAGGTTACTTTTTTTTTTTTTTTTTTTGGTGATACTTCTTTTTTCTTTTTTTTTTTAATTGTTGAGGATTCATTGAGGGTACAAGAAATGAGGTAACACTGATTGCATTTGTTAGGTAAAGTCCCTCTTACAATCCTGTCTTGCCCCCAAAAGGTGTGGCACATACCAAGGCCCCACCCCCTCCCTCCTTCCCTCTCTCTGCTCTTCCTTTCTCCCAGCCCCACTGTGTCCTTAATTGTCCTCATATCAAAATTGAGTACATAGGATTCATGCTTCTCCATTCTTGTGATGCTTTACTAAGAATAACGTCTTCCACTTCCATCCAGGTTAATACGAAGGATGTAAAGTCTCCATTTTTTTTTAATGGCTGAATAGTATTCCATGGTATACATATACCACAGCTTGTTAATCCATTCCTGGGTTGGTGGGCATTTAGGCTGTTTCCACATTTTGGCAATGGTAAATTGAGCTGCAATAAACAGTCTAGTACAAGTGTCCTTATGATAAAAGGATTTTTTTCCTTCTGGGCAGATGCCCAGTAATGGGATTGTGGGATCGAATGGGAGGTCTAGCTTGAGTGCTTTGAGGTTTCTCCATACTTCCTTCCAGAAAGGTTGTACTAGTTTGCAGTCCCACCAGCAGTGTAAAAGTGTTCCCTTCTCTCCACATCCACGCCAGCATCTGCAGTTTTGAGATTTTGTGATGTGGGCCATTCTTTCTGGGGTTAGATGATATCTCAGGGTTGTTTTGATTTGCATTTCTCTAATATATAGAGATGATGAACATTTTTTCATAGGTTTGTTAGCCATTTGTCTGTCATCTTGGTATTTTAATAGGAATGGCATTGAATAGGTAGAGTGCTTTGGGAAGTATAGGCATTTTAACAATGTTGATTCTTCCCAGCCATGAGCATGGAATGTTTTTCCATTTGTTAATATCCTTTGCTATTTCCTTTCTGAGGATTTCATAATTTTCTTTATAGAGGGCCTTCAACTCCTTTGTTAGGTATATTCCTAGGTATTTCATTTTCTTCGAAGCCATGGTGAAGGGAGTTGTGTCCTTAATTAGCCTCTCATCTTGACTATTGTTGGCGTATACAAAGGCAACTGATTTGTAGACATTGATTTTATATCCTGAGACATTACTGTATTTTTTAATGACTTCCAGGAGTCTTGTGGTTGAGTCTTTGGTCTCTTAAGTATAAGATCATATCATTAGCAAAGAGGGAGAGTTTGACCTCCTCTGCTCCCATTTGGATTCCCTTTATTTCCTTGTCTTGACTAATTGTATTGGCTAGAACTTCCAGAACTATGTTGAAAAGTAATGGTGACAGAGAACAACCTTGTCTGGTTCCAGTTCTAAGAGGAAAAGCTTTCAGTTTTACTCCATTCAGTAAAGTATTAGCTGTGGATTTGTCATAGATAGCCTCAATCAGTTTCAGAAATGTGCCACTTATGCCTATACTCTTGAGTGTTCTAATTAGAAAAGGATGCTGGATTTTATCGAAAGCTTTTTCTGCATCTATTGGGAGGATCATATGGTCTCTATTTTTGCTTCTGTTAATATGGTGGATAATGTTTATGGACTTGTGTATGTTAAACCAGCCTTGCATCTCTGGGATGAAACCTAGTTGAACATGATGTACGAATTTTGATGATAAGCTGTAATCCATTGGCTAGGATTTTGTTGAGAATCTTTGCATCTATATTCAATAATGAAATTAGTCTGAAATTCTCCTTTTTAGTTGGGTCTTTTCCTGGTTTTGGTATCAAGGTGATGTTTGCTTCATAAAACGTGTTGGGGAAGATTCCTTCCTCCTCAATTTTTTGGAATGATTTCTGCAATACGGAAATAAGCTCTTCCTTGAAGGTTTGATAGAATTCTGGTGTGAAGCCATCTGAAGCAGGGCATTTTTTTGTTGTAAGCTTTTTTATTGTTTCTTTAATCTCAGTGCATGAAATTTGTTTGTTCAGGAGGTCTATTTCTTCCTGACTAAGTCTAGGGAGAGCGCATGATTCCAAATAGTGATCCATTTCCTTCACATTGTCAAATTTCTATGGGCATAGAGTTTTGGGTAGTATTCAGAGATGATCTCTTGTATATCTGTGGCATCAGTTGTTATTTCCCCTTTATAATTTCTGATTAAGTTTACTAGAGATTTTACTTTTCTCTGTCTAGTTAGCCTGGCCAATGGTTTATCTATTTTATTTATTTTTCAAAAACTCTACTCCTTGTTTCATTAATTTTCTGAATGATTCTTTTGTTTTCAATTTCATTAATCTCTGATTTAATTTTGGAGATTTCTTTTCTTCTACTGGGTTTAGGCTTAGATTGTTCTTCTTTTTCCAATACCATAAGATGTCTTGTGAGTTTGTTGATGCGCTCTCTTTCTGTTTTTGAATGTAGGCATCTAAAGCAATAAATATTCCTTTCAAAACTGCTTTTGCAGTATCCCACAGGTTTTGGTAGCTTGTGTCATAATTGTTGTTATGCTCAAGGAAGTTAGTGACTTCCTGTTTTATTTCTTCTTGCACCCAAGTGTCATTCAACAGAAGGTTGTTTAATTTCCATGCCTCTGTGTGGGGTTGAACATTTTTGTTGGAGTTGAGATCCACCTTTAGTGCCTTGTGATCTGAGAAGATACATGGTAAAATTTCAATTCTTTTGATTCTGGTGAGTTTTGTTTTGAATCCTAGGATATGATTAATTTTGTAGAATGTTCCATGGGGGGATGAGAAGAATGTATATTCTTTATCTTTGGGAGGGAGTGTTCTATATGCGTCTATCATGCACAGTTGTTTTAGGGTCTTATTTAAGTCCCTATATCTTTATTTAATTTCTATTTAGAGGATCTGTCCAGCACTGTAAGAAGAGTGTTAAAGTCCCCTGTTATTATGGTATTATAGTATATCATATTGTTCAGACTAAGTAAGGTGTATTTCAAGAATCTGGGAGCATTTAAATTGGGTGGATAAATATTTAGAATTGAAATGTCTTTTTTAATTTTTCCCTTGACCAATATAAAGTGACCATTTTTATCCTTTTTGACTTTAGTTGCTTTAAATCCATAAGTATCTGAAAATGAGATTGCAACTCCTCTCTTCTTCTGAATTCCGTTTGCCTGGAAAATTGTCTTCCAACCCTTAACTTGGAGTTTTAATTTGTCTTTTGAAGCTAGGTGTGTTTCCTGAAGACAACAAATGGATGGCTTGTGTTTTTTAATCCAGTCAGTCAATCTATGCCTCTCTAGTGGGGAATTCAAGCCATTAACATTTATTAAGATAATTAATAAGTATGGTAGTATTCTATTCATCATATTTTGTGACAGTCCATTGCTTAGTTTTATCTTTTGCATCAGTGTGGAAGTTAGAATCTGTCCTTTAATTGCTGAGTTCTTACTTTGCTGCTGATCCATTGTGATGGTCAGCGTATAGAACAGGTTGAAGTATTTTCTGTAGAGCTGGTCTTGTTGTGATGAATTTCCTCAATGTTTGTATATTGGTAAATGATTTGATTTCTCTGTCAATTTTAAAATTTAGCTTAGCAGGATATAGAATTCTGGGCTGGAAATTGTTCTGTTTAAATAGATTAAAGGTAGATGACCATTGTCTCCTTGTGTGGGAAGTTTCATTAGTGAAGTCTGCAGTCACCCTGATGGATTTGCCTCTATAGGTCAACTGGCGCTTACTCCTGGCAGCTTGAAAAATCTTATCTTTAATCTTGACTTTGGTGAGGTTCATCACAATGTGATTTGGAGAGGCTAGGTTAGAGTTGAGGCCACTTGGCATCAGATATCCCTCTGAGAGGAGTGTGTCAGAATCTTTGGTGATATTTGGGAAATTTTCATTTATAATATTCTCTAGCATGGCTTTCATTCCCCTGGGGCATTCTTCTCCCCCTTCTGGGATTCCTATCACTCGTATGTTTGAATGCTTCATAAAGTCCCATAATTCTGTCAGCGAACATTCTGCTTTCTCTATCTTCTTTTCTGCCTCTTTAACTATCTGAGTTATCTCAAGAGCTTTGTCCCCTGCCTCTGAGATTCTTTCTTCCGCATGGTCTAATTTGTTGTGGATACTTTCTATTGCATCTTTAAGTTCCCTAATTGAGTGCTTCAGTTGCTTCAGCTCTGCCGTATCCTTTCTATATTCTTCATATCTTTCATCTCTTATTTGATTCTCTTTTTGGATTTCCTGTTGGTTATTTTCCACTTTATCAGCAGTTTGCTTCATTGTTTCCATCATTTTCTTCATTGTTTTCATCATGTGTATTCTAAATTCCCTTTCTGTCATGTCTAACATTTCTTTATAGGTGGAATCTTCTGCAGTAGCTACCTCATGGTCCTGTGGAGGGATTGCTCTGGACTGTTTTTTCATGTTGCCAGAATTTTTCTGCTGATTCTTCCACATGAGTGATTTCTTTTTATCTGTTTCCTTGCCCTAATTTTCCTTTCACTTTCTCTTGCTCTTTAAGTTGCCATGCCTCTGGACCGGGTTTTGATAAGTCATCTGCCGGTGGCATTAGACTGAACAAACACACGCAACCACTTGCCAGTTTTCCACTGCTTTTGTCCTCCTCCTGGGGTCCAGAAGTTTCTCACTGACTTCCTATGTCCTCAAAGGGATGTTTATGGGCAGATTCCACCAGCCAGAGATGCCTGGAGTCTTGTCTCCCCAGACTCACTGTGCTCAGTTGCAAGGAAGCTGTTATTTGGTCGCCATCTTGCTGATTCGAATTCACTTATGTTGATATTTAATATTCAGAACAAAGCTTTCATTTATATTTGTAAATTAAACAAACCAAGTTTCTAAAAAATATTTTCCTAAAAAGTTTCACTTTTTGTTCCTGATGTATTGAGAGGTATGACTATGCAATTTAAGGTATGCTGAAATAAATTTAAAAAGAACATTACTGAAATTCCACAAAAACTCTAAAACCCTGTTACTCTATTTGGATCCCTATTTTTATATACAACTATAGATAACTTTGAAGTATTATAATAAATCACATTGACTCTCAATGCTCAGAAGTCTTTCCCATTGGTAATATTCAAAGTAACATCTTTATTTTTCTGAAGGCCATTTTTGCATTTAACAGATATTTAAGCTCAGATTATTACCCTTTAATTTGATACCAGAATTTTCGGTGCCATAAAATCTCCTTAGAAAGGCAACAGAAATTCATTGTTCCACCATTACATGTTAGAGACTATTCTTTCACACATCACTTTACATAAATATATGTACATACATGTAATTATATTATATTATTTTATGTAAAAGAGATCACAAGGTACATCCTTTTCTTGTGGAATTTTTGTTTTGATTTATTTCCTTTCCCTGTCCAAAACTTCCTCCATTTCTGTCACTTCTCCCATAGCACTCTAAAACCAGTGTTACAAACTTAATGTCTATTATTCACATTTTTCTCCCAGAAAAGAAAGACTTAAAAGTGTATTGCTTTGGGAGGTTGAGGCAGGAGGATTGGTTAAGGCTGGGAGTTTGAGACCTCCATATGCAGTATAGTGAGACCCTATCTTTACAAAAAAATAGAAAAATTACCAACCTATGGTTGTAGCACTTATAGGCCCAGCTACGTAGGAGGCTGAGGTAGAAGAATTGCTTGAGCCTAGGAGTTTGAGGTTGCTGTAAGTTCTGATGATGCCACTGCACTCTACCCAGGGCAATAAAATGAGATCCTATTTAAAAAAAAAATGCATTGCTTATTTTACAATAATGAGGTCATGTTATTCACTTTTATATTTATCTTACTTTTCTCAGATAGCTATACATTGTGGTAATCTCAATTCAATTGACATAACCTTTTTGCATGGTTGAATTTTATTCCAATATGAATGGTGACTTATACAACCATTTCACTGTGGATGTGTCTGATATGTGACACCTTGAACAATAATTCATTGGATATTTTTTGTATATTTATCTTTGAGTTGTGGTGCTTTTCTTTCTAGTATGTGTGTATGTATGTATATGTATATGTGTGTGTATAAGGAAATGGTAGATCATAGGGTTTATGTCATTTTTGAAAAAAATTAATGACATTACATAAAATAGCTTTTCTCAGAGGCTGTTGCTTTTAGACTATATATGAGAATGTCACTTTTCTCATCTCAGCCAGCAGTGGGCATTGTTATTCATTCTAATTTCTACTATGATACATGAAAAGAGCTAGCTGTGTGTGCATGTGCACGTGTGTGTGTGTATGTGTGAAATTTGGGCATCTTCTCATTTCATTTATTGGTCTTTTTGATTTGTCTATAAACATGCTTATTTATATTCTTTACCCATTCTTCTTTAAGATTATATACCTTTTCTTGTCTATTTTAAGTTATTTTTATATTATAGATATACATCTATATTGTTTACATACAGATATATGGTAAAATATATCTTCTATTAAATGTCTTTGGACTCTGTTGGATAGTCTTTTGCTATGCATCAAAATCATATATAGCTGCTTTTCAATAATCCCTATGTTACATTATCATCTTCTGTTTCTATGAAAATATTTATGGTGAGAGGTAGGAGCCTAGTTTTATTTACTTCCAGCCAAATAGACAACAGTGCCAGCACAATTCCTTAGATGAATCTTCCTTTTTCTACTAAATTGAAATACCATATTTGTCTTAGGCCACATTTCTGTTTACATTGGAATCTATTTCTGAGCTCTTTATTCTATTGCACTGATCCTCTTATCTCTGTTGTAAAATTGCCTTACTGTTTTGATTATTATGCCTTTTTGCTATAGCTTAACGTCAGTTAAGGTGCTATTGACTCTTACTGTTTATGTTCTTCTTGGGGAAAACTGGAAATTTTTAAAAATGTAAACTTTAAGTTGAGTATATGCAGTCTAACTATTAGATTGAAAAAAGATTTGTATTAAATTAACATGTCACTTTCGGTGAATTATCATTTTAAGGCTTTTTTATTAAGGAGAGTTTTGATATTTAAAAATAGACAAATGAAAGTAAATATTTAAAGCTACTAATAAAAATGAGAAGCACTTTTTGGGAACATGTTAGTCATACAAATATGGGACCAAATTTATGACTCTTTTGTGACTATTTCCTCACTTCTTCTTTCATTTTAGTGATTGGCCAGGTCACATATGGCAGAAGAAGATAGGACTCTGGTGACTGAGTTTGTCCTCCCTGGACTTATGGATCGACCCGGGCTGCAGGTGCCCCTGTTCCTGGTGTTCTTGCTGATCTACCTCATCACCATAGTGGGCAACCTGGGCCTGATTGCTCTCATCTGGAAGGACGCCCGCCTGCACACCCGTGACTCCTCAGATGCTTATCAATTTTTTATCGAAGAATCATGTGATATCCCTCTTTGACTGTATGGCCCAATTTTATTTTTTTGGTTCCAGTGCAACCACAGAGTGTTTCCTTCTGATAGTCATGGCCTATGACTGCTATGTAGCCATATGTAGCCCCTTATCTTATCCAGTGCTTATGTCCAAAAGCCTCTGTACTTAGTGTATAGGTGTTTCATATTTCATTGGTTTTCTGCATTCAGTGGTTCATATGGTTTTTTTAGGTAGATTAACTTTCTGCAAGTCCAACATCATATATTATTTCTACTGTGAAATTTTACAACTGTTCAAAATTTCTTGCATCCATCCTGCAGTTAATATGCTTCTGCTTTAATCTTTTCCGCTTTTATACAAGTCTTCACTTTTATGGCTATCATAATCTCTTACTCCTGCATACTCTTTGCCATCCTGAAAAAGAGGTCTGAGAAAGGCAGAAGCAAAGCCTTCTCCACGTGCAGCGCCCACCTGCTCTCAGTCTCTCTGTTTTATGGCACTCTCTTCTGCATGTGCATATGTCCTGGATCTGGACCAGCTGAAGATCGGGGCAACATGTATTTCTTATTTTACACAATAATAATTCCCCTGCTAAATCCTTTTATGTATAGCCCAAGGAACAAAGAGGTTATAGGTGCCTTAAGGAGAATAAAAAATAAATAATTTTTAAGGCAAATTTCAAACTTTGTAAAAATAGGGAGCCTTAAGTTATTCAAATTAGGCTTGGTGTTTTTGTGTGGACACATTTATTACTTGATTCATTTTTTAAAATCACAGACTTCAATATATTTCAAAAAAATTTTAATGGTAGCTTTTTAACAAAAGTATAAGTGAAACAGATTATCATAGAGATAAAATGGTATTTTAAATATGATGTGTCATTATGTATCTGGTTTCCATATTTGTAACTTTATTTGAATATTTACACATAATCCCTATGTATCAATTTAGGGGAAGTAATGCCTATTGCTCACTTCTTATGCAGTGCTAATTATACCTATATTTATCTTATATTAAGCACTTAACCTATTGTGTTTTCCTTTTTTGTTGTTTTTTCTACCTTTTTTCTTTAATCCTAAAATATTATGGGGATACAAATAAGTTTTGTTAAATGTATCAATTTTTTTATAGGTTATAAGTGTGCACATCACCCAGATAATGTTCACTGTACCCATTATATAGGTACATCCCCTTTCCTCCACTCTCCCTGCTTGATATCCACTGAATTTTACTTACCTCTGTACACATGTGTGCTCACTGGTGGTTTCCAGTTTAATAGCAAGTTTGTGTGGTGTTTGTTTTTCCATGCTTTAGATACTTCACTTAGGATAATGGTCGCTAGCTCTATTCAAATTATTGCAAAGGCCTTAATTCATTCTGACCTAGTAGTATTTTATGGTATACATACACTACATTTTGTTAATCCACTCATGAATTGATGGGAACTAGGGTTGATTCCAAATGTTTGCAATTGCGAATTATGATGCAAAAAATATTAGAGTATGCCCGGGTATGGTGGCTCAAGCCTGTAATCCTAGGACTCTAGGCCTAGGTGGGTGGATAGCTTGAGCTCACGAGTTTGAGACCAGCCTGAGCAAAAGCAAGACCCCATCTCTACTAAAAATAGAAAAAAACTGAGACTAGAGGATCACTTGAGCCAGAGAGTTGGAGGTTGTGAGCTAGGATGTCACTGCACTCTATCAAGAGTGATGGCATGAGACTCTGTCTCAAAAAAAAAAAAAATGAGTACAGGTGTTTTTTTTCTTCTTTCCTTTGGGTAGATAGCCAGTAGTGAGATCACTGGATCAAATGATAGGTCCACTTTTAGCTCTTTGAGGGATTTCCATACTGTTTTCCATAGAGGTTGTACTAATTTGCAACCTCACCAAAAGTGTATAAAAGTTCCATTCTCTCTGCATCCAGGACAGTATATATTGTTTTTTGACTAATAAAAACCATTCTAACTGGGATAAGGTAATATCTCATTGTCGTTTTAATTTGCATTTTCCTGGTAATTGTTGATGTTGAGCATTTTTCACGTTTATTGGCCATATGTCTATCTTCTTTTGAAAAGCGTCAATTTATGTCTTTTACCCATTTTTAAATGGGGTTGTTTGATTGTTTCTTGTTGATTTGCTTGAGTACTTTGTAGAATAAAAATCATCCACATCACAAAGATCATCTTACAGCAAATCCTAGAGAGGAGAAGGTGAGCACTGAGAACCAGGCAACTGAGATTAAGAAGTACTCTTTTTTTGTTGATTAATTTGAGTCCTCTGTAGATCCTAATTATCAAGACTTTGTCAGATTTGCTTTTTTTTCCTCCCAGTGGTAAGATAGGATTTTTATTAGAAGTTAGAAAGGAATACAGAAAAGCACTAGAGCTTCTGGAAGGGGGAAAGAACTGAAGAACTCTCTCTCTCTGGAGTCTCCATGTGGGCTCTTTTATCTAGGGGTCTTAAGTCTAGAGGATTACAAGTGGTTACCACTTGGTAGATGGAAAAACATCTCTTCTAAGTGAGTGCATTAACAAAAGAATGAATGTAGTTCCTCCTCCATTAGGGTAAGGTTGTCAGGTCCTTTACAGTCTTTGTCCCTGAGAAAGGATTTGGGTGTGTACTCCTACCTAAGGTGGAACCACCCAAAAAACCATCACAGGCTGCTTTGTTCATGATCTTATCAGAGTTTAGAGGGTGTGTCCCGAAAAAGGCAGTCTGTTTGTGCCTGGAAATGGGGGTCTGACTTCTGAGCTCACCTGGGCCTAGAGAATGGAGGGAGGCTCCCTGTTTGGCCCTGAGTGGTGGAATCCTGTATCAATCCTCCCTCTCTGAATAGACGCTGTAACTGCTGTTAGAAAAAAGGGGCTCTGACTGCTCCAAACTTCTTCCTGCTGAAGATGGATGGTGATATGGTGAAGCAGTTAGAGGTTTCTCAGAGGAGGTTGATCCAGGATTCACAGTAAATGGAAATTTAGGTTGATTCTTCTAGCTTGGGATAAAATGTTAATGTATTCTCTTCATGAAATTTCCCAGGCCCAGAAAATTGGGATCCCTTGTCCAGGCTGGAATGAGGGAACCCTGTATCAATAGAAGGGGACAGTTATGGTCTCTTCAGATGATTGGTGATCCAGAGGTTCACAACAGAGTCAGGTCTAGGCTGGAACCCTTTCCACTGTTTGTGGTTTGATGATACTATCTCTGAAAGACATAAATCTTATTAGTACATTACAAGGCAAGGTTAGAACAGTGAAAAGAGGGGGTTGGTTGAGAGAAAACTGCATTAACACTTTTCTTGCTGTCTTCTAAATAATAATTTCAAATCTTCTTTAGGCTCACAACTGTAGGTGGACTGTAGTTGATTCTCTTCTGGGTCTGCTTCCATAGAAGGTGGTGGGTTCCAGGATTTTACTCATGAATGATGTATCCAGGAATCCATTCCCATAACTTTAACAGCTGTAGAAGACAAGATAGCAGAAAAGGGACCTTCCCAAGTTGGGGCTAGGGAAGGTGAATTAGAGGGAAGAGTCATGTGAGCTCCAGACTTGCGCACATGTTAGATTTCTAACACATGTGCTTGTGCTCCACCTCCTCTGCACGGCGGGCAAGACAGGCCAGTGGTGTGCCCTCAGCAGACTAGAAAGGCCTCACGATCTTCCCCTCAGCTGGGGAGAGCACCAGCCTTCACCTTCATTGTGCCACGGCAGCTTTCCAGAGTCTGTAAAAGCCTGTAATTCCTAAAATGACTTGAAGCTGTTTGAGAGCTTGAAGTTTAGGGTGAACCAATGTTGGTCTTATTCTTTCTTTGCCCAAGGCTCTCTTCCTCTATGATAACTGGAAACCTGAACAGTGAACTTCAGGTACACATAATTGTACTTTAGCCTTGGAAACTCTGTACCCACAATCAGCTAGAAAGTTTAATAGAGCTTGGGTAGCTTTGTGACATTCCTCTGCATCTGGCACTCCTAAAAGAATGTCATCTATTTACTGAACAAGAGTTGCTGTAGGATATGAAAAAATGACTTAAGTCTTTGGCCAGGGCTTGTCCAAATAAGTGACAGCTATTCCTAAATCCTTGGGGTAACACAGTACATGTGAACTGGATGTTAGAGTCAGAGAGGTCTTCAAAAGAAAAATGGTATTGGGGATTTTATTTTGCTCTTCCCACCTGTCCCTTGGTAGTCCACACTTCTGGGTTAATTTTTGTCTCTAATATGTCTCTTCCCAAAAGGGAAGCAGGACTTTCAGGCATGATTAGGAAGGTGTGAGACAACAGCCAGTCACCCCAATGGCAGCTTAAAGGCTGAAAGAAAAATTTGGTAACCAGCTTTCTAGACACCCCCTGTGTAGCTATAGATTTGGGAGATAAAAGACCAGGCTTAGAGAGGAGTATGGAAAAGGTTGCTCCAGTGTCCAGAAGACATTCTGCCTCCTGGCACTCCACTGTGAGGCAAACCTGGGGCTCTTGAGGGGTGAAGACACAAGCTGGAACCATGAGAATATGCCTCAGGCCCCCTCACTCCAGTTTGGGCACTGATGGGATCACTGTCCCAGGAGGCCTTTGCCTATGGGGACAGGCTACCCTTCAGTGATCACCCTTACACTCTGGACAGGGGCCCCGTGGCTTGCCTAACAGGCGGTTCTGCCAGAAGCTGTCTTTTCCTGAAGTGGCCAGTCTGACCACATTGGAAACACTTGTTCTTAGCTCCTCTGGCTTCCCTCTGCCCCTGAATGGTGCCTGTTTGTTGGAGTGCCATTACTAGAGCTGTCATTCTTTTTTATCCCTTCTCTCTTTTTTCCTTCTCTTCCTCCTGATCTTGATTATAAAAGACCACAGTAGCCATTTAAAGAAAATTCTCCAGGTTATGCTCTGGGCCTAGAGCCAATTTCTGGAGTTTCCTTTGAATGTCTGGGGCTGCCTGAGTGATAAATTTATCTTTTAAAATAATTTGGCCCTCTAAGGTGTCAGGTGTTAACTGGGTGTGTTTTCTCATCACCTCCCTAAGCCACTCAAGAAAAACTGAGGGACTCTCATTTTGTTCCTGGTAAATGGTAGACAACTTAGAATAGTTCATAGGTTTTTTTTTTTTCTTGAATCAATGTAAACCTTCTAGGATACATATTAGAAAATGTTTACACCACCAGTCACCTTGTTTCTCAGGGTCCCATTCAGGATCCTCAAAGGGAACTACCTGTCTTCCTGTAGGGTATCTGTCCCTTTCCTCAGGAGACATACTGCCATCGGTATTGGACATAAACCACAAATCACCCCACTTCCTAGCTTCATCTAAGACTTTATTTTTCCCATTAAAAGTTAAAGTTTGATCTAGTAGTATTGTTACATCTCTCCAAGAGAGGTCAAAACTTTCTCCTAACCCCTGGAGAACATCTATGTACTTATCAGGGTCATCAGCAAACTTTCCCAAATCAACCTTAATTTACTTCAAATTTGCTGGAGAAAATGGAGTGTATATTCACTCACTTCCCCTTTTCACCACCAGCAGTCTCCACTAAGGGACACAAAGATGGATATGGTTGCCTTCTGGGGGTCCCACTAGGACCAGAAAGAACTCTTGGTGCAGCCTCCCTCCTGGGGTTTTCAGAACACGTGGAGGAAGGTGTGGGAGAAGTAGATGATGGGTTTGAACTAAGTGGTGACAGCGACTTTCTCAAGAATCCCTGACCATTAGGGGAAGTCACTACAGCCAGGAGAGCTGAATCTATCTGACAGGTCTTACACGGATGGGGGTTGTCCCTGAGGAAAAAGAAAGCTTGCACACATGGCACTTCAGACCCCTTTTCTTCTTGTTTACAACAAGTATCTAACTGAAAAATGGCATGGTAATTTAAAGGACCCTCTGGGGGGCCATTGTTCACCAGTGGAGAGTTGATACTGAGGCCAGGCCTGGGTGCAGAAGAAAACCACACATTCTTTTCAGCCTCTGGGGATCAAACATGTCCCAATGCTTCAGAATACAGCCCAGCGGAGTGTTTCGGCAGCACAGGCTGAAATATCAGGTATCCAGGAGCCTGGTCCCACCTGATGACAGTTCTCTTGGCAAGAGAACTTGTTACCTGGGTGTTCTCAGAGAACATTACCCATATGTGGGAAAGAACAAAGGTCTAGCATCTTAATCAATCCCACCTTGTATTCCTAGGTTGTCAAAGTGTCCTCTGACCAACCCAAGAATCCTTCCTGCCAAACAAAAGGAAGCATCCTTCCAATGCTTGGGGAAGAGTATCTGAGAAGAGTGGCCTCCTCAGCCCCTGCGCTTATCTGGAATTAGCCACTCTTACCAGTGTAGTGCTTAGTACCCGCTGGTTCTCCTGTGCTCATTACTTGCCGGCAGCACAGCCAGAGAAATCAGGTATCAGACAGCCTGTTCCCACCTGATGCAAGTTCTGCCTCTTTCTGCGCCTATTCCAGAGTATAGAGCAAAGTGGGAATGAGCCCTGCCCTGGAGAAAACAGCTATGCGGTGTTTGCAAATTTAACCTTTCATTATTTCTACAAGCTTCTAAATTCCCAGTAAACAAAGGAAAATAGGTTTTTCTGGTTTTTTTTTTTTTTTTTATCACGAGCAGGTCTTAAATGCTGTGCTTGCCAACCTCCCTTTCTTTCCCCAAAAGTTGGAAAGGCAGCAATAATCAAACTCAGGGTTGAGAGACACTTTAAAATTTGCATTATAACCAGCTACAGCTAGGCAAAGTCTTAGAGAAATCCAGAAGGGCTTTGAACTCTTCCATTTATGCCAATAGACCAGGAAAAAAATCAAATAGCTGGGGTCATTTTTCCTGCCTTTCTTCATTTTCAAGAGATTGGACTGTAGCTGAGGGTTTAGAGCCAGTCTTGCCTTTGGGAGTCACCCCCAGGCTTCCATTCGTAGGCTCCTGGTCGCCCAGAGAAGCCATATAGAGGAGTTACTTTGCTCTTTGTTTGGAGCCAGCTTCTTGGCCTCTAACTGTTAACATAATTCAGGTTTTTTTCCGAATATACGAAGAGCCAATTGAATTTAATTATGCATTAAAAGGCAGTAAGAAAGACCTCATGACACATGTACAACATTCGAAGCACGCTTACAACATTTGAAAAGTACCAGAACGAGCCTCTACAAACTTAACTAGTATATAAAGCAACCCTTCACCAATGTTCAAACCAAGCATGTAAACTATCAGGAGAGAGAGAAGCAGAAGAGGTATATAGAGATAAGATAGGAAAAGTTTAGGACCGTGGAAGAGGAGAGAAGATAATTAGAGCTGGGAGAGCACAATTTTCTGAAGGCCCTCCCATGCCGTGGGGTAGGAACCATTGCTAGGTGCCCCAGGACCTCTGGGAGCTATTTCTATTTGTTAGGCTCTCAAGTCTTCTAACATTCCCTTCCACTCCTTTCTTTTGGAGCCCAGGGGGATTAGAAAGTTTGTTCCCCAACAGCCTCTCGCCTGTGATGTGGAGGTCAGCAGTCATGCTATGCACATTTACCAGCCAACAGGCATTAGTCTCCATTATTATAGCTACAGAGAAAAGCAGGATACAGGTAAGTGGTCCCATTGCTTACCACGCATCTTCAATCCTGGACGATGATACCCCAAATATGATACCAGAATTTCACTCTTCAGTAGGTCCTTGGTCTCAGGGATTTGAAGAATGAACCCATGGACCACAGATCAGTGATAAGATAGGACTTTTGTTAGAAGTTAGAAAGGAAAACAGAAAAGCACTAGAGCTTCTGGAAGAGGGAAAGAACTGAAGAACTCTGCTTTTGTCAGATTTGTAACATGCAAACACCTTTTCACATTCCAAAGGTTGTCTATTTGCTTTAATTGTTGTGTCCTTAGCTTTGCAGGAGTTTTTCAGTTTAATTAGATCCCTTTGTTTATTGTTGTTGTTGAGATTGCTACTGAAGATCTATCACTGGGCAAGAGACATGAACAGAACGTTCACTGAGGAAGACATAAATGGCTAACACACATGAAAAAAATGCTCATTATCCCTAATCATCAATCAAGAAATGCAAATCAAAACCTCCCTGAGATATAACCTAAATCTAGTGAGAAAGTCCACATCACAAAGTCCCAAAGCTGCAGATGCTGGCATGGTTGTGGATAAAGGGGAACACTTTTAGATTGTTGGTGGGACTGCAAACTAATACAGTCTCTTTGGAAAGAAGTAGGGAAAATCCTCAAGGAATTTAGACTATACCTCCTATTTGATCCTACAATCCTATTACTATGCATCTACCCAGAAGAAAAAAATCATATTACCATAAGGACATTTGCACTAGATTACTTATTGCATCTCAATTTACAATCATTAGGATGTGGAAACAAGCTAAACACTCATCAATGCAGGGATGGAGTAACAAACTGTGGTATATGTATACCATGAAATACTATTCAGCCACTAACAAAAATGGAGACTATATCTTTTGTATTAACCTGGATGCAGCTGAAACACATTCTTAGTAAACTATCATGAATGAAAAAGCAAATATCCAATGTACTCAATACGAATATGAAGCTAGTAGATGATCTTTTACATTCCCACAAAAGAGAAAAACTTATTTCAATTCAAGTTGGGTGGGGAACAAAGGAGAGAGGATGGGGAGGAGGGGAAGATGTGTGTGCTCCCATTTAATGGGCACAATGTAAGGGTATATAGCCCGTCTTTTGGGTGTGGGACACAGTTACAAGAGGGACTCTCCCTAAATGCAAATATTGTGACTTAGTTGTTTGTACTCTCATATTAAGCTGAAATAATAAAAAAAAAGATTAAAAGTACATGGTCTGAGTGTGGCTCTAAAATCAGTGTCAGAAAGGCAACTTGTCAAGGAATTACTATTTTCAATGAGAGGATTTAAGGTTGCTGAGTCTCCTTTCACAGTACCAATGTGTTTTCCTCTGGAAGGAAAGGGAAGGACCCTGTTTTGGTACTATAAACTATGAAGAAAATCACTTCAATACTCTGTACTCCTCAATTAATTTCAACCTTTAGGTCCAGATCATGACAATGGTCACTCCCATGCACTCAAACTCCTTAGAAAGGGAAGAAATCAGAATAGCAAAAGAGATAAGTTGAGTAACAAAATGCTAAGATTTAAACAGGGATTTTGGGATTAAGTTCTTGATTCATTAAAGAAGTTGGCAGCAAAAAGAAGGGAGTAGGGAGTTTGGAGGGGAGCTGGGTGGAAGGAAGGTGAAAGTCAATGTTTTTCTTGGATTTAATCCCAACATTAATCATCACTTTTTTAATTAAGGAAGCCTGGGAACTCGAGAAAAAATAATGCGAAATAAAAAACTTAAAAAAAATGCTGAGAAAACTCATTACCATCAGACATATAAGAAAGAAGAAAAAGTATGAAAGGAAGTTCTTCATGCAAAAGGAATTTGATGGCTACAGAAATTTGTTGGTACACAAACAAAGACGTCTGAAAACAGTAAAATGAAAATTCATATAGAAAAGATTACTCTAACTTTAAATTGATCTAAAAGTTAATTAAATATGCAAAAAGAAGAAATGTACACACATTTTTTTCTTTTTTAAAAAATTATTTATCTATTTATTTTTTGTATTGTTTGGGAGTCACTGAGGGTACAAAGAATTAGGTTACACTGATTGTATTTGTTAGATAAAGTCCCTCTTATAATTGCATCCCATCCCCAAGAGGTGTGCCATTCACCATGACCCCCCAATTCCTTTCCCTCCTTCCCTCTCTCCACTTGTTCATTTCCCTACCCCTACCTTGCGTTAGCTCATCTACTGTCTTCATATTAGAATAGAGTGCATTGGATTCTTTTTTCTCCATTCTTGTGATGCTTTACTAACAACAATCTATTCCACTTCCATCCAGGTTAATACAAAAGATGTAAAGTCTCCATCTATTTTAGTGGCTTAATAGTATTCCATGGTATATATATACCAGAGCTTGTTAATCCAGTCTTAGGTTGGTGGGTATTTAGGCTGTTTCCACATTTTGATGATTGTAAATTGAGCTGTGATAAACAGTCTAGTGCAAATGCCCTTCTGATAAAATGATTTTTTTCTCTTCCGGGTAGATACCTAGTAATGGGATTGCAGGATCAAATCGGAGGTCTAATTTGTGTTCTTTGAAGATTCTCCCTACTTCTTTCCAAAGAGATTTTGTTGGTTTGCAATACTATTTTTGATACTTTCTACTGCATATTTATGTTCCCTGCTTGTCTCCTTCATTTCTTTAAGCCCCTCCATATACTTTCTATATTCTACATATCTCTCATCTGACTTTTGGTTATGTCTTTCCATTTCCTCATCCATTCCTCTTAGATCTTTGTCAACCACATTTTCAATTCCCTTCTGTCAAATCCATCAATTCTTTATAGGTAGAGTCCTCTGCAGTAGCTTCTTCATGGTCCCTTGGGGGAGTTCATCTGTTTTGGTTTTTCATGTTGCCCAAATTTTGTCTGTTGGTTCCTCCTCATATGTTCTTTCTTTTTGTTCACCTCCTTGTCCTCCTTTTTCCTTCTCACTGACTCCTTTACTTCAAATTACCTAGTCTCAGAGCTTAGGTCCTGAAGTAACTTTAGCCTGAGAAAAGCTAAACTCTTCCTCATGGCCAAATAAACAGAACTCCTTGCTTATGATAACAGTACATTGTAATATGTTGCCCAGACATCAGGTGGTGCTGTGTTGTTTTTAGGAAACAGAGAGGACAGAAACCTCTATGGTCCTTATTCCAAACTTAGTTGCCCTCTGTGATTGCCTGATTATTTCATCAGCAATCTGACCCTGTTAGGTTGTAATCTAAAAGCTTATAATTATCCTTCAGGGGCAGGTCTCACAGTTCCCCCTGACTCCAGTTCCAATGAGGTGAGAGAGTCCCTCAGCCTGTCTCAAAAGTGAAGTTTCTGATCCTGGCAAGCTGAATTAAGATGACCATGTTTTAGGCCCCTAGTAAGACCTTCTCATGACCTTGCCACAATGGCTGCCCCCGGGACAACCAAGACCTTCTCACTATAGCTGCCTCACCAGCCACCCAACCTATGATAAGTCCACTCCAACTGATATTCAAATCTGCTTGCTGTATACTGTTCAAATCTGCCTACTCTTCCAAGTCTTCCTCTCAAAATGTATCTTCCCCTTAGCTACTGAAAACTACAAAAAGGCTTGGTCCTAACAAGGCCTTCATATCACTTGCCTAATTCATCAGATTTCCACCACCTGTATTCAGCTCATCACCTCCTCACCGTGGTCCCTGAGGTGTGACTCTGGGTAAGGTTCCCAAAGAGGTATGGCTGGGATCTCTTTGTTTCCCCATTCATTCTAGGAGGATCATTCTTCTGATCCACCATCTTCTTCTGCCCCCTCAGTAAACTTGCACACATATTTATCAGCAAATAATATCATAATTGCCAAGTCGTGGAAGCAACCTAAGTTCCCATCAATGCATGAATGGATCAACAAACTGTGGTATATGTATTCCATGGAATATTATTCAGTCATTAAAAAAGATGGAAACTTTACATCTTTTACATTTATTTGGATGTAATTGAAATACATTCTTCTCAGTAAAGTATCACAAGAATGGAAAACTAAATATCCAATGTATTCCATAGTAATATGAAATCAACATGTAAATAATTACATGCTCATAAGAACAATAAAACACTAATATAGTCCAGTTCAGGGGTAGAGAAAAGTGGAAGGATATTTGGCAGAAGGAGGGAGGGCATCAGGCAGGATCTCACTCACCTAATGTGAGGATGTATAATATCCCACCTGGGTGAGGGGCTTTTCTACAAATGGAACTTTACCCTGGAAGTGAGAACAATGTAACCTAAAACTTGTACTCTCATATTAATTTGAAAAAATAAAAAATAATACTCAAAAAAAAAAAAAAAAAGAAAAAGAAAAAAGAAAGAAAAAATTGGAGGAAGAAACTAACTGTGAGTATACAGTTGTTTAGGTTATTATACTACATATGTAGTGGTATAACATTATTTGAAGGTAGATTATGATTAATTGTGATTAAGTAATTAATCTGTTTAATAATTATTTTATCAATCTCTCATTATATAATTAACTCACATAAATTAATTAATCTATAGTTAAAGTGATATACTATATGCCCTCAGGAGACTACCAAATATAAATAATGTATAAGTAAGAAGACAAATTTTCTATTAATCCAGATTCAGGCAGGGAAAGGAGAAAAAAGGAACAAAGAACTGATAGATGGGCAAAAACTCCTAGAAAAATAATAGGTTTTATACAACGACATCAACATTCTTCTTAAATATAAATGGCATAAATACACCAAATAAATGACAGATTGTCAGGTAGAATTCAAAACCACGATCTAATATTGTTGAGATAAAAATTCACCTCATACATAAAGGCATACATCAATTAGAATTAAAACCATGGAGAAAGATTTACTGTGTAAACACTAACCAAAAGAAAACCAAAGCGCTGTCAAACAAAATAGACACCCACAAATAAGTAATATTACCAGGGATAATGAGAAACACTGCAAAATAATAAAGGTTCATTTCATTAGGAAGAAATAATAGTAATAATATAAATACTTATAAATAATAATTTGTACTCTTAACAATAGGAACTTGAAAATACTTGAAGCAAAAACTGATAGAATGGAAAAGAAAATAGAGAAATCCAAAATTATAATTGAAAAAGGTGATCGAGGGCGGCACCCGTGGCTCAAGGAGTAGGGCGCCAGTCCCATGTGCCAGAGGTGGTGGGTTCAAACCCAGCCCCGGCCAAAAAAAAAAGAAAAAGGTGATCGATATATGTAGGTCAGTCTTCCATTAAGTACATGTAGTGCATGTTCGGTGTATGAAAATTAGGTCAACATAAGGAAGTAGACAATGTAGGAAGGTAATCAACTCTGGAAGTTCTACTGTATTTACAGAAAAATGGAGCATGTTAATAGTTATTTATGTAGAAAGACCGTTTTCGCTCAATACTTTCGTTACACCAATTGATTATTTATAAAACCTAAAATGTAGTGATTAAAGAGAAGCTAAAATTGTAAAAAAAAAAGAAAGGCTATGCAAGACCCATATAGGGAAAAATTTAAGAAAATTCTGAGAGCAATTAAAGAAGTCGTAAACAAATACAAAGATGTATGGTGTTTAGGTCAAAAGACTCAATACTAAAGAATTGCATATTTTCCTAAAATGCATGTACAGGCTAATAAAATCTCAACCAAAATCCCAGCAGAATTTGTAGAAATTGACAAGATGAATGTAATATTCTGAAAATGCAAAAGATTCATAACAGCCAAAAACAACTTTGCAAAAGAAGAACAAATTTGGAGATCTACTGTTATCTGATTCTAAGACTAAATTTAGAACATCAGTATCAAGACAGTGTGGTATTGTTATGCAGATAGAAAAATGAAGGGAACAGAACAAAAAATATACAAGTTAACCTATCATGTATGGACAGCTGATTCTGGACAAAGCTGCAAAGGTAATTCAGGGCAGAAAAAAAGGCTTTATGAGAAATAATGTTGGAAAAATAGAATTTACATGAGAAAAAAAAAAGCCACTTCCGTTCTGATAACATGCAAAAATAGAATCAAACTAATCATAGACCTAAATATACAGCCTGGAAATACAACACTAAAACCATAAACTGCAAAAGGAAAATTGTTAAATTAACTCTATTCAAACTAAAACTTTCTACTTCTCAAAAACATCATAAAAAAGAAAAAAATAAAGAAAACCATAACTTACAACTCATAGATTTAAAGAAAATATTTGCAAACCATGTGTTTGGCGAAAAGTTTGTATCTAGAATATTAAAAGAGGTCTCAGAACTAAATAATAACAAAACATAATTTCAAAATGGGGAAAAGGTTTGAACAGACACTTAACCAGAGAAGAATTATAGATGACAAATAACTAGAAATATCACCCAACCCACCGTGTTCTTTATCTTTGTTTTTCCTTGGCTCTTTCCTCTTTGCCTAGTAGCATTTCTGAGCCTTTTTTTTTTTTTTTTTTGTAGAGACAGAGTCTCACTGTACTGCCCTCGGGTAGAGTGCCGTGGCGTCACACAGCTCACAGCAACCTCTAGCTCTTGGGCTTACACGATTCTCTTGCCTCAGCCTCCCGAGCAGCTGGGACTACAGGCACCCGCCACAACGCCCAGCTATTTTTTTGTTGCAGTTCGGCTGGGGCTGGGTTTGAACCCGCCACCCTCGGCAGATGGGGCCGGCGCCTTACTCAGTGAGCCACAGGCACCGCCCTGCCTAGTAGCATTTCTATCAGGTGAAAGCTGGGGATCTAGTATATGTCTGAATTTGAGCTGCAATTTGCATGAGGACAACTTTACTTGGTGTCCACTTCTCAGTGAAATCTAGATCTTTGGCCATATTCAAATTATTAATATGTTGGGCTGTGCCTGTGGCTCAGTGAGAATGGCGCCGGCCCCATATACCGAGGGTGGCAGATAAAAACCTGGCCCCGGCCAAACTGCAACATAAAAATAGCCAGGCGTTGTGGTGGGCACCTGTAGTCCCAGCTACTCCGGAGGCTGAGACAAGAGAATCAGTTAAGCCAAAGAGCCGGATGTTGCTGTGAGCTGTGATGCCTTAGCACTCTTCTGAGGGTGACAAAGTGAGACTCTATCTCTAAAAAAAAAAAAAAAAAAAAAAATTATTAATATGTTTTGATTAGCTTGGGGAAGAACATACTAATAAAGGTGCTCAGAGCAACAAACTTTCTTTCTTTCTTTTTCTTTTTTCCTTCCTTCCTTCCTTCCTTCCTTCCTTCCTACCTATCTATCATTTATCTATCTATCATCTATCTATTTATCTCAGCTGATGTTTGCCTAGACACATCTTAAGTATTACCTATGGAAAATAGTGGCATAAAGTGTAATTTCAGTTGTTAAAAGAACTGTATTTTAAAAGTTTTAGTTGTTAAAATTTTTAGTTGTTAAAATTTTTAGTTATTAAAAAAACTGTAGTTAATGGGTGCTTATCATTTCAAAGACTGTAATGACTTGTGGGACAATCTGTCCAAATCCACAGTGCCCAGTAGAAGAGCTTCACTTTAATCTTCCTATAGGAAATCCTCAGGTGCTCTCAGGGGAATTTCTCACTCCTTCCTTTTCTGGCAGAATCACCTTGTTGTATCATTGGTTGACTCTCATGTTGAAAGCAAATTTACATAAACCACATTATTCTGAGCTTGGGAAAGGAAGCTTACAAAATGAATCGCTGTGCAACAAATTGTTGTCTTTGTTATTGGCATTCCTGTGCTACTGTCCTTTGTGTGCGTTAGAAAGCCTAGCACTATTCGGGATCTCTACTTTCAGGATATGTGTAAGAGAGACGCAATTTCTATAATATTCACTGTCATATATGTATATGCATGTGTGTGTATATATATAGTTTAAATTGATGTTTAATGTATAATGATTTTAGATTGGATTTAGAAGATGGGTAAGAAATGGAGAGCAAATAGTAAATTTTCGATACATTTTGTTATCATGACTTAATCTGGATAAACAAAATAGCTATAAGATGGATTTTCCCCCTTTAACATTTTTTATCTTGTTAATTTAATTTAATGAATTTATAAGACAAATTCTGGTGAAATGAAAAATAAATAGTTAAAAACTAATTTAGAAATTCTGTCATAATGATTCTTATATAAACCATCTTTCTGATGATTGGAATATAAATCCTCCTTCTGTTGAATTAGATATAGGTTCCGAATAAAACTTTTTGGAAGTTTTATAGTCACTCCTATATTCCTTATAGTCACTCCTTATAGTCACTCCTATATTCTTTCACCCACCATGACAGTTATTAGTTTAGTTATCATAAATAAAGATACTAATAATTTATACATCATAGGAAAAATACAGAAAATATATTTCAATAATCAGTTTATTACTTCATAAATTCCAGCCTTTATGGTTTAATAAGTATCCACACACAAATTGAATTTGAAAATTTTCAGATATGTGGTGATTTGAAAATTTTCAAATTCAATTTGTGTCTATATACTTATTAAACCATAAATGCTGAAATTTATGAAATAATAAACTGATCCTTAGAAACATATTTTGGGATTACATCAAAGAAAACCATATCAAATAAAGGTGCATTTAATAATTGGAATTATTAGCTTTGCCAGTTATATAACCTGTATTAGTTTCCAGTCTTTGTTTTATTTAGGTTAAAAACATTGTGGACAAAAACCATGTTCTCAAGTAGTGAAATCAGTAAGATTCCCAGAGAGTATCAGGTATAATCATTGTATAAACAAAGATGAAACAACTTTTATTAATAAATATGTAAAGATGTTTCAGGAAATGCTGATATCTTTATGAATAAAATAAAGTTTGGAAAGTAAAATTTAAAATTAAATCTTTCTTTCATGTAAAAACATCATAATTTCAATTTTGAGTAACAGAAAAAGTAAAGAGTCCAGGCTTGACATCTTTTACTAAGTCCGGAGTTGACACAAACATTGACCCCTCAAGCCTCTGACCTTTCTCCTTTATTCAGTCTTCAGCCTTTCTCCAGGGCTTGCCTTCTCCAGTCCCTTTGCTTTGCCTTTTCTGATCCATATATGTGTCTGTCCTTCTCTACCTACTTTTCTTCTTCCTCTTGTTCTCTTTTCACCCAGCCAAGTTTCCCTTTCCACCTCTCTGTTCCCCTTCTCCTCACCAGCTCTTCCTCTTTTCTCTCTTTGAAATCTTTTATTAAAAGTTCCTTAGAAAATAATTTACATTTGTCTATGGCAGCAGAAAAATGCCAGCAGACAAATGCCAACTATTCTCCTCATTTCTGAGAGTGCTCCGTTTTATTTCACTTGCTGTTGTGCCACTTGTTACTCATTTAATTCTCATTATTCTCTCACCTTAATTCTATCATAAAATAGAAAGTGCTCCCAGGAAAGCCTCTAAACATTCTCTGATTTCCACACTCAGTGATCTCTGTTCACTCCTCCTTCTACTAAAGCATTTATTTTGGTATGTGACCCTGTCCTTCACTTTGTCCTTGAAAAGCTGTCCTCTCCTCGGGTCCACACACTCAGGTTTCAGCATTCCTCCTGCTTCCCTGATCACTCGGCCTGGTATCCTTTTCTGGTGTCTCTCTAGTCTTTCTTTTGTTTGAGTAAAGGCTTTGGTTGACAAAAGAAAGTAGTTTATTGAATAGATATTTTCTCTAACACAGAAAGGTTGCCACGGTTTGAAGAACAAACTGGAAAAATGGGTAATAGAAGGAAGCAGACCAGCAAGTCAATAGCAACGATCATGTACCAACATTAGCTCAATGGATGCTGCTCTTACTCCTGCTGACGTTCAGATGCCCGACAAGGTCAGTGTCATAGTAGTGAATGCAGGTATATTTGCTGGAGTCTTAATATTGCTGCTTTCACTGTTTTTTGCACCAAAGTTCTCTCTCTCTCTATCTCTCTCTCTTTTTGAGACAAAGTCTCAGTATGTCACTCTTGGTAGAGTGCCATGGTGTCACAGGTCACAGCAGCAAACTCAAACTCTTGGCCTCAAGAGATTCTCTTGCCTCAGACTCCCCAGTAGCTGGGACTACAGGTGCCCACCACAACACCCAGCTATTATTTTGTTGCAGTTGTCATTATTGATTTTAGCTGGCCCAGGCTATGTTCCAAACTGCCAGCCCCAGTGTACATGGCCGGCACCCTACCCACTGAGCTACAGGCACCACCACCCAAATTCTCTTTGACCTTGTAATTGTCTCTCTTTCTTTCTATATCCCCAATCTAATTTGGGCAGATTTGAAAGGACAGACATAGATCAAGTCCCTTAGTCTAGGTGTAAGAAGGATGGGAAAATATCTTCATAGCTTTGTTTGCTTCTAAAGTAAAAGGTAGTCTCTGCTCATCACGAAGAATTATGTGATAGAAAAGGGGATCATCTGTTGTCATCTAATAAATGACATAAGCAGTCATTCCCCCTTTTTGTGGGGCATACATTCCAAGACCCCCTGGTCAATGCCTGAAATGTTGAATAGTACTGAACCCCACATATTCTGTGCTATGTTTTCTCCTATACATACTACCTGTGACAAAGTTTAGTTTATAAGTTAGATATTAACAACAATTACTGATAACATAAAACAATTATTACAGTATGCTCTAATCAAAGTTATATCAATGTAACTTCTCTGTCTTACAATTTGAGATCTGACAATTAGTTCATGAGCTTGTCCTAGAAAAAGTGCTGCACACTTCATTGCAGAGAATTCATCCTAGAAAACGTGCTGCACCCCTCATTGCTGAGTATCACTATGGTCACCTTTGAAGTACTCTTCTGGGAAGCTATTCACTGATTCCAGTGCCTAGTCCACTCTTCAAAGCGTCAAAGCAATTTTGAAACTCTTTTTCAGGAGTGACCATCAGAGCTGCCATTGCGCAGCGCACAAAAACATGCAACAACAAGAGTAAATGTGGTTCAGCAAGACACTGCCACATGTTGACATGAACACAGCTGTGACACTGACGTACCAAGGTTATGAAACCTTACCAAGTTGTTTTTACAGTGCTGCCAGTGTAGGCACACAGTGGCAAGTTTGTGACCTGAACTGTCAGACCTTCATGCCGTGAGATCTCTGATGGCCATTTCAGAAAAGGAGCTTGACAATTGTTTTCAAAGGTGAACTAGGTGCTGGCGTTGGTACTTTGCTTCTCAAGAGCAGCACTTCAAAAGTGACTGTAGTGACATTTAGCAATGAAGTATGCAGAACGTTAGGATGAATTTGCAAACTAAATCACCTGACCCTGTATCATATTGTATGTAATATTTTAGAGTGCAGTTGATCATGGCTAAATAAAACCATGGCAAACAAAGCGGGACTACTCTATCCACTTTTTCACCTAATATAAGTTCAAGGTTTATCTGTTCTTCTTCCCTTGTTCTGTATACTCTCCAATAGGTGGTCTATAACTATGCTGTCAGCTACTCCCATGACTCAAAAGTCATCATGTCATCATTTTTTAAAAGATTGAATGGATTTATGCACTAATGCTGTTAAGTCATATCATCCTCCTTTTTTTTTTTGAATTTGGGATCAATATAAGGAGATATATGATTAGTTTACATTGTTCGCATTTGTTAGGGTAAGTTCAAGTTCTATTTGAGTCCTTCACTCCCGAAGTGTGCCATATTCCCCTACTTTGTATCTATTAGGTGGGGGCTACTGAGGACTCTTCCATATTTTGCCAATGGACCTAAGTTCTCAGTCTCAGTTTTGATGAACTTCTACCCAGTAACCAAGTGGCTCAACTCTCCTTCACTAACCATCCACTCCATATCTAATAGGTTACCAGTCCTAGTGACTGTATCTTTTGAGCTCCTTGAATCTATCCTTCTGTTCTCCTCATAGCTTGCAATGTCATATAATTCATGGTCTAAGCATTTGAATCAATTGGGAAACATTTTCAAAACGAAGATTCCTAGGTCCAATCCTGGTTCTACAGTGTTACTTTGCAATCAGTATTTCTCACAAAAAAACTCCCTCATACAATTCTGATCTGTAATCTGTTTTACAGGAATTCTTGGAAATAGCAGCAGCATCTTTTTTTTTTTTTGAGACAGAGTCTTACTCTGTAGCCCTCGGTAGAGTGCTGTGGGGTCATAGCTCACAGAAACATCAAAGTCTTGGGCTCAGGCAATTCTCTTGCCTCAGCCTCTCCAGTAGCTGGGACTACAGCACCCACCACAATGCCCAGCTATTTTTAGAGACAGGGTCTTGTTCTTGCTCAGTCTGGTCTCAAACCTGTGAGCTCAGGCAATCCACTTGCCTCCGCCTCTCAGAGGGCTGGGATTACAGGCATGAGCTACTGTGTCCCACCTATATGTTTGTTTGTTTGTTTTAGCAGCATCTTGATTAATATTTCTGACTCCATTTTCCACTACTTGCAGCCAGTTTTCTATGCTACCAAATATTTGATTTAAAAAATATTTCATAATGTGCTGTTCCCAATTTGAAAACTTTTCAGTGCATGACTATTGCTGGAGAATTAAAGTTCAAGATTTTTAAAATGGCATTTAATTCCTTTATGAATGTAGGTCTTTCTCTTGGCCTTGAGTTCCTGTCCCAGACATAGGATTTCTTTACCATATTCAACTGTGTCATCATAAATTTAGTAAATGCTCAGAATAGCTCTCATATTTTTTCTAATTCTGTTAAATCTTGTGTATATTTTCAATGGAAAGTAATTGTATTTTTGTTGCCTTCTTTTATTTCCTAAATATAGTTTCCTTCATTTTAGTGGTAATACATAAAATTAAAAGGCAGTCAATCTGAAACAGTTTGTTTTTTTCCCAACCTCCATCCCTGAATTTCCACTTGTAGTAATTACATAGGGAATATATATTTTTTGCATTTTCTGCATTTTATTTCACAGGACATGAAGTGAGGTCATGGAAGAGGAAAATGCAATGCTGCTGACACAGTTCATTCTCACAGGACTTACCCATCAACCACAGTGGAAAATCCCCCTGTTCCTGGTGTTCATGGTGATATATCTCATCACGATTGTGGGCAACCTGGGTCTGATTGCTCTCATCTGGAATGACCCTCACCTTCACATCCCCATGTACTTATTCCTTGGGAATTTAGCCTTTGTGGACACTTGGTTATCATCTACAGTGACTCCCAACATGCTGGTCGGCTTCTTAACTGAGAGTCAGATGATCTCTCTCTCTGAGTGCAAGATACAATTTTTTTCCTTTGCAGTCAGTTTAACCACAGAATGTTTTCTCCTGGCAGCAATGGCGTATGATCGCTATGTAGCCATATGCAAACCTTTACTCTACCCAGTGATTATGAACAACACACTGTGCATCCGGCTATTAGTCTTGTCATTTTTATGTGGCTTTCTTCATGCCATGATTCATGTGGGTTTTTTATTCAGATTAACCTTCTGTAATTCCAACATAATACATCACTTTTACTGTGACATTATGCCATTATTGAAGATTTCTTGTACCTACTCTTCTATTAATTATCAATTGGTTTTTATTTTTGCAGGTTCAATTCAAGCATTAACTATTGGAACAGTTCTTATCTCTTACACATTTGTTCTCTTTACAATCTTAAAAAAGAAATCCCTCAAAGGCATCAGGAAAGCCTTCTCCACCTGTGGGGCTCATCTCCTATCCGTGTCTTTATACTATGGCCCTCTGCTCTTCATGTATGTGCTTCCTGCATCTCCACAAGCTAGCAATCAAGATATGATAGACTCTCTGTTTTATACTGTTATAATTCCGTTTTTAAATCCCATTATCTATAGTCTGAGAAATAAGCAAGTCTTAGACTCATTGAAAAAAGCATTAAGGGGAAAAGTTTAGATCTTGTGTTAATATCTCTCCTCTTTTTAGTAAAATAATCACAAAATGATGTAGGTTGTGTGTGGGTATAATTTTGTACATGTTGAATATTTTTTGCAATTATAATTGTTCTAGATTTTTTATGACTTAAAATGTTAGAATTTAATAATTTAAAATACCTGTATTCAAAACCATACTTGATATTTTAATCTTATATTTCTCTAATTCTAGAATATTTAGGAAGAAAAAAATGAAAATATTTTATAGGTTATATGCTCTTAATATGACTTTATAAATACATGAAGTGATAAAATTTTGTTGCTCCTCAGAAAATAACTCAAGTAAGATAAACCATATAGTGAACAGAGGTTTATAGGATGGATACTAACATCACATATACCCTACAATGGGTTGCAGGTTTCTGTTTAGGTGAGCGGAGCAGAATCCCAGGAATTCTGCTATCAAGAAAATTTCAGTGGTTCCTGAGATAGACTGTTAAGTATCAGAGAGAAGCTATTCAATCTTATAAATTAAAGAATGTTAAATTGATGTACTTAAAAGAAATACCATTATTCTTTATTTGTGGAGGTCCGGTACATAAGATTGGATCACACAATTTGCTATTTTTTGTTTGTCTAAGAGATACCAGCACACCCAAGGGAAATGAGTACATGGATGATAATCCAGCTGCCCTTATTCTTTCACACTAGAGAATTAATATTATTGTATATATATTTAGTTTGTTCATTTTTATTACTGTGTGATATGTCCATTGTGCTAATGATTGCTTGTCAATTATCTAGAGTTTTGCTTATTCATTCACTGTTACGACCCAAAGACTAGATTGATACTATAAGCATTCAGTGTCTCTTTCTTCTGCCATTTTCAAGGTCTGTTTTTCTAACTGGCCTTTTCCTTGAATGAGAAAGTACATATGAAGCCATAATTATATGGGGCAGAGTATGTAAACTGTCAAGTCCTACTTTAGATTGGGTGAATTTGGAGGGGGAAGTTGGGAGCTTCTCAGAAACTCAGATGTCTTCTGCATCCTTCTCTTGTACATGTCTGGTCTACAGATGGCTCTTCTCTGCTTTGTTTTTCAGTACAATGACAAGTCTTCTAAACTTTACTGAAATTCAACAAAATATCTATTCCATCAGTGTGATCTCATTGTCACTTCTTTTATAGATTTATTCCCTTTAGTAAATATGTTTGTCACATAAGTTGGATGTTAGAAAAAGGTAATATATACACTTGTGCAAAGTCTGCATTTGGGACTAGACATTCTTCCTTCTTAAAAAAGAAACTATATATACAGTAGAACCTCTGTAAGTTGACCACCCAAGGGACTGAAATAGATTGGTCAAATGTAGAAGTGGTCAACATAAGGAACTAGGCCTACCATACTGGTATGTACATGTGGTGCATGTCCAGTCTATGAAAATTAGGTCAATATAAGGGTGGTCAATGTAGGGAAGTGAACAACTATGGAGATTCTACTGTAATTCTGTTTAAAAAGAAATGCAGAGCTGCAATTAAAATTTTATTGTATACTAGTAAAATATTGTCATATAGTATTTATCATAATGTGAAACAAAAGCGACTCTCATATGTTATGGGTGGAGTGTATCATGTAGTTAACTAATGAGGAAAGATGGTATTACCAGTAAAGTTCAACACAAATATGATGAAGAGCCCAACACTTTCAATTCAGGTAAATACAGTGCATAATCTCCTACATATGAATACAAGATACATGTACAACATTATTTGTAATGAAAAAAACATAGATATAGTCTAAAGGTCCAAATGCTAGAGCATGTAAAGTTACTACAATTTATCCAAGAAAATACTATCCCCATTAGTATAAACAATGGAACCACACAGTTAGCAAAACAACGTGAAGGAATATCACAAAAATAATATTGAGTGGGAGCAAGTGAGTTGCATTGGTGTATGTATAAACTGATGTTATAATTCAAAAGCTCACACAATTTATCAGAATTTGGCTCCTCCGTGTTGGCTCATTCTTAAGCTCCACAGGTTTGCAGGATGGCTGCAGCATCACTAATCTCTCTAAATTCTATCTTGTTCCTATCTAGTAGGAGCTGGAAAAGTTCTGTTTCCTTCCTATAAAACACCATAAATTAGTCACTAATTTGTCTAGTCTTGGGCCAGTACAAATATTGGCTTATGCTACTATGGACGGTGAAAAAAATCCCATAATCTGGAATCTTCACACATGACCCATGAAAGCAAAAAATTGAGAGCCATAGAATTGATGGTATAGATCACTGCCTAAATCTGAGGGCCTGAGAACTAGGAAAACCAAGAGCAAAAGAAGAGAGGAAGAATGTCCCAGTTCAATTATTCTAGAAGAGAGGAGTGAATTCAAACTTTATTTGCCTTTTTGTTTCAATTCATGGCCTCAGTGGATTGGATGACTCCCATCCACACTGGGGAGTTCCATCTACTTTACTCAGACCACCAATTCAAGTGTGATTTTCTTCTGGAAACAGGCTCAAGACACATCCAGAATGTCTAATCAGATATCCTGGCATTCCATGGCTAAGTCAAGGTGATGAATAAAAATATACATCAGAAGTCTCTCCTTTGTCAACTTGGCACTCATATACATCTACTTAAACCATAGTAAATGTTTGAAAATAAAACAAGTCATAATCTGACTAACATGATGTAACTATCCTGCATATATCTGTTAAATGGTGAACACTTTCTACATAAGAAGAGGTTAAGTGTTTTAGTAATGTTTAGTCTTCTCCTTTAAGTCTGGCAACTGTAGTACTATCTTGTAAAATGAACAGTGCTTAAAAACTATCTATGCTATAATGTGAACATACCTTACATGATGTGATAAAGCAATATGAAAGAAAACAAAAATATAAAAGAAACAAAAATATTTTCTTTGTGTGTGTGCACACATATGCACTGATTTAAAAAAATGAGGAAATGTTTGTGATAATGACAATCTTAATTTTGGCAACTGGTCACGTGGTCAATGTTTGTATTTATGACTTTTTTAAATTAAATCATAGATGTATACATTAATGCAATCATGGGGTACAATGTGCTGATTTTATATACAATTTGAAATATTTTCATCAAACTGGTTAGCATAGCCTTCTCTACACCTAGTAAATTTCACATGTACCCTTGTAAGATGCACGATAAGTGTGGTTCCCCCAATTATCCTCCTTCCACCCATCCTCCCCACACCCCTCCCATCCCACTCCGCTTTCCCCTTCTTCTTGGGCTATAATTGTGTTATAGCTTTCATAAGAAAGCTATAAATTGGTTTCATAGTAGGGCTGAGTACATTGGATACTTTTTCTTCCATTCTTAAGATACTTTACTAAGAAGAATATGTTCCAGCTCCATCCATGTTAACGTGAAAGAGGTAAAGTCTCCATCTTTCTTTAAGGCTGCATAATATTCCATGGTGTATATATACCACAATTTATTAATCCGCTTGTGGGTTGGTGGGCACTTGGCTTCTTCCATGACTTAGCAATTATGAATTTGGCTGCAATAAACATTCTGGCCAAATATCTTTGTTATAATGTGATTTTTGGTTTTCTGGATATATACCTAATAGAGGAATTGTAGAATAGAATGGCAGGTCTATTTTTAGATCTTTAAGTATTCTCCAAACATCTTTCCAAAAGGAACATTTTAGTTTGCATCCCCACCAGCAGTGTAGAAGTGTTCCCTTTTCTCCAGGTCCACGCCAACATCTCTGGTTTTGGGATTTTGTGATGTGGGGTAATCTTGCTGGACTTAGATGATATCTCAAAATAGTTTTGATTTGCATTTCTCTGATGATTAAGGATGATGAGCATTTTTTCATATGTCTGTAGGCTGTGCGCCTGTCTTCTTCAGATAAGTTTCTCTAAAGTCCCTTGTCTGAGATGGGATCCCTTGTTCTTTTCTTGCTAATACATTTGAGTTCTCTGTGGATTCTGGTTATTTCTGAGGGCTGTTTGCTTGCTTTACTTACTGTGTTCTTGGCTAGTGTAATTTTGATGCTGCTTCAATTGCCTTGGGGGTCCTCCTCATAAAATATTCACCCTGGCCGATTTCTTCAAGAGTTTTCCCTGCACTTAATGCTAGCATTTTTCTAGTTTCACGTCTTAAGTTTAAAATTTTAATCCAGTGAAAGTCTATCTTAGTTAATGGTGAAAGGTGTGGGTCCAGTTTGAGACTTCTACAGGCCATCAGCCAGTTCACCCAGCACCATTTGTTAAATAGGGAATCTTTTCCTCACTGAACATTTTTAATCTGCTTGTCAAAGATCAAGTAACGGTAAGTAGCTGGGTTCATCTCTTGGTTCTCTATTCTGCTCCATATATGTACCTCTCTGTTTTTCTGCCAGTACCATGCTGTTTTGATCACTATCGATTTGTAGTCTGAAGTCTGGTAGTGTAATTCCTCCTACTTTGTTTTTATTTCTGAGTAATGTTTTGGCTATTTGGGGCTTTTTTTGATTCCATATAAAATGATATTATTTTTTCGAGATCTTCAGAGTCTGATAGTGGAGCTTGTATAGGGATTACATTAAAATTGTATATTGCTTTGGGTATTATGGACATCTTAACAATGTTGATTCTTCCCAGCCACGAGCATGGTATGGTTTTCCATTTGTTAACCTCTTCAGCTCTTTCTTTTCTTAGAGTCATTGTTCTCGTTATAGAGTTCTTTCATGTCCTTTGTTAGGTAAACTCCCAAATATTTATCTTTTATGGCACTACTGTGAATGGAATAGAGTCCATGACTGTTTTTTCAGCTTGACTGTTGTTGGTATATATAAAGGCTACTGATTTATGAGTGTTGATTTTGTAACCTGAGATGGTACTGTATTTCTTGATCACTTCTAAGAGTTTTGTAGTAGAATCCCTGGTGTTTTCCAGATATATAATCATATCATCTATGAAGAGTGAAAGTTTCATCTCTTCTGACCCTATGTGGACACGCTTGATCATCTATTCTTTTCTAATTGTGATGGCTAAGACTTCCATTACAATGTTCTTTTTAACATTGTAGTGCCAGTGGAGACAATGTAGTGCCAGTGGAGACAATGGGCAGCCTTGCCTGGTTCCTGATCTGAGTAGAGATGATTTCAATTTAACTCCATTCTATGGAGTTTGCTATGGGTTTGTTGTAGATGGCCTCTATTAGTTTAAGAAATGTCCCTTCTATACCCTTTTCTTAAGTGTTCTGATCATGAAAGGATGCTAGATATTATCAAACTTTTTTTCTGCATCAATTGAGAGAATAATATGGTCTTTGGTTTGTAATTTGTTTATGTGATGAATTATATTTATAGATTTACATATATTGAACCAGCCTTGAGACTGTGGGATAAAACCCACTTGGTCATGGTACATAGTTTGTTTGACGTGGTGCTGGATTCTGTTTCCTAGAATCTTGTTGAATATTTTCGCATCAATATTCTTTGGTGATTTTGGTCTAAAATCTTTTCTTGTTGAGTTCTTTCCTGGTTTGGGGATCAAGGTGATGTTAGCTTCACAGAATGTCTTGGGTACTATTCCTTCTTTTTCTATGTTTTGGAAAAAGTTGAGTAATATAGGTACTAGTTCCTCTTTAAAGGTTTGGTAGAATTCTGATGTGAAGCCATCTGGTCCTGGGCTTTTCTTTTTAGGGACATTTTGTATAGTTGATGCTATTTCAGAACTTGGTATAGGCCTGTTCAACATTTCCACTTCATTCTGGCTAAGTCTAGAAGGTTGCATGCTTCCAAGTATTGGTCAATTTCCTTCAGCTTTTCGTATTTCTGAGAATAAAGTTTCTTGTAATATTCATTAAGAATTTTATGAATTTCTGAGGAGTCTGTGGTTATTTCATCATTACCATTTTTGATTGATGAAATTAGAGATTTTACTATTTTTGTCCAGTTAGGCTAGCCAAAGGTTTATCTATTTTATTGATCTTTTCAAAAAACTAACTTATTTATTTATTTTTTATTTTCATTTATTTATTTTTATGAAGCCTTTTGTACATAGATCATAGATATATTTATGATAATGGGATTCGATGTGTTGATTATTTGTACAAATTAGAGTGCTTACATACTACTAATCAACATAGCTTTCATTTATTGATCTGTTGTATAATTTTTTTTTTTAATTTCCAGTAATTCTGCTCTAATTTTCTTCTGATGGGTTTGGGGTTAGAATGGTCTTACTTTTTCAGTTGCTTGAGATGTCCCATTAAGGTGTTAACTTCCTCTCTTTCTATTCTCTTGAGGAAGGCTTGCAGTGCTATAAATTTCCCTGTTAAGACTGCCTTTACAGTATCACTGAATTATCCCTCTGAATTATCAGAGTTCTGGTAATTCATGTCTTCATTATCGTTTTTCTTTTTTTTTTTGGTAGCAATTTCTTTCCTTTTTTTTTTTTTTTTAATTGTTGGGGATTCATTGAGGGTACAATAAGCCAGGTTACATTGATCATAATAGTCAGGCAAAGTCCCTCTTGCAATCATGTCTTGCCCCCAGAAAGTGTGACACACACCAAGGCCCCACCCCCTCCCTTCATCTCTCTTTCTGCTTTTCCTCCCCCCAGCATAACCTTAATTGTCATTAATTGTCGTCATATCAAAATTGAGTACATAGGATTCATGCTTCTCCATTCTTGTGATGCTTTACTAAGAATAATGTCTTCCACTTCCATCCAGGTTAATGCAAAGGATGTAAAGTCTCCATTTTTTAAAATAGATGAATAGTATTCCATGGTATACATATACCACAGCTTGTTAATCCATTCCTGGGTTGGTGGGCATTTAGGCTGTTTCCACATTTTGGCGATTGTAAATTGAGCTGTAATAAACAGTCTAGTACAAGTGTCCTTATGATAAAAGGATTTTTTTCCTTCTGGGTAAATGCCCAGTAATGGGATTGCGGGATCGAATGGGAGGTGTAGCTTGAGTGCTTTGAGGTTTCTCCATACTTCCTTCCAGAAAGGTTGTACTAGTTTGCAGTCCCACCAGCAGTGTAAAAGTGTTCCCTTCTCTCCACATCCACGCCAGCATCTGCAGTTTTGAGATTTTGTGATGTGGGCCATTCTCACTGGGGTTAGATGATATCTCAGGGTTGTTTTGATTTGCATTTCTCTAATATATAGAGATGATGAACATTTTTTCATGTGTTTGTTAGCCATTCATCTGTCATCTTTAGAGAAGGTTCTATTCATGTCTCTTGCCCATTGATATAGGGGATTGTTGGCTTTTTTCATGTGGATTAATTTGAATTCTCTATAGATCCTAGTTATCAAGCTTTTGTCTGATTGAAAATATGCAAATATCCTTTCCCATTGTTAGGTTGTCTCTTTGCTTTGGTTATTGTCTCCTTAGCTGTACAGAAGCTTTTCAGTTTAATGAAGTCCCATTTGTTTATTTTTGTTGTTGTTGCAATTGCCATGGCAGTCTTCTTCATGAAGTCTTTCCCCAGGCCAATATCTTCCAGTGTTTTTCCTATGCTTTCTTTGAGGATTTTTATTGTTTCATGCCTTAAATTTAAGTCCTTTATCCATCTTGAATCAATTTTTGTGAGTGGGGAAAAGTGTGGGTCCGGTTCCAGTCTTTTACATGTACACATCCAGTTCTCCCAACACCATTTATTGAATAGGGAGTCTTTCCCCCAAGGTATGTTCTTGTTTGGTTTATCAAAGATGAGGTGGTTGTAAGATGTTAGTTTCATTTCTTGGTTTTCAATTCGATTCCAAGTGTCTATGTCTCTGTTTTTGTGCCAGTACCATGCTGTCTTGACCACTATGGCTTTGTAGTAGACTAAAATCTGGTATGCTGATGCCCCCAGCTTTATTTTTATTACTAAGAACTGCTTTAGGTATACAGGGTTTTTTCCGGTTCCATACAAAACGCAGAATCATTTTTTCCAAATCTTGAAAGTACAGTGTTGGTATTTTGATAGGAATGGCATTGAATAGGTAGATTGCTTTGGGAAGTATAGACATTTTAACAATGTTGATTCTTCCCATCCGTGAGCATGGTATGTTCTTCCATTTGTTAATATCCTCTGCTATTTCCTTTCTGAGGATTTCATAATTTTCTTTATAGAGGTCCTTCACCTCCTTTGTTAGGTATATTCCTAGGTATTTCATTTTCTTTGAGACTATGGTGAAGGGAGTTGTGTCCTTAATTAGCTTCTCATCTTGACTGTTATTGGTGTACACAAAGGCTACTGACTTGTGGACATTGATTTTATATCCTGAAACATTACTGTATTTTTTGATGACTTCTAGGAGTCTTGTGGTTGAGTCTTTGGGGTTCTCTAAGTATAAGATCATGTCATCAGCAAAGAGGGAGAGTTTGACCTCCTCTGCTCCCATTTGGATTCCCTTTATTTCCTTGTCTTGCCTAATTGTATTGGCTAGACCTTCCAGCACTATGTTGAATAGTAAAGGTGACAGAGGACAACCTTGTCTGGTTCCAGTTCTAAGAGGAAAAGGTTTCAGTTTAACTGCATTCAATAAAATACTAGCTGTGGGTTTGTCATAGATAGCTTCAATCAGTTTTAGAAATGTGCCACCTATGCCTATACTCTTCAGTGTTCTAGTTAGAAAAGGATGCTGGATTTTATCAAATGCTTTTTCTGCATCTATTGAGAAGATCATATGATCTTTATTTTTGCCTCTGTTAATATGGTGGATAACATTTACGGACTTGTGTATGTTAAACCAGCCTTGCATCCCTGGGATGAAGCCTACTTGATCATGATGAATGACTTTTTTGATGATAAGCTGTAATCTATTGGCTAGGATTTTGTTGAGAATTTTTGCGTCTATGTTCATGAGTGAGATTGGTCTGAAATTCTCCTTTTTGTTTGGGTCTTTTCCTGGTTTTGGTATCAGGGTGATGTTTGCTTCATAGAATGTGTTGGGGAAGATTCCTTCTTCCTCAATTTTTTGGAATAATTTCTGCAATACAGGAATAAGCTCTTCCTTGAAGGTTTGATAGAATTCTGGAGTGAAGTCGTCTGGACCAGGGCATTTTTTGGTTGGAAGCTTTTTTATTGTTTCTTTGATCTCAGTGCTTGAAATTGGTCTGTTCAGGAGCTCTATTTCTTCCTGGCTGAGTCTAGGGAGAGAGTGTGATTCCAAATATTGATCCATTTCCTTCACATTGTCAAATTTCTGGGCATAGAGTTTCTGGTAGTATTTGGAGATGATCTCTTGTATCTCTGTGGGATCAGTTGTTATTTCCCCTTTATCATTTCTGATTGAGGTTACTAGAGATTTTACTTTTCTATTTCTCGTTAGTCTGGCCAATGGTTTATCTATTTTATTTATTTTTTCAAAAACCCAACTCCTTGTTTCATTAATTTTCTGAATGATTCTTTTGTTTTCAATTTCATTGATCTCTGATTTGATTTTGGATATTTCTTTTCTTCTACTGAGTTTAGGCTTAGATTGTTCTTCTTTTTCCAATTCCATAAGATCTCTTGTGAGATTGTTGATGTGCTCTCTTTCTGTTTTTCGAATGTAGGCATCTAAAGCGATGAATTTTCCTCTCAAAACTGCTTTTGCAGTATCCCACAGGTTTTGGTAGCTTGTGTCTTCATTGTTGTTATGCTCAAGGAAGTTAATGATTTCCTGTTTTATTTCTTCCTGCACCCATCTGTTATTCAACAGAAGATTGTTTAATTTCCATGCCTTTGGGTGGGGTCGAGCATTTTGTTAGAATTGAGTTCCACCTTTAGTGCCTTATGGTTTGAGAAGATACAAGGTAAAATTTCAATTCTTTTGATTCTGTTTATATTTGTTTTGTGTCCCAGGATATGATCAATTTTGGAGAATGTTCCATGGGGTGATGAGAAGAATGTATATTCTTTATCTTTGGGATGGAGTGTTCTATATGCGTCCATCAAGCACATTTGTTCTAGGGTCTCATTTAAATCTCTTATATCTTGTTTAATTTCTGTTTAGAGGATCTGTCCAGCTCTGTAAGAGGAGTGTTAAAGTCCCCTGTTATTATGGTATTATCAGATATCATATTGCTCAGACTGAGTAAGGTATATTTCAAGAATCTGGGAGCATTTAAATTGGGTGCATAAATATTTAGAATTGAAACATCTTCTTGTTGTATTTTTCCCTTGACCAACATAAAGTGACCATCTTTGTCTTTTTTGACTTTAGTTGCTTTAAATCCACATGTGTCTGAAAATAAGATTGCAACTCCTCTTTTCTTCTGAATTCCATTTGCCTGAAAAATTGTCTTCCAACCCTTGACTTGGAGCTTTAATTTGTCTTTTGACGCCAGGTGTGTTTCTTGCAGATAGCAAATGGATGGCTTGTGTTTTTTAATCCAGTCAGCCAATCTATGTCTCTTCAGTGTGAAATTCAAGCCATCAATTGATAAGTGTGGTAGTATTCTGTTCATCTTATTTTGTGAGAGTCCATTGCTTAGTTTTATCTTTTGCATCAGTGTGGAGGTTAGGTTCTTTCCTTTAATTTCTGAGTTCTTACTTTGCTGCTGATTCATTGTGGTAGTCAGTGTGAAGAACAGGTTGAAGTATTTCCTGTAGAGCTGGTCTTGTTGTGGCAAATTTTCTCAATGTTTGTATATCCGTAAATGATTTGATTTCTCCGTCAATTTTGAAGCTTAGCTTAACAGGGTACAGAATTCTGGGCTGGAAATTGTTCTGTTTAAGTAGATTAAAGGTAGATGACCATTGTCTTCTTGCTTGGAAAGTTTCATTAGAGAAGTCTGCGGTCACTCTGATGGATTTGCCCCTGTAGGTCAACTGGCACTTGCTCCTGGCAGCTTGCAGAATCTTTTCTTTTGTCTTGACTTTGGACTGGTTCATCACAATGTGTCTTGGAGAAGCTCGGTTAGAGTTGAGGCAACCTGGGGTCCGATATCCCTCTGAAAGCAGTGTGTCAGTATCTTTGGTGACATTTGGGAAATTTTCTTTTATAATATTCTCTAGTATGGCTTCTATTCCTCTGGGGCATTCTTCTTCCCCTTCTGGAATTCCTATAACTCGTATGTTGGATCGCTTCATAAAGTCCCATAATTCTAACAGTAAACGTTCTGCTTTCTCTCTCTTCTTTTCTGCCTCTTTTGCTATCTGAGTTATCTCAGGAACTTTGTCTTCTACCTCTGAAATTCTTTCTTCTGCATGGTCTAACATGTTGCTGATACTTTCCATTGCATCTTTAAGTTCCCTAATTGACTGTTTTATTTCCTTCAGCTCTGCTATATCCTTTTTATATTCTTCATATCATTCATCTCTGATTTGATTCTGTTTTTGGATTTCCTTTTGGTTATTTTCCACTTTATTAGCAGTTTCCTTCATTATTTCCATTATTTCTTTCATTGTTTTCATCATTTGTATTCTAAATTCCCTTTCTTTCATTCCTAACATTTCTTTATAGGTGGAAACCTCTGCAGTAGCTACCTCATGGTCCCTTGGCAGGGTTGTTCTGGACTGGTTCTTCATGTTGCCTGGAGTTTTCTGCTGATTCTTCCTTATGAGTGATTTCTTTTATCTGTTTCCTTGCCCTAATTTTCCTTTCACTTCCTTTTGCTCTTTAAGTTCTTGTGCCTGTGGACTAAGGGTTACAGGACCAGAAGGGTGAGAAGGTTGAAGAGCAAAAAAGGGATGAAAGAAAGGAGGACCGAGTGATAAGAGAAAAAAGAAAGATAGAGAAAGGAGAGGGGGTGGGTATAAGGAATATTGACAAAAAGAAGAGAGGCACAGAAAGAGGGAGACAGGGCAATATAGGTGTACAGTAGGGTACTTTGACACAACCTTAAAAAAACCCCACCTTCTGGGGGTGCCCAGTTGGGTGGTTCCCTTGAGGTCAGCAGCTCTTTGCTAACCTGATCAGACACAGTACCCCACCTCCACCAAGTAGAGAGGAAGACAAAAATGCTATAAATCAAACCAAAAGAAGCTAACAGAAAACTTTACAGGATAAAATTGGGTGAAAAACCAAATAATAGCGGTAGAAACAGTAGCAAAAGTGAAGTTCTAGTTATTAAAAAAGGCAGCAATGGGAAATTATAATTAAACTAGAAAAATTGAGAAAGAAAAAAGATCTGTATGGAAAACGTTGAAATTAAAAAACAAAACAACATCAACAACATCAAAATAAACAAACAAACAAAAAAAAACCAAACCAAAAAAAATGAAAGAAAACAAAAAAAAAATACAAAAAAAAAAAAAAAACCACAACCAAAAACAAAACAGTATGTATATGTTGTTGAATATTGTCTGGGCAACACGTGGTCTTCTGCGGTATGAGATGTTAATCACAGTTCTGATATGACTGGAGGCTGCTGATTTCTCAAACCCCAGCAGGTAGACACCCTAAATCTCTCTTCAGCCCAATTAAAAGGCACTTTGAACTGGTAAACTTGCTGAGCAGAAGCCGTCCCAGGAAAGTGCTTGTTGCTGGAATCACTGCTGAAGTGGCTATCTACTTACCCAGTGTGCCAAAACGATCTCACTCTGCCCCTGAGGGTTCGAGCTGCAAAGCGACTCGGTGCTGGGTTACCAGCACCCACCTGGATTCTAGCTCTGTGACCCTGAGGGCGGAGCTTGCTGGGGCAGATCACTCACAATGGCTCCCTGTGACCCACAGCCAAACACTATTAGCTCCATCTGGCTCAGCGGCTTTGACTGGGGCCCCAGACAATGGCCAAAGTTCTCCGCATTCCCGCCCAGGCTCTCCCCAAGGCAGCTCAACTGAGTGCCAAGTCCAAAGACACCAAAACAGTTCACAGGTAAGGTGTTTCTGGTTTGCAGTCTCGCTGCTACTGAACTTACAGTTGCAGGCGGGTTTAGACCGATTGAACACACGTGACCACTTGCCAGTTTTCCACTGTTTTAGTCTTCCTCTTGGGGTCCAGAAGTCTCTCGCTGACTCTCTGTATCCTCTCAGGTGTGATGATAGGCAGATCCCACCAGCCAGAGATGCCGGGAGTCCTATCTCCCCAGACTCACGATGCCCAGATGCAAGGAAGCTGTTACTTGGCTGCCATCGTGCTCTCCTCCCCTCTCTCTTTTTTTTTTTTTATTGTTGGGAACTCATTGAGGGTACAATAAGCCAGGCTACACTGATTGCATTTGTTAGGTAAAGTCCCTCTTGCAATCATGTCTTGCCCCAGAAGGTGTGGCATGCACCAAGGCCCCGCCCCTCCCTTCTTCTCTCCCTCTGCTTTTCCTTCCCCCCCCATAACCTTAATTGTCATTAATTGTCCTCATATCAAAATTGAGTACATAGGATTCATGATTCTGGATGGAAGTTGAAGACATTATTCTTAGTAAAGCATCACAAGCATGGAGATTCATTATCGTTTTGTTCCAAAAATTTTGTAATTTCCTTCTTAATCTCATCCATGACCCAGCTATCATTCAGCATAACATTATTTAGCTTCCATGGCTTTGTATGAGTATGCAGATTCCTGTTGTTACTGAGTTCAACTTTTATTCCATGATGGTCCGAGAAGATGAAAGGAATAATTTTTATTCTTGTAAATTTGCTTAAGTTAGACTTGTGACCTAAGATGTGATCAATTTTGGAGGATGTTCCATAGGCTGATGAGAAGAATGTGTATTCAGTTTTTTTAGGATGAAATGTTCTGTAGATATCTGTTAAATGCAAATGTTTAATTTTTAAGTTTAAGTCTAAAATTTCTTTGCTTATCTTCTTATTGGAGGATCTATCCAACACTGCCAAAGGAGTGTTAAAATCTTCAACTATTATGGAGCTGGAGGAAATCAAGTTGCTCATTTCTGTTAGAGTCTTTCTTATAAATTGAGGTGCATTCTGGTTGGATGCATAAATGTTAATAATTGAAATATCATAATTTTGAGTGTTACCCTTAACAAATATGAAGTGACTATCCTTATCTTTCCTTACTTTTGTTGGTGTAAAGCCTATTGTATCTGCGAATAAATTTGCAACACCTGCTTTTTTCTGATTTCCATTTGCTGAAATATGGACAACCATCCCTATACCTTGTGTCTATATTTATCTTTTAAGTTAAGATGAGATTCTTGTATGCTGCAGATATCTGGCACGCATTTTTGTATCCAATCAGCCAACCTGTGCCTCTTTAGAGAACAATTTAAGCCATTCACATTAATGGAGAATATTGATAAGCCTGGTAGAATTTTGGGTACCGAGTTTCTCAAAAGTCCAGTGGACATTTTTAATCCTTTTGCCACTATGGAATTTGGAGTTTGATCAAAAGTTTCTGAGAAAGTTTACTTTTGTGGTAGAGGATTGTGCTGGTGTTTATGGAGGATAGGTCTGAGAATATCCTGAAGAGCTGGTTTAGTTCTGGCAAATTTCTACAACATGTGAATGTCATTAAAGTTTTTAATTTTTTTCATCATAAATGAAACTCAGTTTAGCTGGATACAGGATCCTGGATTGAAAGTTATTTTGTTTTAGGAGCTTAAAAGTCAATGACCACCCTATTCTAGCTTGAAAGATTTCAGCAGAGAAATCTGCAGTCATTCTAATATTCTTCCCTTTGTAGGTTATGTTTTTCTTATGTCCGTCTGCTTTCAGAATTTTCTCGTTTGTATTAACTTTGGTGAAGTTAATTATGATGTGCCTAGGGGATGTCTTATTCGGATTGAGTTGTGCTGGGGTTCTGAAACTGTCTGCTATCTGAATTTCAGAATTTCTTGGCATGTCTGGATAGTTCTTCATAATCTCATAATCTTCATAATCTTCATAATCTCTTTGCAGGCCTCTGTGCCTTGCAAAGCAACTTCATCACCTTCAGGGATTCCTATAAGGTGAATATTAGTTTTCTTTGAATTATCCCAGAGCTCTCTGAGAGAATGATGCGTTTTTGCTCTTCATTTTTCTTCCTCTTCGAGTGTTTGGGAGCATTCAAAAGCTTTGTCTTCAATGTCAGAAATCCTTTCTTCTGCTTGCTCCATTCTCTTACTGAGGAATTGTAGTGTATTTCTCAGCTCTTTGAGGGCTGCAAATTCTTGTCTCAATGTGTCAAAATCTTTGGTGATTTTTGTCTTCAAATTCATTGAATTCTTGAGAAAACTTCTGAAATGCTCCTTGAATTTCTAATCCCACTTTACCTCCATTCTATTAATCATATTTGCAATCTTATTTCTGAATTCAATTTCTGACATCTTAGCCATTTGTTTATGAGTGGGATCTTCAGTTGTGTCTGCTATATCATTCCTTGGGAGAGTTGATCTACTCTGGTTATTCATGTTACCGGAGTTTTTCCGCTGATTCTGCCCCATGATTATTTTACACCATTTGGCTAGATAAGCAGATAAAGAGAAGTTGGGTTGGGGGCTCCTAGAATTGTGATTAACCAGCCCTTTGCCCAATGGCTGTGATTGGCATCTGTACCTTTTTTTTCTAGAGCTTTGCAAAGGACCTGTACTATGGCCTGAGATACTGGGGACTTACTTGGTGTGGTCTGGCTAAGTGGCTTTGTCTTATTTTTATCCAGTCTCTATCCTACCATAGTGAATCAGTTGGTCTGGGTTGACCTGTCAGCTGTGGAGAAATACCAGAAATTAATTAACTCCCCCTCTTCCCCCAACCCCAGTGGGCAACAACTGGAAAATGAAAATCTAACCTTCTCACAAACACACATCCAGGGTACCACTTTGGATAGTCCTCGGGTGTTTGGTCCAGTCTGAGAGATCTAAATCAATTGTCGCAGTCAGCACTGGTCTCAAGTGGGAAAGTTCAAAAGGTCTCTGGCAACTAGATATCAGGGGTCTGCTGGCAGCTCGTGTATGACTCTTTTTGTTGCTCTGTGGAGTCAGAAGGACCCTGCCAGTAAATTAATTAGTCTGGGAAGGTTGATGCCTCCTTCCCCACCTTGCACCTCTGTCATACCCTGCCATTGGTAACCACGCAGGGCAGATGCTCCGGGGGTTTGCTCCTGCCTGAGTCACAGGTTGTTCTATGTCTCCTTGGCCAGGCCTCCACACTCTGTCACCATCTGGCAGGGGGAGCTGAGGCCTGACAACCTGAGGTGGTTAATGGAAGCTGAGGCAGTTCACTCAGTTCCAGCCCCACCCCTGATTGATGTTGCTTACACTTAGATTTTCACAGAATTTGTGATTCTGTCCTGTCTATATTCCCCCTGCATACTAGGCGCTGTCTGAGTTCACAGAAATGGCAACTCAGCCCTGGTCAGTGCTGCTGCCTGGAGCTGGTGTGCTGTTACACTGTAGTCTGTATGGGGGTGGATGCGGTTAGAGCTCACACTTGCCTCTGAGTTCCAGCTTCTGGCTGCCTGCCTTTGTCTCAGGTATGATTCCCTGAGGGCTGGGTGCTTCTTAGGCTCCTTAAAGCAGTCCTGGCTCAGCCGCACCGTGGGAGTATGCCATCTCTGTGCATGCATCTTCTATTCCCTGTCCCACAACGCCCAGCCCAGGTAGGTACTGCCTCAGGCATACCCTTTACTCACAGGGCCTGCATTACTGTCCCAGATATGTTTCACCAGTGTCTGCCACCAGAGAAAATGCCAGGCTTTCTCTAGTCGCCCAGAGAGATAGGGAGCATCTCTCCAAAATATCCCCAGGGATGTGAGTCCTATTGTTCCCCTTGCTGCCATTGCTGCTCTGTGTCGTGTGGCACTGCATCTCCCTCTCCTGAATGGTTTCTTCAGTCCACCATCTTCTCCTTAACCCCATGCCATGGAATCAGCACAGACCTGCAACAGCCCACGCCCTATCCATAACTCTTGAGAAAATGCCCAAGAATCTGGCCTCCATTGGTAACAGGCTTCAGGTTGAGGGCAGAGGGGAGTGCTGGGAGTTCAGAATTGCAGGTAGAAAATATGTACAGTTTTATATAGTTTTATGCCCAGCAGGAGAGTGCTATGGCACCCTAGTAGGGGAAGGAGGTCTGGTTTTTAGAGGGTCTCTCCTGTGGGATAAAATGGAAGGATGTTTGAACTCTGCTCTCTTGTTGGTAGAAAGTATACTGCAAGCCATTCTCCTGGGGGAGGGGACTCCTGTCCGCTTGGCAATAGATTTTGTACCTATTGTTTTTATCCTTGGGGTCACAGCTCACCTCAGCAGGGATGATGTGCATTCTTCAACCTTTTCTCGTGGCTGGGCTCCAAACATCAGCTACTTGCTAAACTTCTTTCCTTTAACTCTCCTTCTGAATGGGAACCTCTATGGAAAGCTGGCTTCAGTCAGCCATCTTGCCTCCACCCCCTCAATTGATTTTTATACAATGGCATTATATCCTGAAACTTACTAAGTTCATTTATAGGTTTTTTTTTCTGGGGTAACTGGGTGTATATCTATATAGCTATATATATGCAGAAGAATAAAGCTAGGCCCCCCACTTCTCACCCAGATGGAAATCAAAGTGTAATGGATCAAGGACCTAAAAGTAAGACCTGAAACAAAACTACTAGAGAAAAACAGAAAAAATGCTTTGGGACATTGGCTTGGCAACAGAATAAGACCTTAAAACCACTGGCATCTGAAACAAAAGCAAATGGGATTATATAAAACTGCCAATCTACATAGCAAAAGACACTATCAACAGAGTAAAAACACAACCTACAGAATGGGAGAAAATATTTGCAAACTACTCATCTAATAGGGTATCAATATGCAGAATATACAAAGAACTCAAACATTTCAACTGCAAAAAAACAAGCAATCCCATTAAAAAATGGGCCAATAATCTGAACAGATATTTCTCAAGAGAAAACATATAAATCCCCAACTTTCCTCATTAAAACTACAATGAGATTTAACTTCACCACACTTAAGATGGCTATTATCAAAAGGACATAATAATAACAAATGCTGGAGAGCATAAGGAGAGAAGGGAACTCCTATATGCTATTGGTGGGAATGCAACCACTATGGAGCACAGTATGGAGGTCCCTCAGAAAACTACAAATACACCCATCATGTGATCCAGAATTCCCATTACTGGGATTTATCCAAAGGAAATCATTATATTGGAGAGACTTCTGCACCCCCATGCTTACTGCAATACTATTCACAGCAGCCAGGATATGGGATCAATCAAAGTCCAACAGCAGATAAATGAATAAAGAAAATTCGATACACATACCATGAAATACTATGCAGCCATAAAAAGAATAAAGCCCTGTCATTTATAACAACATGGATGGAACTGGAGGGCATTATGTTAAGTGAAATAGGCCAGGAACAGAAAGTTAAACCCTGCATATTCTCATTCATATAGCAGCTAAAAAAGTTGATCTCATAGAAATAGAAAGTAGAAGAGAGAGTATGAGAGGCCGAGAAGGGAAAGATTTATTAAAGGATACAAAAATGTAGCTAGATAGGAGAAATAAGTTCTAATATTCAATAGCATAATTGAACAACTATAGTTAGCAACAATATAGTATCTAGTTTCAAACAGTTTGAAGGAGGAAATTGAATGTTCCCAACACAAAGAAAGGAAAAATATTTGAGATGGGGCAGCGCCTGTGGCTTAAAGGAGTAGGGCACTGGCCCCATATGCCAGAGGTGGCGGGTTCAAACCCAGCCCCGGTGATAAACTGCAAAAAAAAAAAAAAAAAAAAAATTGAGATGATGGATGTGTTAGTGACCATGATCTGCTCACTGCATATTATATGTATTGAAACATCATGATGTACTGCATGGATATGTGCAATTAATAAAAGAAAGTTTTAGCTATTGTCCTATGTGCAATGAGAAATTATTTATACATTTTAAGTGAGGGAACATGTTTATGTTGTAGTGGTTAAAAAGCATACAGTCTGATGTTAGAGTGGAAAATGGACAGGATGAGTGTGTTAGCAGATGCAAATAATATAGTTAGGAAGCTATTTAATAGGTCTAGGTCACAGATGAATGCATATTGGCTTTTGAGTATAAGGGTGTAAATTGGAAGGAATAACCGGATTTAAGACATCTTTACCAGATAAAGTCTAGAGGTCATGGGAATGGTTGAAGCAACTGAATTGAGAATTAAGTTAGTGTTAAAGATGTGTCAATGGCTTGTGGCTTGCATAAATGCTCATTTTGTAACCCTATTACCTGAGACAGAGAACATTGGAAGAATTCCAGGTTTGTGGTGGAATAGAGGAATGTCAATCTCAGATTTGGACATGTTACCTCTAAGGCATCTTTGGGATTTCCAAATGGAATCAAGTTAATTAGGTGTTGGGTTGTGGCAGAAACAAAAGATAAAGGGAAAAAAACATTGTTATTATAAACTCTACTTAATAATATTTTCTGAACATGTCCCCACAGTGAACCCTAAGGACACAATGTGTAGTTTTAATTGGTATGAATAGTTGTGCATGAATGGTTTGGTGATTAGCGGACAATGCCCAGTAGAACAACTTTGACTTCCTTCTATTGGGAATCCCTTAGAAACATTAAGGGAATTAAAAAAAAAATTAAATAGCTTTGAAAATAGAAGAAAGAAATGCTATCTCGCTCCAGTTTGGAATGTGCAAGGAATTATGTACTATGAGGAAGCACACGATTAATACTGCTTCATTTCTCTTCCTTTTATGTTACTTCCAGAAAACAAGCACGTCTCCAGTTTCCCAATGTTTTATAGGAACTGGGTGAGAGTGCAAAGATTTTCATAATTTTTATTATTAGAGCTTTGTAAGTTGTCTGTAAGATAATAAAATATCTAAGTAAGAAATTAAAATTCTAGAAAAAAATCTGTCTAAATTTTGCTTGCTGATTTTTTTTTTTTAAAGGTAAACACTTGTCTGAACATACATATTTCAGTCAGAAGTTTTAGAGTGGAGTTAACACCATCTTTCGGAAGTATTTAAGTAAGCTTTGGTTAGTGAAGAATGAAAAATGAAAAACTTAAGTAATAATGATAAAAATCCAACATATTTAGAGTTTATTTTATGTGTGAAAAGTCTTCTTAACTGAGAGATAGGATATGCTGCTCAAATCTCACTTATTGCGATTTTTCAGAATGGGAAATTCTGACTTGAGGTTTGTTTGACTAAATATAATAAACATTTCTTAACTTCATGAAATCAGGGGATATGGGCGAAAATCGCTGAAGGTAACTTCAAAAGACTTCTTGTGTTTCCTTGTGTCTCATATAATTTGAGAAAAAATTCACAAAGATTTTTAATTCTTGGCTAAACTATACCTTTTAGGAACTGAAACCAGGAATATAAATAATTTAGTTATTTCAGGTTATAAAGATAATTATAGGCCAAGGCCAAAATCTCTTATCCTTAATTTTTAATTATATTTTTGGCCTATTGTATATCCTAGGGCTCTGTGTGGGCATATATTTAAAAGTAAAAATTTGAAAACTCGGTTATTCTTTATTTATGTTCAGTGATGATAAACTAATTATCTTGTAATTTTTCTTATGTTGATATTTAATTCTTAGAACAAAGCTTTCATTTATATTTGTAAATTAAACAAACCAAGTTTCTAAAAAATATTTTTCTAAAAAGTTTCACTAAAAAACCCTGTTACTCTATTTGGATCCCTATTTTATATACAATTATAGATAACTTTGAAGTGTTATAATAAATCACATCTACTCTCAATGCTCAGAAGTCTTTCCCATTGGTAATATCCAAAGGATTATCTTTATTTTTCTGAAGGCCATTTTTGCATTTAACAGATATTTAAGCTCAGATTATTACCCTTTAATTTTATACTGGAATTTTCAGTGCCATAAAATCTCCTTAGAAAGACAACAGAATTGCATTGTTCTTTTTTCTTTTCTCCACCATTACATGTTAGAGACTATTCTTTCACACATCACTTTACATAAATATATGTACATTCATATAATTATATTGTATAATTTTATGTAAAAGAGATCACAAGATACATCCTTTTCTTGTGGAATTTTTGTTTTGATTTATTCCCTTTTCCTCTCCAAAACTTCCTCCATTTCTGTCACTTCTCCTACAGCACTCTAAAACCAGTGTTACAAACTTAATGTATATCATTCACATTTTTCTCCAGGAAAAGGGAGACTTAAAAGGATATTGCTTTGGGAGTCTGAGGCAGGAGGATTGCTTGAGGCTGGGAGTTTGAGACCTCCCTGTGCAGCACAGTGAGACCCTATCTTTACAAAAAAGTAGAAAAATTACCAAGCTATGGTAGTAGCACTTGTAGTCCCAGCTACTTGGGAGGCTGAAGCAGGAGAATTGCTTGAGCCCAGGAGTTTCGAGGTTGTTGTGAGTTTTGATGTTGTCACTGCACTCTACCCAGGGCAATGGGGTGAGATCCCATTTCAAAAAGAATGCATTGCTTATTTTACAAGAATGAGATCATGTTATTCACCCTTATATTTATCTTATTTTTCTCAGATAGTATACGTTGTGGTAATCTCAATTCAATTGGCATAACCTTTTTGTATTGTTGAATTTTATTCCAATATGAATGAACCATGATTTATACAACCATTTCACTGTGGATGTGTCTGGTATGTGAGAGCTTGAACAATAATTCATTGGATATTTTTTGTATATTTATCTTTGAATAGTGGTGCTTTTCTTTGTGTATATGTATGTATATGCATATCTGTGTGTACAAGGAAATGGTAGACCAAAGGGTTCATGTCGCGTTTTAAAAAAATTAATGACATTACCTAAAATAGCTTTTCTAAGAGGCTGTTGCTTTTAGACTATGTATGAGAATGTCACTTTTCTCACCTCAGCCAGCAGTGGGTATTGTTATTAATTTTAATTTCAAATATGATACATGAAAAGAGAGCTGTGTGTGCATGTGCACGTGTGTGTGAAATTTGAGCATCTTTTCATTTTATTTTATTTTATTTTATTTTTTTTCCTTTTTTTTTTTTTTTTATTGTTGGGGATTCATTGAGGGTACAATAAGCCAGTTACACCGATTACAATTGTTAGGTAAAGTCCCTCATCTTTTCATTTTATTTATTGGTCTTTTTGATTTATCTATAAACTTGTTTATTCATATTCTTTACCCATTCTTCTTTAAGATTATATACCTTTTCTTATCTATTTTAAGTTATTTTAAGTTATAGATATACATCTATATCTTTTACATATGGATATATGGTGAAATATATCTTCTATTAAATGTCTTTTGATTCTGTTGGATACTCTTTTGCTATGTATAAAAATTATATAGTAGCTGTTTTTCAATAATCCCCATGTTACATTATCATCTTCTGTTTCTATGAAAATATTTATGGTGAGAGGTAGGAGCCTAGCTTTATTTACTTCCAGGCAAATAGCCAACAGTACCAGTACAATATTTAAATCAATCCTCCTTTTTATACTGAATTGAAATACCATATTTGACTTAGGCAACATTTCTGTTTACCTTGGAATCTATTTCTGAGCTCTTTATTCTATTGCACTGATCCTCTTATTTCTCTTATAATATTGCCTTACTGTTTTGATTATTATGCCTTTTTGTTATAGCTTAACATCAATTAGGATGCTGTTGACTCTTACTATTTATGTTCTTCTTGGGGAAAACTGGAAAATTTTAAAAATGTAAACTTTAAGTTGAGTATATGCAGTCTAACTATTAGATTGAAAAAAGATTTGTATTAAATTAACATGTCACTTTAGGTGAATTATCATTTTAAGGCTTTTTATTATGGAGAATTTTGATATTCAAAATTAGACAAATAAAAGTAAATATTTAAAGCTAATAATAAAAGCGAGAAGCACTTTTTGGGAACATGTTAGTCACACAAATATGGGGCCAATTTTATAACTCTTTTGTGACTATTTCCTCACTTATTTCATTTTAGTGATTGGCCAGGTCACATATGGCAGAAGAAAATAGGACTCTGGTAACTGAGTTTGTCCTCACTGGACTTACGGATCGTCCCGGGCTGCAGGTGCCCCTGTTCCTGGTGTTCTTGCTGGTCTACCTCGCCACCATGGTGGGCAATCTGGGCCTGATTGCTCTCATCTGGAAGGACGCCCGCCTGCACAGCCCCATGTATTTATTCCTTGGCAGTCTAGCCTTTGCAGATGCATGCACTTCAACCTCTGTGACTCCTAAGATGCTTATCAATTTTTTATCTAAGAATCACGTGATATCCCTCTTTGAATGTATGGCCCAATTTTATTTTTTTGGTTCCAGTGCAACCACAGAGTGTTTCCTTCTGGTAGTCATGGCCTATGACCGCTATGTAGCCATATGTAGCCCCTTGTCTTATCCAGTGCTTATATCCAATGGCCTCTGTACTCGGGGAATAGGCGTTTCATATTTCATTGGTTTTCTGCATTCAGCAGTTCATGTGGGTTTGTTAGGTAGACTAACTTTCTGCAAGTCCAATATCATACATTATTTCTACTGTGAAATTTTACAACTGTTCAAAGTTTCTTGCATCCATCCTGTGGTTAATATGCTTCTGATTTTAATCTTTTCAGCTTTTATACAAGTCTTCACTTTTATGGCTATCATAATCTCTTACTCCTGCATTCTCTTTGCCATCCTGAAAAAGAGGTCTGAGAAATGCAGAAGCAAAGCCTTCTCCACATGCAGCGCCCACCTGCTCTCAGTCTCTCTGTTCTACGGCACTCTCTTCTGCATGTACGTGCGTCCTGGGTCTGGACCAGCGGAAGATCGGGACAGAATGTATTCCTTATTTTACACGATAATAATTCCCCTGCTAAATCCTTTTATTTACAGCCTGAGGAACAAGGAGGTTATAGGTGCCTTGAGAAAAATAATGAAGAAATAAATAGTTGTCAGACAACTTTCAAACTGTTCTTTATATTCTACTGTAAAAACCCCAAGTCCTATAGGTTAGACCTAGTGGTCAGGGTGGCCCTTGAGCTCCGTGTAAAGGAACCCAGCTTTGTATTATGTTTATTTGGATATGGGTCCAGTGAAAGGTTGGTATATTACCCATAAGTAGCTTAGAAACGTTGTGTTCCATTTTAATCTGATAATTTTGCATTTGCAAATTAGTTATTTTCTAGGAACTTTCAAAATTACAGGTAGTAGTCGGCAATTTTACTGAGACCATACTGAGAAATTCTTGCTGAGAAATAGCTCTAATTGAGGCTGGCATAGATGGTTAGTTACTACATGAATGAGTGTAGCCCACCTCTCTAGACCTGCAAGTTAATAAATTTTTGTGGTTCTCTGCCAGGAACTCTGGTAGACTGATAAAAATAAAACTCTGATGCTTTTTGGTAGAATATATTTCTGAGAAGAAAACTACTGTTCAATGATGAAAGTTAGAAAACCATAAAAATTTTATGGTTAGAAAACCATAAAAAAAAAATTGATGGATGTTAGGAAGAAAAATGCAAGCAAGCATGAAATAAAGAGTGGAATATCAAAACGAATCACAACTGACAGTTATACCTCCCCATATTATTTTTATCAGGGATATTGAATGTAGAATGATATTCAATAATTGTTAAATTTAGGAATATTTTAGTGTAACCAAAAGCAATTTCGGAGATCAGCCTTTTGATTTATTGCATTGCTATCCTTGTCAGTTTTAGTAGGAGCTGACCAGTCAGAAAGCAAAGAGATTACAGATACGAAACTGATTTGGTATATAAAGATAGGAATGAAAAAAATTTGCCAATGAATTCCATGTGCTTGTGTATAATCATGTCCCTAAAAGTGGTTGAAAATTCATTGGCACAATTTTACATTTTACATTTAGTATGTGAACATAAATATGTCAACTCCTCTTTCAGTAAAACAATGATATACTTCGAACAATCTGTTTTGTTCAGCATACTTACAAAAAATAATAATATGAGAAACAAGTTGTTGAAGAATGAAAACATACTTCTTGTTCTAGTATTTAGAAAATACTCTAGCTTTTGTCAAGTCAACAGTGCCAACAAATAGGGTTAAAGACTTACCTAAATAGTTAGGTATATGATAACTTTTATCACTTAAATCTATTTATCACTTAAGTCTACCTATTTCAATCTATTTTTTTTATCACTTAAATCTACTTATCAAGAATAACAAAGTCTTTAATAATACCCTGTATAATTAAATTTATTATCTTTTAAAAATTATTGGTACTTGTATAATTTGAGTCAATATCATGCAACTTTGAGACTCATTTGGTAAACACTGAGCTAAATCTTAATTTCTTTAACAGTTTTATTTTCTTTTTTAGTAAACTAATTTTCTATAATTTACTATTGGTCTTTTTAATGTGATCCCCATATATATTTTTTATTATTTATGTAAGTGTAGATAAATTTACTTCTTCATGTACATGATACAAGGTTTTATTTTGAGTACCTATAAAAGAAACTATATGTTATTTTGTTATGCTCATTATTGTCTTTATATTGCACAAAATGCATGATTTTATCAGAATTATGTGTAACAAAATCCCAGATATTATATTGACATGGAAAGAAAAGAGCAACAATCGAATCATAGTATTTTCCTTGTAGTTTAAGAGCTCCCTGAGGAAGAGACGTTTAGACACTGAAGATATGCATTAATTCAGAGTATATTGCTGGGATGGGTCTGAGCTGCCTGCGGATGTGAAGTGTTCTTAAGTATATTGTACCATTGTCAAGACTGTTTTTTATATAAACCTGTATATTATGGAATTCAGCTGTTCTGAAAAGTGGAGGTACTGCAAAAACTGTCTTCAGGGGTGTCCAGCTGGCAGTCACCGACTACATGCTGATTGTGTGTGGACCTTTTTGCTTATCTGTGGTATTGGATGTCATGAAAAGTATACATGGACCCTTTTCTGTGTTCAGAAGCTTTTGTTAGTGTTTGTGTATTTAATGTGTGGCCCAAGACAATTCCTAACCTTCTGAAGTGTGTCAGAAAGAACAAAAGGTTAGACACCTTACCTAGGTGCTGGGTACTTACTTTTTGGCAAGTAAAACAGCTCTTGTTTTCCTTCTTTTTAAAAATTAAAACATGGCTTTTGTTTATGCATGCCTCCTTTGTATTTCAAATAAAAATGTCTTTCAAGGTAATAATTGCTTTATGAAGAATAATAATGTATTTTACCATCTCATAAAACCTAATTTAAACCAATATGGAATTATACTTAATTTTATACACAGTGAAAGATTCAAAAGCTCAAATAAAAATAAACAACTCAGGCTCAGCGCCTATAGTTCAGTGCCAGCCACCTACACCAGAGGGTAGGGTGGAACCCAGCCCGAGCCTGCCAAACGACGACAACTAAACCAAAAAATAGCTGGGTGTTATGGTGGATGCCTGTTGTCCCAGCTACGTGGGAGGCTGAGGCAAGAGAATCGCTTAAGCCCAAGAGTTGGAGGTGGCTGTGAGCTGTGACACCACAAAACTCTACCAAGGACAACAGCTTGAGGCTCTGTCTCAAAACAAACAAACAAATAAATCATACTACAAACATATAGTAAACCAAAACAGCATGATATTGGTATAAAAGTACACACATAGACCAATGGGGTAGAACAGAGAACCTAAAAATAAAACCAAATACCTACAGCCAACCAGTCATCAACAAAACAGGTGCAAAATACATGGCGGACAGGACATTCTTTTCAACAAATGGCATTGGAGAAATTGTATAGCCATATGCAGAAGAGTGAAACTGGAGTATTTTTTACCACATATAAAGTAATTAACTCACGATATATTAAAGACTTAAATGTAAGACCTGAGACCATAAAAATATTAGAAGAAAGCCCAGGAAAATCTCTTCTGGATATTGACTGAGACAAAGAACTTATGACTAAGAGTGCAATAGCAAATGCAACAAATCAAAAATAAATAAATGAGACTTTATTAAAACAAACTGCTTATGCACAGCAAAAGAAACCACTAACAGAGTTAACAAACTATATGATGGGAAAAAATATTCTCAAACTATGCAATGACATAGGGCTATATCTAGAATTTGCAAAGAACTCAACTCAGCATGAAAAAAATCCCATTAACAGCAGGGTAGACAACATGAACAAGTATTTTTCATGAGATACAAATGACCAACATATATATGAAAAAATGCTCAATATCACTGATCATCAGATAAATGCAAATTGAAATCACAATGATATGCCATTTTACCCCAGTCAGAACGGCCATTACTTAAAAGTCAAGGAACAATAAATGTTGGCAAAGATGTGGTGAAAGGGGAATGCTTATACACTTTTCGTGGGAATATAAATTAGTACAACCTCCATGGAAAACAGTGTGGGATTTCTTGAAGAACTAAAATTAGACCTACTATTTGATCCAGCATTTCCACTACTGGGATCTGTGAAATTCTGAAGAAGGGAAAAGATATTTGTGCATGGTGTGTATAGGGTTCGGTACGACCTGCAGTGTCGTGTGTCCACTGGGGAACTTGGAATGTATCCTTGGCAGATAAGGGGGAGATTACAGTACCAGAGATAGGGGGATTAAACAACAGCAATTTATTTTCTAACAGTTCTGGAGGTTGGAAGTCCAAGATCAAAGTATTTGCAGGATTGATTCTTCAGATGCCTTTCTCAGGTTTTCCTATGACTGCCTTCTTGCTGTTTCTTCCCATGGCATTTCCTCTACCTGCCCATAGCAGGTGTCTGTGTCCAACTTTCCTTTGTCGCATTTCAACTTAATAACCTCCATAAGGGCCTATCTGTAAATATATGCTACTGGTGGGTTAGGGTTTCATTTCAGTATGTGAATTTGTGGGAGAGGGACATAATTCATCCCATAACAGCAGGTGGAATAGGATCATGAAGGGCAAGTTAGGATTTTAGATGATCAGTCCTGAGTCAGAGGACAGAATGCAATAGATGGGACTGTTAGTGGATGCAGATGTATTAGGGTATTTCAATAGTATATGCAGCAAATGAATGAAGCTTGAATTTAGCTGTGCTCATAGAGAGAGTGAGAAGTTGCCTGATAGTAGAGATGTTAGGAGAGGAATTTATATGACTTGGCAATGGTTGATCCATAGAATTTGAAGGAGAGTTTGCTGTCAAGGATATCTTCCTAGTTCATGGCCTGCATAACCGATTGTTTAGTGATGTTATTCCCCAACATAAAGAACTGGAAGATAACCAGAGTGAGGTCAAGGTAACAGATGATCTTGATTTCAAATGTGGACATGGTGATTCTAATGTACCTTTTAGATTTCCAAGAATCATGCCAAGGAGGTATTTGGATGATGCCATTATAAACAAAAACAAGAGAACAGAAAATAAACTTTTCCTGAAATCCTATCATTAATGTTTTGTAAGATGCCCCACAGTAATCTCTTTGGATTATAACAGTTTTTAATGTTACAGTTAGTGTTGGGAGTGAAATGATGATTAATTCACAATGCCCAGTATGGCCAATCTGACTTCATCATACAGGGAATCCTCTGGAAGCATAGAGGGAATAATTTTCTTTTTTTTTAAAGAACAAGTATGGAAATAAAAGTAATATACATTATCTTCATTTATTTTGAAGTTACTAGTAAAAATCAGTGTGTAAGTAATCACTTTTGCCTCATTTCTGCATTTTGTATGTTATTTCAGGAAAAGTATCACTTTTTTCCAGGAACTAGGTGAGAGTATGGTGATTTCTAGAATTTCTATTATTTGGAATTTTGCAATATGTCTTTAGATGATAATGAGGTATCTATGTAAGAAATTAAAATTCCATTGAAGCATTGAGATTCTTCTCAACCAGACATCAAAATTTAGACAGATAGGAGAGGATGTTTTATTGTAGAGGAGAAGTGTTTATATGAAAATTTCATAAATAATACATTTTAATAGAAGTAGGGAGTAAATGGGAAAAATTAAAGTTATCATGCTACGAATGATTTGGTAACTTTAAATTATTTTTCTATTTCTTTTTATTTTATAGTATAAAACATTTAGAATTGAGCAGCTTGTTTCTACATTACTTGTCATTTTGCAGAATGTAAATACTCCAAACCTTTCAGTGGATGGCATTTATATTGCATAACTTTTAAAATTTCATAGAATCATATGAATAGGGCTAAAATCAATGAATACAGCTAGCATTATCTCCTTTTCTCCAACCTGAAAGTATTTTTTTCCATATTACTCTTAAAGAAAACAATTTCCAAACTTTATTACTTCTTCTTTTAATTACACCAAATTCATAATGTGAGAATAAAAGTATTTATTATTTGGTAGTTTGGGGTGCAAAGAAATCCAAGCCACTCTATTTAGGACAAAATCTCTACTTTAGAAAGAAACTACATTTCCATAACATCTACATAGCCTATTTTCATCAAATACACTGTAATGAATTTTTTGGGTTGTGTGCATTATAATAGGGTTCCCTGTGGGTATGGCTTTAGTTTATAAACTTAATGTTTTTTTTTTTTTTTTTGGCTTAGTGAAGATGGAGAGTAACAACTCACCAGTCTTTCTATTGATCAAACATACTTAGTTCTAATTCATGCTCACATTAAGTTCTATGTATTATAAGTGTCAAGAGGTATGGGCTATGAAATTAAGGAATTTCTTAATGTGAATAAATTATGATTTATTTCAACTCAGATATATATGTACATATATATTTGTGTCATATATATTTATTTCCCTTTCAAAGAACATAGGAGGTTATAAATTCACCTCAAAATATTAGAAATATTCTACTCTGGATGTTCTTTCAGAAATAGTTTATGAGTCATAACAGAAAATCTCATTATGTCATGAAAATACCAGATACATGTATTATATTCGTAATAGCAACAAAATCTATAGAACACTTAAGAATAAAATATAATAGAAGTATTGGATGTGTATAAAAACGATGAAAATGAGAGCTCTATTTGGATACTATCTTAAATAATTTTCAAATAATTTTGACTATATTAAAAAAAATCATACCTTCTCTTAATAGTTTTATTTATAACCAAATACTTAAATTGAAAGTATCAGAAACATAAAGCACCACTAACAGATATTTTCTACAAAAAATGTATCGGTCATTTTATTCCTAATTTTACATTATAATTATCAGTGTCAAATACATTTTGCTAAAGAAAAATATAGAATTTTATTATTCTTATTTCTATTAATATGCAGGTAAGCATCCTTCTATCTACATTTCCCCAAAGATATTTGTAAATTTTTAATGTGAAAATTCTTTTAGAGATAATTTATAATTCATGCAAGAAAATCAATCTTTACCCATGTATATATCATAGCCTTTAATTACATTTATCAACAAAAAATCAAAAATTATAAAAATAAGACCAAGAAATTTAAACTTCTTTATATTTTTTTCACTTAATGATACATTGAGAAAATTTTCCTAGTACTAACTTGTGGAATTCAAATCCCTTTCCTTTATATGGGAATAATACTCCACGTCAGACTCTACCATAATTTATTCAATAATTCTATAGTGGATATGTGTTCTTTTTGTTTCTAGACTTTGCCTTCATGAACAATACTTATCAGACACGCTTGTGTTTCATTCTTGCGTATGGTTGACATTATTTCTAGAATATATATCCAGGAGTGAGAGTGTTAGATGACAGGTTTTTGAAATTGCTAATTTTGATAGAGAATGTCAGATCGAAAAGGCTGCTAGAATTTACATTTTAACCAGTAATTCTTTTGTCATTTTTCTGTCATCAGATGTTATGGCTCGTTTTACTTTTTTGATTCTCTGACAAGTGAAAATGATGCATCAATTTTAAAAATATTCCTAATTTCCTAATTGTTAAGGAGATTGAACATTGCTTGGCATATTTATCAGTATTGTTTCATATATTTATTGATCATGTTCACTTGTTTTTCTGTAAACATGTCTATTCACATATTTTACCCATTTTTTTCATTGGGTCCTCTTCACCAAGTTAAAAAAGAGTGTAAGTGTTGTCTCTATGCGTATATGTGTGTGTGTTTTATAAGTATTAACCCTATATATGCGAATTATGTTACAGATTTCTTCAATATATTTTTTGTCCTATCCCATTGTTTGTGGATTCTTCTGCCATGCCATGAAAAGTAGGTAGTTATGGCTGTATTCAATAATTTGTCTATTTCTGCCCCACATGCGATGATTTTAGATTTGGACCTGTTTCCCCATCAGTGATCTTCTACATGACGTTAATGCTGCTCTCAAACATGGCAGAGCATGCTACTCCGAAATATGCAGTTTGGGGGCAAAGAATATTATGAGCTACAGGTGCAAGCAGGGTACTCTAATGTCTCCTTTTCTTCCTGAAAACAGGAGACTGAAATTCCCACATGAAAATTCCCTTTCTGGGCAGCACCTGTGGCTCAGTGGGCAGGGCGCCGGCCCCATTTGCTGAGGGTGGCGGTTTCGAACCCGGCCTGGCCAAACTGCAACAAAAAATAGTCAGGCGTTGTGGTGGGTGCCTGTGGTCCCACCTACGTGGGAGGCTGAGGCAAGAGAATCGCCTAAGCCCAGGAGTTGGAGGATGCCGTGAGCTGTGACTCTACGCACTCTACCGAGGGTGATAAAGTGAGATTCTGTCTCTAAAAAAGCAAACAAACAAACAAAAGAAAGATGCCATTTCTGTACCAGGAGAAAAGAAACACTGTTTTCTTTTTTTAAGGAGTTATATCTAAGACAATTCTATACAATAAAGTTTTTATTAAAATAGTTCTTATCTTCCTTTTACCTACCCACATAGTTGTGCTGCTTTTTCATGGTGACTTCTGTTTTTTCAGCTCAGTGTAAAAATATTTAGGTTTGACACTCGTTTGGGTCTCTGTTTACTTAGGTGGACTTTCACGTCATGTAAAATTTGTATGAATTTGTAAGCTTTTAATTCTCAGGTCAACCAAAACCTCTAATAGGGTAGGGGCAAATTTCACCTCCCAAGTACTTCAAATACTTTTTGCTTTCATTTCAGTATTTTCCCATGTTAGGGTCAGGTAATTAAATACAGACTTTGTAAACAAATCTTACTAAGTGATGAAAGTTGAACTTTAAAAACCACTAATTAAATGGGAAACTCAAAAGTATAAATTAACACACACACGCACACAAGTTACTGCTTTGTGTTGTCTTGGTGACTGTATTTGTCACATATTTTCTTATTGCAGTGACCAGTGTGGCTATGTCAGAAGAAAATAAGACTCTAGTGACAGAGTTTGTTCTCACAGGACTTACAGACCGACCATGGCTGCAGGTCCTCCTCTTCATCATGTTCACGGGGGTCTACCTCATCACCGTGGTGGGCAACCTGGGACTGATGGCTCTAATCTGGAAGGACCCTCATCTTCGGACGCCTATGTACTTATTCCTTGGTGGGTTAGCCTTTGCAGATGTTTGTACTTCTACCTCAGTGACCCCTAGGATGCTGGTCAACTTCTTAGACAAGACTGCAATGATATCGCTGGCCGAGTGCATCACTCAGTTTTACTTTTTTGCTTCCAGTGCAACTGCAGAATGCTTCCTCCTGGTAGTGATGGCCTATGACCGCTATGTAGCCATATGTAACCCTCTGCTTTATCCAGTGGTGATGTCCAGCAAACTCTGCCCTCAGTTAATAAGTGCTTCATATGCACTTGGTTTTCTGCATTCCCTGGTTCATGTGAGTTTTCTAATAAGATTGACTTTCTGCAGGTCTAACATTATACATTATTTCTACTGTGAAATTTTACAACTGTTCAAAATTTCATGCAATGACTCCTCTATTAATGCACTCCTAATATTTATTTTTGCAGCTTTCATACAAATATCCACTTTAATGACTATCATAATCTCTTATAGTCGTGTGCTCTTTGATATTCTGAAAAAAAGGTCTGAAAAGGGCAGAAGCAAAGCCTTGTCCACATGCAGTGCCCATCTGCTTTCTGTTTCTTTGTACTATGGAACTCCCATCGTCATGTATGTGCACCCTGTATCCGGCCTAGCTGAAGATCAGGACAAAGTGTATTCTCTATTTTACACAATCATAATTCCCCTACTAAACCCGTTTATTTACAGTTTGAGAAATAAAGAAGTTATGCAGGCCTTGAGAAGAGTGACAAAGAAGGGAGCAGTTCCTTAGGGAAATTGCAACTTTTTCTCCTTTCCGCCTTTTGCTTAAACAAGTCATTGGGTCTTGTGGATTAGCCATGCTCTGTCTTGTCATTAGAGGGCTAGTGGTGAGAATGTGTGAGAACTCTGCGAAAACCCAGCTTTGTTCTATTTCCTGGAGTGTGGGTCCAGCTGAAGTGTCTTCACATCATTGACACTTGATTTATTTAAAAACAATTTCCTTCCTTGTTATCCAGACATTAGTCTTTGAAAATCATTTGTCCTACAAACACCCTCACCCAAATACTATCAAATAATTGATAACAGAGATGCTGGTACATAAGTGCAAGTTCATGGCTCACTGCGCTGGATCTACATGTTATTAATAATAAGGCTCTGTCCTACTCAACCATACAATAACAAAAACAATAAAAGAACAGATTCTTGCAGTGTTCACAAAATAAAAGGGGGGAATATTAAGAAAAATGAAGGGTTTAAACAAAGTACATCTTTGATATATGTTATTATCTTTCAAAATTTGAGTAACCTCTTAACAACATCATTTCTTTAAAAGAGGTTGGCTTGAATTGAATGATAGAGTATTAGAATTTAAAGCTTTCCATATCTAGAAGTTAATACAATAACTTTCATAGAGAGCATACCAATACAGTGGTATTCAGAAATTGGGAGATTAGAAAATATCTCAGTATACAATCTTCTCAAACATTACAGTTCTCTGGCACTCTATCTGCATGAACACTTTGTTAATTAGTAAGCATAATCGAACATTTGCATATGAATTGCATTGTTATACTCTAAGAGGCAGAAGGTAAGGATGAGAAACTCGCTCAGCATGTATGGATGTGGGTGCAAATTTGAGCTTGTGAATTCTTTTAACAGTGACAGCAGAGTCTCATGGTCTCAGCAACCAACTTACTTCCAGTTCAGTGACAGAATTATGTTGTCTATTTTCAGAATAATGAATTGGAGTCCTAGTGACTTCCCCAGGTAATCAAGGAGGTTTATTTGTTTTTCGTTTGGAAGGCTTATTATTATAAACTCAAAAATCACAACCTATTTGATACGGTTACATCAATTGCAATAATCATCATTTTAAAGCTTGAATTATTCCATATTTAACCAAGGGATTGCTTTGAGTTAGATTTTGTGTCTTTTTTTGAACTCTTACACCATAGATTGGTTTCATATGTTTTTGAGTCTAGTATCCTGGAAATCATGTAGTATGAAATACTTTGGACTATGTCCAATGTTTGGCTATTTCATATAATGCTGCTATGTACTTTCTGATGAATGTCTTCTGGTGCACAGATATGCACATTTTTTATTGGGCATATATCTAGGAGTGAAATTTGAATATCATAAAGCATGCATATGTTTAATTTTAGAAGATACCACATTATGTGTAAAACTTTGTGCTCACCATCTTAGCTTCTAAGCTTTCATATTTATTTATTTATTTTCAGATTAATGTGAGGGTATAAATGATTAGTTTACATTGTTTGCATTTGTTAGGTGAGGTTCAGGTTGTAGTTGAGCACTTCACCCAAGGGGTGTGCTATATTCTTTTACATTGTGACAGGTGAGAGTTTAAAATCCCGTTCCCTCCAGCCCTCTGCTCTGTTCTTCCATCTCCCCCACTTGAATTTAATTGTGTTTTTCTCTCCTGTGGGCATGTAGTTGTTTATCTGTTGGTTTCATATTAGTATTGAGTGCAATCAATACTTGTTTATCCATTCTTGTGATACTTTACTAAGAAGAATGCTGTCACTTTTAATATGGGCGATTCCTTGAGGGGAAAGCAGGCTTACCTCCTCCGTTTTCCCTCTCTTCTGGGTCTTGGCTCCACAATTCTTGCCTGCTTTGATGATTACTGATGCCTAAAAGCTTATTACTTTATTACAATTTGTTTAAGTTTTCTGATTTTCGCAGAAGGAGACATGGTATAGAACAGCAGTTCCCAACTTTCCTAATGCTATGACCCTTTAATACAGTCCCTCATGTTGTGTTGACCCGCCAACCATAAAATTATTTTCGTTGCTACTAACAACGAATTTTATGGTTGGGGGGTCACCACAACATGAGGAACTGTATTTGTAGCAATGAAAATAACTTTATGGTTGGGGGCTCACCACAACATGAGGACTGTATTAAAGGGTCACGCATTAGGAAGGCATCATGAGAACCACTGACATAGAACAACCCAGCTTGCCATTGTTATGGGTAGAACTTTTTCAGTTTTTAAAAGTGATTTTGGTTTTTGTTTTCTAATGTTTTAAGATTTCTGCTGTAATTGTTTCAACACAATTTAGTTGTAGATATTTAATTTATTCAAACTTTTATAGCATTTTCAATGCTATTATTTACTAAAAATTATTTGGAAAATTTCATCCTTTCTCTATGCTTTGGAATAAGAGCATTGAAGTGATCTCATCCGTAAAACATTGATAGTATTTCCCTGTGAACATCTAAACTTGGTGATTTGTTTGTGGGAGAAGAAATTACATTTCTCTAATTTTCTAAAAAATTGAGTATTTTGTCTATATCAAGGTCAATTTTATAAGTTATGTTGTTTCATCGAATTATTTATATTATTTAGGTTATAATTTTATATCTGCCTGCAGTTGAACAAAGACTCTCATAATGTTTTTAAAATTTCTTGTATTTGGAAGATCATTTCCATCTTCTATTTTAATTTTTGGGAGTTTTTATCAATTAAAAAATTAAGTTACTAAATTTTCTATTTTGTAAGTGTTTTAAAAGAACCAGCTTATAATTTTTAATTATCTCTAACTTTGTTATTAACTGATTCATTAATTTTTCTTCTATTTTATTACTTTTCACCTGTTTTTTCTTAGAATATTTCATTTTCTTGCCTAGTTTTTACATTAAATCTAAATTCATTTATTTTTAGTTTTCTTTCATTGTTGATCTTAAATATATTGATATTTTGTGACATTACGGATTTTCTTCTAAATTGAATTTAGTTGCTGAGCGTTTCACGTTTTTTGACTTTCAGGCTTTCACTGTTCATGTGGGATTTCTGTTTATCTAAACTTTCCATAGGTCCAAGAGAGATACAAGCTCTATTTCAAAATCTTGTTGTCATATACAATTTCCAAACACGAGTTTATTATTGCACAATTTCTTTATCAACCTCCATTATTAACAATATTGTCTCTTATACCTATGTTTTCTAATAGGAAAATTCACTATGAAAAAGATAAAAACAATGACTTTCCACAGGCAGTACTTACATTTTTGTTGTTCTCTTGTTCTATTACAATGTTCTTTTTATTCAGATGTGTGAGTTCTGAATCTGGCCCATATGAAAAACAGGATCAAATGTATTCTTTATTGTACATTATTGCAATTTCATGCTAAATCTCTTTTAATAAGCAAAAAGAAAAAATGTTTTAGATAAACAAAATTATACAGAAATAAATGTTTTCTATAAAAGAAATAAAACATCTTTATTATTTTTTCAATGTTTATCCAAATAAATCACAGCACCTAATAGGATGCCTTGCACTTAGATGATATACAATAAACGTTTATTGAAAAATGGAAAGGGTAGCAAAGTATATTACTATACCATAAAAATATGGTTGATGGTTAAAACTGCTTAAAAGTAACCATTAAATATTTTCTTTTATTAAAGCATAGCGTGTACATTAATGAGATCATGGGGCAGAATTCACTGGTTTTATAGACCATTTGACATCTTTTCATCACAGTGGTTAACTGGCATTTTCTTAGTTATTGTGTTAAGACATTTATATTTGAAATTTACTACGTTTCACAGGTACCCTTGTAAGATGCACCGCTGGTGTAATCCCACCTATCACCCTCCCTCCACCCGTGTTCCCCCATCCCTCCACTTCTCTCCCCCTTGCGCATATTCTTAGTTTATAACTGGGTTATAGCTTTCATATGAAAGCCATAAATTAGTTTCATAATAGGGCTAAGTACATTGGATATTTTTCTTCCATTCTTGAGATACTTTACTAAGAAGAATATGTTCCAGCTCCATCCATGTACACATGAAAGAGGTAAAGTCTCCATCTTTCTTTAAGGCTGCATAATATTCCATGATGTACATATACCACAATTTATTAATCCATTCGTGGATAGATGGGCACTTGGGCTTTTTCCATGACTTAGCAATTATGAATTGAGCTGCAATAAACTTTGATTGAATGGCAGATCTATTTTTAGATCTCTAAGTAGTCTCCAAACATCTTTCAAAAAGGAACATATTAGTTTGCATTCCCACCAGCAATGTAGAAGTGTTCCCTTGAGGGATTTCTTTTTTAAGACTGTAAAGAGAACAAATGTATGAGAGAAAAGAACTGTCACAATGCTGAATACTTCAATCGAACCTGAGAAAATAAAAATCATTAGAAAATTAATAGAAGGATCAATGCAGGAAATCTTTAACAATGGAACAATATCACAGTACAAGTGATGTATTATGTTGGAATTACAGAAGGTTAATCTGAACAAAAATCCTTCATGAAGTACAGCACGAGGAAAGCCACCGACAAAAGTCAAGACTAATAGCCGGATGCACAGTGTGTTGTTCATAATCAGTGGGTAGAGTAAAGGTTTGCATAAGGCTACATAGTGATCATACGCCATTGCTGCCAGGAGAAAACACTTCGTGGTTACACTGACTATAAAGGAAAAAATTGTATCACACACTCCAAGAGAGATATCATCTGACTCTCAGCGAAGAAGTTGATCAGCAGGTTGGGGGTCACTGTGGAAGATATCCAAGCATCCACAAAGGCTAAACTCCCAAGAAAAAAATACATGGGAATGTGAAGGTGAGGGTCATTCCAGATGAGAGCAATCAGACTGAGGTTCCCCATGATGGTGACGAGATACATCACTAAGAACATCAGGAACAGGAGGATTTTCAACTGTGGTTGATGGGTAAGTCCCGTGAGAACAAACTCCGTCAACAATGTTGCATTTTCCTTTTCCATGCCCTCACCGTGTGTCCTCTAAAATAAAATAGAGTAAATATGAAAGGAATATTGGCAATGTAATTATAAATTCAAATTGGGGAAGAGGATTTTAAATAAAGTATATGCTAATCAAAGATCTCATATTTTAGTTATGAATACTGTTATTGTTGGACACATATATTAGAGTAATTAAAAAAAATTTAAATGGCATATTTCTTTACAAAAATATGGAGATATTTAGAAAATAAGAGAGGCATTCTACATGTGTACTAAATTTATGTGGACATCGTTGAACATGGTAGAAAAGTCCTATGTCTGGGATATGAATAGTGTCAAAGGAAGAGGTTTTATTGTCCTAAAATAAAATAAATGAATTGAATGTCATGTGAAGGATCTTGAACTTTTTCTTCAGAAAATAAGCATGTACCAAAAATATTAAGAAGGGAGATAGCATCATAATATATTTTTAAATTTATTTTTGATAGTGTGGAAATATGCCACAGGAAAAAGAAATTGGAGTCAGGCATATTAACTAGGAACCTGTTAATAAGATCCAGGGAACACCAAATCAGAGTAAACATGAGAATTGTCTGAGAGTATTTTTGTGGAAAAATATAGGTTGTAATATTTTAATGTAGAAATGAATTAAGTAGTTCAAGAATGTGTTCTAGGAATCTGAATTTTGAAAGTGCCTTCTTTAAGTGATTCAAACGCAGGTGAAGTGTCATTATCTGTGTGTGACATGACATTGGAGGAGATAATGACATAGATTAAAGAGTATTCAGAATGTAGAATCTCTAGTACTCTGTGACATATTTGATGTGAAAGAAGTGTTCATGAAGGAGAATTTCTTGGTGACTTGGTAGATGATCATTAAGTACTGAGATTAAGAACAAAGTTTCTGGAGTGAGCATCCCCTGAACTACCAGGTGAGATCTAGACAGGAATATGAATGTGCTATAACTTGGTATACATTATGCCTTGACATCATTGTGGTTGTAGAGGGAGTAGTTGGGGATGACCTATCCATAGGAAAGTAGACAAAGGAATGGCAAGAAAAGAAACTTGAAGAAGTTATAGTAAAGAGGTAACAAAGTAGATATATGTCATTTATAAGGATGGCCAAGACCTGATCCTCTTTCCTGCCACTCGATGCTTGGTGACTGTCAGAGGTTATCTACTATTCTAAGAACTAAAGAACTATAAACTCATTTTCCCATTCCTCTTGCATCTACAGTGAAGGGACATGATATAGGCTGGCCAATGGTACATACTCATTCTACATTTGACAAGTAGAGAGAGGAAGAAAAAGGTACAGGGACAAAAGTGAATTTTGGTTTAAGGTAGAGAGGGCAGCAATACAAGAGCTCCACAGAATGCATCCTTCATGCACATCAGTGGCATTTACAGTGTGAGCTTTGTTATGGGAAGTTCAGTCTGAACATTCCTTACTGAGCTAGTGTTGGGCATGATGTTGGCTGTTCACTGCCTGCCTTACTACCAAATTTTCTGTTCCTACCAAAGTTTCCAGGTGATTACTCCAACACCCCTAAGAATTTCTATGTAGAACTAATATCCATTAAGTATGTTCACCTCATAATGCAACTAAGAGCTGACTCCCAAAAGAGATGATGAAGAAGCAGAAAGGAAATTAAGCAGGGTGATCAGAAAAGTGGGCGGGAAACTAGAAAGCTGGGTTTTGCAGTCATGAAGGAGGAAAGACATTCGCAGACAAAGTGAAATACTGTGCCTGATTCCATAGTCAATGCTCTGAAAGCACAATGAGTGAATAAAGACCTTTGAGTGAAGATCAAGATCTTGAATCAAATTCTTATTGAGAGCAGTTTTCAGTTTCCATTTTGTGATATTGCTGAGGCCAAAAAATAATTCCAAGTGAATAGAAAACATGTGGCACAACAGTGTGTAGCATGAAGTAAAATACTCTAGGAAATGTGGAGGGCATTTGGCATTTTTAGACAAACGTACATGTTTTTTTCTGTAGAACATTTAAATAAACATCTTCCAAAGAATGGGAGAGATGAGGGTGTGGAAGGAAAAGAAGAGAGAATAAAGAGAAATGTACGAAGGTGAAAAAAATGAGAGAAAGAGAAATAGAGAATGAAAAAGGCACGTAGTCTTTGGAGTAAATGTTGAACCTGATAGAGAAATACGGATAATTAATGGAAATGATTATAAGTGCTAAACATGCATTTAGAATGGATGTACTCAATAGAATTCTAAACCACTAAATAGTTGAAAATATTCATATCCAAATTGTGTGTATGTGGGAACTCATTCAGTTATAAATAATGGAAAGAGCAGTGCAATGAAATTTTCTGCATATTCCCTACATATGATATATATGTATATATATATATACATACACACACACATATATAACTGTCACCTTATCATCTGAATGGGTGACAGGATACAGGAGTTAATATTTAAGTGACTGACCTTACAAGTAGTAATGAGAGAATGTGATTATAAAGAAGACATGCATTTATATCGGACTAATCAGAAATAATTCTAAAGTAAAGATCAACTTGAATCTTTAAACCCAGTTTTAAATAGTCTAATGTTCTATTTCAGCACAAGCTACCTTACACAATATGTATAATAAGGTTAACAAAACAATACGATATTATTAAAAGAATAATTCAATCTTATAACTACTTTTCATATCCATATGTACTTATGAAAATAAAATATAAAGATAATCCAATAATACTTATCCAATTTTAAACTGGCTAACTCTACAACTTGTACACATAATCTAAAGTTATAGTAAATTAAATGACATTTTTATCTTTTCTATAGAGTATAATGAAGATTAGAAATCATTTCTCTCTTACCTGTATCTTAAAAGAAATCGTGATCTCTGAAAAGTGTTAGGCATTCTAACGTGGAAAAAAATACAATAGAAGAAGAAGAAGAATGCCAAAACACAGGTACCAATTCATTGGACTCTCCTTCATTTTGGAGGCTTCATTTCCCAATCTCAGAAAAATGTTGTTTAGATTAATTTGTGTTGAAGAAAAGAGGCAGCCACTGGTACAACTGTGTGCTTTTGCCATAAATGGAAGATTTGAAAGAGAAATGAGAGTGCCAGAGAATTCCCCATAGAACAAATTGAAGGTGTTCTACTGGGCATAGTGAATTTGAAGGTGTTCTACTGGGTATAGTGGATTGGAATGTTTATGAGAAGTCCATGTTGTCCCAATGGGTATTACAAACTCCTGGAATCATAAGTATCATTTTATTATAGATGCATATGTAGGAGAGAAAACCAATTGTATGGCCACAGTTAGATTAGGTTAGGAGATTAGTTTAGCTAGAAGAAAACCAAGTGTTATTCATCAATGGGAGAATGACTCAGAAGGTGTTTGAGAGATCTTTGAGGCTGCTATATCCATCATAGGCCCAGAGTACCAGGGCTTGGAGGGCAGAATATTTTCAAAGGAGGGGATAAGGGCACCTATGAAACCTTGAGACTCATGGCTCAAGGCCACTTTTAGTGTCTGCTCTCTTAATTCTGGCACAGTTCTCCTTGGCCACCCCAGCCAGGGTTCAGGTGAGCCCATGTGCAATTTAAGCTATTCTTGCAGAGGACACAAGCATTAAGCTTCGTCAGTGTCCCTGTGCTGCTAATTCTTTAGGAACATAGAGTGCAAGAACTGTGGAGGCATGGCTTCCTCCACCTAGGTTTCAAAGAATGCCTCAGAAAAACTCACAGCTTAGCAGAGACATGTTACAGGACAGAGCCACCCCTGAGAGCCTCCACTATGGCAATTCCCAGCAGTTCTTTGGTAAACATGAGAGCTGTGGTGTGGTCTGCACCCAGAAACCCATAGAGGTGGGCTTTCTTGGAATGTTTGGAACCCCACCCTGGCAACACTGTGTTTGTAAGATAAGACATGGAGACAAATGTTATTCCCAAGTTTTAAGATTTAAGGTTGCTTTCTCTGTTGGGTTTTGGACTTACTTGACCCCTGTTAGCTCTTTCTTGTTTCCTATTTCTCCCTTTTAAAATAGGAGTGTCTGTTCTGTGCCTGTCCTACCATTGTATTTTGGAAGCAGGAAACTTGTTCAATTTCACAGGTTTATAGATGGCAAGTAATTGCCTCAAAAGGAAACATATGTTTGGTCTCACCCATATCTAATTTAGATGAGACTCTACACTTCAGACTTTTGAGTCGATGCTAGAATGATTTATAACTTTTTGGACTATTGGAATGGTATGAATGTATTCTGCATCGGAAAAGGACATGAAAGTTGGAGAGGGAGTTCCTTTGGGCAGAATGGCATGAATTGAATGTGTTTCCTCTAAGATTTAACTTACAGCTAATGTGATGCTATTAAGATTTGAGGAGTTTATGAGTTGGTATGTGGCCTCTTTCCTTTTGTAATGCAATCAAGGCCCTTATAAAAGAGCCTTCACATAGCCTTGGATTCATTTGTCCTTCTGCCTTCCACCACATGAGGACACAGCTGTTCTCCCCTCCAAAACATTCAGCTAAAAGGTCCCTTCTTAGAAGCAGAGAGAAGTCCCTGGGCAATCCTACCTAATGGCACCATGATCTTGAACTTTGGAACAGTAAGAGTGTAAATTTCTGGGTTTATAAATTTCTGTGGTCTTCAGTCATAGGAGCACATATACACTAAGACAATGTTTGTAGCTCATGTGAATATTCACCCAAGTGTTATCTCAGAAGAGAAGGATTTTAATAATCAAGACATAAAAAGGATAGAATGAACATTCTGTGGACATCATAGTCTTCAAATGACCATGATGATAGGGATGGAGGTTATGCATGGGCTCAGCAACATGTACTTCCACTTACCAAAGCTGGTCTGCAAGTCACCATTCAATCAGGTGGCATGTTGGTTACACTGTACTGCTTTTTATTATAGCAGTGTTTTGTTTCTGGTGGATTAGATACTTTGGATACAGAAATGCCTTCTCTATGCACAGTGCTTCAGTCAAAGCTACTATCCATGGACCTTTAGAATTTCTTATTAATTGTTATGGTATTCTACACAGCATTCCTTCTGAGCAAGAAAATAACTTCAAAGCCAATGAATTGGAGCAACGGGGCCATGTTCATGCCATTCCCTGATTTTACCATATTACCATGATACCTACCATACTGATATAGCCAGTATAATAGAAGCATAGAATGAATTTAAGACACATTTACAGTACCATGTAGGTGGCAATACTTTTCAGGGCTGGAAAAAGATTCTCCAGTAGGCAGTAGATTATCTGCTGTTTCTTTCATGGCAGGATTCATGAGCCTAGAAATAGAAATGATTGCAATGGGACTGGAACCATTCTCTACCTCTAGTGACTCACTAGCAAAGTTTCCTTCTTGTTCCTACACTTTTGTGCTCAGCTGACCTGACAGGTTTAGTTCCAAAGAGGGACACACCATGATTATTGAACTGGAAGTTAAAACTTCCACCTAGGCACTTTGATCTTCTTGTCGCTCTGAGTCAATTGGCAAAGAAAGGAATGACTATGATGATTGGGGTGATCTTGACTACTAAAGAGAAATTGGACTACAAATCCATAATGGAGGTAGAGAAGACTATGTCCAGTATTAGAAGATTCCTGGGAAATCTCTCAGTATTACCATGTTCTATGATTAGAGTCAATGGGAGGCTATAACAACCCAACTAAGGCAGGACTACTGACCAAGAATCATCAGGAACAAGTGTTTAGTTCACCATATCAGGGAAAGAACTACCACTGCTGAAGCGCTTCCTGTAGACAAAGGGAATAGGAAATGAGTAGTTTAAGAAGGTCATAAATACAAACCTTGACCACATGACCAGTTACCAAAATTAAGATTGTACTTATCACAAACATTTCCTCATTTTTTTAAAAATCAGTGCATATGTGTGTGCACACACAGAGCAATAAATTATTTTTATTTTCTTTCATATTGCTTTATCACATCATGTAAGATATGTTCACATTATAGCATAGTTTTATGCACTGTTAATTTTAGTAGATAGTACTTCAGTTGCCAGAGTTCAAAGAGAAGACTAAACATTATTTAAGAGTTAACTTTTTCTTCTGTAGAAGGTTAACAGATATATGCAGGGTAGTTACATCATGTTAGTCAGATTATGACTTCTTTGTTTTATTTTCAAACATTTGCATTTAAGTAGATGTATATGAGTGCCAAGTTGACAAAGGAGAGACTTCTGATGTAGATTTTTATTGATCGGTTGACTTAGCCATGGAATCATCTAATCAGATATCTGATTAGACATTCTTTCTGGATGTGTCTTGAGCCTGTTTCCAGAAGAAAATAACACTTGAATTGGTGGACTGAGTAAAGTAGATGGAACTCCCCAGTGTGGATAGGAGTCATCCAATCCACTGAGGCCATGAATGGAACAAAAAGGCAAATAAAGTTTGAATTCACTCCTTTCTTCTGGAACAATGGAACTGGGACATTCTTCCTTTCTTCTGATCTTGGTTTTCCTAGTTCTTAGGCCCTCAGATTAAGGCAGGGATCTATACCATCAATTCTATGGCTCTCAACTTTTTGCTGCCATGGGTGAAGTGTGAAGATTTCAGATTATGGGATTTTTCAGCCTCCATAATAGCATAAGCCAATACTTGTATTGGCCCAAGACTAGACACATCAGTGACAATGAGAACTTATTTATGGTGTTTTATTAAGAAGGAAACAGATCCTTTCCAGCTCCTATTATATATGAACAAGAGATAATTTAGAGAGGCTAGTGATGCTGCAGCCATCCTAGAAACCTGTGGGGTCTAAGAATAATCCAGCATAGAAGAGCCAAATTCTGATAAATTGTGTGAAGTTTTTAATTATAAAATCAGTTTATATATACACCAATGAAACTCATTTGCTCCCATTCAATATTATGTTTGTGAGATTCCTGCATGTTGTGGAACTGTGTGGTTCTATTGTTTACAGTGATGCGGAAAGTATTTTCTTGGATAACTTGTAGTATATTTACATGCTCTAGCATTTGGACTTTTAGACTATATCTAGCTTTTTAAATTACAAGTAATGTTGTACATATCTTTTGTATCCACATGTAGGGAGATTATGCATTGTATTTACCTGAATTGACAGTGGTGATCTCTTCATTATATTTGTGTTAAACTTTATTGATAATGCCATCTGTCTTCATTGGTTAACTATACCATTTACATGCCACCCATAGCATATGAGAGTTCCTTTTGCTTCACAATCTGATAAATACTATATGATAGTATTTTACTAGTATACAATAAAACTTTAATTGAAGCTATGTATTTCTTTCTAAATATAATTATAGTAGAATCTCCATAGTTGACCACCTCCCTACATTGACCATCTCCTTAAGTTGACCTAAGTTTCATAGACTGGACATGCACCACATGTACATATCAGTACAGTAGTCCTAGTTCCTTATGTTGACCTCTTCTACATTTGACCAGTTTATTTCAGTCCCTTGGGTGATCAACTTACAGAGGTTCTACTGTATAGTTTCTTTTTTAAGAAAGAAGAATATCTAGTTCAAAATGCAGGCTTTGCACAAATGTGTATTTTACCTTTTTCTTTTTTTTCTTATTAAATCATAACTGTGTACATTGATGCATTTATGGGTTTCAATGTACTGATTTGATATACAATGTGAAATGCTTACATTGAACTAAGAAACACATTCATCGCAATTATACTCTTTGCATAATAGTTTTGAAATGTACCATTGCATCATGCACATTAGGTGAGGTCCCCCAAATTATCCTCCCTCATCCTACCTCCCCTCTCCTCTACCCCTCTCACCTCTTCCCTTCTACTTTCTGAACTATAGTTATGTTTTACCATTCATATGAATACATAGGTGATTACATATTGATTTCATAGTAGTATTGAGTACTTTGGATACTTTCTTTGCCATTCTTGACATAGTTTACTAAGAAGAATATGTTCCAGCTCCATCCAGGAAACATAAAAGATGTGAAGGCTCTGTCTTTTTTATGGCTACATAGTATTTCATGGTGTACATATACCACAATTGGTTAATCTATTCATGGGTCTATGGTCACAAGGGTTGTTTTCATGTCTTGGCAAATATGAATTGAGCTGCAATAAACATTCTGCTGCAAATGTCTTTGTTGTAAAATAATTTTTGGTCATCTGGGTATATACCTTGTAGGGGAATTGCAGGATCAAATGGTAGGTCTACTTTTAGTTCCTTGAGTATTCACCAAACTTCTTTCCCAAAAGGTCATATTAGCTTGCATTCCCACCAGCAGTGTAGAAGTGTTCCCTTCTCTCCACATCCATGCCAACATCTGTAGTTTTGGGATTTTGTGATGTGGGCTAATCTTACTAGAGTCATATGATATCTCAAAGTGGTTTTGATTTGCATTTCTCTGATTATTAAGGATGATGAGCATTTTTTCATGTGTTTGGAGGCCATGTGCCCATCTTCATCAGAGAAGTTTCTGTTCAAGTTTCTTGCCCACATAGACGTGGGGTTATTTGTTCTTTTATTATTGATTAGTTTGAGTTCACTGTGGATTCTAGTTATCAGACCTTTGTCAGACGCATAACCTTTAAAAGTTTTCTCCCATTCTGAAGGTTGTCTGTTGGCTTTACTTACTATGTTCTTGGCAGTACAAAAGCTTTTTAGTTTGGTCAGATCCCAGTAATGTATTGTTGGTATTGTTTCAATTACCTGGGGGGTCCTTCTCATAAAATATTCTCCCAGGCTGGTTTTTTTCAACTGTTTTTCCCTGCACTCTCTTCTGGTATTTTTATAGTTTCATGTCTGAAGTTTAAATCTTTCATCGAGTGAGAATCAATTTTTGTTAATGGTGAAAGGTGGGGGTCCAGTTTCGGTCTTCTACAGTTGCCAGCCAGTTTACCCAGCACCATTTGTTAAATAGGGAGTCTTTCCCCCACTGAATATTTTTGATAGGCTTGTCAAAGATCAAATGACAATAAGTAGCTGGGTTCATTTCTTGGTTCTCTATTCTGTTCCATAAATCTTCCTCTCTGTTTTTGTGCCAGTACCATGCTGTTTTGATCACTATATTTATGGTATAGCCTGAAGTCTGGTAAAGTGATACCGCCTGATTTGGCTTTATTTCTGTATTGTCTTTGCTATTCGAGGTTTTTTCTGATTCCATATGAAATGAAGCACTATTTTTTCAAGCTCTTTAAAGTATGACAATGGTGCTTTAATAAGGATTGCATTAAATGTGTAGATTTATTTTACCTTTTTCTAACGTCCAACTTATGTGACAAAACTTAATTACTAAAGGGAATAAATCTATAAAGGAAGTGATAATGAGATCATACTGATGGAGAAGAAATTTTGTTTAATTTCAGAAAAATATAGAGGAGTTGTAATTGTACTCAAAAACAAACCAGAGAAGAGACATCTGTAGGCTAGACATTACAAGAGAAGGCTGAAGAGGACATTTGAGTTTCTGAGAAGTTCCCAACTTCCCCATCCACATTCACCCAATCTAAAGTGGGACTTGACAGTTACATACTCTGCCCCATATACTTATGGCTTCACATTTACTTCCTTATTCAAGGAAAAGACCAATTAGAAAAACAGACCTTGAAAATGGCAGAAGAAAGAGACACTGAATGCTTATAGTATCAATCTAGTCTTTGGGTCATAACAGTGAATGAATAAGCAAAACTCTAGATAATTGACAAGCAACCATAAGCACAATGGACATATTACACAGTGATAAAAATGAACAAACTAAAAACATATGCAATAATATTAATTCTCTAGTGTGAAAGAATAAGGGCAGCTGTATTATTATCCATGTACTCACTTCCCTTGGGTGTGCTGGTGTTGCTCAGAGAAACAAAAATAGGAAATTGTGGGTTCAACCTTATGTTCTGGACCTCCACAAATAAAGAATAATGGTATTTTAAGTACATCAATTTAACATTCTTTAATTTATAAAATTTAATAGCTTCTCTCTGATATTTAATAGTCTATCTCAAGAGCCAGTGCGATTTTCTTGATAACAGAATTCTTGGGATTCTGCTCTGCGAACCCAAACAGAAACCTGCAACCCAATGTAGGGTGTATGTGATGTGAGTATCCATTCTACAAATCTCTGTTCACTGTATGATTTATTTTATTTGAGTTATTTTCTGAGGAGCAACAAAATTTTATTACTTCATGTATTTATAAAGTCAGATGAAGAGCATATAACATAAAATATTTTCATTTTTTTCTTCTCTAAATATTCTAGAATGAGAGGAATATATAATTAAAATCTCATGTATGATTTTGACTAGATACTTATATTTTAAATTTATCAAATTCTGACATTTTAAGTCATTAAAAATCTAGAATAATTGCAATGGCACAAATATTTCAACATGGACAAAATTATACCCACATATAACCTTCATAATTTTCTGACTATTTTACTAAAAAAGAGGAGAGATGTTAACAAAAGATCTAAATTTTTCCCCTTAACGCTTTTTTCAATGAGTCTAAGACTTGCTTATTTCTCAGGCTATAGATAATGGGATTTAAAAAAGGAATTATAACAGTATAAAACAGAGAGTCTATCATATCTTGATTGCTAGCTTGTGGAGATGCAGGAAGCACATACATGAAGAGCAGAGGGCCATAGTATAAAGACACGGATAGGAGATGAGCCCCACAGGTGGAGAAGGCTTTCCTGATGCCTTTGAGGGATTTCTTTTTTAAGATTGTAAAGAGAACAAATGTGTAAGAGATAAGAACTGTTCCAATAGTTAATGCTTGAATTGAACCTGCAAAAATAAAAACCAGTCGATAATTAATAGAAGAGTCAGTACAAGAAATCTTCAATAATGGCATAATGTCACAGTAAAAGTGATGTATTATGTTGGAATTACAGAAGGTTAATCTGAACAAAAATCCTTCATGAAGTACGGCATGAAGAAAGCCACCTACAAAAGACAAGACTAATAGCCAGATGCACAGTGTGTTGTTCATAATCACTGGGTAGAGTAAAGGTTTGCATATGGCTACATAGCGATCATACGCCATTGTTGCCAAGAGAAAGCTTTCTGTGGTTAAACTGACTGCAAAGGAAAAAAATTGTATCATGCACTTGGAGAGAGATATCATCTGACTTTCAGTTAAGAAGATGACCAGCATGTTGGGAGTCACTGTAGTTGATAACCAAGTGTCCACAAAGGCTAAATTCCCGAGGAATAAGTACATGGGGATGTGAAGATGAGGGTCATTCCAGATGAGAGCAATCAGACTGAGGTTCCCCATGATTGTTATGAGGTACATCACTAAGAACATCAGGAACAGGGGGATTTTCCACTGCGGTTGGTGTGTAAGTCCTGTAAGAACAAACTCTGTCAAAAATGTTGCATTTTCCTTTTCCATGCCCTCAGCTTGTGTCCTCTAAAATAAAATAGAATAAATATGAAAGGAATATTGGCAATGTAATTATAAATTCAAATTGGTGAAGAGGATTTTAAATAAACTATATGCTAATCAAAGCCCTCATAATTTTAATTATAAATACTGTTATTGTTGGACACACATATATTAGAGTAATTAAAGAAATTTTTAAGATGCTATATTTCTTTTACAAAAATGTGCAGGAACTAGCATATTTACAACACAAGAGAGGCATTCTACATGTGTACTAAATTTACGTGGACACTGTTGAACATGGTGGAAAAGTCCTATGTCTGGGATACAAATAGTGTCAAAGGAAGAGGTTTTATGGTCCTGAAATAAAATAAATGAATTAAATGCCATGTGAAGGATCTTGAACTTTATTCTTCAGGAAATAAGCATGTACCAAAAATATTAAAAAGAGGAATAGCATCATAATTTATTTTTAAATTTATTTTTGATAGTGTAGAAAATATGCATCAAGAAAAGGAAATTGGAGTCAGGCATATTAACTAGGAACCTGTTAATAAGATCCAGGGAACCCCAAATCAGAGTAAACATGAGAATTGTCTGAGAGTATTTTTGTGGAAAATATAGGTTGTTGAGTGTATGATGCCCCATAATCATATCATTGTATACAGTTATGATTTAATAAAAAAAAAAAAGAAAAAAAAAAGAAATGAATCAAGTAGTTCAAGAATGCGTTCTAGGAATCTGAATTTTGAAAGTGCCCTCTTTAAGTGATTCAAATGCAGGTGAAGTGTCATATCTGTGTGTGACATGACATTGGAGGAGATAATGACATAGATTAAAGAGAATTCAGAATGTAGAATCTCTAGTCCTCTGTGACATATTTGAAGTGAAAGAAGTGTTCATGAAGGAGAGAGGAGTCACTTGGTGGCTTGGGAGATGATCATTAAGAACTGAGATTAAGAACTAGACGTGTCGACATGTTTCTGAAGTGAGCATCCCCTGAACTACCAGGTGAGATCTAGTCAGGAATATGAATGTGCTATAACTTGATAGAAATTATGCCTTGACATCATTGTGGTTGTAGAGGGAGTAGTTGGAGATGATCTATCCATAGGAAAGTAGACAAAGAAAGGAATGACAAGAAAAGAAACTTGAAGAAGTTACAGTAAAGAGGTAACAAAGTAGACATATGTCATTTATAAGGATAGCCAAGATCTGATCCTCTTTCCTGCCACTCGACGCTTGGTGACTGTCAGAGATCATCTACTATTCTAAGAACTGAAGAACTAGAAACTCATTTTCCCATTCCTTTTGCATCTACAGTGAAGGGACATGATATAGGCTGGCCAATGGTACATACTCATTCTACATTTGACAAGTAGAGAGAGGAAGAAAAAGGTACAGGGACAAAAGTGAATTTTGGTTTAAGGCAGAGAGGGCAGCAGTACAAGAGCTCCATGGAACGCATCCTTCATGCACATCAGTGGTATTTACAATGTGAGCTTTGTCACGGGAAGTTCAGTCTCAATAGTCCTCCCTGAGCTAGTGTGGGGCCTAACGTTGGGTATTCTGTTCCTACCAATTTTCCAGCTGAATACTCCAACATCCCTAAGAATTTCTATGTAGAACAAACATCCGTTAAATATGTTCACTTCATAATGCAACCAAGACCTGACTCCCAAAAGAGATGATGAAGAAGCAGAAAGGATATTAAGCAGGGTGATCAGAAAAGTGGGAGGGAAACTAGAAAGCTGGGTTTTGCAGTCATGAAGGAGGAAAGACATTCGCAGACAAAGTGAAATACTCTGAAAGCACAATGAGTGAATAAAGATCTTTGGGTGTAATAAATTTTAATACTTTTATTGAGAGCAGTTTTCAGTTAACATTTTGTGATATTGTTGAGGCAAAAAAAAATTCAAAGTGAATAGAAAACATGTGGCACAACAGCGTGTAGCATGAAATAAAATAAGAAATGTGGCGGGCCTTTGGCATTTTTAGACAAATGTACGTTTTTTCTGTAGAACATTTAAATAAACATCTCTCAAAGAGGAGGAAAGATGAGAGTATGGAAGGAAAAGAAGAGAGAAGAAAGAGAAATTTAGGAAAGTGTAAAAAATGAGAGAAAGAGAAATAAAGAATGAAAAAGGCACGTAGCCTTTGTTAAAGGTTGTCAACTCTAGAAATCTTTCTTCTTTCTTTTAGTCAACATCCAACTTTATTTTCATACGGAATTAACATATGAGAGACTTGATTTTCAATTTTGCTTTATAAAATTTGTGCTTTTCTTAAATTTACTAACACTGACTGAAAGTTCTTTCCATATATTTTTTTAATTTTTTGAGACAGGGCCGCATGCTGTTACCCAGGCTGGAGTAGCATGATCATAGCTTACTGCAGCCTTGAACTCCTTGAATGTATCCTCCTGTCTCTCAAGTAGGTGGGACTACACATACACGTTGCCAAGCCTGGTTCATTTTTTTTTTTTTTTTACTGTTGGCAGAGACAGAGTCTTGCTATGTTGCTCAAGCCAGTTTTGAACTCCTGGCCTTAAGTGATCCTCCTACCTCAGTTTCTCAAAGTGCTGGGATTACAGGTATGAGCCAAAGTGGCTGGTATCTTTCCATATTTAAAAGTTGCTTTACTTTATTCTGACAGTGATTGAAAGTGACACTCTAGAGAAATTCTGCTGATTACTTGAGTGGACTTTCCTCTCTGCCAGTTCATTTTTTTAGCAGAATATAATTGAAGCAAATGACTTGAACCTGATACAGAAATAGATATAATTAATAGAAATGATTATAAGTGTCAAACATGCATTTAGAATTGACTTATTCCATAAAATTCTAAATCACTAAATACTTGAAAATATTCAGATTCAAATTGTGTGTATGTGGGAACTCATTCAGTTATAACTATTAGAGAGAGGAGTACAGTGAAATTTTCTGCATATTCCTTACATATGATATATATAGTGTGTATACACATGTATATATATGTATACACAGTTGTATACACATACATGTATACACATATATATACATGTGTGTATATATATGTATATAAACACATATATATAACTGTCACCTTATCATCAGAATGGGTGACAGGATACAGGATTTAATATTTAAGTGACTGACCTTACAAGTAGTAATGAGAAAATGTGATTAAAAAGAACACATACATTTGTATCAGAGTAATCAGAAATAATTAAAATAAAGATCATTATGACTTGAATCTTTAAACCCAGTTTTAAATAGTCTAATGTTCTATTTCAACACAAGCTACCTTACACAATAAGTATAATAAGATTAACAAAATAATATGGTATCATTAAAAGAATAATTCTTTTATACTTTTATACTTCTTCTAATACTTTTCATATCCATATGTACTTATGAAAATAAAATATAAAGATAATCCAATAAGACTTATCCAATTTTAAACTGGCTAACTCTACAACTTGTACACATAATCTAAAGTTATAGTAAATTAAATGACATTTTTATCTTTTCTATAGAGTATAATGAAGATTAGAAATCATTTCTCTCTTACCTGTATCTTAAAAGAAATCGTGATCTCTGAAAAGTGTTAGGCATTCTAACGTGGAAAAAAATACAATAGAAGAAGAAGAAGAATGCCAAAACACAGGTACCAATTCATTGGACTCTCCTTCATTTTGGAGGTTTCATTTCCCAATCTCAGAAAAATGTTGTTTAGATTAATTTGTGTTGAAGAAAAGAGGCAGCCACTGGTACAACTGTGTGCTTTTGCCATAAGCGGAAGATTTGAAAGAGAAATAAGAGTGCCAGAGAATTCCCCATGGAACAAATTGAAGGTGTTCTACTGGGCATAGTGGATTGGAATGTTTATGAGAAGTCCATGTTGTCCCAAAGGCTATTACAAACTCCTGGAATCATAAATATCATTTTATTATTGATGCATATGTAGGACAGAAAACCAATGATATGGACACAGTTAGGAGATTAGGTTAGGAGATTAGTTTAGCTAGAAGAAAACCAAGTGTTATTCATCAATGGGAGAATGACTCAGAAGGCGTTTGAGAGATCTTTGAGGCTGCTGTATCCATAATAGGCCCAGAGTACCAAGGCTTTGAGGGCAGAATGTTTTCAAAGGAGGGGCTCGGGGCACCTATGAAACCTTGGGACTTATTGCTTAAGGCCACTTTTAGTGTCCGCTCCCTTAGTTGTGGCATAGTTCTCCTTGGCCACCCCAGACAGGATTCAGGTGAGTCCAGGTGCAATTTAAGCTATTCTTGCAGAGGACACAAGCATTAAGCTTTGTCAGTGTCCCTGTGCTGCTAATTCTTTAGGAATGCAGAGTGCAAGAACTGTGGAGGCATGGCTTCCTCCATGTAGATTTCAAAGGATGCTTCAGAAAAACTCACAGCTTAGCAGAGACACCCCTGAGAGGCTCCACTATGGCAATTCCCAGCAGTTCTTTGGTAGCCATGGGAGCTGTGGTGTGGTCTGCACCCAGCAACCCACAGAGGTGGGCTTCCTTGGAATGTTCGGAACCCAACCCCAGCCACACTGTGTTTGCAAGATAAGACATGGAGTCAAAAGTTATTCCCAAGTTTTAAGATTTAAGGTTGCTTTCTCTGTTAGGTTTTGGACTTACTTGACACCTGTTAGCTCTTTCTTGTTTCCTGTTTCTCCCTTTTAAAGTAGGAGTGTCTGTTCTGTGCCTGTCCTACGATTGTATTTTGGAAGCAGGAAACTTGTTTGATTTTATAGGTTTATAGCTGGCCAGTAATTGCCTCAAAATAAAACATATCTTTGGATCTCACCCATATCTAATTTAGATGAGACTACACCTGAGACTTTGGAGTTGATGCTGGAATGATTTATAACTTTTTGGACTATTGGAATGGTATGAATGTATTCTGCATTGGAAAAGGACATGAGGTTGGAGAGGGCTTTCCTGTGGATAGAATGGCATGATTTTAATGTGTTTCCTCTAAGATTTTACTTACAACTAATGTGATGCTATTAAGATTGAGGACTTTATGAGTAGGTATGTGGCCTCTTTCCGTTTGGAATGAAATCAAGGCCCTTATAAAAGAGCCTTCACATAGCCTTGGATTCATTTGTCCTGCCTTCTACCACATGAGGACACAGCTTTTCTCCCCTCCAAAAAATTCAGCTGAAAGGTGCCTTCTTAGAAGCAGAGAGGAGTCCCTGTGCAATCCTACCTAATGGCACCATGGTCTTGAACTTTGGAATTGTAAATTTCTGGGTTTATAAATTTCTGTGGTCTTCAGTCATAGGAGCGCATATACACTAAGACAATGTTTGTAGCTCATGTGAATATCCACCCAAGTGTTATCTCAGCAGAGGAGGATTTTAATAATCAAGACATAAAAAGGATAGAATGAACATTCTGTGGACACCATAGTCTTCAAATGACCACGATGGAGACTTATGCATGGGCTCAGCAATATGTACTTCCACTTACCAAAGCTGGTCTGCAAGTCACCATTCAATCAGGTGGCATGTTGGTTACACTGTACTGCTTTTTATTATAGCAGTGTTTTGTTTCTGGATTAGATACTTACTCTGGATACAGAAATGCCTTCTCTATGCACAGTGCTTCAGTCAAAGCTACTAACCATGGACTTTTAGAATTTCTTATTAATTGTTATGGTATTCTACACAGCCTTCTTTTTGAGCAAGAAAATAACTTCAAAGCCAATGAATTGGGGCAATGGGGCCATGTTAATGGAATTCACTGATTTTACCATATTTCCATGATCCCTACCATCCTGAAATAGCCAGTATAATAAAACCATGGAATTAATTTAAACACATTTACAGTACCATCTAGGTGCCAATACTTTGCAGGGCTGGAAAAAGATTCTCCAGTAGGCAGTAGATTATCTGAATTAGCTTCTTTTTTTTTTAATTTTTTAATTTTTTTATTGTTAAATCATAGCTGTGTACATTAGTGCAATCAAGGGGTACAATGTGCTGGTTTCATATATAATCTGAAATATTCTCATCAAACTGTTCAACATAGCCTTCATGGCATTTTCTTAGTTATTGTATGAAGACATTTGTATTCTACCTTTAGTAAGTTTCGCCTGTACCCATTCTAAGATGCACCGTAGGTGTGGCCCCACTCATTACCTTCAATTAGCTTCTAATGTATGGTGCTGTTTCTTTCATGGCAGGAGTCATGAGCCTAGAAATAGAAACAATTGCAATGGGACTGGGACCATTCTGTACCTCTAGTGACCCACTAGCAAAGTTTCCTTCTTGTTCCTACACTTTTATGCTCAGCTGGCCTAACAGGCTTAGTTCCAAAGAGGGACACACCATGATTCCATTTTATTGGAAGTTAAAACTTCCACCCAGGCACTTTGGTCATCTTATCTCTCTGAATCAATTGGCTAAGAAAGGAATGACTATGATGATTGGGGTGATCTTGACTACTAAAGAGAAATTGGACTACAAATCCATAATAGAGGTAGAGAAGACTATGTCCAGTATTAGAAGAGTACTAGGAGATCACTCAGTATTATCGTGTTCTATGATTAGATTGCTCCCATTCAATATTATGTTTGTGAGATTCCTTCATGTTGTTTTGCTGTGTAGTTCCATTGTTACACTGATGGGAAAGTATTTTCCTAGATAACTTGTAGTATATTTACATGCTCTAGCATTTGGACCTTTAGACTATATCTAGCTTTCTTTCATTACAATAATGTTGTACATGTCTCTTGTATTCATATGTGGGAGATTATGCATTTTATTTACCTGAATTGAAAGTGTTGGGCTCTTCATCATATTTGTGTTGAGCTTTACTGGTAATGCCATCTTTCCTCATTAGTTAACTACACGATACACTCCACCCATAACATATGAGAGTCCCTTTTGCTTCACATTATGATAAATACTATATGACAGTATTTTACTAGTATACAACAAAATTTTAATTGCAGCTATGTATTTCTTTTTAAATATAATTACAGTAGAATCTCCATAGTTGACCACCTCCCTACATTGACCATCTCCTTAAGTTGACCTAATTTTCATAGACTGGACATGCACCACATGTACATATCAGTATGGTAGGCCTAGTTCCTTACGTTGACCACGTTTACATTTGACCAATTTGTTTCAGTCCCTTGGGTGGTCAACTTACAGAGGTTCTACTGTATATATAGTTTCTTTTTTAAGAAAGAAGAATGTGTAGTCCCAAATGCAGGCTTTGCACAAGTGTGTATTTTATCTTTTTCTAACATCCAACTTATGTGACAAAACTTATTTACTAAAGGAAATAAATCTGTAAAAGAAGTGAAATGAGATCACACTGATGAACTAGAAATTTTGTTGAATTTTAGAAAAGTATAAAGGAGTTGTGATTATACTGAAAAACAAAGCAGAGAAGAGGCATCTGTAGACTAGACATGCACAAGAGAAGGATGCAGAGGACATCTGAGTTTCTGAGAAGCTCCCAACTTCCCCATCCACATTCACCCAATCTAAAGTGGAACTTGACAGTTACATACTCTGCCCCATATACTTATGGATTCACATCTACTTCCTTATTCAAAGAAATTGCCAGTTAGAAAAACAGACCTTGAAAATGGCAGAAGAAAGAGACACTGAATGCTTATAGTATCAATCTAGTCTTTGGGTCGTAACAGTGAATGAATAAGCAAAACTCTAGATAATTGACAAGCAAACATTAGCACAATGGACATATCACACAGAAATAAAAATTAACAAATTAAAGACATATGCAATAATATTAATTCTCTAGTGTGAAAGAATAAGGGCAACTGGATTATCATCCATCTACTCACTTCCCTTAGGTGTGCTGGTATCTCTCAGAAGAAAAAAAAAAAGCAAATTGTTTGATCCAATCTTATGTACTGGGCCTCCAGAAATAAGGAATAATGGTATTTATTTTAAGTATGTAAATTTAACATTCCTTAATTTATAAGATTGAATAGCTTCTCTCTGGTATTTAACAGTCTATCTCAGAAGCCAGTGCATTTTTCTTGATAACAGAATTCCTGGGAATCTGCTCTGCTCACCTAAACAGAAACCTGTTACCCAATGTAGGGTATATGTGATGTGAGTATCCATCCTATAAACCCCTGTTCACTGCATGGTTTATCTTACTTGAGTTATTTTCTGAGAGGCAACAAAATTTTATCACTTCACGTATTTATAAAGTCACATGAAGTGCATATAACCTATAAAATATTTTCATTTTTTTCTGCTTTAAATATTCTAGAATGAGAGAAATATATGACTAAAATTTCATGTATGGTTTTGAATATTTTAAATTATTAAATTCTAACATTTTAAGTCATTAAAAATCTAGAACAATTGCAATTGCAAAAAAATTTCAACATGTACAAAATTATACCCACACATAACCTATATCATTGTGACTATTTTACCAAAAAAGAGGAGAGATATTAACAAAAGATCTAAACTTTTCCCCTTAATGCTTTTTTAAATGAGTCTAAGACTTGCTTATTTCTCAGACTATAGATAATGGGATTTAAAAACGGAATTATAACAGTATAAAACAGAGAGTCTATCATATCTTGATTGCTAGCTTGTGGAGATGCAGGAAGCACATACATGAAGAGGAGAGGGCCATAGTATAAAGACACGGATAGGAGATGAGCCCCACAGGTGGAGAAGGCTTTCCTGATGCCTTTGAGGGATTTCTTTTTTAAGATTGTAAAGAGAACAAATGTGTAAGAGATAAGAACTGTTCCAATAGTTAATGCTTGAATGGAACCTGCAAAAATAAAAACCAATTGATAATTAATAGAAGAGTCAGTACAAGAAATCTTCAATAATGGCATAATGTCACAGTAAAAGTGATGTATTATGTTGGAATTACAGAAGGTTAATCTGAACAAAAATCCTTCATGAAGTACGGCATGAAGAAAGCCACCTACAAAAGACAAGACTAATAGCCGGATGCACAGTGTGTTGTTCATAATCACTGGGTAGAGTAAAGGTTTGCATATGGCTACATAGCGATCATACGCCATTGCTGCCAGGAGAAAACACTCCGTGGTTACACTGACTACAAAGGAAAAAAACTGTATCATGCACTTGGAGAGAGAGATCATCTGACTCTCAGTTAAGAAGATGACCAGCATGTTGGGAGTCACTGTAGATGATAACCAAGTGTCCACAAAGGCTAAATTCCCAAGGAATAAGTACATGGGGATGTGAAGGTGAGGGTCATTCCAGATGAGAGCAATCAGACCAAGGTTGCCCACAATCGTGATGAGATATATCACCAAGAATATAAGGAACAGGGGGATTTTCCACTGTGGTGGATGTGTAAGTCCTGTGAGAATGAACTGTGTCAGCAAAGTTGCATTTTCTTTTTCCATGACCTCACTTGGTGTTTTCTGAAATAAAATGCAGAAAATGTAAAAAATATATATTCACTATGTAATTAAGACAAGTGGAAATTCTGGGATGGAAGTTGGGAAAAACCCGAAGTGTTATCAGATTGATTGCCTTTCAATTTTATGTATTACCACTAAACTGAAGGAAACTATATGTAGGAATAAAAGAAGGCAACAAAAATACAATAACTTTCCATTGAAATTATACACTAGATTTAACAGAATTAGAAAAAAATGAGAGGTATTCTGAGCATTTATGAGGACGCAGTTGAATATGATAAAGAGATCCTATGTCTGAGATAAGGGACTCAAGGTCAAGAGATAAACCTACATTCATAAAGGAATTAAATGCCATTTAAAAAATGTTGAACTTTAATTCTCTGGCAATAGTCATGCATTGAAAACTTTTCAAATCGGGAACAGCATATTATGAAATATTTTTTAAATTGAATATTTTGTAGCATAGAAAACAGGCAGCAAGTAGTGGAAAATGGAGTCAGAAATACTAATCAAGATGCTGCTGCTAAAACAAACAAACAAACATATAGGTGGGGTGCGGTGGCTCATGCCTGTAATCCCAGCCCTCTGCGAGGCTGAGGCAGGTGGATTGCCTGAGCTCACAGGTTCGAGACCAGCCTGAGCAAGAACGAGACCCCGTCGCTAAAAATAGCTGGGCATTGTGGTCCGTGCCTGTAGTTCCAGCTACTCGAGAGGCTGAGGCAAGAGAATTGCCTGAGCCCAAGAGTTTGAGGTTCTGTGAGCTATGATGGCACCACACTCTACCGAGGGGTACAGAGTAAAAATCTGTCTGAAAAAAAAAAAAAAAAAAAAGATGATGTTGCTATTTCCAGGGATTCCTGCAAAACACATTACAGATCAGAATTATATGAGGGAGTTTTTTTTGTTTTTGTTTTTGGTTTTGGTTTTTTTGTGTGAGAAATACTGATTGCAAAGTAACACTGTAGAAATAGAGACGGAAATACCAGGGTGGACCTAGGAATCTTCATTTTGAAAGTGTTTCCCAATTGATTCAAATGCACATGAAATGATTACAGCATGAATTATACGACATTGCAAGTGATGAGAAGAACAGAAGGATAGATTCAAGGAGCTCAAAATATAGAGTCACTAGGACTGGTTGCCTATTAGATGTGGAGGGGATGGTTGGTAAAGGAGAGTTGAGTCACTTGGTTACTGGGTAGAAGTTCATCAAAACTGAGACTGAGAACTTAGGTCCATTGGCAAAATATGGAAGAGTCCTCAGTAGCCCCCACCTAATAGATACAAAGTAGGGGAATATGGCACACTACAGGAGTGAAGGACTCAAATAGAACTTGAACTTATCCTAACAAATGTGAACAATGTAAACTAATCATGTACAATTATATTAATCCAAAATTCAAAAAACAAACAAAGAAAAAAAAAAAAAACGAGGGTCCACTGAACATTTAGGTGATATAACTTAATAGCATAAGTGCATAAATCCATTAAATCTTTTAAAAAAATGATGACATGATGACTTTTGAGTCATGGGAGTAGCTGACAGCATAGTTATAGACCACCTATTGGAGAGTATATAGAACAAGGGAAGAAGAACAAGATAAACCTTGAACTTATATTAGGTGAAAAAGTGGATAGAGTAGTCTCCCTTAGTTTGCCATTGTTTTATTTAGCCATGATCAACTGCACTCTAAAATATTACACACAATATGATACAGGGTCAGGCGATTTAGTTTGCAAATTCATCCTAACGTTCTGCATACTTCATTGCTAAATGTCACTACAGTCACTTTTGAAGTACTGCTCTTGAGAAGCAAAGTACCAACGCCAGCACCTAGTTCACCTTTGAAAACAATTGTCGAGCTCCTTTTTTGAAATGGCCATCAGAGATCTCACGGCATGAAGGTCTGACAGTTCAGGTCACAAACTTGCCACTGTGTGCCTACACTGGCAGCACTGTAAAAACAACTTGGTAAGGTTTCATAACCTTGGTACGTCAGTGTCACAGCTGTGTTCATGTCAACATGTGGCAGTGTCTTGCTGAACCACATTTACTCTTGTTGTTGCATGTTTTTGTGTGCTGCGCAATGGCAGCTCTGATGGTCACTCCTAAAAAGAGTTTCAAAATTGCTTTGACGCTTTGAAGGGTGGACTAGGCACTGGAATCAGTGAATAGCTTCCCAGAGGAGTACTTCAAAGGTGACCATAGTGCTACTCAGCAATGAGGGGTGCAGCACTTTTTCTAGGATGAATTCTCTGCAATGAAGTGTGCAGCACTTTTCATGGGACAAGTTTATGAACTAATTGTCAGATCTCATATTTTAAGGCAGAGAAGTTACACTGACATAACTTTTAATAGAGCATACTGTAATAATTGTTGTGTTTTATTATCAGTAATTGTTGTTAAATCTAACTCTGGCCAACCTATAAACCAAACTTTATCACAGGTAGTATGTATAGGAGAAAACATAGCACAGAATATGTGGGGTTCAGTACTATTCAACATTTTTTTAGGCATTGATCAGGGGGTCTTGGAATGTATGCCCTATAAAAAGGGGGAATGACTGCATATGTCATTTATTAGATGACAACATCTGATCCCCTTTTCTACCACATGATTCTTTGTGATAAGCAGAGACTACCTTTTACTTTAGAAGCAAACAAAGCTATGAAGATATTTTCCCATCCTCCTTACTCCTAGAGTAAGGGACTTGATCTATGTTTGTCCTTTCAAATCTGCCCAAATTAGATTGGGGATATAGAAAGAAAGAGAGACAATTACAAGGTCAAAGAGAATTTGGGGGGTGGTGCCTGTAGCTCAGTGGGTAGGATGCCGGCCACATACACCGAGGCTGGCAGGTTCAAACCCAGCCCGGGCCAGCTAAAATCAACAATCACAACTGCAACAAAATAGTTGCAAGTAGTAAAAGTAATAAAATCAGTAAGATTCCCAGAGAGCGTCAGGTGTAATCATTGTATAAACAAAGATTTTTTTTTATAGTATCAGCTACTGTGGAGGCTGAGGCAAGAGAATTGCTTGAGCCCAAGAGTTTGAGGTTGCTGCTCTGAACTATGATGCCATGGCACTCTACTGAGGGTGACATACTGAGACTCTGTCTCAAAAAAAAAAAAAAAAAGAATTTTAGTGCAAAAAACAGTGAAAGCAGCAATATTAAGACTCCAGCAAATATACCTGCATCCACTACTATGACACTGACCTTGTTGGGCATCTGAACGTCAGCAGGAGTAAGAGCAGCATCCATTGAGCTAATGTTGGGACATGATTGCTGCTATTGACTTGCTGGTCTGCTTGCTTCTTCTACAACCCATTTTTCCAGTTGATTCTTCAAACCATGGCAATTTTTCTGTGTTAGAGACAATATCCATTCTATAAACTACTTTCTTTTGTCAACCAAAGCCTTTACTCAAACAAAAGGAAGACTAGAGAGACACCAGAAAAGGATACCAGGCCAAGTAATCAGGGAAGCAGGAGGAATGCTGAAAACCTGAGTGTGTGGACCTGAGGAGAGGACAGCTTTTCAAGGACAAAGTGAAGGACAGGGCCACATATCAAAATAAATGCTTTAGTAGAAGGAGGAGTGAACAGAGATCACTGAGTGTGGAAATCAGGGAATGTTTAGCGGCTTTCCTGGGAGCACTTTCTATTCTGTGATAGAATTGAGGTGAGAGAATAATGAGAATTAAATGAGTAACAAGTGTCACAACAGCAAGTGAAATAAAACGGAGCACTCTCAGAAATGAGGAGAATAGTTGGCATTTGTCTGCTGGCATTTTTCTGCTGCCATAGACAAATGCAAATTATTTTCTAAAGAACTTAGAACTTTAATGAAAGTTTTCAAAGATAGAAAAGAGTAAGAGCTGGAGAGGAGAAGGGGAATAGAGAGGTGGAAAGGGAAACTTGGCTGGGTGAAAAGAGAACAAGAGGAAGAAGAAAAGTAGGTAGAGAAGGACAGACACATATATGGATCAGAAAAGGCAAAGCAAAGGGACTGGAGAAGGCAAGCCCTGGAGAAAGGCTGAAGACTGAATAAAGGAGAAAGGTCAGAGGCTTGAGGGGTCAATGTTTGTGTCAACCCCAGACTTAGTAAAAGATGTCAAGCCTGGACTCTTTACTTTTTCTGTTATTCAAAATTCAACTTTTATGTTCCTTTGAATTAAAACATTTAATTTTAAATTTTACTTTCCAAACTTTGTGTTGTTCGTAAAGATATCAACATTTCCTGAAACATCTTTACATATTTATTAATAAAAATTGCTTTATGTTTGTTTATACAATGATTACACCTGACACTCTCTGGGAATCTTCCTGATTTTACTACTTGGGAACATAGTTTTTGTCCACAATTTTTTTTGACCTGAATAAAACAAAGACTAGAAACTAATACAGATTATAAAACTGGCAAAGCTAATAATTCCAGTTATTAAATGCACCTTTATTTGATATGATTTTCTTTGATGTAATCCTAAAATATATTTGTAATGATCAGTTTATTATTTCATAAAGTTTAGTATTTACTACTTTTTAGTAGTAAAGTTTAGTATTTTCAAATTACCTACCTGAAAATTTTCAAATTCAATTTGTGTGTGGATACTTATTAAACCATAAAGGCTGGAATTTATGAAGTAATAAACTGATTATTAGAAATACATTTTCTCTATGATATACAAATTATTAATATTTTTATTTATGATAACTAAACTAATAACTGTCGGGAGGGTGAAAGAATATAGGAGTGACTTACCTTAAAAGTTTTATTCGGAATATATACCTAATTCAACTGAATGAGGATTTATATTTGAATCATCAGAAAGATGGTTTATATAAGAATCATTATGACAGAATTTCTAAATTAGTTTTTAAGTATTTATTTTTCAATTCACCAGAATTTGTCTTATAAATTCATTAAATTAAGTAAACAAGATCAAAATGTTAAAGGAGAAAAATCCATCTTATAGCTATTTTGTTTATCCAGATTAAGTCATGATAATAAAATATACTGAAAATGTACTATTTGCTCTCCATTTCTCACCCATCTTCTCTGGCATCTTCTAAATCCAATCTAAATCATTATAAATTAAACATCACTTTAAACTATACATATATACACACATGCACATACATGTATGACAGTGAATATTACAGAAATTGCATCTCTCTTACTCATCATATCTTGAAAAAATTGTGGAGTTCCTGAATAGTGCTAGTCTTTCTAAAGCACAAAAAAACGACAGTAGCAAAGGAATGCCAATAACAAAGACAGCAATTTGTTGCACAGTGATTCATTTTGTAAGCTTCATTTCCCAAGCTCAGAATAATGTGGTTTTTGTAAATTTGCTTTCAACATGAGAGTCAACCAATGATACAACAGGGTGGTTTTGCTAGAAAAGGAAGGAGTGAGAAATTCCCGAGAGCATCTGAGGATTTCCTGTAGGAAGATAAGGTGTAGCTCTTCTACTGGGCACTGTGGATTTGGACAGATTGTCCCACAGGTCATTACGGTGTTTGAAATGATAAGCAACCATTAACTGCAGTTCTTTTAACACGTGAAAATTTTAATAACTAAAACTATGAAAAGACAGTTCTTTTAACAACTGAAATTACACTTTACGCCACTATTTTCCACAGGTAATACTTAAGATGTGTCCAGGCAAACATCAGCTGAGATAGATAGATAGAGGATAGACAGATAAATGATAGATAGGAAGAAAGAAAGAAAGAAAGAAAGAAAGAAAGAAAGAAAGAAAGAAAGAAAGAAAGAAAGAAAGAAAGAAAGAAAAAGAAAGAAAGAAAGAAAGAGGAAAGTTTGTTGCTCTGAAAACCTTTATTAGTATGGTCTTGCCTAAGCTAATCAAAACATATTAATAATTTTTTTTTTCTAGAGACAGAGTTTTACTTTCTTGCCCTTGGTAAGAAAGTGTGTGTGGTATCACAGCTCACAGCAACCTCCGGCTCCTGGTCTTAGGTGATTCTCTTCTCTCAGCCTCCCAAGTAACTGGGACTACAGTCACCCGCCAGAACACCCGGCTATTTTATTTTGGGCAGTTTGGCCAGGGCTGGTTTGAACCCACCACCCTCTGTGTATGGGGCCGGCGCCCTACTCACTGAGCTACAGGAACTGCCCAACATACTAATAATTTTAATGTGGCCAAAGATCTAGATTTCACTAAGGAGTCAACACCAAGTAAAGTTGTCCTCATGCAAATTGCAGCTCAAATTCAGAAATAAACTAGCTTCCCAGCTTTCATCTGACAGAAATGCTACTAGGCAAAGAGGGAAGAGCCAAGGAAAAACAAAGATAAAGAACCACGGTGGGTTGGGTGATATTTCTAGTTATTTGTCATCTATAATTCTTCTCTGGTTAAGTGTCTGTTCAAATCTTTTCCCCATTTTGAAATTATGTTTTGTTATTATTTAGTTCTGAGACCTCTTTTAAAATTCTAGATACAAACTTTTCACCAAACACATGATTTGCAAATATTTTCTTTAACTCACTCAGAAACTTCTGATCAAACTCCAACTTCCACACTGGCAAAAGGATTAAAAATGCCCACTAGACTTTCGAAAAACTCAATACCCAAAATTTCACCAAACTTATCAATACTCTCCATTAATGTGAATGGCTTAAACTGCGCTATAAAGAGACAGGTTAGCTGACTGGATACAAAAACTCAGGCCAGACATTTGTTGCATACAAGAGTCACATCTTAACTTAAAAGACAAATACAGACTCAGGGTGAAAGGATGGTCATCCATATTTCAGGCAAATGGTAACCAGAAAAAAGCAGGTGTTGCAATTTTATTTGCGGATACAATAGGCTTTAAACCAACAAAAGTAAGGAAGGACAAAAATGGTCACTTCATATTTGTTAAGGGTAAGACTCAATATGATGAGATTTCAATTATTAATATCTATGCACCCAACCAGAATGCACCTCAATTTATAAGAGAAACTCTAACAGACATGAGCAACTTGACTTCCTCCAACTCTATAATAGTCGGAGATTTTAACACTCCTTTGGCAGTGATGGATCGATCCTCCAACAAAAAGCTGAGTAAAGAAATTCTAGATTTAAATCTAACCATCCAGCATTTAGATTTAGCAGACATCTATAGAACATTTCATCCCAACAAAACTGAATACACATACTTCTCATCAGCCCACGGAACTTACTCCAAAATTGATCACATCTTAGGTCACAAGTCTAACCTCAGTAAATTTAAAGGAATAGAAATTATTCCATGCATCTTTTCAGACCATCATGGAATAAAACTTGAGATGAGTAACAACAGGAATCTGCATACTCATACAAAAACAAGGAAGTTAAATTACCTTATGCTGAAAGATAGCTGGGTCAGAGATGAGATCAAAAAGGAAATTGCCGAATTTTTGGAACAAAATGACAATGAAGACACGAACTACCAGAACCTCTGGGATACCGCAAAGGCAGTTCTAAGAGGGAAATTTATAGCACTGCAAACCTTCCTCAGGAGAATGGAAAGAAAGGAAGTAAGCAACTTCTTTTTTTATTGTTGGGGATTCATTGAGGGTACAATAAGCCAGGTTACACTGAGGAAGTAAGCAACTTAATGGGACATCTCAAGAGACTGGAAATGGAAGAACACTCCAACCCCAAATCCAGTAGAAGAAAAGAAATAACCAAAATCAGAGCAGAACTAAATGAAATTGAAAACAAAAGAATAATACAACAGATCAATAAATCAAAAAGCTGGTTTTTTGAAAAGGTCAACAAAATAGATAAACCTTTGGCCAACCTGATCAGGAAAAAAAGAGTAAAATCTCTAATCTCATCAATCAGAAATAACAAAGATGAAATAACAACAGACTCCTCAGAAATCCAAAAAATCCTTAATGAATATTACAAGAAACTTTACTCTCAGAAATACGAAAACCTGAAGGAAATTGACCATTACTTGGAAGCACATCACCTTCCAAGATTTCACCAAAATCAAGTGAAAATGTTGAATAGGCCCATATCAAGTTCGGAAATAACATCAACCATATAAAATCTCCCCAAAATGAAAAGCCCGGGACCAGATGGTTTTACGTCAAAATTCTACCAAACCTTTAAAGAGGAATTAGTACCTATATTACTCAACCTGTTCCAAAAGGTAGAAAAGAAGGAAGACTACTAAACACGTTCTATGAAGCAAACATCACCCTGATCCCCAAACCAGGAAAAGACCCAACAAGAAAAGAAAATTATAGACCAATATCACTAATGAATATAGATGCAAAAATATTCAACAAGATTCTAACAAACAGAATCCAGCAACATATCAAACAAATCATACATCATGACCAAATTAGTTTTATCCCAGGGTCTCAAGGCTGGTTCAATATACGTAAATCTATAAATGTAATCCAGCACATAAACAAATTAAAAAACAAAGACCATATGATTCTCTCAATCGATGCAGAAAAAGCTTTTGATAACATCCAACATCCCTTCATGATCAGAACACTTAAGAAAATTGGTATAGAAGGGACATTTCTTAAACTGATAGAGGCCATCTATAGCAAACCCACAGCCAATATCATATTGAATAGATTTAAATTGGAATCATTTCCACTCAGATCTGGAACCAGACAAGGTTGCCCATTGTCTCCATTGCTCTTTAACATTGTAATGGAAGTTTTAGCCACTGCAATTAGGGAAGAAAAGGTGATCAAGGGTATCCACATAGGGTCAGAAGAGATCAAACTTTCGCTCTTCGCAGATAATATGATTGTATATCTGGAAAATACTAGGGACTCTACTACAAAACTCTTAGAAGTGATCAAGGAATACAGCAGCGTCTCAGGTTACAAAATCAACATCCATAAATCAGTAGCCTTTATATATACCAACAATAGTCAAGCTGAAAAAACAGTCAAGGACTCTATTCCGTTCACAGTAGTGCCAAAGAAGATGAAACATTTGGGAGTTTATAAAACAAAGGACATGAAAGATCTCTATAAAGAGAACTATGAAACTCTAAGAAAAGAGATAGCTGAGAATGTTAACAAATGGAAAAATATGCCATGCTCATGATTGGGAAGAATCAACATTGTTAAAATGTCCATACAACCCAAAGCAATATATAATCTCAACGCAACCCCATTAAAGCTCCACTGTCATACTTTAAAGATCTTGAAAAAAACAATACTTTGTTTTATATGGAATCAGAAAAAACCTCGAATAGCCAAGACATTACTCAAAAATAAAAACAAAGCAGGAGGAATCATGCTACCAGACCTCAGACTATACTACAAATCCATAGTGATCAAAACAGCATGGTACTGGCACAAAAACAAAGTAGATGCCTGGAACAGAATAGAGAACCAAGAGATGAATCCAGCTACTTACCATTATTTAATCTTTGACAAGCCAATTAAAAACATTCAATGGGGAAAAGATTCCCTATTTAACCAATGGTGCTGGGTGAACTGGCTGGCAACCTGTAGAAGACTGAAACTGGACCCACACCTCTCACCATTAACCAAGATAGACTCTCACTGGATTAAAGATTTAAACCTAAGACATGAAACTATAAAAATACTAGAAGAGAGTGCAGGGAAAACCCTTGAAGAAATTGGGTTGGGCGAGTTTTTTATGAGAAGGACCCCCCAGGCAATTGAAGCTGTTTCAAAAATACACTATTGGGACTTGATCAAACTAAAAAGCTTCTGAACAGCCAAGAACACAGTAAGTAAAGCAAGCAAACAGCCTTCAGAATGGGAGAAGATATTTGCAAGTTATGTCTCTGACAAAGGTTTAATAACCAGAATCCACAGAGAACTCAAACGCATTAGCAAGAAAAGAACAAGGGATCCCATCACAGGCTGAGCAAGGGTTTTGAAGAGAAACTTCTCTGAAGAAGACAGGCACACGGCCTTCAGACATATGAAAAAATGCTCATCATCTTTAATCATCAGAGAAATGCAAATCAAAACTACTTTGAGATATCATCTAACTCTAGTGAGACTAGCCTACATCACAAAATCCCCACACCAGAGATGTTGGTGTGGATGTGGAGAAAAGGGAACACTTTTGCACTGCTGGTGGGAACGCAAATTAATACATTCCTTTTGGAAAGGGATATGGAGAACACTTAGAGATCTAAAAATAGATCTGCCATTCAATCCTGTAATCCCTCTACTGGGCATATACCCAGAAGACCAAAAATCGCATCATAACAAAGATATTTGTATCAGAATATTTATTGCAGCCCTATTCATAATTGCTAAGTCATGGAAGAAGCCCAAGTGCCCATCAATCCACGAATGGATTAATAAATTGTGGTATATGTACACCATGGAATATTATGCAGCCTTAAAAAAAGATGGAGACCTCTTTCATGTTTACATGGATGGAGCTGGAACATATTCTTCTTAGTAAAGTGTCTCAAGAATGGAAGAAAAAGTACCCAATGTACTCACCCTTATTATGAAACTAATGTAGGACCCCCACATGAAAGCTATAACCCAGTTATAACCTAAGAATAGGGAGAAGGGGGAAAGGAAAGGGGGGGAGGTAGGTGGAGGGAGAGGGATTAATGGGATTACACCTGCGGTGCATCTTACAAGTGTATATGTGAATCCTAGTAAATGTGCAATGTAAAGGTCTTAGCAAAATAACTAAGAAAATGCCACGAAAGCTAGTTATAGTGTGACGAAAATGTGTCAAACGGCCTATGAACAAAGTGTATGGTGCCCCATGATCATACTAATGTACACAGCTATGATTTAATTAAAAAAAAAAAAAGAAAAAAATCTATGCGTTGTAAACTGTGGGTTTTTTCTTTTTGATTTTTATGATTTTTTGAGAAATAGAAATTTTAGTTTGAATAAAGTTAATTTAACATTTTTCCTTTTGCAGTTTATGGTTTTAGTGTTTTATTTCTAGGCTGTATATTTAGGTCTATGACTAGTTTGATTCAATTTTTGCATATTATCAGGAGCAAAGTGGCTTTTTTTTTTTGCACATGTAAATTCTATTTTTCTAACATTATTTCTCATAACTTTTTTTTCTGCACTGAGTTACCTTTGCAGCTTTGTCCAGAATCAGCTGTCCATACATGATGGGTTAATTTGTGTATTTTTTGTTCTGTTCCCTTCATTTTTCTTTCTGTGTAACAATACCACACTGTCTTGAGACTGATGTTCTAAATTTAGTCTTAGAATCAGATAACAGTGGACCTCCAAACTTCTTCTTCTTTTGCAAAGTTGTTTTTGGCTGTTATGAATCTTTTGCATTTTCAGAATATTACATTCATCTTGTCTATTTCTACAAATTCTTCTGGGATTTTGATTGAGATTTTTATTAGCCTGTAGATGCATTTTAGGAAAATATGCAATTCTTTAGTATTGAGTCTTTTGACCTAAACACCATACATCTTTGTATTTGTTTATGACTTCTTTAGTTGCTCTCAGAATTTTCTTAAATTGTTCACCATATAGGTCTTGCATAGCCTTTCTTTTTTTAGAATTTTAGCTTCTCTTTAGTCACTACATTTTAGGTTTTATGAATAATCAATTGAAACAGTCTTTCTACATAAATAACTATTAACATGCTCCATTTTCTGCAAATACAGTAGAAATTCCAGTGTTGATCACCTTCCTACATTGACCACTTCCTTAAGTTGACCTAATTTTCATAGACTGAAAATGTACTACATGTACTTAATGGAAGACTGATCTTTATGTACTGATCACCTTTTCAATTATAATTTTGGATTTCTCTATTTTTCTTTTCTGTTCTATCAGTTTTTGCTTCAAGTATTTTTAAACTGTGTTGTTGAGTACAAATTATTTATAAGTATTTATATTATTATTACTGTTAATTCTTCTTAATGAAATGAACCTTTATTATTACACCGTGTCTCTCTTTATGTGTGGTAATATTCCTTATTTGGGAGTGTCTATTTTGTTTGACATTCACTTCAGTTTTCTTTTGGTTAGTGTTTGCATGGAATATCTTTCTCCTATGTTTTAATTCTATTTTTTAAATTTTATTTATTTATTTTTTTATTAAATCACAGCTGTGTACATTGATACGATCATGGGGCATCATTCACTAGCTTCACAGACCGTTTGACACACTTTCATCACACTGGTTAACATAGCCTTCCTGGCATTCTCTCAGTTACTGTGCCAAAACACTTACATTCCATATTTACCAAGTTTCACATATACCCTTGTAAGATGCACTGCTGGTATAATCCCACCAATCTCCTTCCCTCTACCCACTTTCCCCCTCCCTCCCCTCCCTTTCCCACTTCCCCCTATTCTTAGGTTGTAACTGGGTTATAGCTTTCATCTGAAAACCCTAAATTAGTCTCATAGTAGGGCTGAGTACATTGGGTACTTTTTCTTCCATTCTTTTTTTTTTTTTTTTTTAATTTTTTTATTAAATCATAACTGTATACAATGATATGATTATGGGGCATCATACACTCACTTCATAAACCATTTGACACATTTTTATCACAGTGGTTAACATAGCCTTTCCGGCGTTATCTCAGTTACTGTGCCAAAACATTTACATTCTACATTTACCAAGTTTCGCAAATACCCCTGTAATATGCACCACAGGTGTGATCCCACCAATTCCCCTCCCTCTACCCACCCCCCCCATCCCACTTCCCCCTATTGTTAAGTTGTAGCTGGGTTATAGCTTTCATGTGAGAGTCCCAAATTAGTTTCATAGTAGGGCTGTGTACATTGGGTATTTTTTCTTCCATTCTTGGGATACTTTACTAAGAAGAATATGTTCCAGCTCCATCCATGTAAACATGAAAGAGGTAAAGTCTCCATCTTTCTTTAAGGCTGCATAGTATTCCATGGTATACATATACCACAATTTATTAATCCATTCGTGGATCGATGGGCACTTGGGCTTTTTCCATGACTTAGCTATTATGAATTGGGCTGCAATAAACATTCTGGTACAAATATCTTTGTTATGTTGTGATTTTTGGTCTTCTGGGTATATGCCCAGCAGAGGAATTACAGGATTGAATGGCAGATCTATTTTTAGATCTCTGAGTGTTCTCCATATATCTTTCCAAAAGGAATGTATTAATTTGCATTCCCACCAGCAGTGCAGAAGTGTTCCCTTTTCTCCGCATCTACGCCAACATCTCTGGTCTTGAGATTTTGTGATATAGGCTAGTCTCATTGGAGTTAGATGATATCTCAAAGTAGTTTTGATTTGCATTTCTCTGATGATTAAAGATGATGAGCATTTTTTCATATGTCTGAAGGCCGTGCGCCTGTCTTCTTCAGAGAAGTTTCTCTTCAAATCCCTTGCCCAGCCTGCGATGGGATCCCTTGTTTTTTTCTTGCTGATGCGTTTGAGTTCTCTGTGGATTCTGGTTATTAAACCTTTGTCAGAGTTATACCCTGCAAATATCTTCTCCCATTCTGAGGGCTGTCTGCTTGCTCTGCTTACTGTGTTCTTAGCTGTGCAGAAGCTTTTTAGTTTGATCAAGTCCCAGTAGTGTATTTTTGAAGCTGCTTCAATTGCCCGGGGGGTTCTCCTCAAGAAATACTCACCCAGACCAATTTCTTCAAGGGTTTTCCCTGCATTCTCCTCTAGTATTTTTATAGTTTCATGTCTTAAGTTTAAATCTTTAATCCAATGAGAGTCTATCTTAGTTAATGGTGGAAGGTGTGGGTCCAATTTCAGTCTTCTGCAGGTTGCCAGCCAGTTCACCCAGCACCATTTGTTAAATAGGGAATCTTTTCCCCACTGAATGTTTTTAATTGGCTTGTCAAACATCAAATAGCGGTAAGTAGCTGGATTCATCTCTTGGTTCTCTATTCTATTCCAGATATCTACTTCTCTGTTTTTGTGCCAATACCATGCTGTTTTGATCACTATCGATTTGTAGTAAAGTCTGAGGTCTGGTAGTGTGATTCCTCCTGTTTTGTTTTTATTTCTGAGTAATGTCTTGGCTATTCGAGGTTTTATCTGATTCCATATAAAACGAAGTAATGTTTTTTCAAGATCTTTAAAATATGACAGTGGAGCTTTAATAGGGAGTGCGTTGAAATTATATATTGCTTTGGGTAGTATGGACATTTTGATAATGTTGATTCTTCCTAGCCATGAGCATGGTATGTTTTTCCATTTGTTAACATTTTCAGCTATTTCTTTTCTTAGAGTTTCATAGTTCTCTTTATAGAGATCTTTCACGTCTTTTGTTAGGTAAATTCCCAAATATTTCATCTTCTTTGGCACTACTGTGAATGGGATAGAGTCCTTAACTGCTTTTTCAATTTGACTGTTGTTGGTGTATATAAAGGCTACCGATTTATGAATGTTGATTTTGTAACCTGAGACGCTGCTGTATTCCTTGATCACTTCTAGGAGTTTTGTAGTAGAGTCCCTAGTGTTTTCCAGATACACAATCATATCATCTGCGAAGAGCGAGAGTTTGATCTCTTCTGACCCTATATGGATACCCTTGATGGCCTTTTCTTCCCTAATTGCGGTGGCTAAAACTTCCATTACAATGTTGAAAAGCAATGGAGACAATGGGCAGCCTTGTCTGGTTCCTGATCTGAGTGGAAATGATTCCAATTTAACTCCATTCAATATGATATTGGCTGTGGGTTTGCTGTAGATAGCCTCTATCAGTTTAAGAAAAGTCCCTTCTAGACCAATTTTCTTGAGTGTTCTGATCATGAAGGGATGCTGGATATTATCAAAAGCTTTTTCTGCATCAATTGAGAGAATCATATGGTCTTTGTTTTTTAATTTGTTTATGTGCTGAATTACATTTATAGATTTACGTATATTGAACCAGCCTTGAGACCCTGGGATAAAACCAACTTGGTCATGATGTATAATTTGTTTGATGTGTTGTTGGATTCTGTTTGTTAGGATCTTGTTGAATATTTTTGCATCTATATTCATTAGTGATATTGGTCTATAATTTTCTTTTCTTGTTGGGTCTTTTCCTGGTTTGGGGATCAGGGTGATATTTGCTTCATAGAACGTGTTGGGTAGTCTTCCTTCTTTTTCTACATTTTGGAACAGGTTGAGTAATATAGGTACTAATTCCTCTTTAAAGGTTTGGTAGAATTCTGACGTGAAACCATCTGGTCCCGGGCTTTTCTTTTTAGGGAGGTTTTGTATAGTTGATGCTATTTCTGAACTTGATATGGGTCTGTTCAACATTTCCACTTGATTCTGGTTAAGTCTTGGAAGGTGGCGTGCTTCCAAGTATCGGTCTATTTCCTTCAGATCTTCATATTTCTGAGAATAAAGTTTCTTGTAATATTCATTAAGGATTTTTTGGATTTCTGATGAGTCTGTGGTTATTTTGTCTTTGTTGTTTCTGATTGATGATATTAGAGATTTTACTGTTTTTTTCCTGATTACGTTGGCCAGAGGTTTATCTATTTTATTGACCTTTTCAAAAAACCAGCTTTTTGATTTATTGATCTGTTGTATTATTCTTTTGTTTTCAATTTCATTTAATTCTGCTCTAATTTTGGTTATTTCTTTTCTTCTACTGGGTTTGGGGTTGGAATGTTCTTCCTTTTCCAGTTGCGTGAGATGTCCCATTAAGTTGTTAACTTCCTCTCTTTCCGTTCTCTTGAGGAAGGCTTGCAGTGCTATAAATTTCCCTCTTAGAACTGCCTTTGCAGTGTCCCAGAGGTTCTGATAGCTTGTGTCTTCATTGTCATTTTGTTCCAAAAAATTGGTGATTTCTTTCTTAATCTCATCTCTGACCCAGCTATCATTCAGCATAAGGTTATTTAACTTCCATGTTTTTGTATGGGTATGCAGATTCCTGTTGTTACTCAATTCAAGTTTTATTCCATGATGGTCTGAGAAGATGCATGGAATAATTTCTATTCCTTTAAATTTACTGAGGTTAGACTTGTGACCTAAAATGTGATCAATTTTGGAGTAAGTTCCGTGGGCTGATGAGAAGTATGTGTATTCAGTTTTGTTGGGATGAAATGTTCTGTAGATGTCTGCTAAATCTAAATATTGGATGGTTAGGTTTAAATCTAAGATTTCTTTGCTCAGCTTCTTTCTGGAGGATCGATCCAACACTGCCAAGGGAGTGTTGAAATCTCCAACGATTATGGAGCTGGAGGAAATCAAGTTACTCATGTCTGTTAGAGTTTCTCTTATAAATTGAGGTGCATTCTGGTTGGGTGCATAGGTATTAATAATTGAGATCTCATCATATTGAGTATTACCCTTAACAAATATGAAGTGACCATTCTTGTCCTTCCTTACTTTTGATGGTTTAAAGCCTACTGTATCTGCAAATAAAATTGCAACACCTGCTTTTTTCTGATTACCATTTGCCTGAAATATGGATGACCATCCTTTCACCCTGAGTCTGTATTTGTCTTTTAAGTTGAGATGTGACTCTTGTATGCAACAAATATCTGGCTTGAGTTTTTGTATCCAGTCAGCTAACCTATGCCTCTTTAGAGGACAGTTTAAGCCATTCACATTGATGGAGAGTATTGATAAGTCTGGTGGAATTTTGGGTATCGAGTTTTTCAAAGGTCCAGTGGACATTTTTAATCCTTTCTCCAGTGTGGAAGTTGGAGTTTGATCCGAAGTTTCTGAGTGAGTTTACTTTTGTGGTATAGGATTGGGTTGGTCATTGTGGAGGATAGGTCTGAGAACATCCTGAAGAGCTGGTTTACTTATGGCAAATTTTTTCAACATATGAATGTCATTGAAGTATTTAATTTCTCCATCATAGATGAAACTCAGTTTAGCTGGATACAAGATCCTGGGTTGAAAGTTTTTTTGCTTTAGGAGATTAAAAGTTGATGACCAGCCTCTTCTTGCTTGAAAAGTTTCAGCAGAGAGATCTGCAGTTATTCTAATATTCTTACCTTTGTACGTTATAGTTTTCTTTCGCCGGGCTGCTTTGAGAATCTTCTCTTTCATGTTAACTTTAGTGAAGCTAATTATGATATGTCTGGGAGATGGCTTATTGGGGTTGAATCGTGCTGGGGTTCTGAAGCTGTCTGCTATCTGAATTTCAGATTCTCTAGGCATGTCTGGAAAATTTTCTTTCATAATTTCATGTAGAAGGGCCTCTGTGTCCTTGGCAGCTACTTCATCATTCTCCGAAATTCCTATAACCCTTATGTTGTTTTTTTTCGAATTATCTGAGAGCTCTCTGAGTGAGTGATCCTTTTTTGCTCTCCATTTCTCTTCCTCTTTGAGAGATTGGGAGCGTTCGAAGACTTTATCTTCAATGTCAGAAATCCTTTCTTCTGCTTGCTCCATTCTGTTACTGAGGGATTCTACTGTATTTTTCATATCTTTGAGGGCTGTAAGTTCTTGTTTCAGTGTGTCTAAGTCTTTGGTGGTTTTGTCTTTAAATTCGTTAAATTCTTGAGACAATTTTTGAATTTCTCCTCGAATTCCTAATTCCATTTTATTAATCTTGTCTGCAAACCAAATTCTGAATTCGACTTCTGACATCTCAGCCAGTTGTTTATGAATGGGATCTTCAATCACATCTGCCGTATCTTTTCTTGGGGGGGTTGATCTATTCTGGTTATTCATGTTACCAGAGTTTTTCCGCTGATTCCGCCCCATGGTTTACTCCCTTTGGTTTTTCCCCTGGGGTTTTATCGAGGGCCCGTACAGTGTTGTGGCCTGAGAAACTGGGGCCCTGTCTGGTGTGGTGGAGCAAAGTGGTTCTGTCTTGTTTTCAGCTGGTTTCTGTTCGATCCTATTGCAACTTCTACTCTGGCTTGAAGTCTCAGCTGTGTGGAAAAATCAGCAATTAAGTCACCCCGCCTGCCCACCTCTGGCCCCAGTTGGAAAAGGAGAATAAAACCTTCCTACAATCACACACCCAGGGCACCGCCTGAAGAGTCCTCAGTCTATTAGCCCAGTTCAAAAGGTCCGAATCAGCTGTCTCAATCGGCACTTGTCTCGGGTGGAAGGGTTCAAGAGGTCTCTGGGAACTGGATCACAGGGGCCTGGTGACTCCTCTGACACAGCTCACCCCAGTGCAGCGTGGAGTCAGGAGGAGCCACCCAGCAAACAGAGCAGTCTGGGAAGGTTGACGTCTCCTTCCCCACTTTGCCCCTCCATCGGACCCAGTCACTGATATCTCTGCAGATGGCTAACCCAGTTGCCTGCAGTGAACAGACACTCCAGGGGTTTGCACCTGCCTGAATCGCAAGGAAGTCTGCCAGGCCCCCGCAGATTGCCGCTATCTAGCAGGAGGAGATGGGGCCTGACATCTTTGAGTGTTTGATGCAGGTGATGGGAAGGAGGTGTTCACTCAGGCTTAGCCCCGTCCCTGATGCATGCTGCTAACAGAACAGAACAGAACAGACAACTTTGTGAGGTTCAGTCTCTGTTCCTGTCGTCGCCTACAGGAGACGGGCTGTTTTGAGTTCAAACGTCTTTGCCGCTGGGGAATTGCGTCTGAACACCTCTCTGTGTCGGCCCCGCCCTGGAGGCTTCCGCGTTTGTGAGCCGTGTCACCGGTGGCCTCCTCTGGTTGCCCAGGGAAACAGGGGGTGTGGCCTCAGAATATCCAGAAGTGAGCGTTCTGCCGTTAAAGAAAAAACGGCTGTTGATCTACCTCCAGGGAACTGCTGCTCTGGTGTGGGCACTCAGGCGAACCTTTTCTCCTCTGTCCCGCGCCCCAGAGTCAGCACTGAGCGGCCGCAGTTTGTGCTGGGTCCACACCCCTTAAGAGATCCCCCAAGAATCAGAACTCTTGGGGGATGGGCCCCCAGACCCCGATTGGGCGTGGGGCGGGGGGAAGCTAGAGTTTCATTCAGTTTCACGCAATACTACGGTCCGGGGAGGGCTCCTGCACTGCACCGCAGGGAAGTGCCGCCAAGGCTTGATTTCCCCTCAGCAGAGTGCCCTCTCCTAGCTCACGTGTCCCAGAGTCAGCGCTGACCTGACGCAGCTCAGGCACTGTGCACTCCCCTCGAGAAATCACCCAAGGAGCCGAACTCCTGGGGGATAGGCCCTCAGACCCGGAGTGAGAGTAGGGGTTCTCAGCTCTCAGCGGGGAGGCCAGAGTCTGATTCAGTCTTGGGCCCCGTATGCCCGGGGAGGGTTGGTGCACTGCACCGCAGGGAAGTGCTGCGAGGCATGACTCCCCCTCAGCCCGGTGCCCTCTCCTCACTCGGCGCGCCTCAGAGTCAATGCTGACCAGTCGCAACTCGGGGACTGTCCACTCCCCTTGAGAAATCACCCAAGGATCCGAAGTCCTGGGGGACAGGCCTCCAGACCTCAGTGGGCGGGAGGGGAGCGCCGGGGATTCAGGGTTGCCGGCAAAGGATTCCCAAAGTTTTATTCAGCCCTATGTCCGGCAGGAGAACGCCACGGCACCCCAGTAGGGGAGGTAGGTCCAGTTTTTAGAAGGTCTCTCCCGTGGAGTGTAGTGGGAGGTCCTTTAATTTCTGCCCGCTTGTTCAATTATGGGGCTCTAGAGCCGGTCTCATGGGGGAGGGGGACTCCCGTCCGCTTGGTGGTGGATTTTGTACCTTTTGTTTGCGTCCTTGTGATCACAACTTGCCTCAGCGGTGTTGATGTGCGTTCTTCAGCCTTCTCTCTTGGTGAGGCTCAAGTCCACCAGGATACTTACTAAATTCCTGTCCCTTAACTCTCCTTCTGGACGGGAGCCTTTGTTGAAAGCTGGCTTCAGTCCGCCATCTTGTCTCGAAGTCCCTTCCATTCTTGAGATACTTTACTAAGAAGAATATGTTCCAGCTCCATCCTTGTAAACATGAAAGAGGTAAAGTCTCCATCTTTCTTTAATGCTGCATAATATTCCATGGTGTACAAATACCACAATTTATTAATCCATTCGTGGATAGATGGGCACTTGGGCTTTTTCCATGACTTTGCAATTATGAGTAGGTCTGCAATAAACATTCTGGTACAAATATCTTTGTTATGATGAGACTAAAGGCTAGTCTCACTGGAGTTAGATGGTATCTCAAAGTAGTTTTGATTTGCATTTCTCTGATGATTAAAGATGATGAGCATTTTTTCATATGTCTGAAGGCCGCGCGCCTGTCTTCTTCAGAGAAGTTTCTCTTCAAATCCCTTGCCCAGCCTGCGATGGGATCCCTTGTTCTTTTCTTGCTAATGCATTTGAGTTCTCTGTGGATTCTGGTTATTAAACCTTTGTCGGAGACATAACCCGCAAATATCTTCTCCCATTCTGAGGGCTTATGTATGCCTTTATGTATGAAGTAAATTTTTATCTCAACAATATTAGATTGTGGTTTTGAATTCAATCTGAAAATCTGTCATTTATTTCATGTATTTATGCCATTTATATTTAAGAAGAATGTTGATGTGGTTGTATAAAACCTTTTATTTTTCTACGAGTTTTTCCCTATTTATCAGTTCTTTGTTTCTCTTTTCTCCTTTCCCTGCCTGAATCTGGATTAATGGAGAATTTGTCTTTTTACTTATACATTATTTATATTTGGTAGTCTCCTGAGGGCACATAATATATTACTTGAACTATCGATTAATTAATGTGGGTTATTTATATAATGAGATTGATAAAATGATTATTAATTACTTAATCACAATTAATCACAATCTTCCTTCAGATAATATTATACCACTACATATGTAGTATAATAACCCCAAAACTGTATACTCACTTCTCCCCCCAATTTTTTCTTTTTTCTTTTTTTTTGAGTATTATTTTTTATTTTTTCAAGTTAATATGAGAGTACAATTTTTAGGTTACATTGTTCTCACTTCCAGGGTAAATTTCCATTTGTAGAAGAGCTCCTCACACAGGGAGCATGTTATACACAATGTATACATTAGGTGAGTGAGATCCTGCCTCATGCCCTCCCTCCTTCTGCCAGATGTCCTCCCACTTTCTCTACCCCCGAAATGTACTATATCAGTGTTTCATTGTTCTTATGAGCATGTAATTGTTTACATGTTGATTTCATATTAGTATGGAGTACAGTGGATATTTATTTTTCCATTCTGTGATATTTTACTGAGAAGAACGTATTTCAATTCCATCCAGGTAAATGTCAAAGATGTAAAGTTTCTGTCTTTTTTAATGGCTGAATAATATTCCATGGTATACATATACCACAGTTTGTTGATCCATTTATGCATTGATGAATACCTAGGTTGCTTCCACAGCTTGACAGTTATGATATTATTTGCTGATAAATTTGTGGGCAAGTTTAATGAGGGGGGCAGAAGAAGATGGTGGACCAGAAGTATGGTTCAGCTGAGCTCTCCTAGAATAACTGAGGAAAAAGAGAGATCCCAGCCATACCTCTTTGGGAACCCTATCCAAAGTCACACCTCAGGGACCACCGTGAGAAGGTTGTGAGCTGTATACAGGTGATGGAAATCTGATGAATTAGGAAAGTGATTGTGCAACTGGGATTAGCTGGCCCCCCATGAAGGCCTTGTATTGGGAGCAAGCCTTTTTGTAGTTTTCAGTAGTTGGGGAAGCTGCACATTGAGTGGAAAGCTTGGAAGAGTTGGCAGACTTGAACAGTATGCCCCAAGCAAGTTTGAATATCAGTGGGAGTGGACTTGTCATAGGTCGGGTGGCTGGTGAGGCAGCTATAGTGAGAAGGTCTCGGTGGCCAGGGGGCAGCCATTGTAGGAAGATCATGAGAAGGTCTTAGTAGGGGCCTAAAATACTGTCATCTTAATTCAGCTTGCTGAGATCAGAACTCCAGTTTTGAGACAGGCTGAGGGACTGTCTCACCCCATCAGAACTGGAGTCAGGGGGAACTATGAGACCTGCCCCTGAAGGATACTTATAAGCTTTAATATCCCAACCCAACAGGGTATAATTGCTGATGAAATAATCAGGCAATCACAGAGGGCAACTAAGTTTGGAATAAGGACCATAGAGGTAGCTGTGCTCTCTGTCTCCTAAAAACACCACAGCCCCAGCTGATGTCTGGGCAACATATTGCAACATATTGTTATCATGAGCAAGGAAGAGTTTGCCTTTTCTCAGGCTGAAGTTACTTCAGGACCTAGGCTCTGAGACTAGGTAATTTGAAGCAAAGGAGGCAGTGAGAAGGAAAAAGGAGGACAAGGAGGTGAACAAAAAAGAAAGAACATATGAGGAGGAACCAACAACAAAATTTGGGCAACATGAAAAACCAAAACAAAGGAACTCCTCCAAGAGACCAGGATGCAGCTACTGCAGAAGACTCTACCTATAGAGAATTGATGGACTTGACAGAAAGGGAATTGAAAATATGGTTGACAAAGACGTAAAAGGAATGGATGAGAACAAGGAAAGATAGAACCAAAAGTCAGATGAGAGATATGTAGAATATAGAAAGTATATGGTGGGGCTTAAGGAAATGAAGGAGACGAGCAGGGAACATAAATATGAAGTAGAAAGTATCAAAAATAGTATTGCAAACTAATAAAGTCTCTTTGGAAAGAAGTATGGAGAATCTTCAAAGAATACAAATTAGACCTCCCATCTGATCCTGTAATCCCATTACTAGGCATAAGAGAAAAAAATAATTTTATCAGAAGGGCATTTGCACTAGACTGTTTATCACAGCTCAATTTACAATCACCAAAATGTGGACACAGTCTGAATACCCACCAACCCAAGACTGGATTAACAAGCTCTGATATACGTATACCATGGAATACTATTCAGCCACTAAAAAAGATGGAGACTTTACATCTTTTATATTAATCTGGAGGGAAGTGGAATAGATTGTTCTTAGTAAAGCATCACAAGAATGGAGAAGAAAGAATCCAATGCACTCAATTCTAATATGAAGGCAGTAGGTGAGCTAACGCATGGTAGGGGTAGGGAAATTAACAAGTGGAGAGAGGGAAGGAGGGAAGGGAATGGTGGGGTTATGGTGAATGGCACACATCTTGGGGGTGGGATGCAATTATAGGAGGGTCTTTATCTAACAAATGCAATCAGTGTAACCTAATTATTTGTACCCTGAGTGAATCCCTAATAATACAATAAATAAATAAATATTTTTTTTTAAAAAAGAAAAATATGTGTGCATTCATTTCTTCTTTTAGGCACATTTAATTATCTTTTAGATTAATTTAAAATTAGAATAATCTTTTCTATATGAATTTTCATTTTACTGTTTTCAGACATCTTTCTTTGTGTAGCAACAAGTTTCTCTGGCCATCAAATTCTTTTTGCATGAAGAACTTCCTTTCATACTTTTCCTTCTTTCTTATATGTCTGATGATAATGAGTTTTCTCAGTATTTTTTAAAAGGTTTTAATTTCACATCATTTTGCCTTGAGTTCCCAGGATTCTTTAATAAAAAGGCAATGATTAATGTTGGGAATAAATTCAAGAAAAACGTTGACTTTCAACTTCCTTCCCAACCAGCTCCCCCACCAAACTTCCTACTCCTTTCTTTTTGTTCCCAACTTCTTTTTTTTTTTTTAAATTTATTTATTTTTATTGTTAAATCATAGCTGTGTACCTTAATGTGACAAGGGGTACAATGTGCGGGTTTCGTATACAATCTGAAATATTCTCATTGAGAACTATATTCTCTATTTTTATTAAATCATAACTGTATACATTGATATGATCATGGGGCATCATACATTCACTTCATAGACCATTTGACACATTTTCATCACAATGGTTAACATAGCCTTCCTGGCATTATCTCATTTACTGTGCCAAAACATTTACATTCTACATTTACCAAGTTTCGCAAATACCCCCGTAAGATGCACCACAGGTATGATCCCACCCATCCCCCTCCCTCTACCCAACACCCCCCTCCCTCCCCTCCCTTTCCCACTTCCCCCTATTGTTAGGTTGTAACTGGGTTATAGCTTTCATGTGAGAGCCCCAAATTAGTTTCATAGTAGGGCTGAGTACATTGGGTACTTTTTCTTCCATTCTTGAGATACTTTACTTAGAAGAATATGTTCCAGCTCCATCCATGTAAATATGAAAGAGGTAAAGTCTCCATCTTTCTTTAAGGCTGCATAATATTCCATGGTGTACATATACCAGAATTTATTAATCCATTCATGGATCGATGGGCACTTGGGCTTTTGCCATGACTTAGCAATTATGAATTGGGCTGCAATAAACATTCCGGTACAAATATCTTTGTTATGATGTGCTTTTTGGTCTTCTGGGTATATGCCCAGCAGAGGGATTACAGGATTGAATGGCCGATCTATTTTTAGATCTCTGAGTGAGGAGTACCCCCCGGGCAATTCCTTTTTCCAAAAGGAATGTATTAATTTGCATTCCCACAAGCAGTGCAGAAGTGTTCCCTTTTCTCCACATCCACGCCAATATCCCTAGTCTTGAGATTTTGTGATATAGGCTAGTCTCACTAGAGTTAGATGATATCTCAAAGTAGTTTTGATTTGCATTTCTCTGATGATTAAAGATGATGAGCATTTTTTCATATGTCTGAAGGCCGTGCGCCTGTCTTCTTCAGAGAAGTTTCTCTTCAAATCCCTTGCCCAGCCTGCGATGGGATCCCTTGTTTTTTTCTTGCTGATGCGTTTGAGTTCTCTGTGGATTCTGGTTATTAAACCTTTGTCAGAGTTATACCCTGCAAATATCTTCTCCCATTCTGAGGGCTGTCTGCTTGCTCTGCTTACTGTGTTCTTGGCTGTGCAGAAGCTTTTTAGTTTGATCAATTCCCAGTAGTGTATTTTTGAAACTGTTTCAATTGCCCGGGGGGTTCTCCTCATAAAATACTCGCCCAGACCAATTTCTTCAAGGGTTTTCCCTGCATTCTCCTCTAGTATTTTTATAGTTTCATGTCTTAAGTTTAAATCTTTAATCCAATGAGAGTCTATCTTAGTTAATGGTGAAAGGTGTGGGTCCAATTTCATTCTTCTGCAGGTTGCCAGCCAGTTCACCCAGCACCATTTGTTAAATAGGGAATCTTTTCCCCACTGAATGTTTTTAATTGGCTTGTCAAAGATCAAATAGCGGTAAGTAGCTGGATTCATCTCTTGGTTCTCTATTCTGTTCCAGATATCTACTTCTCTGTTTTTGTGTCAGTACCATGCTGTTTTTATCACTATCGATTTGTAGTAAAGTCTGAGGTCTGGTAGTGTGATTCCTCCTGTTTTGTTTTTATTTCTGAGTAATGTCTTGGCTATTCGAGGTTTTTTCTGATTCCATATAAAACGAAGTATTGTTATTTCAAGATTTTTAAAATATGACAGTGGAGCTTTAATAGGGAGTGCGTTGAAATTATATATTGCTTTGGGTAGTATGGACATTTTGATAATGTTGATTCTTCCTAGCCATGAGCATGGTATGTTTTTCCATTTGTTAACATTTTCAGCTATTTCTTTTCTTAGAGTTTCATAGTTCTCTTTATAGAGATCTTTCACGTCTTTTGTTAGGTAAATTCCCAAATATTTCATCTTCTTTGGCACTACTGTGAATGGGATAGAGTCCTTGACTGCTTTTTCAACTTGACTGTTGTTGGTGTATATAAAGGCTACCGATTTATGGATGTTGATTTTGTAACCTGAGGCGCTGCTGTATTCCTTGATCACTTCTAGGAGTTTTGTAGTAGAGTCCCTAGTGTTTTCCAGATACACAATCATATCATCTGCGAAGAGCGAGAGTTTGATCTCTTCTGACCCTATATGGATACTCTTGATCGCCTTTTCTTCCCTAATTGCAGTGGCTAAAACGTCCATTACAATGTTGAAAAGCAATGGAGGCAATGGGCAGCCTTGTCTGGTTTCTTATCTGAGTGGAAATGATTCCAATTTAACTCCATTCAGTATGATATTGGCTGTCGGTTTGCTGTAGATGGCCTCTATCAGTTTAAGAAAAGTCCCTTCTAGACCAATTTTCTTGAGTGTTCTGATCATGAAAGGATGCTGGATTTTATCAAAAGCTTTTTCTGCATCAATTGAGAGAATCATATGGTCTTTGTTTTTTAATTTGTTTATGTGCTGAATTACATTTATAGATTTACGTATATTGAACCAGCCTTGAGACCCTGGGATAAAACCAACTTGGTCATGATGTATAATTTGTTTGATGTGTTGCTGGATTCTGTTTATTAGGATCTTGTTGAATAATTTTGCATCTATATTCATTAGTGATATTGGTCTATAATTTTCTTTTCTTGTTGGGTCTTTTCCTGGTTTGGGGATCAGGGTGATGTTTGCTTCGTAGAACGTGTTGGGTAGTCTTCCGTCTTTTTCTACCTTTTGGACAGGTTGAGTAATATAGGTACTAATTCCTCTTTAAAGGTTTGGTAGAATTCTGACGTAAAACCATCTGGTCCTGGGCTTTTCTTTTTAGGGAGGTTTTGTATAGTTTATGCTATTTCTGAACTTGATATGGGTCTGTTCAACATTTCCACTTGATTCTGGCTAAGTCTTGGAAGGTGGCGTGCTTCCAAGTATCAGTGAATTTCCTTCAGGTTTTCGTATTTCTGAGAGTAAAGTTTCTTGTAATATTCATTAAGGATTTTTTGGATTTCTGATGAGTCTGTTGTTATTTCGTCTTTGTTGTTTGTGATTGATGATATTAGAGATTTTACTCTTTTTTTTCAGATTAGGTTGGCCAGAGGTTTATATATTTTGTTGACCTTTTAAAAAAACCAGCTTTTTGATTTATTGATCTGTTGTATTATTCTTTTGTTTTCAATTTCATTTAATTCTGCTCTAATATTGGTTATTTCTTTTCTTCTACTGGGTTTGGGGTTGGAATGTTCTATCTTTTCCAGTTGCTTGAGATGTCCCATTAAGTTGTCAACTTCCTTTCTTTCCGTTCTCTTGAGGAAGGCTTGTAGTGCTATAAATTTCCCTCTTAGAACTGCCTTTGTGGTGTCCCAGAGGTTCTGATAGTTTGTGTCTTCATTGTCGTTTTGTTCCAAAAAATTGGTGATTTCTTTCTTAATCTCATCTCTGACCCAGCTATCATTCAGCATAAGGTTATTTAACTTCCATGTTTTTGTATGAGTATGCAGATTCCTGTTGTTACCCAATTCAAGTTTTATTCCATGATGGTCTGAGAAGATGCAAGGAATAATTTCTATTCCTTTAAATATACTGAGGTTAGACTTGTGACCTAAGATGTGATCAATTTTGGAGTAAGTTCCGTGGGCTGATGAGAAGTATGTGTATTCTGTTTTGTTGGGATGAAATGTTCTGTAGATGTCTGCTAAATCTGAATATTGGATGGTTAGGTTTAAATCTAAGATTTCTTTGCTCAGCTTCTTGCTGGAGGATGGATCCAATACTGCCAAAGGAGTGTTGAAATCTCCGACGATTATGGAGCTGGAGGAAATCAAGTTACTCATGTCTGTTAGAGTTTCTCTTATAAATTGAGGTGCATTCTGGTTGGGTGCATAGATATTAATAATTGAGATCTCATCGTATTGAGTATTACCCTTAACAAATGTGAAGTGACGATTCTTGTCCTTCCTTACTTTTGATGGTTTAAAGCCTATTGTATCCGCAAATAAAATTGCAACACCTGCTTTTTTCTGATTACCATTTGCCTGAAATGTGGATGACCATCCTTTCACCCTGAGTCTGTATTTGTCTTTTAAGTTGAGATGTGACTCTTGTATGCAACAAATATCTGGCTTGAGTTTTTGTATCCAGTCAGCTAACCTATGCCTCTTTAGAGGACAATTTAAGCTATTCACATTAATGGAGAGTATTGATAAGTCTGGTGGAATTTTGGGTATTGAGTTTTTCAAAGGTCCAGTGGACATTTTTAATCCTTTCACCAGTGTGGAAGTTGGAGTTTGATCAGAAGTTTCTGAGTGAGTTTACTTTTGTGGTATAGGATTGGGTTGGTCATTGTGGAGGATAGGTCTGAGAATATCCGGAAGAGCTGGTTTACTTATGGCAAATTTTTTCAACATATGAATGTCATTCAAGTATTTAATTTCTCCATCATAAATGAAACTCAGTTTAGCTGGATACAAGATCCTGGGTTGAAAGTTATTTTGCTTTAGGAGATTAAAAGTTGATGACCACCCTCTTCTGGCTTGAAAAGTTTCAGCAGAGAGATCTGCAGTTATTCTAATATTCTTTCCTTTGTACGTAATAGTTTTCTTTCACCGGGCTGCTTTGAGAATCTTCTCTTTCATGTTAACTTTAGTGAAGCTAATTATGATATGCCTGGGGGATGACTTATTGGGGTTGAATCGTGTTGGGGTTCTGAAGCTGTCTGCTATCTAAATTTCAGATTCTCTAGGCATGTCTGGAAAATTTTCTTTCATAATTTCATGCAGAAGTTCCTCTGTGCCCTTCAAGGCTACTTCATCATTCTCAGAAATCCCAATTATTCATATGTTGCTTTTCTTTGAAATATCTGAGAGTTCTCTGAGTGAGTGGTTCCTTTTTGCTCTCCATTTCTCTTCCTCTTTGAGAGATTGGGAGCGTTCGAAGACTTTATCTTCAATGTCAGAAATCCTTTCTTCTGCTTGCTCCATTCTGTTGCTGAGGGATTCTACTGTATTTTTCATAGCTTTGAGGGCTGCAAATTCTTGCTTCAGTGTGTCTAAGTCTTTGGTGGTTTTGTCTTTCAATTCATTAAATTCTTGAGACAACTTTTGAATTTCTCCTCGAAGTCCTAATTCCATTTTATTAATCTTGTCTGCAATCCAAATTCTGAATTCGATTTCTGACATCTCAGCCAGTTGTTTATGAATGGGATCTTCAATCACATCTGCCATATCTTTTCTTGGGGGGGTTGATCTATTCTGGTTATTCATGTTACCAGAGTTTTTCTGCTGATTCCACCCCATGGTTATTTTACTCCCTTTGATTTTTTCCCCTGGGGCTTTATCAAGGGCCCATACAGTGTTGTGGCCTGAGAAACTGGGGCCCTGTCTTGTGTGGTGGGGCTAAGTGGTTCTGTCTTGTTTTCAGCTGGTTTCTGTTCGATCCTATTGTAATGTTTAGTCTGGCTTGAAGTCTCAGCTATGTTGCAAAACCAGCAATTAAGTCACGCCGCCCGCCCACCTCTGGCACCATTTGGAAAAGGAAAACCAAACCTTCCTACAACCACACACACAGGGCACCGCCTGAAAAGTCCTCAGTCTATTAGTTGAGTTCAAAAGGTCCAAATTGATTGTCTCAATCAGCACCTGTCTCGGGTGGGAGAGTTCAAGAGGTCTCTGGGAACTGGATCACAGGGGTCTGGTGACTCCTCTGATATGGCTTACTCCAGTGCTGCGTGGAGTCAGGAGGAGCCACCTAGCAAATAGATCAGTCTGGGAAGGTTGATGTCTCCTTCCCCACTTTGCCCCTCCGTCGGACCCAGTCACTGGTATCTCTGCAGATGGCTAACCCAGTTGCCTGTAGTGAACAGATACTCCAAGGGTTTGCACCTGCCTGAATTGCAAGGAAGTCTGCCAGGCCCCTGCAGTCTGCCGCTATCTAGCAGGAGGAGATGGGGCCTGACATCTTTGAGTGCTTGATGCACGTGGTGGGAGGGAGGTGTTCACTCAGGCTTAGCCCTGTCCCTGATTGATGCTGCTAACAGAACAGAACAGAGCAGACAACTTTGTGGGGTTCTGTCTCTGTTTCTGCTAAAATCACCTACAGAAGACGGGCTGTTCTGAGTTCAAATGTCTTTGCTGCTGGAGATTTGTGTCCGATTACCTCTCTGTGTTGGCCCTGCCCTGGAAGCTTCCCGGGTGTGTGAGCAGCGTCAGGCAAATCCTTTGCTCACTTGTGGCCTCCTCTGGTTGCCCAGGGAGACAGTGGGTGTGGCTTCAGGATATCCAGAAGTGAGCCGTTTTGCTGTTAAAGAAAAATGGCTGTTGATTTGCCTCCAGGAACTGCCGCTCTGGTGTGGGCATGCAGCCAACCCTTTTCTCCTCTGTCTCATGCCCCAGAGTCAACACTGAGTGGCCGCAGTTTATGCTCTGTCCACACACCTCGAGAGATCTCCCAAGAATCCAGACTCCTGGGGGGCAGGCCCCCAGACCCCTGAGTGAGAGTGAGGGGAAGCTAGAGTTTCATTCAGTTTTATGCCTGGCCATATTGTTGCCCAGGGAGGGCTGCTGCACCACACCGCAGGGAAGTGCCGCCAAGGCGTGACTCTCCCTCAGCCGAGTGCCTCTGCACTCGAGTGCCCTCTCCTCACTCACATGTCTCAGAGTCAGCGCTGGCCAGTCGCAGCTTGGGCACTGTGTACTCCCCTCGAGAAATCACCCAAGGATCCGAACTCCTGAGGGACAGGCCCCCAGACCCCGAGTGAGAGTGGGGGGGAGTGCTGAGAACTCAGCGGGGAAGCTAGAGCTTCATTCAGTTTTATGCCTGGCCGTATTGATGCACGGGGAGGGCTGCTGCACCGCACCACAGGGAAGTGCTGCTGAGGCGTGACTCCCCCTCAGCCCGGTGCCCTCTCCACACTCGCGTGTCTCAGAGTCAGTGCTGACCAGTTGCAGCTCGGGGACTGTCCACTCCCCTTGAGAAATCATCCAAGAATCCGAACTCCTGGGGGACAGGCCTCCAGACCTCAATGAGCGGGAGGGGAGTGTTGGGGCTTCACTGTTGTTGGCAAAGGATTTTTAAAGTTTTATACAGTTTTATGCCCGGCAGGAGAACGCCATGGCACCCTAGTAGGGGAGGTAGGTCCAGTTTTTAGAAGGTCTCTCCCGTGGAGTGTAGTGGGAGGGCCTTTAATTTCTGCCCATTTGTTTAATTGTGGGGCTCTTGAGCCAGTCTCATGGGGGTGGGGGACTCCCGTCCACTTGGTGGTGGATTTTGTACCTTTTGTTTACATCCTTGTGATCACAGCTTGCCTCAGTGGTGTTGATATGCATTCTTCAACGTTCTCTCTTGGTGCAGCTCAAATCCACCAGGATACTTACTAAATTCCTGTCCCTTAACTCTCCTTCTGGATGGGAGCCTCTGTTGAAAGCTGGCTTCAGTCCGCCATCTTGTCTCTCCCCCCTGTTCCCAACTTCTTTAATGAATCAAGAACTTAATCCCAAAATCCCTGTTTAAATCCTAGCATTTTGTTACTCAATTTATCTCTTTTGCTATTCCGATTTCTTCCCTTTCTGAGAAGGAGTTTGAGTGCATGGGAGGGACCAATGTCATGAACTGGACCTAAAGGCTGAAATTAATTGTGGAGTACAGAGTATTGAAGTGATTTTCTTCCTAGTTTATAGTACCAAAACAGAGTACTGCTGCCAGAGGAAAACATATTGGTACTGAGAAAGGAGACTCAGCAACCTTTAAATCCTCTCATTGAGAATAGTAATTGCTTGACAGGTTGCCTTTCTGACACTGATTTCGGAGCCACACTCAGATCATGTACTTTTAATCTTTTTTTATTAATTCAGGTTAATGTGAGAGTACAAACAACTAAGTCACAATATTTGCATTTGTTAGGTAGTGTCCCTCTTATAGCTGTGTCCCTCACCCAAAAGGTGTGCTATATACCCTTACTTTGTGCCAATTAAGTGGGATCACAAACCTATCTTCCCCTCCTTCTTATCCTCTCTCCTTTGTTCCACCACCCAACTTGAATTGAAATGAGTTTTTCTCTTTTGTGGGCATGCAAAAGATCATCTACTAGCTTCATATTAGTATTGAGTACATTGGATATTTGCTTTTCCATTCATGATACTTTACTAAGAAGAATGTGTTTCAGCTCCATCCAGGTTAATACAAAAGATATAAAGTCTCCATTTTTTTAGTGGCTGAATAGTATTCCATGGTATATATATACCACAATTTGTTAATCCATCCCTGGGTTGATGAGTGTTTAGCTTGTTTCCACATCCTAGTGATTGAAAATTGAGCTGCAATAAGTAATCTAGTGCAAATGTCCTTATGGTAATATGATTTTTTTCTTCGGGGTAGATGCATAGTAATAGGATTGTAGGATCAAAAGGGAGGTCTAATATAAGTTCCTTGATGATTCTCCATACTTCTTTCCAAAGACACTGTCCCACCAACATTATAAAAGTGTTCCCTTTTATCCACAACCATGCCAGCATCTGCAGCTTTGGAACTTTGTGACGTGGGCTTTCTCATTAGACGTAGGTGATATCTCAGGGTGGTTTTGATTTGCATTTCTCTCATGATTAGGGACAATGAGCATTTTGTTTTCATATGTTTCTTAGCCATTTATGTCTTCCTCAGAAAAAGTAGTGTTCATGTCTCTTGCCCAGTGATAGATCTTCAGTAGCAATCTCAACAACAACAAAAATAAACAAATGGATCCAATTAAACTGAAAAACTTCTGCAAACCTAAGGACACAGCAATTAAAGAAAATAGACAACCTTTGGAATGTTAAAAGGTGTTTGCATGTTACAAATCTGACAAGGCTTGATAATTAGGATCTACAGAGGACTCAAATTAGTCAACAAAAAAAGAGTACTTTTTAATCTTAGTTGTTTGGTTCTCAGTGCTCACCCTCTTCTTTCTAGGACTTCTGTAGGATTATCTTTGTGATATGGATGATTTGTATTCTACAAAGTACTCAAGCAAATCAACAAGAAACAATCAAACAACCCCATTCAAGTGGGAAAAAGACATAAACAGACGCTTTTCAAAAGAAGATAGACATATGGCCAATAAACATGAAAAAATGCTCAAATCAATGAATATCAGGGAAACACAAATTAAAACCAAAATGAGATATCTCCTTATCCCAGTTAGAATGGTTTTTATTAAATAGTCAAAAAACAATATATGCTGTCCTGGATGGAGAGAGAATGGATCCTTTATACACTGTTGGTGAGATTGTGAATTAGTATGGAAAACAGTATGGAAATTTCTGAATAAGCTAAAAATGGACCTATTATTTGATCTAGTGATCTCACTACTGGCTATATACCCCAAGGAAAGAAGTCATTTCATTAAAAAAGACACCTATACTCAATTTTTTTTTTTTTGAGACACAGTCTCACACTGTCACCCTTGGTAGAGTGCCATGGCATCCTACCTTACAACAACCTCCAACTTTTGGGCTCAAGCGATCCTCTTGTCTCAGTTTTTTTCTGTTTTTAGTAGAGATGGGGTCTTGCTTTTGGTTAGGGTGCTCTTGAACTCGTGAGCTCAAGCTATCCACCCACCTTGGCCTAGAGTGCTAGGATGACAGGTGTGAGCCACTGCACCTGGCCCTACTCAAATATTTTTTGCAGCATAATTCACAATTGCAAACATTTGGAATTAACTCAAGTTTCATCAATTCATGAGTGGATTAACAAAATGTAGTGTATGTATACCATGAAATACTACTAGGCCAGAACGAATTAAGGCCTTTGCAATAATTTGGATGGGACTGGAGACCATTACCCTAAGTGAAGTATTTAAAGCATGGAAAAACAAATACCACACAAACTGGAAACTATCAGTGAGCGCACATGTGTACAGAGGTAAGTAAAACTCAGTGGAAATCAAGCAGGGAGAGTGGGGGAAAGGGGATGTACCTATCTAATGGGTACAGTGAACATTATCTAGGTGATGTGCACACTTATAACCTATAACAAAATTGATACATTTAACAAAACTTATTTGTATCCCCATAATATTTTAGGATTACAAAAAAATCTAGAAAAATGAAAAAAGGAAAACACAACAATTGGTTAAGTGCTTAATATAAGATAAATTTGGTATAATTAGCATTGCATAAAAAATGAGAAATAGGCATTACTTCCCCTAAATTGATAGATAGGGCTTATGTGTAAATATTCAAATAAAATTACAAATATGGAAACCAGTTACATAATGACAAATCACATTTGAAATACCATTTTATCGGGCAGCACCTGTGGCTCAAGGAGTAGGGTGCTGGTCCCATATGCCAGAGGTGGTGGGTTCAAACCCAGCCCCGGCCAAAAAAAAAAAAAAAAAGAAATAACATTTTATCTGTATGATAATCTGTTTCACCTATACTTTTGTTAAAAAGCTACCATTAAAAATTTTTTGAAATATATTGAAGACTGTGATTTTCAAAAATCAATCAAGTAATAAATGTGTCCACACAAAAATGCCAAGCCTAATTTGAACAACTTAAGGCTCCCTATTTTTACAAAGTTTGAAATTTGCCTTAAAAATTATTTATTTTGGTTGAGGGGAGACAAGATGGCGGACTGAAGCCAGCTTTCAACAAAGGCTCCCGTCCAGAAGGAGAGTTAAGGGACAGGAATTTAGTAAGTATCCTGGTGGACTTGAGCCTCACCAAGAGAGAAGGCTGAAGAACGCACATCAACACCGCTGAGGCAAGTTGTGATCACAAGGACGCAAACAAAAGGTACAAAATCCACCACCAAGCGGACGGGAGTCCCCTTCCCCCATGAGACCGGCTCTGGAGCCCCACAATTGAACAAGCGGGCAGAAATTAAAGGCCCTCCCACTACACTCCACGGGAGAGACCTTCTAAAAACTGGACCTACCTCCCCTACTGGGGTGCCGTGGCGTTCTCCTGCCGGACATAGGGCTGAATAAAACTTTGGGAATCCTTTGCCGGCAACCCTGAATCCCCGGCGCTCCCCTCCCGCCCACTGAGGTCTGGAGGCCTGTCCCCCAGGACTTCGGATCCTTGGGTGATTTCTCAAGGGGAGTGGACAGTCCCCGAGTTGCGACTGGTCAGCATTGACTCTGAGGCGTGCGAGTGAGGAGAGGACACCGGGCTGAGGGGGAGTCACGCCTCGGCACTTCCCTGCGGTGCAGTGCACCAACCCTCCCCGGGCACAAGACTGAATAAGACTCTGGCCTCCCCGCTGAGAGCTGAGAGCCCCTACTCTCACTCGGGGTCTGAGGGACTATCCCCCAGGACTTCGGATCCTTGGGTGATTTCTCAAGGGGAGTGGACAGTCCCCGAGTTGCGACTGGTCAGCATTGACTCTGAGGCGCGCCGAGTGAGGAGAGGGCACCGGGCTGAGGGGGAGTCACGCCTCGCAGCACTTCCCTGCGGTGCAGTGCACCAACCCTCCCCGGGCATAGGGGGCCCAAGACTGAATCAGACTCTGGCCTCCCCGCTGAGAGCTGAGAACCCCTACTCTCACTCGGGGTCTGAGGGCCTATCCCCCAGGAGTTCGGCTCCTTGGGTGATTTCTTGAGGGGAGTGCACAGTGCCTGAGCTGCGTCAGGTCAGCGCTGACTCTGGGATACGTGAGCGAGGAGAGGGCACTCTGCTGAGGGGAAATCAAGCCTTGGCGGCACTTCCCTGCGGTGCAGTGCAGGAGCCCTCCCCGGACCGTAGTATTGCGTGAAACTGAATGAAACTCTAGCTTCCCCCCGCCCCACTGCCAATCCGGGTCTGGGGGCCCATCCCCCAAGAGTTCTGATTCTTGGGGGATCTCTTAAGGGGTGTGGACCCAGCACAAACTGCGGCCGCTCAATGCTGACTCTGGGGCGCGGGACAGAGGAGAAAAGGGTCGCCTGAGTGCCCACACCAGAGCAGCAGTTCCCTGGAGGTAGATCAACAGCCGTTTTTTCTTTAACGGCAGAACGCTCACTTCTGGATATTCTGAGGCCACACCCCCTGTCTCCCTGGGCAACCAGAGGAAGCCACCGGTGACACGGCTCACAAACCCAGAAGCCTCCAGGGCGGGGCCGACCCAGAGAGGTGTTCAGACGCAATTCTCCAGCGGCAAAGATGTTTGAACTCAAAACAGCCCGTCTCCTGTAGGCGACGACAGGAACAGAGACTGAACCTCACAAAGTTGTCTGTTCTGTTCTGTTCTGTTAGCAGCATCCATCAGGGACGGGGCTAAGCCTGAGTGAACACCTCCTTCCCATCACCTGCATCAAACACTCAAAGATGTCAGGCCCCATCTCCTCCTGCTAGATAGCGGCAGTCTGCGGGGGCCTGGCAGACTTCCTCGCGATTCAGGCAGGTGCAAACCCCTGGAGTGTCTGTTCACTGCAGGCAACTGGGTTAGCCATCTGCAGAGATACCAGTGACTGGGTCCGACGGAGGGGCAAAGTGGGGAAGGAGACGTCAACCTTCCCAGACTGCTCTGTTTGCGGGGTGGCTCCTCCTGACTCCACGCTGCACTGGGGTGAGCTGTCTCAGAGGAGTCACCAGGCCCCTGTGATCCAGTTCCCAGAGACCTCTTGAACCCTTCCACCTGAGACAAGTGCCGATTGAGACAGTTGATTCGGACCTTTTGAACTGGGCTAATAGACTGAGGACTTTTCAGGTGGTGCCCTGGGTGTGCGATTGTAGGAAGGTTTTATTCTCCTTTTCCAACTGGGGCCAGAGGTGGGCAGGCGGGGTGACTTAATTGCTGATTTTTCCACACAGCTGAGACTTCAAGCCAGAGTAGAAGTTGCAATAGGATCGAACAGAAACCAGCTGAAAACAAGACAGAACCACTTTGCTCCACCACACCAGACAGGGCCCCAGTTTCTCAGGCCACAACACTGTACGGGCCCTCGATAAAACCCCAGGGGAAAAACCAAAGGGAGTAAACCATGGGGCGGAATCAGCGGAAAAACTCTGGTAACATGAATAACCAGAATAGATCAACCCCCCCAAGAAAAGATACGGCAGATGTGATTGAAGATCCCATTCATAAACAACTGGCTGAGATGTCAGAAGTCGAATTCAGAATTTGGTTTGCAGACAAGATTAATAAAATGGAATTAGGAATTCGAGGAGAAATTCAAAAACTGTCTCAAGAATTTAACGAATTTAAAGACAAAACCACCAAAGACTTAGACACACTGAAACAAGAACTTACAGCCCTCAAAGATATGAAAAATACAGTAGAATCCCTCAGTAACAGAATGGAGCAAGCAGAAGAAAGGATTTCTGACATTGAAGATAAAGTCTTCGAACGCTCCCAATCTCTCAAAGAGGAAGAGAAATGGAGAGCAAAAACGGATCACTCACTCAGAGAGCTCTCAGATAATTCGAAAAAAAAATAACATAAGAGTTATAGGAATTTCGGAGACTGATGACGTGGCAGCCAAGGGCACAGAGGCCCTTCTACATGAAATTATGAAAGAAAATTTTCCAGACATGCCTAGAGAATCTGAAATTCAGATAGCAGACAGCTTCAGAACCCCAGCACGATTCAACCCCAATAAGCCATCTCCCAGACATATCATAATTAGCTTCACTAAAGTTAACATGAAAGAGAAGATTCTCAAAGCAGCCCGGCGAAAGAAAACTATAACGTACAAAGGTAAGAATATTAGAATAACTGCAGATCTCTCTGCTGAAACTTTTCAAGCAAGAAGAGGCTGGTCATCAACTTTTAATCTCCTAAAGCAAAAAAACTTTCAACCCAGGATCTTGTATCCAGCTAAACTGAGTTTCATCTATGATGGAGAAATTAAATACTTCAATGACATTCATATGTTGAAAAAATTTGCCATAAGTAAACCAGCTCTTCAGGATGTTCTCAGACCTATCCTCCACAATGACCAACCCAATCCTATACCACAAAAGTAAACTCAATCAGAAACTTCGGATCAAACTCCAACTTCCACACTGGCGAAAGGATTAAAAATGTCCACTGGACCTTTGAAAAACTCGATACCCAAAATTCCACCAGACTTATCCTTACTCTCCATCAATGTGAATGGCTGAAACTGTCCTCTAAAGAGGCATAGGTTAGCTGACTGGATACAAAAACTTAAGCCAGATATTTGTTGCATACAAGAGTCACATCTCAACTTAAAAGACAAATACAGACTCAGGGTGAAAGGATGGTCATCCATATTTCAGGCAAATGGTAATCAGAAAAAAGCAGGTGTTGCAATTTTATTTGCAGATACAGTAGGCTTTAAACCATCAAAAGTAAGGAAGGACAAGAATGGTCACTTCATATTTGTTAAGGGTAATACTCAATATGACGAGATCTCAATTATTAATATCTATGCACCCAACCAGAATGCACCTCAATTTATAAGAGAAACTCTAACAGACATGAGTAACTTGATTTCCTCCAGCTCCATAATCATTGGAGATTTCAACACTCCCTTGGCAGTGTTGGATCGATCCTCCAGAAAGAAGCTGAGCAAAGAAATCTTAGATTTAAACCTAACCATCCAATATTTAGATTTAGCAGACATCTACAGAACATTTCATCCCAACAAAACTGAATACACATACTTCTCATCAGCCCACGGAACTTACTCCAAAATTGATCACATTTTAGGTCACAAGTCTAACCTCAGTAAATTTAAAGGAATAGAAATTATTCCATGCATCTTCTCAGACCATCATGGAATAAAACTTGAATTGAGTAACAACAGGAATCTGCATACCCATACAAAAACATGGAAGTTAAATAACCTTATGCTGAATGATAGCTGGGTCAGAGATGAGATTAAGAAAGAAATCACCAATTTTTTGGAACAAAATGACAATGAAGACACAAGCTATCAGAACCTCTGGGACACTGCAAAGGCAGTTCTAAGAGGGAAATTTATAGCACTGCAAGCCTTCCTCAAGAGAACGGAAAGAGAGGAAGTTAACAACTTAATGGGACATCTCACGCAACTGGAAAAGGAAGAACATTCCAACCCCAAACCCAGTAGAAGAAAAGAAATAACCAAAATTAGAGCAGAATTAAATGAAATTGAAAACAAAAGAATAATACAACAGATCAATAAATCAAAAAGCTGGTTTTTTGAAAAGGTCAATAAAATAGATAAACCTCTGGCCAACCTAATCAGGAAAAAAAGAGTAAAATCTCTAATATCATCAATCAGAAACAACAAAGACAAAATAACCACAGACTCATCAGAAATCCAAAAAATCCTTAATGAATATTACAAGAAACTTTATTCTCAGAAATATGAAAATCTGAAGGAAATAGACCGATACTTGGAAGCACGCCACCTTCCAAGACTTAACCAGAATCAAGTGGAAATGTTGAACAGACCCATATCAAGTTCAGAAATAGCATCAACTATACAAAACCTCCCTAAAAAGAAAAGCCCGGGACCAGATGGTTTCACGTCAGAATTCTACCAAACCTTTAAAGAGGAATTAGTACCTATATTACTCAACCTGTTCCAAAATGTAGAAAAAGAAGGAAGACTACCCAACACGTTCTATGAAGCAAATATCACCCTGATCCCCAAACCAGGAAAAGACCCAACAAGAAAAGAAAATTATAGACCAATATCACTAATGAATATAGATGCAAAAATATTCAACAAGATCCTAACAAACAGAATCCAGCAACACATCAAACAAATTATACATCATGACCAAGTTGGTTTTATCCCAGGGTCTCAAGGCTGGTTCAATATACGTAAATCTATAAATGTAATTCAGCACATAAACAAATTAAAAAACAAAGACCATATGATTCTCTCAATTGATGCAGAAAAAGCTTTTGATAATATCCAGCATCCCTTCATGATCAGAACACTCAAGAAAATTGGTCTAGAAGGGACTTTTCTTAAACTGATAGAGGCTATCTACAGCAAACCCACAGCCAATATCATATTGAATGGAGTTAAATTGGAATCATTTCCACTCAGATCAGGAACCAGACAAGGCTGCCCATTGTCTCCATTGCTTTTCAACATTGTAATGGAAGTTTTAGCCACCGCAATTAGGGAAGAAAAGGCCATCAAGGGTATCCATATAGGGTCAGAAGAGATCAAACTCTCGCTCTTCGCAGATGATATGATTGTGTATCTGGAAAACACTAGGGACTCTACTACAAAACTCCTAGAAGTGATCAAGGAATACAGCAGCGTCTCAGGTTACAAAATCAACATTCATAAATCGGTAGCCTTTATATACACCAACAACAGTCAAATTGAAAAAGCAGTTAAGGACTCTATCCCATTCACAGTAGTGCCAAAGAAGATGAAATATTTGGGAATTTACCTAACAAAAGACGTGAAAGATCTCTATAAAGAGAACTATGAAACTCTAAGAAAAGAAATAGCTGAAAATGTTAACAAATGGAAAAACATACCATGCTCATGGCTAGGAAGAATCAACATTATCAAAATGTCCATACTACCCAAAGCAATATATAATTTCAACGCACTCCCTATTAAAGCTCCACTGTCATATTTTAAAGATCTTGAAAAAACATTACTTCGTTTTATATGGAATCAGAAAAAACCTCGAATAGCCAAGACATTACTCAGAAATAAAAACAAAACAGGAGGAATCACACTACCAGACCTCAGACTTTACTACAAATCGATAGTGATCAAAACAGCATGGTATTGGCACAAAAACAGAGAAGTAGATATCTGGAATAGAATAGAGAACCAAGAGATGAATCCAGCTACTTACCGCTATTTGATTTTTGACAAGCCAATTAAAAACATTCAGTGGGGAAAAGATTCCCTATTTAACAAATGGTGCTGGGTGAACTGGCTGGCAACCTGCAGAAGACTGAAATTGGACCCACACCTTTCACCATTAACTAAGATAGACTCTCATTGGATTAAAGATTTAAACTTAAGACATGAAACTATAAAAATACTAGAGGAGAATGCAGGGAAAACCCTTGAAGAAATTGGTCTGGGTGAGTATTTCATGAGGAGAACCCCCCGGGCAATTGAAGCAGCTTCAAAAATACACTACTGGGACTTGATCAAACTAAAAAGCTTCTGCACAGCTAAGAACACAGTAAGCAGAGCAAGCAGACAGCCCTCAGAATGGGAGAAGATATTCGCAGGGTATAACTCTGACAAAGGTTTAATAACCAGAATCCACAGAGAACTCAAACGCATCAGCAAGAAAAAAACAAGGGATCCCATCGCAGGCTGGGCAAGGGATTTGAAGAGAAACTTCTCTGAAGAAGACAGGCGCACGGCCTTCAGACATATGAAAAAATGCTCATCATCTTTAATCATCAGAGAAATGCAAATCAAAACTACTTTGAGATATCATCTAACTCCAATGAGACTAGCCTATATCACAAAATCTCTAGACCAGAGATGTTGGCGTGGATGCGGAGAAAAGGGAACACTTCTGCACTGCTGGTGGGAATGCAAATTAATACATTCCTTTTGGAAAGATATATGGAGAACACTCAGAGATCTAAAAATAGATCTGCCATTCAATCCTGTAATTCCTCTGCTGGGCATATACCCAGAAGACCAAAAATCACAACATAACAAAGATATTTGTACCAGAATGTTTATTGCAGCCCAATTCATAATAGCTAAGTCATGGAAAAAGCCGAAGTGCCCATCGATCCACGAATGGATTAATAAATTGTGGTATATGTATACCATGGAATACTATGCAGCCTTAAAGAAAGATGGAGACTTTACCTCTTTCATGTTTACATGGATGGAGCTGGAACATATTCTTCTTAGTAAAGTATCCCAAGAATGGAAGAAAAAATACCCAATGTACACAGCCCTACTATGAAACTAATTTGGGACTCTCACATGAAAGCTATAACCCAGCTACAACTTAACAACAGGGGGAAGGTGGAAAGGGGGGGGTGGGTAGAGGGAGGGGAATCGGTGGGATCACACCTGTAGTGCATATTACAGGGGTATTTGCGAAACTTGGTAAATGTAGAATATAAATGTTTTGGCACAGTAACTGAGATAACGCCGGAAAGGCTATGTTAACCACTGTGATAAAAAAGTGTCAAATGGTTTATGAAGTGAGTGTATGATGCCCCATAATCATATCATTGTATACAGTTATGATTTAATAAAAAAATTAAAAAAAAATTATTTATTTTTTTATTCTCCTCAAGGCACCTATAACCTCTTTGTTCCTCAGGCTGTAAATAAAAGGATTTAGAAGGGGAATTATTATTGTGTAAAATAAGGAATACATTTTGTCCTGCTCTTCAGCTGGCCCAGACCCAGGACGCACGTACATGCAGAAGAGAATGCCATAGAACAGAGAGACTGAGAGCAGGTGGGCGCTGCACGTGGAGAAGGCTTTGCTTCTGCCTTTCTCAGACCTTTTTCAGGATGGCAAAGAGGATGCAGGAGTAAGAGATGATAATAGTTATAAAAGTGAAAGATTGGATAAACACGGAGAATACAAAAATCATGAGCATATTAATTCCAGGGTCAGTACAGGAAATCTTAAACAGCTGTAAAATTTCACAGTAGAAATAATGTATGATATTAAACTTGCAAAAAGTTAATCTAAACAACAAACCCACATGCATCATAGGATGAAGAAACCCAATGACATATGAAACACCTAACAATTGAATGCAGAATATATTGGACATCACTACTGGATAAAGCAAAGGGTTACATATGGCTACATAGCGGTCATAGGCCATCACTACCAGGAGGAAACATTCTGTGTTTGCACTGGAAGCAAAAATATAAAACTGGGTGATGCACTCAACCAGGGAAATCATATGATTCTTAGATAAAAAATTCACTAGCATCTTGGGAGTCTCAGAAGATGAAGAACAAGCGTCTACAAAGGCTAAACTGCCAAGGAAAAAGTACATGGGGGTGTGCAGGTGGGGATCTTTCCAGATAAGGGCAATCAGGCCCAGGTTGCCCAGCATGGTGATGAGGTAGATCAGCAAGAACACCAGGAACAGGGGCACCTGCAGCTCTGGACGATCTGTAAGTCCTGTAAGGACAAAGTCTGTCAATTGTGTCTTGTTTGCCTCCATCGTATGGACTCAGGCTGATCACTGCAGTGCGAGAGTAAGTGAAAAACAAAATCATAAACAACCATAAAAATGATCACATTTAATTTCATTGGTTATGTATTCCCTTTAATCCCAAGATTTACCTTTTACCCTTAAGTATTCTTTATATGCATTTGGGAAACTGATTCTCACATATATATATATATATATATATATATATATATATATATATATACATACACATACACATATACATATCTACATACACATATATGTTCATATAGTCTCATATATACACATAAATACACATATATACACAAAAACATATTTATATGTTTTTATACATATATGTATATATATGAGAATCGGTTTATAAATGTATATGTTTCTTTATATATATACATATATATGTATAGAAATATATATATGGTTTATATACATATGTTTCTTTACATATATGTATATATATTTATATATGTGTATATATATATAAAGAAACAACCTACATGTACATATATATGTATGTATATAAAGATTTCATTGCCCTTATAATAAAAGTAGACTTATTTTTTAATTTGGAAAATTTGATTATGTTTAATAATCTTCTAATTTAAATAAAAGAAATATAGCACATTTGAAAGGTCACCATATATAGGGAAAATGAGAAATTGTAGCTAATGTACCTTTATTTACAAAAATATTCATTACTAAATTTTACGAAGAGGTGGCCAACACATAAAGACTATCTTGTAAAATTTGGAAAGAATATTTAGCCACAATTTCCCATTTCCTCTATATATGGTGATTTGGGAACATCTTGCAGAATGCTACTTAAGCAAGCTAAAGATTATTTATCAAAACTAAGAACAGACAATCTAAGTAATACAGCTTCTCCCTTCAAATTAAGAACAGATTGAAATGCTCACTATGATCATTATTAGGCAGTACTTTCTTAGATTCTAAATACATGTAAAATGTAAAGGTATAATGAAATCATAGGAATTATAGAAGATAAATTCATATTTTGCTGATATATTGTTATAATTAAACAAATTACATTATGACTTTAATAAGCACTGGATGCAGGATATAAATATAAGAAATCACTAGACCTTTTATGTAAACAATAACCAAGAAAGAGAACTATTTTAATAATAGAAGTCATGACGAAAAGATATTTTGAAATATTTTTTATATGTAAGACCTATATGAAGAAAATTACAAAATTTAGCAAAGGCCATTACATAATTTCTGAATAAAAAAACCAAAATATGTTCTTGGATTAAAAAATGGTATTATAAATATGCCAGTAGAATTGAAATTAATTTCAATTATAAAAATTCTAATCACTTTCTAATGTGATATTTTTCAATGTAAATTTTATTTAAAATAAAAGTGTTTGAACAAAAAAACACAACACAAATAAAAATAGTAAAAACAGTCCCATGTTCAGTATTGTTAAAACATAAAATAATTCCATAGAATAAGATACTGGCACAGTAATAGGAAAATGGTATGCTAGTGAAACCAAATAAACACTCTAGAAATAGTTTCAAGTATGTATGCGATAGTTTCAGGTATATATGTACAGAACCTTCATAGTTGAATACCTCCCTACCCACGTCCTTATAGCGACCTAATTTTCAAAGGCCAGATATGCACCACATTTATGTATCAGTACAGTAGGCCTAGTTCCTTATGCTGATCACCTTCAAATGTTGACCAGTTTATTACAGTCTTTGGGTGTTCAAATTATGGAGGTTCTACTGTATTGCATGAGTGATATATCAATTGAGAAAAAATAATGATTTATTCAATAAATAGTATGGACATACTATATATAAATGATTATCTATCTGGAAATAAAGTAAGAATAATTCTCTTTCCCATGCTTGCTTGGACAAGGACTTGAAAGTGAAAAAAGAGAAAAGAAAATTCATGAAATTAATATAATTTAAACATATTACAGAAACTTTTAGCAAAGATATGAAGACAATGAAGATATGGGCATATTTTATCTAATTTTTATTTTATGAAGTTATAGTATGTAACAAATCTATAATTAGGTGAAAGATGAATAAAGATGTGAAAAAAATTACAGTAAATACGATAGATAAAATATTAGTTCCTATCACATACCAAAAAACTTACAAATTGATAAAAGTTTAATAAGGCAACAGGAAATTCCGTTTTAAAAATTGAAAAGGCAAGTCACAGAAACATATGTTAATATATTCAACAAATGTAGGGGGGAAAATGCTTAACTTTCCCAGCATATATGATGTGTAAAATAACAAGATAGCACTTTTCATTTCTCAGATTAGCAAAATTTCAGGCTTACAGGAATTTGGAAAGGCCACTCTCAAATTTACCGGTAAAAATGTAAATTAAGTCTTTAAAACTTTTAAACACAATTTCACAACATCTTTTGCAAATAAAAATACACGTACCGTTCAACTCACTGATCTATTCTATAGCGATAATATCACCTCATAGGGAGAGAGTTGTACCAAATCACTATTAACGGTGCCAAAACACTAGAAATAATATGGAAACCAATAAAGGTAAAACAACAGGTGAACAAATCCTGCTGTAATCCCCCTAGTCAATTTTAAAATATCATATTGTCAACCATTTTAAAATGATACATATCTCTACTAGTTGACTGAGGGAAATTTCCACCATTTTTAGTAAAGTGAGAAGAGCCAGAAAGAGACAAATGTATATACTTTGGAAATGTTAAAAATAGAAAACATATTCTTAAAATTCTTATTCCGTGTATATCTATGAACACATATATTTGCATATCTCATAACTATATGAACATAAAGATAGAATAAAATTATAGATCCCAGATTGTTAATATTTATTGTCTGAGTGTGGATGAGAGAGAGAAAAAAGGAGAGGAGGCCAGAGATAAATATACTCCACCAAAAACATTTTTGTGTGATAAAAAAAGTTACCATTCTCATTATGATGCAATTATGTATATTTTTATATGTACAAAGATATATGCTACAGAATAGGCAAAAGCTTGCTAATAGTGAGGAAGAGATGGAGCAAAACAAAAATATCGTTTAGTAGGTGGCAATACAAATTCTAAGGAAAAATGGAAATTAATCATAAAAAATTTGTAAAACTATTTTATGAAAATTTTGGATTATGTAGCATGTGCTTTTAATTATCCTCAGTGATATCTTACTCCAACCATCGGGAGTGTTTCCTTTTTGAATAGTCAAAATGTTTGTCAATGAATAAAGTTAGGTAAACAAATGTAATAAGTCTTAATATTAAGTTTAATTTATCTCTAAGTACCTTTCTTTTTGGATATATTACTAGATATTGCATAATTTTTGTCAACATTATGTGTGGAATATTTGATGTGATTTTAATTGGTTTGATTTTGTTCTATGACATATAAACTTTCTCTACAAGAAATCCTAAAGAGGAAACCTGAAGAATAGTTGGAGATGCTTGCAGAGCCTCTTATGTTACCTAGAAGGAAAAAAATGCACCTATCATTTGGTATGTAAATTCAGTTGTTTCTCAAAATAAAATCAATAAGATAATTTTATATACATATTTCTTGTTGATTTAAAAATGTACATATGTACCGAATTTGGGTTTGTTTGACCTTAAAATAGGAGGCAATTTTTCATAATAGTTCAACATTAACAATAAGGATAAATTGTTATTTCCCATCTTTACTGAGAAGAGAGCAGGGGGATATTCGTTTTTTAAAATTATCTTTTAAAGTATATATCCCCAAGGAGCCCTGGAAACACAACAGAGACAGCAAGAAGACTGACTGATTTGTCTTACCTGAAAATTGGTCTTACGGATACATGTCATTTAGTTTCCAAAGTGGAGGTTTTGTCCTAAATAAGACTGACTAGCTTTTATCTCCAACTCTAAACCCATAACTGATATTCCCAACTTGCTTAATTAGGTCAAAAGCTATCAAGCACTTTGGATCATTTCTTAAGACAAAAATACAGATATAGATAAATGAAGGTTATCATTGATGACTTTAGCCCATCTTCTCATAATTCCATGAAAAAATAAAGAAAGGCAAATAACATAACTTAGTTATTCATACTCTTAACAAAAACCATCTTCCATAGTATGAAATAACCTCTAAAAATTTTGAGTCATTGTCACTATTATATTTTCCATTTGTCTCATTCTATTATTCCAAGTTTACTATTTTAAAGAAATCTAAATTTGTATGTGTCAACAGAAAAATACGGTATGCATGATAGGCATCAAAACTGTCCTGAAGAGAAACAGAAAATATCATAGGGTTACCAGGATTTTCATTTCTTACCAAGGTATTTTATTATTAAATAGGCAAATTGAAAGACTACAGATATTGAGAATTACACAGATCCCAGAGTCTTCACTCAGTTCCTGTAAGTCTTTAGGATATTGAGGAAGTGGTGGTTTTTCTTAAAAACAAACAAACAAAAAAACCTGATGATCTTCTGGAGGAAAAAAATGGAAAATATATTTCTCTCTACCATGTTCTACATTAGGGCCAGAGTCATCTTTATAAATTGCCAAACTGATGAGATCACCAGCTGCTCTCACATCCACTACTACTTTCCCACCTTAAACCTTAAAAGAAGAAATGTTCAAGGTTTGAACAAAACAGTGGTTACTTGTGCAAAGATTTTCCTTGGACATCTCAACTTCAGAGAGCTAATCTCTTTTTGTCCTCTTTTTCAAATCTATTCCTGGAGAGAAAGCAGGAACCTTGAAATTCCCTCAATGAAAGTTACCAATAGATTCCCTATAGGATAAAGGCAAAGTTGTTCTAGTGGGCATTATGAGCTAATCAAAGAATCACCCCAGATACACCCAAGTGTAACAATTAGAAACACACTTTGTGTCATTAGGGTTCATTGTCAGGGAAAGTTGACAATTTTCTCCTGAGCAGTTTTATTAAATGGTACATATTAATTTCCATTCTGTTATTGTTCTTGAAGGTGCCACATTCCATATACCTAATAGTCTTAAAGTCTTCTAAAGTCTTAAAGACTTACCAAATTCAACATGTACAAATCCAAACTTATGTCTTTTCAAATCTTGTCACCAAACATGGTCCTTGCCCTGTCTTCCTAGTCTTAACTAATGGCATCACCTTCTACCCCATTTTTAAAGAAACAAACCTGAGAGTCATTTGTATCAATGACCTCTTCCTCAAACACATGTCATCATTATCAAACACACTGTTTTATCTCTTCAATGTCTATTGAAACCATCTACTTCTCTCCAAATTCAAGAAAATTCCATCTCCTTCCTGCAATACTGAAATAATAATTTCATAATCTATGCATATTTTTCTGATATGTTCCCGAACTATTTTTTACATTTAGGCTAATGTTATCTTGATAAAATCCCAAATTGCTGAAATCTCCACTGCTTTCCCACCCAAGGCTGCATTTTCACTAAAATAGTCTCCAATGGCTCTTACACAAGAAAGATAAAATCCTTAAACACACGTATCCTTTCCCTCATCATAAAACATACCAAATAAGCCTCTATACATAGTCGTTGCCCTATGTCCTTAACAGGTTTTCAGGTGAATGCTTCTGAATTTTTTTTTTGACAAGAGAATTGAAGTTAAAAATGAGAATTTCATTTGTAACTTCTACATGCAATGTTACTGAAGAAAAAATGTGTTTATCCCTTTTTCATAAGTCTTACTATAAATTGAAAGCTACCCCATCCTTCCAGGCTCTTTAGGTTTCTGTGTGATGTGTACCCCAGTGAAAGAAGGAACATGCTCTCCGTGAGTGAGGCCGACAGAGCTCATGGACTTGAATAAAAACCCTAAAACTGCCAACTCATTGGCAATGTTTTCTGAAAGCAGGCCATCAGAGTCATCAAGTCTGCAAATGACAAACAAGAATTACAGATTTTTCTCTTTCACATCCTTGTTTACAGTGGAATGTATGACAAAATATGATCTAGTTACAAGATATTAAAAATCCAGATCTCTTACAGATCTGAGAATTTATGACTCAGCTCTCCTGAGCTACAAGATTTCCTCTGAGAAATACTTATGGGGTAGTGACTGCGAGTGAGACTCACTGAAGGAGGAGGGAAATTGTACTATCCGTGTTTTTGCGCAAACTTCATGCCAAAGATATTGTGATTCTTTCTCAGAGCAGTAACTTTTAAATAATCCATTACGTGCTCGCTTTGCAACACATATACTAAACGTGTTATACTTTACCCTTTGGCACAGAGGCTCTTCCATCCAGTCCTTTTGGAAGCATTCTTCCTTACCTCCCCCAGAATAACCAGGCCCTCTCTTATACTTGTTCAACCAGTGCTTGGTTTCATTTACTGATGTTTGCTGCAGTTGATTTCCGGAACCCATTCTCATAACACAAATCCTGGTTCTGATGACTGCAACAGACTCTTAGAACTCTGACAACTTGTGCTGTCAATTTTTCCCAGGTGGCAGCTTGTTAAAAAACAGAGAGGGTGGCTGGCATGTTGAAATGAGCATTGGAGTGAAAGAACAGCCACTGTTAATTCTGTACAGTGTAACATTAACACTCAACTCTTGTAAAACATGCAGATGCTTGCCTAGAAGATCCTCACTCCTGTATGAGTCTACTCTCCATGGGGCCTATAAGTCTAAAGAGTTTTGTTTATTGAGATCTAAGATAACTTAGGTAGACCACAGTAGTTGGAAAGTGGGGAAGGGGGGAAATCTTCCTTCCTCCTCTTTAATTTGGCTGTAACTCAGGCTCTTTCTCTGAGCATAACACTAAGCCAAGAGAGGTGAAAATTTGTGAGACAGTTTCTCCCCATGTAAGAGCCAACTTGTTCACAAATACTAAAGTAGTGAAATTATCCTCTTGTGTGATCCACCACTGTTCAGTATTTGAAGATTTTAATTCTTTCCTTCAGGCCCTGGATAAATGAAAAAGAAAGTGACACAGTCATAATTTAAAGGTTTTATTCTTCCATCTGTAGACTAGAAAGTAAATTAATTAATATTTAACATGTTGGCATAAATTAAAAGCCTAAAAGATTTCAGTTGAACTGATATTACTTTGTCTCAATGTAATAAAATATTCCAATGATGGCAGATAGCCGAGTCTTTTTATAATTCTGGCATTCATACAAATAAGACTGCACTGATTTGGGTAATACTAAGTAGCAGAGGGGAAATTATATTTAATTATTCACCTGTTCATCTTTTCTGAGATTTTATAGGATGACTAACACATCATGGTTTTTTAATTCATTAATTATGTGATGTAGCATTCTGTGGGGACAGACTAGAAAAAATTATACAGAAAAAAGCGTTGAAGCGTTTGTGAGAAGTATAAACTGCAAGAGCCTATCTCCTCGTTTGGAAGCTGAAGACAGCCACAAGCATAGAATGCTTAACTGGTCTTGAACAAGTTGAAGATTAGAAAACAGCCATTTGGGCTGGTTGGAATAGATTAGCAGTATAGAAAAAAAGGTAATTAAATGCCCACCAAAAGAGAGTAGGTTCCCTTTTACAAGTTAATTCTAGCCCAAATCTTTGCCCACTCCCCTGTACATTCTTCCCCTTAGGTCTTACACAAGTCCACCCATGCGTCAGGTGGGGAGACATAGCTTCTTGGACTCCTCAATATTCATGATGAGTCAGCTAACGCTTCATTGTCATTCTAGGTGCAGGCCCATGTATTAGATCTTCATTCAAATGTAGTTCAGCTCCAGTTGAGTCATTTCACTTAAAATCTATCTGTTCCCATGACACTTTAAACAAAGCTCTACATTGTCAGCCATTCAAAACCTCTTTGTTTTCCCCTTCCCTTTTCAGGTTCATCTCCAAAATTTACATGTGCCATAGCTACAATAGATAGTCAAGTTTATCTCAATATTGAACATCTCTAACATTCTATTTACAATGAGTTTCAATGCTCAGAACAACCTATTCCATATGTTCCAAAAGTCCATTACCTATCCTATTATCAGAAATATATATCCACACACAATTGCATTCCAAATGAGTGGTGTTTCCCTTGAATATGCCTGTGTTATACTCATTTATATTATAACTCCTCTTGATCAGAAATTTTTCTGACTCATACAGAAATTTTAATCATTTTTTTTAACTGAATGTGGTGTTCATGTTATAAAACCATAGTCACATGGCCTGGCCCTACTCGTCATTAGGCATAGAATGGATACACATGAGAATAGCATTCATGTGTAAATATGAATATGAATTTCTCCTCATAAATAAGGGAGAAAAGATGCGTGCCTGTAAAATGAATGGTCTTGTATCAAGTGACCTCTTATTTGATCAACTGTGGCCAACGTGGTAACCTCTGAAATAAATACTACACCTAAGTGCATAGACTTGCCTTGGGTTCAGTGTGTGTGGTGGGTAGGGACTACTCACAAACCTTATACCAGCACAAAAATTAACTCATATACAGAATGTTTCTGCAAACATATACATTAAGGTAAACAGTTGAGAAAGCTTAGAGACTGTCATCTAAAACCCATACATTAGGAAAGAAAAGTATCAGAAGCAGATAAACATTGATCATTTATTTAGAGAATGATTTTTGTTTTATTCATTACTAAAATGCAATTATACAAATAAGAAGATCTTAAAGGCTTACAATGAATGCTGTGCTGGAAGGAAAAAAATGAAAGGAGATAAGGAACTATGATAAAGTTCCATTTTCTTAGTCCCTCTGAAATGAGACTCCAGTATTAGAAGAAATATCAGAAACATTGAAAAAATGTTAGGTAATTATAAAAAAAAATTGTACTTATAGTACTTTAAATAATTTTCTTCCTGATACAAGTCAGAATAAAAATGAGAATTCATACATAGAAATTTTTATCTCTGCTCACTGTGAAAATTAATTGTATATGTCAACATTTTAATTTTAGCAAGAACTTTTACTTATTTAAAGTTACTTTTTAAACAATGATGGTCACCTTAAGATGCTCTGAGATGTGTATACTGTTTTTAAAACCCATAAACCTAATATTGTCTGATGATAAATTATTTTTGTCTGCAAAAGTTTTGACATAGCAACTTGGTCAAGATAATGTAATTTAAAAATGGTTTGCTTTTGTAGAAGATTTTTAAATGACTCACATAACCCTCTCTATAAATGCTTTAAACACTTGCCAAAAAAGGCTACAACTGGAGTAAGAGTTCTCACGTATTTTTTCATTTAGTGATTATCTACCAAGGTGATGATACAGTACTGAATACAACTGAAATATTGCTTAAGTCTTCACTGTAGACATAAAACAAATCATACACCTAACAAATTAGCTGTATCTTTAAAATATTTAATGGTTACTTTTAAGTAGTTTTAACCATCAACCATATTTTTATGATAAAATAATATACTTTGCTACCCTTTCCATTTTTCAATAAATGTTTATTGTATATCATCAAAGTGCAAGGCATCCTATTAGGTGCTGTGATTTATTTGGATAAACATTGAAAAAATAATAAGGATATTTTATTGCTTTTATAGAAAACATTTATTTCTGTATAATTTTATCTAAAACATTTTTTCTTTTGCTTTAGATTTAGCAGGAAATTGCATTAATGTACAAGAAAGAATACATTTGATCCTGTTTTTCATCTGGGCCAGATTCAGAACTCACACACCTGAATAAAAAGAATGTTGTAATAGAACAAGAGAACAAAAATATAAGTACTGCCTGTACTTGTTTATTTTATACTCATTGTTTTTATCTTTTTCACAGTGAATTTTCCATATTAGAAAACATAGGTATAAGAGACAATATTGTTAATAATGGAGGTTGATAAAGAAATTGTGCAACGATAAACTCATGTGTTTGGAAATTGCATCTTGCAACAAGATTTTGAAAAAGAACTTGTATCTATGTTGGACCTATGGAATGTTTAGATAAACATGAACAGTGAAAGGCTAAAAGTTAAAAACATGAAACGCTCAGCAACTAAATTCAATTCAGAAGAAAATCCATAATGTCACAAAATATCAATATACATGAAATCAGCAATGAAAGAAAACTAAAAATAAATTAATTTATATTTAGTATAAAAGCTAGACAAGAAAATGAAATATTCTAAGAAAGAACAGGTGAAAAGTAATAAAATAGAAGAAAAATGAATGAATCATTCATTTTTGTTAATCATTCACTTTGTTAATAACAAAGTTAGAGATAATTAAAAATTATAAGCTAGTTCTTTTAAAATACCTACAAAATAGAAAATTTAGTGACTTATTTTTTAATTGATAAAAGCTTCCAGAAATTAAAATATAAGATGGAAATGATCTTTCAAATACAAGAAATTTTAAAAACATCATGAGAGTCTTTGTTCAACTGCAGGCAGATATAAAATTAAAATCTAAATAATATAAATAATTTGATGAAACAACATAACTTATAAAATTGATTTTTATATAGACCAAATACTCAATTTTTTAGAAAATTAGAGAAATGTAATTTCTTCTCCCACAAACAAATCACCAAGTTTAGATGGTTTCATAGAGAAATACTATCAATGTTTTACAGATGAGATCACTTGAATGCTGCTATTCCAAAAGCATAAAGGATGAAATTTTCCAAATTTTAGAAAATAATAGCAGGCGGCGCCTGTGGCTCAGTGAGTAGGGCTCCGGCCCCATATGCCGAGGGTGGCGGGTTCAAACCCAGCCCCAGCCAAACTGCAACAAAAAAATAGCCGGGCGTGTGGCTGGCGCCTGTAGTCCCAGCTACTCGGGAGGCTGAGGCAAGAGAATCGCATAAGCCCAAGAGTTAGAGGTTGCTGTGAGCCATGTGACGCCACGGCACTCTACCGAGGGCAGTACAGTGAGACTCTGTCTCTACAAAAAAAAAAAAAGAAAAGAAAAGAAAATAATATCATTGAAAATACTACAAAGGTTTGAATAAATTAAAAATCTACAAATAGTGTTAAAAGCACTACAGCAGAAATTTTAAAATATTAGAAAACAAAAATCAAAATCACTTTTAAAAATTGAAGAAGTTCTACCTATAACAATGGCAAGCTGGGTTGTTCTACATCAGTGGTTCTCAGCCTTCCTAATGCCGTGACCCTTTAACACAGTTCCTCATGTTGTGGTGACCCCCCAAACCATAAAATTCGTTGTTAGTAGCAATGAAAATAATTTTATGGTTGGGGAGTCACCACAACATGTGGAACTGTATTAAAGGGTCACAGCATTAGGAAAGTTGGGAACTGCTGTTCTATATCATGTCTCCTTCTGTGAAAATCAGAAAACCTGAACAAAGTGTAATAAAGTAATAAGCGTTTAGGCATTAGTAATCATCAAAACAGGCAGGAATTGTGGAGCCAAGACCCAGAAGAGAGGGAAAACGGAGGAGGTAAGCCTGCTTTCCCCTCAAGGAATCACCCATATTAAAAGGGACAGCATTCTTCTTAGTAAAGTATTACAAGAATGGAAAAACTAGTAGCTAATGCACTCAATACCAATATGAAACCAACAGATAAACAACTACATGCCCACAGGAGAGAAAAACAATTAAATTCAAGTAGGAGAGGGGAAAACAACGGGAGAGGGGAGGAGGGTACAGGATTTTTAAACTCTCACCTGTCACAATGTAAAATTATACAGCACACCCCTGAGTGAAGGCCTCAACTACAACTTGAACCTCAAACAATGTAACCTAATCATTTATACTCTCATATTAATCTGAAAATAAATAAAAATGAAACCTTAGAAGCTAAAATGGTGAGCACAAAGTTTTACAGATAATGTGGTATCTTCTAAAATTAAACATATGCATGCTTTATGATATTCAAATTTCACCCCTGGATATATGCCCAATAAAAATGTGCATATCTGTGCACCAGAAGACATTCATCAGAAGGTACATAGCAGCATTATATGAAATAGCCAAACATTGGACATAGTCCAAAGTATTTCATAGTACATGATTTCCAGGATACTAGACTCAAAACCATATGAAACCAATCTATGGTGTAAGAGTTCAAAAAAAGACACAAAAGCTAACTGAAAGCGGAGGGCACGTGTGGCCAAGGAGTAGGGCCCTGGCCCCATAGACTGGAGGTGGTGGGTTCAAACCTGGCCCTGGCCAAAAAAAAGCTAACTTAAAGCAATCCCTTGGTTAAATATAGAATAATTCAAGCTTTAAAATCATGATTATTGTAATTGATGTAACCATATCAAATAGGTTGTGATTTTTGAGTTTATAATAATAAGCCTTCCAAATGAAAACAAATAAACCTCATTCACTAGGACTCCAATTCATTATTCTGAAAATAGACAACATAATTCTGTCACTGAACTGGAAGTAAGTTGGTTGCTGAGACCATGAGACTCTGCTGTCACTGTTAAAAGAATTCACAAGCTCAAATTTGCACCCACATCCATATATCCTGAGCCAGTTTCTCTACCTTACCTTCTGCCTCTTAGAGTATAACAATGCAATTCATATGCAAATGTTCGATTATGCTTACTAATTAACAAAATGTTCATGCAGATAGAGTGCCAGAGAACTGTAATGTTTGAGAAGATTGTATACTGAGATATTTTCTAATCTCCCAATTTCCGAACACCACTGTATTGGTATGCTCTCTATGAAAGTTATTGTATTAACTTCTAGATACGGAAAGTTTCAAATTCTAATACTCTATCATCCAATTCAAGCCAACCTCTTTTAAAGAAATGATGTTGTTAAGAGGTTACTCAATTTTGAAAGATAAAAACATATATCAAAAATGTACTTTGTTTAAACCCTTCATTTTTCTTAATATTACCCCCTTTTATTTTGTGAACACTGCAAGAATCTGTTCTTTTATTGTTTTTGTTATTGTATGGTTGAGTAGGACAGAGCCTTATTATTAATAACATGTAGATCCAGTGCAGTGAGCTATGAACTTGCACTTAAGTACCAGCATCTGTGTTGTCAATTATTTGATAGTATTTGGGTGAGGGGTGTCTGTAGGACAAATGATTTTCAAAGACTAATGTCTGGATAACAAGGAAGGAAATTGTTTTTAAATAAATCAAGTGTCAATGATGTGAAGACACTTCAGCTGGACCCACACTCCAGGAAACAGAACAAAGCTGGGTTTTCGCGGAGTTCTCACACATTCTCACCACTAGCCCTCTAATGACAAGACAGAGCCATGGCTAATCCACAAGACCCGATGACTTGTTTAAGCAAAAGGCGGAAAGGAGAAAAAGTTGCAATTTCCCTAAGGAACTGCTCCCTTCTTTGTCACTCTTCTCAAGGCCTGCATAACTTCTTTATTTCTCAAACTGTAAATAAACGGGTTTAGTAGGGGAATTATGATTGTGTAAAATAGAGAATACACTTTGTCCTGATCTTCAGCTAGGCCGGATACAGGGCGCACATACATGATGATGAGAGTTCCATAGTACAAAGAAACAGAAAGCAGATGGGCACTGCATGTGGACAAGGCTTTGCTTCTGCCCTTTTCAGACCTTTTTTTCAGAATATCAAAGAGCACACGACTATAAGAGATTATGATAATCATTAAAGTGGATATTTGTATGAAAGCTGCAAAAATAAATATTAGGAGTGCATTAATAGAGGAGTCATTGCATGAAATTTTGAACAGTTGTAAAATTTCACAGTAGAAATAATGTATAATGTTAGACCTGCAGAAAGTCAATCTTATTAGAAAACTCACATGAACCAGGGGATGCAGAAAACCAAGTGCATATGAAGCACTTATTAACTGAGAGCAGAGTTTGCTGGACATCACCACTGGATAAAGCAGAGGGTTACATATGGCTACATAGCAGTCATAGGCCATCACTACCAGGAGGAAGCATTCTGCAGTTGCACTGGAAGCAAAAAAGTAAAACTGAGTGATGCACTCGGCCAGCGATATCATTGCAGTCTTGTCTAAGAAGTTGACCAGCATCCTAGGGGTCACTGAGGTAGAAGTACAAACATCTGCAAAGGCTAACCCACCAAGGAATAAGTACATAGGCGTCCGAAGATGAGGGTCCTTCCAGATTAGAGCCATCAGTCCCAGGTTGCCCACCACGGTGATGAGGTAGACCCCCGTGAACATGATGAAGAGGAGGACCTGCAGCCATGGTCGGTCTGTAAGTCCTGTGAGAACAAACTCTGTCACTAGAGTCTTATTTTCTTCTGACATAGCCACACTGGTCACTGCAATAAGAAAATATGTGACAAATACAGTCACCAAGACAACACAAAGCAGTAACTTGTGTGCGTGTGTGTGTTAATTTATACTTTTGAGTTTCCCATTTAATTAGTGGTTTTTAAAGTTCAACTTTCATCACTTAGAAAGATTTGTTTACAAAGTCTGTATTTAAGTACCTGACCCTAACATGGGAAAATACTGAAATGAAAGCAAAAAGTATTTGAAGTACTTGGGAGGTGAAATTTGCCCCTACCCTATTAGAGGTTTTTTTTTTTTATTAAATCATAACTGTATACATTGATATGATCATGGGGCATCATACATTCACTTCATAAACCATTTGACACATTTTTATCACAGTGGTTAACATAACCTTTCCGGCGTTATCTCAGTTACTGTGCCAAAACATTTACATTCTACATTTACCAAGTTTCGCAAATACCCCTATAATATGCACCACAGGTGTGATCCCACCGATCCCCCTCCCTCTACCCACCACCCCCCTCCTTTCCCACTTCCCGGATGGAGCTGGAACATATTCTTCTTAGTAAAGTATCTCAAGAATGGAAGAAAAAGTACCCAAAGTACACAGCCCTACTATGAAACTAATTTGGGACTCTCACATGAAAGCTATTAGAGGTTTTGGTTGGCCTGAGAATTAAAAGCTTACGAATTCATATAAATTGTCCATGACATGAAAGTCCACCTAAGTAAACAGAGACTCAAACCAGTGTCAAACCTAAATATTTTTACACTGGGCTGAAAAAACTGAAGCTGCCATGAAAAAACAGCTCAACTATGGGGGTAGGTAAAAGGATAAGAACTGTTTCAATAAAAACTTTATTGTATAGAATTGTCTTAGATGTGGCTCAGTCAGTAAGGCGCCGGCCCCATATACCAAGGGTGGCGGGTTCAAACCCAGCCCCGGCCAAAAACTGCAACCAAAAAATAGCCGGGCGTTGTGGCGGGTGCCTGTAGTCTCAGCTACTCGGGAGGCTGAGGCAAGAGAATCGCTTAAGCCCAGGAGTTGGAGGTTGCTGTGAGCTGTGTGAGGCCACGGCACTCTACTGAGGGCCATAAAGTGAGACTCTGTCTCTACAAAAAAAAAAAAAAAAAAAAAGAAAACAGTGTTTCTTTTCTCCTGGTACAGAAATGGCATCTTTCTCTTTGTTTGTTTGTTTGTTTGTTTTAGAGACAGAGTCTCACTTTATTACCCTCGGTAGAGTGCTTAGCGTCACAGCTCACGGCAACCTCCCACTCCCGGGCTTAGGCGATTCTCTTGCCTCAACCTCCCGAGTAGTTGGGACTATAGGTGCCTAACACAATGCCCGGCTATTTTTTGTTGCAGTTTGGCCCAGGGCGGGTTCAAACCTGCCACCCTCGGTATATGGGGCCAGCTCCCTAACCACTGAGCCACAGGTCCACCCAGAAATGGCATCTTTCATGTGGGAATTTCAGTCTCCTGTTTTCAGGAGGGACAGGAGACATTAGAATACCCTGCTTGCATCTGTAGCTCATAATATTCTATGCCCCCAAACTGCATATTTCGGAGTAGCATGCTCTGCCATGTTTGAGAGCAGCATTAACGTCATGTAGAAGATCACTGATGGGGAAACGGGTCCAAATCTAAAATTATCGCATGTGGGGGAGAAATAGACAAATTATTGAATACAGCCATAACTACCTACTTTTCATGGCATGGCAGAAGAATCCACAAACAATGGGATAGAACAAAAAATATATTGAAGATATCTGTAACATAATTTGCATATATAGGGTTAATACTTATAAAACACACACACATATACGCATAGAGACAACACTTACACTCTTTTTTAACTTGGTGAAGAGGACCCAATGAAAAAAATGGGTAAAATATGTGAACAGACATGTTTACAGAAAAACAAGTGAACATGATCAGTAAATATATGAAACAATACTAATAAATATGCCAAGCAATGTTCAATCTCCTTAACAATTAGGAATATATTTTTTTTTTTTTTTTGTAGAGACAGAGTTTCACTTTATCGCCCTCGGTAGAGTGCCGTGGCCTCACACAGCTCACAGCAACCTCCAACTCCTGGGCTTAAGCGATTCTCCTGCCTCAGCCTCCCGAGTAGCTGGGACTACAGGCGCCCGCCACAACGCCCAGCTATTTTTTGATTGCAGTTCAGCCAGGGCCGGGTTTGAACCCGCCACCCTCGGTATATGGGGCCGGCGCCCTACTCACTGAGCCACAGGCGCCGCCCAACAATTAGGAATATTTTTTAAATTGATGCATCATTTTCACTTGTCAGAGAATCAAAAAAGTAAAACGAGCCATAACATCTGATGACAGAAAAATGACAAAAGAATTACCGGTTAAAATGTAAATTCTAGCAGCCTTTTCGATCTGACATTCTCTATCAAAATTAGCAATTTCAAAAACCTGTTATCTAACACTCTCACTCCTGGATATATATTCTAGAAATAATGTCAACCATACACAAGAATGAAACACAAGCATGTCAAATAAGTATTGTTCATGAAGGCAAAGTCTAGAAACAAAAAGAACACACATCCACTATAGAATTATTGAATAAATTATGGTAGAGTCTGACTGTGGGGTATTATTCCCATATAAAGGAGAGGGATTTGAATTCCACAAGTTAGTACTAGGAAAATTTTCTCAATGTATCATTAAGTGAAAAAAATATAAAGAAGTTTAAATTTCTTGGTCTTATTTTTATAATTTTTGATTTTTTGTTGATAAATTAAAGGCTAACATATATACAGGGGTAAAGATTGATTTTCTTGCATGAATTATAAATTATCTCTAAAAGAATTTTCACATTAAAATTTTACAAATATTTTTGGGGAAATGCAGATAGAAGGATGCTTACCTGCATATTAATAGAAATAAGAATAAAAAAAATCTATTTTTCTCCTTAGTAAAGTGTATTTGACACTGATAATTATAATGTAAAATTATGAAAAAAATGACCCATACATTTTTCTTAGAAAATATCTGTTAGTAGTGCTTTATGTTTCTGATACTTTCAATTTAAGTATTTGGTTATAAATAAAACTATTAAGAGAACGTATGTTTTTTTAATGTAGTCAAAATTATTTGAAAATTATTTAAGATAGTGTCCAAATAGAGCAATCATTTTCATAGTTTTTATACACATCCAACACTTCTATTATATTTTATTCTTAAGTGTTTTATAGATTTTGTTGCTATTATAAATGTAATACATGTATCTGGTATTTTAATAAGATTTTCTCTTATGACTCATAAACTATTTCTGAAAGAACATCCAGAGTAAAATATTTCTAATATTTTGAGGTAAATTTATAACCTCCTATGTTATAGGAAAGGTAAATAAATAAATATATATAACACAAATTATATATGTACATATACATCTGAGTTGAAATAAATCATAATTTATTCACATTAAGAATAAGTTCTTAATTTCATAGCCCATACCTCTTGACACTTATAATACATAGAACTTACTATGAGCATGAATTAGAAAAACTAACTGTTTGATCAATAGGAAGACTGATGAGTTGTTACTCGCCATCTTCACTAAGCTGAAAAAAACAGTAAGTTTATAAACTAAAGACATACCCACGGGGATCCCTATTATAATGCACACAACCCAAAAAATTCATTAGAGTGTATTTGATGAAAATAGGCTATGTAGATGTTCTGGAAATGTAGTTTTCTTTCTAAAGTAGAGATTTTGTCCTAAATAGAGTGGCTTGGATTTCTTTGCACCTCCCAAAATAATAAATATTCTTATTCTCACATTACGAATTCAGTCTGATTAAACCATGAAGTAACAAGGTTTGGAAACTGTTTTCTTTAAAAGTAATATGGAAAAAAATACTTTCAGTTTGGAGGAAAGGAGATAATGCTAGGTGTATTCATTGATTTTAGCCCTATTCACATGTTAAGAAATTTTAAAAGCTATGCAATATAAACAGCCATCCACTGAAAGGCTTGGATTATTTACATTCTGCAAAATACCAAGTAATGTAGAAACAAGCTGCTCATTTTATACTATAAAATAAAAAAAAAATTTAAAGTTGCCAAATCTTTCTTAGCATGATAACTTTAATTTTTCCCATTTACTCCCTTCTATTAAAATTTATTATTTATGGGTGGCGCCTGTGGCTCAGTGAGTAGGGCGCCGGCCCCATATGCCGAGGGTGGCAGGTTCAAACCCAGCCCCGGCCAAACTGCAACAAAAAAATAGCCGGGTGTTGTGGCGGGCGCCTGTAGTCCCAGCTGCTCGGGAGGCTGAGGCAAGAGAATCGCTTAAGCCCAAGAGTTAGAGGTTGCTGTGAGCAGTGTGACGCCACGGCACTCTACCCGAGGGCGGTATAGTAAGACTCTGTCACTACAAAAAAAAAAAAAAAATTATTATTTATGAAATTTTTGTATAAACACTTCTCCTCTACAGTAAAACATCCTCTACTGTTTGTTTAAATTTTGATGTCTGGTTGAGAAGAATCTCAATGCTTCAATGGAATTTTAATTTCTAACATAGATATCTCATTATCATCTAAAGACATATTGCAAAACTATAAATAATAGAAATTGTAGAAATCACTGTAGTCTCACCCAGTTCCTGCAAAAAAAATGATACTTTTCCTGAAATAACATACAAAATGCAGAAATAAGGCCGTGATTACTTACACACTGATTTTTACTAGTCACTTCAAAATCCATGAAGATAATGGGTATTACTTTTATTTGCATACTTGTTCTTTAAAAAAAAGGAAAAGGAAAGAAAAATATTCCCTCTATGCTTCCAGAGGATTCTCTATAGGATGAAGCCAAATTGGCTCTACTGGGCATTGTGAGTTAATCATCATTTCACCCCCACAACTAAGTGTAACCATTAAAAACTGTTATAATCCAAAGAGATTCCTGTGGGGGCCATCTGACAAAACATTAATGATGAGATTTTAGGAAAGGTTTATTTTCTGTTCTCTTGTTTTCATTTATAATGGCACCATCCAAATACCTCTTTGTCATGATTCTTTGGAAATCTAAAAGGTACATTAGAATCACCATGTCCACATTTGAAATCAAGATGATCTGTTATCTTGCCCCCACCCTGGCTATCTTCCAGTTGTTTATCTTGGGGAATAACATCACTAAACAATCGGTTATGCAGGCCATAAACTAGAAAGATATCCTTGTCACTGACCTCTCCTTTAAACTCCATGGATCAACCATTGCCAAGTCATATAAATTTCATCTCCTAACATCTCTACTATCAGGCAACTTCTCACTCTCTCTATAAGCACAACTAAATTCAAGCTTCATTCATCTGCTGCATATACTATTGAAATACCCTAATACATCTGCATCCACTAACAGTTCCATCTATCTATTTCATTCTCTGCTCTGAAACAACACTGATCTTCTAAAATCCTAACTTGCCCTTCATGACCCTATTCCACCTGCTGTTATGGGTTGAACTGTGTCCCTTTCCCACAAATTCACATACTGAAATGAAACCCTAACCCACCAGTAGCATATATTTACAGATAGGCCCTTATGGAGGTTATTAAGTTGAAATGCGACAAAGGAAAGTTGGACACAGACACCTGCTATGGGCAGGTAGAGGAAATGCCATGGGAAGAAACAGCAAGAAGGCAGTCATAGGAAAACCTGAGAAAGGCATCTGAAGAATCAATCCTGCAAATACTTTGATCTTGGACTTCCAACCTCCAGAACTGTTAGAAAATAAATTGCTGTTGTTTAATCCCCCTATCTCTGGTACTGTAATCTCCCCCTTATCTGCCAAGGATACATTCCAAGTTCCCCAGTGGACACACGACACTGCAGGTCGTACCGAACCCTATACACACCATGCACAAATATCTTTTCCCTTCTTCAGAATTTCACAGATCCCAGTAGTGGAAATGCTGGATCAAATAGTAGGTCTAATTTTAGTTCTTCAAGAAATCCCACACTGTTTTCCATGGAGGTTGTACTAATTTATATTCCCACGAAAAGTGTATAAGCATTCCCCTTTCACCACATCTTTGCCAACATTTATTGTTCCTTGACTTTTAAGTAATAGCCATTCCGACTGGGGTAAAATGGCATATCATTGTGATTTCAATTTGCATTTATCTGATGATCAGTGATATTGAGCATTTTTTCATATATTTGTTGGTCATTTGTATCTCATGAAAAATATTTGTTCGTTTTGTCTACCCTCTTGTTAATGGAATTTTTTTTCTTGCTGAGTTGTGTTCTTTGCAAATTCTAGATATAGCTCTTTGTCATATTCATAGTTTGAGAATATTTTCTCCCATTGTATAGTTTGTCTGTTAACTCTGTTAGTGGTTTCTTTTGCTGTGCATAAGCGATTTGTTTGTTTGTTTTCAGTTTTTGGCCTGTGCTGGATTTGAACCCGCCACCTCCAGTCCTTGGATCCACAGGTGCCGCCCAAGAAGTTTGTTTTAATAAAGTCTCATTTATTTATTTTTGTTGTTGTTGCATTTGCTATTGTGGTCTTAGTCATAAGTTCTTTGCCTCAGTCAACGTACAGAAGAGATTTTTCTAGGTTTTCTTCTAATATTTTTAGAGTCCCAGGTCTTACATTTAAGTCTTTAATATATCATGAGTTAATTATTTTATATATGGCAAGAAATACAAATCCAGTTTCACTCTTCTGCATATGGCTATACAATTTTACCGATGCCATTTGTTGAAAAGAGTGTCCTCTCCCCCATGTATTTTGTATCTGTTTTGTTGATGATTGGTTGGCTGTAGGTATTTGGTTTTATTTTTAGGTTCTCTGTTCTACCTCATTGGTCTATGTGTGTACTTTTATAACAATATCATGCTGTTTTGGTTACTATATATTTACACTATGATTTGTTTGTTTGTTTGTCTTGAGACAGAGTCTCAAGCTGTCAGCCTCGGTAGAGTGTTGTAGTGTCACAGCTCACAGCAACCTCCAACTCTTGGGCTTAAGTGATTCTCTTGCCTCAGCCTTCCAAGTAACTGGGACTACAGGCACCCACCACAATGCCCAGCAATTTTTTGGTTTAGTTGTCATTGTTGTTTGGCAGGCTCGGGCTGAGTTCCAACCTGCCAGCTCTGGCATTGAGCTACAGGCACTGAACCTGATTTATTTTTATTTGAGCTTTTGAATTTTTTATTATGTATAAAATGTAAGTATAATTCCATACAGCTTTTAATTAGGTTTTATGAGATGGTAAAAATACATTATTATTCTTCATAAAGCAATTAATACCTTGAAAGACATTTTATTTGAAATACAAAGGAGGCATGCATAAATAAAAGCCACGTTTTAATTTTTAAAAAGGAGGAAAACGAGAGCTGTTTTACTTGCCAAAAAGTAACTTGTGACCCAGCACCTAGTAAGGTGTCTAACCTTTTGTTTTCTCTGTCACACATTGGAAGGTTAGGAATCGTCTTGGGCCACACATTAAATACACAAACACCAACAAAAGCTGCTGAACACGAAAAAGCATCCATGCATACTTTTCATGACATCCAAAGCACAGATAAGCAAAAATGTCCACACACAATCCACATGTGGTCCGTGACTACCAGCTGGACACCCCTGAAGACAGTTTTGGCATCATTTCCAATTATCAGAACAGCTGCATTCTGTAATATACAGGTTTATATAATAAACAATCTTGACAACTGGTACAATATACTTAAGAACACTTCACATCCGCAGGCAGCTCAGACCCATCCAGCCATGTACTCTGAATTAATGCTTATCTTCGGTGTCTAAATGTCTCTTCCTCAGGGAGCTCTTAAACTACAAGGAAAATACTATGATTCGATTGTTGCTCTTTTCTTTCCATGTCAGTATAATATCTAGGATTTTGTTACGCAGAATTCTGATAAAATCATGCATTTTGTACAATAAAAAGACAGTAAATGAGTATAAAAAAATAACATACAGTTTCTTTTACAAGTACTCAAAATAAAACCTTGTATTACGTACATGAAGAAATAAATTTATTTACGCTTACAGAAATAATAAAAAATATGTAGGGGATTACATTAAAAAGACCAATAGTAAATTATAGAAAATTATTTTACTAAAAAAGAAAATGAAACTGTTACAGAAATTAAGATTTAGCTTAGTGTTTACAAAATGAATCTCAAAGCTGCATGATATTGACTAAAATTATCAAGTACCAATAATTTTTAAAAGATAAGAAATTTAATTATGCAGGGTATTTTTAAAGACTTGTTATTCTTGATAAGTAGATTTAAGTGATAAAAAATAAATTTAAATAAATATACTTAAGTGATAAATAAATTTAAGTGATAAAAGCTATTTATCACATACCTAAATATTTAGATAAGTCTTTTATCCTATTTGTTGGTACTGTTGACTTGACAAAAGCTAGAGTATTTTCTAAATACTAGAACAAGAAGTATGTTTTCATTCTTCAACAACTTGTTTCTCATATTATTTTTTGTAAGTATGCTGAACAAAACAGATTGCTCGAAGTATATAATTGTTTTACTGAAAGAGGAGTTGAATTATTTATGTTCACATAGTAAATGTAAAATGTAAAATGTGCCAATGAATTTTCAGCCACTTTTAGGGACATGATTATACACAAACACACGGAATTCATTCTCACATTTTCTCATTCCTATCTTTATATACCGAATCAGTTTCTTATCTGTAATCTCTTTGCTTTCTGACTGGTCAGCTCCTACTAAAACTGACAAGGATAGCAATGCAATAAATCAAAAGGCTGATCTCCGAAATTGCTTTTGGTTACACTAAAATATTCCTAAATTTAACAATTATTGAATATCGTTCTACATTCAATATCCCTGATAAAAATAATATGGGGAGGTATAAATGTCATTTGTGATTCGTTTTGATATTCCACTCTTTTTTTTTTTTTTTTTATAGAGACAGAGTCTCACTTTACCACCCTTGGTAGAGTGCCATGATGTCACAGGACTCACAGCAACCTCCAGCTCTTGGGCTTTTGCGATTCTTCTACCTCAGCCTCCCGAGCAGCTGGGACTACAGGCGCCCACCACAACGCCCGGCTATTTTTTGGTTGCAGTTCGGCAAGGGCTGGGTTTGAACCCGCCACCCTCGGCATATGGGGCCGGCGCCCTACTCACTGAGCCACAGGCGCCACCCGATATTCCACTCTTTATTTCATGCTCGCTTGCATTTTTCTTCCTAAGATCCATCAATTTTTTTTTTTTAGAATTTTTTACTATTTTCTAACTTTCATCACTGAACAGTAATTTCTTCTCAGAAACATATTCTACCAAAAAGCATCAGAGTTTTATTTTTATCAGTCTACCAGAGTTCCTGGCAGAGAACCACAAAAATTTATTAATTTGTAGGTCTAGAGAGGTGGGCTACGCTCATTCATGTAGTAACTAACCATCTATGCCAGCCTCAATTAGAGCTATTTCTCAGCAAGTATTTCTCAGAATATCTCAGTAAAATTGCCGACTACTACCTGTAATTTTGAAAGTTCCTAGAAAATAACTAATTCACAAATGCAAAATTCTCAGATTAAAATGGAACACAACATTTCTAAGCTACTTATGGGTAAAATATCAACCTTTCGCTGGACCCATATCCAAGTAAATATAATACAACGCTGGGTTCCTTTACACGGAGCTCAAGGGCCACCCTGACCACTAGCCCAAACCTACAGGACTTGGGGTTTTACAGCAGAATATAAAGAACAGTTTGAAAGTTGTCTGACAACTATTTATTTCTTTATTATTCTTCTCAAGGCACCTATAACCTCCTTGTTCCTCAGGCTGTAAATAAAAGGATTTAGCAGGGGAATTATTATCGTGTAAAATAAGGAATACATTTTGTCCCGATCTTCCGCTGGTCCAGACCCAGGACGCACGTACATGCAGAAGAGAGTGCCGTAGAACAGAGAAACTGAGAGCAGGTGGGCGCTGCACGTGGAGAAGGCTTTGCTTCTGCCTTTCTCAGACCTCTTTTTCAGGATGGCAAAGAGGATGCAGGAGTAAGAGATTATGATAGCCATAAAAGTGAAGACTTGTATAAAAGCGGAAAAGATTAAAGCCAGAAACATATTAACTGCAGGATGGGTGCAAGAAATTTTGAACAGTTGTAAAATTTCACAGTAGAAATAATTTATGATATTGGACTTGCAGAAAGTTAGTCTACCTAACAAACCCACATGAACCGCTGGATGCAGAAAACCAATGAAATAGGAAACGCCTATTCCCCGAGTACAGAGGCCATTGGACATAAGCACTGGATAAGACAAGGGGCTACATATGGCTACATAGCGGTCATAGGCCATGACTACCAGAAGGAAACACTCTGTGGTTGCACTGGAACCAAAAAAATAAAATTGGGCCATACATTCAAAGAGGGATATCACGTGATTCTTAGATAAAAAATTGATAAGCATCTTAGGAGTCACAGAGGTTGAAGTGCATGCATCTGCAAAGGCTAGACTGCCAAGGAATAAATACATGGGGCTGTGCAGGCGGGCGTCCTTCCAGATGAGAGCAACCAGGCCCAGGTTGCCCACCATGGTGGCGAGGTAGACCAGCAAGAACACCAGGAACAGGGGCACCTGCAGCCCGGGACGATCCGTAAGTCCAGTGAGGACAAACTCAGTCACCAGAGTCCTATTTTCTTCTGCCATATGTGACCTGGCCAATCACTAAAATGAAATAAGTGAGGAAATAGTCACAAAAGAGTCATAAAATGGGCCCCATTTTTGTGCCACTAACATGTTCCCAAAGAGCGCTTCTCATTTTTATTAGTAGCTTTAAATATTTACTTTTATTTGTCTATTTTTGAGTATCAAAATTCTCTATAACAAAAAAGCCTTAAAATGATAATTTACCTAAATTGACATATTAATTTATGAAAATATTTTTCAATCTAATAGTTAGAGTGCATATACTCAAAGTTTATATTTTTAAAAATTTCCCCAAGGAGATCATAAACAGTAAGAATCAATAGCACCCTAATTGACTTTAAGCTGTAATAAAAAGGCTTAATAATCAAAACGTTAAGGCAATATTATAAGAGAGATAAGAGGATTAGTGCAATAAAATGAAGAGCTTAGAAATAGATTCCAATGTAAACAGAAATGTGGCCTAAGACAAATATGGTATTTCAATTCACTAGAAAAAGGATGATTGATTTAAGGAATTGTGCTGGCACTGTTGGTTATTTTGCTAGAAGTAAATAAAGCTAGGCTCCTACCTCTCACCATAAATATTTTCGTAGAAACAAGAGATGATAATGTAACATGCAGATTATTGAAAAACAGCTACTATATGATTTTGTTTTCTCTTTTTTTTTTTTTTTTTTGGCCGGGGCTAGGTTTGAACCCGCCACCTACGACATATGGGACCGGTGCCCTACTACTTGAGCCACAGGTGCCACCCTACTATATGATTTTGATACATAGTAAAAGAGTATCCAACAGAATCAAAAGACATCTACTAGAAGATATATTTCACCATATATCTGTATGTAAAAAATATAGATGTATATCTATAACCTAAAAATAACTTAAAATAGACAAGAAAAGGTATATAATCTTAAAGAAGAATGGGTAAAGAATATGAATAAACAAGTTTATAGATAAATCAAAAAGACCAATAAATGCTCAAATTTCACATGCACACACATGTGCACATGCACACACAGCTCTCTTTTTATGTATCTTATTAGCAGAAATTAAAATGAATAACAATACCCACTGCTGGCTGAGGTGAGAAAAGTGACATTCTCATACATAGTCTAAAAGCAACAGCTTCTTAGAAAAGGTATTTTATGTAATGTCATTAATTTTTTTCAAAAATGACATAAACGCTTTGATCTACCATTTCCTTGTACACACACACACACATATATATACATACACACATACTAGAAACGAAAGCACAATTCAAGATAAATATACAAAAAATATCCATTGAATTATTTTCAAGGTGTCACATATCAGACACATCCAGATTGTGTAAATCACAGTTCCTTTATATTGGAATAAAATTCAACCATACAGAAAGGTTATTCCAGTTGAATTGAGATTACCACAATGTATAGCTATCTGAGAAAAGTAAGAAAAATATAAATGTGAATAACATGATCTCATTATTGTAAAATAAGTGATGCATTTTTTTTGAAATGGAATCTCACTCTACTGCCCTGGGTAGAGTGCAGTGACATCATCAGAACTCACAGCAACCTCAAACTCCTGGACTAAGCAAGTCTTCTGCCTCAGCCTCCCAAGTAGCTGGGACCACAAATGCACACTACCATAGCTTGGTAATTTTTCTAGTTTTTGTAAAGACAGAAGAGTCTCACTATCCTGCACAGGGAGGTCTCAAACTCTCAGCCTCAAGCAATCCTCCTGCCTCAGACTCCCAAAGCAATATTCTTTTAAGTCTCTCTTTGCCTGGAGAAAAATGTGGATAATAGACATTATGTTTGTACCACTGATTTTAGAGTGCTATGGGAGAAGTGACAGAAATGGAGGAAGTTTTGGACAAGGAAAGGGAATAAGTCAAAACAAAAATTCCACAAGAAAAGGATGTATCTTGTGATCTCTTTTACATAAAATTATATAATATAATTATGTGGATGTACATATATTTATGTAAAGCGATGTGTGAAAGAATAGTCGCTAACGTATAATGGTGGAGAAAAGGAAAAAGAACAATGAAATTCTGTTGTCTTTCTAAGGAGATTTTACGGCACTGAAATTCTGGTATAAAATTAAGGAATAATAATCTGAGCTTAAATATCTGTTAAATGCAAAAATGGCCTTCAGAAAAATAAAGATGTTACTTGGGATATTATCAATGGAAAAGACTTCTGAGCATTGAGAGTAGAATAATATTTCAAAGTTAGCTACAATTTATATAAAATAAGGATCCAAATAGAGTAACAGGGTTTTTTGGAGTTTTTGTGGAATTTCAGTAATGTTGTTATTAGATTTATTCCAGCATACCTTAATTGCATAGTCATAACTCTCAATACAACAGGAACAAAAACCGAAACTTTTTAGGAAAATATTTTTTAAAAATTTGGTTTGTTTAATTTACACATATAGATGAAAGCTTTGTTCTAAGAATTAAATATCAACATAAGTAAAAATTGGAAGATAATTAGTTTCTCATCACTGAAAATAAAGAAAGAATAACTGAGTTTTCAAGTTTTTGCTTTTAAATATCTGCCCACAGAGAGCCCTAGTATATACATTAGGGCCAAAAATATAATTAAAAATTAAGGATAAGAGATTTTGGCCTTGAGCCAATTTTCTTTATAACCTCAAATAACTGAATTATTTATATTCCAGCTTTCTGCTCCTAAAAGGTATAGTTTAGGCAAGAATTAATAATCTTTGTGAATTTTTCCTCAAGTTACATGAGAAACAAGGAAACACAAGAAGTCTGTTGAAGTTACCTTCGGTGATTTTCGCCCATATCCCTGTGATTTCATGAAGTTAAGAAATGTTTATTATATTTAGTCAAACAAACCTCAAGTCAGAATTTCCCATTCTGAAAAATTACAATAAGTGAGATTTGAGCAGCATATCTTACCTCTCAGTTAAGAAGACTTCTCACATACAAAATAAACTCTCAATATGTTGGATTTTTATCATTATTATTCAAGTTTTTCATTTTTCATTCTTCACTAACAAAGCTTATTGAAATACTTCCAAAAGATTGTGTTAACTCCACTCTAAAACTTCTGACTGAAATACGTATGTTCAGACAAGTATTTACTTCTGTCTGGATTTTGCTTGCTGATTTTTAAAAATCTTTTCTAGAATTTTAATTTCTTACTTAGATATTTTATTATCTTACAGACAAATTACAAAGCCCTAATAATAAAAATTATGAATATCTTTGCACTCTCACTCAGTTCCTATAAAACATTGGGAAACTGGAGACATGCTTGTTTTCTGGAAGTAACATAAAAGGAAGAGAAATTAAGCAGTATTAATCGTGTGCTGCCTCATAGTACATAATTACTTGCACATTCTAAACTGGAGGGAGATGTAATTTCTTTCCTCTATTTTCAAAGCTATTTAATTTTTTTTTTAATTCCTTTAATATTTCTAAGGGATTCCCAGTGGAAGGTAGTCAAAGTTGTTCTACTGGGCATTGTCCACCAATTACCAAACCATTCATGCACAACTATTCATACCAATTAAAACTACACATTGTGTCCTTAGGGTTCACTGTGGGGACATGTTTATAAAATATCATTAAGTAGAGTTTATAATAACAATGCTTTTGTCTCTTTATCTTTTGTTTCTACCACAACCCAGCACCTAATTAACTTGATTCCATTTGGAAATCCCAAAGGTGCCTTAGAGTTAACATGCCCAAATCTGAGATTGACATTCCTCTATTCCACCCCAAACCTGGAATTCTTCCAATGTTCTCTGTCTCAGGTAATAGGGTTGTCAAATGAGCATTTATACAAGCCACAAGCCATTGACACATCTTTCCCACTAACTTAATTCTCAATTTGGTTGTTTCTACCATTACTATGCTCCTTAGACTTTATCTGGTAAAGATGTCTTAAATCCAGTTATTCCTTCAAATTTACACCTTTACCCCCAAAAGGCAATATGCATTCATCTCTGTCCTAGACCTATTAAATAGCCTCCTAACTATATTATCTGCATCTGCTAACACACTCATCCTGTCCATTTTCCACTCTTACATCAGACTATATGCTTTTTAGCCACCACAGCATAAACACATTCCCGCATTTAAAATGTATAAATAACTTCTCATTGCACATAGGATAATAGCTAAAATTTTCTTTTATTAATTGCACATATCCATGTAGTACATCATGATGTTTCAATACATATAATATATGGTGAGCAGATCATGGTCACTAACACATCCATCATCTCAAATATATTTCCTTTCTTTATGTTGGAAACATTCAATTTCCTCCTTCAAACTGAAACTTGATAGTATACTATTGCTAACTATAGTCATTCTGCTATGCTATAGAATACTAGAACTTATTCCTATTTCCTATTCCTATATAGCTGTATTTTTGTATCCTTCAATACATGTTTCCCTTCTCAGCCTTTTATACCCTCTTCTACTTTCTATTTCTATGAGATCAACTTTTTTAGTTGCCATATGAATGAGAATATACAGGGTTTAACTTGCTACTCCTGGCTTATTTCACTTAACATAATGCCCTCCAGTTCCTTCCACATTGTTATAAATAACAGGATTTTATTCTTTTTATGGATGCATAGTATTTCATAGTATATGTGTATCAAATTTTCTTTTTCATTTATCTGCTGTTGGACTTTGATTGATTCCATATCCTGGCTGCTGTGAATAGTATTGCAATAAGCATGAGGGTGCAGAAGTCTTTCCAATATAATGATTTCATTTGGATAAATCCCAGTAATGGGAATTCTGGATCACATGGTAGGTGTATTTGTAGTTTTGTGAGTGACCTCCATACTGTGCTCCATAGTGGCTATTACAGTTTGCATTCCCACCAGTAGCATATGGGAGTTCCCTTCTCTCCTCATGCTCTCCAGCATTTGTTATTATTTTGTCTTTTGATAATAGCCATCTTAACTGTGCTGAAGTTAAATCTCATTGTAGTTTTAATTGCATGAGGAAAATTGGGGATTTTGTCATGGAATTCTGAACTATTTATATGTCTTCTTTTGAGAAATATCTGTTCAGATTTTTGGCTCATTTTTTAATGGGATTGCTTGTTTTTTTGCAGTTGAAATCTTTGAGTTCTTTGTATATTCTGCATATTGATACCCTATTAGATGAGTAGTTTGCAAATATTTTCTCCCATTCTATAGGTTGTGTTTTCACTCTGTGGATAGTGTCTTTTGCTATATAGATTTGCAGTTTGATATAATCCCATTTTTCTTTTGTTTCAGATGCCAGTGGTTTTGAGGTTTTATTCTATTACCAAACCAATGCCCAAAACCAATTTTCCTATGTTTTCCTCTAGTAGTTTTGTTTCAGGTCTCACATTTAGGTCCTTGATCCATTATACTTTGATTTCCATTTAGGGTGAGATGGAAAGTGGGGGCCTAGTTTTATTCTTCTGCATATAGTTACCCCAGGAAAAACCCCTATAAATGAACTTAGCAAATTTCAGGATATAATGCCAATGCTTAAAAATCAATTGACGGGGCAGAGGCAAGATGGCCAACTGAGTCAGCTTTCCACAGAGGCTCCTGTCCAGAAAGATAGTTAAAGGAAAGAAGTTTAGCAAGTAAGCTAATGGTTTGGAGCTGAGCCAAGAGAGAAGATTGAAGAATGCACATCCACCCTGCTGAGGCGAACTGTGACCCCAAGGATATAAACAATAGGTACAAAATCCATCACCAAGTGGACGGGAGTCCCATCCCTCAAGATATTGGCTCACAGTATACTTTCTACAAACAAACAAGCAGAGTTCAAAGACCCTCCCATTTTATCCCACGGGAGAGACCCACTAAAAACTGGTCTTCCTTCCCATAGTATGGTGCCAAGGTACTCTCCTGTGAGGCATAAAACTATATAAAACTGTACATATTCTCTACCTGCAATTCTAAACTACCAGCAGTCCCCTCCACTCTCATACTAAGGTCTGTAAGCCTGTCCCCCATGGGGACAGGTGTGGACAGGGCATGCGTGCTGATTCTGCAGCACAGGGGTAAGGAGAAGATGGTGGAACCATACAGGAGATGGAGAGGTGGTGCCCAGCAGCACAGAGCAGCAGCAGCAGCAGCAGGAACAATAGGGATCACACACCTGGAGATACTTTGGAGAGATACTCCCTGTCTCTCTGGGCAACCAGAGAAAGCCAGGCATCTTCTCCAGTGGCAGACACTGATGAAACAGATCTGGGACAGTATTGCCGGCCCCATGAGTGAAGGGTAGGCTGAGGTGGTACCTGCCTGGGCAGGGAGGGAGAATAGAGGATGCCTGCACAGAGACAGCATACTCCCAGGTTGGGGCTGAGCCAACATGGATTTACTGAGCCTAAGAGGCACCCGGCCCTCAGGGAATCATAGCTGAGACCACGCCAAGTGGGCATAGGCTGGAACTCAGAGCCAAGTGTGAGCTCTAATTGCACCCGCCCCAACATAGACTGTAGCAAAGACAGACACACCAGCTCTGGGCAGCAGCACAGACTAGGGCTGAGTCACAATTTCTGTGAACTCAGCGTCTGGTCTGCAGAGGAATATAGCCAGGATGGAATCACAAATTCTGCGGAAATGTAAGTGTCAGCAACATCAATTAGGGGCAGGGCTAGAACTAAGTGAATCACCCCAACTTCCATAAACTACCCAAGTTTGTCAGGCCTCAGGTCCCCTTTTATATTGTGGCAGAGTCTGGAGGACTTGCAGAGGAGACATAGATCTCCCTGAGACTCAGGCAGGCACAAAACCCTGGAGGAGCATCTGCTCATTGGAGGGAACTGGGTTACAGAACTGTGGGGTTACCAGTGACTGGGTGTGACAGAGGTGAAAGGTGAGTAAGGAGGCATCAACCTTCCCAAACTAATTCATTTTATGGGGGGGGTCCTTCTGACTCCAAGGAACACCAAAATGAATCATACTTGAGCTGCCAGTAGACCCCTACTATCTAGTTGCCAGAGACCTTTTTTAACTCTCCCACTTGAGACCGGGTGCTGACTGGGACAATTGATTTGGATCTCTCAGACTGGACCAATCACTCAAAGACTATCCAAAGTGGTACCCTAGGTGTTTGGTTGTGGGAAGTTTTGATTTTCCTTTTCCAGTTGTTGCCCATGGTGGGCGGGGTGACTTAATTGCTGGTATTTCTCCATAGCTGAAACTTCATCCCACAGCAACTGATTCACTAGGGTAGGACAGAGACTGGCTGAAAACAAGACAGAGACACTTAGCCCCAACACACCAAGTAAGTCCCCAGTGTCTCAGGCCATAACACTGTGCAGGTCCTTTGCAAAGCTTTAGGGGAAAAGGAACAGACACTAGTCCCAGCTCTTGGGCTGACTAATCACTACTCCAGGAGCTCCCCAACCCAACTTCACTTTATCTGCTTATCTAGCCAAATAGTGTAAAATAATCATGGGACACAATCAGTGGAAAAACACTGGTAACATGAATAAACAGAGTAGATTAACTCTGCCAAGGAACAATAAGGTGGACACAACTGAAGATCCCATTCATAAACAAATAGCTGAGATGTCAGAAATAGAATTCAAAATTTTGATTGCAAATCTGATTAATAGAATTGAGGTAAAGTTGGAATTAGAAATTCAAGGAGTATTTCAAAAGAAGTCTCAAGAATTCAATGAATGTAAAGATAAAATCATCAAAGATTTTGACACATTGAGACATAAATTTGCAGCCGCCGAAGATCTGAGAAATACAGTAGAATTCCTCAGTAACAGAATGGATCAAGCAGAAGAAAGGGTTTCTGATAATGAAGACAAAGTTTGTGAATGCTCCTAAATGCAGGAGAAATGGCGAACAAAAACGATCATTTTCTCAGAGAGCGCTGGGATAATTCAAAGAAAACTAATATTCGCCTTATAGGAATCCCTGAAGGTGACAATGTGGCTTCGCAAGGCACAGAGGCTCTTCTTCATGAGATTATGAAGAACTTTCCAGACATGCCAAGAGATTCTGGAATTCAGATAGCAGACGGTTTCAGAACAGAGGCACACCTCAACTGGAAGAAGACACCCTCCCCCACCCCCCAGGCACATCATAGTTAACTTCACTAAAGTTAATATGAAGGAGAAAATTCTGAAAGCAGACAGACCTAAGAAAACCAAAACCTACAAGGGGAAGAATATTAGAATGACCACAGATCTCTGTGCTGAAAGAGTGAAAGCTACAAGAGGGTGGTCATTGACGTTTAATCTCCTAAAACAAAATAACTTTCAACCCAGGATTCTGTATTCAGCTAAACTGAATTTCATTTATGATGGAGAAATTAAATACTTTAATGACATTCCCATGTTGAAGAAATTTGCCATAACCAAACCAGCTCTCCAGGATATTCTCAGACCTACCCTTCATAATGACCAGCACAATACTCCAGAACAAAAGTAAACTCGCTCAGAAACTTTTGATCAAATTCCAACCTTCACGGTGGTGAAAGAATTAAAAATGTCCACTGGACTTTCGGAAAACTCGATACCCAAAATTCTATCAGGCTTGTCAATTTTCTCAATTAATGTGAATGGCTTAAATTGTCCTCTAAAGAGACACAGGTTGGCTGACTGAATACAAAAACTCAGGCCAGATATCTGCTGCATACAAGAATATCATCTTACCTTAAAAGATAAACACGGACTCAGAGTGAAGGGATGGACGTCTATATTTCAGGCAAATAGAAATCAGAAAAAAGCAAGTGTTGCAATTTTATTTGCAGATGCAATAGGCTTTAACACAACAAAATTATGGAAAGATAAGCATGGTCACTTCATATTTGTTAAGGGAAACACTCAACATGATGAGATTTCAATTATTAACATTTATGCACCCAACCAGAATACATCTCAATTTATAAGAGAGACCCTAACAGACATGAGCAACTTGATTTCCTCCAGCTTCATAATAGTCGCAGATTTTAACACTCCTTTGGCAGTATTGGATAGATCCTCCAATAAGAAGCTAAGCAAAGTAATTTAAGACTTAAACTTAAGCATTCAACATTTGGATTTAAGAGACATCTATAGACCATTTCATCCTAACTGAATACACATTCTTCTCACTCCAGGCACATACTCAAAAATTGATCACATCTAAGGTCACAAGTTCAACCTCTGCAAATGTAAAAGAATAGAAATTATTCCTTGCAACTTGTTGGAATAAAATTTGAACTCAGTAACAACAGAAATCTGCATACTCACACAAAAACATGGAAGCTAAATAACGTTATGCTGAATAATAGCTAAGTTATACACAAGACTAAGAACAAAATTACCAACTTTTTGGAATAAAATGATAACGAAGATATGAACTATCAGAACCTCTGGGATGACACAAAGGCAGTCTTAAGAGGAAAATTTATAGCACTGCAGGGCTTACTCAAGAGAACAGAAAGAGAGGAAGTTAACAACTTAATGCCTTTTCCAGGCAACTGGAAAAGGAAGAACATTCCAACCCCAAACACAGAAGAAGAAAAGAAATAACAAAATTAGAGCAGAATTAAATAAAATTGAAAACAAAAGAATTATACAACAGATCAATAAATCAAAAAGTTGGTTTTTTGAAAAGGTTAATAAAATAGATAAACCTTTGGCTAAACTAACCAAAACAAAAAAAGAGTAAAATCTCTAATCTCATCAATCAGAAACAACAAAAACGAAATAACAACAGACTCCTGAGAAATTCATAAAATCCTTAATGAATATTACAAGAAACTTTATTCTCAGAAATAGGAAAATCTGAAGAAAATTGACCAATATGTGGAAGCACGTCACCTTCCAAGACATAGCCAGAATCAAGTGGAAATGTTGAACAGGCCCATATCAAGTTCGGAAATAGCATCAACCATACAAAACTTCCCTAAAAAGAAAATCCTGGGACCAGATGGCTTCATGTCAGAGTTCCACCAAACCTTTAAAGAGGAATTAGTATCTATATTACTCAACCTGTTCCAAAAGGTAGAAAAAGAAGGAAGACTACCCAACACGTTCTATGAAGCAAACATCACCCTGATCCCCAAACCAGGAAAAGACCCAACAAGAAAAGAAAATTATAGACCAATATCACTAATGAATATAGATGCAAAAACATTCAACAAGGTCCTAAAAAACAAAATCCAGCAACACATCAAACAAATTATACATCATGACCAAGTCGGTTTTATCCCACGGTCTCAAGGCTGGTTCAATATACATAAATCTATAAATATAATTCATTACATAAACAAATTAAAAACCAAAGACCATATAATTCTTTCAATTGATGCAGAAAAAGCTTTTGATAATATCCAACATCCCTTCATAATCAGAACACTTAAGAAAATTGGTATAGGAAAGGACATTTATTAAACTGATAGAGGCCATCTACAGCAAACCCACAGCCAATATCGTATTGAATGGAGTTAAATTGAAATCATTTCCACTCAGATCAGAAACCAGACAAGGCTGCCCATTGTCTCCATTGCTCTTTAACATTGTAATGGAAGTTTTAGCCACTACAATTAGGGAAGAAAAGGCGATCAAGGGTATCCACATAGGGTTAGAAGAGATCAAACTTTCGCTCTTCGCAGATGATATAATTGTATATCTGGAATACACCAGGGATTCTACTACAAAACTCCTAGATGTGGATACAATGGCGTCTCAGGTTACAAAATCAACATTCATAAATCGGCAGCCTTTATATATACCAACAATAGTCAAGCTGAAAAAACAGTTAAGGACTATTCCATTCACAGTAGTGCCAAAGATGATGAAATATTTGGGAGTTTATCTAACAAAGGATGTGAAATATCTCTATAAAGAGAACTATGAAACTCTAAGAAAAGAAATAGCTGAAAATGTTAACAAATGAAAAAACATACCATGCTCATGGCTGGGAAGAATTAACATTGTTAAAATGTCCATACTACCCAAAGCAATATACAATTTTAATGCGATCCCTACTAAAGCTCCACTGTCATACTTTAAAGATCTTGAAAAAATAATACTTCGTTTTATATGGAATCAGAAAAAAACCTTGAATAGCTAAGATATTACTCAGAAATAAAAACAAAGCAGGAGTAATCATGCTACCAGATCTCAGACTATACTACAAATTGATAGTAATTAAAAGAGCATGGTACTGGCAGAAAAACAGAGAAGTAGATGTCTGGAACAGAATATAGAACCAAGAGATGAATCCAGCTACTTATCATTATTTAGTCTTTGACAAGCCAATTAAAAACATTCAATGGGAAAAAGATTCCCTATTTAACAAATGATGCTGGGTGAACTGGCTGGCAACCTGTAGAAGACTGAAACTGGTCCCACACCTTTCACCATTAACTAAGATAGACTCTCACTGGATTAAAGATTTAAACTTAAGACATGAAACTATAAAAATACTAGAGGAGAGTGCAGGGAAAACCCTTGAAGAAATCGGTATGGGCGAGTATTTATGAAGAGGACCCCCCGGGCAATTGAAGCAGCTTCAAAAATACACTACTGGGACTTAATCAAACTAAAAAGCTTCTGCATAGCCAAGAACACAGTAAGTAAAGCAAGCAAACAGCCCTCAGAATGGGAGAAGATATTTGCAGGTTATACCTCCGATAAAGGTCTAATAACCAGAATCCACAGAGAACTCAAATGTATAAGCAAGAAAAGAACAAGTGATCCCATCGCAGGCTGGGCAAGGGAGTTGAAGAGAAACTTCTCTGAAGAAGACAGGCACATGGCCTACAGACATATGAAAAAATGTGCATCATCTCTAATCATCAGAGAAATGCAAATCAAAACTACTTTGAGATATAATCTAACTGAAGTAAGATTAGCCTATATCACAAAATCCCAAGACCAGAGATGTTGGCACGGATGTGGAGAAAAGGGCACACTTCTACACTGCTGGTGGGAATGCAAATTAATACATTCCTTTTGGAAAGATGTTTGGAGAAGACTTAGAGATCTAAAAATAGATCTGCCATTCGATCCTATAATTCTTCTACTAGGCATATACCCAGGAGACTAAAAATCACATCATAACAAAGACATTGTACCACAATGTTTTTTGCAGCCCAATTCATAACTGCTAAGTCATGGAAGAAGCCCCAGTGCCCATTGATCCACGAATAGATTAATAAATTGTGGTATAAGTACACCATGGAATATTATGAAGCATTAAAGAAAGATGGAGACTTTAACTCTTTCATGTTTACATGGAGGAAGCTGGAACATATTCTTCTTAGTAAAGTATTTTAAGAATGGAAGAAAAGGTATCCAATGTACTCAGCCCTACTATGAAACTAATGTATGGCTTTCACATGAAAGCTATAACCCAGTTATAACCCAAGAATAGGGGGAAGGGGGAAAGGGAGTGGAGGGAAGGGGGAGGTTGGCGTAGGGAGGGTGATTGGTGGGATTACACCTGCAGTGCATCTTGCAAGGGTATATGTGAAACTTAGTAAATGCAGAATGTAAATGTCTTAACACAATAACTAAGAAAATGCCAGGAAGGCTATGTTAACCAGTGTGATGAAAATGTGTCATACGGTCTATAAAACCAGTGAATGGTGCCCCATGATTGCATTAATGTACACAGCTATAATTTAATTAAAAAAAAAGAAAAAGAAAATAAACAACCAAAATTAGAGCATAATTAAATGAAATTGAAAACAAAAGGATTATGCAACAGATCAATAAATCAAAAAGTTGGTTTTTTGAAAGGTCCATAAAATAGATAAACCTTTGGGAAACCTAAAAGGAAAAAAAGAGTAAAATCTCTAATTTCATCAATCAGAAATGGTAAAGATGAAATAACAACAGACTCCTCAGAAATTCAAAAAATCCTTAATGAATATTACAAGAAAACTTATTTTCAGAAATAGGAAATTCTAAAGGTAATTGACCAATACTTCGAAGCATACCACCTTCCAAGACTTAGCCAGAATGAAGTGGAAATGTTGAGCAGGCCTATATCAAGTTCTGAAATAGCATCAACTATACAAAATCTCCCTAAAACAAAAAGCCCAGGACCAGATGGCTTCACATCAGAATTCTACCAAACCTTTAAGGAGGAACTAGTACCTATATTACTCAACCTTTTCCAAAATATAGAACAAGAAGGAATACTACCCAACACATTCTATGAAGCAAACATCACCTCAATCCCCCAAACAAGAAAAGATCCAACAAGAAAAGAAAATTATAGACCAATATCACTAATGAATAAAGGTGCGAAAATATTCAACAAGATCCTAACAAACAGAATCCAGCAACACATTAAACAAATTATACACCATGACCAAGTGAGTTTTATCCCAGGGTCTCAAGGCTGGTTCAATATACATAAATCTATAAATATAATTCAGCACATAAACAAATTAAAAAACTAAGACTATATGATTCTCTCAATGGATGCAGAAAAAGCTTTTGATAATATCCAGCATCCTTTCATTATCAGAACACTTAAAATTCATATAGAAAGGACATTTCTTAAACTGATAAGAGGCCATCTACTGCAATCCACAGCCAATATTGTATTGAATAAAGTTAAATTGAAATCATTTCCACTCAGATCAGGAACCAGGCAAGGTTGCCCATTTTCTCCACTGCTTTTCAACATTGTAATGGAAGTCTTAGCCATCACAATTAGGCAAGAAAAGGTGATCGAGGATATCCATATAGGGTTAGAAGAGATCAAACGTTCACTTTTGGCAGAAGATATGATTGTACATCTGGAAAACACCAGGGATTCTACTAAAAAACTCTTAGAAAATATCAAGGAATACAGCAGCGTCTCAGAGTTTCTCAGAGTTTCTTCAAAACTCTTGAAGAAATCTGCCTGGGTGAATATTTTATGAGGAGGACCAACTGGACAATTGAAGCAACATCAAAAATGCACTACTGGGACCTGATCAAACTAAAAAGCTTCTGCACAGCCAAGAACATAGTAAGTAAAGCAAGCAGACAGCCCTCAGAATGGGAGAAGATATTTGCAGGTTATGTCTCCAACACAAGTATAATAACCAGAATCCACAGAGAACTCAAACATATTAGCAAGAAAAGAACAAGTGATCCTGAGAGATTAAAGATGGTGGCCGAGTAACAGCTTCCCTGCAACTGGGAACAGCGAGTCTGGGGAGACAAGACTCCAGGCATCTCTGGCCGGTGGGATTTGCCTATAATCATCCCATTGAGGATACAGGGAGCCAGCAAGGGACTTTTGGACCCCAAGAGGAGGACAAAAACAGTGGAAAACTGGCAAGTGGTTGCGTGTGTTGGATTGACCTAATCATGCTGGCAACTGTAAGTACAAGCAGCAGTGAGACTGCAAAACGGAAAGGCCTTACCTGTGAACTGTTTTGGTGTTCTTGGACTTGGCACTCAGTTGAACTGCCTTGGGGAGAGCTTGAGCACGCGTGTGGAGAAATATAAGCATTGTCTGGGGCCCCAGACTGAACCACTGAGCTGGGCGCAGGAAGCCACTGTGAAAGAACTGCCCCGGCAAGCTCTGCCCTCAGGGTCTCAGAGCAAGGATTGGGCGGGTCAAAGTAACCTACTGACTGACCAGCCTAAAGGCGGGGACTGAGCTGCCTTACAGCCTTAATCCTTAGGGGCAGAGTGAGACGGTTTTGGCACACTGCAGCCTTGGGCTGCTGTCCTGGGTAGAGTGCCGTGATGTCACAGCTCATAGCAACCTCGAACTCCTGGGCTTGGTGCCGCCCAGACCTCAATAAGAGCTGTGAAGTGACCCCCGACAGGTGACCCACACCCACCGGGCCTCCATATTCCCTGACCAGGAACTGCGGGAGCCACGCAACCCTGCATCCTCCCTCCTGTGTCCTCCCAGCTTCCAAACTAGCCCGTTCATCTGGACAGGGACTCTGGTAGCTGCGTGCCCTTTGGAGCCCTCCCTGTCTCTGTGCAGACCTCTTCTCCTGGCCAGAGACTGCTGGAGCCTTGGGCTCTCTGTGCCAAAGTCACTGGGCACCTGGCACTCCCAGAACCGTGCACACCACCCCCAGCCCTGTTGCTGGATCTGGGTGTGTCACAAACCAGAGCTGCTTCCACAACCAGAACTCCCTAGCTAGAGCAGCCCCAGAGGAACTACACAGGGTCACTACCTACAAAGATCCAGCAACAATAGAGTGATCCCACTGGGGTCTAATCTTGGAGAGACACCTCCCCAACTCTGAGGACAGCCAGAGGCAATGGTGAAAAACAATCATGAGGTGAAATCAACAGAAAAACTCTGGCAATATGAATAATCAGAGTAGATCAACTCCCCCAAGGATCAATGGGGCAGAAACAGCACAAGACCCCATGCACAAACAAATAGCTGAGATATCAGAAATTGAATTCAGGATCTGGATAGCAAATAAGATCGAATTAGAATTCCAAAAGTTATCTCAAGAATTAAATGGATTCAAAGACCAAATGACCAAAGATTTCAACACATTGAGACAAGAAGTTGCATCCCTCAAAGATCTGAGAAACACAGTAGAATCCCTCAGTAACAGAATGGAGCAAGCAGAAGAAACGACTTCTGACATTGAAGACAGCTTTCAAATGCTCCCAAACCCTCAAAGAAGAAGAGAAATGGAGAGCAAAAACAGACCACTCTCTCAGAGAGCTCTCGGATAATTTGAAGAAAACCAATATTCGTCTTATAGGGATCCCCGAAAGTGACGAAGTGGCTTCACAAGGCACAGAGTCTCTTCTCCATGAGATTATGAAAGAGAACTTTCCAGACATGCCAAGAGATTCCGAAATTCAGATAGCAGACAGTTTCAGAACTCCAGCATGACTCAACCCAAATAAGACATCCCCCAGACACATCATAATCAATTTCAGTAAAGTTAATATGAAGGAGAAAATTCTGAAATCTGCCAGACGAAAGAAAACCATTACCTACAAGGGGAAGAATATCGGAATAACTGCAGATCTCTCTGCTGAAACCTTTCAAGCTAGAAGAGGATGGTCATCGACTTTTAATCTCCTAAAACAAAATAACCTTCAACCCAGGATCCTGTACCCAGCTAAACTGAGCTTCATTTATGACAGAGAAATTAAATACTTCAACGACATTCACATGTTGAAGAAATTTGCCACAACTAAACCAGCTCTCCAGGACATTCTTAGACCTATCCTCCATAAAGACCACCGTAATTCTCCACCACAAAAGTAACCCAACCAAAAAATTTTTGATCAAATTCCAACTTCCATAGTCGCAAAAGGATTAGAAATGCCCACTGGTCTCTTGAAAGGCTTATCAATACTCTCAATTAATGTGAATGGTTTCAATAGTCCTCTAAAGAGGCATAGGTTGGCTGACTGGATACAAAAACTCAAGCCAGATATCTGCTGCATCCAAAATCGCATCTTACATTAAAAGACAGATATAGACTCAAGGTGAAGGATGGTCATCTATACTCCAGGAAAATGGAAAGCAGAAAAAAGCAGGCGTTGCAATCCTGTCCGTAGACGCAATAGGCTTTAAAACAACCAAATAAGAAAAGATAAGGATGGACACTTCATATTGGTTAAAGGTAATACTCAATATGATGAGATCTCAATTATTAATATTTATGCACCCAACCACAACGCACTTCAATTTATAAGAGAAACTCTAACAGACATGAGCAACTTGATTTCCTCCACTTCCATAGTAGTTGGAGATTTTAACACCCTTTTAGCAGGGCTGGATAGATCCTCCAAAAAGAAGCTAAGCAAAGAAATTTTAGATGTAAACTCAACCATTCAACATCTGGACTTAACAGACATCTACAGAACAGTTCATTCCAACAAAACTGAATACACATTCTTCTCATCAGACCATGGAACATACTCCAAAATCAACCACATCCTAGGCCACAAATCTAATCTCAGCAAATTTAAAAAAATAGAAGTTATTCCTTGCATCTTCTCAGACCATCATGGAATAAAAGTTGAACTAAATAACAACAGGAACCTGCATACCCTTACAAAAACATGGATGCTAAACAACCTTATGCTGAAGGATACATGGGTTATAGACAAGATTAAGAAGGAAATCACCATATTTTTGGAACAAAACAACAATCAAGACACAAATTACCAGAACCTCTGGGATACTGCAAAGGCAGTCCTAAGAGGGAAATTTATAGCACTGCAAGCCTTCCTCAAGAAAACAGAAAGAGAGGAAGTCAATAACTTAATGGAACATCTCAAGCAACTGGAGAAAGAAGAACACTTCAACCCCAAACACAGCAGAAGAAAAGAAATAACCAAAATCAGAGCAGAATTAAATGAAATTGAAAACAAAAGAATTATACAACAGATCAATAAATACAAAAGCTGGTTTTTTGAAAAGATCAATAAAATAGATAAACCTTTGGCCAACCTAACCAGGAAAAAAAGAGTAAAATCTCTAATTTCATCAATCAGAAATGGTAATGATGAAATAACAACAGACCCCTCAGAAATTCAAAAAATCCTTAACGAATACTACAAGAAACTCTACTCTCACAAATATGAAAATCTGAAAGAAATAGACCAATACCTGGAAGTACACCACCTAACAAGACTTAGCCAAAACAAAGTGGAAATGTTGAACAGGCCTATATCAAGTTCTGAAATAGCATCAACTATACAAAATCTCCCTAAAAAGGAAAGCCCAGGACCACATGGCTTTACGTTAGAATTCTACCAAACATTTAAAGAAGAACTAGTACCTATACTACTAAACTTCTTCCAAAATATAGAAAAAGAAGGAATATTACCCAACATTCTACGAAGCAAACATCACCTTGATCCCCAAACCAGGCAAAGACCCAACAAGAAAAGAAAATTATAGACCAATATCACTAATGAATATAGATGCTAAAATACTCAATAAGATCCTAACAAACAGAATCCACAACACATCAAAAAAATTATACACCATGACCAAGTCGGATTTATTCCAGGGTCTCAAGGCTGGTTCAATATACGTAAATCTATAAATGTAATTCAACACATAAACAAACTTAAAAATAAAGACCATATGATTCTTTCAATTGATGCAGAAAAAGCTTTTGATAATATCCAGCATCCCTCCATGATCAGAGCACTTAAGAAAATTGGTATAGAAGGGACATTTCTTAAACTAATAGAGGCCATCTACAGCAAACCCACAGCCAATATTGTATTGAATGGAGTTAAATTGAAATCATTTCCACTTAGATGAGGAACTAGGCAAGGTTTCCCATTGTCTCCATTGCTCTTTAACATTGTAGTGGAAGTTTTAGCCATTGCAATTAGGGAAGAAAAGGCGATCAAGGGTATTCACATAGAGTCAGAAGAGATCAAACTTTCGCTCTTCGCAGATGATATGATCGTATATCTGGAAAACACTAGGGATTCTACTACAAAACTTTTAGAAGTGATCAAGGAATATAGCAATGTCTCAGGCTACAAAATCAACACTCATAAATCTGTAGCCTTTATATATACCAACAATAACCAAGCCGAACAAACAGTCAAGGACTCTATTCCTTTCACAGTATTGCCAAAGAAGATGAAATATTTGGGAGTATACCTAACAAAGGACGTGAAAGATCTCTACAAAGAGAACTATGAAACTCTAAGAAAGAAATAGCCAAAGATGTTAACAGATGGAAAAACATACCATGCTCATGGCTGGGAAGAATCAATATTGTTAAAATGTCCATACTGCCCAAAGCAATATATAATTTTAATGCAATTCCTATTAAAGCTCCATTGTCATACTTTAAAGATCTTGAAAAAATAATACTTTGTTTTATATGGAATCAGAAAAAACCTCGAATAGCCAAAACATTACTCAGCAATAAAAACAAAGCAGGAGGAATCATGCTGAGACTGTACTATAAATCCATAGTGATCAAAAAAGCATGGTACTGGCACAAAAGCAGAGAAGTAGATGTCTGAAACAGAATAGAGAACCAAGAGATGGATCCAGCTACTTACCGTTATTTGATCTTTGACAAGCCAATTAAAAACATTCAGTGGGGAAATGATTCCCTATTTAACAAATGGTGCTAGGTGAACTGGCTGGCAATCTGTAGAAGATTGAAACTGGACCCACACCTTTCACCATTAACTAAGATAGACTCTCACTGGATAAAATATCTAAACTGAAGACATGAAACTATACAAATACTTGAAGAAAGTGCAGGGAAAACTCTTGAAGGAATCAGCCTGGGTGAATATTTTATGAGGAGGACTCCCCAGGCAATTGAAGCAGTATCAAAAATACACTACTGGGACCTGGTCAAAAAGCTTCTGCACAGCCAAGAACATAGTGAGTAAAGCAAGCATACAGCCCTCAGAATGGGAGAAAATATTTGCCGGTTATACCTCCGATAATGTCTAATAACCAGAATCCACAGAGAACCCAAACATATTAACAAGAAAAGAACACGGGACCCCATCTCAGGGTGAGCAAGGGACTTGAAGAGAAACTTCTCTAAAGAAGACAGACTCATGATCTACAAACACATGAAAAAAAGCTCATCATCCTTAATCATCAGAGAAATGCAAATCAAAACTACTCTGAGATATCACCTAACCCTAGTAAGAGTAGCCCACATAACAAAATCCCAAAACCAGAAATGTTGGCGTGGATGTGGAGGAAAGGGCACACTTCTACAGTGCTGGTGGGAATACCCACTAATACGTTCCTTCTGGAATGATATTTGGAGAATACTTAGAGACCTGAAAATAGATCTGCCATTTGATCCTATAATTCCTTTACTAGGTTTATACCCAGAAGACCAAAAATCACAATATAACTAAGACATCTGTACCAGAATGTTTATTGCAGCCCAATTCATAATTGCTAAGTCATAGGAGAAGCCCAAGTGCCCATCGACTCAGGAATGGACTAGCAAATTGTGGTACATGTATACCATGGAATACTATGCAGCCTTAAAGAAAGATGGAGACTTTACCTCTTTCATGTTTACATGGATGGAGCTGGAACATATTCTTCTTAGCTAAGTATCTCAGGAATGGAAGATAAAGTATCCAATGTACTCAGCCCTACTATGAAGCTAAATTATAGCTTTCACATGAAGACTATAACCCAACTATAGCACAAGACTATGGGGAAAGGGCCAAGGAAGGGGAAGGGAGGGGGGAGGTTTTGGTGGAGGGAGGATAATGGGTGGGGCCACATCTATGGTGCATCTTAGAATGGGTACAGGCAATTGCACTAATGTACACAGCTATGATTTAACAATAAAAAAAAATTAAAAAAAAAAAAGAACAAGTGATCCCATCTCAGGCTGGGTAAGGGACTTGAAGAGAAACTTCTCTGAAGAAGACAGGTGCACAGCCTACAGACATGAAAAAATGCTCATCTTCCTTAATCATCAGAGAAATGCAAATCAAAACTACTTTGAGATATCATCTAACTCCAGTAAGATTAGCCCACATCACAAAATCCCAAAACCAGAGATGTTTGCAAGGATGTGGACAAAAGGGAACACTTCTGCACTGTTGGTGGGAATGCAAACTAAAACGTTCCTTTTGGAAAGATGTTTGGAGAACACTTTGAGATCTAAAACTAGACCTGCAATTAGATCCTACAATTCCTCTACTAGTTATATATCCAGAAGACCAAAAATCACACTATTACAACAATATTTGTACCAGAATGTTTATGGCAGCCCAATTCATAATTGCTAAGTCATGGAAAAAGCCCAAGTGCCCATTGACCCACAAATGGATTACTAAATTGTGGTATATGTACACCATGGAATATTATGCAGCTTTAAAGAAAGATGGAGACTTTACCTCCTTCTTGTTTACATGGATGGGACTAGAACATATTCTTCTTAGCAAAGTATCTCAAGAATGGAAGAAAAGGTATCCAATGTACTCAGCCCTACTATGAAACCAATTTATAGCTTTCTTATGAAAGCTATAACCCAATTGTAGCCCAAAAAAATATTTCAAATTGTATTTTTTTTATTAGTATTAGATCATAACTGTGTACATTAATGCGGGGCACCATGCACTGGTTTTATAAACAGTTTGACACATTTTCATCACACTGTTAACATAGCATTCCCAGCATTTTCTTAGTTATTGTGTTAAGACAATCATATTCTGCACTCACTAAGTTTCACATGTACCCTTGTAAGATGCACTGCAGGTGTAATCCCACCAATTACCCTCCCTCTGCCCAACCTCCCCCCTCCCTCCCCTCCCTCTCCCCCTTCCTCATATTCTTAGGTTATAACTGGGTTATAGCTTTCCTATGAAAGCCATAAATTATTTTCATAGTAGGGCTGAGTACATTGGATACCTTTTCTTCCATTCTTGAGATACTTTACTAAGAAGAATATGTTCCAGCTCCATCCATGTAAACATGAAAGAGGTAAATTCTCCATCTTTCTTTAAAGATGCGTAATATTCCATGGTGTACATATACCACAATTTATTGATCCATTCATGGATCGATGGACACCTGGGCTTTTTCCATGACTGAGCAATTGTAAATTGAGCTGCAATAAACATTCTGGTACAAATATCTTTGAAAACCAGCACATTGTCCCTCATGATTGCATTAATGTACACAGCTATAATCTAATAATTTTTTAAAAGGTCATAAATACAAACCTTGACCACATGACCAGTTACCACAATTAAGATTGTAAGTATTACAAGCATTTCCTCATTTTTTAAAAATCTCTGCCTATGTGTTTGTGTGCACACACAGAGCAAATATTTTTTTCTTTCATATTGCTTTATCACATCATGTAAGATATGTTCACATTATAGCGTAGATAGTTTTTAAGCACTGTTCTTTTTATAAGATAGTACTTCAGCTGCCAAAATTCAAAGAGAAGACTAAACATTACTAAAAGACTTAACCTCTTCTTCTGTAGGAAGTGTTCCCCAGTTAACAGATGTATGCAGGAAGTTACATCATGTTAGTCAGATTATGAGTCTTGTTTTATTTTAAAACATTTACTATGGTAGATGTATATGAGTGCCAAGTTGACAAAGGAGAGACTTCTGATGTATATTGTTATTCATCACTTTGACTTAGCCATGGACTGCCGGGATATCTGATTAGACATTCTTTCTGGATGTGTCTTGAGCCTGTTTCCAGAATAAAATCACACTTGAATTGGTGGACTGAGTAAACTAGGTGGAACTCCTCAGTGTGGATGGGAGTCATCCAATCCACTAAGGCAATGAATGGAAATAAAAAGTCAAATAAAGTTTGAATTCACTCCTCTATTCTGGAATAATTGAACTGGGACATTCTTCCTCTCTTCTGCTCTTGGTTTTCCTAGTTCTCAGGCCCTCAGATTTAGGCAGTGATCTATACTATCAATTCTATGGCTCTCAATTGTTTGCTTTCATGGGTCAAGCTTAAAGCTTCCAGATTATGGGATTTTTCAGCTTCCATAGTAGCATAAGCCAATACGTGTACTGGCCCAAGACTAGACATATCGGTGACTATCAGATCTAATTTACAGTGTTTTATAAGAAGGAAACAGATCCTTTTCAGCTCCTATTAGATATGAGCACAAGAGGATTTAAAGAAACTAGTGATGCTGCAGACATCTTGCAAACCTGTGAGGCTTAAGAATGAGTCAACACGGAGGAGCCAAATTCTGATAAATTGTGTGAGCTTTTGAATTATAACATCAGTTTATACATACACCAAGGCAACTCTCTTGCTCCCACTCAATATTATGTTTGTGAGATTCCTTCATGTTGTTTTGCTAACTGTGTGGTTCTGTTGTTTACACTGATGGGGATAGTATTTTCTTGGATAAATTGTAGTAACTTTACATGCTCTAGCATTTGGACCTTTAGACTATATCTATCTTTTTTTCATTACAAATAATGTTGTACATGTATCTTGTATTCATATGTAGGAGATTATGCATTGTATTTACCTAAATTGAAAGTGTTGGGCTCTTCATCATATTTGTGTTGAACTTTACCAGTAATGCCCTCTTTCCTCATTAGTTAACTATACCATACCCTCCACCCATAACATGAGTGTTCCTTTTGCTTCACATTGTGATAAATACTACATGACAGTATTTTACTAGTATACAACAAAATTTTAATTGCAGCTCTGTATTTTTTTTTATAATATAATTACAGTAGAATCTCCATAGTTGTCCACCTCCCTACATTGACCACCCCTTAAGTTGACCTGATTTTCATAGACCGGACATGCACCACATGTACATATCAGTATGGTAGGCCTAGTTCCTTATGTTGACCACTTCTACATTTGACCAATTTGTTTCAGTCCGTTGGGTGGTCAACTTACAGAGGTTCTACTGTATATGTATTTCTTTTTTAAAAAAGAATATCTAGTCCAAAATGCAGGCTTTGCACAATTCTGCATTTTACTTTTTTCTAACATCCAACTTATGTGACAAATTTATTTACTAAAGGGAATAAATCTATAAAATAAGTGCTAATGAGATCACACCGATAGACTAGAAATTTTGTTGAATTTCAGTAAAGTAGAAAGGACTTGTGATTGTACTGAAAAACAAACCAGAAAAGAGGCATTTGTAGACTAGACATGTACAAGAGAAGGATGCAGAGGACATCTGAGTTTCCGGGTAGCTCCCAACTTCCCCCGCCACATTCACCCAATCTAAAGTAGGACTTAACAGTTTACATAGTCTGCCCCATATACTTATGGCTTCATATCTACTTTCTCATTCAAGAAAAAGGCCAGTTAGAAAAACAAACCTTGAAAATGGCAGAAGAAAGAGACACTGAATGCTTATAGTATCAATCTAGACTTTGGGTCGTAACAGTGAATGAATAAGCAAAACTCTAGATAATTGACAAGCAACCATTAGCACAATAGACATATCACACAGTAAAAAAATGAACAAATTAAAGACATATGCAATAATATTAATTCTCTAGTGTGAAAGAATAAGGACAGCTGGATTATCATCCATCTACTCACTTCCCTTGGGTGTGCTGGTATCTCTCAGAAGAACAAAAAATAGCAAATTGTGTGATCGAATCTTGTGTACTGGACCTCCACAAATAAAGAGTAATGGTATTTGTTTTAAGTACATAAGTTTAACATTCTTTAATTTATAAGCTAGGATAGCTTCTCTCTGATATTTAACAGTCTATCTCAGGAGCCAGTGCAATTTTCTTAATAACAGAATTCCTGGGATTCTGCTCTGCTCACCTAAACAGAAACCTGTTACCCAATGTAGGGTATATGTGATGTGAGTTATCATCCTATAAACCTCTGTTCACTGTATGGTTTATCTTACTTGAGTTATTTTCTGAGTAGCAACAAAATTTTATCACTTCATGTATTTATAAAGTCACATGAAGTGCACATAACCTATAAAATATTTTCATTTTTTTCTGCTCTAAATATTCTTATATTTGATTAAAATTTCATGTATGGTTTTGAATACAGATATTTTGAATTATTAAATTCTAACATTTAAGTCATTGAAAATCTAGAACAATTGCAATTGCAAAAAATTTCAACATGTAAAAAATTATACCCACACATAACCTACATAATTTTATGACTATTTTACTAAAAAGAGGAGAGATGTTAACACAAGATCTAAACTTTTCCTCCTAATGCTTTCTTCAATGAGTCTATGACTTGCTTATTTCTCAGGCATAGATAGTGGGATTTAAAAAAAGGAATTATAACAGTATAAAACAGAGAGTCTATCATATCTTGATTGCTAGCTTGTGGAGATGCAGGAAGCACATACATGAAGAGCAGAGGGCCATAGTATAAAGACACGGATAGGAGATGAGCCCCACAGGTGGAGAAGGCTTTCCTGATGCCTTTGAGGGATTTCTTTTTTAAGATTGTAAAGCGAACAAATGTATAAGAGGTAAGAACTGTTCCAGTAGTTAATGCTTGAATTGAACCTGCAAAAATAAAAACCACTCGATAATTAATATGGGTCAGTACAAGAAATCTTCAACAATGGCATAATGTCACCGTAAAAGTGATGTATTATGCTGGAATTACAGAAGGTTAATCTGAATAAAAAACCCACATGAATTATGGCTTGAAGAAAGCCACATAAAAATGACAAGACTAATAGCCGGATGCACAGTGCGTTGTTCATAATCACTGGGTAGAGTAAAGGTTTGCATATGGCTACACAGCGATCATACGCCATTGCTGCCAGGAGAAAACACTCTGTGGTTAAACTGACTGCAAAGGAAAAAACTGTATCACGCACTCAGAGAGAGAGATCATCTGACTTTCTGTTAAGAAGCTGACCAGCATGTTGGGAGTCACTGTAGATGATAACCAAGTGTCCACAAAGGCTAAATTCCCAAGGAATAAGTAAATGGGGATGCGAAGGTGAGGGTCATTCCAGATGAAAGCAAATCAGACCAAGGTTGCCCACAATGGTGATGAGATAACGTCACCAAGAACTCGAGAAATGGAGATTTTCCACTGTGGTGGATGTGTAAGTCCTGTGAGGACAAACTGTGTCAGCAAAGTTGCATTTTCCTTTTCCGTGTCATCATTTGGTGTCCTCTGAAATAAAATGCAGAAAATGTAAAAAATATATATTCAGTACGTAATTACAATAAGTGGAAATTCGGAGATGGAAATTGGGAAAAAAACAAACTGTCATCAGATTGATTGCCTTTCAATTTTATGTATTACCACTAAACTGAAGGAAGCTATATTTAGGAAGTAAAAGAAGACAACGAAAATACAATTACTTTCCACTGAAAATGTACACAAGATTTAACAGAATTAGAAAAACATGAGAGCTATTCTGAGCATTTACTAAATTTATGAGGACACAGTTGAATACGGTAAAGAGATCCTATGTCTGGGACAGGGACTCAAGGTCAGGAGATAGACCTACATTCATAAAGGAATTAAATGCCATTTTAAACATAATGACCTTTAATTCTCTGCAATAGTCATGTCCTGAGACTTTTCAAATTGAGAATGGCATATTATAAAATATTTTTTAAATCAAATATTTGGTAGCATAGAAAACAGGCTGCAAATAGTGGAAAATGGTCAGAAATACTAATCAAGATGCTGCTGCTAAAACAAACAAACAAACAAACATATAGGTGGGCTGCGGTGGCTCACGCCTGTAATTCCAGCACTCTGTGAGGATGAGGCAGGTGGATTACCTGAATTCACAGGTTCAAGATCAGCCTGAGCAAGAATGAGACCCCATCTCTGAAAATAGCTGGGCGTTGTGTTGGGTGACTGTAGTCCCAGCTACTTAGGAGGCTGATACATAAGAATTGCCTGAGCCCAAGAGTTTGAGGTTTCTGTGAGCTATGACGCCACTACACTCTACTGAGGGCTACAAAGTAAAACTCTGTCTCCAAAAAAGAAACATAAAATGATGCTGCTGCTATTTCCAGGGATTCTTGCAAAACAGATTACAGATCAGAATTGTATGTGGGAGTATTTTGTTGTGAGAAATACTGATAGCAAAGTAACACTGTAGAACCAGGCTTGGACCTAGGAATCTTCATTTTGAAAATGTTTCCAGGGTGGCGCCTGCGGCTCAAAGGAGTAGGGCACCAGGCCCATATGCCGGAGTTGGTGGGTTCAAACCCAGCCCTGGCCAAAAACTACAACAACAACAAAAAAAAAAGAAGAAAAAGAGAATGTTTCCCAATTTATTCAAATGCACAGAAAATGATTAGATCATGAATTATATGACATTGCAAGTGAAGAGGAGAACAGAAAGATAGATTCAAGGAGCTCAAAACATAGAGTCACTAGTACTGGTGACCTTTAGATGTGGAGTGGATGGTTAGTGAAGGAGAGTTGAGTCACTTGATTACTGGGTAGAAGTTCTTCAAAACGGAGACTGAGAACTTCGGTCCATTGGCAAAATCTGAAAACTGAGACTGAGAACTTAGGTTCATTGAGCTAATGATGGGACATGATTGCTGCTATTGACTTGCTGGTCTGCTTTCTTCTTCTACTACCCATTTTTCCGGTTGGTTCTTCAAACCATGGCAACTTTTCTGTGTTAGAGAAAATATCCATTCAATAAACTACTTTCTTTTGTCAAACAAAGCTTTTACTCAAACAAAAGGAAGACTAGAGAGACACCAGAAAAGGATACCAGGCCGAGTGATCAGGGAAGCAGGAGGAATGCTGAAAACCTGAGTGTGTGGACCTGAGGAGAGGACAGCTTTTCAAGGACAAAGTGAAGGACAGGGCCACATACCAAAATAAATGCTTTAGTAGAAGGAGTGAACAGAGATCACTGAGTGTGGAAATCAGGCAATGTTTTTTTTTTTTTTTTATTAAAACATAGCTGTGTACATTGATATGATCATGGGGCATCATTCACTAGCTTCACAGAGCGTCTGACACACTTTCATCACACTGGTTAACATAGCCTTCCTGGCCTTCTCTCAGTTACTGTGCCAAGACACTTACATTCCACATTTACCAAGTTTCACATATACCCTTGTAAGATGCAGCGCAGGTGTAATCCCACCAATCCCCTTCCCTCTACCCACGTCCCTCCTCCCTCCCCTTCCTTTCCCCCTTCCCCCTATTCTTAGGTTGTAACTAGGTTATAGCTTTCATGTGAAAACCCTAAATTAGTTTCATAATAGGGCTGAGTACATTGGGTACTTTTTCTTCCATTCTTGAGACACTTTACTAAGAAGAATATGTTCCAGCTCCATCCATGTAAACATGAAAGAGGTAAAGTCTCCATCTTTCTTTAAGGCTGCATAGTATTCCATGGTGTACATGTACCAGAATTTGTTAATCCATTCGTGGATCGATGGGCACTTGGGCTTTTTCCATGACTTAGGAATTATAAATAGGGCTGCAATAAACATTCTGGTACAAATATCTTTGTCATGATGTGATTTTTGGTCTTCTGGGTATATGCCCAGTAGAGGGATTACAGGATTGAATGGCAGATCTATTTTTACATCTCTAAGTGTTCTCCATATATCTTTCCAAAAGGAATGTATTAGTTTGCATTCCCACCAGCAGTGCAAAAGTGTTCCCTTTTCTCCACATCCACGCCAACATCTCTGGTCTTGGGATTTTGTGATATAGGCTAGTCTCACTGGTGTTAGATGATATCTCAAAGTAGTTTTGATTTGCATTTCTCTGATGATTAAAGATGATGAGCATTTTTTCATATGTCTGAAGGCCGCGCGCCTGTCTTCTTCAGAGAAGTTTCTCTTCAAATCCCTTGCCCAGCCTGCGATGGGATCCCTTGTTCTTTTCTTGCTAATGCGTTTGAATTCTCTGTGGATTCTGGTTATTAAACCTTTATCAGAGGTATAACCTGCAAATATCTTCTCCCATTCTGAGGGCTGTTTGCTTGCTTTACTTACTGTGTTCTTGGCTATGCAGAAGCTTTTTAGTTTGATCAAGTCCCAGTAGTGTATTTTTGAAGCTGCTTCAATTGCCCGGGGGGTCCTCCTCATAATATACTCACCCAGACTGATTTCTTCAAGGGTTTTCCCTGCACTCTCCTCTAGTATTTTTATAGTTTCATGTCTAAAGTTTAAATCTTTAATCCAGTGAGAGTCTATCTTAGTTAATGGTGAAAGGTGTGGGTCCAGTTTCAGTCTTCTGCAGGTTGCCAAAGAAGATGAAATATGTGGGAATTTATCTAACAAAGGATGTGAAAGATCTCTATAAAGAGAACTATGAAACTCTAAGAAAAGAAATCAGGGAACGTTTAGAGGCTTTCCTGAGAGCACTTTCAATTTTGTGATAGAATTGAGGTGAGAGAATAATGAGAATTAAATGAGTAACAAGTGTCACAACAGCAAGTGAAATAAGACCGTGCACGCTCAGAAATGAGGAGCATAGTTGGCATTTGTCTGTCAGTGTTTGTTTGCTGCTATAGACAAATGTAAATTATTTTCTAAGGAACATTTAAGGAAAGTCTTCAAAGCAAGAAAAGAAGAAGAGCTGGAGAGGAGAAGGGGAACAGAGAGGTGGAAAAGGAAACTTGACTGGGTGAAAAGAGAACAAGAGGAAGAAGAAAAGTAGGTAGAGAAGGACAGACACATATATGGATCAGAAAAGGCAAAGCAAAGGGACTGGAGAAGACAAGCCCTGGAGAAAGGCTGAAGACTGAATAAAGGAGAAAGGTTGGAGGCTTGAGGGGTCAATGTTTGTGTCAACCCCGGTCTTACTTAAAGATGACAAGCCTGGACTCTTTACTTTTTCTTTTATTCAAAATTCAACTTTTATGTTCCTATGATGTGTTTACATGAAAGAAAGGTTTGATTTTAAATTTCACTTTCCAAACATTGTGTTGTTCATAAAGACATCAGCATTTCCTGAAATATCTTTACATATTTATTGATAAAAGTTGCTTCATCTTTGTTTATACCATGATTACACCTGACGCTCTCTGGGAATCTTACTGATTTTACTACTTGAGAACATGGTTTTTGTCCACAATGCTTTTAACCTGAATAAAACAAAGACTGGAAACTAATACTGATTATATAAATGGTAAAGCTAGTAATTCCGATTGTTTTTTTTTTTTTTTTTTTTTTTGTAGAGACAGAGTCTCACTTTATGGCCCTTGGTAGAGTGCTTTGGCCTCACACAGCTCACAGCAACCTCCAACTCCTGGGCTTAAGCGATTCTCTTGCCTCAGCCTCCCGAGCAGCTGGGACCATAGGCGCCCGCCACAACGCCCGGCTATTTTTTGGCTGCAGTTTGGCCGGGGCCAGGTTTGAACCCACCACCCTCGGTATATGGGGCCGGCGCCCTACCAACTGAGCCACAGGCGCCACCCTAATTCCAATTGTTAAATGCACCTTTATTTGATATGGTTTTCTTTGATGTAATCCTAAAATATATTTCTAATGATCAGTTTATTATTTCATCAATTTTAGTATTTATGGTTTGATAAGTATCTAAAAACAAATTGAGTTTGAAAATTTTCAAATCACCATGTTTCTGAAAATATTCAAATTCAATTTGTGTGGATACTTATTAAACCATAAAGGCTGGAATTTATGCAGTAATAAACTGATTATTAGAAATATATTTTCTGTATTTTTCCTATGATGTACAAATTATTCATATTTTATTTATGATAACTGAACTAATAACTGTCAGGGTGGGTGAAAGAATATAGGAATGACTTAAAAGTTTAATTCAGAATATATACCTAATTCAACAGAATGAAGATTTATATTCGAATCATAAGAAGGATGGCTTATATAAGAATCATTATGACAGAATTTCTAAATTAGCTTTTAGTTATTTATTTTTTAGTTCACCAGAATTTGTCTTATAAATTCATTAAATTAAATTAATAAGATAAAATATGTGAAAGGGGAAAAATCTGTCTTATAGCTATTTTGTTTGTCCAGATTAAGTCATGATAATAAAATGTACTGAAAATTTACTATTTGCTCTACATTTCTCACCCATCTTCTGGCATCTTCTAAATCCAATCTAAAATCATTACAAATTAAACATCATTTGAAACTATATATATACACACACATGCATATACATATATGACAGTGAATATTATAGAAATTGCATCTCTCTTACACATATCTTGAAAAAATTGTGGAGATCCTGAATAGTGTTAGGCTTTCTAAAGCACAAAACGACAGTAGCACAGGAATGCCAATAACAAAGACAGCAATTTGTTGCACAGCTATTCATTTTGTAAGTTTCATTTCCCAAGCTCAGAATAATGTGGTTTATGTAAATTTGCTTTCAACATGAGAGTCAACCGATGATACAGCAGAATGATTTTGCCAGAAAAGAAAGGAGTGGGAAATTCCCTGAAGAGAATCTGAGGATTTCACGTAGGAAGATAAAGTGCAGCTCTTCTACTGGGCACTGTGGATTTGGACAGATTGTCCCACAGGTCATTAAGGTCTTTGAAATGATGAGCAACCATTAACTGCAGTTCTTTTAACAAGTGAAAATTTTAACAACTAAAACTATGAAAAGACAGTACTTTTAACAACTGAAATTACACTTTATGCCACTATTTTCTTTCTTAAGTATTTCAGGTAATACTTAAGATGTGTCCAGGCAAACATCAGCTGAGATAGACAGAGAGATAATAGATAGATAGATGATAGGTAGGTAGGTAGGTAGGTAGATAGATAGATAGATAGAAAATTTGTTGCTCTGAGTATCTTTATTAGTATGGTCTTCCCTAAGCTAATCAAAACACACTAATAATTTTTTTTTCTTTTTTTAGAGACAGAGCCTTACTTTGTTGCCCTCCGTAGAGTGCTGTAGTATCATAGCTCACAGGAACCTCTGGCTCTTGGGCTTAGGCATTCTCTTGTCTCAGCCTCCCAAGTAGCCCATCGCAATGTGTCACCCATCACAATGGGTGATTGTTTTGGTTGTACTTGTCATTGTTTGGCAGGCCCAGTTCAATTATTCCAGAAGAGAGGAGTGAATTCAAACTTTATTTGACTTTTTGTTACATTCCTCACCTCAGTAGATTGGATAACTCCCCTTCACACTGGGGAGTTCCATCTACTTTCCTCAGACCACCAATTCAAGTGTGATTTTCTTCTGGAAATAGGCTCAAGACACATCCAGAAAGAATGTCTAATCAGATATCTGGCATTCCATGGCTAAGTCAAAGTGATGAATAAAAATATACATCAGAAGTCTCTCCTTTGTCAACTTGGCACTCATATACATCTACTTAATCCATAGTAAATGTTAAAAAAAAAAAAGAAGTCATAATCTGACTAATCTGATGTAACTGTCCTGCATACATCTGTTAACTGGTGAACACCTTCTACAGAAGAAGAGGTTAAGTCTTAAATAATGTTTAGTCTTCTCTTTGAACTCTGGCAGCTGAAGTACTATCTTGTAAAATGAACAGTGCTTAAAAACTATCTACACTATAATGTGAACATATCTTATATGATGTGATAAAGCAATATGAAAGAAAACAAAAATATAAGATTTTTTTTTTGCTCTGTGTATGCACATATACACATATGCACTTATTTTTAAAAAATGAGGAAATGTTTGTGATAATTACAATCTTAATTTTGGTAAATGGTCTTGTGGTCAATGTTTGTATTCATGATCTTCTTAAACTACTCATTTCCTATTCCCTTTGTCTATAGCAAGCACTTCAGCAGTGGTAGTTCTTTCCCTGATATGGTGACCTATATACTTATTCTTGATGATTCTTGGTCAGTAGTCCTGCCTAAGTTGGGTTGTTATAGCTTTCCATTGACTCTAATCATAGAACATGGTAATACTGAGAGATTTCCTAGGAATCTTCTAATTCTGGACATAGCTTCTCTTCCTCCATTATGGATTTGTAGTCCAATTTCTCCTTAGTAGTCAAGATCACCCCAATCATCATAGTCATTCCTTTCTTAGCCAATTGATTCAGAGAGATAAGGAGACCAAAGTGCCTGGGTGGAAGTTTTAGCTTCCAGTTCAATGGAATCATGGTGTGTCCATCTTTGGAACTAAGCCTGTTATACCAGCTGAGCATAAAAGTGTAGGAACAAGAAGGAAACTTTGCTAGTGGGTCACTAGAGGTACAGAATGGTCCCAGTCCCATTGCAATCATTTCTATTTCTAGGCTCATGGATTCTGCCATGAAACAAACAGCACAAAAAAAAAAAAAAAAAAAAAGGAAAGAAACAAACAGCACCATATATTGGAAGCTAATTCAGATAATCTACTGCCTACTGGAGAATCTTTCTCCAGCCCTGCAAAGTTTTGCCACCTAGTTGGTACTGTAAATGCATCTTAAATTCATTCCATGGCTCTACTATACTGGCTATTTCAGGATGGTAGGGATCATGGCAATATGTTCAAATAAGTGAATTCCATGAACTTGGCCCTGTTGCTCCAAATCATTGGCTTTGAAGTTATTTTCTTGCTCATAAGGAAGGCTGTGTAGAATACCATAACAATTAATAAGAAATTCTAAAAGTCCATGGTTAGTAGCTTTGACTGAAGTACTGTGCATAGAGAAGGCATTTCTGTATCCAGAGTATCTAATCCACCAGAAACAAAACACTGCTATAATAAAAAGCAGTCCAGTGTAACTATCATGCCACCTGGTTGAATGGTGATTTGCAGGCCAGCTTTGGTGAGTGGAAGTACATGTTGCTGAGCCCATGCAAAGCCTCCATCCCTATCATCATGGTCATTTGAAGACTATGGTTTCCACAGAATGTTCATTCTATCCTTTTTATTTTTTGATTATTAAAATCCTCTTCTGCTGAGATAACACTTGGGTGAATATTCACATGAGCTACAAACATTGTCTTAAGTGTATCTGTGCTCCTGTGACAGAAGACCACAGAAATTTATAAACCCAGAAATCTACAGTTCCAAAGTTCAAAATCATGGTGCCATTAGGTATGATTGCCCAGGGACTTTGCTCTGCTTCTAAGAAGGCACCTTTTTGCTGAATTTCCTGGAAGGGAGAAAAACTGTGTCCTCATGTGGTGAAAGGTAGAAGGACAAATGAACCCAAGGCTATGTGAAGGCTCTTTTATAAGGGCCTTGATCTCATTCAGAAGGGAAAGAGGCCACATACTTAACCAAGTCATAAAGTCCTTGAAACAGACTTTGCTTAGCCTGAGCAATATGATATCCTGTGACACCATAATAACAGGGGACTTTAACACCCCTCTCTCAGAGCTGGACAGATCCTCTAAACAGAAATTAAACAAAGATACAAGACCTTAAATAAGACTCTAGAACAACTTTGCTTGATAGATGTATATAGAACACTCCATCCCAAAGATAAAGAATATACATTCTTCTCATCGTCCCACAGAACATTCTCCAAAATTGATCATATCCTAGGACACAAAACAAACCTCAATAGAATCAATAGAATTGAAATTCTAGCTTGGATCTCCTCAGATCACAGGCACTAAAAGTGGAACTCAACTCCAACAAAAAAGTTCAAACTCACATAAAAGCATGGAAGTTAAACAACCTTATGCTGAATGACAGTTGGGTGCACGAAGAAATAAAAAAGGAAATTATTAACTTCTTTAAGCATAACAACAATGAAGACACAAGCTACCAAAACCTATGGGATATAGCAAAAGCAGTCCTGAGAGGAAAAGTTATTGCTTTAGAAGCCTACATTAGAAAAACAGAAAGAGACCATATAAACAAACTCACAAGCCATCTGATGGAACTGGAAATAGAACAAAAATCTAAGCCTAAATCCAGGAGAAAAAAAGAAATATCCAAAATTAAATCAGAGATTAATGAAATTGAAAACAAAAGAATCATTCAGAAAATTAATGAAACAAGGAGTTGGTTTTTTGAAAAAATAAATAAAATAGATAAACCTTTGGGCACTCTAACTAAAAATAAAAATGTAAAATCTCTAGTAACCTCAATCAGAAATGATAAAGGGAAAATAACCACTGATGCCACAGAGATACAAAAGATTATCTCTGAATACTACCAGAAAATTTATGCCCAGAAATTTGACAATGTGAAGGAAATGGATCAATATTTGGAATCACATCCTCTCCCTAGACTTAGCCCAGATGAAATAGATTTCCTGAACAGACCAATTTCAAGCACTGAGATCAAAGAAACAATAAAAAAGCTTCCAACCAAAAAACGCCCTGGTCCAGATGGCTTCACACCAGAATTTTATCAAACCTTCAAAGTAAAGCTTATTCCTATACTGCAGAAATTATTATAAAAGATTGAGGAGGAAGGAATCTTCCCCAACAGGTTCCATGAAGCAAACATCACCCTGATACCAAAACCAGGAAAAGACCCATCTAAAAAGGAGAATTTCAGACCAATTTCACTAATGAATATAGATGCAAAAATTCTCAACAAAATCTTAGCCGATAGATTACAGCTTATCATCAAAAAAATCATACATCATGATCAAGTAGATTTCATACCAGGGATGCAAGTTTGGTTTAATATACCCAAGTCTATAAATGTTATTTACCATATCAACAGAAGTAAAACCAAAAACCCCTCTCAATAGATGCAGAAAAAGCATTTGATAAAATCCAGCATCTTTTTCTAATTAAAATCTTCAACTCTTAATAGCATCACATTAGTTGTAAGTTAAATCTTAGAGGAAACACATTCAATTCATGCCATTCTGCCCAAAGGAACCCCCTCCCCAACTTCACGTCCTTTTCTGATGCAGAATACATTCATATCATTGCAATACTCCAAAAACTTATAAGTCATTCCAGCATCAACTGCAAAGTCCAAAGTGTTGAGTATCATCTAAATTAGATATGGGTGAGACCCAAAGATACGTTTCATTCTGAGGCAATTACTTGCCAGCTATAAACCTATAAAATCAAACGAGTTTCCTGCTTCCAAAATACAATGGTAGGACAGGCACAGAACAGACACTCCTATTTTAAAAGGGAGAAATAGGAAACAAGAAAGAGCTAACAGGTGTCAAGTAAGTCCAAAACCCAACAGAGAAAGAAACCTTAAATCTTAAAACTTGGGAATAACATTTGTCTCCATGTCTTATCTTCCAAATACAGTGTTGCCAGGGTGGGGTTCCGAACATTCCAAGGAAGCCCACCTCTGTGGGTTTCTGGGTGCAGACCACACCACAGCTCTCATGTTTACCAAAGAACTGCTGGGAATTGCCATAGTGGAAGCTCTCAGGGGTGGCTCTGTCCTATAACATATCTCTGCTAAGGTGTGAGTTTTTCTGAGGCATCCTTTGAAATCTACATGGAGGAAGCCATGCCTCCACAGTTCTTGCACTCTACATTCCTAAAGAATTAGCAGCACAGGGACACTGACGAAGTTTAATGCTTGTGTCCTCTGCAAGAATAGCTTAAATTACACCTGGGCTCTCCTGAACCCTGACTGGCATGGGCAAGGAGAACTATGCCAGAATTAAGGTTAACAGAGACTAAAAGTGGCCTTGAGCCATGAGTCCCAAGGTTTCATAGGTGCCCCGAGCCCCTCCTTTGAAAACATTCTGCCCTCAAAGCCTTGGTACTCTGGGCCTATGATGGATATAGCAGCCTCAAAGATCTCTCAAACGCCTTCTGAGTCATTATCCCATTGATGAATAACACTTGGTTTTCTTCTAGCCAAAGTAATCTCCTAACCTAATCTAACTGTGGCCATACCATTGGTTTTCTGTCCTACATATGCATCTATAATAAAATGAAATTTGTGATTCCAGGAGTTTGTAATAGCCTTTGGGACAACATGGACTTCTCATAAACATTCCAATCCACTATGCCCAGTAGAACATCTTCAAATCCACTATGCCCAGTAGAACACCTTCAATTTGTCCTATGGGAAATTCTCTGGCACTCTTATTACTCTTTCAAATCTTCTGTTTATGGCAAAAGCACAGAGTTGTACCACTGGCTGCCTCTTTTCTTCAACATAAATTTGTCTAAAAACCGTTTTTCTGAGATTGGGAAATGAAGCCTCCAAAATGAAGGAGAGTCCAGTGAATTGGTACCTGTGTTTTGGCATTCTTCTTCTTCTTCTATTGTATTTTTATCCACATTAGAATGCCTAACATTTTTCAGAGATCAAAATTTCTTTTAAGATACAGGTAAGAGAGAAATGATTTCTACAATCTTCATTATACTTTATAGAAAAGATTAAAATGTTATTTGATATACTATAGCTTTAGATTGCATGTACAAGTTGTAGAGTTAACCAGGTTAAAATTGGATAAGTATTATTGAATTATCTTTATATTTTTTATAAGTACATATGGAAATGAGAACTAGTTATAAGATTGAATTATTCTTTTAATGATATCATACTATTTTAACCTTATTATACTTATTGTGTAAGGTAGCTTGTGATGAAATAGAACATTAGACTATTTAAAACTGGGTTTAAAGATTCAAGTGATAATGATTTTTATTTTAGAATTATTTCTGATTACTTTGATACAAATGCATGTCTTCTTTTTAATCACATTCTCTCATTACTACTTGTAAGGTCAGTCACTCAAGGATCTTTATTCACTCATTGTGCTTTCAGAGCATTTAGTTTGGATTTAGGCACAGTATTTCACTTTGTCTGCTAATGTCTTTCCTCCTTTATGACCAGAAAACTCAGCTTTCTAATTTCCTCCCACTTTTCTGGTCACCCTGCTTAATATACTTTCTGCTTCTTTATCATCTCTTTTGGGAGTTAGCTCTTGGTTGCATTATGAGGTGAACATATTTAATGGATGTTGGTTCTACCTAGAAATTCTTAGGGAGGTTGGAGTAATCAGCTGAAAAATTTGGTAGGAACAGAAAATTTTGTAGTAAGGCAGCCAGTGAACAGCCAACATCATGCCCCAACACTAGCCCAATGAGGACTGTTCAGACCGCTACTAACTTCACATGACAAAGCTCACATTGTAAATACCACTGATGTGCATGAAGGATGCGTTCCATGGAGCTCTTGTACTGCTGCCCTCTCTGCCTTAAACCAAAATTCACTTTTGTCCCTGTACCTTTTTCTTCCTCTCTCTACTTGTCAAATGTAGAATGAGTATGTGTCATTGGCCAGCCTATATCATGTCCCTTCACTGTAGATGCAAGAGGAATGGGAAAATGAGTTTCTAGTTTTCTGGTTCTTAGAATAGTAGATAACCTTTGACAGTCGCTAAGCATTGAGTGGCAGGAAAGAGGATCAGATCTTGGCCATCCTTATAAATGACATCCTCGCCATCCTTATAAATGACGTATATCTACTTTGTTACCTTTTTACTGTAACTTCTTCAAGTTTCTTTTCTTGTCATTCCTTTCTTTGTCTACTTTCCTATGGATAGGTCATCCCCAACTACTCCCTCTACAATCACAATGATGTCAAGGCATAATGTTTACCAAGTTGTAGCACATTTATATTCCTGTCTAGATCTCACCTGGTAGTTCAGGGGATGTTCACTCCATAAACTTGTTGGTATGTCTAGTTCTTAACCTCAGTTCTTAATGATCATCTACCAAGCCACCAAGTGACTCCTCTCTCCTTCATGAATGCTTCTTTCACGTCAAATATGTCACAGAGTACAGAATCTACAGAATTCAATAGAATTCTACATTCTGAATCTACAATATCATTCTACATACTTCATCTGCGTTTAAATCGCTTAATGAGGGCACTTTCAAAATGCAGATTTCTAGAACACATTCTTAAACTACTTAATTCATTTCTACATTAAAATATTACAAGTTATATTAAAGTACTCTCAGACAATTCTCATATTTACTCTGATTTTGGGTTCCCTGGACCTTGTTAACAGGTTCTTAATTAACATACCTGTGTCCAATTTCCTTTTCCTATGGCATATTTTCTACACTATCAAAAATAAATTTAAAAATATATTATTATGCTATTCTCCTTCTTAATATTTTTGGTACATGCTTATTTCATGAAGAATAAAGTTCAGGATCCTTCACATGGTATTCAATTCATTTATTTTATTTTAGGACCATAAACCCTCTTCCTTTGACACTATTCATATCCCAGACATAGGACTTTTCTACCATGTTCAATGGTGTTCACATAAATTTAGTACACATGTAGAATGCCTCTCTTGTTTTCTAAACATGCTACTTCCTGCACGTTTTTGTGAAAGAAATGCAGCATTTAAAAAATTTCTTTAATTACTCAAGTATTTGTGTCCAACAATAACAGTATTTATAACTAAAATTATGAGGGCTTGATTAGCATATAGTTTATTTAAAATCCTCTTTCCCAGTTTGAATTTATAATTGCACTGCCAATATTCCTTTTATATTTACTCTATTTTATTTTAGAGGACACACGGTGAGGGCATGGAAAAGGAAAATGCAACATTGTTGACGGAGTTTGTTCTCACAGGACTTACACATCAACCACAGTGGAAAATCCCCCTGTTCCTGATGTTCTTAGTGATGTATCTTGTCACCCTCATGGGGAACCTCGGTCTGATTGCTCTCATTTGGAATGACCCTCACCTTCACATCCCCATGTATTTTTTTCTTGGGAGTTTAGCCTTTGTGGATGCTTGGATATCTTCCACAGTGACTCCCAACATGCTGGTCAACTTCTTCACTGAGAGTCAGATGATATCTCTCTTTGAGTGCAAGATACAATTTTTTTCTTTTGCAGTCAGTGTAACCACGGAATGTTTTCTCCTGGCAGCAATGGCGTATGATCGCTATGTAGCCATATGCAAACCTTTACTCTACCCAGTGATTATGAACAACACACTGTGCATCTGGCTATTAGTCTTGTCTTTTGTCGGTGGCTTTCTTCATGCCGTACTTCATGAAGGATTTTTGTTCAGATTAACTTTCTGTAATTCCAACATAGTACATCACTTTTACTGTGATATTGTTCCATTGTTAAAGATTTCCTGCACTGATCCTTCTATTAATTTTCTAATGATTTTTATTTTCTCAGGTTCAATTCAAGTATTCAGCATTGTGACAGTTCTTGTCTCTTATACATTTGTTCTCTTTACAATCTTAAAAAAGAAATCCCTCAAAGGCATAAGGAAAGCCTTCTCCACCTGTGGGGCTCATCTCCTATCTGTGTCTTTATATTATGGCCCTCTTCTCTTCATGTATGTAAGTCCTCGATCGCCACAAGCTGATGATCAAGATATGATGAACTCTGTATTTTACATGATCATAATTCCTTTGTTAAATCCCATTATCTATAGTCTTAGAAATAAGCAAGTCATAGATTCACTCACAAAACTCTTAAAAGGAAATGGTTAGATCTTATGCTAATCTCTTTTCTCGTTTTAGTAAAATATTCACAAAATTGTACATGTTAGAGTTATCTATTTGTTTCTCTGGTGTTCAGTATTTTTTGGCTATTACAACCATCCTAGCATTTTTATTGCTGAAGGTATTAGTACCTATTAAGTTCATTAAAGTATTCTTTTGTTGTTCAAAATTATTCAAATAATTGGTTTTATATCAAAATATAATATATTGGTTTTATATCAAAATAGATTTATTATAATTAGGGAGCATATAATTATTTTTGAAGTCTTGTATGTTACTCAGTGTTGCCTTATGAATGCATTATATGCTAGGATAGTGGTTTATTTGATAAGGATTTGAATAACATGTCTCTATTCTAATACAGCTGTATTGCCTACAAGTTTCATCACATTGAACTTCACAGTGCAGGCAAATTTGTATTTGAGTGAACAGGTGAATCCCTGGAATTCTTGCCGTCAGAAGTCCTTCCTTCTATTTTGCTGTGAAAGGGTGAATTTTACTTCTTTGAGAGAGTCACTCACATATTAAGCAAAGAAACAAACAAATGGAAATGCAACAAGGAAAAAGGGAGAGAGAAGTTAAGACAGTGAATGGCAGGTCCAAGTGCAAAAGGAGATTCTTAGCTCAGTGTAGTGATGTAAATAACAAAAGGCAAGTTGCCTCTGTCTCTGATAGCTTTTGTGTTTGGGGGCAATAGTTTTACTAATAGAGCAAACTAACAGTTTAAATAGAAGAAGTAAGTTGGAATAGGCATGATGAAGAAAAGATAAGTAGCATAATATGTAGCAAGAAGTATTCAACCTTTCTAAAATAAAAAAAAATGAAGCTATTAAGATAAAGAATTCAGTAATTTGGCAAGCTTATTGGACTATATTATTGACAGACAGGGGCTTTCAGTGTATAGTGTCAAAGTTTAAAAAATGTCAAAATAATATGACATCATAGTGTCTAGTGAGTGGAAGTGAAAAATATAAAAAATGAAGAAGAATTTGGATATTTTATATCTCAAACAGTTCTTGATTGTTAGCCTTCTTCACATCACACTCTATAAGCATATACTATAGGACCATTGTACCTATATGGGATGGGCTGGGCTAACAAAGGGAGACAAAGACCTATGTATAAGGACAGAGAACCCAGATATGACATCATCCTAATATTCGCACCTGATCTTTGACAAAGCAGACAAAAACATACACTGGGGAAAGAATACCTATTCATTAAATGATGCTCTTCATCTCTCAACACTGAAATTATTCTCACATTCTTGCTGATGCCACTGAGGCCCTCACCCTAAAAACTACTGATCACCATTTTTGGAAAACTGTAATTGTTTAATCTCTCCATCCTTCTAGCACTCTTACTCAACATAGCTATTGAATTTTTTTTTATAATTAATTATAATTATTTGACTCTAATTAATTATGTCCTCCTTCAATACCTTTTATTGGATCGTGGTTGCTACCAGATCATATGCAAGTATGTTTTAGATAGCTATATCTGTAATTATACATGTGCATATTTGTATTTTTTATGTGTATGTATTGTCATATGACATGCATGTATACATGCATATATATTTTAAGTGTAGACACATTAAAAATTTTGAGCTTATTTGAGTAGACAGGGATTCATAAATTGGATGGTGCCATACTGTGGGTGTTCTAGGGTGAGAGAGTAAGGCTTTTAAGTTGAATATGGAAGCAAGATAAAGAAAATATTTGGTTAAAATAGAGCAGTAAGCTTGGAATTATTTAGATAATTCTAGGGGAAAGTCTCTAGTTGGGAGTTTCTAATTGGCTATGCTTAATTTTTGTTTTACCATTTACACTAAGTTGGGTTTCTGTTTGCTGAAGTAGGAACTCACTTTGCTGGTGCCACCTCAGCTGGCATCTAATTATTTAAACAATTTCTCCTCTTTCGGCCAGCATCTCAATTATAGTAAATTGACCAATACTCAGGCACATATGCCACTTTCTGTCACTCTCACAGCCGATTTGTCTTTATCTCAGCATGGAACTCAGAAGTCACTAGGTCTGGTCTCTTGAAGAAATGTTTTTTTTTTTGTTCATCTTGTTTTTATTGTTCTAATCACAAATCTGGCATACATTGATGGCTATGAACTTGCAAATCTGGCATACATTGATGGCTATGCGCTTGCATTTAAGACTCTTGAGAGAAAGCAGCACATCAGGGAGATTACAATGATGATTATTGTGGGTATAATATCAAGAGGCTGGGCTTTGCTTTATAGCCAAGGTGCTCATGAATCAAAACAATTAAAATAAACAAAATAAAAACAAACATTAATGGTTAGAACAATCTATAAATTCAGTATCTGAATTCTCAGGGCAGTTAGTTGAGACGATTTCTATATTTGGGCTCAAAGCATCTTTAGATGATGAAAAAAAGTGGCAGTTGCTTCTGACAATTTTCCTGGTTTACATTCCAAAAGTCTCTGTTTATGTCATTGGGTGTTTTGGGGTAACTTCCCGAGTGTCCTACTCAGCAACAGGCATGAAGCTTGTCCTTTAATGTTTAATATCAAGTTCTTTAGTTCTAGCTTGTAACACTTCAGGAATAGGGCAGGTTATAGGAGGACAAGAAGACCTCAAAGAAAATAATAGAATTGGAATCTAATAATGGGTACATTATAGTTTTCTATTACATGTTTTTTTCTATAAAGCCACATCCATTTCTATCAAATATGCCATAATAAGACTAATTTGTTTGAAAAAGAGTTCTACTGTCATTAAATTTCACCTGTTTACATAAATGCAGTGAGAATAGTGATTGTCTCATTTTTTAGTCTGCTTTTTCAAATTTTTATGTTCTGTCTTCGTTTATTAAATCCTAGCTTTAGGCCATTATTTTTTTGCTATATTTGAGCATAAGTTGATAAGCACATCCCTACCACTTCTTAGACACTTTTGTGCTGGGAATTTTCTTCTGCCAGATTCCTAGGTCATCGCTGTTACTTAAGTTCAATCTTCCACCAAGTTAAGATTTACAGGAAATATTGGGAAGAGATGGATTGTATTTTGTATGTGAAAAGGATATGATATTTTGTGGGTTAGGGATAAAATCCTATAGTTTGATTTGTTTCACTCCTCTAACTCTCAAGTTGGGATTTGATCCCTACTATTAGAGGTGGTGCTTAATGGGAGGTGTTTGGGTCATGGGAGCAGATCCCTTATGAATAGCTTGGTGCTGTCCTCACAGTAAAAATGAATCTTCACTTTATTACTTCCCATCAGGGCTGCTTTCTAAAAAAGGTCTTCTCCATCTTGCTCCTGCTTTCTGTCTGGTGGTGTGTCCTCTGGATTTACTGATTGCGCTTTGTCTTTTTGCCATGAGTGGAAACAATGTGAATATGCTGGTGCCTGCAAAACCACACACCAAATAGACCTTATTTCTTCGTAAACTACCTATCTTTTATAGCAATGCTTAATGGACCAAATAGGGTTTACTTCACTTCAAAGAGTCAAGTCTTAAAACTATCTGATTATTCCTAATTCCATACACGTTCTCAATACAACATTCTGTTGGTAAAGTTTTGGTAATATAACCAATGTTTCCAAATCTATTTATAAGGATAATAGAGTCTTATTAAATTTGTACAAGTAACTATTTCCATAAAAATAAGAATACTCAGTAATAGTTTTTGAATTCTGGAGAGATTAGGTAAGCATATAAATGTGCTGTCTATGAGAAAATTCAAAGGTATGTCAGATTTTCCAGGACTCTAACTGGTTACATATTATTGCTTGTTCATGTGTAAACATTTAAACTAATGGAAAAATCACATCAAGAAAACTCCAGAGCTCAAATTGTTAATATGCCATCATAGCATTAAAATTCAGAGTCTGTTAAACTTTGTGTTTATATCTCTATTTTCTGTTCCACCTACTTTCGTTTTTTTTCTTTCTTTTCTTTTTTCTTTGCTCTGCCTATCTTGAATCTGCAGTTGCTAAGCAATAATTTTTGAGATGAATTGTTTGTTAATTGAAGACTTATGTATGTTGGATTCTTTTTTTTTTCAAGACACAGAGTCTCACTTTCTCACCCTCGGTAGAGTCCCGTGGCATCATAGTTCACAGCAACCTCCAGCTCTTGGACTTAGGCAATTCTCTTGCCTCAGCCTCCCAAGTAGCTGGGACTACAGGTGCCCATTATAATGCCTGACTATTTGTTGTTGTTGTTGTTATTGTTGCAGTTTGGCCGGGGCTGGGTTTGAACTTGCCACCCTCAGTATATGGGGCCCGCACCCTACTCACTGAGCCACAGGTGCCATCCATGTGTGTTGGATTCTTATACAATTTTTTCCATTCTGGCTAAAATGTAAACATTGAAAACTCATTTGAAACTGAAGGAAAACAAGAAGGTTAAAAGAGACTTTTAAAAACACTAACTACCATGGATGCTGCTTTACCCAAAATTATGGTCCATAACCTTCATTAGATTACTCATTGATATAAATAAAATTAGCCATATGAACAAATTCCCATCATAAGATATAATTCAGATCCAACCTTCTTTTGCAAATTGGTAAGTTCATATTATCTCATGGCTAAAAATCTGAGATAAAAGTTATTGAAACTCTGTGTATGTGCATGTGTTTTGTATATGTGCGTAGATTATATCCACATGTACCAAACTGGCTTAGAAAGAAAAGAAGCTCTCATAAACTAAACAAATAATCTCAAATGTTTTTTGCATTCTTGTGGATTTGGTAATCTTGGATAAGTAAGCTGGATTTTAAAAAATTAAAATAAAAGTTAAAAAAGTCTTCAAAATTATCAGCATACATTTTTGTTTACTTACATTTTCATGTTTTAAGATGTGAGGGTTTGACAAAAAATCATAAAACTATAAATCCATCCAAAAGAAAATGATCTGTATTTGTGTGATTTTTGATAAGTCTTGTTTAATATTAATAAACATAGCTAAATCTCTTGCATTATCAGCAAAAATATCTATGTGTTTAAGTTTCTCACTTAGGTAAAAAGGTAGGAGTGCCTAAACAAAAATAAATGTCAATAAACAAGAATAAATAAAGCATCAAGTAAATAGGAGGACAAAAGAGAAAGTTATGGTCAAAGATTTATGAAGATATTGTGCTTTTGGTCATTTAAATGCAATTTCATTGACTTTACCAACTTGGGAGAGGTACACACAATATTCGTTTCTGACTTACACTCTTACCTGATGTTAACATTATTGTTAGGAATTTAAAGCTGCCCTAGGAGCTGAAGTTACAAAAGCTTAGGTCACATTGGAGGCTTTGGTTGTCCTCTGGTCTTGCTCGCTCTTGATTTGTGCTGTGAGTGCTGGTTGTAAACTAGTTATATGTGCATGTGTTTCCATAGCAAAATCTTTTGCTTAGGAAAATATGAAAAAGGATCCATGAACTGTAAATTTTTTGTGTAGTAATTTATTTTAAAATGAAAAATAATGGTTATTCATGTAACACAGAGAAAATCTCAAAGCATTCTTACTCATTGGAAGTATTATACGTGTTCACATTTGCACTGAAGTTGGAAAATGTTTGAAGACCGTTTAGATAATTTTTAAAATAGCTCGATCTTGATCCTTGTGTAAAAAGCATGTTATGACTTTGTGTCATTATTTGAGGTACTAAGGATTGATGTTGAAGGTTACGCAGTACAATCATATGCCATATCATGTCAATACATTTTATTTTGTGATGTGGGAATTTTAAAAAGATCCCAATAGTTAACATCTTTAAGTAGGATGTGTTTAAAAGCTTCTACTATATTTATAGACCTTAGAAAAAATGTTACATTATTCAGAATGACAAGTCTTACTAGAATACTTACATTTGCTTTTCTTGGTAGTTTTTTAAAATATGAAAGTAATAATTAAAACTATATTTTGTGATTCTTTCCTGGTCTGTGTTATAAAATTCTTTTCCTTCACTTTTTCACAATTTTTTATTGGAGATGTGCTTAGATATAAATTTGTTTAGACTTTGAATGACTGTGGCAATACTTAGATGTCACTATTCTGTTATCAAATCTAAGTGTTATGAATTAAATAAGTTAAATTTTCTTTTACTGATGAATACTCATCTATGACTCTTTAACCTTAAGAGGAAAACCTGAATATGTAATTAAAACTACCATGTGAAATATCCTTCACTTTTTTACCTTTTAGATGAACAATGAATAAATTTTATGACCTAGCCTTGAACATCCCTTGAGATTTCACCCATGCTTTCCTCCCTGGTCTCATCTAGCTCCTTTCTGCTTCTCTCTCTATAGGCCAGTCACATTTACAAGTTTGTATTTCTCAAATCGTGAAGTATCTGTGATAAAATAGTATAGCTGCCCCAATAGTCAAGAGCCTGGTGATGGTTCAATCCCCTTGTTCTCTTTCATCACCTTCCCAGAAAGGAAGATTCCAGAGCCCCACCATGGAACTACTAAAGCAAGATCTGCATTTTAATCCTAGGAAATTTATAGGTATTGAAATTTCTAAAGCAAAGGTCTAGACCATGACACCAATATATTATATACTGAAAATTCCTAAGAAAGTTGATTTTGGGTGCTATTTCCATAAAACATGATAAGTATTTGGGCTTATACATATGTCAATTATATTAATTTAGATGTTTTAAAATGTATACATATATCAAGCCATCGTGATGTATTCCATAAGTATATACAATTTTTGTTTATCAATTAAAAAATAAAAATACACAAAACTATTTCAAAGTGAACAAAGACAAAAAATAACCCACCAAAACTTATGGAACACAGCAAAAACAGTTACAAGAGGTAAATGCCTATATTAAACAAAGATACATCTCAAATAAACTGAAACTTACACATTAGGGATCTAGAATAAAAGAAAACTAAACCCAAAGTTATTACAAGGATGGATATAATAACAATCAGAGCAGTAACAAGTGAGGAAAAGAAAACTACAGAAAAAGTCAACAAAAGTGAGTTGATTTTTAAAATAATAAACAAAATCAATAAACCCTTGGCTTAAAAAAGAGGAAAGACTAAAATAAACAAAACCAGAAAGAAAAGAAGAGATATGAGAATAGATTCTTTAGAAGTACAAGTATATCTTTGTACCCTCAATGAATCCCCAACAATAAAAAAAGAAGTAAAAATATAATAAGTAGTTATTATGGAATATTACATGCCAATAAAATAGATAACTGAGAAGAAATGAATAAATTCTTAGAAACATCCAATCTAACCAGATTAAATGAAGACGACGTAGAAAATTTGAGTAAACCAATAAAGAGAACAAGGGGATTGAAGTAGTCATCAAAAAAGTCATCAACAAAGAAAAGGTGAGGATCATAAGGTTTCATAGCTAAACTCTATCATTGAAAGTACATTTAATGCCAGTCCTTCCTAAAGTAGGAGGGAACTCTCCAAACTAATTTTATGAGGCTAGTATCATCCTGAATCTAAAGCCAGACAATGACACAACAATAAAACTGCAAACCAATATCTGTAACAAATGCAGATTACAAAATCATCAGTAAAATATCAGCAAACTAAATTTAACACACCTGCATGATGATATATCATAATCAAGTAGAATTTATCTCTGAGATGCAAGTTTTACAAATGTAAATCAATCAGTTTGATGTATCACACTAATACAATCAAAGATTAAAAACCACATGATCATTTCAATGGCTCCAGGAAAAGCATTCAATAGAATTCTACATCATTTCATCAAGTTAGAGATAAAAACTCTCATCAAAAGTATAGAAGAAACTTTCCTCAACACAATAAAATCCATTTGTTGAAAGCCATTTATTAAAAGCCTTGAGTTAAGATAACAATAATGGGGAAAGACTGAAAGCTTTCCTCAGAATTGGGAAAAAGGTAGAGATGCCCACTCTCCTCACTTCTCTTCAACATAGCACAAGAAGTTCTAGCAAGACCAAACAAGAAATAAGTAACCCAGATCATAAAAGAAGAAGTAAAACTATCCCTGATTGTAGATGACATGATCACTACAAAACATTAAGGATTCCACAAAAACAGAACTAATGATGGAATTTACTAAAGTTGAGGGTACAAAATCAACCTTTAAAAAAATCAGTTGTGAAAGTCCATTGGAATGAATGAACTTTCTTTTTTTTTTTTTTTTTATTGTTGGGGATTCATTGAGGGTACAATAAGCCAGTTACACTGATTGCAATTGTTAGGTAAAGTCCCTCTTGCAATCACGTCTTGCCCCCATAAAGTGTGACACACACCAAGGCCCCACCCTCCTCCCTCCATCCCTCTTTCTGCTTCCCCCCCATAAACTTAATTGTCATTAATTGTCCTCATATCAAGATTGAGTACATAGGATTCATGCTTCTCCATTTTTGTGATGCTTTACTAAGAATAATGTCTTCCACTTCCATCCAGGTTAATACGAAGGATGTAAAGTCTCCATTTTTTTTAATAGCTGAATAGTATTCCATGGTATACATATACCACAGCTTGTTAATCCATTCCTGGGTTGGTGGGCATTTAGGCTGTTTCCACATTTTGGCAATGGTAAATTGAGCTGCCATAAACAGTCTAGTACAAGTGTCCTTATGATAAAAGGATTTTTTTCCTTCTGGGTAGATGCCCAGTAATGGGATTGCAGGATCAAATGGGAGGTCTAGCTTGAGTGCTTTGAGGTTTCTCCATACTTCCTTCCAGAAAGGTTGTACTAGTTTGCAGTCCCACCAGCAGTGTAAAAGTGTTCCCTTCTCTCCACATCCACGCCAGCATCTGCAGTTTTGAGATTTTGTGATGTGGGCCATTCTCACTGGGGTTAGATGATATCTCAGGGTTGTTTTGATTTGCATTTCTCTAATATATAGAGATGATGAACATTTTTTCATATGTTTGTTAGCCATTCGTCTGTCATCTTTAGAGAAAGTTCTATTCATGTCTCTTGCCCATTGATATAAGGGATTGTTGGCTTTTTTCATGTGGATTAATTTGAGTTCTCTATAGATCCTGGTTATCAAGCTTTTGTCTGATTGAAAATATGCAAATATCCTTTCCCATTGTGTAGGTTGTCTCTTTGCTTTGGTTATTGTGTCCTTAGCTGTACAGAAGCTTTTCAGTTTAATGAAGTCCCATTTGTTTATTTTTGTTGTTGTTGCAATTGCCATGGCGGTCTTCTTCATGAAGTCTTTCCCCAGGGCAATATCTTCCAGTGTTTTTCCTATGCTTTCTTGGAGGATTTTTATTGTTTCATGCCTTAAGTTTAAGTCCTTTATCCATCTTGAATCAATTTTTGTGAGTGGGGAAAGGTGTGGGTCCAGTTTCAGTCTTTTACATGTAGACATCCAGTTCTCCCAACACCATTTATTGAATAGGGAGTCTTTCCCCCAAGGTAAGTTCTTGTTTGGTTTATCAAAGATTAGGTGGTTGTAAGATGTTAGTTTCATTTCTTGGTGTTCAATTCGATTCCAAGTGTCTATGTCTCTTTTTTTTGTGCCAGTACCATGCTGTCTTGACCACTATGGCTTTGTAGTACAGACTAAAATCTGGTATGCTGATGCCCCCAGCTTTATTTTTGTTACTAAGAACTGCCTTGGCTATACGGGGTTTTTTCCGGTTCCATACAAAACGCAGAATCATTTTTTCCAAATCTTGAAAGTACGATGTAGGTACTTTGATAGGAATGGCATTGAATAGGTAGATAGCTTTGGGAAGTATAGACATTTTAACAATGTTGATTCTTCCCATACATGAGCATGGTATGTTCTTCCATTTGTTAATATCCTCTGCTATTTCCTTTCTGAGGAGTTCATAGTTTGCTTTATAGAGGTCCTTCACCTCCTTCGTTAGGTATATTCCTAGGTATTTCATTTTCTTTGAAACTATGGTGAAGGGAGTTGTGTCCTTAATTAGCTTCTCATCTTGACTGTTATAGGCGTATACAAAGGCTACTGACTTGTGGACATTGATTTCATATCCTGAAACATTACTGTATTTTTTGATGACTTCTAGGAGTCTTGTGGTTGAGTCTTTGGGGTTCTCTAAGTATAAGATCATGTCGTCAGCAAAGAGGGAGAGTTTGACCTCCTCTGCTCCCATTTGGATTCCCTTTATTTCCTTGTCTTGCCTAATTGTATTGGCTAGAACTTCCAGCACTACGTTGAATAGTAAAGGTGACAGAGGACAACCTTGTCTGGTTCCAGTTCTAAGAGGAAAAGCTTTCAGTTTTACTCCATTCAGTAAAATATTGGCTGTGGGTTTGTCATAGATAGCTTCAATCAGTTTTAGAAATGTGCCACCTATGCCTATACTCTTCAGTGTTCTAATTAGAAAAGGATGCTGGATTTTATCAAATGCTTTTTCTGCATCTATTGAGAGGATCATGTGATCTTTATTTTTGCCTCTGTTAATATGGTGGATAACGTTTATGGACTTGCGTATGTTAAACCAGCCTTGCATCCCTGGGATGAAGCCTACTTGATCATGATGAATGACTTTTTTGATGATAAGCTGTAATCTATTGGCTAGGATTTTGTTGAGAATTTTTGCGTCTATGTTCATGAGTGAGATTGGTCTGAAATTCTCCTTTTTGTTTGGGTCTTTTCCTGGTTTTGGTATCAGGGTGATGTTTGCTTCATAGAATGTGTTGGGGAAGATTCCTTCTTCCTCAGTTTTTTGGAATAATTTCTGCAGTACAGGAATAAGCTCTTCCTTGAAGGTTTGATAGAATTCTGGAGTGAAGCCATCTGGACCAGGGCATTTTTTAGTTGGAAGCTTTTTTATTGTTTCTTTGATCTCAGTGCTTGAAATTGGTCTGTTCAGGAGGTCTATTTCATCCTGGCTAAGTCTAGGGAGAGGGTGTGATTCCAAATATTGATCCATTTCCTTCACATTGTCAAATTTCTGGGCATAGAGTTTCTGGTAGTATTCAGAGATGATCTCTTGTATCTCTGTGGGATCAGTTGTTATTTCCCCTTTATCGTTTCTGATTGAGGTTATTAGAGATTTTACTTTTCTATTTCTAGTTAGTCTGGCTAATGGTTTATCTATTTTATTTATTTTTTCAAAAAACCAACTCCTTGTTTCATTAATTTTCTGAATGATTCTTTTGTTTTCAATTTCATTGATCTCTGATTTGATTTTGGATATTTCTTTTCTTCTACTGAGTTTAGGCTTAGATTGTTCTTCTTTTTCCAATTCCATAAGATCTCTTGTGAGATTGTCGATGTGCTCTCTTTCTGTTTTTCGAATGTAGGCATCTAAAGCGATGAATTTTCCTCTCAAAACTGCTTTTGCAGTATCCCACAGGTTTTGGTAGCTTGTGTCTTCATTGTTGTTATGCTCAAGGAAGTTAATGATTTCCTGTTTTATTTCTTCCTTCACCCATCTGTTATTCAACAGAAGATTGTTTAATTTCCATGCCTTTGGGTGGGCTTGAGCATTTTTGTTAGAGTTGAGTTCCACCTTTAGTGCCTTATGGTCTGAAAAGATACAAGGTAAAATTTCAATTCTTTTGATTCTGTTGATATTTGTTTTGTGTCCCAGTATATGATCAATTTTGGAGAATGTTCCATGGGGTGATGACAAGAATGTATATTCTTTATCTTTGGGGTGGAGTGTTCTATATGCGTCTATCAAGCATAGTTGTTCTAGGGTCTCATTTAATTCTCTTACATCTCTGTTTAATTTCTGTTTAGAGGATCTGTCCAGCTCTGTAAGAGGTGTGTTAAAGTCCCCTGTTATGATGGTATTATCAGATATCATATTGCTCAGACTGAGTAAGGTGTGCTTCAGGAATCTGGGAGCATTTAAATTGGGTGCATAAATATTTAGAATGGAAATGTCTTCTTGTTTAGTTTTCCCTCAACCAATATAAAGTGACCATCTTTGTCTTTTTTTACTTTAGTTCCTTTAAATCCACATGTATCTGAAAATAAGATTGCAACTCCTCTTTTCTTCTGAATTCCGTTTGCCTGAAAAATTGTCTTCCAACCCTTGACTCGGAGCTTTAATTTGTCTTTTGAGGCCAGGTGTGTTTCTTGCAGACAGCAAATGGATGGCTTGTGTTTTTTAATCCAGTCAGCCAATCTATGTCTCTTCAGTGGGGAATTCAAGCCATTAACATTTATTGAGATAATTGATAAGTGTGGTAGTATTCTATTCGTCTTATTTTGTGAGAGTCCATTGCTTAGTTTTATCTTTTGCATCAGTGTGGAGGTTAGGTTTTGTCCTTTGATTTCTGAGTTCTTACTTTGCTGCTGATCCATTGTGGTGGTCAGTGTGCAGAACAGGTTGAAGTATTTCCTGTAGAGCTGGTCTTGTTGTGGCGAATTTCCTCAATGTTTGTATATCGGTAAATGATTTGATTTCTCCGTCAATTTTGAAGCTTAGCTTAGCAAGGTACAGAATTCTGGGCTGAAAATTGTTCTGTTTAAGTAGATTAAAGGTAGATGACCATTGTCTTCTTGCTTGGAAAGTTTCATTAGAGAAGTCTGCGGTAACTCTGATGGATTTGCCCCTGTAGGTCAACTGGCGCTTACTCCTGGCAGCTTGCAGAATATTTTCTTTTGTCTTGACTTTGGACAGGTTCATCACAATGTGTCTTGGAGAAACTCGGTTAGAGTTGAGGCGACCTGGGGTCCGATAGCCCTCTGAAAGCAGTGTGTCAGACTCTTTGGTGATGTTTGGGAAATTTTCTTTTATAATATTCTCTAGTATGGCTTCCATTCCTCTGGGGCATTCTTCTTCCCCTTCTGGAATTCCTATAACTCGTATGTTGGAACGCTTCATAAAGTCCCATAATTCTGACAGTGAACGTTCTGCTTTCTCTCTCTTCTTTTCTGCCTCTTTTACTGTCTGAGTTATCTCAAAAACTTTGTCTTCTACCTCTGAAATTCTTTCTTCTGCATGGTCTAACCTGTTGCTGATACTTTCCATTGCATCTTTAAGTTCCCTAATTGACTGTTTCAGTTCCTTCAGGTCTGCTATATCCTTTTTATATTCTTCATATCGTTCATCTCTTATTTGATTCTGTTTTTGGATTTCCTTTTGGTTATTTTCCAATTTATTAGCAATTTCCTTCATTGTTTCCATCATTTCTTTCATTGTTTTCAACATGTGTATTCTAAATTCCCTTTCTGTCATTCCTAACATTTCTATACTGGTGGAATCATCTGCAGTAGCTACCTCATGGTCCCTTGGTGGGGTTGTTCTAGACTGGTTCTTCATGTTGCCTGGAGTTTTCTGCGGATTCTTCCTCATGAGTGATTTCTTTTATCTGTTTCCTTGCCCTAATTTTCCTTTCACTTCCACTTGCTCTTTAAGTTTTTGTGCCTGTGGACTAAGGGTTACAGGACCAGAAGGGTGAGAAGGTTGAAGAGCAAAAAAAGGGGATGAAAGAAAGGAGGACCGAGTGATAAGAAAAAAAGAAAGATAGAGAAAGGAGAGGGGGTGGGTATAAGGAATATTGACAAAAAGAAGAGAGGCACAGAAAGAGGGAGACAGGGCAATATAGGTGTACAGTAGGGTACTTTGACACAACCTTAAAAACCCCACCTTCTGGGGGTGCCCAGTTGCGTGGTTCCCTTGAGGTCAGCAGCTCTTTGCTAACCTGATCAGACACAGTACCCCACCTCCACCAAGTAGAGAGGAAAGACAAAAATGATATAAATCAAACCAAAAGAAGCAAACAGAAAACTTTACGGGGATAAAATTGGGTGAAAAACCAAATTATATCAGTAAAAACACTAGCAAAAATGAAGTTGAAGTTATTTAGAAAGGTAGCAATGGGAAATTATAATTAAACTAGGAAAATTGAGAAAGAAAAAGGGATCTGTGTGGAAAAGATTGAAATTAAAAAAACAAAAGAACATCAGCAACGTCAAAATAAACAAACAAAAAAAAAACAACCAAACCAAAAAAAAAAAAAAGAAGAAAAAAATACACCACCAAAAACAAAGCAGTTTGTATATGTTATTGAATATTGTCTGGGCAACACGTGGTCTTCTAGGGTATGAGATGTTAGTCACAGTTCTGATATGACTGGAGGCTGCTGATTTCTCAAACCCCAGCAGGTAGACACCCTAAATCTCTCTTCAGCCTACTTAAAAGGCACTTTGAACTTGTAAACTTGCTGAGCAGAAGCTTTCCCAGCTTTCTCGCTGGAATCGCTGCTGAAGTGGCTATCCACTTACTCAGTGTGCCAAAACCGGTCTCACTCTTCCCCGGAGGGTCAGAGCTGCAAGGCGGCTCAGACCCCACCCTTAGGCTACTTGGTTGCTGGGTTACCAGCTCCCACCCGTTTCTAGCTCTGCAACCCTGAGGGCGGAGCTTGCCGGGGCAGATCACTGACAATGGATCCGTGTGACCCACCGCCAAACACTATTAGCTCCGTCTGGCTCAGCGGCTCAGACTGGGGCCCTAGACAACGGCCAAAGTTCTCCGCACTCCCGCTCAGGCCTTCCCCAAGACAGTTCAACTCAGTGCCAAGTCCAAGGACATCAAAACAGTTCACAGGTAAGGCCTTTCTGGTTTGCAGTCTCGCTGCTACTGAACTTACAGTTGTGGGCGGGTTTAGACGGATTGAATACACGTGACCACTTGCCGGTTTTCCACTGTTTTAGTCCTCCTCTTGGGGTCCAGAAGTCTCTCGCTGACTCCCTGTATCTTCATAGGAGTGATGATAGGCAGTTCCCACCAGCCAGAGATGCCTGGAGTCCTATCTCCCCAGACTCACGGTGCCCAGATGCAAGGAAGCTGTTACTTGGCTGCCATCTTGCTCCGCCTCCCCCGGAATGAATGAACTTTCAATGGACTGTGAATGGACTTTCACAAAATAAGCTGAATAGAACACTACCACACTTATAAATTATCAATAAATGTCAATAGCTTGAATTCCCCACTGAAGAGGCATAGATTGGCTGATTGGATTAAAAAACACAAGCCATCTATTTGCTGTCTGTAGGAAACACACCTCACATCAAAAGACAAATTAAAATTCAGAATTAAAGGTTGGAAGTCAATTTTTTAGGCAAACAGAATTCAGAAGAAAAGAGGGGTTTGCAATCTTGTTTTCAGATACATATGAATTTAAAGCAACTAAAGTCAAAAAAGACAATAATGGTCACTTCATATTGGTCAAGGGAAAAATACAACAAGAGGACATTTCAATTCTAAATATTTATGCACCCAATTTAAATACAGTCAGATTCTTGTAACAGACCTTACTTAGTTTGAGCAGTATGATATTCTATAACACCATAATAACAGGGGACTTCAACACCCCTCTCTCAGAGCTGGACAGATCCTCTAAACAGAAATTAAACAAAAATGTTAGAGATTTAAATGAGACCCTAAAACAACTGTGCTTGATAGACATATATAGAACACTTCATCCCAAAGATAAAGAATATACATTCTTCTCATCATCCCAAGTAACTTTCTCCAAGTATAGATCATATACCAGAACACAAAACAAACCTCAACAGAATCAAAAGAATTGAAATTCTACCTTGCATCTTCTCAGATCACAAGGCACTAAAAGTGAAACTCAACTCCAAGAAAAGTGATCAACCTCTCACAAAGGCAGGGAAGTTAAACCACATTATGCTGAATGACAGTTGGGTGTGGAAGAAATAAAAAATGAAACCATTAACTTTCTTGAATATAACAACAATGAAGACACAAGTTACCAAAACCTATGGGATACAGCAAAAGCAGTCCTGAGAGGAAAATTTATCTCTTTAGAAGCATACATTTGAAAAACAGAAAGAGAGCACATCAACAAACTCACAAGCCATCTGATGGAATTGGAAAAAGAACAATCGAAGCCTAAACCAAGCAGAAGAAAAGAAATATCCAAAATTAAATCAGAGATTAATGAAATTGAACAAAAGAATCATTCAGAAAATTAATGAAACAAGGAGTTGGATATTTGAAAAAAATAAATTAAATAGATAAACATTTGGCTAGACTAACTAGAAATAAAAAAGTAAAATCTCTAGTAACCTCAATCAGAAATGACTGAGGGATTGATTCCTATAAATCGAATAGTGACAAATTCTCACATAAATAGGATTTAATTTTGACCAAAGTACATTATTTAAACATTAATTTTTAATTCAACTTGTTAATATGTTGTTTAGGATATTGCATCCTCATTTATAAGTGACATATGTTTGTAATTTCCCCTTTATAATAATATATTTTCTTAAATTTTAATATCACATGTACCCAGATCAAGTAGAATGATTTTGAAGCATTTCTTCTTTTTCTATTGTCTATAAGATTTGACATGATCTGCTTTTCAAAATTATCTGTTACTTTTATTTATAAATATTAGTTGTCTATTTTTTGAGACTTAAAAAAAAATAAGAAGTTAACTGAAGCCTTGAAACCGAACCTCAAAGTCAAAGCATTCTATAACAGACATACTCTTATTTAATAACAATAACAATGTTTAAGATAAGGACTAGAAACAAAAATCTTATAAAGAATGAACAAACATAAATACATTCAGAAAAGAAATCAGAGAATTGCTGCATTGAAATATTAAGCCATAATAATAATAATAATAGTAATGCAAAGAAAGTAACATTCATATTGTCAAATAACAATGTGAATGTTGTGAAAGTTACTTTCTTTGCATTGTTATTTGACAATATAAATGTTATTTTCTTTGCATTATTATTATTATTATGGCTTAATATTTCAGTGCAGCAATTCTCTGATTTCTTGTTATTTGTGAATTTTCTTTCTTGTGAAGTTACTTTCTTTGCATTACTATTACTATTATGATTATTATGGCTTACTATTTCAATGCAGCAATTCTCTGAATGTATTTACGTTCGTTCATTCTTTATGAAATTTTTGTTTCTAGCCCTATCTAAACATTGTTATTGTTATTAAATTTTAAGCCTCTTTAATTTTGTGAAGGCAAAAAATGGAAACCTAATAAACACATGTATATGTAAAGATAAAAAAAAATAAAAAATAAAGTAATTGTCATCTTAAAAAAATCAGTTGCATTTCTTTTCACTAACAGCAATTTAAATGAAAAAAATCAAGAAAATAATCTCATTTACAATAAAATCAGAAAGAATAAAATACTTAGAAGTGAATGTAATCAAAGAGATGCAAAATCTTTATGCTGGAAATTATAAAACATTGATGAAAGAAATTGAAGAAGAAACAAAGAAATGGAGTAGGGGAGGTGGAGCAAGATGGTGGCTTAGTAACAGCTTTCCTGCAACTGGGTATGGTGAGTTTGGGGAGATAAGACTCTAGGCATCTCTGGCTGGTGGGATCTGCCTTTAATCATCCTTTTGTGAATACAGTGAGTCAGCAAGGGACTTCTGGACCCCAAGATGAGGACAAAAACAGTGGAAAACTGGCAAGTGGTTTCATGTGTTCGATCGACCTAATCCCACTGGCAGCCATAAGTACAAACAGCAGTGAGACTGCAAACCAGAAAGGTCTTACTAGTGAACTATTTCAGTGTTTTTGGACTTGGAACACAGTTGAACTGCCTGGGGGAGAACTTGAGCAGGAGTGTGGAGAACTTTGGGCATTGTCTAGGGCCCCAGACTGAGCCCCTGAGCCAGACGGAGCTAATAGTGTTTGGCTGTGGGCCACAGGGAGCCATTGTGAAAGAACTGCCCCAGCAAGCTCCGCCCTTGGGGTTACAGAGCAAGGATCGGGTGGGAGCTAGTAACCTAGTGACTGAGCAGCCTAAAGGCGGGGACTGAGCTGCCATACAGCCTTAACCCTCAGGGGCAGAGTGAGACTGGGTTTTGGCACACTGGAACCTTGAGCAGTAGCCCTGGGTAGAGTGTCATGGCATCACAGCTCATAGCAACCTCAAACTCCTGGGCTTAGCACTGCCGGGACCTCCATAAGAGCTGCATCATGACTCCCGACCCGCGACCCACACCGACCGAGCCTCCGCATGCCCTGACCAGGAACTGCGGGAGCCAGCAACCCTGCATTCTTCCTCCTGTACCCTCCCTGCCTCCACACTGGCCCGCTCATCTGGCCAGGGACTCTGGTAACTGTGTGCCCTCCAGAACTCTCCCTACCTCTGTGCAGAGCCCTTCTCCTAGCCAGAGACTGCTGGAGCCTTAGGCTCTCGGTACCAAAGTCACTGGGTGCCAGACACCCTCAGAACCATGCACACCACCTCCTGCCCTGTTGCTGGATCTGGGTGTGTCACACTCTGGAGCTGCTTCCACAACCAGAACTCCCCAGCTGGGGCAGCCCCAGAGGAACTACACAGGGTAACTCACTACAAAGATCCAACAACAATAGAATGATCCCACTGGGGTCTAATCTTGGAGAGACACCTCCCCAACTCTGAGGATGGCCAGAGGCAATGGTGAAAACAATCATGAGGTGAAATCAACAGGAAAAACTCTGGCAATATGAATAATCAAAGTGGATCAATTCCCCCAAGGATCAATGGGGCAGACACAGCACCAGATCCCATGCACAGACAAATAGCTGAGATGTCAGAAATCAAATTCAGAATCTGGATAGCAAATAAGATCCAATTAGAATTCTAAGCAGTAACCCAAAAGATATATCAACAATTCAATGAATTCAAAGACCAAATGACCAAAGATTTTGACACATTGAGACAAGAAGTTGCAGCCCTTAAAGGTATAAGAAACACAGTAGAATCCCTCAGTAACAGAATGGAGCAAGCAGAAGAAAGGATTTCTGACATTGAAGACAAAGCTTTCTAATGCTCCCAAACTTCCAAAGAGGAATAGAAATGGAGGGCAAAAACTGATCATTCTCTCAGAGAGCTCTAGGATAATACAAAGAAAACCAATATTCATATTATAGGGATCCCTGAAAGTGATGAAGTGGCTTCACAAGGCACAGACTCTCTCCTTCATGAGATTATGAAGGAGAATTTTCCAGACATGCCAAAAGATTCTGAATTTCAGATAGCTGACAGTTTCAGAACTCCAGCACGACTCAATCCAAATAAGACATCTCCCAGACACATCATGATAATTTCACTAAAGTTAATATGAAGGAGAAAATTCTGAAAGCAGCCAGAAGAAAGAAAACCATCGCCTATAAGGGCGAGAATGTTAGACTAACTGCATATCTCTCTTCTGAAACCTTTCAAGCTAGAAGAGGATGGTCATCGACTTTTAATCTCCTAAAACAAAATAACTTTCAACCCAGGATCCTGTACCCAGCTAAAATGAGTTTCATTTATGATGGAGAAATTAAATACTTCAAAAACATTCACATGTTGAAGAAATTTGCCATAACTAAACAAGCTCTCCAGGATATTCTCAGACCTATCCTTCATAAGGAATAGCATAATCCTCCACCACAAAAGAAAACCCACTCAGAAAATTTTGATTAAATTCCAACTTCCACAGTCACAAAGGGATGAAAAATGTCCACCAGACTCTCAAAAGGCTTATCAATATTTTTGATTAATGTGAATGGTTTAAATTGTTCTCTAAAGAGGCACAGGTTGGCTGACTAGATACAAAAAATCAAGCCAGATATCTGCTGCATACAAGAATCGCATCTTACATTAAAAGATAGATATAGACTCAAGGTGAAGGGATGGTCATCTATACTCCAGGAAAATGGAAAGCAGAAAAAAGCAGGCATTGCAATCCTATTCGCAGATGCAATAGGCTTTAAACCAACCAAAATAAGGAAGGATAATGATGAACACTTCATATTTGTTAAAGGTAATACTCAATACAATGAGATTTCAATTATTAAAATTTATATACCCAACCAGAATCCACTTCAATTTATAAGAGAAACTCTAGTAGACAGGAGCAACTTGATTTCCTCCAGTTCCATAGTAGTTGGAGATTTTAACATCCCTTTAGCAGTGCTGGATAGATCCTCCAAAAAGAAGCTAAGCAAAGAAATTTTAGATTTAAACTTAACCATTCAACATCTGGACTTAACAGACATCTACAGAACATTTCATCCCAACAAAACTGAATACACATTCTTCTCATCAGCCCATGGAACATACTCCAAAATCGACCACATCCTAGGACACAAATCTAACCTCAGCAAATTAAAAACAAATAGAAATTATTCCTTGCATCTTTTCAGACCATCATGGAATAAAAGTTGAATTCAATAACAACAGGAACCTGCAAACCCATACAAAAACATGGAAGTTAATAACCTTATGCTGAAGGATAGATGGGTTATAGATGAGATTAAGAAGGAAATCACCAAATTTTTGGAACAAAACAACAATCAAGAAATGAATTACCATAACTCCTGGTATACTGCAAAGGCAGTCAGAAGAGGGAAATTTATAGCACTGCAAGCCTTTCTCAAGAAAACAGAAAGAGAGGAAGTTAATAACTTAATGGCACATTTCAAGCAACTGGAGAAGGAAGAACACTCCAACCCCAAACCCAGCAGAAGAAAAGAAATAACCAAAATCAGAGCAGAATTAAGTGAAATTGAAAACAAAAGAATTATACAACAGATCAATAAATCAAAAAGTTGGTTTTTTGAAAAGGTCAATATAATAGATAAACCTTTGGCCAACCTAAGCAGGAAAAAAAGAGTAAAATCTCTAATCTCATCAATCAGAAATGACAAAGATGAAATAACAACAGACTCCTCAGAAATTCAAAAAATCCTTAATGAATACTACAAGAAACTCTACCCTCAGAAATATGAAAATCTGAAAGAAATCGACCAATACCTGGAAGTACACCACCTACCAAGACTAAGCCAGAATGAAGTGGAAATGTTGAACAGGCCTATATCAAGTTCTGAAATAGCATCAACTATACAAAATCTTCCTAAAAAGAAAAGCCCAAGACCAGATGGCTTTATGTCAGAATTCTACCAAACCTTTAAAGAACTAGTACCTATACTACTAAACCTCTTCTAAAATATAGACAAAGAAGGAATATTACCCAACACATTCTATGAAACAAACATCACCTTGATCCCCAAACCAAGGAAAGACCCAACAAGAAAAGAAAATTATAGACCAATATCACTAATGAATATTGATGCAAAATTACTCAATAAGATCCTAAAAAACAGAATCCAACAACACATCAAAAAAATTATACACAGCATCTTACAAAGGTATATGTGAATCTTAGTAAATGTGGAATGTAAAGGTCTTAGCAAAATAACTAAGGAAATTCCAGGAAGGCTATGTTAACTAGTGTGATGAAAATGTATCAAACGGTCTATGAACCAAGTGCATGGTGCCCCATGATCATACTAATGTACACAGCTATGATTTAATAAAAAATAAAATAAATAAAATAAAAATATATATATACACCACGACCAAGTGGGATTTATTCCAGGGTCTCAAGGTTGGTTCAATATACATAAATCTATAAATGTAATTCAGCACATAAACAAACTAAAAAATAAGAACCATATGATTCTTTCAATTGATGCAGAAAAAGCTTTTGATAATATCCAGCATCACTTCATGATCAGAGCACTTAAGAAAATTGGCATAGAAGGGACATTTCTTAAACTAATAGAGGCCATCTACAGCAAACCCACAGCCAGTATTATATTGAAAGGAGTTAAATTGAAATCATTTCCACTTAGATCAGGAATCAGGCAAGGTTGCCCATTGTCTCCATTGCTCTTTAACATTGTAATGGTAGTTTTAACCATTGCAATTAGGGAAGAAAAGGCGATCTTGGTTATCCACATAGGGTCAGAAGAGATGAAACTTTCACTCTTCACAGATGATATGATCATATATCTGGAAAATACTAAGGATTCTACTACAAAACTGTTAGAAGTGATCAAGGAATACAGCAATGTCTCAGACTACAAAATCAACACCCATAAATCTGTAGCCTTTATATATACCAACAATAACCAAGCCAAAAAAAAAAAACAACAGTCAAGGACTCTATTCCTTTCATGGTAGTACCAAAGAAGATGAAATATTTGGGAGTATACCTAATAAAGGACATGAAAGATCTCTACAAAGAGAACTATGAAACTTTAAGAAAAGAAATAGCTGAAGATTTTAACAAATGGAGAAACACACTATGCTCATGGCTGGGAAAAACCAACATTGTTAAAATGTCTATACTACCCAAAGCAATATATAATTTTAATGCAATTCCTATTAAAGCTCCATTGTCATATTTTAAAGATCTTAAAAATAATAATGCTTCATTTTATATGGAATCAGAAAAAATCTCGAATAGCCAAAACACTACTCAGCAATAAAAACACACCAGGAGGAATCACACTACCAGACCTGAGACGGTACTATAAATCGATAGTGATTAAAACCGCATGGTATTGGAACAAAAACAGAGAAGTAGATGTCTGGAACAGAATAGAGAACCAAGAGATGAATCCAGCTACTTACCATTATTTGATCTTTGAGAAGCCAATTAAAAACATTCAGTGGGGAAAAGATTCCCTATCTAACAAATGGTGCTGGGTGAACTGGCTGGCAACCTGTAGAAGATTGAAACCGGACCCAGACCTTTCACCATTAACTAAGATAGACTCTCACTGGATAAAAGATTTAAACTGAAGACATGAAACCATAAAAATACTTGAAGAAAGTGCAGGGAAAATTCTTGAAGGAATTGCCCTGGGTGAATACTTTATGAGGAGGACTCCCCAGGCAATTGAAGCAGTATCAAAAATACAATACTGGGACCTGATCAAACTAAAAAGCTTCTGCACAGCCAAGAACATAGTAAGTAAAGCAAGCAGACAGCCCTCAGAATGGGAGAAAATATTTGCAGGTTATACCTCTGATAAAGGTCTAATAACCAGAATCCACAGAGAACTCAAACATATTAGCAAGAAAAGAACAAGTGATCCCATCTCAGGGTGGGCAAGGTACTTGAAGAGAAACTTCTCTAAAGAAGACAGATGCATGATCTACAAACACGTGAAAAAAAGCTCATCATCCTTGATCATCAGAGAAATGCAAATCTAAACTACTTTGAGATATCACCTAACCCCAGTAAGAGTAGCCCACATAAAAAAAATCCCAAGACCAGAAATGTTGGCGTCGATGTGGAGAAAAGGGCACAGTTCTACATTGCTGGTGGGAATGCACACTAATACTTCTTTTTGGAAGGATGTTCGGAGAATACTTAGAGAACTAAAAATAGACCTGCCATCCAATCCTATAATTCCTTTACTAGGTTTTTACCCAGAAGACCAAAAATCACAATATAACAAAGACATCTGTACCAGAATGTTTATTGCAGCCCAATTCATAATTGCTAAGTCATGGAAGAAGCCCAAGTGCCCATCGACCCATGAATGGACTAGCAAATTGTGGTACCTGTATACCATGGAATACTATGCAGCCTTAAAGAAAGATGGAGACTTACCTCTTTCATGTTTACATGGATGGAGCTGGAATATATTCTTCTTAGCAAAGTATCTCAAGAATGGAATAAAAATTATCCATTGTATTCAGCCCTACTATGAAGCTAATTTATAGCTTTTACCTGAAGGCTATAATTCAACTATAGCACAAGACTATGAGGAAAGGGCTAAGGAAGGGGAAGGGAGGGCGGAGGTTAGGGTGGAGGGAAGGTAATGGGTGGGGCCACACCTACGGTGCATCTTAGAATCGATATAGGCAAAACTTACTAAAGGCAGAATACAAATGTCTAAATACAATAACTAAGAAAATGCCATGAAGGCTACGTTGAACAGTTTGATGAGAATATTTCATATTGTATATGAAACCAGCACATTGTACCCTTCATTGCCCTAATGTACACAGCTATGATTTAACAATAAAAAAAGAGAAAGAAATGGAGTAGAGGAATGAATATTGTTTAAATGTCCTATCATCCAAAACTCTTTTCAGATTCAACACCTATCAAAACTCAATGTTATTTTTCACAGAAATAGAAAGAAAATTCTAAATTTTGTATATCTAAAAATATCTTGAGAAAGAAGTAGAAAGTTGGAGACATCATAACTCCTGATCTCAAATTATGTTATGTAGCTATAGTAATAAAACCAGTATCATACTAGCATAAAGACAGAGATACAAACTAATGGAGGAAAATAGACAGGCCAGAAATAAACCCTAACATATACAGTTAACTAATTTTCAACAAAGGCACCAAAAATATGCATACAATGGGACAGAGATAATCTCTTCAAAAAGTGGTACTGGAAAAACTGAGTATCCACATGCAAAAGAATGAAATTGGACTTTTGAAATTGGTCTTGGCGAAAAAAAATTTTTTAAGTCAAATACACATAGATCATGAATACATTTATGCATATGTGGGGTACAATGTGTTGATTTTTTTTTATATAATCTGATGTGGTTACATCAAACCAAGCAACATAGCTTTCGCCTCATTTACTTGATTATTGTGTTAAGACATTTATGTTCTACACTTGACAGATTTGACTTGTACCCTTGTAATATACTCCATAGGTGTGGTCCGGCCTTTTACCTCCCTCTATCAAACCTTCCCTCTCCCCTCACTTCCCACTCCATTTCTGTCCTTCATCCTGGGCTATAGTTGTGTTCTATCTTTCATAACAAAGTATGAGTAAATATAAGTAGATTTCATAGAAATACTGAATACATCGGATACTTTTTCCTCCATTCTTGAGATACTTTACTCAGGATAATATGTTCCAGGTCCCTCCATGTAAACATAAAAGAGGTAAAGGCTATATCTTTTTATAAAAGCTACATCTTTTTATAAGGCTGCATAGTAGTCCATGGTATACATTTACCACAAATTATTAATCCATTCATGGATCAATGACACTTGGGCTTCTTCCATGACTTAGCTATTATGAATTGAGCTGCAATGAATAATCCGGGGAAAAGACTCCCTAGTTAACAAATGGTTCTGGGTGAATTGGCTGGTGACTTGTAGAAGAATGAAACTGGACCCACACCTTTCACCTCTAACAAAAATTGACTCTCACTGGATAAAAGACTTAAACCTAAGACATGAAACAATAAAGATTCTTGGAAAGAGTGCAGGAGAAACACTTGAAGAAATTGGCCTGGGAGAAAACTTTATCAGGAGGACCCCCAGGGCAATTGAAGCAATACCAAAAATACATTGCTGGGATCTGATCAAACTAAAAAGCTTCTACACTGCCAAGAACACAGTAAGTAAAACAAGTAGACTGCCCTCAGAATGGGAGAGGATGTTTACAGGTTATGTTTCCGACAAAGGTCTGATAACCGGAATCCAAAGAGAACATAAACATATTAACGAGAAAAGAACAAGTGATCCCATTTCACTATGGGCAAGAGACCTGAACAGAAGCTTCTCCAAAGAAGACAGGCGCATGTCTACAGACAAATGAAAAAAAAAAAAAAATGTTTTTCATCTTTAGTCATCAGAGAAATGCAAATCAAACCACTTTGAGATACCATCTAACTCCAGTAAGAGTAGCCCACATAACAAAATCCCAAAACTACAGATGTTGGCATGGATGTGGAGAAAAGGGAACACTTCTCCACTGCTGGTGGGAATGCAAACTAATACGTTCCTTTTGGAAAGAAGTTCAGAGAACACTCAGGGATCTATAAATTGACCTGCCATTGGATCCTGCAATTCCTCTACTAGGAGTATATCCAAAAGACCAAAAATCACTTCGCAAAAAAGATATTGGTGACAATTTTTAAGATAAAACACCGAATCACAGGGCAGAAAAGCAAGAATAAACGAATGAAACTAGATTGAACTAAAATGTTTCCATGAAAGACACACAAATGTTCAACAAGAAGACAAAAAAGTGCTCAAAATCACTAATAGTTGGGGAAATACATATCACAACAACAATAGAATATCACCTCATACCTCTTAGGATGGCTATTATCAAAAATCCAGAAGATAAGACTGGCACAAATATAGAGAAAGGAGAAGTCTTATGTTCAGGGAATACAAATTAGTATAGTCATTGTGGACAAGCGTATGGAGTTTCCCCCCAAAAAATAAATAATGGATCTACCATATACTTCAGCAATTCCTATTCTTGGTATATACCCAAAAGAAATAAAATTAGTACATCAAACACATATCTATGTTCCCATGTTCGCTGTCATATTACACATATTTAGCCAAGATATGGAAACAACCAAAGTGTCCATTGACTAGCAAATGGATGAAGATACAGAGTGTGCATGATATTTACATTGTATTTGAGTAATTTGCACATATAATGTATATTATTCAATCTTAACTTGGAAATCATGACATTTATGACAATGTGGATGACTCTGGAGGATATTATGCTTAGTGAAGTAAGCCTGAAAAAGGAAACAAAATGGTGAATAATCTCATTTATACATGTATGTAGAACCTAAAAAAGCCAAATATGCACAGCAGTATTTGGAATGCTAATAAATCTAAAGATCTAATGTACAGTATGATGATAATAGTTAGGAGTATATCTAGAGACCTAATGTATGGGTCAATAAGTCTAGAGACCTAATGGATAGTATATGGAGACAGTAGTTAGCAGTACTGGAATGTCCCTGAGAGATGTCAGAAGCTGTCGCCACACATAGCTGATCCCTACAACAGACACTCCAGACTAGAATCTTCAGAAATAATGCTAGTAGCTTCTCTTGAATACTCTTGCTGCTCTACTGTCAGAAAACACTCTTTTAACCCCTCTGAGAAAATCTCCAGAAGTTGCTTCTATCAAAACCCCAAGTGGAGCTTTGGATAAATTACCAGTGATGCAGGAGTCTCCTATACCTGACAGTGTGCCCACAGCCAACTCCTCCACCCACCCTGTGCTGTCAGGTGTCAATCATGGCTCTGCCATGAGGCCATGCTCTTATGCCCTTGTTAATAAGAATCTGATCTTCAGCCTAGACTTAGAGGAGCGCTTTCCTCAGGACAGCCTGCCTCTTTCCAAATAGAGCCTGTTAGTAGAGGCGTTAAAGCATGTAAAAGTCCACCTAATCCTTTACAAGAACGAAGGCCCACGGTGAGAGCACAGCACTTCTTCAGTCCGTGTACTGACAGAACGTCTCACACCTCATCGATCTTTACATCTCTTCACAGGGGGCTAGCTCTAATTCTGCTGTATGGTCTTGTTTTCAAACTGATTTGTTGCTTGTTTTGTGAGTGTCCCTTCCCATAGTGTTCCGTTCTAAGATAACTTCATCTGTAGCCACTGAGATTGATGAGTTTATAGGCACCAGTTTTCAGTCAGGTGGGTTCTCCAGAGGAACTCAAGGTGATGTGGGACAAAGACTGAAAGATGATCACGTACAGATGGACCAGGCTGGAAGGTGCAGAAACATTTCTGAGAGTGTTCATTCATCATTCAGTGTTGTTACAGACAATATTAGAAGCAACAGTTTACTAGCAGAGACAGTAGCTCATAGTTTGTTACCTCAGAAAGGCCCTAAGGTTTTAAATCAGATATTGAGAAATCATATACTTCAGTTCAGAGAATAGTATGTTTCCTTCACAGAACATGATGGGTAATCAGACCCAAACCATGGAAAGTATTTAGAAATCATCCTATCAAGTAATCTGCCTGGTGAAACATTGGATGATCGTAGTTTTTTGGGGGTTTTTTTGTTGTTTTTTTTTTTTCTGACATAAATCTTGAAACTGACTCAGTTCCCATGTGGTCCAACCCAAATTGTTGAAATAAATTTTCAAGTCAAACAGTTATTTCTGTCTTTAAAGAGAGTGAACATCGCACCATAAACACCGAACAAGCCTTGGAATCACTGGATGTAGAGACCCCAACTACTTCTTACACAGACACCTCTGCTATGGATATAGGAGAATTTGTAATTTCCAAGGCCTTCAGATTTTGATACACACACAGAGACTTATCCTTCTGTTAGGCAGTAGCCCTCATCTATTCCGGAAATATTCTATAACAGTTCAGCTTTTCCACTACTCCCGACTCATCTGACACAGAGACCCAAACTGAAAGAATTTTTGCTGCTAAAAATTACTTGCTGTGGAAAGTAAAGTTCAGTTGAACAATGCAGAAACATACACCATGAGTTCTGGTTTTGAAACCAGGGGAGTGTGTCCTCCACCAGCAATGAAACTCAAATAGCAACAGATGACCACCTTCTGGTTGATTAGGCCTTAAACATACATAATGGGGTCTCAGTCCAGCTCTGCAGGAAACCAGATGTGTGCCAACTCCACAGTCGCCAACTTCTAACAGTGGAGTCTGTGTATGCGGTGGCATTTCCCATTTCCCTCTGGATTTAGAAAATGGGGAATGGGGATGACAGCATTAATTCTGTTGAATATAGTTGATGATGCAGCCGCTTAGAGTCTTTGCTGCTCCTTCCCCTTTGTGTTTGTAAACATGAAATTTGTGTATATATGGAAATGTAGTATAAAGTGTAAGATGTTGATATAAAATTGTTTCCATGTTGAACACATTTGCCCTTTCACAGCAAATATTTCTATCATTTTAAAAAACTGTGATTCACACCTATAAAATCTAGATAGCCACTTAACTAAAGCCAAGCTTACCAGCTACTGAAATAGAAAATTCTTGAATCTCCCTAATATTTTACACAAAATGTAACATACTTAATTTCAATTGCAAGCAGTGTCAAAACATTTTTGACACTGGTATTTATAAAATTCTTTCCTGAAAGTAATATCCAAAGAAATCAGAGGCTGCCCCATCAGATTTAAACAACAGTGCTTCTGTGGTGCTTTTTGATCCCTACTGCCTACATTTTCATCTGCTTTGACATCTCTTTCCTGACTTGAAAACACTAATGAAAACTACAGCTGTCTTTAGCTTTTGATATAGTTTTCCTGTAGTCAGTGCTACCCCTTCTGTACATGAGCTGTTATTGATTCCAGCATAGCTGTATAATACTTTCTTAATAAGAGTCTTGTTGCTCTTATTAAAATTAAAATTATTGGCTCTAGAAAGAGCAGCTAACACTTAGCATAAATACTGATCCTTCTAGATAAGAGTAAACCATCCAAACACTGGGAACACATGATTGCCTATTAGGTTATCCTGGGTGTGATCCATGAGCATTCTGTCTGCTCTCCACCGTAGGCCAGAGTGTGGCTCTGCAGCTGTTTCCCAAAGAGCACCCACAGGCAGGATCTGAGTTTTGTCACTCTAAGAAAAATAAAAGAGGAAATTCCCCCCTAGATTTCAACACTTTCCATGTCTACTGACCTTTATAGGGAAAGAGTGCAATCTATTACCATTTTAAAGTGAATTTTTCTTCCCTCCACCACTCATCGTCCTTTTCTTGGATAACAAATGCCATCAGTCTACCAAGGATATTATTTATGCCTTGGGGCCTGCATTATACAATAGATCCATCCAAAATATAGTATTCTTCATTTTGCTGCTTGATTTTTCTAATGAGAGTAATGCCAAACAGTCTTTTTTAAAGAAAGCAAAGGTGAACCTGTTATTTCAATAATTAAGAAAATGTACTCTGTTTAGAAATCGGAGCATGATCTTGTATGGTCTGGGAGTTTTCCGTATTTTGGAGTTTTTTTTCCTTTCTTGAGACAAAGTCTCAAACTGTCACCCTGGGTAGAGTGCTGCGGCATCACAGCTCACAGCAACCTCAAACTCTTGGGCTCAAGTAATTTTCTTGGCTCAGTCTTCCAAGAAGCTGGGACTATAGGTGCCCGCTACAATACCAGGCTATGTTTTTATTGCAATTGTCATTGTTTTAGCAGGCCTGGGCCAGTTTCAAACCTGCCAGCCTTGGTCTATGTGGCCGTCACCCTACCCATTGAGCTATGGGTGCTGCCTTGTATTTTGGAAATTTTGAATGCTTAATTGTCAGCCAACATTCAGGCAGGTAAAAATCAATTCTCTATGTTTACAAAAAAAAAAAAAATTAACACACTTTTTTTGCTGAAGGATAAATGGTCAAAATAAAACCTGAAAGGGGGACTGATACTTCATCCTCCAGATAAAGAAGAGATGCATGTTTATGGCATTTTGTAAACATTTATTCAGTGATCTATGGCTATAAGAAAACAATTTATTTCTTTGACAATGTTTATTAATCCATCGATATATTTATAGAAAAACTGAGCCTGTAATAGTTAATCATGTTCAGGTATTTCACCTCAATACCTCAGTTACCTGGATTGATTATTTGTAAAAATTGAAATTCAGTGATAAAGCAGAATTTATAATTTTTAAAAAATAGAGACATGCAAGACCTATATGGTAAAATAAATTTTGAGAGAAATTGTTATTTTTTATTTTATTTTATTATTTCTTTTTGAGACTGAGTCTCATTCTATCACCCTGGGTAGAGTGCCATGGCATCATAGCTCGCGGCAATTTCAAATTCCTGGGTTTAAGTGATCTTCTTGCCTCAGCCTCCGGAGTAACTGGCACTACAGACCCCTGCCATGACACCTAGCTAGTTTTCTATTTTTAGTAGAGATGGAGGTCTCAATCTCCTGAGGCTGATCTTGAACTCCTGAGCACAGCTGATCCACCTGCCTTGGCCTCTCAGACTAATGGGATTACAGGTGTGAGCCATTGCTCCCAGCCACTCAGAGTGAAATTAAAGAAAACCTAAACAAAGAGAAAGATGTGCTGTGTTTATGTCAAAAGACTCAATGTTGGAGAGGCAGAGCAAGATGGCAGTGGAGTAACAGCTTCTTTGCAACTGGGTGCATGAGAGAGAAGAGTCCACGTACCTCTGGCTTGTGGGCTCTGCCTAGAAACATCCCTTTGGGGATTCAGGGAGGCAGCAGGAGACTTCTGGACCCCAGGAGGAGGACAAAATGCAGTGGGGAAGTCACAAGTGGTTGCATTCAGTCTGAGGCCATGGCGCCTGCCACAGCTGTAGCTATAACAACAGCGAGATTGCAGACAGGGAAAGCCTTCTTTGTGGGTGGTTTTCTTTTTTTTTTTTGGACTTGGGCACTTGGTTGAATTACCTTGGGAGAGCGTGGGCAAGTGTAAAAGTGACTTTGAGTGGTGTCCAGAGTTCAGGAGTGAGCCACTGGGCCTGAATGGAGCTTTCGTTGTCCTCATGCAGCCATTGTGGGAGAAATACCCTATAGGCTCTGACCAGAGCAAGGTGCTGGAGACCTTGGGTGAGTAATGTAGTGATTTTGAAGAGCGCCCAGAGGTTGGGACTGAGATTCCAGGGAAGAGCCGAGCTTTTGGTGTTTAGCAGTAGGAGAACTGCCTTGCAGCCTCGGCCCTCAGTTGCTTAGAGTGAGGCTGCTTTTGGCATGCCTGATAAGCAGGCGGCCACTTCAGGAGAGATCCCAGCAATACTTGCTTTCCTGGGAAAGCCTCTGCTTAATCAAAGGCAGGCTGAGGAGAGATTCATGCTCTCAACCCTATGGGCAAAGGGTTGAGGGCAAAGAATTCAGCAGAAGCCGCCAGTCTTCATCTTATACAGCTGTGTCAGCACTGTGATTAGCATCTCATACCCTAGAAGATCACTTGTTGCCCAGGAAATATTCAACAAGATATATATATTGCTTTGTTTTTGTTTCATTTTTCTTTTTTTATTTCAACTTTTCCCCCTTAGATTTTTCTTTTCTTTTCTTTTTTTTTTTTATTTAAATCATAGCTGTGTACATTAATGCAATCATGGGGTACCATACATTGATTTTATATACAATTTGACATATTTTCATCACACTGGTTAATATAGCCTTCCTGGCATTTTCTTAGTTATTGTGTTAAGACATTTATATTCTACATTTAGTAAGTTTCACATATACCCTTGTAAGATGCACTGTAGGTATGGTCCCACCAATTACCCTCCCTCTACCCATCCTCCCCCCCTTTCCCCATATTCGTAGGCTATAATTGGGTTATAGCTTTCCTATGAAAGCAATAAATTAGTTTCATAGTAGGACTGAGTACATTGGATACTTCTTCTTCCATTCTTGAGATACTTTGCTAAGAAGAATATGCTCCAGCTCCATCCATGTAAACATTTAAGAGGTGAAGTCTCCATCTTTCTTTAAGGCTGCATAATATTCCATGGTGTACATATACCACAATTTATTGATCCATTATGGGTCTATGGGCACTTGGGCTTCTTCCATGATTTAGCAATTATGAATTGGGCTGTGATAAACATTCTGGTACAAATATCTTTATTATAATGTGATTTTTGGTCTTCTTGGATATATACCTAGTAGAGGAATTGTAGGATCAAATGGCAGGTCTAATTTTTCTTTTTTCTTTCTTTTTCTTCATTTTTCTAAGTGTAAATATAATTTTTCATGGTTGCCTTGTTTACGAATAAGAACTTCATTTTTGCTAGTGTTTCTGCCCCTGTTATTTGATTTTTCCCCAATTTATCCTGTAAGGTTTTTCCTTTGTTTGTTTGGTTTGATTTATAATATTTTGGTTTTTCCTATCTATTTGGTAGAGGTGGGGTACTGTATCTGCTCAGGCTGGCAAAGAGCTGTTGACCTCAAGGGAACCACCCAACACAGCACTCCCAGAAGTCAGGGAGTTTCTAAGGTGTGGGTCAAAATACCCTACTTTACACCTTTATTACTCCTGTCTCCCTCTTTCTGTGCCTCTCTGCTCCTTAATCTACCTGTTTACTTACCCCCTTTCCATTCTCTTTTTTCTTTTCTTTTTTTTAATCTTTTTTCCCTTCTTGCTCTTCAATCTCCTCATCCTTTTAATCCTTCACCAGAAGAAATCATCAACAACTTAGGTGACAGGCACAGTAACTTAAAGAGCAAGAGGAAGTGAAATAAAAATTAGGGCAAAAGAAAATACACATGAAGAAGAAAGAGCAGAATAATCCTGGTAACAGGAAAAACCAGACCAGAGTAACCCTCCCAAGGGACCATGAGGTAGCTACTGCAGAGGATTCCACCAATAAAGAAATGTTAGAAATGACAGAAGGGGAATTTAAAATACAGATAAGTAAAACAATGAAGGAAATTGCTGAGAAAGTGTAAAATAACCAAAAGGAAATCCAAAAACAGAAACAAATAACAGATGAACAATATGAAGAATATAGAAAGGACATAGCAGAGCTGAAGGAATTGAAGCAGTCAATTAAGGAAGTTAAAGATGCAGTAGAAAGTATCAATAATAGAGTAGACCATGCAGAAGAAAAACCTCAGAGGAAGAGGACAAAGCTCTTGAGAGAACTCAGAAAGTAAAAGAGGCAGAAGAGAGAGAAAGCAGAAAATTCACTGACAGAATTAAGGGACTACATGAAGCATCCAAACATATGAGTTATAGGTATCCCAGAAGGGAAAGAAGAATGCCCCAGAGGAATGGAAGCCAACTGGAGAATATTATAAATGAGAATTTCCCAAATATCACCAAAGATTCTGACACACTTCTTTCAGAGGGATATCAGACCCCAGGTCACCTCAAGTCTAATAGATGTTCTCCAAGACACATTGTGATGAACCTGTCCAAAGTAAAGACAAAAGAAAAAATTCTGCAAGCTGCAAGGAGTAAGCGCCAATTGATCTACTTGGACAAATCTATCAGTGTGAATGCAGACTTCTCTAATGAACCTTTTAAAGCCAGAAGACAATGGTCATCTACCTTTAATCTACTTAAACAAAACAATTTCTATCCCAGAATTCTATATTCCACTAAGCTAAAAAATGATACAGAAAGCAAATCTTTTACTAATATGCAAACATTCAGGAGGTATACCACAGCAAGACCAGCTTCACAGGAAATACTTCGACCTATTCTTCACACTGACCATCACAATAGACTACCAGCCAAGTAAGCACTCAGAAACTAAAGGACAAAACCTAGCTTCTGCAATGATGCAAAAGATAAAACTAGGGAACGGACTTTCACAAAATCAGGTAAATAGAATGCTACCACACTTATCAATTATCTCAATAAATGTTAATGGCTTGAATTCCCCACTAAAGAGACATAGACTGGCTGATTAGATTAAAGACACAAACCATCTATTTGCTGTCTGCAGGAAACACACCTATCCTCAAGGGACAAATTAAAACTCAGCATTCAGGCATGGAAGACAATTTTTCAGGCAAATGGAATTCAGAAGAAAGGAGGAGTTGAAATCTTATTTTCAGATACAAGTGGATTTAAAGCAACTAAACTCAAAAAAGACAAAGATGGACACTTCTTATTGGTCAAGGGAAAAATACAAGAAGAAGACATTTCAATTCTAAATATTTATGCACCCAACTTAAATGCTCCCATATTCCTGAAACAGACCTTAATTAGTCTGAGCAATATGATATCCCAAAACACCATAATTGCAAGGGACTTTAACACTCCTCTTACAGAGCTAGACGGATCCTCTAAATGAGAAATTAAGAAAGATATAAGGAACTTAAATGAGACCCTAGAACAATTGTGCTTGATAGATATATAGAACATGTTATCCCAATGCTAAAGAATATACATTGTTCTCATTGGCCTATGGAGCATTCTTGAAAATTGATCATATCCTACGACACAAAACAAATCTTACCAGAATCAAAATAATTGAAAATTAACCTTGTATCTTCACAGACCACAAGGCATTAAAGGTGGAACACAACTCCAACAAAAACGTTGAAACACACACAAAGGTATGGAAATTAAACAACCTTATGCTGAATGATAGTTGGGTGCAGGAAGAAATTAAAAAAGAAATTATTAATTTCCTTGAGCATAACAACAATGAAAGCACAAGCTACCAAAACCTGTGTGACACAGCAAAGCAGTCCTAAGAGAAAAATTTATTGCTTTAGATGCCTACATCCAAAAAACAGAAAGAGAGTGCATTGACAAACTCACAAGCCATCTTATGGATTGGAAAAAGAAGAATAATCTAAGCTTAAACCCAACAGAAGAAAAGAAATGTCCATAATTAAATCAGAGATCAATTACATTGAAAACAAAAGAATCATTCAGTATATGATCTTATACTTAGAGAACCCCCAGAGACTCAACCACAAGACTCCTGGAAGTAATGTCTCAGGATATAAAAAAATACAGTAATGTCTCAGGATATAAAATCAATGTCCATAAGTCAGTAGCCTTTGTATATGCCAAAAACAGCAAAGATGAGAGGCTAATTAAAAACACAACTCCCTTCACCAAGGCTTCAAAGAAAATGAAATACCTAGAAATAAACCTAATAAAAGAGGTGAAAGAACTCTATAAAGAAAATTATGAGGGCACCAGCCCGGAACTTTGTACGAGCTGCACCACAACCCGTGACCAGTGCCTGCCTGGACTTCCATATGAGCAGATCAGCGACCCGTGACCCGCGCCCACCAGCCCTTCACATGCCCTGACCAGGAACTCCGGGAGACATGCAACCCCTGCGTCCTTCCTCCTGTACCCTTTCTGCCTCCACACCAGCCGCTCATCTGGCCAGGGACTCTGGTAGCCATGTGCCCTCCAGAGCCCTCCCTGTCTCTGCATGGAGCCCTTCTCCTGGCCAGAGACTGCTGGAACCATGGGGCCTCTGTGCCAAAGTCACTGGGCGCCAGGCACTCCCAGAACCATGTGCACCACACACTGCCCTGTTGCTGGATCCAGGTGTATCATGCTCCGGAGCTGCTCCCACTACCAGAACTCCCTGGCTGGAGCAGCCCCAGAGGAGCTACATGGGGTCACTCCCTACAAAGATCCAGAAACAATAGAGTGATCCCACTGGAGTCTAATCTTGGAGAGACACCTCCCCAACTCTGAGGATGGCCAGAGGCAATGGTGAAAAACAATCATGAGGCAAAATCAATGGAAATACTCTGGCAAAATGAATAATCAGACTAGATCAACTCCCCCAAGGAACAATGGGAAAGACACAGTACAAGATCCCATGTACAAACAAATAGCTGAGATGTCAGAAATTGAATTCAGAATCTGGATAGAAAAAAAAAATCGAATTAGAATTCCAAGCAATAACCCAAAAGATGTATCAAGAATTCAATAAATTCAAAGACCAAATGACCAAAGATTTTGACACATTGAGACAAGTAGTTACAGCTCTCAAAGATCTGAGAAACTCAGTAGAATCCCTCAGTAACAGAATGGAGGAAGCAGAAGTAAGGATTTCTGACATTAAAGACACAGCTTTTGAACACTCCCAAAATCAGAGAAATGGAGGGCAAAAACAGATCATTCTCTCAGAAAGCTCTGGGATAATACAAAGAAAATAATATTCATCTTATAGGGATCCCTGAAAGTGATGAAGTGGCTTCACAAGGCACAGAGTCTCTTCTCCATGAGATTGTAAAAGAGAACTTTCCAGACATGCCAAGAGATTCTGAAATTCAGATAGCAAACAGTTTCAGAACTTCAGCATGACTCAACCCGAACAAGACATCCCCCAGACACATCATAATCAATTTCACTAAAGTTGATATGAAGGAGAAAAATTCTGAAAGCAGCCAGAGGAAAGAAAACTATTACCTACAAGGGGAATAATATTAGAATAACTGCAGATCTCTCTGCTGAAACCTTTCAAGCTAGAAGAGGATGGTAATCGACTTTTAATCTCCTAAAACAAAATAACTTTCAACCCAAGATCCTATATCCAGCTAAACTGAGTTTCATTTATGATGGAGAAACTAAATACTTTAATAACATTCACGTGTTGAAGAAATTTGCCATAACTAAACCAGCTCTCCAGGATATTCTCAGACCTATCCTTCATAAAGACCACCATAATCCTCCACCATAAAAGTAAACCCACTCAGAAAATTTTGATCAAATTCCAACTTCCACAGTTGTAAAAGGATTAAAAATGTTCACAGGACTCTCAAAAGGCTTATCAATATTCTCAATTAATGTGAATGGTTTAAATTGTCCTCTATAGAGGCACAGGTTGGCTGACTGGATACAAAAACTCGAGCCAGATATCTGCTGCTTCCAAGAATTGCATCTTACATTAAAAGACAAATATAGACTCAAGGTGAAGGGATGGTCATCTATACTCCAGGAAAATGGAAAGCAGAAAAAAGCAGGTGTTGCAATCCTATTCGCAGACGCAATAGGCTTTAAACCAACCAAAATAAGGAAGGATAAGGATGGACACTTCATATTTGTTAAAGGTAATACTCAATATGATGAGATTTCAATTATTAATATTTATGCACCCAACCAGAATGCACCTCAATTTATACGGGAAACTCTAACATGAGCAACTTGATTTCCTCCAGTTCCATAGTAGTTGGAGATTTTAACATCCCTTTAGCAGTGCTGGATAGATCCTCCAAAAAGAAGCTAAGCAAAGAAATTTTAAATTTAAACTTAACCATTCAACATCTGGACTTAACAGACATCTACAGAACAATTCATCCCAACAAAACTGAATACACATTCTTCTCATGAGCCCACGGAACATACTCCAAAATCGACCACATCCTAGGCCACAAATCTAACTGCAGGAAATTTTAAAAAATAGAAATTATTCCTTGCATCTTCTCAGACCATCATGGAATAAAAGTTGAACTCAATAACAACAGGAACCTACATACCCATACAAAAACTTGCAAACTAAACAACCTTATGCTGAAGGATAGATGGGTTATATACGAGATTCAGAAAGAAATCACCAAATTTTTGGAACAAAACAACAATCAAGAAATGAATTACCAGAATCGCTGGGATACTGCAAAGGCAGTCCAAAAAGGGAAATTTATAGCACCGCAAGCCTTCCTCAGGAAAACAGAAAGAGAGGAAATTAATAGCTTAATGGGACATATCAAGCAACTGGAGAAGAAGGAACACTCCAACCCCAAACCTAGCAGAAGAAAAGAAATAACCAAAATTAGAGCAGAATTAAATGAAATTGAAAACAAAAGAGTAATACAACAGATCAATAAATCCAAAAGTTGTTTTTTTTTTTTTTAAATCAATAAAATAGATAAACATTTGGCCAACCTAGCCAGGAAAAAAAAGAGTAAAATCTCTAATTTTATCAATCAGAAATGGTAAAGATGAAATAACAACAGACCCCTCAGAAATTCAAAACATCCTTAACGAATACTATAAGAAACTCTACTCTCACAAATGTGAAAATCTGAAAGAAATTGACCAATACTTGGAAGTACGCAACCTACCAAGACTTAGCCAGAATGAAGTGGAAATGTTGAACAGGCCTATATCAAGTTCTGAAATAGCATCAACTATACAAAATTTCCCTAAAAAGAAAAGCCTAGGACCAGATGGTTTTATGTCAGAATTCTACCAAACCTTTAAAGAAGAACTAGTACCTATATTACTAAACCTCTTCCAAAATATAGAAAAAGAAGGAATATTACCCAACACATTCTACAAAGCAAACATCACCTTGATCCCTAAACCAGGGAAAGACCCAAGAAGAAAAGAAAATTATACACCAATATTACTAATGAATATTGATGCAAAATTGCTCAATAAGATCCTAACAAACAGAATCCAACAACACATCAAAAAAATTATACACCATGACCAAGTCGGATTTATCTCAGGGTCTCAAGGCTGGTTTAACATAAATAAATCTATAAATGTAATTCAGCACATAAACAAACTAAAAAATAAAGACCATATGATTCTCTCAATTGATGCAGAAAAAGCTTTTGATAATATCCAGCATCCTTTCATGATCAGAGCACTTAAGAAAATTGGTATAGAAGGGACATTTCTTAAACTAATAGAGGCCATCTACAGCAAACCCACAGCCAATATTATATTGAATGGAGTTAAAATGAAATCATTTCCACTTAGATCAGGAACCAGGCAAGGTTGCCCTTTGTCTCCATTGCTCTTTGACATTGTAATGAAAGTTTTAGCCATTGCAATTAAGGAAGGAAAGGCGATCAAGGGTATCCACATAGGGTCAGAAGAGATCAAACTTTCACTCTTCACAGATGATATGATCGCATATCTGGAAAACACTAGGGATTCTACTACAAAACTTATAGAAGTGATCAAGGAATACAGCAATCTCACAGGCTACAAAATTAACACCCATGAATCTGTAGCCTTTATATATACCAACAATAGCCAAGCCGAAAAAACAGTTAAGGACTCTATTCTTTTCACAGTAGTGCCAAAGAAGATGAAATATTGGGGAGTTTATCTAACAAAGGATGTGAAAGATCTCTACAAAGAGAACTATGAAACTTTAAGAAAAGAAATAGCTGAAGATGTTAACAAATGGAAAAACATACCATGCTCATGGCTGGGAAGAATCAACATTGTTAAAATGTCTATACTACCCAAAGCAATATATAATTTTAATGCAATTCCTATTAAAGCTCCATTGTCATATTTTAAAGATCTCAAAAAAAATAATACTTCGTTTTATATGGAATCAGAAAAAACCTCGAATAGCCAAAACATTACTTAGCAATAAAAACAAAGCAGGATGAATCACACTACCAGACCTGAGACTGTACTTTAAATCAATAGTGATCCAAACAGCATGGTACTGGCACAAAAACAGAGACGTAGATGTCTGGAACAGAATAGAGAACCAAGAGATGAACCCAGATACTTACCATTATTTGATCTTTGACAAGCCAATTAAAAACATTCAGTGGGGAAATGATTCCCTATTTAACAAATGGTGCTAGGTGAACTGGCTGGCAATCTGTAAAAGACTGAAAGTGAACCTACATCTTTCACCATTAACTAAGATAGACTCTTGCTGGATAAAAGATCTAAACTTAAGACATGAAACTATAAAAATACTTGAAGAAAGTTCAGGGAAAACTCTTGAATGAATCAGCCTGGGTGAATATTTTATGAGGAGGACTCCCCAGGCAATTGAAGCAGTATCAAAAATACATTACTGGGACCTGATCAAACTAAAAAGCTTCTGCACAGCCAGGAACATAGTAAGTAAAGCAAGCATACAGCCCTCAGACTGGGAGAAAATATTTGCAGGTTATACCTCTGATAAAGGTTTAATAACCAGAATCCACAGAGAACTCAAACGTATTAGCAAGAAAAGAACACGTGATCCCATCTCAGTGTGGGCAAAGGACTTGAAGAGAAACTTCTTTTTTTTTTTTTATGGAACAGTACATTTATTTAGAAGAAATGACTCATAGAATGTGGTGTATTGTGTTATATATAAATCTAACAAAATATGTCAGGGGTGTAAGTTGTCCCAAGCTTGATTTCCATAAAACACCAGCCTGGCCAGGTCACCCTAAGCTCAAAAAAAATCACTGCTGTCCCATTGCCTTCAAAATAAAGCCTGAACTTCTTACCTTGACATACGATGCTATCTGTGCTCTACCCTGAGCCCGTATTTCCTTTTTTTTTTTATTGTTGGGGATTCATTGAGGGTACAATAAGCCAGGTTACACTGATTGCAATTGTTAGGTAAAGTCGCTCTTGCAATCATGTCTTGCCCCCATAAAGTGTGACACACACCAAGGCCCCACCCCCTCCCTCCTTCCCTCTTTCTGCTTCCCCCCCATAACCATAATTGTCATTAATTGTCCTCATATCAAAATTGAGTACATAGGATTTATGCTTCTCCATTCTTGTGATGCTTTACTAAGAATAATGTCTTCCACGTCCATCCAGGTTAATACGAAGGATGTCAAGTCTCCATTTTTTTAATGGCTGAATAGTATTCCATGGTATACATATACCACAGCTTAAGAAAATTCTTTAAAGAAGACAGAAACACAATCTACAGACACATGAAAAAAGCTCATCATCCTTAATCATCAGAGAAATGCAAATCAAAGCTACTTTGAGATATCACCTAACCCCAGTAAGAGTAGCCCACATAACAAAATCCCCAAACCAGAGATGTTGGCATGGATGTGGAGAAAAGGGCACACTTCTACACTGCTGGTGGGAATGCACACCAATACATTTTTTTTTTGAAGGATGTTTGGAGAATACTTAGAGATCTAAAAATAGACCTGCCTTTCGATCCTATAATTCCTTTACAGGGTATATACCCTGAAGACCAAAAATCACAATATAACAAAGACATCTGTACCAGAATGTTTATTGCAGCCCAATTCATAATTGCTAAGTCATGGGAGAAGCCCAAGTGCCCATCGACCCACGAAGGGACTAGCAAACTGTGGTACATGTATACCATGGAATAATTTGCAGCCTTAAAGAAAGATGGAGACTTTACCTCTTTCATGTTTACATGGATGGAGCTGGAACATATTCTTCTTAGCAAAGTATCTCAAGAATGGAAGAAAAAGTATCCAATGTACTCAGCCCTACTATGAAGCTAATTTATAGCTTTCATATGAAGGCTATAACCCAAATATAGCACAAGAATATGGGGAAAGGGCCAAGGGAGGGGAAAGGAGGGAGGAGGTCAGGGTGGACGGAGGGCAATGGGTGGGGCCACACCTACGGTGCATCTTAGAATGGGTACAGGAGAAACCTACTAAATGCAGAAGACAAATGTCTAAATACAATAACTAAGAAAATGCCACAAAGTCTACTTTGAACAGTTTGATGAGAATATTTCAGATTGTACATGAAACTAGCACATGTACCCCTTGATTTCACTAATGTACACAGCTATTATTTAACAATAAAAAAGAGCATACAAGAAACTAACAAAAAACCACAATGTATACCTTAAAATCAGTTAAAAAAATAATAATAATCTTTACAAAAGGAAATAAAAAAAAGAAAAGAAAATTATGAAACCCTAAGAAAGGAAATAGCAGAGGATATTAACAAATGGAAGAACATACCATGCTTATGGCTGGGAAGAATCAACATTGTTAAAATGTCTATACTTCCAAAGCAATCTACAGATTCAATGCCATCTCTATTAAAGTATCAGCATAGTATTTTCAAGACTTGGAAAACAAAATTCTTTATTTTGTATGGAAGCAGAAAAAACCCCATATAGCTAAGGCAGTTCTAAGCAATAAAAACAAAGCCAAGGGCATCAGCATACTAGATTTTAGGCTGTACTATAATGCTGCAGTGGTAAAGACAGCATGGTACTGGCATAAAAATAGAGACATGGACATTTGGAATTGAATAGAAAACCAGGAAATAAAACTAACATCTTATAGCAACCCAATTTTCAATAAATCAAACAAGAACATATACTGGGGGAAAGAATCCCTATTCAATAAATGGTGCTGTGAGAACTGGATATCCACATGTAAAAGACTGAAACTGCACCCTCACTTTTCTCCACTCCCAAAAATTCATTCAAGATGAATAAAAGACTTAAATTTAAGGCATGGAACAGTAAAAATCCTCAAAAAAGCATAGGAAAAAACACTGGAAGATATCAGTCTGGAGAAAGACTTTATGAAGAAGACTGCCATGCAATTGCAACAACAAAAATAAACAAATGGGACTTTATTAAACTTAAAAGCTTCTGTACAGCTAAGGAGACAAGCTTCTATATAGCTAAGCAAATAGACAACCTCCACAATGGGAAAGGATATTTGCATATTTTGAAGCAGACAAAAGCTTGATAACTAGGATCTATAGAGAACTCAAATTAATCCACATGAACAAAGCTAACAATCCCATATATCAATGGGCAGGAGAGATGAATAGAAACTTCTCCAAAGAAGACAGATGAATGGCTAGCAAACATAGGAAAAAATGCTCATCATCCCTAATTATTAGAGAAATGCAAATCAAATCTGCCCTGAGATATCATCTAAACCCAGCGAGAATGGCCCACATCACAAAATCTCAGAACTGCAGATGCTGGTGTGGATGTGGAGGGAAGGGAACACTTTTACACTGCTGGTGGGACTGCAAACTAATACAACCTTTTTGGAAGAAGTATGGTGAAACTTCAAAGAACTCAACCTAGACCTCCCATTTGATCCTGTAATCCCATTACTGGGCATCTACCCAGGAGGAAAAAAATCCTTTTAGCATAAGGACACTTAAACTACACTGTTTATTGCAGCTCAATTTACAATCACCAAAATGTGGAAACAGCCTAAATGCCCACCAACGCAGGAATGGATTAACAAGCTGTGGTATATGTCTACCATGGAATACTATTCATCCATTTAAAAAGATGGAGACTTCACAAGAATGGAGAAGCAAGAATCCTATGTACTCAATTTTGATATGAGGACAATTAATGACCCCCTAGTACGGGATGGGGGAAGGGAAAGCAGAGAGAGGGAAGGAGAGAAGGGGGCTGGGGGTTCACGATATGTGACAACCTTTTGGGGGTGGGACACGATTATAAGAGGGACTTTACCTAACAAATGCAATCAATGTAGCTTGGTTCTTTGTACTCTCAATGAATCCCCAACAACAAAAAAGAAAGGCTCAATGTTGAAGAAATGTAAATTTTCCTGTAATGTATCTATAGGTTAATACAATCTATATCAAAATTCCAGAAGACTTTCTTATAGAAATTGACAAGATGAATGTAATATCCTCATGAAATAGTAGAAGATACATAATGGTAAAAGATCACATTGCAGAAGAAGTTTGGAAATCTACCACTATTTGATTCTAAGACTAAACTTAGAACTTCAGTAACAAGATAGTGTGAGACTGTTGGAAAGACATACAAGTAAAGGAAACTGATCAGAGAATAGGCACATAAAACCATCATGTATAAGCAACTGACTTTGAACAAAGGTAAAAAGGTAATTCAATGGAGAAAGTCGAGGTTTATGACAAATCATGCTGGAACAATAGGATTTATGTGAGGGAAAAATAAGCCACTTTGGTCCAGCTAATAGGCAAAAATTGAATCAAATGGATCATAGGCCTCAACATACAACCCAGAAATACAACACCTACAGCACAAACTGTACAAGTAAAAAGATAAGTGTTAAATTAACTGTATCCACATGAAAAGTTTCTGCTTCTCAAAAACATTGTTAAAATGAGAAAACAACACGTAGACTTTCGTAAAGTATTTGGAAATCATATATTTGGTAAAGAGTTTGTATCCAGAATATACACAGAGTTCTCAGAACTCAATAATAACAGAACAATTTTAAAATGGGCAAAAGATATGAACACTTAAGCAAAGAAGAATCAGGGATGGCAAATGAGAACTGGAAGTGATGCTCAACTTTATTAGTCATCCCACTTGGTCCTTGGTATTTGTTACTACTTGGCCTCCCTTATTTTTCTAGCTAAATTCTCATCAGTTAAAAGCAGGGGAGCTGGTATATGTCTGCATTCAAGTTGCAATTTGCATGAGAATGACAACTTAGGAGTTGGCCCCTGAATGAAATCTAGACCTTCAGCTGCATTAAAATTGTGTTTTAATTAGTTCAGACAAAATCATAGTAATCAAGGTACTTGGAGCAACAATTTAAATATATATATACTGAGCTTTGCCTGGAAATATCAGAAATTTTACCTGTGGTGGAAAATAGGGGTATGAAGTATAATTTCAGTTGTTAAAAGAATCACAATTAGTGGGTGCTTATCACAAAGACTGTGATGACCTGTGGGACAATCTGTCTGAATTCACAATGCCCAGTACAAGCAGCTTCACTTCATCGTCCTACAGGAAATCCTCAGGTGCTCTTAGGGGAATTTCAGTTTTCCACTCCTTCCTCTTCTGGCAAAAGCACACAGTTATACCATTGGTTGACCCTTATGTTGAAAGCAAATTTATATAAACCATATTTTTCTGAGCTTGGGAAAGGAGCTTACAAAATGAATCGCTGTGCAACAAATTGCTACCTTTATAATCGGCATTCCTATGCCATTGTAGTTTTTGCGCTTTCAAAAGCCTAACACTTTTAAAAGATCTTCACAAATTCTTTCAGGATATGGGTAAAAGAGAAATCTTTAATATTTACTGCCTTTCATATAGAAAGTTAAAAATGCTGTTTAATTTATAATAACTTTAGATTGGATTCATAAAGTGCCAAAATAGGTGAGAAATGGGAAGCAAATTGTAAATTTTCTGTATATTTTATTTTTCCATGACTTAATCTATATAAGCAAAATAGTTGCAAGACTGTTCCTCTCTAACAATGTTTTGTTATCTTATTAATCTAACTATGATGAATTTATAAGTTCTGGTAATATGAAAGGGTGAATAATTGAAAACCAGGTTTAAAAATTTCTGTCATAATGATTCTTAAATAAGCAATCTCTCTGATAATTCAAACATAAAAACTCATTGTGTTGAATTAAATATATGTTCTGAAACTTTTAAGGTAAGTCACTTATATGTTAGCTTCTATATCCTTTAACTTACTTCTGACAGTGATTTAATTTTGTGCTATATATTTGTAAAAATATTAATAATATGCACATATATGTATGTCAAAGGAAACATGCAGAAAATATATTTCTAATGATCAGTTTATTATTTTATAAGTTCTGGTGTTTATGACTTTGTAAGCACCCATACACAAATTAAATTTGAATATTTTCAGACATGTAGTGACTTAGGAATACATAAAAGGAAGCCATATAAAATAAGAATATATTTAACAGCTATAATCATTGGCTTTGCCATTCATACAACCTGTATCAGGTTCCAGTCTTTGACTTTATTTTATTCTGTTAAAAAGTTGATTGGGAAAAGAATGTTTTCTCATAGTAAATTCAATAAGATTCCCACAGAAAGCCAGTTGTAATCATTTTAAAAAACAATGATAAATTGTCTTTTAAATATGCAAAGACGTTTCAGGCAGTGTTAGTACCTGCAATGCAAAGTGTTGAAGGTAAAATTTAAAATCAAAGCTCTCTTTCATGCAAAAACAGCAAAGGAAAGTAAACTCTGAATTTTGAATAAAAGCAAAAGGAAAAATTCCATCTTTTAATAAGTCCTAGGGTTAAGACAAACATTTATGACCCTAAGCCTTGGACCTTGCTCATTATTAGTCATCAGCCTTTCTCTAATCTTCTCTACTCCAGCTTTTGGTTTGTCTTTTTGACACTGATCCATGTACGCATTTCTTCTTTTCCACCTATTTTTCTTCTTCCTCTTTGTTCTTTTTTCATCCATCCAAGTTGTTTTTTCCACCTCTGTCTCCTTTCCCCTCTCCATACTTTCCTGTCTTATCTCCTTAAAATCTTAGCCAAATATTCTATGGAAAAATTTATAATCTCTATGGAGCAAACACCTGCCAACTGTGCTCCTCATTTCTTAGAATGCTCCATTTTGTTTCATTTACAATCAAGTCCCTTGTTACCCACTGAATTCTCATTTTTCTCTGACTATAATTCTATCACAAAATGGAAACTGCTCCCTCAAAGGTTCTAAACATTTCCTTATGCAAATAATCTCTGTTCACTCCTTGTTTTACTACAGCACTTATTTTGGCATGTGGCCTGTCCCTCACTTTGTCCTCTTGAACTCAGCTTTTCCACATCCCTCCTGCTTCTCTGACCACTCTGCACGGTATCCTTTCCTGGTCTCTTTCTAGTCTTTCATTTGTTGGAGGCAGGGCCTCAGTTGCAAAAGGAGATGAGTGGATTGAATGGGCATTTTCTCTCCCACAAAAAAGGTACTAAGGTTTGAAGACGAGCTGGAAAAATGGGCAGTAAAAGAAGGAAGCAGGACATGTAGTCACCAGCAAGAACTACGTTCAACATTAGCTCAGTGGAAGCTGCTGCTGCTCCTGCTGGCCTCAGATGCCCGGACAGTGTCAGTGTCATTGTGATGGGTGCAGGATGCTTACTGCTGCCCTGCTGTTTTTGCCACCAAAATTCTCTTCTGATCATTTAACTGTCTATCTCTGTTTCTGTCCTTATTAGAGAACTCTGACAGGGCAAACATAGATCAAATGCCCTTACTCAAGGTGCAAGGTTGATGGAAAAATATCTTTCCAGCTTTGTTGACTTCTGGACTGGGTGCTAGACTCTGCTCACCTCCAAGCATTATGTGGTGGAAAAGGGGATCAGGTGTTGTCATCAATGACATATTCAGTAGCCCCCCTTATTAGCAGGCATGCCTTCCACGGCCCCCAGTGGATGCCTGAAATGTCAAGCAGTACTGAACCCTATCTGTTCTGCTCTATGCTTTTCTTTTACATACTACCTGTCATAAAGTTTAATTTATAAGTTAGTCACAGTAAGAGATCAACAACAATAATTAATAATAAAATCCAACAATTATAACAATATAGTGTAATAAAAGTTATGTCAATGTGACCTTTCCTTCTGTGTCTCAAAATATTTTTTGGTTTGTGATCATTTTGGCCTGCAGTTGGTCACAGGTTACTGGAACCATGGAAAGCAAAACTACACAAAAGCTGGGACTACTGTTCTGACACTTTCATCTCTCTGACATAAGCTCCTCTTTTTCCCTTTCTTTTGTAAAGTCTCCAATGGATACTTGGTCTATACCTTGTGCTATAACTACTCCCATGACTCCAAAGTCATTTTTATTAATATTTAATAGATTGTGCTATAAGTACGAGTCATATAAATACTCAGGGGACCCTCCTTCTCTATTCCGCTAATGCAATTAAGTCCTCGATCTTAATATTTAATGATCATCTACCCAGTCTCCAGTGACACAACTCTCCTTCACTATTCATCCTCCATAACCAATATGCACCAGTCCTAGTGACTCTGTGTGTCTCCTGTCTATCTCTTTGTTGTCATCACTTCCAAAGCCCTGTTACTCGCGGTCTAATCACCTCACATGCGCTCATGTCCTTCCAGGAGCGTTTTCAACATGAAGACCCCTGAGCCTCATTCTTGCACTATTGTGTGCATCTCTACACTGTTACCTTGTAATCTATATTTCTCACAAGCTCTGCCAGACAATTATGATGTGCTATCTATTTGGAGAACTAGGAAAAAGTAGCAGCTCCCTGGATCGTGCTCCCAACTCCAGTTGCCTCTACTTGCAGCGTATTTTCTACACATGAAATATTTGATTCAAAAAATACCTCACAATGCCATGCACAATATGAAACGTTTTCAATGCATGACTATCACTTGAGAATTAAAGTTCAAGACTCTTAATATGGCACCTCCTGGTCCTTCCAATATCTTTTCATTTGATGTTGAATTCATGTCTCAGGAACAAGATTTTTTTTTTTTTTACCATATTCAATCATGGCCCCCACAAATTTAGCGCAGGCTCAGAATGCCTTTTCTTTTCCTAAAGATGGTAAATCTTGCTCAAGTTTTGAATGGAGACTAATTGTATTTTCCCTCCTTTACTTTCCTTCAATTCAATATTAAAAAATAAAATTAATTAACAGGCAATCTGGCACCAGTTTGATTTTCTTTCAACTTCCATCCCCCATTTTCAACTTGTCATAATTACATAGTGAATATATACTTTTTACATTTTCTGCATTTTATTTCAGAGGACACCAAGTGAGGGCGTGGAAAAGGAAAATGCAACGTTGCTGACACGGTTCATTCTCACAGGACTTACACATCAATCAGAGTGGAAGATCCCCTTGTTCCTGGCATTCTTAGTGATCTATCTCATCACAATTGTGGGCAACCTGGGTCTGATTGCTCTCATCTGGAATGACCCTCACCTTCACATCCCCATGTACTTATTCCTTGGGAATTTAGCCTTTGTGGACACTTTGTTATCATCCACAGTGACCCCCAACATGCTGGTCGGCTTCTTAGCCGAGAGTCAGATGATCTCTTTCTCCAAGTGCATGATACAGTTTTTTTCCTTGGCAGTCAGTGTAACCACAGAATGCTTTCTCTTGGCGACAATGGCGTATGATCGCTATGTTGCCATATGCAAACCTTTACTCTACCCAGTGATTATGAACAACACACTGTGCATCCGGCTATTAGTCTTGTCTTTTGTAGGTGGCTTTCTTCATGCTGTACTTCATGAAGGATTTTTATTCAGATTAACTTTCTGTGACTCCAATGTAATACATCACTTCTACTGTGATATCATCCCATTGTGTAAAATTTCTTGCACTGATCCTTCTATTAATTACCTAATGGTTTTTATTTTCTCAGGTTCAATTCAAGTATTCACTATTGGAACAATTCTTATCTCTTATACATTTGTTCTCTTTACCATCTTAAAAAGGAAGTCTTCCAAAGGCATCAGGAAAGCCTTCTCCACCTGTGGGGCTCATCTCCTATCTGTGTCTTTGTACTATGGCCCTCTGCTCTTCATGTATGTGCACCCTCGGTCGCCACAAGCTGATGATGGAGATATGATGGATTCTCTATTTTACACTGTTATAATTCCTTTCTTAAATCCAATTATTTACAGTCTGAGAAATAAGAAAGTCATAGAGTCATTGACAAAAACATTACAGAAATTAGTTTAGGGCTTTTATTTTGGTTTTTAGTATAATCATTACAAAACTTTTATAGTGTAGATGTGGGTATGATTTTGTACAAGTTGAAACTTTATAGCAATTGCAATTGTTCTAGCTTTTTAGTGACTTAAAGTGTTAGTACCTAAAACACTAAAATGTATGTATCTATTATTCAAAACAATGTGAAATTATAATCTTATATTCCTGTCCTACTAGAATATTTAGAGCAGAAAACAAATAAAAACATTTTACAGGTTATATCCTCTTCATTTGGCTTTATAAATTCATGAGATGCTAATATTGTATTGTTCCCTGAACAGAAATTGAGTAAGATAAAGTATATAGCAAATAATTGACATAGCCTGGATCAGGGGTGAGGAATGTTTTCAAATTGGAAGGCTGCATTAATTTAGCTGCAATCGTATAAGGCTATATTCAAGAAATTGCAATTAGTTGTACTTAAAAATGTATGTTATTTTGTAACACTCTACCTACAATGTGCTTAAGTATTTCAAAAACTGAAAACTATTTGTTAATTTTAAAATTAACTAACCTTTTAATGAACTTTATTGCATCGCTTCTTGTTAGAAACCATTTGAATATTTGATTACAACATGGAGGTCCAGTTTCAGCTGATCTTCTAGGTGGGTATTGGTCATTTGTGACATTAAGGGCATCTTGATTTGGGTTAGGTAGCTTCACAGCGATAAATGGTTGGAAAGTAAGAATGCATTTTGGGGGAACATTGCAGGAGGTGTCCTCCTGACTTTTTCCATGTTTCAACTGGAGTTTTCTTGGCATCAGCCCATGACTTTTATGTCATTTACTGAGAGCTGAATCAATTCCATCTGTGCTTGTTTAGGTGCCTTGGTGATATACACCTAGGTGAGGCTGAAATGCTAATTTGAGTGTCATGATCCTCAAAGCCGGTGAACCTTTCATTGTATTCTCCAATAAATACATCTAAAGCTGCTGTGTATTCTAAATATGATTCACTTATATATCTTGCTCACCAGTGACCTTCACTAACTCAGAAAAATTTGCTTACATAAAATTTCCTCTTTTTTTTTTTATTTCAGACTTATTTATTACGTTAAGTATTTATGTTCAGGCCAAGCCTTTAAAGCATGATGTCACATAGGAATGGAGGCCAATTAGATCAATTCAGCAGAATTTGCTGTAACTTAATGGAAATCTAATTGTGTGTTTTAATTTAATGTCCGGGAGGTAGCATGTTCTCCAAACAAAACAATCTTCAGGCTGCATTTAAGGACCAGATGGCTCTGGCATAGATTTTGGTGATTGTACAGTTGGCCTTTTTGGGGGTTCACAGCTGGAGTTGGTGAGATCCCATGTGAAGGGATTCTCAACTCTCATCAGTACAGAAGGGGAGATGGACAGAACGCTCCTGGTGAATTTCATGGTGTGCCCTCAGCTCCAAGCTTGCTGTCAATACCTCCAGTGCAGCCGTCCTTTACTGGGTGTCGAAGACTTAGTCTCTGCTCCTTAGTAACCATAGCAGGATTCTGCTTAAAAGGAGAAAATCTGACTCTGCTGTGTGAATAAGAGGAGAGAGAAATCACAAATCACGAAAAGGACATCCTTTCTATGAGAGTGATACCTGGTCAGTTTAGAAAAAGTGGAAAATACAAAAAACACAAATGAAAAAATCATTCATTCATAGGCTTGGAGCCTGTAGTACAGTGGTTATGGCACCAGCCACATACACCGAGGGTGGTGAGTTCAAACCCAACCTGGGCCAGCTAAACAACAATGACAATTGCAACAAAAAATAGCCGGGCGATGTGGTGAGTGCCTGTAGTCCCAGCTACCTGGAAGGCTGAGGCAAGAGAATCGCTTAAGCCCAAGAGTCTGAGGTTGCAGTGAGCTGTGATGCCTTGGCACTCTACCAGGAAGACAACTCAAAAAAAAAAAAAAAAGAAAAGAAAAAGAAAAAATCATTCATAACCTTAACTTCAAGAATCAACCAATATACATAGTTTGGTATTGGGATGTCTTTTTTCTGTTTATAAATATATATCTCTAATAAACATTTTATAACATTTTTATAAATTAAATTTTCAAATTTATAAATATTTTCAATTTCTAAATACATTCATATATGTTATATTTCAGTCTGTTTGGGCTGCTATAATAAAATCTATAATCCTGGTGGTTGATGAGCAATGGGAATGTTTGTCTCACAGTTCTAGAGGCTGGAAAGTCTAAGATCAAGGCGCTGGCAGATTTGGTGTCTGGTGAGGGCTGCTTTCTGATGACTGTCTTCTTGCTGTGTCCTCATATGGTGGAAGAGACAAGGCAACTCTCTGGGGTCTCTTTGTGTAGGGCACTAATCTGGGAGAGCTAGGTCCCACTTCCCAATGCCATTGCTTTAAATTTCAGCATATGAATTTTTTTGTTGTTTTTTTCTTCTTTTTTTTTATTGTTAAATCATAGCTGTGTACATTAGTGCAATTGCCTGTACCCATTCTAAGATGCATCATAGATGTGGCCCCACCCATTACCCTCCCTCCACCAAAACCTCCCCCCTCCCTTCCCCTTCCTTGGCCCTTTCCCCATAGTCTTGTGCTATAGTTGGGTTATAGCCTTCATGTGAAAGCTATAATTTAGCTTCATAGTAGGGCTGAGTACATTGGATAATTTTTCTTCCATTCCTGAGATACTTTCCTAATACGTTCCTTCTGGAAGGATGTTTGGAGAATACTTAGACACCTAAAAATAGACCTGCCATTCAATCCTATAATTCCTTTACTAGGTTTATACCCAGAAGACCAAAAATCACAATATAACAAAGACATCTGTACCAGAATGTTTATTGCAGCCCAATTTATAATTGCTAAGTCATGGAAGAAGCCCAAGTGCCCATCAACCCACGAATGGACTAGCAAATTCTGGTACATGTATACCATGGAATATTATGCAGCCTTAAAGAAAGATGGAGACTTTACCTCTTTCATGTTTACATGGATGGAGCTGGAACATATTCTTCTTAGCAAAATTTCCTCTTATATAAGAAGTATTTTGAAAAGAGAAAGCTTTTTACAAAATGTTTGGATTTTATGCTACATACCATATATACTTTTTTTTTTTCTTTTTTACATCTTGTAAAGAAACATTCAAGTCATTTTTATTTGGCATGATATCTCACAGAAATGCTGTATTCCTGTAGAAAGCTTTTTTAAACATTTACAGTGCCGGTTATGTTCTTCATAAAATTTAACTATCTATTCTCACAGAGATAAACTTTTGGCTAATGACTGTCCCTGTGATAGCCAGCACAGTTTACAGGGATATAGCAAAACTAGACTGCATATCTCTTTCTTTCAATGTTAGCCTATTACAAAAATGATGAGGACGTGTTGCATTTGCCCAAATATAATTAACAATACGTACAACTTGTTTCAAAGTGTCATGTAAAATGATACTTTTCACACAGAGAGGGAAGGAGGAAGGGGGTGGGGGGGTCACAGTGTGTGCCACACCTTTTGGGGTGGGACACAATTATAAGAGGGACTTTACCTAACAAATGCATTCACTGTAACCTAGTTCATTGTACTCTCATGAATACCCAACAATAAAAAAAAGTGTATTATTCATCCTTAACTTGGAAATCATGCCATTTATGACAACATGGATGATTCTGGAGGATATTCTGCTGAGTGAAATAAGCCAGAGAAAGAAAAACACTGTTTAATCTTTTTTTTTTTTTTGTAGAGACAGAGTCTCACTTTATGGCCCTCGGTAGAGTGCCGTGGCATCACACAGCTCACAGCAACCTCCAACTCCTGGGCTTAAGCGATTCTCCTGCCTCAGCCTCCTGAGTAGCTGGGACTACAGGCACCCGCCATAATGCCCGGCTAGTTTTTGGTTGCAGTTTGGCCGGGGCCGGGTTTAAACCTGTCACCCTCGGTATATGGGGCCGGCACCCTACCGACTGAGCCACAGGCGCCGCCCTAATCTTATATATATATCTATGTAGAATCTAAAAAAGCCAAATAGACAAAGCAGTATTCAGAATAGTGGTTAGTAAATCTAGAGATCCAGTGCACAGTATGATGACTGTAGTTAGCAGTAGGGTGGGCAATAAGTCTAGAGACCCAATGTGCAGTAGATGAAGACTGTAGTTAACATACTAACTGGATTGTCCCAAAGAAGAGATTTTAGGTGCTGTCACCACATGCAGCTGATCCCTACAGCAGAAGCTCCAGCACTAGAATCTTCAGAAATAATGCTAGTAGCTTCTTTTGAAGACTCTTGCAGCTGTAATGCCAGAAAACAGACTCTTGACACTTCTGACATAATCTCTAGAAGTTGCTTCTATCAAAGCCCCAGTGGCTTGTATTAAATTACCAGTGATGCAGGAGTCTCCTGTGCCTGACAGTGTGCCCACAGCTAACTCCTCCACCCAACCTGTGCTGTCAGGTGTCAAACGGGGCTCTGCCATGAGGCCATGCTATTATGCCCTTGTTAATAACAACCTGATCCTCAGCCTAGACTTAGAGGAGTGCTCTCCTCAGGACAGCCTGCCTCTTTCCAAATAGAGCCTGTTAGTAGAGGTGTTAAAGCGTGTAAAAGTTCACCTAATCCCTTACAAGAATGAGGGCCCACGGTGAGAGAACAGCACTTCTTCAGTCCATGTACTGACAGAACGTCTCACACCTCATTGATCTTTATACTTCTTCACGGGGGGCTAGCTCTAATTCTGCTGTATGGTCTTGTTTTCAAACTGATTTGTTGCTTATTTAGTGAGTGTCCCTTCCCATAGTGTTGCGTTCTAAGGTAACTTCATCTGTAGCCGCTGAGATTGATGAGTTTATAGGCACCAGTTTTCAGTCAGGTGGGTTCTCCAGAGGAACTCAAGGGATGTGGGACAAAGACTGAAAGATGATCACGTACAGATGGACCAGGCTGGAAGGTGCAGAAACATTTCTGAGAGTGTTCATTCATCATTCAGTGTTGTTACAGACAATATTAGAAGCAACAGTTTACCAGCAGAGACAGTAGCTCATAGTTTGTTACCTCAGAAAGGCCCTAAGGTTTTAAATCAGATATTGAGAAATCATATACTTCAGTTCAGAGAATGGTATGTTTCCTTCACAGAACATGATGGGTAATCAGACCCAAACCATGGATTATAAAGTATTTAGAAACCATCATATCAAGTAATCTGCCCAGTCAAACATTGGATGATCATAGCTGTGTTTTTTTGTTTTTGTTTTTGTTTTTTTTTGTAGAGACAGTCTCACTTTATGGCCCTCAGTACAGTGCCATGGCATTACACAGCTCACAGCAACCTCCAGCTCCTGGGCTTATGTGGTTCTCTTGCCTCAGCCTCCCGAGTAGCTGGGACTACAGGTGCCCACCACAACACCTGGCTATTTTTTTGTTACAGTTTGGCCGGGGTTGGGTTTCAACCCGCCACCCTCGGCGTATGGGGCCGGGGCCCTACTCACTGAGCCACAGGTGCCGCCTTTTTTTTTTTTTTTTCTTTTTGTCTGTCATAAACCCTGGACCTGACACCCAGCTCCCATCTGGCCCAACCCAAATTGCTGGAATAGATTTCTAAATCAGAGTTCCTTCTGTCTTTAAGTATCGAAAGGCAAACTGAAGACAGTGAATATCACACCATAAACACTGAACAAGCCTTGGAATCACTGGACGTAGAGACCCCAGATGACTTCTTACACACAGACACCTCTGTGTAACTTATACACAGACACCTCTGTTGTGGATATAGGAGAATTTGTAACTTCTGAGGCCTTCAGATTTTGACACACACACAAGGACTTCTCCTTCTGTTTACACCATAGCCCTGCATAACTACTGATTCATCTAACACAGAGATCCAAACTGAAGGAATTTTTGCTGCTAAAAATTACCTGCTGTAGAAAGTAAAGTTCAATTGAACAATGCAGAAACACACACCATGAGTTCTGGCTTTGAAACCAGGGGAGCATGTCCATCCCTGCAAACAAACTCAAACAGCAACAAATAGCCATCTTCTGGCTGATTAGGCCTTAAACAAGATGGGGTCTCAGTCCAGCTGTGCAGGAAATCAGACTTGTGCCAACTCCACAGTCACCAACTTCTAACAGTGGAGTCTGTGTATGTGGTGGCATTTCCCATTTCCCTCTGGATTTAGAAAATGGGGAACGAGGACGACAGCATTAATTCTATTAACACACAGTTGATGATGCAGCTGCTTAGAGTCTTTGCTGCTCCTTCCCCTTAGTCCTTGTAAACATGAACCATGGAAATGTTGTATAAAGTATAAGATGTTGATATAAAACTAATGGTTCTATGTTGCGTACATTTGCACTTTCACAGCAAGTATTTCTATCATTTTAAAAGACTGTTTCATGTCATAAAACCTAGATAACCATTGTTGAACTAAAGCCAAGCTTGCCGGGTCCTCAGATATAAACTTCTGAATCTCCCCAACATTCTACAGTAAGTATAACATACTTAATTTCAATTGCAAGCAGTGTCAAAAATATTTGTGACACTGGTTGTTAGAAAATCCTTTTCCTGATAGTAATATCCAAAGAAATCAGATGCTGCCACATTAGATTTAAACAACTGTGCTTCTGTGGTTTTTGACCTCTGCTGCCTACATTTTCATCTGCTTTGACATCTCTGCACTGACTTGAAAGCACTAATGAAAACTACAGCTGTCTTTAACTTTTGAGATGGTTTTCCAGTAGTCAGTGCTACCCCTTCTGTACATGAGCTGTTACTGATCCCAGCATAACTGTACAGTAAATACTGTACAGATTGTACAGAATAGTACATAGGGATTTGTTGCTATAAAATTACTGCCTCGAAAAAGAGCAGCTAACACTTAGCATAAATAGTGATGCGTCTAAATAAGAGTAAACTATACAAACACTGGGAGCACACGATTGCCTATGAGGTTACCCTGGGTGTGCTCCATGGGCATTCTGTCTGCTCTCCACAGCAGGCCAGAGAGGGGCTCTGGAGCTGTTTCCCAAAGAGCACCCACAGGCAGGATCTGAGTTTTGTCATGCTAAGAAAAATGGAAAGAGGAAATCCCCCCCAGCTTTCAAAATTTTTCACTTCTACTGAGCTTTATAGGAAAAGAGTACAATCAATAGTCATTTTAACACGAATTTTTCTTCCCTCCACCACTCATCATCTTTTTCTTGGATAACAAATGCCATGTGTCTAGCAAGGATATTATTCATGCCTTGGGGCCTGCATTATACAATAGATCCATCCAAAATGTAGTATTCCTCATTTTGTGCTTGATTTTTCTAATGGAAGTAATGCCAAACAGTCTTCATCAAAGAAAGCAAAGGTGAACTTGTTGCTTCAATAATCGAGAAAATGTGCTAAGACGGGAGCATGATCTGCTATGGTCTGGGGGTTTCCTGTATTTTGGAAATTTTGAATGCTTTTCAGTCAATGTTCAGGCAGGTGAGAATCAATTCTCTAAGTTAAAAAAAATTAACACACTTGTGATGCTGAAGGATAAATGGTCAAAATAAAGCCTGAGAAGGGGACTGATACTTCACTGAAGTGTAATACCTTGATGGTTTGGCTACTAGATCCAGTATGTCTAATACGAAAGAAGTGTTGACAATGAATGGGTAGCATACCCCGGGCCAAAGAACCCGACATAGTAGATAAAAGTTTCCTTTGGTCAAAGTTTCTTATGAATATTGGTTTCAAAACAAACATAGAGCCTTAACTTTTCACTGTTTTAGAACTGTCACTGCCTTAGTGTTCAGACATCTATTTAAGTTCTCCAGATAAAGAACACACGCATGTTTATGGCTTTTTGTAAACATATATGCAATGATCTACAGCTGTAAGAAAACATTTAGTTTCTGTGACATTGTTAGTCCATCCAATATATTTACAGAAAAATGTTGCATGTACTAGTGTTATTAATGTTAATAATGTTCAGGTATTTCTCCTCAATCCCTCAGTTACCTGGATTGATTATTTGTAAACATCAAAATTCAGTGATTATAGCAGAATTTAGAATTCTAAAAAAACAAAATATGCAAGACATACAGGGAAAAAAATTCTGAGAGAAATTATTATTTTTTTAGTTTATTTTAGTATTTCTTTTTGAGGCCAAGTCTCACTCTGTCACCCTAGGTAGAATGTCCTGGTGTTTTGGTAGATCACAACAACCTGAGACTCCTGGGTTTAAGTGATCTTCTCTCCTCAGCCTCCCAAGTAGCTGGGACTACAGACATGTTCCATGACACCCAGCTAGTTTTTCTATTTTAGTAGAGATGAAGGTCTCGCTTTTCTTCAGGCTGGTCTTAAAGTCCTGAGCACAAGTGATCCACTTGCCTCGGCCTCCCAGAGGGCTGGGATTACAAGTGTGAGCCACTGCTCCTGGCCACTCTGAGAGAAATTAAAGAAGACCTAAACAAATAGAAAGATGTGTGATGTTTATGTCAAAAGATTCAATGTTGAAGAAATGTAAATTTTCTTCTAATGTATTCATAGGTTAATACAATCTATATCAAAATTTCAACAGACTTTCTTACGTAAATTGAGAAGATAAATCAAATATTCTCAGGAAATTGCAAAAGATGCATAATAGTCAAAAAGAACATTGCAAAACAAGAACAACTTTGGAGGTCTACCACTATTTGATTCTAAGACTAAACTTAGAACTTCAGGAACAAGACAGTGTGATATTGTTGTAAAGACAGAAAGAGAAAGAAGAGGTTTATGACAAAGGATGCTGGGACATTGGGATTTATACGAGGGAAAAATAAGCCAGATTGGTCCAGCTAACAGGCAAAAATTGAATCAAATGAATCATAGGCCTCAACCTACAACCTAAAAATACAACATCTAAAGAACAAACTGTACAAGTAAAAAGATAACTGTTAAACTAACTGTATCCACATGAGAAGTTTCTGCTTCTCAAAAACGTTGTTAAAATGAAAAAACAACACATAGACTTTCAGAAAATATTTGGAAATCATGTATTAGGTAATGAGTTTGTATCCAGAAAACATAAAGAGTTCTCAGAACTCAATAATAATAAAATAATTTAAAAATGGGCAAAAGATTTGAACATTTAACCAATGAAGAATCAAGGATGGCAAATGAGAACTGGAAATGATGCTCAACTTTATTAGTCATCCCACTGTGGTCGTTGGTCTTTGTTACTCCTTGACTTCCCCATTTTTCTAGTGGAATTCTCATCAGTTGCAAGCAAGGGAGCTGGTAAATGTCTGCATTTGAGTTGCAATTTGCATAAGAAGGACAGCTTTGGAGTGGGCCCCTGAATGAAATCTGGATGTTTGGCTACATTGACATTGTGTTTTAATTAGCTCAGACAAAATCATAGCAATCAGGGTACTTAGAGCAACAATTTATATACATAAATACTGAGCTTTACCTGAAGATATCAGAACAGTCACCTGTGGTGGAAAATAGGGGCATGATGTATAATTTCAGTTGTTAAAAGTACTACAGTTAATGGATGCTTATCATTTCAAAGACCGTAATGACCTGTGGGACAATCTGTCCGAATCCACAGTGCCCAATATAGGACCTGCACTTCATCCTCCTCCAGGAATCCTCAGGTGCTCTCAGGGGAATTTCAGTTTCCCCCTCCTTCCTCTTCTGGCAAAAGCACACAGTTACATCATTGGTTGACTCTCATGTTGAAAGCAAATTTATATAAACCGTATTTTTCTGAGCTTGGGAAAGGAAGCTTACAAAATGAATCATTGTGCAACAAATTACCATCTTTGTTATCGGCATTCCTATACTGTGATAGTTTTTGTGGCTTGGAAAGCCTAACACTTTTAAAAGATTTCCACAATTTCTTTCAGGATATGGGTAAAAGGGTAACCTATAATATTCACTGTCTTTCATATTGAAAGTTAAAAATGCTGTTTAACTTGGGATTCATAAAGCACCAAAATAGGTGAGAAATAGAAAGCAAATTGTAAATTTTCTGTATATTTCATTTCCCATGACTTAATCTGGATAGGCAAAATAGTTATGAGACTGATTGTTCCTCTCTAAAAATGTTTTATTATGTTGTTAATCTAACTACAATGAATTTATTAGATAAGTTCCAGTGAAAGGAAAAGGTAAATAATTGAAAACTAGGCTTAAGGTGGTGCCTATGGCTCAAAGAGGTAGGGTGCTGGCCCCATATGCCAGAGGTAGCAGGTTCAAACCCAGCCCTGGCCAAAAAAAAAAAAAAAAGAAAGAAAACTAGGCTTAAAATTTCAGTTATAATGTTTCTTATATAAGCAATCTTTCTGATAGTTCAAACATAAGACCTCATTGTGTTGAATTTAATGTATGCTCTGATACTTTAAAGGTAAGTCACTTAAATATTAGGTCCTATGTTCTTTAATCTACTTCTGATAGTGATTTAATTTAGTGCTATATATTTGTAAAATTATCAATAATATGTGTGTATATGTATATAGTAGGAAACATGTAGAGAATGTATTTCTAGTAGTCAGCTTATTATTTCATAAGTTCTACTGTTTATGACTTCATAAGCACCCACACACAAATCAAATTTGAGTATTTTTAGATATGTAGTGATTTAGGATTACATAAAAGGAAGCCATATAAAATATAAATACATTTAACAACTAGAATTATTGGCTTTTCCATTCATATAACTTGTATCAGGTTTAATCTTTGATTTTATTTTAATTTTGCTATAAAAATTGATCAACGAGAGAAATTTCTCAAGTAGTAAATTCAGTAAGATTCCTGCGGAAAGTCAACTGTAATCATTCTATAAACAATGATAAATTAACTTTTAAATATCCAAAGAAGTTTCAGGCAGTGCTAGTACCTGCAATGCAAAGTGTGCAAAGTAAAATTTAAAATCAAAGCTCTCTTTTCATGCAAAAACAAAAAAGAATAGTAAGCTCTGAATTTTGAGTAACAGAAAAAGAAAAAAATCCATCTTTTAATAAGTCCTAGGGTTAAGACAAACATTTACCAGCCTAAACCTAGGACCTTTGCCCATTATTAGTTGTCAGCCATTCTCCAATCTTCTCTACTTTTTGTTTATCTTTTCAACACAGATCCATGTATGCATGTGTTATTTTTGACCTATTTTTCTTCTTCCTCTTTGTTCTCTTTTCACCCATCCAAGTTGCTCTTTCCACCTCTGTCCCCTTTCCCCTCTCCATACCTTCAAAACTTTTCTCAAACATTCTACAGAAAAACCTGCACTTGTCTGTAGCAGCACACAACTGTCAACTGTGCTCCTCATTTCTTAGGGTGCTCCATTTCCTTTCATTTACCATTGACTCACTTGTTACCCAGGAAATTAGTATTGTTTTGTGACCTGTGATAGTAAGTACATCTTGTGATGTAGAGCCCTTAAAGGCTCTAAACACTTGCTGATTTACACTGTGATCTCTGTTCACTCTTTCTTGGAACAATTACAATTAATATACCACCAGTCGTGCTTAGTCTACACTTCTCGTTTCTACCTCTTTGTTCCCCTCATCACTGCCAAAGCCCTGTCACTCTCAGTCTAATCACTTCACATGCATTCGTATTCTTGAGGAGCATTTTCAACATGAAGTTCTCCAGGCCTGTGGCATGTGGCCTGTCCCTCACTTTGTCCTCTTGAACTAGATTTTCAGCATCCCTCCTGCTTCTCTGACCACCCTGCACGGTATCCTTTCCTGGTCTCTTTCTAGTCTTTCATTTGTTGGAGGTATGGCCTCAGTTGCAATAGGAAATGAGTGGATTGAATGGGCATTTTCTCTCCCACAGAAAACCTACTAAGGTTTGAAGAATGAGCTGGAAAAATGGGCAGTAAAAGAAGGAAGCAGGACATGTAGTCACCAGCAAGAATCACGTTCAACATTAGCTCAGTGGAAGCTGCTGCTGCTCCTGCTGGCCTCAGATGCCCTAACAGTGTCAGTGTCATTGTGACGGGTGCAGGATGCTTACTGCTGCCCTGCTGTTTTTGCCACCAAAATTCTCTTCTGACCCTTTAACTGTCTATCTCTGTTTCTCTCCCTACTGGAGAACTCTGGGGTGGATTTGACAGGACAAACATAGACCTAGTCCCCTTAAACTAGGTGCAAGGTTGATGGGAAAATATCTTTCCAGCTTTGTTGACTTCTGGACTGGATGGTAGACTCTGGTCACCTCTAAGCATCATGTGGTGGAAAAGCGGATCAGGTGTTGTCAACTCATCAATGACATATGCAGTATATTAGCAGGGCATGCCTTCCACGGCCCCCAGTGGATACCTGAAATGTCAAGCAGTACTGAACCCTATCTATTATGTTCTATGCTTTTCTTTTACGTACTAGCTGTCATAAAATTTATTTATAAGTTGGTCACAGTAAAAGATTAACAACAATAATTAATATTAAAATACAAAAATTATAACGTATAATAAAAGTTATGTCAATGTGACCTTTCCTTCTGTGTCTCACAATATCTTACTGTATGTGATATTTTTGGCCTGCAGTTGGTCACAGGTTACTGAAACTGTGGAAAGCAAAACCACACAAAAGCTGGGACTGCTGTTCTGATGCTTCCACCTCTCCGACGTAAGCTCCTCAAGTATCCATCTTCCTCTTCTTTTGTAAACTCTCCAATGGACATTTGGTCTATAACTTACACTGTAACTACTCCCATGGCTCCAAAGACATTTTTTCTAATACTTAATATACTCGTGCTACTAAGTACACGTCATACAAATACTCAGAGGACCCCCCCTTTTGTATTTTGCCGATGCAAGTAAGTTCTTGATCATAATAAGTGACACAACTCTCCTTCACCAACCATCCCCTCCACAACTCATACGCCACCAGTTGTGGTGAGTCTGTATTTCTCGTGTCTATCTCTGTGTTCCCCTTGTCAGTTTCAAACCCTACCACTCTCATTCTAATCACTTCACCTGCATTCGTGTGGTCTGAGGAGCGTTTTCATCATGAAGATTCCTGGACCTCACTCTTGCACTACTGGGTGTGTCTCTACCCTTTTACCTCGTAATCTGTATTTTTCCGAAGCTCCCTCAGACAATCACGATGTGTCATCTATTTGGGGAACTCCTGGAAAACAGGGGCAGCTCTCTGATTAGTGCTCCTGACTCCAGTTGTCCTTACTTGGAGCATATTTTGTACACACCAAATATTCGATTTTAAAAAATACCTCACAATGTCACTCACAATTTGAAAAGTTTTCAATGTATGATTGAAATTGAGAATTAAAGTTCAAAGACCCTTAATATGGCACCTCCGTTATTAATCCTGCTCCTTCCAATAGCTTTTCTGTTGATGTTGAATTTATGTCTCAGAAACAAGATTTTTCTTTTTACCATATTCAATATGCCCCCTACAAATTTAGCACATGCTCAGAATGCCTTTTATTTTTCTAAATCTATTAAGTCTTGAACAATTTTTTAATGGAGACTAGTTGTATTTTCCCTCCTTTAATTTCCCTCAGTTTAGTAGCAGTAAATATAATTAATTAACAGGCAATCTGGCAACACTTTGGCTTTCTTCCAACTTCCATCCCCCAATTTCTACTTGTAGAAATTACATGGTGAATATGTATTTTTTTACATTTTCTGCATTTTATTTCAGAGGACACCAAGTGAAGACATGAAAAAGGAAAATACAACGTTGCTGACACAGTTCATTCTCACAGGACTTACACATCAACCACAGTGGAAAATCCCCCTGTTCCTGATGTTCTTGGTGATGTATCTCATCACCATTGTGGGGAACCTTGGTCTGATTGCTCTCATCTGGAATGACCCTCACCTTCACATCCCCATGTACTTATTCCTTGGGAATTTAGCCTTTGTGGACACTTGGTTATCATCTACAGTGACTCCCAACATGCTGGTCGGCTTCTTAGTGGAGAGTCAGATGATCTCTCCCTCCAAGTGCATGATACAGTTTTTTTCCTTTGTAGTCAGTGCAACCACAGAATGTTTTCTCCTGGCAGCAATGGCGTATGATCGCTATGTAGCCATATGCAAACCTTTACTCTACCCAGTGATTATGAACAACATACTGTGCATCCGGCTATTAGTCTTGTCTTTTGTAGGTGGCTTTCTTCATGCCATACTTCATGAAGGATTTTTGTTCAGATTAACCTTCTGTAATTCCAACACAATACATCACTTTTACTGTGACATTATGCCATTATTGAAGATTTCTTGTACTGACTCTTCTATTAATTATCGAACGGTTTTTATTTTCTCAGGTTCAATTCAAGTATTCACTATTGGAATAGTTCTTATCTCTTACACATTTGTTCTCTTAACAATCTTAAAAAAGAAATCCCTCAAAGGCATCAGGAAAGCCTTCTCCACCTGTGGGGCTCATCTCCTATCTGTGTCTTTGTACTATGGCCCTCTGCTCTTCATGTATGTGCACCCTCGGTCGCCACAAGCTGATGATGAAGATATGATGGACTCTCTGTTTTACACTGTTATGATTCCTTTCTTAAATCCAATTATTTACAGTCTGAGAAATAAAAAAGTCATAGAGTCATTGACAAAAACATTAAAGAAATTAGTTTAGGGCTTTTACAAACATCTCTTTTTAGTAAAATAATTACAAAACTTTGCAGTGTAGATGTGGGTGTGATTTTGAACATGTTGGGAGTTTTTTGCAATTGCAATTGTCCTAGTTCTTAATGACATGAAGTGTTAGCATTTAATACCCTAAAATATTTTTATCTATGATTCAAATATACATGTGGAATTTTAATCATGTATTCCTGTCATACTAGAATATTTAGAGCAGAAAACAAATGAAACCATTTTACAGGTTATATGTTCTTCATTTGACCCTATAAATGAATGAGATGCTAAAATTGTATAGCTCCCTCAGCAGGAATTGAGTAAGATAAAGTATATAGCAAATAAAGCAATAGATCAGAGGTGGGGAACATTTTCAAATTGGAAGGCTGCATTAATTTAGCTGTAATTACAAAAGACTACATTCAAGAATCTATACACAGTATGTAAATAAATGTATGCTATTTTGTAACATTCTAACTACGATGTGCTAGAATTTCAAAAACTGAAAACTATTTGTTAAAGTTAACTAACCTAATGAACTTTATTGCATCTCTATTTGTTGGAAAGCATTTGAATATTTGTTTGCAATGTTCAAACAATATTTGAAGGAAGTCCACAATTTCAGGTGATCCTCTATGTGGGTATCAGTCATTTGTGACATTAAGGGCATCTTGATTTGGGTTAGGTAGCTTCACAGCAATCAATGGTTAGAAAGCAAGAATGCATTTTGGGGGAACGTTGCTGAAAGAGGAGGTGTTCTCCTGCCTTTTTCTCTATTTCAACTGGAATTGTCTTAGCATCATCCCATGACTGTTATGTCATTTACTGAGAGCTCAATCAATTCCATCTGTGCTTATTTAGGTGCCTTGGTGACATTCACCTAGGTGAGGCTAAAATGCTAATTTAAGTGTGATGTCATTATCCTCAAAGTTGGTGAATCTTTCATTGTATTCTCCAATAAATACATCTAGAACTGCTGTATGTTCTTCAAATGATTCCTTATATCATCTTGCTCACCAGTGACCTGTGCTAACTCAGAAAAGTTTGCTTATATAAAATTTCCTTTTGCATAAGAAGTATTTTGAAAAGAGAAAGCTTTTCAGATTTTATGCTACATACCATATATGCTTGTTTTTGTATTTTGTTACCTTGTAAAAAAGTTGTAATTCTGTTTCGATCAAATATTTTAAACATTTTTAACATCTTTATCCAACATTCTCAATATCATATTAGAGTTGTGTAAAATATTGTTAACTAGGCCTTGTAATGTTAAGTTGCAGGTCCTTGACTTTGGTGTCTAACACCAAAATCAAGTGAACCAAAGCCTTGTCGTTAGACCTGAGAGAAGACAATGGTCAAAATGAACGGCTTTCATAAGGAAAAGATTGAGCCCACACTCAGAGACATTAGGAATCATTTAATAGTTTCCCTTCTATTTTCATGAATACAATTTGTTACTAGACAATTTGAATATGTAGCTACCTATATGCTTCCTTCTCCTGTCATTATCAGAAGTAGGTATGATGTATAAATTTTTCTGATGTAGGTCTCTATATCCTTATGCTCCAATGGCTTTATCAAAATACTTGTGCTTTATCAGGCAAATTCTTAACAAGTCTAAAACTAAAACCAAAGTTATATCTATAGGCAGTTAATTTTGTAACCTTGCTTTTGGCATTTGGTTTATGCTCTTATGTGGCCTAAAGTGTTTTAAAGTGTTAATGAATGCCTGTGGACCACCAGGCTTAGGATGTTTAATTGACTGTAAGCCTTTTGACAACAAAACCCCTTGGCCACCAGGGGACAGGAAGGACCCAAGGCAGGTAGCCACACTAATCTGATAATGATGGGACAAAATTAAAATTTGGCTATGAATGCTGCCTCTGGCAAATATTGGCCAAAAGGGGAAAATTTGTAAACACCCTTGTCCAGTGGGAGGGATCCCAGAAAAATCTTAATTAAATTCCTGGTCATGAAGGGAAAGAAGATCACACACATCTCATTGTACCTCATTTCTTTTGGAGATCAGCATTAATGTTAAAATAGAGCTCAGAAGGGATCTATTGAGAAGGCATCTGAATTTTAATATCAGGTATCCAGATGAAGTAGAATGATTTTGAAGTATTTCTTCTTTTTCAATTGTCTATAAGATTTGGCATGATCTGTTTTTTGAAATTATCTTTTATTTTTATTTTAAAATATTAGTAGTCTATTTTTTGAGACGTCGGGAAAAAAAATAAGGAGAAGTTAACTGATGACTCCATACTGAACCTCAGTGTCAAAGCATTCTATAATAGACATACTCTTATTTGACAACGTGAGTGTTACTTTTTTGCATTATTATTATTATTATTGCTCAATTAAAAAAAAAGAAAGAAAGAAAACTAAATTATAAATAGACCTAAAAGGTTATGCCAGGCAAGGGGTAAGGTGCTGTTCTAACATTACAGGGAAAAGCACTCAGATAACATACTACAGCATGTTGAGAACTGATTAACTCTTTACTGTTTGTGGGTGCAATCTATTCAGTTACTGACACTAAATTTGCACAGAAGACTTCTCTACATACAGCTGTTCCATCTTCTCAAGAACTATGTAGGGTAAAAATTATATCCAACACTTCTCAGGCTAAGAACTCAATTTTTTTAGTGGTGTCCCCCCAGAATATTATACAGCAATGAGGATCCCTCCTAATATGCAAACATGACATTCCTGGTCTCTTTCCATTTGTAACTTTAACTACGATAGAATCAGAACTAAGAGGTCAAGAAGCCAAGGCAAAGTCACAGTGATTATTATTTCAGTGGGAGCTGGCTGCAGATGGGGCCCTCTGGAGGGTATGATGCTGCTCTGGGATATAGTTTTGTATGCAGTTGGGAGGCCAATGGCTACTAACCTTAGTCGTTAGGGATTATGCTTCAAGGGACTCACAGTGACCACCTTTCACTCCCTAATAGGAAGTTGCCTATTAAAACAGTCCTACAGAATTATTTACCAGCGTGGCTCATGATCTCCCGGGGGGAACTCCCAGCAGAGATGAATATTTCTTTGGCCACTCTCTCTCTCCCCTGTTAAGATGTAGATGCCCACTAGGATGCACAAGAAAGTTATCTAGGATTTTAAACATCATTATTGCTAGTGAAACTCCTCTTACTCTTGCTAAAATCCCTCACTAAAGTTTTGCTTGATAATTGTGTTGCCCTTGACTATTGCCCTCCATCGTGAGGAGTCTGCATGGTGGATAACACTACATATTGCACTTGTGTGAATGCTTCCTCTGAAACAGAGACTAGTATGGACAAAATTAGACAACATGGACATGAGAATTGCTCCCAATGCTAGAATTTCCAGGAAGCAAAGTAACAGAGCAAGAAAGGCACAGTCATGATCCTGGCAAGTGAATCCAGGTTTATAAAGGTCGAGACCCTGAATAGTGTGTCGACACTATTCAGGGTCTCGTGGGTGGTTGATCAGATAAAAAAATTAATGCATCCTTTGAGAAGCAAGTCACCACATCTAGGCCCTGACTGTAAGTATGAGTAATACAATGAGAAAGGTGTCCCAGGCCACATTACTGAGGTAGTGTATATGGCCCCAGAAGGTATGGGTTCTAAGGGGTTGAGGAAAGGCTGGATCTTAGATGGTTACAAAGATCTGAGTGTGGGAGTGGGTGTTGAAACATTGAAGAACAGTAAGAGAGAGATTCTTCTGTATTTCCTACACCACTGGTCCAGTAAAACCCCATGGCTGAGTGGACAGCCATATGCAGCACCTTTAGTGGACTCTTAGGCTGTGGGCAATTTGGTTTGCCAAGGAAAAAAGTCTCTCACCAATGGGTAAACAGTTTGCACTACTCATCTGAAAGAGCCATAGCAGGGGAATTTTGCTTGATCAGGTACACGAGATGCTCCAAGGAAGTACACAGGTATTTGCTTCTGTGTTGGAATCCTCAGCTATAGGGGCTGAGTTTCATTTTAATCCTTCATGGCTACACCATAAATGATGGAACCCATTAGGAATCACTGGGACTTGAATAGCATTTGCAGTAGAAAGTGAAACAGGATAATGATGTTTCCACACTGAGATGTGGGGGGCCCATTCTTCACTGCTTGGTGGCATTAAGTGCCCTGACTGACAGAGAGGACAAGGGAAGGAAGGTTCTCTAGTCAGTAACTTGTGTTCCTGTAATGGCTGCAAGAACTGAGCTACTTGAGGGTGTGTTGGTATCCAGCATTCCCTGAAAATCAAAACCCAAAGTGATCATAGAAAAAGACTAGCCTTACAGAATTTCAAAAGCACTCCAAGGAAAAAGGACCTTTAGCTGCAACGCGTAAATGCAAAAGAGCAGCTGGGAGAAGCATTAGCAAGCCAGGTCCCGTCTCCCGGGCCTTTTTGTGAAGGGTGAGCTTGAGGCTCTGGTTAGCTCTCTCCACCTGACTGCGGCCTCCAGGTGCAGTGCAAATAGTAAGGGCCATGCAGGTCCTGGAGACTCTCTGTACTACCCATGAGGTAATAGCAGTGCCACTGTTGCATTGAAGGGATCAAGGGGGACCTAAATAGCGTATGATGGCCTCCAGAAGTTTCTGGGAAACCTCTTCAGCCTTTTCAGTCCTGCAAGGGGAAGCTTCAACACAATAAGGAAAAGGGTCAAAAATACAAATAAGTACTTGAATTCTCTACAGGGAGGCATTTCAGTAAAATCTGCCAGTCCTTGCCAGAGTAGGTCCCTTTACATTGGGCTGGAGAGGCAAATTTTGCCTTCAAACCCCTTAAGGGTTATTGGTTTGGCAGTAATTCAAAGTGAAGTGACTTGTTTAATAGTGGAGACTAGCGAAAGAGAAACCAAATGTTGTTCCAGGAAATGTGTAAATGGTTTTGGGCTGAAGTGGGTAGCACTGTGGGTGGCTTCTACCAAGGTTTTGACTTCTTTATCCCATAATGGATAGAGATTTCCTTTGACTAACCATCTGGAGGGGCGTAAGTGGTGTCCTTGACTCAATCTGTCAGATATTTCTGAAGTGGAATAAGCTGGGATAGGAAGAGTGGGATTAGAAGGGACTGGGGCTCCAACAAGGTCAGGAAATACTTCCCCCAGGGCTGCCCCACTGGCAGCCACACTGCAGCCTGTTTCCTGTAGCTATTAGATCAGCTCCCTTTTGATGTTCCTTACAATGCACCGCTGCCACCTCAGATGTTTCCCGAATGGTTTCTAAAGACACATGAATCTGCTACCAGGCATTCTTTGAGTGGTAAAGAATCCTTTCTCTCTCCAAATAGATGGATGTGCTTGTAACACCAAGTAAGCATATTTAGAATCTGTATAGATAGTCACTGTCTTGTCTTCAGCTAACAGGGAAGTTCAGGTTGGGGCTGTAAATTCAGTTGGGAAGATGTATTTGCTGGTAAATCCTGGGCCTCCACCACTTCTAGACTCTCCTTCACTATCGTGTACCCTGCACGCCAGTCCTCATCCTCAACAAAACTGCTGCCATCAGTTTTGGGGGGGTTGAGGAATGGGGGTTGAAGATAGATTGTCCAGGGAAGGTAGTAATGGAGCATAATTTCTTCTCCATTATGCACTAGCCTGCTTAGTTCCCTATCATCTCTTCTGGAAGAAGAGAGGTCGGGTTAAGTCCCAGGTAAGTTTTGATGTTAAAGTCAGGGGATCCATAAACATAGTGTGAAATGTTAGTAGGGAGATATCTGAAATCCATTTTGTCACCCCTCCTTGGAGGAGCTTGGAGACCCAGTGGGAGGTTCTAACAGTAAGAGAATCTCCCATAGTGAATTTAGTGGCCTCTGGTAAGAGTAAAGATATGGCTGCCATCGCCCTCAAACACGCAGGACCTCCTGCAGCTGTGGAGTCTAATTTCTTCGGTAAATAGGCCACTGGTATAACTGTGGCCCCCAAGGCTGTGTTAACACTACAAAAGCTAACCCTGTCTCTCATGAATATATAAAAGAAAAGCTTTCTGAGAATGTAGCAGGCCCACAGCTGGGGTTTGGAGAAAAATTTTCTTTAATGCCTGAACAACCCATTTTTGTTCTTGTGTACTGAAGTAAATTCCTCCATCAGAAGCAATGCTCTGTGGAATACTATGGCTGTGAATAAAGAATTCTGTGAATTGATGGATGCTAGTCTGGCATGTAAGGAAAGAAAATCAGTATCCACAGTAAATGTCTATTTGACTAAGAGGAGAATCCTGCTACTTCTATGATGGGAAAGGTCCAATGTAATTAATCTGTCATCTAATAGCTGGCTGATCATCTTAGAGATTGGTGGCATATCAGGGACTCCATGTTGGTTCCTGCTGCTATCAGATTGGGCAGTCACCAGTGGTCACAGCCAGGTTAGAATGGTGAGTGGAAGTCCATGGTTCTGAAACTATGCATCACCCCATCCCTGCCAATATGACCACTTTTATCATAAAGCCATTGGGAGGTGACAGGAATGCCTGGAGTAAGACGCTAGCTGGTGTGCACAGGAAAGGTCATCCAGTTGATTGTTAAAATTCTTCTCTGCTGAGGTCACTCTTCAGTAAGTGTTCACATGTGATATAAATATCTTCATGGCATTTTCCATGTAGAGAATAATATCCACATACCTTTTCCCCATATTTCTTTGTCATTAATTTTGTCAGTAATGGTCATTCCAGTCCTAACCTTCTAGCCAAACTTTGACCAACAGCCCAAGCATTAGTACATAAGTGCTGGCCTGGCCAATTCTCTTTTCAAAAGAAGTAAACAACTAGGTGCTATGTTATCTTGTGGCCCCTGAGAGGATTTCCTTTTACCAAGTCTTTCAGGGAAGTGGCTATAGTTAGACAGCTGTACACTTTTGCCTGGGTGCCTGGATATCATACAGAATCATTTGTAAGCCACACCTGAGTCTTCACTTCCTCTGTCAAGTGATCATAGAAACTTCCCATGAAGCCACAGGTGCAGGCTGGGAGAGGGAAGGCTATGTAGGAGGAGTGAAATCCATGTGTATTTGGCTCATTCTTCATGAAATTTACTTGTACCCTCAGGGCCTGATTGGGCCCAGTTACATCTGTCCCTCCTCCATTTGAGAGTGGAGTGCTGCTGTGCCAACCCACCTTTATCACTTGGTGGGTCAGAGCTAGCATAGAAATCATGATGGCACCTGTGTTTGCATGATAACTTGGTTGCCTGTGATTAACCATTCAGTCTCCACTAAGGCTCAATAGTAGAGTAGGGTTATTTCTTAAAAGGGGTTGTATTATCTGCAGAGGATGGCAGAGCTTTGCTCCAACATTTTAAGGGCTTAGAATGTGATTCATCTGCATAGGATATGCCAAATATCTCACACAGAATTCTTCTGTACTGTGGCTTGGGGCAGTTGTCGAGATTTACTTTCCAAACCTTGTTTGAAACAAGCAGCTTTCTGCTCACTTAGAAAATGGAGTGTAATAACACAGACCCAGGAGGAAAATATTGCCTCCATAATCCAAAGAAGACTACTAGGATTTTGCCTCCTCTTTATGATAGGAGGGTCTTGATGCCACAAATTACCCTTCACTGGAGGAATCTCAACATGCCCTGAACCACTGGAACCTTAGAAATTTCACTGTGAGAAAGTTCCTGAATTGAGAAGACCACCCATGGTTGATGCTTCAATGCAAATTTTTGGTGTTCCAAGGGAGACAACAAAATGGGTAAAGAAATTATTACTCAAAATTTAAGACCAGGACAATTTAAATTACCTTCTAGTGATATTAATAGCTACCTCTGCTCATCGTACTCTGCACATCATATTCCTTACTCCATCTTTCTGCCCAGTTTTACAGTGACGCCTCTTTTATCTATGTTATATTTTCTTTAGTTATTTTTTACCAGGAAATTCTGTGGAAGTACAATAATTGATTAATGGCTCTACCAAAACTAAATCCTTTGCTTTCTATCTTTCAGTCTTCACCCATGTAAGGCTACACTTAAAGAAAAACAAAGAAACAAAAAACCTCTTGACTGTGGCAATAGTTAGATATCCCTATTCAGTTAGCAAATCTAAATTTTACAAATTAAATAAATTGAATATTTTTTTCTGGTGAATACTCACTGCCAACTCTTTATCCTTAATAGGAAAACCTGTTATGTTTATGAATATCACCATGTGGAATAAATTTCATGACCTAGCTTTTCACACCACCTGAGATCTCACCTGTGCTTTCCTCCCTGGTGTCATCTAGGTCCTTTCTGCTTCTCTGTTTAAAGGCCACTCACATTTATAAATTTTTATTTCTCAAATCATGAAGTATCTGTGATAAGATAGCATAGCTTTGCCAATAGCCAAGGGCCTGTGGATGGTACGTGTCCACATACATCACCGTCACAGACAGGAAGAGTGCAGAGCCCCACCATGGAACTACTGAAACAAGATCTGCATTTTAACCTGGTTGTGAGGAAATTTACAGGGATTGAAATATGGAAAGCACAGATCTAGATCACCTTGTAAAGAAATACTTTGGCTTTGTTTTTCTGTTTTCCTCTACTGACCTTGCCTAGTAAGATTTCTCGCTAGATGCAGCTCATTTGGAAGCTGCCCACATGCCAGAGATTTGAGCTGCAATTTGCAGGAGTAGGACCTCTTTACTTGGGCTTAGCTTCTTCAGGGAATGTAGATATTTGGCATCATTAAAATTAAGTTTTGCCTCGTAACTAGAATCTATAGAGAACTCAAATAAATAATAAGAAAAGAGCAAACAACCTCTATAAGTGGGCAAGCGACTTGAACAGGATCTTCTCCAAAGATGACAGATGAATGGCCAATAAACACATGAAAAAAATGCTCCTCATCTTTAATCATCAGAGAAATGCAAATAAAAACCACTCTGAGGTATCACCTCCCTCCAGTAAGATTAGCCCACCTCACAAAATCCCCAAACTGCAGATGCTGGTATGGGTGTGGAGAGAAGGGAACACTTCCACAGTGCTGGTGGGATAGCAAACTAATACAACCTTTGTGGAAAGAAGTCTGGAAAATCCTCAAAGAACTAACAGTTAACCTTCCATTTGATCCTGCAATCCCATTACTAAGTATCTACCCAAAGAACAAAAATCATTTTACCACAAAGACATTAGCACCAGAATGTTTGTTGAAGCTCATTTCATAATTGCCAAGTAATGGAAGCAACCCAAATGCCCATCAACCCATGAATGGATCAACAAATTGTGGTATATGTATACCATGGAATACTATTCAGCCATTAAAAAAGATGGAGACTTTATATCTTTTACATTTACCTGGGTGAAGTCAAAACACATTCTTCTTAGTAAAGTATTGCAAGAATGGAAAAATAAATATTCAATGTACTCTATACTAATGTGAAATCAATATATATGTATGTATAATATATGTAATAATAAATCAATATATAAATTATATGCTCATAAGAATAATAAAACACAAATATAGTCTAATACAGGGGCAGAAGGAAGATAGAAAGGGAAGGGGGAGGGGACAGGGAGGATGACTGGCAGAAGGAGGAAGGGCATGCGGAGAGATCTCACTTCATGTGCACAATTGCTAGGGTATATAACACTAAATTTTATCTAAATATATTTTTAATTTTATTTGAGTGCATTTTATACTCTCCCTGAGTGAGGGGCTCTTTTACAATTGGAACTTTACCCTGGAAGTGAGAACAATGTCAAATTTTGTACCCTCATATTAATTTGAAACTAAAAAAGACTAATAAAAAAATCAAGTTTTGATGAGCTCAAAGAGACCATAATGATCAGTGCACTACAGAACATCAAATTTTGTATATAAAATGAAATTTGTAAAAAACGTCAGAAGTGGTCAGGAATGGTGTCTCCTGTCTGGTATCTTAGCACTTTTGGAGGCCAAAGTGGTAGGATTTCTTGAGCCAAGGAGTTTGAGACTACAATGATCTATGATGGTACCCCTGCACTCCAGCCTGGGAGACAGAGTGAGAAAACAAAACAAACAAACAAAATGTGTCACCTGTTGTGGGAAATAGTGGCATAAAGTGTAATTTCAGTTGTTAAAACCAGAACTGCCTAGAGTGGCTTAATGTTTATAATTCTGAAGGCTATAATACCCTGTAGAATATTCTGGATCTCTGATAATCATCTAAATCCACAATGCCCAGTTGGAGATTTTCACTTAGTCCTACAGGAATCCTACAGCACTCAGGGAAATTTCAGTTCTCCACGCCTTCCTCTCCTGGCGAAACCATAGAAATATAATTGGTTGACCCTTATGTTGAGATTGAGAACTGAAGCCTCCAAAATCAATTAGATTGCAAAGAATCGCTATCCATGTTACTGTCCTTCCTGTGCTAATTCTGTATTTATTTCTGCTTTAGAAAGCCTAACACTTTTAAAGGCTCTCCCTAATTTCTTACAAGTTATTGGTAAGAGAAAAGTTATTTCATAACATGTAATTTTATAAAAAGAAACTTTAAAGTGCTTTCTAATTTATAATAATTTTAGATTTGGTTTACAGGTTGCCAAATATGCCAGGGGCAAATGGAACAACAATAAAAAAAAGTGTTAACGATCTTCCTATTTTATTTTCAAGACTAAAATCTGGGTAAGCAAAATAGCTGAAAAATGAATTGTTACCTTTAAAGATGGCTTAAAATCTGGATTCTCAACTATAATAAGTTTATAAGTTCTGCTTCACTAGACTATTAAATGCTTTAAAAATGGGTTTAATTATTCAAATCATAATGATTGTTATATAAGAAATCTTTCCGATGATTTTGATTTAAGGATTAATTCTATGTAATTGCATCCTCTGATTAATACTTTTGTGGTCTATTTATTAAAGAATAACTCCTTTATACCTTCACCACTTCTGACAATAATTTCCTTGATTATCTTTTATATGGCACAAAAACATATGTTATTAAATGTACATAAATACATATTTATTTTATTGAGTATTTTATATATGAAGGATAACATATATTTAATATATAAATATGTATCCTTCAGAAATATGCAGAAAACGTAATTATCCTACCCTTTCCTGTATTCATGATTCATGAAGTACTCACATACAAATTGAATTTGAATATTTTAAAGTATTTTTTATTTGGTATTACATGGAAAGCAATCTACTAAACAAGTGAAATATTGCCATTTGTTCTTTATACTGTCTATATCAGTATCAGGTCTGTTAGAGAATAAAATACTCTCATTTATAAATAAATAAAATAAAATAAAATAATTTTATTAAATAAATAAAAATATTTATTTTTAATAAATTAAAAATATATTTAGATAGAATTTAGTTTTAATGCTGAAATAACAAATATAATGCCTTATTTGAATGTGAAATAATTTTCAGATAGTGAAATGTATTCATGAACAATAAAAAATTTATAAAACAAAATTTCAAATCAAAGTCTCTTCATCTTACACAAATTCCTTAGGAAAAAGAACTTGAATTTTTAATCAGAAAAAAAGAGATTTTCGGAAAAGACAACTATTAATGAATGCCAGGGTTAATTCACACATTCACCCTAGACCTTTGAACCTTGCCTTTATTCTGCCCTTACGCATCCTTGATACGTCCTCCCCCTCACTTTTCTGGCTTGTCTTTTCTGAACTTGCCCATCTGTGATTTTGTTATTTTTTGCCTTTTTTTCTTCTTTCTTCTTGTTTTGTTTTCTCAATTTCCCTTTCCATTTTTTCTGTCCCTTTTCTTCCCCAGATGTGTTCCTCTCCTCTTCTCTCATTTGTTGATACTTCTTTTTGAAAACATTTCCTTAAAATGTTCTACAGGAGAAAAAAATTACATTAGTCTGTAAGTAGTAGATAAATGCCCACTTTTCAGAGTAGTCTAATATCATGCCCCTTGCTGTTGTGCAATATTTCCCGTTCATTTCTCATTATTGTCTGACATATTCTATTACATATAAGAAGCTGCTCTCACTAAAGCCGCTAGAAATCTATCCCCGTGATCTCTGTTCACGACTTGTCCTACAAAGCATTTGTTTTGGCATTTGGCGATGTACTTTGTCATTCGTACTATCTTTCCCCACTTCTTGTCCACAACACTCAGCTTTCTAGTTCCCCTCCTAATTCTTCCCTTGCTCACTCTACTAAGTATCCTTTTCTCATCTCTCCCTTGTCTCTGTTGGAACATGCAGGACTTGGGTTGCAAAAGGAAATGAGTTTATTGAATGGGAATTGGTTCTAAGATAAAAATGGTAGGGAAGTTTGGGGAATCAGCTAGGGGAAAAATATGGCAGGAAAAGAAGGAAGCAAAGCAGCCACTCTACAGCCCAAATCATGTCCCAACACTAGCTTCATGAACGCCTATGACTGCTCTGAACCTCCAATGACACAGATCATATTATCAGTGCCACTACTGTATGCAGAAAGCATGTGCTGGAATCTTGATATTTTTGCCTTTGTTGCCTTTGCACTACTTTTTTTTCCATGTACATTTGTCTCCATCTGTTTGTATTCAAATTTAGGTTGGGTTGGTTTTATTGGAGGAATGCAGGTCAAATCTTCTGCCTACACCAACACTCTCATGGCTAAAAAGGGGGAACAGGTGTCACACATCTAGAACATCTATCTGCTTCATATCCTCTTTAATATAACTTCCTCAAATATTATCCTTGTGGTTATTCTCTTTTCTTGTGTACTCTTCAATGCATAAGTCATCCATAAATATGCCCTCACCTATACCAAAGACTCTTAAGTCATTATCTCTAGTAAAATTATATTGGTACGTACCTTCATGTTCACAATGCGCTCCAACTACAAACTTGTTCATTCATCTCAGTTCTCAGTCTCAATTTTGACTGAAAATCTATATAATAAATAGAGTTACTCCTTTTGCCCTTACTGACTTCTCCTTTGATATCAAATATATTCCTGACTCACAGTGAATGCTTTTGCGTCTTTTTCTTCATTCTTCTCAACACTGTATTAAACATGGACTTCAGTGCATTTTAAACAGGTACTTTAATGCTTTTTAATCAACTGAGGAGTATTTTTTAAAAAAATTATTTGTATTTTTAGAACAGAAATAATTACATTTGTTTTGATTGTATTTCTCTAGAATAATTTCCAGTTATTGCAGTAATATCAAATGAAATTAATAGAGTATTGTAGTAAAAGAATGGTTTTATGTCAACATCCCTCCCATAGTATTCAACTTGTAAGTTCTAGTGAATGTTCCTGTACATGGATTTTATTTCATTCCATCTCATTTCATTTCAAGGGAAGTGCAATGAGGACATGGAAAAAGAAAATGCAACATTCCTGACACAGTTTGTTCTCACAGGACTTACGCATCAATCCGAGTGGAAGATCCCCTTGTTCCTGGTGTTATTGGTGATATATCTCATGACCATGGTCGGGAACCTTGGTCTGATTGCGCTCATCTGGAATGACTCTCACCTTCACATCCCTATGTACTTATTCCTTGGGAGTTTAGCCTTTGTGGATGCTTGGATATCTTCCACAGTGACCCCCAAGATGCTGATCAACTTCCTAGCTGAGAGTAAGGTGATATCTCTCTCTGAGTGCATGATACAATTTCTTTCCTTTGCATTTGGTGGAACTACAGAATGTTTTCTCTTGGCAGCAATGGCGTATGATCGCTATGTAGCCATATGCAAACCTTTAGTCTATCCAGTGATCATGAACAATGCTCTGTGCACCCGGCTATTAGTCTTGTGTTTTGTAGGTGGCTTTTTTCATGCCTTAATTCATGATGTTCTTATATTCAGATTGACCTTCTGTAACACCAACATAATACATCATTTTTACTGTGACATTATCCCACTTTTTATGATATCCTGTACTGACCCTTCTATTAATTTTCTAATGGTTTTTATTTTGTCTGGGTCAATACAGGTTTTCAGCATTATTACTGTTCTTAGCTCTTACACATTTGCTCTCATTACAATCTTAAAAAAGAAGTCTGTTAAAGGCATAAAGAAAGCCTTCTCCACCTGTGGGGCTCATCTCTTGTCTGTGTCTTTATACTACGGCCCTCTGCTCTTCATGTATGTGCGCTCTGCAACTCCAGAAACAGAGGATCAAGACATGATGGACTCTCTATTTTATACTGTCCTAATTCCTCTGTTAAATCCAATTATCTACAGCCTGAGAAATAAGCAAGTTATAGATTCACTCTCAAAAATGTTAAAAAGAAATGTTTAGTTCTCATACTAATATCTGCTCTCATTTTAGTAAAAAAAAAAAAAGTACAAAATTTTGAAGGTCACATGTGGCTGTGTTTTGCTAAGTGTTCAAAGCTTTTTATAGTTACAATTTTCTTAGTATTTTGATGACTTAAAGTTTTGTACCTAATAAACTCCTTAAGATATATATATATATATATATATATATATATATATGATTCAAAAGCATACAGGGATTTTAACCAAGTTTTCATGTCACATTAGAATAATTGAAGCAGAAGCAAATAAAAATATTTAACAGGGTTAAATGAACCTGGAGATTCATATCACATTAACTGCATTGTGGTTGAGCAGTTGAAAGCCCAGGAAATCAGCTAACCTCAAAAGGGCAGAAGAATTTGAAAGGTCTTATACTATAGTAAATTGGGAAATGGCGAATTTCACTTTTTACAGGAATTAGCTCAAGTCTGGGAATGCAATCAGTGAAAAAAAGAAGTGAGTTAAAACTGTGAAGGCAGGGCCAAACTCTAACAAGATGCTCTTAGGTCCTTCTGTTTCTATCAGTCATGAGAACAGGTAAATGGCTGCTCTCTGTTTATGATGCCTTCAAAGATTTTTTTCCCAGTTGTATTTGTATGATACCGGGGAATGGGGAAAGATTCACTAATGCAGAAAGCTAACAGATTAGATTGAAGGATTAGTGTGAGTGTCAGGTCAAAAAGATTAGATTGAAGTTACCGTGAGTGTCAGGACAAAAAGAAAAGTGACAGACTGGAAAATAGATGGTCTGAATCTTCCAGGAATTAGAAAAAAATGGAAGTAGTAAGAAAAGGAAATCAGTAATGTTAAATATTTTAATAATTATTGGATGTGTTACTGTTAACAAGTGGCTTTAAATGCAAAGACCAAATAACATTAAGAGGATATGGTCTTACAATGTGCAGTGGGTAAGCTAGATAGCATATCTCAATGAGCAAGAGTCTGGATATTTTGTGACTGAAAAGTCCTTTAATTTTAGCTTTCCTTGCAATACTTTCTCTTTAAGACATTCTCCCTCTCTCAACAATAAAATTCCCTCTATATTCCTACTGACACCACCCAGGTCCTTACCCTAAAACCACTCATCTGCTCATCTATTTTGCAAAACTCTAGTTACTATCCCCCCTCCATCCTTTATACTCTCTTTTTACCTAGATACTGCTGCCAAATGATTATTCCTAAACCAAAGTCTGATTAAATAATATCCTGGTTCAATAGCTTTTTAGTGTATTGTCGTTACTATAAGATTATATGACTACACAGCATATACATACATACGGATGTTTATTTGTTCCCATGAATGTACAGATTTATGATGTGCAGATGTGTGACACTATACACATATATAGTACATGACATATAGGTGGTTCCCAGGTTGCACACACCCAACTTACAGTATTCCATACTTATGAACAGGCTCCCAAGGTTCCCATAAGGATAGTTTATAATGAACTTGTTTCTTCCACCCATATAGACAAATGCCCATGACATAAGTGGTTTGTTGGTGCAGCACTTTTACACTAACAGCTGGCCTATTGTAATGTAGTCACCTAAGCATAGCATCACTTTTGTCTTTTATTCAATTTCATGGGTCTGTTTACCTTTGTGACCATGCCTCTGAAGTGAAAGTCCACTGCCAAGTCCAGGAGAGCCTGGAGTGAATAGAAAGGTGATCACCCTGGAAATGAAAGTAGAAATAATTAAGTGCTCAGAGAAAGGCCAGATGGCATCATTCACTAAGAAGGCTTGGGCTTCAGTTGCTGGAACAATTATAAAGGGTAAAATAAGAATAATAGAAAGACAATGTTCCAATAAAAGTATCAATTATTACTATGGAGTGTAGTTCATTATTGAAATGGAATGGTAAAAATTTTTTATTTGGTTAGAATATCAAAATAAGCAGAACATTCCTATTAGCCTGGGAATTAAAAGAAAGCGTATAATAGTTTTCATAACATTATTACAATACAAGGGTATAATTTCTAAGTGTTATTATTATTGTTAAAGTATTACACTGTATTATTATCACCACATATTAGCCACGATAGAAATACTATTATTATTATTGTATTTCCCCATTCATCAGAGTTTCATGTTATACATAAACCTGACTGAAAGATTCTTGGGAACATACCTCATCTGTAACCTGGGGACTGCCTGTAAATATGAAATGATCTATCATATCTTATATATAACATATTCTCAATTTCTATTTACTCATCATGAATTATTTGAGGTCCTTTCCAAACATTACTTGCTTTGACTCTGCAGATCCCTCCTCTATAATTCTCCTAATGGAACTTGTGTTATAGTCAAAATACAAGTATTCATTTTGGCTGCTCTGTACTCTTTCAGGTGCTTGCTTTTGGTCATTCAGTTCTTTCCATAGAGAAGCCTACACTTCTCCAACTCCCCTCTAAACCATGAACAACTGACATGATATTTTTCTTTAAGGTGTATTCGAAATGTTATCCCTTCCATGAAGCTTTTCAAAATTGACTGGAAGAGGATGGGAATGCTCATTTGAGACAATTAGCAATTTATTTATGTTCCTTCAGTTGCATTGGTCCTCTATGTTAATTTTCATCTTAAATCTCTTTAGATTACAGATCTGAAGTCCTACTATTTATCTTTTTGCAATGGGGAGCACAGTGACTTAAACATATGAGGCCCAAAATAAGTACTTGTGAAATAGTTATGAAATCAGATATACTTTACAGCACAAATGCATAGAATATGGAAGGGATGCATCACTTTTTTCATGGGGAAATGAGTCCATAGAGATGAATGGACCTGGGTTGGCTGCTGCATGTCAACTCACCTTCATTTTCTTCCATGAAAAAGGACAGCATTATACACTTAAAGTGAATATTTTTGCTCTTATTACTAGGATTGGCTCTTTGTACAGACTATGGTAAAATGTCATAGAAATAGTATTCATTCTTAAGGATTAAAAGACACAAAACATATAAATATTTTTTTAAAAATGCATTATTTTGTATTAGCAGGGGTCCATTCACAAGATTAGACTAGATCATTTGACCTCTTTTTGTTCTTCAAAGAGAGACCTCAGGAAACACAATGAACCATAGTCCCACTGCTTTTACTTTTTCTCCCCAGAAAATCCATGTTATTGCATGTGCCTATAGTTTGTTGATTTTTATTGATATATAATATTCCCATTGTACTGATGATTTTCTATCAATTATCTAGATTTTTATTTGTTTATTCACTGTTATAACACAAAGACTAGTTGGGGATATAAATATATGGCGTCTACTTCATTTGCCGTTTTAAGGGTCCTTTCCCCTGGTTTGTTTTTTCCTAGAATGAGAGAGTAGATATCAAACCATGAGTATGTGGGCAGACATACATTACCTGTCAAGTCATACCTTAGGCTGAGTGAGTATGGAACAGGTAATTGGGGGCTCTCAAGAACTCAGACTTATTCTGCAGCCTTGTCTTGTACATTTATATTAAAAAATATCTCTCCGGTGTGTCCTTGAATACATTCCCAATTACTTTATGCCTTCCAGAAATTCATTAAAATCACTGGTCTAGGCCAGGTGCTGTGACTCATGCTATAACACTAGTTAGCACTCTGGGAGGCCACGGCAGATAGACTGCTTGAACTCAGGAGTCAGAGACCAGCTTGAGCAAGAACAAGACCCCACCTCTACTACAATACAAAAAGTAGCAGGTGGCGCACACCTGTAAGCCCCAGCTACTCTGGACTCTGAGGCAAAAAAATTGCTTGAGCCCAAGAGTTTGAGGTTGCTATGAAGCTGAGGAAATCTACCCAGTGTGATGGAGTGAAACTGTGTCACTAGTCCATTGATGTGACCTTCATTCTCACTTCTGTTATAGTTTTCTTTTTGTACACTATTTTTGTCTGCAGTGGGATGTTGGGAAATAGATGACATATACACCTGGGAAAAGCTCTTATTTTGGACAAGATGCTCTTCTGATCCTTTTAAAAAGAAACTGAAATATATATATATATATTTACCTGTAAATAATAATAATTTCATACATTTTCCTAGAACATTGCTCATGTTGGATTGAAAGACCTTCTTGACAACATTGAAGTACTCTTTGTTATGAAGGTATAGTCATTACTTAACTTTGACATTTTAAAAAATTTCATATATAGATATATATAAGAAATATATATAAATATGTATATATATACACTTTTTCTCATCATCTTACAATGTCTTCTACTGTTCATGAGATTGATGATAAAATTATACTAGACTTTGTTCAAAGAAATAACATAATTAGAATTTAGATAAAAATAAAACTGCAACCAAAACTGCAATCACAACTAAAACAGCATTGTAAATCTGCAATCAAAACTACAATAGCATTGTTCAGAGTCTAGGTGTAGACTTTCCACCCTCTGGTTTGTGTTTTCTTCCCTGTTTTGACTGTTAAATGTAGAATTCAACAAGATGTCTGTTTCAGAGGATGAAGTATTATGGATTTTTAAGACTTTTTCTTGGAAACTATTATTGCCTGTGATGATAGCCAATGAAAACTCTATTGCCTCATTTCACTAGGATTAACAGGAGTGACCTATATTTATTAGCATCTGGATCAGTCTTTGGCATGTTCTAAAAAAACAAATTCCACATATACGTTGTGCAATTGCTGTAATAATAGGATGTTTCCCTCTTCTGAGAAAGTACCTTTTAAATGAAGCTTATTTGAGGGCAATAGCTAACAGTCACAGGATAACATCCCCTTTTATCCCTCAAGGGAGTTTGCACAGCTGCTTAGACCTGTTGTAGAGACTTCTGAGTCTCACTCCAAATTAGGTTTTTGGCTCATTGCTAAATGGGCCAGAGTAATACATCCTAATAAGGAGTATGTTGTCTCCAAAATCTCAACAGTCCATTAGGCTTTGTTGCTTCTTTCTAGCTTGTAGGAGGTGCAACATGCAACAATTTATCTTTCATCTTAACAGGATTAGCTCTATATGACCTATACCAATGGACTTGTAGAATTTCACTAAGACAGAAAGCCTTTGAGTTTTGTTAAATTTATTTCCAACTCTCTGGCATGTAAGTATCTTACCAATATATATTGGGTAGTTGTTACTTCTGACTCACTGGGAAAACCATAATAATATCTTAAGTAATCAGCCCAGTGTAATCTGTGTATCACTAGTGTGATGTTTTGCAGTAAAGAAAGGCAATCAAGGTCATGGATATTTGCAAATCATAGAACTGATAAAAAAAAAAAGGGTTATATCCAGGATATATAAAGCTTCTGAATTAATAAAAAGAAATTTAATAACTGAATTAAAAATAGGCAAAAGATTTAAACAGGCACTTCTCCAAAAATGAGATACAGTACACACATGTCAAATAAGCATGCTGGATATTAGTCACTAGGGAAATGCAAATTAAACCTTCAGTGAGACGCTATGACACAACTATTTAAATGAATAATATTGAAAAGATTATCCATGCTGGTAATTGTAATGCAGACCTTTGGTAGTAAAAAAATAAGCAACAATGCAAGTTTGGAGATAATTACCTAAAATTTAAGGAAGCAGTCATTTTAAGCCAAATTTTGGTGAAGATAATAGTGATGAGAGAAAAATCGAAACTCTGTAAAATAATTTAAAGAGGTTTATTCTGAGTTGAATGCGTATGACGTCAGCTCAGGGAACATGTTTTCAAGACATCTTGAGAAAATGCATCTGAGCTGGCTGCTAAGTTACAGATTGGTTTTATACATTTATGGACACAAGAATTAAAGGTAAAACTACAAACCAATAAGTGGAAAGTAAATATTAGTTCAGCTGAAAAAGCAGAACATCTTGAAATCGAGGCTTACATGACTTAGGTAGGTTTTCGAGATTCTTTACTTGGCAACTGGTTGAAAGAGGTAAGCTTTGTCTAAAGATCTGTGGTCAGTAGAAAGGAATGTTTGAGTTAAGATAGGGATCTGCTAGAATGCTTGTGTCAAGACAAGGGGGATCTTCACTGTCATGTGATGCTATGACAGAATCAGGTTGGAAAATAAGCTACATCACATTGAATGAAGAAAAAATCATTTAGTAGATTTTATCATTAGTAGGCATAACTTAGCAGGCCTCTTAGAAAGGAATTTAGGCAAGAGGAATAAGTGTAAAGGTCAGAGTTCAGTCTTCAGTAGTTATCTTGGTACATCATATTTTTAAACCATTTTTCTCAAGAATATTCATAGTACCTGTGCTTTTATATATACTATTTTTCTATATGTATTTCTTTTTCACTAATAAAATTCTAAGGAAACCAGATCATTGATTAATGAATCTAACCAAACAATATGCTCTTTGATTTGCCCCAACTTGCCACTGGAGATTAAAAATAAAAAAATTAATATGTAAGTAGTTACACGCCACTAGTTAGATATAAAATCTAAATGGCAAAAATCTTAAATGAATTATATTTTTATGAATAAATTCCCATTGATCAATTCCTATCTTAATGCTCAAAGGGAAAATCTGAACATACCATTTCATGATCCAGCCACAATTTTCCTCTAAATTGCACCAAAGAACAAAGTTCCTGACCCATCCCCCAAGCCCTGTGCAATCCCACTCATACTTTCTCCCTGGCTTCATCTGGCTCCTTCCTGTTTCTCACATGGGTTTCAAAGATATTTACTGTCTTTGTCTTTTGTTTCTCCCGTGATCTGGATTCCCTGGTAATCCAGGCCCTCCAGTGCTGAAGATCCTGGGGAAGGTGAATGTAGACAGGGGGCACCTTGTTAGAGAGGAAGACTCCTGAGCTCCAGCCCAGAACTACTGAAAAGGGATCTGTGTCTTCAGAAGGTCTCCAAGACCTTCATAGGCATTGAAGTTTGGAAAGGACAGATCTAGCCTGCCTCCCCACAGAAGTCCTTTGTCTTTTACTCCTTTGCTCTTCCCTCTGACTTTGCCTAGAAAGATTTCATCTTAATGTTGGGGAGCTAGGTATTCATCTAGGTTGAGAGCTGTAGTTTTCATGGAGAGGAGCACTTTCCTTGGGGCTGCCTTCTGAAGAGAACATAGACCTTTGGTTTCATTGACATCATGTTTTCATTAGCTCAGATAACACCACACAAATCAAAGCACTCAGAGCAATGAATTTTATATATAAACTACAATGCACACAAACATGTCAAAGGTGTCACCTGTGGTGGAAAACAGTGGGATAAAATATGCTTTCAGTAGTTAAAACTACAATGGTCTATATGACTTGGAGTTTATGATTCCAGAACCTGTAATGCCTGTGGGACTATTTGAACTTCTAGCGCACGTCCAATCCTATAATGCCCAGTAGAGACACTACTTTGTCCTGAAGGGAATACTCATGCTCTTTGGGGGCAATTTAACTTTCCCACTTTTTATAACTTCAGAAAAATAATACAGTTGTATAATTGGTTGAATCTTATTTTCGAGACAAATTTATATACACATTTCCTTAGCTTGGGAAATGAAGACTCTGAAATGAATCTGTGTGCCCAGAATTGCTACCCAGGACTTTGTCATTTCTATGCCATAATGCTATTTATTTCTACTTTAGAAAGGCTAAATTGTTAAAGATTTTCCACAATTTCCTTAAACATGTAAGAGAGAAATGACTTCTATAATATTTATTATTTTATATGCAGAAAGCTAAAATTTTTATTTCATTTATAATAATTTAAGAATGAATTTTATAAGAAATATTAAAGCAGGTGTAAATGAAAACATATTAGTGAATTATTTGTGTTCTTTAGTTTTATAATTAAAGTCTGGACAAGCACAATGACTGTTAGACTGATCTGTTCCATTCAATGATGTTTTATTATCCTGTTAATTTAATTATACTGACTTTATAGGGTAAGTATTGGTGACTCACAATATTAATTACGAACTGAGTTTAAAGATTTAATTACTATGATTATTATGTATTTTTGTTGAATCTATTAATAATAGAAAGACCCACTCTAATTAAATCTGTGTTCTTATTAAAACTTTAAGATATCATAAAATACTAAGCTCATCTATCTTTTAACTCATTTCTGAAAATAATCTAATTAGGTATTTTATATACATTTAAAAGGTACCCATACATAAGCAGAATTTGACATTTTCAATTATTTTGTTATATCAGATTGCATGTTATATCAGATTGTTATTCTCTTTTAAGTTAAGTACATCTAACCATTGGAATTATTGTGTTGGCCATTTATACAGCCATTTTCAGGTTGTGGTCCTGGCTCAATATTATTCTGCTAAAAAAAATTGTTGGAGAAGAAAGTGCTGTTGAGTAAAGCCAGCAGAATTCCTAGAATAAGTAACTTCTAATCACTCTAATAAAAAAGGTAAGGCAAGCTTTAAATAAGGAAAGAACTTTCAGACACTGCCAGTATATTTTAAACAACACAAAATTTTTAACTAAGTTTAAAAATATGATCTCTTTTTTATATAAAAAAATTTGCATAGGAAACTAAAATTTAATTTTGAGTAACAGTAGATGCCCAGAATTCACATCCTTTAACAAATTCTGGGATTAAGACACATCTTAAGCCTCTGAGCCTTACTTCTCATTCCTTTTCAGCCTTTCTCTCATCCCGCCTCTCTCTTCTTTGGCATGTCCTCCCTATACTTACTCATATGGCATTCTTGTTCTTTATTTCTTTTCTTTTCTTCTCATTTTACCAGCCAGATTTCCCTTCTACTTTGCTGTCCCCTTTCTTTCTTTCCCTGCCCTACTGTCTTCTCCTGACTTCTGAAACTTTTTGTGAAGAAGTCTTACCAGAACGTAGTTTACATCTGTCTATAAGGGGAAGACAAATGCTAACTCCGCTCCATATTACTGGGCGTGTTCTATTTCAGTCCCCTCATTCTGGTGCCACTTGTTTCCCATCCATTTCTTGTTACTCTTTGACACAAATGGAAACTCCTCTCACTAACGCCACTAAAAGTCTCTTATTTCTACACTCAGTGATCTCTATTCGCTCCTTGTCTTGCTGGAGCATTTATTTTGGCATTTGTTCATACACTTCACTTCGTCCTCTTTGAGTATCTTCCCTGCCGTTGCATCTCTGGCACTCATCCTCCCATGTTTCCTCCTGCTTCTCTGATCATTCTGCTCGGTATCTTACTCTGCTCTCTCCCTGTCTCTCTCTTGTTTGAGCCCACTCTCTCTCTTGCTATGTTTTTATTAAATGGATATTGACTCTAACATAGAAACACTGGGTAAGTTGGAAGAATCAGCTGTAAAAGTGGATAGGAACAGCCAGTCAACAGCCAAAATCCTTTCCCAACCCCAGTTCAATGAAAGAATTGTTTTATTGTTGACCTCTCCAGGACCACATCTCACACTGTCAGTTCCAGTGTTTCCCATTCTCCAAGTTGCAAATCTATGGTGGTGGATTTCACTGGCCAAACCTGGATCAAGTCTCCTCACTCCAGGTGCAAAATGGATGGATAGCTCTAGAGTGGGTGGTATTCTGTGCTGGCCATCAAGATTCATGTAGTAGAAAAGGGACATGGGTTTGGCTTTCCAATAAATGGCATATGTTTAATATGAATTTTTTTTTTCTGTTCCTCTTTTACTTTCGGCTCAACTTCTCCAATGCACAGGGGACCTGTAACTATGCCTTAATCTACCTCAATGACTCCTATGTCATTATTATTTTTTTTATTAAGCTCTGGTAAAGTCATACTCCTAAGTACATCTCATTTGAATGGTTAGAGGATGTTCCTTCCACATATCTGCCAGTGAATCTGTGTTCTTAACCTCATTTTGAATCACTAAATGACTGTTCTGAATTTCTTTCTATGACCATCCTCCTGCTGCCATGGAATCCTGCTGACTACATTTTGATTTATTTTGCATTTATTTGTTTGTCCTCTTCATCATTCCCAATGTCTCATCAGACATTCCCAGGTGCTTCACATCATCTGAAACACCTGAATTTTTTTTTTAGACACATACTCCTAAACCTTATTCTCAAACTGCTGAATCTATCTATAGTAATTCCTCATATTATTTAATTTGGCAAGAAATCACCTCATATAATTCTGATATATATTCTGGATTGATATCTCTGGATATTGGAAACTGCTTTTAGACTAGGGTCTACAGCTCCAGTTTATCTTTTTCGCAGCTGATTTTTTGTGAAGCCAATTACTTAATTTAAAAGAAATCTCAAAAGCCATTCTCTATCATAATAGTTTTCCATTCATGTCAATTGCTTGAAGAATAAATTTCAAGGTCTTTCACAAGTCCTCAAAGTTATTTTTATTCCTGGTCTTAACAGGGATTTTTTTCTATTGACTTTAGATCCATGCTTCAGAAGTAGGATTTTTCAACACACTCAATAGTGTCCATATAAATTTATCATACACTTAGAATTCTTCTATTTTTTTGCCTAAATCCATTTATTCATGTAATTTTATGGATGTAAATAACTGCATTTTATTATTCTGCCAACTTCTATAATACTTATGTAGTGAAATAAATAAAGGAAAGAGGGCATTCTGATAAGTGAATGGGTTTATATCAACTCCTCTCCACTGGTATTCACATTTCAAGCCTTTAGTGACTGTTCTTTCGCCTTTATTTCATTGCAGGAACATGCAATGAGGGCATGGAAAAGGAAAATGCAACACTGTTAACACAGTTTGTTCTCACAGGATTTGCATATCAATCAGAGTGGAAAATCCACTTCTTCCTGGCGTTCTTGGTGATGTACCTCATTACCATCGTGGGGAACCTTGGTCTGATTGCTGTCATCTGGAATGACCCTCACCTTCACATCCCCATGTATTTATTCCTTGGAAGTTTAGCCTTTGTGGATGCTTCATTATCTTCCACAGTGACCCCCAAGATTCTGGTCAACTTCTTATCCACTAGTCAGGTGATGTCTTTCTCCGAGTGCATGATGCAGTTCTTTTCCTTTGGAGTCAGTGCAACCACGGAATGTTTCCTCTTGGCAGCAATGGCATATGATCGCTATGTAGCCATATGCAAACCTTTACTCTACCCAGTGATCATGACCAATAGACTCTGCATCCGGCTATTAGTCTTGTCATTTGTAGGTGGCTTTCTTCATGCCTTAATTCATGAAGCATTACTGTCCAGATTAACCTTCTGTCATTCCAATATAATACATCACTTTTACTGTGATATTATCCCATTGTTAAAGATTTCCTGTACTGATCCATCTATTAATTATCTAATGCTTTTTATTTTCTCTGGTTCAATACAGGTATTCACCATTATGATTGTTCTTATCTCTTATACATTTGTTCTCTTTACAATCTTAAAAAGGAAGTCTGTTGAAGGCATAAGGAAAGCCTTCTCCACCTGTGGAGCTCATCTCCTATCTGTGTCTTTATATTATGGCCCTCTACTCCTCATGTATGTGCGCCCTCCATCACCACAAGCTGCTGATCAAGATATGATGGAGTCTGTGTTTTACACTGTCATAATTCCCTTGTTAAATCCAGTTATCTATAGTCTGAGAAATAAACAAGTCATAAATTCATTGAAAAAATCATTAAAGTTAAATGTTTAGGTCTCATATTAGCATGTATGCTTTTTTCATTAAAAGTCACAAAAATTACACAGGTTAGTTGTGGATGTGTATTGATAGAGGAATTTTTTTTGCAATTACTATTATTCTAATTTATTAATGACTTAAGTTGTTAGTACTTAATAAGTTCCTTAAATATTTATCTATTTTCAAAAGCATACAAAGACATTTAATGAAGAGTTCATAGTATTCCAGAGTAATTAGAGCAGAAAATAAATAAATAACCTTTTACAGACTGTAAAAGGAGATTCATATCACATTTACTCTATAGAGAGGACAGGTGACAAACCTGTGTTGGTTGAACTCAATCAAATCTCCTAAATTCAGCTAGCTATCAAAATGCCATTTATTCTACATCACTGGGAAATAGTTTATTTCTCTTTTCATTGAGATTACTTTCACATATTATACAGAGAAAATGAGAGATGAGAGAATGAGAAATAAGTGAGAAGAAAATTAAAACTGTAGGGCAGGAATAAACTATGAGAAGATGCCCACCGTTCACTGAGCTTCTATGAGCAGTTGCCTCTCGTGACTGGGATGGGATCCCTTCTAAGAATGTTTCTAGCTATATCTTCATGTTCTTTGGCAATCTGAAAATCTTCACTAGTTCAGAAAGCTAACAGATTAGATTAAAGAATTAATTTAGCTAGAATGATGTAAAAAGAGAAAGAAGTCTCAGAACAGCAATAAAATAGACTCAATCTTCCCAGGATTAAAAAAGAATGAAACTAGCAAGATAGAGAAAGCAGTGATATCTAAAGGTTTTTGCAACGTGTCTTTGAAGGTGAGGGACTTAAGTTCATATTACAAAAGTGTAGATGATGCTCTGGTGACATGATGTCATAGTGAATAGTGGGTGCTGGAAAAGGCATGAACAAGAGTTTGGATGTTTTGTTCCTGAAATGTCTTCGATTGTTAGCTTTTCTCACCCTTGATTCTCTCTTTCTATGTAGTGAGCAATCCATCTTTATGACTTAAATCCCTGACATAATGATGATGCTTAAATGAGGGCAACTTCCCTCTCCTTACTCCTGACATAATGATGATGACAGATGATGCTTAAATCCCTGACATAAAATGGCATAGTATTTGCACTTAACCTATGCATATCCTCTAGTATATTTCAAATCATATGTGGATTAGTTATAATGCCTAATACAATTTAAATGGTATGTAAATAGTTGTTATACTGTATTATTAGTAGAATAATTACCATAAAATATGTATCTTTTCAGTACAGATGCACTTTTTTTCTTGAATAATTTTAATCTAATCATTTGGGCCAAATATAAGTATTATACAAGGCCAATTTTGACATAAGAGGAATGAATAGACCGGTGCATATTTCGAGTAAGTTAATGTAATCAGGAAATGTATCATGGAAGTAGATACATTTGACATCTTGAAGAAAAAAATGCCATTCCAATTGCAAATGACAATGAGTGCACTCAGGGGAAGGGGGTTTCCTGTAGAGGGACTGATATGAGAAAAAGCATATAACTGAGAGACTAAGGCGTGCTCAGAAGTGTCTCAGTAACTAATTTTGGCTGCAAGCACAGTTTCTGTTGGGAGAACTATAGAGGTGGAGATTCCAGAGTTAAAACCAAGATTTCACTGCAAAGGAAGCCAAATGGCAGCGTGAACAAATGCAGGGTGACAAAGATGTATATGTATATAGTCAGTCCTCCATATCAGTGGCTTCTGCATTTGTGGACTAAACCAACTGTGGATTAAAAAGAAAAAAATGCATCTCTACTGAACAGATACAGACTTTCATGGTAAGTATCTCATAAACAATATAGTATAACTACTATTCACATAGCATTCACAATTTATTAGGTATTATAACAAATATAGATATAATTTGGGGCTTACAAAAGGATATGCATAGGTTAACTGCAAATACTATGCCATTTTATATCAGGGACTTGAGTATTTGTAAGTTTTGGTATCTAAGAGAGGTCCTGAAACCACACCTCATGGATGTTGACTATGTACTTACACATGCACACACATTCATATATATTTAGATTTAGATCTATGTATTATATATGTATACCTATATGTATATCATAAAATATGTACATGCACATGAACAAATAGCCATTTACGTAGGTATATACAGTCATGAGTTGCTTAACTATGGGGATATATTCTGAGAAATGTGTCATTGGGTGATTTTGTCATTGTTTAAACATTGTAAAATATGCTAACACAAACCTAGGTGGTATATCTTAATACACACAGACTACAATATAATCTACTGCTCCTATGCTGCAAACCTGTACAGCATGTAAATGTCCTAACCACTGTACGTGACTGTAACACACTGGCAAATATTATGGACCTAAACATAACTAAACATAGAAAAGGTAGAGTAAAAATATTATATAAAAGATAAAAATGGTACACCTGTATAGGGCACACGTTACGAATGAAACTTGCAGGATTGGGAAGTGGCTGTGGGTGAGGGAGCGAGCTGTGAGTGAATGTAAAGATGTAGGATATTCCCGTCACTACTGCAGACTTTGTAAATACAGCACACTAAGGCTACATTAAATTTATAAAAAACATTTTCTTTCTTCAATGCTAAATTAATCTGAGCTTAGTGTAACTGATTTATTTTATAAGCTTTTAATTTTTTTAACTACAAACATATTATACAGCTATCTAAAAATATTTCTTTATATTCTATAGGCCTTTTTTTCTTTTTACTTTTAAAATATTTTTGTTAATAATTAAGACACATACATTAGCCTAGGCCTATACAGAATCAGGATCATTTCTTTTTCTTTTTTAAATTCTGGGAAGATTGAAATCATTTTCTACCTTATTGTAAAGGGCTATAACACACATGGAACTGTAATCTCCTATGATAAAGATGCCTTCTTCTGGAATACTTCCTGAAGGCCCTGCCTGAGGCTGTTGTATGGTTAACAAGTTTTTGTAAGCAAAAGTATATTGTAAAATAAGGGTAAAAATGATAGTATAGTAATAACATAGTCATTTATTTTTATCCTCATCTCTTGTGTGCACTGTATAATAGTTTGTGCTACAGTCTTAAATGTCTTGGAATGCAGTTGGTTTGTATACAGCAGCATCAGCACAAACATCTGAGTAATATTTTGTACTGCAACATTACACCACCTACAAGGTCACTAAGTGTTAGGAATATTTGAGCTTATGTGACTGCCACCCCATATGTGGTCTGAAGCAGCCAAAAAATTATTATGCAGTACATAGCTGTATTCAGATCTAGTACATATACCTTATGTGTATATAATCTGGTGGCAATGACAACCAATAGAAAATAATTGAAGAAGGATATGATTTAATCAGAATTCTGTTTATAAATGCCCATCTGGCAGCAGTGTTTGGAAGGTAAGAGAGTGACAGCTAGATGGAAAAGATAGGTGACGTGAGTTTGGCAAAATACATAGACCAGTAGGTTTTAGGGTGAGGCTCTGTTTGAATACTATTAGCAGAAATGTATGTGATCTCAAGCGTTGAGAGAGGAAAGGTGGGAGTGTCACAAAGATAAATTGCTCACTACATAGAAATAGAATCAACGGTGAGAAAAGCTAATGATCAAGGGCATTTCGGGAACAAAACATCCAAACTTCCTCATTTTCATGTCTCTTCTAGCACCCACTATTCACTATGACATCATGCAACCAGAGCATCATCTATACTTTTGTAATATGAACTTAAGTCCCTCACCCTCGAAGACACATTGCGAAACCTTTAGATATCACTGCTTTCTCTATCTTGCTAGCTTCATTCTTTTTTAATCCTGGGAAGATTGAGTCTATTTTATTGCTGTTCTGTGACTTCTCTCTCTTCTTTACACCTAATTCTTTAATCTAAGGATGAGATTAGCTTTCTGAACTAGTAAAAATCTAAGGAACATGAAGACAGAGATACAAACATTGTTAGAAGACATCAAAGTCAAGGAGAGGCAACTGACCTCTCCTTATTCATAGAAGTACAGTGGACTAAGGAAATCCTCTCATAGTTTATTCCTGCCTTCCTATTTACTGTTTAACTTCCTTCTCACTTATTTCTCATTCCTAAAACTTATTCACATTTCTTATTTCCTTCTCACTTATTTCTCATTCCAATTTCTGTTTATTTCTCTGCATGAAATGTGAACTTAACCTCAATGAAAAGAGAAATTGACTATCTCCTGAAAAAGCAGAATAAAAGACATTTTGATGGCTAACTGAATTCAGGACATTTGCTTATGTTCAACCAAACACAAATCTGTCCTCTATATGGAGCAAATGTGACATGAATCTCCAGTTTACAAACTCACATTAGTATTAAAGACATTATACTCATATTATAATAAAGGATGTACACTATTTTAGCACTTAATACATTTGTAAAGCCCCAATGAAGAACATAAAAGCCTGTAAAAGGTTTTTTGTTTTCTGCTCTAATTACTTCAGCATGCTATGAAATTTCTTCATTAAATGTCTTTGTATGCTTTTAAAAATAGATAAGTGTTTAAGGACCTTATTAAGTACTAACACCTGAAGTCATTAATAAGTTAGAACAATAGTTATTGCAAAAAAAATGCTTTCTGTCAATACACGGCCACAACTAACCTGTTTGATTTTGTGACTTTTAACGGTAAAAAGCATACATGCTAGTATGAAACCTAAACATTTAACTTTAATGATTTTTTTCAATGAATTTGTGACTTGTTTATTTCTCAGACTATATATAACTGGATTTAACAAGGGAATTATGACAGTGTAAAACACAAACTCCATCATATCTTGATCAGCAGCTTGTGGTGATGGAGGGTGCACATACATGAAGAGCAGAGGACCATAGTATAAAGACACAGATAGGAGATGAGCTCCACAGGTGGAGAGGCTTTCCTTAAGCCTTCAACAGACTTCCTTTTTAAGATTGTAAAGAGAACAAATGTATAAGAGACGAGAACAATCATAATGGCGAATACCTGTATTGAACCAGAGAAAACAAAAAAACATTAGAAAATTAATAGATGGATCAGTACAGGAAATCTTTAACAATGGGATAATATCACAGTAAAAGTGATGTATTATATTGGAATGACAGAAGGTTAATCTGGACAGTAATGCTTCATGAATTAAGGCATGAAGAAAGCCACCTACAAATGATAAGACTAATAGCCGGATGCAGAGTCTACTGGTCATGATCACTGGGTAGAGTAAAGGTTTGCATATGGCTACATAGCGATCATATGCCATTGCTGCCAAGAGGAAACATTCTGTGGTTGCGCTGACTCCAAAAGAATAAACTTGTATCATGCACTCGGAGAGAGAGAGATCACCTGATACTTGGCTAAGAAATTGATCAGCATCTTCAGGGTAGCTATGGATGATAACGAAGCATCTACAAGGGCTAAACTCCCAAGGAATGAGTACATAGGGATGTGAAGGTGAGGGTCATTCCAGATGACAGCAATCAGACCAAGATTACCCATCATGGTAATGAGGTATGTCACTAAGAATGCCAGGAACAAGGGGATTTTCCAGTCTGATTGATATGCAAGTCCTGTGAGAATAAACTGTGTCTGCAATGTTGTATTTTCCTTTTCCATGTCCTCATTGCATGTCCCTGAAATGAAATAAATGTAAAAGAACAGTCACTAAAAACTCGAAATGTGAATACAGGAATAAGGGGGTTGAAATAAACCCATACATTTGTAAAGCCCCAATGAAGAACATAGAAGCCTATAAAAGGTTTTTTGTTTTCTGCTCTAATTACTCTAGCACGCTATGAAATGTCTTCATTAAATGTCTTTGTATGCTTTTAAAAATAGATTAATATTTAAGGACCTTATTAAGTATCAGCATGCTCTTTTTCATTTCTTTATTATGCTAGAATAGAATATTTGCAGGGGGAATGAAGGAATGGAAAAATTAAATTATTTTAGTCCATAGAATGTACACGAATAAACAGATTTAAGAAAAAAAGTAGATGAATTCAAAGCACATGCTAAGTTTATGTGGACACTATTGAGTGTGCTGAAAAATCCTGCCTCTGAAGCATGGATCTACGGTCAATGGAAAAGATCTTTTTTAAGGCCAACAATAAAAATGACTTCAAGGACTTGTGAAATGCCTTGGACTTTAATCTACAGGCAATAGTCCTGAACTAAAAACTTTTCTGAATAGAAAGTAGCAATTAAAATTTCTTTTAAATTAAATAATTGATCTGACAGAAAAATCAGCTGTGAAAAGAGAAACTGGAGCCAGGGATACTGATCAGGAAGAAGTATCCATTTTACAGGGATATCAATTCCGGTTACATATCAGAACTGTCTGAGTTTATTGCCAAAATATATAAAATGAAGAATTCCTGTAGACATCAATTCAGCAGTTTAAGAATAAAGTCTAACCAATGTACTCAGCCCTACTATGAAACTAATTTATGGCTTTCACATGAATGCTATAACCCAGTTATAACCTAAGAATAGGGGGAAGGAGGAAAGGGTGGGGAGGGAGGGGGAAGGTGGGCAGAGGGAGGGTGATTTGTTGGATTACACCTGCAGTGCATCTTACAAGGGTATATGTGAAACTTAGTAAATGTAGAATGTAAATGTCTTAATACAATAACTAAGAAAATGCCAGGAAGGCTATGTTAACCAGTATGATGAAAATGTGTCAAACGGTCTATAAAACCAATGTATGGTGCCCCATGATCTCATTAATGTACACAGCTATGATTTAATTTTAAAAAATAAAAAGAATAAAGTCTAAGAATATGTATTTTCAAAATGCTATTCGGGTGTTTCAGATGTTGTGAAGTGCCTAGACATGTCTGATGAGACATCAGGAATGATGATGACAGAAGAATAAATGTAAAACAATTCAGTGAGAAGAGTCAGCAGGATCCCATGACATATTACATATGAAGAAGACAGTCAGTGAAAGAAAGAAGACCCAATTGGTGACTCAAAATGAGGTTAAGAACATAGATTCACTGGCAGATATGTGGAAGGAGCATCCTCTGACCATCTAAGACATGTATGTAGGAATATGATTCAACTAGAGCTTAATAAAAAATAATAATGACATGGAGTCATTAGGGTAAATAAAGACATAGTTATGGGTGCCCAGTGCATTGCAGAAATTAGCCAAAAGTAAAAGAGGAATAGAAAAAAAAAAGTAATATTAAACATGCTATTTATTGGATAGCCAAACCCTGGTTCCCTTTTCTACCAAATGAATCTCGATGGCCAGCAGAGAATACCACCCACTCTAGAGCTATCCATCCATCTTGCACTAAAGTGAGGAGACGTGATCCAGGTTTGGCCAGTGAAATCCACCACCATAGATTTGCAACTTGGAGAATGGGAAACACTGGAACTGACAGTGTGAGATGTGGTCCTGGAGAGGTCAACAATAAAACAATTCTTTCATTGAGCTGGGGTTGGGAAAGGATTTTGGCTGTTGACTGGCTGTTCCTATCCACTTTTACAGCTGATTCTTCCAACTTACCCAGTGTTTCTATGTTAGAGTCAATATCCATTTAATAAAAACATAGCAAGAGAGAGAGTGGGCTCAAACAAGAGAGAGACAGGGAGAGAGCAGAGTAAGATACCGAGCAGAATGATCAGAGAAGCAGGAGGAAACATGGGAGGATGAGTGCCAGAGATGCAACGGCAGGGAAGATACTCAAAGAGGACGAAGTGAAGTGTATGAACAAATGCCAAAATAAATGCTCCAGCAGGACAAGGAGCGAACAGAGATCACTGAGTGTAGAAATAAGAGACTTTTAGTGGCGTTAGTGAGAGGAGTTTCCATTTGTGTCAAAGAGTAACAAGAAATGGATGGGAAACAAGTGGCACCAGAGAGAGGGGACTGAAATAGAACACGCCCAGTAATATGGAGCGGAGTTAGCATTTGTCTTCCCCTTATAGACAGATGTAAACTATGTTCTGGTAAGACTTCTTCACAAAAAGTTTCAGAAGTCAGGAGAAGACAGTAGGGCACGGAGAGAAAGAAAGGGGACAGCAAAGTAGAAGGGAAATCTGGCTGGTAAAATGAGAAGAAAAGAAAAGAAATAAAGAACAAGAATGCCATATGAGTAAGTATAAGGAGGACATGCCAAAGACGAGAGAGGCGGGATGAGAGAAAGGCTGAAAAGGAATGAGAAGTAAGGCTCAGAGGCTTAAGATGTGTCTTAATCCCAGAATTTATTAAAGGATGTGAATTCTGGGCATCTACTGTTACTCAAAATTAAATTTTAGTTTTTTATGCAATTTTCATATCAAAAAAGAAATCTGAGTTTTAAGCTTACTTAAAAATATTGTGTTGTTCATACACTAGCAAGGTCTAAAAGTCTTTTATATTTAAAAGTTGCTTTATCTTTTTTATTGGAGTGATTAGAAGTGACTTAGTCTAGGAATTCTGCTGGCTTTACTCAACAGTATTTTCTTCTCCAACAATATTTTTTAGCAGAATAATATTGAGCCAGGACCACACCTAAAAATGGCTGTATAAATGGCCAACACCAATAATTCCAATTGGTTAGATGTATTTAATTTGGAATGGGCTTGTTTTCATGCAATCTGATATAACAAAGTAATTGAAAATGTTAAATTCTATTTGTTTATGAGTACCTTTTAAATGTATATAAAATAGCCAATTAAATTACTTTCAGAAGTGAGTTAAAGGATAGAGGAGGTAACTAAGTGTTATCTTATCACTTTTAATAAGAACACATATTTAATTAGAGCGGGTCTTTTTATTATTCATAGAATCAATGAAAAATATGTAAAAATCATTGTCCTTCAATCTTTAAATCAGTTTTAAATTAATGTTCTGACTCACCCAAATTTACCTTGTAAAACCATTATGGTTAAATGAATGGGATAATAAAACATCATTAAAGAAACAAGTCAGTCTAACAATCATTGTACTTTTCCAGAATTTAATTTAAAAATAAAGAATGCAGATAAGTCACTGCTAGGTGTCATTTCCACCTACTCTTTAGACTTCTTATAAACTCAATCTTAAATTATTATAAATTAAATAAAAGTTTTAGCTTTCTACATAAAGAATAATAAATATAGAAATCATCTCTCTTACATCTTCAACGAAATTGTGGAAATCCTTTAACAACGTTTGCCTTCCTAAAGTATAAATATATACAATTATAGTGCAGTAATAGCAAGAATGTGAATAGCAATTCTTGGCACACTGATTCATTTCAGAAGCTTCATTTCCCAAGCTAAGGAAATGTGTATATAAATTTGCCTCAAAAGTAAAATTCAACCAATTGCTTAACTGTGTGAATTTGTTTAAACTATACAAAGTGGGGAACTTAAATTGGTCTCAGAGAGCATGAGGATTCCCTTCAGGGCAAAGTAGTGGCTCTACCAGGCATTGTGGGATTGTACATGCACGAGAAGTTCAAATTGTCCCGTAGGGTATTACAGCTTTTGGAATCATAACCCCCAAGTCATATAGACCACTGTAGTTTCAACTACTGAAAGCATACTTTATCCCACTCTTTTCACCACAGATTACACCTTTAACGTGTTTGTGTACATTGCAATTTATATATAAAATTTGTTTCTCTGAGTGCTTTGATTTGTATGGTCTTATCTGAGCTAATGGAAACATGATGTCAATAAAACCAAAGCTCTACGTTCTTTTCAGAAGGCAACCCCAAGGGAAATGGTTCTCTCCATGAAAACTACAGCTCACATCCTAGACAAATACTTAGCTCCCCAACATTAAGCTGAAATCTTTCTAGCAAAGTCAGAGGGAGGAGCAAAGGAAGTAAAAGACAAAGGACTTCTGTGGGGAGGCAGGCTAGATTTGACCTTTCCAAACTTCAATGCCATGAAGGTCTTGGAGACCTTCTGAAGACACAGATCCCATTTCAGTAGTTCTAAGCTGGAGCTCAGTCTTCCTCTCTAACAAGTTGCCCCCTGTCTACATTGGCCATCCACAGGGTCTTCAGCACTGGAGGGCCTGGATTACTAGGGAACCAGATCACTGAAGAAACAAAAGACCTAAACAGTGAATGTCTCTGACAACCAAAGAGAGAAACAGGAAGGAGCCAGATGAGGCCAGAGAAGCAGTATGAGTGGGATTGTACAGGGCTGGGTTGCTAGGTCAGGGACTTTGTTCTTTGGTGCAATTTAGAGGAAAATTGTGGCTGGAACATGAAATGGTAGTAACATGTTTGGATTTTCCCTTTGAGCAATGAGAATTTATTCATAAAAATGGAATTCATTTAATATTTTTGACATTTAAATTTTATATCTAACTAGTGGCATGTAATTATATACACATTAACATTTTTAAAATTTTTAATTTCCACTGGCAAGATAGGAGAAAGCTTATTTTTTGGTTAGATTCATTGATCAATTATCTGGTTTCCTTAAAATTTAAGTAGTAAAAGAGAAATATGTAGAAAAAATAGCATATAGAAAAGCATAGTTACTGTGAATATTCTTCAGAAAAGTGGATTAAAAATATGATATACCAGGATAACTGGTGAAGACGGAAGTCTGATGTTTAGTCAGTCAAAACCAAGATTAAGATCTCAGACATTCTGATAAGTTTGCAGTGGGAGATGCTGTGACCATCTAGGTAAGATAGACTTACTTAAATAATTTTACTAGAGATAATGACTTAAGAGTCATTGAGATAGGTGAGGGCATATTTATGGATGTCTTATGCATTGAAGAGTACACAAGAAAAGAGAATAACGTCAAGAATCATATTTGAGGAAGTTACATTAAATAGGATATGAAGTGGGTAGATGTCATATACAGAAGTCTAATACCTGATCCACTTTTCAACCACGAGAGACTTGGTGGTAGGCTGAGGATTCAAACAGATTTTTCCAATAAAACCAATCAAGCCTACATGTTAGTGTAGAGGAATGGAGACAAATATACATGAATAAAAATTAGTGCACAGTCAGCCAAGGTAAAAGATTCCAGCACATGCTTTCTGCATATAACCATGGCACTTATAATATGATGTGTGTCATTGGGCAGTCACAGGCATTCCTGAAGCTAGTACTGGGACGTGATTTGGGCTGTAGAGTGGCTGCTTTGCTTCCTTCTGTTCCTGCCATATTTTCCCCCCAGCTGATTCCCCAAAATTCCCCACCATTTTTATCTTAGAGCCAATTTTCATTCAATAAACTCATTTCTTTTTGCAACCCAAGGCCTGCATGTGCTAAAAGAGACAAGGGAGAGATGAGAAAAGGATACTGAGTAGAGTGAGCAAGGGAAGAATTAGGAGGGGAACTAGAAAGCTGAGTGTTGTGGACAAGAAGGGAGGAAAGATAGTACGAATGACAAAGTACATCACCAAATACCAGAACAAATGCTTTTGTAGGACAAGTTGTAAACAGAGATCATGGAGTATAAAAAGATTTCTAGCGGCTATTGTGAGATTAACTTCTCATATGCAATAGAATTAGAGTCAGGTAATAATAAGAAGTGAATAGGAGGGTGGCGCCTGTGGCTCAGTCGGTAAGGTGCCGGCCCCATATACCGAGGGTGGTGGGTTCAAACCGGCCCCGGCCAAACTGCAACCAAAAAATTGCCGGGCGTTGTGGCGGGTGCCTGTAGTCCCAGCTACTCGGGAGGCTGAGGCAAGAGAATCGCGTAAGCCCAGGAGTTGGAGGTTGCTGTGAGCTGTGTGAGGCCACGGCACTCTACGGAGGGCCATAAAGTGAAACTCTGTCTCTACAAAAAAAAAAAAAAAAAAAAAGAAGTGAATAGGAAGTGTTGCACAATAGCAAGGGGTATCTCACACACACACACACACCTATATATATAATACTGAATAAAATAAATATGTATTTCTGAATATTCAATTCTATATATTTACTCTGTTATGGGTGATACCGGAATTTCACTCTTGAGTAGGTCTTTGGTCTCCGGGATTCGAAGAATGAACCCATAGATCACAGATCAATGGTAAGATAGGACTTTTATTAGAAGTTAGAAAGGAATACAGAAAAGCACCAGAGCTTCTGGAAGGGGGAAAGAACTGAAGAACAAGAAAGAGGAATAAAAATAGGAAAGAACACCAAAAGCATAGATAGGCCAGTTCAGAAATTTCAAGTCTAAAAGCTAGAAAGGAGAGGAGGAGGAAGTATCAGAAATGCATGAGGGCAGAATAAAGGGAAACGTTCAAAATAAAGATTTAGGTTGAATTTGTGAATTAACCCTGATGTTCATTAATACTTGTCTTTTCTGAGAATCTTTTTATTTTCTTTTTCAAAAATTCAAGTTCATTTTCCTATGGAATTTGTGTAAGAAAAAGAGACTTGATTTGAAATTTTACTTTATAAATCTTTCATTGCTCATGATTATGTTGTCACTGCCTGAAACATTATTTCATATTTAAATCACGCATTATTTTTGTTACTTCAGTGCTAAAACTACATTTATCTCAAAATGTAGTTTGTTTGATTTATTTAGCAAAACCAAGTGATCCTGGTACAGGTAATATAAAGACAGTATAAAGAACAAATGGCAATAAGTTCACTTGCTAAGTAGATTTTTATATAGAATGGGTGTCTTTCTATGTAATTCTAAATAAAAAATAGTGAAAATTTCTCAAATTCAATTTTTATGTAAGTACTTTAGGAATCATGAATGCTGGAAAGGGTAGGGGAATTATATTTTCTGCATATTTCTGAGGTATATATTTATATATTAAATATATGTTATTATTACCAGTATTATTAAAAATACTGAATAAAATAAACATATAATTCTGCATATTCAATTCTACATGTTGTTTTATGTTTTATATATATATATATATATATACATAAGATAATCAATGAAATTATTCTCAGAAGTGCTGAAGTTAGAGGAATTGTATAGGTGTGCTCCTACTTAACGGGCACTATGTTAGGGTATATGGCACACCTCTTGGGAGCAAGATATAATTCTAAGAGGGACTCTACCTAACAAATGCAAGCCTGTTGCTTGTAACTTGTTTCTTGTACCCTCAAATTATCCTGAAATAAATAAAAAAAAAGAAAAGAAAAAGAAAGAAACTATGGAAATCCTTTAAAAGCGTTAAGCTTTCTAAAGCACAAACAAATACATAATTAGTACAGGAAGGACAATAATATGGTCAGCAATTCTTTGCAATCTAATTGATTTTGGAGACTATATTGTGCAATCTCAGGAAAATGTTGTTCATATAAATTTTCTTTCAATACAAAGGTCAACCAATGATATTTCTATGGTTTTGCCAAGAGCAGAAGTCATGGAGAACTGAAATTCCCCTATGAGTGCTGAAGGATTCCCCATAGAACAAAGTGAAGATCTTCAACTGGGCTTTGTGGAGTTAGATGAGTATGACAGATCCAGATTATAATACATGGTATTACAGCCTTTAGAATTATAAACATTAAGTCATTCTAGACAGTCCTAGTTTTAACAACTGAAATTACACTTTAAGCCACTATTTCCCAGACAAGGTGACACTTCTTTTTTTTGTTGTTTTGTTTTCTTAGAGATCGGGTCTCACTCTGTCTCCCAGGCTGGAGTGCCATGGTGCAATTGTATTTCACTGCAGCCTCAAATTCATGGGCTCAAGCATACCTACCACCTTGGTCTCCAAAAGTGCTGGGATAGTAGACAGAAGACACCATTTCTGATCCACTTCTGACTTTTTTTTTTACAAACTTCAGTCTATATACAAAATTTGATAATCTGAGTGTATTGAGCATTATGGTGTCATCTGAGCTAATCAAAACTTGATTTTAATGACGCCAAATATCTAGAAGCAAAGCCTAAGAGGTCCTCGTTGTCCAAATTGTAGCTCAAATCTGACATATGGGCAGCATCCAAAGGAGCTGAAATCAAGTGAAAAGTCTCACTAGGCAAAGGTCAGTGGGAGGAAAACAGAAAAAGCCAAAGAATTTTTTTATAATGTGGTTTACAAACCATCCACAAACTCTTGACTAAAACTTGTAAACGTGACTGGCCTATAAAGAGAGAAGCAGAAAGGAGCTAGATGAGACCAGGGAGGAAAGCATGGGTGAGACCTCATGGGGTGTTAAAGGCCAGGTCATGAAATTTATTCTTTATTCAACTAAAAGGTAAAGAAGTGAAGGATATTGCACATGGTGGTATTCATAACATATTCATGTTTTCCTCTTAAGGATAAAGAGTCATCAATGAGTATTGATCAGTAAAAGAAAATTTAGTTTATTTAATTCATAACATTTAGATTTGATAACTCAATAGTGACATCTAAGTATTGCCACAGCCAAAGGATTTTTATTTGTGTTTTTTTTTCTTTTTTAAGTGTAGCTTTACATGGGAGGATGCCTGGCAAAATAGGCACAAAGTGAAGGGTTTACCTTTTGGTAGAGTCAATAATCAATTGTCCCACTTCCACAGAATTTTCTAGTAAAAAATGACTAAATAAAAAATAACATAGATAAAAGAGGAGTCATTATAAAATTCTACAGAAAGATAGAGTAAGCAATATGATGTCCAGAGGTAGCTATTAATATGACTAGAAGGTGACTTGAATTGTCCTGGTCTTAAATTTTGTGTAATAATTTCCTTACTCATTTTGTTGACTATTTTAGAATACAAAAAAGTTGCATTGAAGCATCCAGCATGAGTGGTCTTCTCAATTCAGGAAATTTCTGATGAAACTTACTTGTGCCCTCCGGGCCTGATTGGACCCAATCACATCTGTCCCACCTCTATTTGAGAGTGGAGTGCTGTTGTGCCAACCCATCTTTATCACTTGGTGGGTCAGAGCTAGCATGGAGATCAGGATGGCATCTGTGTTTGCATGATAACTTGGTTGCCTATGATTAAGCATTCGGTCTCCACTAAGGCTCAATAGCAGGAGTAGGGCTATTTCTCAAAGGTGGGTATATTACTGCAGACGACAGCAGAGCTTTTCTCCAACTTTTTAAGGGCTTAGAATGTGATTCATCTGCACAGGATCTGCCAAACACCTCACACAGTGTCCTTCATACTATAGCTTGTGGCAGTTGTACAGCTTTCTCTTTTCTAAGAGCTGCTGAAACAAGCAGCTTTCTGCTTACTTGGTAAATAGGGTGTAATAACACAAACAAAAGAGGAAAATGCCTCTATAATCAAAGAGGACCAATAAGAATTTTGCCTCATCTTTATGATAGAAGGGGCTTGATATCACAACTTACCCCTCACCTGAGAAATCTCAACATGCCCTGCACCACTGGAACCTTAGAAATTTCACTGATATAGAAAGTTCCTGAATTCAAAAGGCCATCCATGTTAGGTGCCTCAATGAAATATATATATATATTTATTTATATATTCCAATATATTTCCTTACTCATTTTGTTGACTATCTTAGTCAAATATATATATATATATTTTCCAAGAGAGGCAACAGAATAATTAAGGAAATGATTACTCAAAATGTAAGACGAGGACAATTTAAGTCACCTTCTAGTCATATTAATAGCTACCTCTGCACATCATACTGATTACTCTTTCTTTCTGCAGAGTTTTATAATGACTCCTCTTTTATCTATGCTGCTTTTACCTCACGCATAGTATAGGGAGTCTCCAGGACTCTGCAGGTTCCTTATTATCTGACCTGGAGACCTCAGTCATGTGAAAAGGGCTAAACAGAGCCTCAAGCTCAACATCCACAGAATGGCCCAGATCAGACTTGGTTGGCTACACATTCTCCAAGTTGATCTTTTGCATTTATGCATTGCAGCTAAAGGCCCCTTTTTCTTGGAGTGCTTTTGAAATTCTGTATGGTGAATCTTTTTCTCTGATCACTTTGGACTTTGATTTTCAGGAAATGCTGGACACCAACACACCCTTCAAGTAGCTCAGTTCTTGCAGACATTATAAGAACATAAGTTACTGCCTAGAGAACCTTCCTTCCCTTGTCCTTTCTGTCAGCTGGCATGCAGGTGCTTGTGGAAGTACTTCAGAAAAGAGTCATATCTTGATGTTCTTGCATTGCTAGTAGTGATGATTTAATAAACTTAAAACCAATATTCATGTGTTAGTTACAAGTAGGTTAGGAATTGAATTAAGAAAATGATTACAGAAGACGAGCAAAGGAAAACAGAAACAGGGGAGAAGTGGATGTGGGAAATCCTGAACCCAGTGCAACATGCGCTGCTGGAGGCCCGCGGTGGGGAGGAGAAGGGTATTTGGTGGGACTTCACCTAATGTGCATAATGCAATGGTGCATTTCAAAACTATTAAGAATAGAGTATAATTGTCTTACCACAATAAATAAGTAAGCAAGGTGATGATTGCATAGATCAGTTCTATGTAAGCATTTCGCATTGTGTATCAAATCAGTACACTGTACCCCAGAAATGCATTAATGTTCACAGTTATGACTTCATAAATAAAACAAAATAAAATTCAAGAAGCATCTTGCTGAAGTTTCATCCCTCCCCCAGCATGACTCTTCAGCTGCAGAAGTCTCTTAAGCTGGCAAGACTTGCCTGGATGGGTGGGGCTAATAGCCCTGAGAGAGGGAATGCTTTTGTAGAGTATGTATAATGTTTAAATGTGGTTAAAGATGGCACATTTGCCCCAGACCAAATAAGAAGATAAAATATCTCTTTTCTTCTGTCGCCTTGGTATGACCAGAAGCATCTTCCTGTCTGAGCAAAAAGCTTCTTGAGTACTAATTGTCACTCTTATGGTTTGTGTGCATGGCCTGATTGGGGTCTTCTCTGACATCCTGCTCTTGGATTGTTTTGAGGGTTCCATGTTCTGTTTGTGCTAAAGATCACAAATACCTTAGAGTAATAAAAGTAGAAAATTAAATCCATCATATTAATGTAGTTAAACAAATAGTTTAGGTCTTTGGGGGCGGACACAAGATGGTTGACTGAAGCCAGCTTTCCACAGAGGCTCCCGTCCAGAAGGAGAGTTAAAGAACAGAAATTTAGCAAGTAGCCTGGTGGATTAGAGCTGCTCCAAGAGAGAAGTTTGAAGAACGCACATCAAACCTGCTGAGGCAAGCTGTGACCCCAAGGATACAAAACAAAAGGTACAAAATCCATCATCAAGCAGAAGGCAGTCCCCTCCCCCATGACAATGGCTTGGAATACCCCATAAATAAATGAGCAGAGTTCAAAAGTCCTCCCATTATATTCCATGGGAGAGACCCTCTAAAAACTGGACCTACTTCCCCTACTAGGGTGTCATGGCACTCTCCTGCCAGGCATAAAACTATCTAAAACTGTATATATCTCTACCTGCAATCCTGAGCTCCCAGCACTCCCCTCCTCTCTCACTCTGAGGTCTAGAGGCCTGTCCCTCAGGAGTCCATATTATTGGGTGTTTTCTCAAGAGGCATAAACAGGGCATGGACTACTGCTGGCCAGTGCTGATTCTGCAGCATAGGAGTGAGGAGAGGATGGTCGGCTGAGAGGGAACCACACTGGAGCAGAAGAGCCCTGAGACATAGAGCAGGAGTTGGTTTTGGCAACAATAGGGCTCACCCCTGAATATTCTGGAGTCACACCCCTTTCTCTCTGGGCAAGCAGAGGAGGCTGGGCATCTTCTCAGGTGGCAACCACCTGCAGAACAGATCTGGGATGGAAATGCAGGCCCATGAGTAAAGGGTTTGCCTGAGACGGTACCGGCCTGGGTGGAGCATGGGGACTAGAAAACACACACGCAGTGCTGGCTGACTCCCGGGGTATGGCTAACCCAGAGGACCAATTTACTGAGCCTAAGATGCACCCAGCCCTCAGGAAATCATCAGCCTAGCCAAAGGAGGGCATTAGGCTAGAACTGACAGCTAACCATGCTGTAAATACAAACCTGCAGCAGTAAAGACAGGGCCTGAGGCGCAGGTTCTGTGAACTCAAAACAGCTTCTCTTCTTCAGGGGAATTTAGCCGGGACAGAAACAAATTCCACAATGTTGTTTTGTTCTGTCAGTAACATCAATCAGGGGTGGGGCTAGAACTGAGTAAACAGCCCAGCCTCCATCAAGTGCCCAAGCTTGTCAGGCCTCACCTACCCCTACCAGATAGTGGCAGAGAGAAGCGACCTGCCTGAGGAGACACAGATTTCCTTGTGATTCAGGCAGGTGCAAACCCCTGGAGTATCTACTCATTGGAGACAACTGGGTCACAGCCCTGTGAGGTTATCAGTGACTGGGTGAGACAGAGGTGCAAGGTGGGGAAGGAGGAATCAACCTTCCCAGACTAATCTATTTGCTGGGTGAGTCCTCCTGACCTCACAGAGCACCGGAGCAAGTCATATTTGAGTTGTCAGCAGACCCCTGTGATCTAGTTGCCAGAGACCTTTTAAACTCTCCGACCTGAGACAGTTGATTTAGACCTTTTGAACTGAGCCAATCACACGAGGACTATCCAAGTGGTGTCCTGGAAGTGTGGTTGTAGGAAGGTTTGATTTTCCTTTTCCAATTGTTGCCTGTGAGGGGCGGGGTGACTTAATTGCTGGTATTTATCCACAGCTGAGACTTCAACCCAGAGTAACTGTTTCACTAGGGTCAGACAGAGACCAGCTAAAAACAAGACAGAGCCACTTAGCCCCAACAAACCAAGCAGATCCGCAGTTTCCCAGGTGGTAGCACTGTACAGGTCCTCAACAAAGCTCCAGGGGAAAAGGTACAGACACAAGTCCCAACTTTTTGGCAAAGGGCTGGTTAATCAGTACTCCTGGAGACCTGAACCCAACTTTTCTTTATCCACTCATTTAGTCAAACAATGTAAAATAATCATGGGGCAGAATCAGTGGAAAAACTCTGGTAACACGAATAGCCAGAGTAGATCAACCCCCCAAGGAAAGATATGGCAGATGTAACTGAAGATCCCATTCATAAACAGATGGTCGAGATATCAGAAATTGAATTCAGAATTTGGATTGCAAACAAGATTAATAGAATGGAGGAAAAGTTGGAATTAGAAATTCGAGGAGGAATTCAAAAGTTGTCTCAAGAATTCAACAAATTTAAAGATAAACCACCAAAGACTTTGACACATTTAAGCAAGAATTTGCAACCTTCGAAGATCTGAAAAATATAGTAGAATCCCTCAGTAACAGAGTGGAGCAAGCAGAGGAAAGGATTTCTGACATTGAAGACAAAGCTTTTGAATGCTCTCAAACTCACAAAGAGGAAGAGAAATGGAAAGCAAAAATGAATCGTTCTCTCAGAGAGCTCTGGGATAATTCAAAGAAGGCTAATATCCACCTCATTGGAATCCTTGAAAGTGATGAAGTGGCTTCGCAAGGCACAGAGGTTCTTCTCCATGAAATTATAAAAGAGAATTTTCCAGACATGCCAAGAGATTCTGGAATACAGATAACAGACAGTTTCAGAACCCCAGCATGACTCAACCAGAATAATACATCCCCCAGGCATATCATAATTAACTTCACTAAAGTTAATATGAAGGAGAAAATTCTGAAAGCAGCTAGACGTAAGAAAACCATAACCTACAAAGGGAAGAATATTAGAATGACTGCAGATCTCTCTACTGAAAACTTTAAAGCCAGAAGAGGGTGGTTATCGACTTTCAATCTCCTAAAACAAAATAACTTTCAACCCCGGATCCCGTACCCAGCTAAACTGAGTTTTACTTATGATGGAGAAATTAAATACTTAAATTATATTCACAAGTTGAAGAAATTTGCCATAACCAAACCAGCTCTTCAGGATATTCTCAGACCTATTCTCCATAATGAAAATCCCAATCCTCTACCACAAAAGTAAACTCACTCAGAAACTTTTGATCAAACTCCAACTTCCACAGTCACAAAAGGATTAAAAATGTCCACTGGACTTTCAAAAAACTCGATACCCAAAATTTTACCAGAATTAAGCTGGGTACGGGCTTAAACCATCCTCTAAAGAGGCACAGGTTGGCTGACTGGAACCAAAAACTCAGGCCAGATATTTGCTGCATACAGGAATCTCATCTTACCTTAAAAGATAAATATAGACTCAGGGTAAAAGGATGGTTGTCCATATTGCAGGCAAATGGAAATCAGAAAAAAGCAGGTGTTGCAATTCTATTTACAGATATAATAGGTTTTAAACCATCAAAAGTAAGGAAGGATTATAATGGTCACTTCATATTTGTTAAGGGTAATACTCAATATGATCTGATTTCAATTATTAATATTTATGCACCCAACAAGAATGCGCCTCAATTTATAAGACAAAGTCTAACAGACATGAGCAACTTGATTTCCTCCAGCTCCATAATAGTCAGAGATTTTAACACTCCTTTGGCCGTGTTTGATAGATTCTCCAAGAAGAAGCTGAGCAAAGAAATTTTAGATTTAAACCTAACCATCCAACATTTGGATTTAACAGACATCTACGGAACATTTCATCCCAACAAAACTGAATACACATACTTCTCATAAGCCCATCAACGTACTCCAAAATCAATCACATCTTAGGTCACAAGGCTAACGTCAGTAAATTTAAAGGAATAGAAATTATTCCTTGCATCTTCTTTGACCACCATGGAATAAAAGTCGAATTCAGTACCAACAGGAATTTGCATACTCCTGCAAAAACATATATGTTAAATAACTTTATGCTGAATGATAGCTGGGTTATAGATGAGATTAAGAAGGAAATTGCCAAATTTCTGGAACAAAACGACAACAAAGACACGAATTATCAGAACCTCTGGGATAGTGCAAAGGCAGTCCTAAGAGGGAAATTTATAGCACTGCAAGCCTTCCTCAAGAGAACAGAAAGAGAAGAAGTTAACAACTTAATGGAACATCTCAAGCAACTGGAAAAGGAAGAACATTTCAACCCCAAACCCAGTAGAAGAAAAGAAATACCAAAATTAGAGCAGAATTAAATGAAATTGAAAACAAAAGAATTATACAACAGATCAATAATCAAAAAGTTGGTTTATTGAAAAGGTCAATAAAATAGATAAACCTTTGGCTAGACTAAACAGGAAAAAAAGAATAAAATCTCTAATTTTATCAATTAAAATCACATCAAAATTTCATCTTTGAAATGAAAGATGAAAAAACAACAGACTCCTCAGAAATACAAAAACTCCTTAATAAATATTACAAGAAACTCTATTCTCAGAAATATGAAAATCTGAAGGAAATTGACCAATCCTTGGAAGCACATCACCTTCCAAGACTTAGCCAGAATCAAGTGGAAATGTTGAACAGGCCTATATCAAGTTCTGAAATAGCATCAACCATACAAAATCTCCCTAAAAAGAAAAGCCCGGGACCAGATGGCTTCACGTCAAAATTATACCAAACCTTTAAAGAGGAACTAGTACCTATATACTCAACCTGTTCAAAAGTGTAGAAAAACAAGGAATATTACCCAACACATGCTATGAAGCAAACATCACCCTGATTCCCAAACCAGGAAAAGACCCAACAAGAAAAGAAAATTATAGACCAATATCACTAATGAATATAAATGCAAAAATATTCAACAAGATCCTAACAAACAGAATCCAGCAACACATCAAACAAATTATACATCATGACCAAGTCAGTTTTATCCCACGGTCTCAAGGCTGGTTCAATATACATAAATCTATAAATATAATTTATTACATAAACAAATTAAAAACCAAAGACCATATAATTCTCTCAATTGATGCAGAAAAAGCTTTTGATAATATCCAGCATCCCTTCATAATCAGAACACTTAAGAAAATTGGTATAGAAAGGACATTTCTTAAACTGATAGAGGCCATCTACAGCAAACCCACAGCCAATATTGTATTGAATGGAGTTAAATTGAAATCATTTCCACTCAGATCAGAAACCAGACAAGGCTGCCCATTGTCTCCACTGCTCTTTAACATTGTAATGGAAGTTTTAGCCACTACAATTAGGGAAGAAAAGGCAATCAAGGTTATCCATACAGGGTTAGAAGAGATCAAACTTTCGCTCTTCACAGATGATATGATTGTATATCTGGAATACACCAGGGATTCTACTACAAAACTCTTAGAAGTCATCAAGGAATACAGTAGCGTCTCAGGTTACAAAATCAAGATCCATAAATCAGTAGCCTTTATATATACCAACAATAGTCAAGCTGAAAAAAGAGTTAAGGACTCTATTCCATTCACAGTAGTGCCAAAGATGATGAAATATTTGGGAGTTTATCTAACAAAGGACGTGAAAGATCTCTATAAAGAGAACACTATGACTCTCTTAAGTAAAGAAATAGCTGAAAATGTTAGCAAATAGAAAAACATACCATGCTCATGGCTGGGAAGAATCAACATTGTTAAAATGTCCATACTACCCAAAGCAACACACAATTTTAATGCAATCCCTATTAAATCTCCACTGTCATACTTTACAGATCTCAAAAAAATAATACTTCATTTTATATGGAATCAGGAAAAACCTCGAATAGCCAAGATAGTTCTCAGAAATAAAAACAAAGCAGGAGGTATCATGCTGTGAGACCTCAGACTATACTATAAATCGATAGTGATCAAAACAGCATGGTACTGGCACAAAAACAGAGAGGTAGATGTATGGAACAGAAAAGAGAACCAAGAGATGAACCCAGCTACTTACCATTATTTGATCTTGGACAAGACAATTAAAAACATTAAGTGGGGAAAAGATTCCCTATTTAACAAATGGTGGTATGTGAACTGGCTGACAACCTGTAGAAGACTGAAACTGGACCCACACCTTTCTCCATTAACTAAGATAGACTCTCACTGGATTAAAGATTTAAAACATGAAACTATAAAAATACTAGAATAAAGTACAGGGAAAACTCTTGAAGAAATTGGTGTGGGTGAATATTTTATGAGGAGGACCCCCTGGGCAATTGAAGCAGCTTCAAAAATACACTACTGGGACCTGATCAAACTAAAAAGCTTCTGCACAGCCAAGAACATAGTAAGTAAAGCAAGCAGAAAGCCCTCAGAATGGGAGAAGATATTTGCAGGTTATGTCTCTGACAAAGGTTTAATAACCAGAATCTACAGAGAATTCAAACTTATTAGCAAGAAAAGAACAAGTGATCCCATCGCAGGCTGGGCAAAGGACTTGAAGAGAAACTTCTCTGAAGAAGACAGGCGCACAGCCTACAGACATATGAAAAAAATGCTCCTCATCCTTAATCATTAGAGAAATGCAAATCAAAACTACTTTGAGATATCATCTAACTCCAGTAAGATTAGCCCATATCACAAAATCCCAAGACCAGAGATGTGGATGTGGAGAAAAGGGAACACTTCTACCCTGCTGGTGGGAATGCAAACTAAAATGTTCCTTTTGGAAAGATGTTTGGAAAACACTTAGAGATCTAAAAATAGATCTGCCATTCAATCCTATAATTCCTCTACTATGTATATACCCAGAAGTCCAAAAATCACATTGTAACAGAGATATTTGTACCAGAATATTTATTGCAGCCCAATTCACAATTGCTAAGTCATGGAAAAAGCCCAAGTGCCCATTTATCCATGAATGGATTAATAAATTGTGGTATATGTGCTCCATGGAATATTATGCAGCCTTAAAGAAAGATGAAGACTTTACCTCTTTCATGTTTATGTGGATGGAGCTGGAACATATTCTTCTTAGTAAAGTATCTCAAGAATGGAAGAAAAAGTATCCAATGTACTCAGCCCTACTATGAAACTAATTTATGGCTTTCATATGAAAGCTATAACCCAGTTATATCCTAAGAATATGGGGAAGGGGGAGAGGAGGAGGAGGGGAGATGGAGGGTAATTTGTGGGATTACACCTACAGTGCATTTTACAAGGGTACATGTGAAACTTAGTAAATGTAGAATATAAATGTCTTAACACAATAACTAAGAAAATGCCAAGAAGGCTATGTTAACCAGTGTGATGAAAATATGTCAAATGGTATATAAAACCAGTGTATGGTGGCCCATGATTGCATTAATGTACACCACTATGATTTAATAAAAAAAAAAAAAGAAAGAAAAAAAAAAAAGAAATAGTTTAGTTGGAAAAATACAAGTATGGCAAGAACAATAAGGGAAATGTTTGCTTTATCTCATGAGATTTATGATTAAAACAATGGTGTATGAAATAAAAACAGAGCTAGCCTGGAAGAGGACTCTGCATATGTGTTGAACCTCACAAAGAAGAGCATGCAGTCTCCTGGCCCAGCTACCTGTTAAACATTCTCTTTGTTTCTTATTTTTTTCATTTTTCTTCTTCTCTCATTTCTACCAAGCCACTGGGAGGGAACCCATAGCATGGTTGGGGCTGGTACCTGACATGGTGGAATTTAGTGCCATCAAACAATGGAAGGATGAACAGCCCACATCCCAGCTAACTCATCATGGAAACATCATTATCCACTCTTACTTTCTACCTCAAATGCTGTTAAAGTCCCAGTGATTCCTACTTCAATTGGGTATAGCTGTGGAAGGTCTAAAATGAAACTTACTCAGCCCTACGGTCAAGAACTCCAACACAGCAGCAAATAGCTGTGCACTCCTTTGGAGCATCTCTGGTACCTGCTCAAGCAGACTTCTCCCACTGTGCAAACTGTTTGCCCATTGGTGAGAGACTTTTTCCTTTGCAAACCAAATTGCACACAGCCTGAGACTCAAGTAAACCTGCTGCATATGCCAGTCCACTAAGTCATGTGGCTTTACCGAACCAATGGTGTGGGAAATACGGGAAAATCTCTCTCTTACTATTGTATGATGTTTCAACACCCACTCCCACACTCAGATTTTTTTTTTTTTTTTTTTTCACACTCAGATTTTTTTAGCCATCTGAGATCCGGCCTTTCCTCAATCCCTCACAACCCATGCCCTCTGGGGCCATATACAGTACCTCAGTAATGTGCCCTGGGACAACTTTCCCATTTGTATTACTCATACTTACAGTCAGGGTCCAGATGTGGTGACTTGCTTCTCAAAGCATACATGACTTTTTTATATGTCAGCCACCCATGAGACACACTACTCCAGGCCTCAATCTTTATAAACCTGGGGTCACTTGCCAGGATCCTGACTGTGCCTTTCTTGCTCCATTACTTTGCTTCCTAGGAATCTAGTATTGGGACTGATTCTCATGTTGATGTTGTGTAATTTTGTCAATACTGGTCTCTGTTTCAGAGAAGGAATTCACATAAGTGCAATATATGGTGTTATCTACCATGCAGACTCCTTATCATGGAGGGCTATAGTCAAAGGCAACACAGTTACCAAGAAAACTTTAGCAATGAATTCCTGCAAGAGTAAGAGCAGTTTCACTAGCAATAATGTTTAAAATCTTAGATAACTTTCTTTTACATGTAGTAAAAGAAAGGCAACAGGGCACAGGGCAGGAGAGAGTGGCCAAAGAAATATTCAACTCTGTTGGGAGTTCCCACCGGGAGATCATGACCCACAGTGGTAAATAATTCTATGGGACTATTTTAATGGGCCACCTCCTGTTTTGGAGTGAAAAGGTGGTCACTGTGAGTCCCATGAAGCATAATCCCTAAAAACTAAGGTTAGTAGCCATTGGCCTCCCAACTGCATACAAAATATATCCCAGAGGAGCATCGAACCCTCCAGAGGGGCCCATCTGCAGCCAGCTTACACTGAAATAATAATCACTGTGACTTTGCCTTGGCTTATTGACCTCTTAGTTGTGATTCTATTGTAGTTAAAGTTACAAATGGAAAGAGACCCATGAATTTCGGGTTTCAAGGCTTTGCATAGATTAGAAGGGATCCTCATTGCTATATCAGATTCTGCAATGGGGATACCACTAAAAATTGAGTTCTTAGTCTGAGAAGTGTTGGATACAATTTTTACTCTAAATAGAACTTGAGGAGAAGGGAACAGCTGTATACAGGGAAGTATCTGATTAAATTTAGTGTCAGTAACTGAATAGATTGCACCCACAAACGGTAAAGAGTCAATCACTTTGTTCTCAACATGCTGTAGTACCATTATCTGAGTGCTTTTCCCTGTAATGTTAGAACAGCACCTTAACACTTGCCTGGCATAACCTTTTAGGTTCTGTTTATAATTTAGTCTTCTGATCTCTATTTTAACATTAATGCTGATCTCTAAAAGGAATGGGCTACAATGGGATGTGTGTGATCTACCTTCCCTCATGACCAGGAACTTAGTTTTAGGGCTTTTCTCGTGTCCCATTGAAAAAGAGGAGGTCCATTAAGTCAGTGAGGGTGTTTACATTTTTCCCTTTTTGGCAAACATTTGCCAATTTGGCAAATTTTAACTTTATCTCATCATTACCAGGTTAGTGTGGCTACCCGCCATGGGTTCATCCTGTCCCCTGGTGGCCAAGGGATGTTATTGCCAAAAGGCTAACCACAAGCTTGATGGGATGGAGGTCCACAGGCATTCAGTGACCCTTTGAAAGAGTGGTTCTCAGACCGTTTGACACACTTTCATCACACTGGTTAACATAGCCTTCCTGGCATTCTCTCAGTTACTGTGCCAAGACACTTACATTCCACATTTACCAAGTTTCACATATACAAATGGTCTGTGAAGCTAGTGAATGATGCCCCATGATCATATCAATGTACACAGCTGTGATTTAATAAAAAAAAAATAAAATAAAATAAAATAAAACAGTGGTTCTCAACCTTCCTAATGCTTCCTAAAGCTGCAACCCTTTAATATAGTTCCTCATGTGGTGACCCCCAACCATAAAATTATTTTTGTTGCTACTTCATAACTATAATTTTGCCACTGTTATGAATTGTAATGTAAATATCTGATATGCAGGATGGATTTTCATTGTTATAAAGGGTGTGACCACAGGTTGAGAACTACTGCTTTAAAACCTTTTAGGCAACATAAGAGCATAAACCAAATGCCAAAAGCAAGGTTACAAAATTAACTCCCCATAAATACTGAATTATTATAACTTTGGTTTTAGTTTTAGACTTATAAGAATTTGCTAGATAAATCATAAGCATTTTGATAAAGCTATTGGAGCATAAGAATATACAGACTTATTTAAGAATGCTTTTCATGATCCCTTTAAAGAAGTAACCACATTTTAAACAAAAAAATTATAAATCATACCTAATTAGTTCTGATAATGACAGGAGAAGGACACTTATAGGAAGCTACATATTCAAATTGTCTATTAACAAATTATATTAATGGAAATAGAAGGAAAACTATTAAGTGAGTCCTAATGTCTCTGAATGCAGGCTTGATCCTTTGCCTTATGAAAGCAGTTCATAATGACCATTGACTTCTTTCAGGTCTAAAGACAAGGCTTTGGTTCACTTGATTTTGGTCAAGACAGAAGTCAAGGCCCTTCAACTTAACAGTACAAGGCCTAGTTAATAATATTCTATATAGCTCTGATGTGATTTTGAGGAAGTTGGACAAAGATGTTAAAATGCTCAAAATATTTGATTGAAACAGAATTACAGATCATTGTAAAATAATAGCCAATTACTTAGCCAAGAGTGATAATCAAAAGACTTTGGAGGCCATAGAGAAATTTGCAATAAAGTAAAAACCTTAACTTTATGATGTTCAGTTTTCCCCCAAGTAATCAACAGTGTAATAAGGACAATATAAAAGTTATCTTCATAAGAAATTAAATTGTTGTTTTAGATCAGTTACCAAAAAATAAAGAAAATCTTTTGCAGTGCAATTATTTCTTTTTTTGGCAGCCTATTGAGACAACTCAGAAGTTAAATCTTCCTGTCATAAACATTTATCTCATTTATATTTACCTAATTTACTTATTTTAGCAGTTTACTTAGATTCTACTTATTTTGCAAGTTATTTTCCTGTTAAATGTTTTATAAAACCTTATAAATATGTAATATGAAAGTATTTATAACACATATCCTTGTTTTCTTTCCTTTCATATTTCTGTATCATAGCATGTAGGATATATTGACTTGATATCATAGATGGTTTTTAAGCATTTTTAATTTTGCATCATAGCATTTCAGTTGCCAGATTTCAAACAGAAAACTGAACATTACCCAAAGACTTAACCTCTTCTTCTGGAGAAGGTGTTCACCAGTAAAAGATACAGGCAGGGTAGTTGCACCATGTGAGCCAGAATTATGATTTCTTTGTCTTTATTTTCCACCATTAACTATGGTTAAAGAAGATGCATATGGGTGCCAAGTTGACAATGGGAAAAGTTGTAATGGATATTTTTAGGTATTACCTTGACTTGGCTATAAGATGCTCAGACATCTGGTTAGACATTCTTTTTTTGTGTGTCTTGAGCCTGTTTACAGAAGAAAATCACGCTTGAATTGGTGGACTGAATAAAGTAGATGGAACTCCTCAGTGTGGATGGGTGTTATCTAATGGAACATGAATGGAACAAAAAGGCAGATGAAGTTTGAATTCACTCCTCTCTTACAGACTGAACTAGGATGCTGTTCTTCTGCTCAGATGAATGCTTGTTATACCATTAGTGAATTTATTTTTCTTGAAAAATAGAAGGAAGTACTTTTTTAATTTTCTATTTTTTATTAAGTCATATGCACATAGATCATGAATACATTTATGCATATGTGGGGTACAATGTGTGGAGTTTTTTATACAATCTGACATGGTTACATCAAACCAATCAACATAGCTTTTGCTTCCTTTACTTGATTATTGTGTTAAGACATTTACCATTTACTTTGATACCACTTTTAGCTGTTGCCCTCAAGCACATCTTACATAGGAGACTTCTTCTAAGATTATGTAAACATTATGTTATTATAGCACTTGGAACAACTTCTATATAAAAATCTCAGAGAATAATCATTCAAATGTTGATTCATCTGCATAGTTTATTTCCTCCAATTAACCTTACTGTTATGTGGCTATTGAATTTGATTGTTAATTATTACTATCAATCTTCCTTCTCAAAAACAAGCAACAAAAAACACCAAAGTACTTCATGCTTTGAGACACATGCCTTATGAATCCTGCAACCACCTTCCCGAAACCAGGACAAACTATGAAGCAGTGGACGAAACCCTGAGAATATTTGTATGGTGCTGTGTAAGCAATGAATATAGGATATGTAAAAATTTCATTCTGACTGATGTCTAAATAACTCAAATGAGGAAAATTTCACTTAACTGCTTATTGAGAAACAATTCTTCTCTAAGTATGCTCACAAACCAGCAACATCAATATTGCTGAATCTAAAACTCTATTGATGGAGCTTATGAATTTATGTTTCTACAAACTCTCCATGTGATTACAATGCCCACTAATGGTTTAGAAACATGTTTTTAATAGAAATAAACAACCAAAAATAATTCTAGACAAAAGAGATTCTGAAAAAATACCTCATACACATAACAGTTAAGCTTTACCATAGCTACTTCACAACCTAGACTCTGAAAAACACTTTTGTAGTTTTGATTGGTATGTGTTAATTTTTAAAAAATGAACATATTCTAAAAAGCAAAAAATAAAATGCATTTCAGTGAAATACCCTCCCAGATTGATTGGAACAATTAGAACATTAGTAAGCCATAAAGTCTGAATTCATTGCTGCTACATTCATGATTTAGTTCTAACTTCCTTTGCTGGACTGGTGTCAATAGCACAAGAGGCAGGTTGTGGAGAGTTTATGGGGGAGAGTACAAACATTTGCCTCTTTCACAGGAGTGCCATAACTAATCAGCAGCACTAACATCCCTCAACAAAACAACTTTATGCAATACTTCAAAGGAAAATATATGTTATCCAATTGCTTTGGATGAATCAAGTGATGCTATTGACTTATGCAGGTTTTAGACTTCATTTGAGTCATAACAGAAGATTTTCTTTGCTACAAAGAGTTACTTTGAGAACTCTTGTGAACAGAATATGGAGAGTAGATATTTTTAACAACTTTCAAGATAAATGTCATGAAGTTGGCCTGAATTTGGTAAATTTTAGTGAGTGTATGTATAGAAAGAGCATCTTCCATGAGAGGAAACATGAAGGATTTAAGGTACAGATAAAAAAGTTATTAACCTTTTTATTAACCCAGATACTCCCTTTTCATGGTCACTTTCATAAGCAAAATCTCTGTCCCAAAGGTCCTATTTTACGTGACACTTTGAAACAAGTTGTATGTATTGTTAATTATATCTGAGCAAATGAAACACATCATCATCATTTTTGTAACTATGCTAATGTTGAACCAGGAGATAGTCAGTGTGGATTTTCTATATGATTCTAAAGTGTGTTGGCTATCACAGGGATAGGCATTAGCCAAAATTTTATCTCTGTGAGAACAGATAGTTAAATTTTATGAAGGATAGAATCAGCAATGTGAATTATCTAAAGAAAATTTCTATAGGAATACAGCATTTCTGTGCGATATCATGCCAAATCAAAATGACTTGAATACTAAATATGTAGGGTATGTGGCATAAACTCCATAAAATTTCAAAACATTTCTTCAAAAGGAAATTTTGTATAAACACTTTTCTGAGTTATCAAAGGTCACTGATGAGCAGGATGACATAAGTGAATCATTTGAGGAATACACAGCAATTATGGATGTATTTATTGGTAAATACAAGGAAGAAAGGTTCACTGACTTTGAAATCATGACATCACACTCAAATTAGCATTTCAGGCTCACCTAGTTGATATCAGCAAGGCACCTAAACAAACACAGATGGAATTGATTGAGCTCTCAGTAAATGACATCATAAATTTATTGTTTGAGGCTAAAAAAAAAAAAATTCCAGTTGAAATATGAACAAATGTTGTTGAATACCTACTCCTTCAGCAACATTCCCAAGAAATGCTTTCCTGATGTTGAACCACTTATTGCTGTGAATCTACATTCCCCTCCCAAATGAAGATGCCCTTAATTGGATAACATATATTTTATTTAAGGTCACAAATGACAGATACCATCTAGAGGATCAACTGCAGCTATGGACCTCCATGCTCCAACCAAATATTCAAATGCTTTCTAACAAAAAGTGATACAATAAAGTTCATTAAAAGCTACTTAACGTTAAAATTAACAAATAGTTTTCAGTTTTTGAAATTTTTAGACATGTAGAAGTTAGATTTTTTAAAAAATAATGTACATTTTTAAGTATGTCTAATTGAAGTTTCTTGAATGTGACCTTATATGATTACAGCTGAATTAATGCAGCCTTCCAGTGTGAAAAGTTTTCACACCCCTGATCCAGGCTCCATTCCTTTATTTGCTATATACCTTATCTTACTCAATGTCTTTTCAGGGGAACTATATAGTTTTAGCAGTCCATTAATTATAAAGTCACATGAAGAACATAAAACCTATAAAATGTTTTCGTTTATTTTCTGCTCTAACTATTCTAGTATGCCAGGAATACATAATTAATATTTCACATATATTTTTGAATAATAGATACAAATATTTTAGGGTATTAGGTGTTAACACTTTAAATCACTAAAAAGCTAGGACAATTGCAATTTGCAAAAATACTTTCAACATGTACAAAATCATACCTACATCTATACTGCAAAAAGTTTTGTAATTGTTTTATTGAAAAGAGAAGAGATATTTGTAGAAGACCTAACCTATTTTCTCTAATGTTTTTGTCAATGAGTCTATGACTTTCTTATTTCTCAGGCTATAAATAATTGGATTTAAGAAAGGAATTATAACAGTGTAAAATAGAGAGTCCATCATATCTTCATCAGCAGCTTGTGGCGATCGAGGGCGCACATACATGAAGAGCAGAGGGCCATAATATAAAGACACAGATAGGAGATGAGCCCCACAGGTGGAGAAGGCTTTCCTTATGCCTTTGAGGGACTGTTTTTTAAAGACTGTAAAGAGAACAAATGTGTAAGAGACAAGAACTGTTCCAATAGTGAATACTTGAATTGAACCTGAGAAAATAAAAACCATTAGGTAATTAATAGAAGGATCAGTGCAGGAAATTTTATACAATGGGATGATATCACAGTAGAAGTGATGTATTATTTTGGAGTCACAGAAAGTTAATCTGAATAAAAAACTCACATGAATTATGGCATGAAGAAAGCCACCGACAAAGGACAAGACTAATAGCCGGGTGCACAGTGCATTGTTCATAATCACTGGGTAGAGTAAAGGTTTGCATATGGCTACATAGCGATCATATGCCATTGTTGCCAAGAGAAAGCATTCTGTGGTTACACTGACTGCAAAGGAAAAGAACTGTATCTTGCACTCGGAGAAAGAGATCATCTGACTCTCCACTAAGAAGCCGACCAGCATGTTGGGGGTCACTGTAGATGATATCCAAGTGTCCACAAAGGCTAAATTCCCGAGGAATAAGTACATGGGGATGTGAAGGTGAGGGTCATTCCAGATGAGAGCAATCAGACCCAGGTTCCCAGTGACAGTGATGAGATAGATCAACAAGAATATAAGGAAAAGGGGGATGTTCCACTCTGGTTGATGTGTAAGTCCTGTGAGAACAAACTCTGTCAGCAATGTCACATTTTCCATGTCCTTGTGTGGTGTCCTCTGAAATAAAATGCAGTAAATAAATATAAACATAAATATAAATATTCACTAAATAATTACTATAAGTTGAATTTTGGATAAAGGAATTGAAATAAAACCAAAATCTTATCAGATTGGCCATTATTCATTACTTCTAAACTGAAGGAAACTAAAGGAAGGAAAATTCAATTAGTCTCCATTCAAAACATGGGAGGATTTAACAGATTCAGAAAAAAGGAGAGGCATTCTGAGCAGGTGCTAAATCTGTGGGGACACCATTGAAGGTGGTAAAAATAAAATCCTGTTTCTGAGGTAGGACTCCAATGTCAAAAGAAAAGAAATTAAAAGGACAAAGATTAATAAAATAAGTAAGTGCCATATTAAGAATCCTGAACTTTAATTCTCAAACAATAGTCATGCACTGAAAACTTGTCAAATTGCGAGTGGCATTGTGAAGTCTTTTTTAAATCAAATATTTGGTGTGTGGAAAACACACTGCAAGTAGGGGCAACTGGAGTCGGGAGCTCTAATCGGAGAGCTGCTACTGTTTTCCAGGAGTTCCCCAAATAGATGACACATTTGAATTGTCTGAAGAGCTTGTGAGAAATACAAATTACGAGGTAACAGTGTAGAGACCCACAAAAACAGCAGTGCGACAATGAGGCACAGGAATGTTCATATTGAAAACCTTCCTCAAAGGACATGAGTGCATGTGAAGTGATTAGACTGCGAGTAACAGGGCTTTGGGAGTGATGAGAACAAAGAGATAGACACGAGACACACAGAATCGCTAGGACTGGTGCATATTGGGTGTGGAGGGGATGATTAGTGAAAGAGAGTGACTGGGTAGATCATTAAATATTAAGATCGAGAACTTACTTGCTTCGGCAAAATAGAGAAGGAGGGTCCTCTGAGTATTTATATGACACATACTTGGTAGCACAAGTCTATTAAGTATTAATAAAAATGTCTTTGGAGTCATGGGAGTAGTTACAGTGTAAGTTATAGACCAAGTATCCATTGGAGAGTTTACAAAAGAAAGGGAAGAAGAGGATGATGGACACTTGAGGAGCTTATGTTGGAGAGGAGAAAACATCAGAACAGCAGTCCCAGCTTTTGTGTGGTTTTGCTTTCCATGGTGTCAGTTACCTGTGACCGATTGTAGTCCAAAAGTATCACATACAATAAGATTTTGTGAGACACAGAAGGAAAGGTTATATTGACATAACTTTTATTACACTGCTTTGTTATAATTGTTGGACTTTTTATTAATTATTGTTGATCTCTTACGGTGACCAATTTATAAATTAAATTTTATGACAGGTAGTATGTAAAAGAAAAGCACAGAGCAGAACAGATAGGGTTCAGTACTGCTTGACATTTCAGGCATCCACTGGGGGCCGTGGAAGGCATGCCTGCTAATAAGGGGGGCTACTGCATATGTCATTGATGAGATGACAACACCTGATCCCCTTTTCCACCACATAATGCTTGGAGGTGAGCAGAGTCTACCACCCAGTCCAGAAGTCAACAAAGCTGGAAAGATATTTTTCCATCAACCTTGCACCTTGAGTAAGGGCATTTGATCTATGTTTGCCCTGTCAGAGTTCTCCAATAGGGAAAGAAACAGAGAGAGACAGTTAAAGGGTCAGAAGAGAATTTTGGTGGCAAAAACAGCAGGGCAGCAGTAAGCATCCTGCACCCGTCACAATGACACTGACACTGTCCGGGCATCTGAAGTCAGCAGGAGGAGCAGCAGCTTCCACTGAGCTAATGTTGAACTTGGTTCTCGGTGGTGACTACATGTCCTGCTTCCTTCTTTTACTGCCCATTTTCCCAGCTCATTCTTCAAACCTTAGTACCTTTTCTGTGGGAGAGAAAATGCCCATTCGACCCACTCATTTCCTATTGCAACTGAGGCCCTGCCTCCAACAAATGAAAGACTAGAAAGAGACCAGGAAAAGATAACATGCAGGGTGGTCAGAGGAGCAGGAGGGATGTGGAAAAGCTGAGTTCAAGAGGACAAAGTGAGGGACAGACCACATGCCAAAATAAGTGCTGTAGTAAAACAAGGAGTGAGCAGAGATCATAATATAATTCAGGAAATGTTTAGAGCCTTTAAGGGAGCGGTTTCCATTTTGTGACATAGTTCTTATCACAGGTCAGAGGATAATGAGAATTCAATGGTAAATGAAATAAAAATGGAGCACTCTAAGAAATGATGAGCACAGTTGACAGGTGTCTGCTCCACAGACAAATGTAAGTTTTTTTACAGAAGGTTTGAGAGAAGTTTTGAATGAGATAAGAGAGGAAGTTATGGAGAGAGGAAAGGTGACAGAGGAAAGGGAGCAGAGGAAAGGGGAAGGAGCAACCTGGATAAGTGAAAAGAGAACAAAGAGGAAGAACAAATATAGGTGGAAAAGAAGAGCATACATGGATCAGTGTTGTAAAGACAAACTAAAAAGCTGGAGTAGAGAAGATTAGAGAAAGGCTGATGACTAATAATGGATAAAGGTCCTAGGCTTAGGCTGGCAAATGTTTGTCTTAGCCCTAGGACTTCTTAAAAGATGAAATTTTTTTCTTTTTCTGTTATTCAAAATTTAGTGTTTACTTTCTTTTGCTATTTTTGCATGAAAAGAGAGCTTTGATTTTAAATTTTATTTTACACACTTTGCATTGCAGGTACTAACACTGCCTGAGACTTCTTTGCATATTTAAAAGTTAATTTATCATTGTTTTTAGAACAATTACAACTGACTTTCTGTGGGAATCTCACTGAATTTACCACTTGAGAACATTCTTTCATCAATTTTTTTTAACAGAATTAAAATAAAGTCAAAAACTAGAACCCGATATAGGTTATATAAATGGCAAAGCCAGCAATTGTAGTTGTTAAATGTATTTTTATTTTATATGGCTTCCTATTATGTAATCCTAAGTCACTACATTTCTGAGAATATTCAAATTCAATTTGTGTGTGGGTACTTATGAACTCATGAATACCAGAACTTATGAAATAATAAACTGATTATGAGAAATACATTTTCTACGTGTTTCCTACTACATACATATACACACATATTATTAATAATTTTACAAATATGTAGCACTAAATTAAATCACTATCAGAAGTAGATTAAAGGATATAGCAGCTAACATTTAAGTGACTTACCTTAAAAGTTTCAGAACATACATTAAATTCAACACAATGAAGTTTTATGTTTAATTATTAGAAAGATTGCTTATTTAAGATTCATTATGACAGAAATTTTTAAACCTAGTTCTCAATTATTTTCCTTTTCATTTCACTAGAACTGATCTTATAAATTCATTGTGGTTAGATTAATAAGGTAAAAAATATTGTTAGAGAGGAACAATCAGTCTCATAACTATTTTAGTTATCCAAATTAAGTCATGGAAAATAAAATATATAGCAAATTTACAATTTGCTTCCCATTTCTCACCTATTTTGGCACTTTATGAATTCAATCTAAAGTTATTATAAATAGCATTTTTAACTTTCTATATGAAAGACGGTGAATATTATAGAATTCTCTTTTACCCATATCCTGAAAGAAATTGTGGAGATCTTTTCAAAGTGTTAGGCTTTCTCAAGCACAAAACCCGCAATGGCACAGGAATGCCAATAACAAAGGTAGCAATTTGCTACATGGTGATTCATTTTGTAAGCTTCATTTCCCAAGCTCAAAAAATGTGGTTTATATAAATTTACTTTCAACATGAGAGCCAACCAATGGTATGACTGTGTGCTTTTGCCAGAAGAGGAAGGAGTGGAAAACTGAAATTCCCCTAAGAACACCTGAGGATTTCCTGTAGAAGGATAAAGTGAAGCTCTTGTACTGGGCACTGTGGATTCAGACAGATGGTCCCACGGGTCATTAGAGTCTTTGTGATAAGCACCCACTAACTGTAGTTCTTTTTTTTTTTGAGACAGTCTTAAGCTGTCTCATGGCAACCTCAAACTTTGGGCTCAAGTGATTCTCTTGCCTCAGCCTCCAAAGTAGCTGGGACTATAGGCGCCTGCCACAATGCCTGGTTATTTTTTTGTTGCCCGGGCTGGGTTTGAAACCACCAGCCTCTGTATGTAGCCGGTGCCCTACCCACCGAGCTACGGGCACCACCCAATTGCAGTTCTTTTAACAACTGAAATTATACTTCATTAATGCCATATATATATAATTTATTGCTCTGAGTACCTTGATTAGTATGATTTTGTCTGAGCTAATTAAAGCATAATTTTTACATAGCCAAAGATCCAGATTTCTTTCTGGGGCCAACTCCAAAGCTGTCCTTTTCATGCAAATTGCAACTCAAATGCAGACATATATTAGCTCCCCTGCTTTCAACTGATGAGAAGTCTACTAGAAAAATGGGGGAAGCCTAGGAATAACAAAGACAAAGGACCACAGTGGGATGATTAATGAAGTTGAACATCAATTCCAGTTCTCATTTGCCATCCCTGATTCTTCTTTGGTTAAATATTCAAATATTTTACATATTTTTAAATAGTTTTGTTATTATTGAGTTCTCAGAACTTTTATATTTTACGGATACAATCTTTTTACCTAATATATGATTTGCAAATACTTTCTGAAAGTCTATGTGTTGTGTTTTTGCTTTTGTTTTTGTTTTGTTTTTGTTTTTGTTTTTCATTTTAACAATGTTTTTGAGAAGCAGAAACTTTTGAGGTGGATACAATTAGTTTAACACTTATCTTTTACTTGTAGTTTGTTATATAAATGTTATATTTCTAGGGTGTACATTGAGGCCTATGATACATTTGATTCCATTTTTGCATATTAGCTGAACCAAAGTGCCTTATTTTCCCCCAACATAAATCCTAATGTTCCAGCATTGTTTGTCATAAATTTTTTCTTTCTCCATTGAATTACCTTTTTACCTTGGTCCAAAGTCAGCTGTCTATATATGATGGGTTTATTTACCCATTCTCTATTCTGTTCTCTTTATTTGTCTATAACAATCTCACACTGTTTTGTTACTGAAGTTCTAAGTTGAGTCTTAGAATCAAATACTGGTAGACCTCCAAACTTGTTCTTTTGCAATGTCATTTTTTACTATTATGCATCTTTTGCAATTTCATGAGAATATTAGATTCATCTTCTCAATTTCTGCAAGAAAGTCTACTGGAATTTTGATATAGATTTTATTAGCCTATAGATATATTAAAGGAAAATTTATATTTCTTCAACATTGAGTCTTTTGACATAAACATCACACACATTTCTATTTGTTTAGTTCTTCTTTAATTTCTCTCAGAGTGGCCAGGAGCAGTGGCTCATGCCTGTAATCCCAGCAGTCTTGGAGGCCAAGGCAGGTGGATCAGCTGTGCTCAGGAGTTCAAGATCAGCCTGAGGAGAGTGAGACCTCCGTCTCTACTTAAAATAGAAAAACTAGCTGGGTGTCATGGCAGGCATCTGTAGTCCCAGCTATTTGGGAGGCTGAGGCATAAGGATTGGTTGAACCCAGGACTTTGAGGTTGCAGTGAGCTACCAAGATGCCATAGCACTCTACCCAGGGCAATAGAGTGAGACTTGGACTCAAAAACAAATAATAAAATAAAACAAAATAAAATAAATAATAATTTCTCTCAGAATTTATTTTCACCAGGTAGATTTTATGTATCTTTAATTTTTTAGAATTCTAAATTCTGTTTAATCATGGAATTTTGGTTCTTACAAATAATCAATCCAAGTAACTAAGATATTGAGGTGAAATGCATAAATACAATTAACTATTACAGGCTCCATTTTCTGTAAGTATATCAGATGGATTAACAAATATTGTCACAAAACCAAAATGTTTTCTTGTCACTATAAAGGTTTACAAAAAGCCGTAAACATGCATATCTTCTTTATCTGGAGAACTTAAATAGATGTCTGAACATTAAGGCAGTGACAGTTCTAAAACAGTGAAAAGTTAAGGCTTTATGCTGTTTTGAAACCAATATTCATAAGAAACTGTGACCAAAGAAAACTTTAATCTACTACGTTGAGTTCCTCGGCCTGGGGTATGTTACTCATCCATTATCAACACTTCTTTTGTATTAAATGTATGGGATAGGAATTAGTAGCGAAACCATCAATTTATTGCCCTTTAATGAAGTATCAGTCCCCTTTTCAGGTTTTATTTTGACCATTTACCCTTTAGAATCAGAAGTATGTGCATTTTTTTTTTTTTGTAAACTTAGAGAATTGATTCTTACCTGCCTGAACGTTGGCTGACAATTAGGCATTCAAAATTCCAAAGTACAGGAAATCCCCAGACCATACTAGATCATGCTCCCATCTCAAAACAGAGAACATTTTCTTGATTATTGAAACAACAGGTTTACCTTTGCTTTCTTTGAAGAAGACTGTTTGGCTTACTTTCGTTAGAAAAATGAAGCATGAAATGAAGAACACTATATTTTAGAGGGATCTATTGTATAATGCAGGCCTCGAGGCACAAATAATATCCTTGCTAGACCAATGGCATTTGTTATCCAAGAAAAAGATGATGAGTAGTAGAGGGAAGAAAAATTCACTTTAAAATGATTACAGATTTCACTCTTTCCCTATAAAGCTCAGTAGAAATGCAAAGTGTTGAAATCTAGCTGAGGATTTCCTCTTTCCAATTTTTTAGCATGACAAAATTCAGATCCTGCCTGTGGGTGCTCTTTGGGAAACTGCTCCAGAGCCACACTCTGGCCTGCTATGGAGAGAAGACAGAATGCCCATGGAGCACACCCAGGGTAACCTAAGAGGCAAGCACGTGCTCCCAGTGTTTGGATGGTTTACTCTTATCTAGAAAGATCACTATTTATGCTAAGTGTTAAATGCTCTTTCTTGAGGCAGTAATTTTATAGCAACAAACCTCTTAGAGGAAATTACTGTACAGAAATGCTGGGATCAATAACAACTCAGGTAAAAAAGGGGTAGCACTGACTACAGGAAAACCATCTCAAAAGTTAAAGACAGGCTCGGCGCCTGTGGCACAAGTGGCTAAGGCACCGGCCACATACATCTGAGCTGGCAGGTTCGAATCCAGCCCGGCCCACCAAACAACAATGACGGCTGCAACCAAAAAATAGCCGAGCGTTGTGGTGGGCCCCTGTGGTCCCAGCTACTTGGGAGGCGGAGGCAGGAAAATCACTTGAGCCCAGGTGTTGGAGGTTGCTGTGAGCTGTGATGCCATGGCACTCTACCCAGAGGGACAGCTTGAGGCTCTGTCTCAAAAAAAAATAAAAAATAAAAAGCTAAAGACAGCTGTAGTTTTTATTAGTGTTTTCAAGTCAGGAAAGAGATGTCAAAGCAGATAAAAATGTATGCAGCCGAGGACGAAAACACCGGAAGCACAGTTGTTTAAGTCTGATGTGGCAGCATCTGATTTCTTTGACTATTACTACCAGGAAAAGGATTTTCTAACAACCAGTGTCAAAAATAATTTTGACACTGCCTGCAATTGAAATTAAGTATGTTTTATTTTGTGTAGAATATTAGGGAGAATATTTGAGAAGTTTATATCCGAGTACCTGGTAAGCTTGGGTTTAGTTAAATGTCTATCTAGGTTTTATAGGTATGAAACACTTTTAAAATGATTGAAATACTTGTTGTGAAAGGGCAAATGTATGCAACAAGGAAACAATTAATTTTATATAAACATCTTACACTCTTACACTTTATACTACATTTCCATATATACACAAATTTCATGTTTACAAGCACAAAGGGAAGAAGCAGCAAAGAATCTAAGCAGCTGCATCAACTGTATTCAACAGAATTAATGCTGTCGTTCCCATTCCCCATTTTCTCAATCCAGAGGGAAATGGTAAAAGCCACCACATACATAGACTCCACTGTTAGAAGTTAGAGTCTGTGAAGTTGGGACACATCTGGGTTTCTGCAGAGCTAACTGAGACCCCATAATGTTTCAGGCCTAATCAGCCAGACGGTGGTTGTCAGTTGCCATTTGAGTTTCATTACAGGTGAAGAACATGCTCCTCTGGTTTCAAAACGAGAACCCCTGGTGTGTGTTTCTGAATTGTTTAATTGAACTTTACTTTCCACAGCAGGTAATTTTTAGCAGCAAAAATTCCTTCAGTTTGGGTCTCTGTATCAGATGAATCAGTAATTGTGGAAAAGCTGAACTATTGCAGAATATTTCCAGACCTGATGAGGGCTACTATCTAAACAGAAAGATAAGTCTCTGTCTGTGTATCAAACATCTGAAGGTCTCAGAAGTTAGAAATTCTCCTACATCAACAGCAGAGGTGTCTTTATTTAAGAAGTCATTTTGAGTCTTTATATCCAGTGATTCCAATACTTGCTCAGAGTTCATGGTGCTACGTCACTCTACTCTCTTTAGTTTGCCTTTCAATACTTGAGGACAGAAAGAACTCTTTGATTTAAAAATCTATTCCAACAATTTGGGTTGGGCCAGATGGAGCTGGGTCATACTATTATTCAAAGTTTGACAGGGCAGATTACTTGACAGGATGTTTTCTAAATACTTTATAATCCACAGTTTGGGTCCTCTTACCTGTCATGTTCTGTGAAGGAAGCATACTATTCCCTGAACCGAAGTGTATAATTGATGAGAATTTCTCAATATCTAATTTAAAAGCTTAGGGCAGGGGTTCTCAGCCTTCCTAATGCCGCAACCTTTTAATATAGTTCCTCATGTGGTGACCCCCATCCATAAAATTATTTTCTTTGCTATTTCATAACTGTAATTTTGCTGTTGTTATGAGTTGTACTGTAAATATCTTATATGCAGGAGACCCCCAAAGGGGTCTGGACCGACAGGTTGAGTACCACTGCCTTCAGGCCTTTCTGAGGTAATAAACCATGAGCCACTGTCTCTGATGGTAAACTGTTGCTTCTAATATTGTCTATAACAATACTGTATGATGAATGAACACTCTCAGAAATGTTTCTGCACCTTCCAGCTTGGTCCATCTGTACGTGATCATCTTTCAGTCTTTGCCTCACATCACCTTGAGTTTCTCTAGAGAACCCACCTGACTGAAAACTCATCAATCTCAGTGGCTACAGATGAAGTTACCTTAGAGGTGAACACTATGGGAAGGGACACTCACAAAACAAGCAACAAATCAGTTTGAAAACAAGACCATACAGCAGAATTAGAGCTAGCCCCCTCATTCATGAGGTGTGAGACATTCTGTCAGTACATGGACTGAAGAAGTGCTGTTCTTTCACCATGGGCCCTAGTTCTTGTGAAGGATTAGGTAGAATTTTACACTCTTCAACACCTCTACTAACAGGCTTAATTTTGGAAAAAGGCAGGCTGTCCTGAGGACAGCACCCCTCTAAACCTAGGCAGAGGATCAGGTTCTTATTTAAAAGGGCATAAGAGCATGGCCCCATGGTAGAGCCCTGATTGACACCTTGCACCACAGATTGGATGGAGGAGTTGGCTGTCAGCACACTGTCAGGTATAGGAGACTCCCACATCACTGGTAATTTAATGGAAGCCACTTTGGATTTTGATAGAAGCAACTTCTAGAGATTATCTCAGAAGTGGTTTTAAAAAGTCTGTTTTCTGGCATCCCAGCTGCAAGAGTCTTCAAATGAAGCTACTAGCATTATTTCTGAAGTTTCTAGTTCTTGAGGGTCTGGTGTGAGGATCAGCAGTGTGTAGTGACCGCATCTGAAATCTCCTCTCAGGGATATTCCAGTACTGTTAATTCCAGTCTTCATATACCACAAATTAGGTCTCTAGACTTATTGCCCACCATACTGCTAACTATAGTCATCATACTGTGCACTGGATCTCTAGATTTACTAACCACCATTCTGAATACTGCAATACTTTTTTTATACTCCACATACACTTATAAATGAGATTATGCAGTATATTTCTTTTTCTGGCCTATTTCATTTAGCATGATATCCTGCAGAGTCATAAATGGCAAGATTTTCAAGCTAAGGCTGAAAAATATACCTAATACATGCATATTATTCACATACAATGTAAATATCATGCACATTCTGTATCTTTATTCATTCATCCATCAATGAACACTTAGTTTGTTTCCATTATTTTGGCTAAATATGAGTAAGTATTACCATGAACATGGGACACAGATGTCTCTTTCCTATACTAATTTTATTTCTTTTGTGCATAAACTAAGAATAGGGTTTGCTGGATTATATGGTTGTTCTAGTCCTCATTTTTGGAGGAACTTCCCTACTGTTTTCCATAATGGCTGTGTACTAATTTATGTTCCTTCCACATAAAACTTCTCTTTTCTCTATATAGAGCCAATACTTATCTTCTGGATTATTGATAATAGCCATCCTAACAGGTGTGAGGTGATATCTCATTGTTGTTTTGATTTGTATTTTCCCAGTGATTAGTGATTTTGAGCACTTTTTCATGTACCTGTTGACCATTTCTTTGTATGTCTTTCACAGAAACTCTTTAGTTTGATTTAGTGTCATTTGGTTTTGCTTTTCTTTCCTGTGCTTTCAGTATTTTATCTTACAGATTATTGCCAAGACCAATTTCAAGAGTCCAATTTCATTCTTTTGCATGTCAATACCTAGTTTTTCCAGTACCACTTTTTGAAGAGAATGAGTCCGATCGTATGTATACTTTTGGTGTCTTTTTGAAAATTAGTTGACTGTGCATGAGTGGGTTTATTTCTGGGCTCTCTCTTCTCCTCCACTGGTTTATCTCTCTGTCTTTATGCTAGTATGATACTGGTTTGATTACTATAGCTATGTAACATAATTTGAAATCAGGAGGTATGATGCTTCCAACTTTCTACTTCTTTTTCAAGATTTTCTGGCTGTTATGGATCCTTGTGATTCAATAAAATATTTAGAATTTTTTTCTGTTTCTGTGAAAAATATCATTGGTTTTTTAATTGGGATTTAATCTGAATATAACTTGAATCATATGGACATTTTAACAATATTCATTCTTCTCATTTATCTCTTTGTGTCTTCTTCAATTACTTTTACTAATATTTTATAATTTCCAGTGTAAAAAGACTGGAAACCTCTTTGATTAAATTTACTCCTATTTTATTCTCTCTGATGCTATTGTAAATGAGATTATTATTTTCTTGATTTTTTTTCAGTTAAATTGTTGTTACTGTAAAGAAATGCAGCTGATTTTTGTATGTTGATTTTGTATTCTGCACTTTACTAGATTCCGTTGTAAGTTCTAATAGCTTTTATGGAGTCCTTCATGTTTTGCATTAATACATATAAAATCATGTCATCTACAATAAGGGATAGTTTTACTTCTTCTTCTTTGATCTGGGTTACTTCTTTTCTTGTTTGGTCTTGTTAGAACTTCTTGTGGTATGTTGAAGAGAAGTGGGAGGAGTGGGCATCCCCACCCAATCCTGAGGAAAACTTTCAGGCTTTCCCCATTATTGCTACATTAACTCAGGGCTTTTAATAAATGACTTTTAACAAATGGCTTTTATTGTGTTGAGGAAATGTTCTTGTATACTTTGGTAAGAGTTTTTCATCTCTAAAATAATGAAATAGTGTTGAATTCTGTCGAATGCTTTCATTGCAGTTATTGAAATGATCGTGTGGTTCTTAATCTTTGTGTTAGTGTGATATATCAAATTAATTGATTTACATTTGTTAAACTTGTATTCCAGGGTTAAATCTCACTTTATGACAATATCATCATTCTGGTGTGTTGAATTTAGTTTTCTGGTATTTTATTGATGATTTTTCAATTTATGTTCATCACAGACATTGGCTTGTAGTTTTCTTGTGTCATTGTCTGGTTTAGGATGATACTGGCCTCATAAAATTAGTTTAGAGAGTCTCCTCCTACTTTAAGAAGGACTAGAATTAAATATACTTTGAATGGTAGAGTTTAACTATGAAACCATGTGATCCTGAGCTTTTCTTTGTTGGGAGGTTTTTGATGACTACTTCAATCCCCTTGTTCCTTATTGGTCTATTCAGATTTTCTATTTCTTCTTGGTTTAGTTGGGGTAGATTGTATGTTTCAAGACTTTATTCATTTTTCTTCTAAAGTATCTATTTGGTATGTTCTTTACTTTCTGATTTTATTTATTTTAGTCTTTCCTCTTTTCTTAGTTAAGCCAAAGCTTTGTTGATTTATTTATTTAAAAAGTCAACTCTTAATTTTGTTGACTTTCTCTGTATTTTTCTTTTCTCCATTTGAGTTATGATTGCTCTGATCTTTATTATTTCCATCCTTGTAAAACATTAGGTTTAGTTTATTTTTTTTTTCCAGGTCCTTGATGTGTAAATTTCAGTTTATTTGAGATATTTATTTCTTTAATATGGAAATTTATAAATTTATTTATTTATTTGAAATATTTATAAATGCCCATATGAAATATTTATAATGAATATTTATTTATTATAAATGCCTATATAAATATTTATAAATGCCTATATTAAACGCCATAAATTCCCCTCCTGTACTGTTTTGGTGGGTTGTGTTTTTGTCTTTTTTCATTTCAAAATATTTTTGTGTATTTTTATTTTTTAACTGATAAATAACAATTTTATATATTAATGGTGCACAACGTGATGGTTTGATGTATGTATATATTTATAAAACTAAATTAACATAATTAACATATGCATAACCTCAAATACTTACCATGTTTTGTGGAAAGAGCACCCCAAATCAACTTTCTTAGAAATTTTCAATTTTCAAGTATTCAATATATTGTTGTTAACTATAACCACTATGATGTATAATAAACCTCTTGAACATTTTCCTCTTGTCCAACTAAAATTTTACATTCTTTGATCATCACCCTAATCACAGTAATCACCCTACCCCCAGTCTCTAGTAACCTCATTTTACTCTTTAGATTTACAAGTTAAACTTTTAAATATTCCACACATAAGTGAACTTATGCATTATTTTTCTTTCTGTCCTAAGTTTATTTCACTTACCATCATAGCCTCCAGAACTATGTTGTTAAAATGACAGGATTTCCTTCTCTTTAAAAACTAAATAATATTATATTATGTATATTACATTCCACAGTTTCCTTATCTACTCATCTGTTGGGTGCTTCAGTTGCTTCTGCCTCTTAGCTATTGTAAGTACTAATGCAATGAACATAGAAGGCTTCTATGCCTTTAACATATAATTTCATGTTCTTTGGATGTATACTCAGTAGTGGAGTTTCTGGAGTAGACATTCAAAAATATTTGCAAATACAAATAAACAAGTCAATGAATTCGTGTGTCACTGTGCTAATCTAAGGTTCAAATACTGTAAGCATAACACTGTTTTGGTCAATGATGGACTAAATACATGACAGTGGTCTCATAGTTTTATTAGGGAGCTGTAAATTTTTCATCACTTATTGATGGCATACCATCATAATGTAGCACAGCACATTACTCATGCATTCGTGGTGATGCTGGTGTAAACAAACCTACTGTGCTTCCAGTCCTATAAAAGTACAGCACATACCATCATGTACAGTACATAGCACCTTCTAGTGATAATAAATAACTATGTTGCTTATTTATATACCTACTATATTATACTTTTTATTGTTATTTTAGAGTATACTGCTTCTATCATATATTTTTAAAGGGTTAAATGTAAAACAACCTCAGGCAGGTCTGTCAGGAGGTGTTCCAGAAGAAAGCACCATTATCACAGGAAAGGACAGCTCCATGCATATTATTGCCTCTAAAAACCTTCTAGTAGGATAAGATGTGGAAGTGGAAGAAAGTGATACTGATGATCTGCTCCTGTGTAGGCCTAGCCTAATGTGTAAGTTTACACCTTAGTTTTTTAAAAAGATGTTTAGAAAGTTAAAAAACAAAAACAAATATTTTAAAAACAGAAGAAAACTTACAGAATAATGATATGAAGAAAGAAAATTCTTCCAGTTATACAATGTTTTTGTGTTTTAAGCTGAGTGTTTTTTCAAAAGAGTCAAAAGATAAAAAAAAAATTAAAGGCTACCGATTTATGAATGTTGATTTTGTAACCTGAGACGCTGCTGTATTCCTTGATCACTTCTAGGAGTTTTGTAGTAGAGTCCCTAGTGTTTTCCAGATACACAATCATATCATCTGCGAAGAGCGAGAGTTTGATCTCTTCTGACCATTCAATCCTGTAATTCCTCTGCTGGGCATATACCCAGAAGACCAAAAATCACAACATAACAAAGATATTTGTACCAGAATGTTTATTGCAGCCCAATTCATAATTGCTAAGTCATGGAAAAAGCCGAAGTGCCCATCGATCCACGAATGGATTAATAAATTGTGGTATATGTATACCATGGAATACTATGCAGCCTTAAAGAAAGATGGAGACTTTACCTCTTTCATGTTTACATGGATGGAGCTGGAACATATTCTTCTTAGTAAAGTATCCCAAGAATGGAAGAAAAAATACCCAATGTACACAGCCCTACTATGAAACTAATTTGGGACTCTCACATGAAAGCTATAACCCAGCTACAACTTAACAACAGGGGGAAGTGGGAAAGGGGGGGGTGGATAGAGGGAGGGGAATCGGTGGGATCACACCTGTGGTGCATATTACGGGGGTATTTGCGAAACTTGGTAAATGTGGAATGTAGATGTTTTGGCACAGTAACTGAGATAACGCCGGAAAGGCTATGTTAACCACTGTGATAAAAAAGTGTCAAATGGTTTATGAAGTGAGTGTATGATGCCCCATAATCATATCATTGTATACAGTTATGATTTAATAAAAAAATTAAAAAAAAAAATTAAAAAGTTTATAAAGTAAAAAAGTGGCAGTAAGCTAAGGTTAATTTATTTTGAAGAAATTTTTTTTAGAAATTTATCGTAGTCTAAGCATACAATGTTTATGAAGTCTATAGTAGTGTACTGTAAACATTAGAAACAAATTAATTAAACAAGTGAACAGAGGAACATAGAACATGTGCACATGGCCCAGTGTCTATGGTAGAGTGGAAGGCAAGGAGATGAGGAGACAAGAATAGCTGGAGAGCCAAATAAGAATAATATATTTATTCTCTATTCTATTCCATATATCTATCCAGCCACGTATCCTCATTTGATCTTTGATAAGCCTAAGAAAAATAAGCAGTGAGGAAAAGAATTTCTATTTAATAAATATTACTGGAAGAACTAGCTAGTGACCTATAGAAGACTGAAACTGGACCCACAGCTCTCATCACTAACAAAAATTGATTCTCACCATATAAAAGATTTAAATTTAAGACATGAAACTATAAGCATACTAGAAGAGAGTGCAAGGAAAACACTTGAAGATATTGGCCTAGAAAAATATTTTATGAGGAATACCTCCCCATCCCCGGCAATTGAAGCAACACCAAAAATAAATTACTGGGATTTGATCAAGCTAAAAAGCTTCTGCATAGCTTAAGGCACTTAACAACTAAAGCAAATAGACAGTTTTTGGAATGGGAGAAGATTTTTGCATGTTATGACTCCAACAAAGATCTGATAACTAGAATCTACAGAGAACTCAATCAATAAGAAAGAACACAGAGGGGAGGAGGCAAAATGGCCAACTGGAGCCAGCTTTCCACAGAGGCTCCCATCCAGAAGGAGAGTTAAAGGACAGAAATTTAGCAAGTAAGCTGGTAGTTTGGAGCTGAGCCAAGAGAGAAGGTTGAAGAGCGCACATCACCCCTGCTCAGGTGAGCTGTGACCCCAAGGAAACAAACAATAGGTACAAAATCCATCACGAAGTAGATGGGAGACCCCTCCCCCATTGAGAACAGCTCACAGTATACTTTCTACAAACAAGCGATCAGAGTCCAGATCTCCTCCTATTTTATCCCACAAGAGAGACCCTCTAAAAACTAGAACTCCATCCCCAGAGAGGACCCCCTAACACTAGTGGCACTCTCCCACCAGGCATAAAACTGTATAAATTCTCTACCTGCAGTTCTGAACTCCCAACACTCCCCTCTACTCTCACCTGGAAGCCTGTCCACTGTGGAGTCCAGGCTCTTGGGCATTTTCGCGAAAGGTGTGGACAAGGCTTGGGCTATTGCAGGTCTGTGCTTATTCTGTGGCATGAATGTGGAGTGGGATCTGTGGAATGAGGGAGCCATACAGGAGAGGGAGAAGTGGTACCCTGTGGCACAGTATAGCAATGGCAGCTGCAGGAACAATAAGGCTCACACAGGGGATATTTTGGAGAGACACCTCCCCCTTCTCTTAGCAACCAGAGGGAGCCAGGCCTCTACTCCAGTGGCAGCCACTGGTGGAACAGATATGGGATATGCTCAGGCCCCATGAGCAAAGGGTATGCCTGAGGTGGTACCTGTCCAGGCTGAGCATAGCAAGGATAGAAAATAGAATCTGCTAGTGCAGAGACAGCAAACTCCCAGGATATGGCTGAGTCAGAATTGCTGCTTTTGTGAGCCTAAGATGCACCTGGTCTCCAGGGGAGCATAGCTGGGACAAAAGCAGGTGTTGCAGCAGCACCAGCTCAGGGAGGGGCAGGAACTGAGAGCCATCATGAGCTCTAACTGTGCCTGCCCCAACAGAGAGTGCAGAGGAGACTGAGATGCCAGCTCCATGAGAATTGGTGCAGTGGCAGCATCACAGGGTGGAGCTGAGATGCAGTTTCTGTGAACTCAAACAGTGCCTGGCCCACAGAGGAATATAGCCAGGACAGAAACACAAATTCTGCCAGAATATAAGTGGCAACAACATCAACATGTGACAGGGATGGAACTGAGTGAAACTCCCCAGCCTCCATTAAGCACCCAAAGTTGTCAGGCTTCAGTTCCCCCTGCTGGCTGGTGGCAGAGTGTGGCGGCCTGGCTGAGGAGACATAGATCTCCCTGTGACTCAGGCAGATGCAAACCCCTGGAGCATCTGCTCACTGGAGGGAGCTGGGTCACAGCCTTGCGGGGTTACCAGTGACTGGGTTTGACATACATGTAAGGTGGGGAAGGAGGTATCAACCTTCCCAGACTAATTCATTTGCCAAGTGGGCCCTCCTGACTCCACAGAGCACTGGAGTGAGTCACACTCGAGCTACCAGCAGACCCCTGCTATCTAGTAGCTGAAAACCTTTTGAACTCTCCCATTTGAGACTGGGTGCTGACTGGGATAATTGATTTGGAACTCTTGACCTGGGACAATCACCTGAGGACCATCCAAGGTGGTACCCTGGTTGTGTTGTTGTGGAAAGGTTTGATTTTCCTTTTCTAGTTGTTGCCCATGGGGGAGGCAGGGTGTCTTAGTTGCTGGTATTCTCCACAGCTGAGAGTTCAACCCAGAGTTACTGATTCACTAGCATCAGCCAGAGACCACCTGAAAACAAGGCAGAGCCACTTAGCCCCACCACACAAAGCAGGTCCCCAGGGTCTCAGGCTGTAGTACTGTAAGGTCCTTTGCAAAGCTGTAGGGAAAAAGCTGTAGTCACCAGTCCCAGTTCTTGGGCAAACAACTAGTTAATCACTACTCCAGGAGCCCCCAACCCAATTTCACCTTATCTGCTCATCTAGCCAAATGGTGAAAAATAATCATGGGGCAGAATCAGTGGAAAAACTCGGGCAACATGAATAATCAGAGTAGATCAACTCCCCAAGGAATGACAAGGAGGACACAGCAGAAGATCCCATTCATAAATAAATGGCTGAGATGTCAGAAATTGATTTCAGAATTTAGATCGCAAATAAGATTAACAGAATGGAGGTAAAGTTGGAATTAGAAATTCAAGGAGCATTTCAAAAGTTGTCTCAAGAATTCAATGAATTCGAAGACAAAATCACCAAAGATTTTGACACACTAAGACAAGAATTTGCAGCCCTCAAATATCTGAGAAATACAGTAGAATTCCTCAGTAACAGAATGGAGCAAGCCAAAGAAAGGATTTCTGACATTGAAGACAAAGCTTTTGAACACTCTCAAACTCTCAAAGAGGAAGACAAATGGAGAGCAAAAATGGATCATTCTCTCAGAGAGATCTGGGATTTGAAGAAAACTAATATTAGCCTTATAGGAATCCCTAAAGGCAATGAAGTTGCTTCGCAAGGCACAGAGGCACTTCTTCATGAGATTATGAAGGAGAACTTTCCAGACATGCCAACAGATTCTGGAATTCAGATAGCAGACAGTTTCAGAACCCCATCACGATTCAACCCAAATAAAGCATCTCCTAGACACATCATAATTAACTTCACTAAAGTTAATATGAAGGAGAAAGTCAAGGACTCTATTCCATTCACAGTAGTGCCAAAGAAGATGAAATATTTGGTAGTTTACCTAACAAAGGACGTGAAAGAGAACTATGAAACTCTAAGAAAAGAAATAGCTGAAGTTGTTAACAAATGGAAAAATATACTATGCTCATGGCTGGGAAGAATCAACATTGTTAAAATGTCCATACTACCCAAAGCAATCTACAGATTTAATTCAATCCCTATTAAAGCTCCACCGTCATACTTTAAAGATCTTGAAAAAATAATACTTCATTTTATATGGAATCATAAAAATCCTCAAATAGCCAAGACATTACTCAGAAATAAAAACAAAGCAGGAGGAATCATGCTACCAGACCTCAGACCATACTGTAAATCAATAATGATCAAAACAGCATGGTACTGGCACAATAACAGAGAGGTAGATGTATGGAATAGAATAGAGAACCAAGAGATGAACCCAGATACTTACCATTATTTGATCTTTGACAAGCAAATTAAAAACATTCAGTGGGGAAAAGATGCTCATCATCCTTAATCATCAGAGAAATGCAAATCAAAACCACTTTGAGATATTATCTAACTCCAGTAGATTAGCCCACATCACAAAATTCCCAAACCAAAGATGTTGACGTGGATGTGGAGAAAAGGGAACACTTCTGCACTGTTGGTGGGAATGCAAACTAATACGTTCCTTTCGGTAAGATGTTTGGAGAACACTTAGGGAATCTAAAAATAGACTTGCCATTCGATCCTTCAATTCCTCTACTAGGTATACATCTAGAAGACCAAAAATCGCTTTATAACAAATATATTTGCACCAGAATGTTTATTGCAGCAAAATTCATAATTGCTAAGTTATGGAAGAAGCCCAAGTGCCCATTGACCCTTGAATAGATTAATAAATTGTGGCATATGTATACCATGGAATATTATGCAGCCTTGAAAAAGATAGAGACTTTACCTCTTTCATGTTTACATGGATAGAGCTGGAACATATTCTTCTTAGGAAAGTATCTCAAGAATGGAAGAAAAAGTGTTAATGTACTCAGCCCTACTATGAAACCAATTTATGAACACCACACTTTCATATGAAAGCTATAACCCAACTATAGCCCAAGGAGAAGGGGAAAGAGGAGAGGGAGAGGAGGGGGGAAGGATAGGTGGAGGGAGGGTAATTGGTGGGACCACAGCTATAGTACATTTTATAAGGGTACATGTTAAATCTACTACGTGTATAATATAAATGTCTTAGCACAATAACTAAGAAAATATGTTGGTGGGTATGTTAACCAGTTTGATGGAAGTATTTCAAATTGTATATAAAACCAGCACATTGTATCCCATGATTGCATTAATGTACACAGCTATGATTTAATAAAATATATATATATATATAAAAGAACAAACGAACTGATTTCTTTGTGGGCAAGAGACTTGAGCAGAAACTTCTCTGAAGACAACACATGAAAGGCCAAAAAACACAGGAAAAAGGGCTCATCATCCCTAATCATCAGAGAAATGCAAATCAAAACTACTTTGAGATATCACCTAACTCCAGTAAGATTACCCACATCACAAAGTCCTAAAACTGAAGATGCTGGAGTCGATGTGGAGAGAAGGGAACACTTAACAATGCTGGTGAGATTGCAAATTAATACAGCCTTTATGGAAAGAAGTCTGGAGAAACCTCAAAGAACTAAAAGTTGACCTTCTGTTTGATCTTGTAATTCCATTACTAGGTATACATCCAAAAGAACAAAAATCATTTTACCACAAAGACATTGGCACCAGAATGTTTATTGTGGCCCAATTCATAATTGCCAAGTCATGGAAGCAAACCAAATGCTTATCAACCCATGAATGAATTAAGAAATTGTGGTACATGTATACCATGGAATACTATTTAGCCATAGAAAGATGGAGACTTTACATCTTTTATGTTTTTACCTGGATGGAATTAGAACACATTCTTCTTAGTAAAGTATCTCAAGAATGGACAAAAGTATACAATGTCCTCAATACTATTATGAAACCAATATATAAATACTTATACACTCATACAAATGATAAAATACAAATATAGTCTAGGAAGGTAGGTGGAAGGGGAAGAGGGAGGGCAATTGGTGGGAAGAGAGAAGGCATTTGGTTGGATCTCACCTTAGGTGCACAATGCAAGGGTATATTTCAAAATAACTAAGAGTAAATTATAAATGTCTTACCACAAAAATATAAGTGAGGTGATGATTATGTTAACCAGTTAAGTATTGCACAGTGTATATTAAATCATCACAAATGTATCCCATAAATGTGTATAGTCATGATTTTAATTTAAAATTAAATAAAAAATAAAATAAAATAATAATATATTTAGTTTGAAGGACAATTATGAATTGTAGAGCAGACCAGTATTATTTTTCATTCATTCAACAAATATTTTTTTTAATTGTTAAATCATAGCTGTGTACATTAGTGCAATCAAGGGGTACAATGTGCTGGTTTCATATACAATCTGAAATATTCTCATCAAACTGTTCAACGTAGCCTTCATGGCATTTTCTTAGTTATTGTATGTAGGCATTTGTAATTCTGCCTTTAGTAAGTTTCACCTGTACCCATTCTAAGGTGCACCATAGGTGTGGCCCAACCCATTCCCCTCCCTCCACTATAACCTCCCCCCTCCCTTCCCCTTTCTTGGCCCTTTCCTCATATTCTTTTGCTATAGTTGGGTTATAGCCTTCATGTGAAAGCTATAAATTAGCTTCATAGTAGGGCTGAGTACAATGGATACTTTTTCTTCCATTCTTGAGATACTTTGCTAAGAAGAATACGTTCCAACTCCATCCATGTAAACATGAAAGAGGTAAAGTCTCCATCTTTCTTTAAGGCTGCATAGTATTCCATGGTATACATGTACCACTATTTGCTAGTCCATTCGTGGGTCAATGGGCACTTGGGCTTCTTCTATGACTTAGCAATTATGAATTGGGCTGCAATAAACATTCTGGTACAGATGTCTTTGTTATATTGTGACTTTTGGTCTTCTGGGTATAAACCTAGTAAAGGAATTATAGGCTCAAATGGCAAGTCTCTTTTTAGGTCTCTAAGTATTCTCCAAACATCCTTCCAGAAGGAATGTATTAGTTTGCATTCCCACCAGCAGTGTAGAAGTGTGCCCTTTTCTCCACATCCACACCAACATCTCTGGTTTTAGGATTTTGTTATGTGGGCTACTCTTACTGGGGTTAGGTGATATCTCAAAGTAGTTTTGATTTGCATTTCTCTGATGATTAAGGATGATGAGCTTTTTTTCATGTGTTTGACATTACAAAGTGCCAGACCCCTTGAAGGTGTTAAAATACAGGAATGAATATAAGAAATTTGTTATATTTTATCCTTCTGAGGGTACATGCTGGGTGGTTATGGGGAGTGACCAAATATAGAAGCATATGCTAATAAATAAATATACATAGCATATTGACAGTGACCAGTGTCATGAAGAAAAAATGGAGTAGAAAGGTAAAGGGCATCTGTGGTGAACAGAGGAACAACTAACTGTAAGTCACATGTGAGACCAAATAACAGTTTCCAGTGAAGGCTATGTGAGATATGAGCACAAACTTCTAGTCTTCTTCAAACCTTAATTATCTTCATTAACCTTGTTGATACTTCTTCCTGCATCAAGGGATCAAACCAGCCCGAGACTCTTTTCTGCCCAATTCATAACATATGCACAAAATAGTGGACATAATTGTAAACGAGGTAAGTTACATATAAATCAACAAGATGATCTCCCAGTAGACTTTCATGAAGGTCATTTGCTTTCTCCTCATTGTCTCACAGTTCATCTTTAATAAATACCACAGGGTTTATTAGGACTGAGTCTCTCCAGAGAAAAACACTGATGTCCACACAGAAAAATCACTTTAGGATTTGATGCAAAACTTTAATTCTGCATTGTAAGGTACGTAATTATTGACACTGACCTATTAGCAGTCCTCTGGTTTTCATTCTTGTAATCCCAATCATGTTAGAGAACAAAGATTATATTACAGGATTCTATGAGACCTAACATGGTACAGCAAACACTGAACTCTTAAAGTTCTTGTCAGCGAAAATGAGGTTAAATAAGTATTCTAATTTCTTCTTAATTTTAATATTGTCATAGATAAATATTTATTTCTCTGAATTAGTATGGGTTTTTATTATTCTTCCACTTTAATTCCATTTTAATTCCTACTTATTATTTAACTCTTCTCACAATGAAGGTTATGGAAAATTAGTATGAGACACAATACTGAAATTCACCCTGACCTTATCTGATTGTGAAGTAAAATTTCAAAGCATACAGGTAAGTTCACAAAGTTATTCTTTTAAATAATTTAACCATGTACACTGAAATTTATTTCTCACTTGCTTGAATAATTAAATGGCTTATATTTAAACAAAATAATAAAATGTTCAGCCACTGTATGTTTTAGTGTTTTATTATATAAAAAGAAACCCATTTTGACCATAGATAATTAGGTTATATGATTAATTAATGTGCCTTAATGGATCACTAAGTAATGAAAAAATCCATTTAGAGTAAAAAGAATGTTTTCTTGATAATCCCAATGAGATTTAAAGATTTTTCTCTTTTTCTAAGTGTTAGAAAACTAAATTATAAATGAAAGATCGCCTTTATTTATTAGCTTTTAATCTATTGTGAGTTTATGGAAAATCATTTAATCTGAGAAGTCAATTCAAATTAAATAAAGATACCTAAAAATTTTTATGGGATGACTTTATAATCATTCCTTCAAAGTCAATAGTCTTAATTTGCAAAGGCCAAAGAGAACATAGAGTCATTAGTAGGTATTGAAACAAGGTCACCCATCCTAGGGTACTGGGGTACAGCTCCCTTTTTCCCACAGCATTTAATAGCTTCTTTCACAGAAGACCAGACCTAACAAAATGTTTCTAATGTAATAAGAAAATTGTGCATACATATATGAAAAAAAGTAATGTAATTATATTAAAACAATTCTGATTTGGGTTGGCCATAGAAGACATGCTCCATAGCTCAGAGATCAGTGCAGTCTAGAGGATTTAGTGAAAACTTTATTCAGTAGGATTATACATAAACTCTGCCTTGCAAAAAAGATAAAAGGAGTTAGATCTCTGAGCAAGAATCAGTAGCTGTAACAGCATGAATTGAATCAATGTTTAAGAAAATGTGTATGACACTGGGGAAAGGGATGAGAGACATGATAATTTATCCAAATTTATTTCTTTAACATTGTAAGGCAATTTCGTATAAGATGAATAGTCACTCTTTAACCCTTAGTGAACTATATGAAATATTTAAGGTAAACTTAACATATCTACAGCCTTTTCAGTGGAAAAAAACTATGTTTTGCCCTCAATGCATCCCAAACAATAAAAAACTAAATTATATATATATACACACACACACATATATACACACAAACACACACACACATATATAGGTGCCAAGAAGGTATGCATATTTTAAGAGAGGGGAAATCTGTATTAAAATTATAATGTTTAATACATACCAATAACATTTGTTACCTTGTATAATTTATCTTTTATCTCTCATAGTTGCAGAAATCAAAGGTGAATAGAGTATTACAATTTAATAGATATTTTTCCTTTCTTAAAATGAGTATGCATTTTAAGATATCTACACACACACGTCTACACACACACACACATTATATATTCACATATATATATTTGAATATCAATTCAAAATTTATTTTAAGATCTTCAATATAAAATGGACACTAAAATTATTTGGAAATAATGAGCCAAATAGGAGTATACTCGATTTGTACATTTTTCTTGCAAAAACTCTTAAAGACAAACCTTTATCACTCTACATGTTCCCTGTAGTTATTAAAATATCTTTCTAAATGCTTGAGGTCACAGAGACTGACACCATATTGGAACAAATGTTCCCCTAGAATTACATGTGCCTGTTTCAGAGAGAATAAGAAAAGCTTGAAGAAGAAGCTTCTCTTCCTGTCATGAAAGAAAAATAATGAAGGGAAGGAAAAATAATATACAAGGTGTCCATAAAGTTCATCTGCAATTTTAAATAACTGTAAATTTTAAATTGCACACGAACTTTATGGACACCCTGTATATGCTCTGCATTAGAATCTCATATCTCCATAATTGCTTTCTCAACAGATAAGGTTGACATGAACAAGAACAACCACTCCTTGACAACAGAGTTCCTCCTCACAGGATTTGCAGACCATCCAGAACTGAAGACCCTGCTGTCTGTGGTGTTCTCTGCCATCTACGTGGTCACCATGGTGGGGAATCTTGGTTTGGTGGCGCTGATTTACACAGAACATCGTCTTCACACACCAATGTACATCTTTCTGGGTAACTTGGCTCTGATGGATTCTTGCTGCTCCTGTGCCATTACCCCCAAAATGTTACAGAACTTATTTTATGAGGACAGAAGGATTTCTCTCTATGAATGTATGGCCCAATTTTATTTTCTCTGCCTTGCTGAAACTACAGACTGCTTTTTTCTGGCAGCAATGGCCTATGACCGCTATGTGGCCATATGCAGCCCACTGCAGTACCACACCAAGATGTCCAAGAAGCTCTGCATTCAGATGACCATGGGAGCCTACATCGCTGGAAACCTGCATTCCATGATTCACGTAGGATTTCTGTTTAGGTTAACTTTCTGTGGGTCTCATCAAATCAATCACTTTTTCTGTGATGTTCTTCCCTTATACAGACTCTCCTGTGTGGACCCTTATATCAATGAATTGATGATACTTATCTTTTCAGGGTCAGTTCAAATTTCTACCATTACCATAGTCATAATCTCTTATCTCTGCATCCTTCTCACAATATTCACAATGAAATCCAAAGAGGGAAGAAGCAAAGCCTTATCTACTTGTGCTTCCCACTTTCTCTCTGTCTCTATATTCTATGGCTCTCTTCTCTTCATGTACATTAGACCAAGTTCAGTTAAAGAAGGAGATAAAGACATACCTGTCGCTATTTTTTATACTTTAGTAATTCCTTTATTAAATCCTTTTATTTATAGTCTAAGAAACAAGGAAGTAATAAATATTATAAAAAGAATTATGAAGAAAAAAGGTTTTGCAACATTCTGAGACAGCTGTCCTCCCCTTTTGAAAATTGATTATAATTTCATTAAGCTTGTTTTCAAAATCAAGGAATACTAAGATAGTAGAATGGTGATTATTAGAGACTTTGAGCACTTTTTTTTTTTCAAATTGATATGCTTTTATATACATATATATATTTTTTTTCTTTTTTTTTTGTTGGGGATTCATTGAGGGTACAATAAGCCAGTTACACTGATTGCAATTGTTAGGTAAAGTCCCTCTTGCAATCGTGTCTTGCCCCCATAAAGTGTGACACACACTAAGGCCCCACCCCCTCCCTCCCTCCCTCTTTCTGCTTCCCCCCCCCATAACCTTAATTGTCATTAATTGTCCTCATATCAAGATTGAGTAGATAGGATTCATGCTTCTCCATTCTTGCGATGCTTTACTAAGAATAATGTCTTCCACTTCCATCCAGGTTAATACGAAGGATGTAAAGTCTCCATTTTTTTCAATGGCTGATAGTATTCCATGGTATACATATACCACAGCTTGTTAATCCATTCCTGGGTTGGTGGGCATTTAGGCTGTTTCCACATTTTGGCGATTGTAAATTGAGCTGCAATAAACAGTCTAGTACAAGTGTCCTTATGAGAAAAGGATTTTTTTTCCTTCTGGGTAGATGCCCAGTAATGGGATTGCAGGATCGAATGGGAGGTCTAGGTTGAGTGCTTTGAGGTTTCTCCATACTTCCTTCCAGAAAGGTTGTACTAGTTTGCAGTCCCACCAGCAGTGTAAAAGTGTTCCCTTCTCTCCACATCCACGCCAGCATCTTCAGTTTTGAGATTTTGTGATGTGGGCCATTCTCTCTGGGGTTAGATGATATCTCAGGGTTGTTTTGATTTGCATTTCTCTAATATATAGAGATGATGAACATTTTTTCATGTGTTTGTTAGCCATTCGTCTGTCGTCTTTAGAGAAAGTTCTATTCATGTCTCTTGCCCATTGATATAAGGGATTGTTGGCTTTTTTCATGTGGATTAATTTGAGTTCTCTATAGATCCTAGTTATCAAGCTTTTGTCTGATTGAAAATATGCAAATATCCTTTCCCATTGTTAGGTTGTCTCTTTGCTTTGGTTATCGTCACCTTAGCTGTACAGAAGCTTTTCAGTTTAATGAAGTCCCATTTGTTTATTTTTGTTGTTGCAATTGCCATGGCAGTCTTCTTCATGAAGTCTTCCCCCTGGCCAATATCTTCCAGTGTTTTTCCTATGCTTTCTTTGAGGATTTTTATTGTTTCATGCCTTAAATTTAAGTCTTTTATCCATCTTGAATCAATTTTTGTGAGTGGGGAAAGGTGTGGGTCCAGTTTCAGTCTTTTACATGTAGACATCCAGTTCTCCCAACACCATTTATTGAATAGGGAGTCTTTCCCCCAAGGTAAGTTCTTGTTTGGTTTATCGAAGATTAGATGGTTGTAAGATGTTAGTTTCATTTCTTGGTGTTCAATTCGATTCCAAGTGTCTATGTCTCTGTTTTTGTGCCAGTACCATGCTGTCTTGAGCACTATGGCTTTGTAGTACAGACTAAAATCTGGTATGCTGATGCCCCCAGCTTTATTTTCGTTACTAAGAACTGCCTTAGCTATACGGGGTTTTTTCCGGTTCCATACAAAACGCAGAATCATTTTTTCCAAATCTTGAAAGTACGATGTAGGTACTTTGATAGGAATGGCATTGAATAGGTAGATTGCTTTGGGAAGTATAGACATTTTAACAATGTTGATTCTTCCCATCCATGAGCATGGTATGTTCTTCCATTTGTTAATATCCTCTGCTATTTCCTTTCTGAGGAGTTCATAGTTTTCTTTATAGAGGTCCTTCACCTCCTTCGTTAGGTATATTCCTAGGTATTTCATTTTCTTTGAAACTATGGTGAAGGGAGTTGTGTCCTTAATTAGCTTCTCATCTTGACTGTTATTGGTGTATACAAAGGCTACTGACTTGTGGACATTGATTTTATCTCCTGAAACATTACTGTATTTTTTGATGACTTCTAGGAGTCTTGTGGTTGAATCTTTGGGGTTCTCTAAGTATAAGATCATGTCGTCAGCAAAGAGGGAGAGTTTGACCTCCTCTGCTCCCATTTGGATTCCCTTTATTTCCTTGTCTTGCCTAATTGTATTGGCTAGAACTTCCAGCACTATGTTGAATAGTAAAGGTGACAGAGGACAACCTTGTCTGGTTCCAGTTCTAAGAGGAAAAGCTTTCAGTTTTACTCCATTCAGTAAAATATTGGCTGTGGGTTTGTCATAGATAGCTTCAATCAGTTTTAGAAATGTGCCACCTATGCCTATACTCTTCAGTGTTCTCATTAGAAAAGGATGCTGGATTTTATCAAATGCTTTTTCTGCATCTATTGAGAGGATCATGTGATCTTTATTTTTGCCTCTGTTAATATGGTGGATAACGTTTATGGACTTGCGTATGTTAAACCAGCCTTGCATCCCTGGGATGAAGCCTACTTGATCATGATGAATGACTTTTTTGATGATAAGCTGTAATCTATTGGCTAGGATTTTGTTGAGAATTTTTCCATCTATATTCATGAGTGAGATTGGTCTGAAATTCTCCTTTTTGTTTGGGTCTTTTCCTGGTTTTGGTATCAGGGTGATGTTTGCTTCATAGAATGTGTTGGGGAAGATTCCTTCTTCCTCAGTTTTTTGGAATAATTTCTGCAGTACAGGAATAAGCTCTTCCTTGAAGGTTTGATAGAATTCTGGAGTGAAGCCATCTGGACCAGGGCATTTTTTAGTTGGAAGCTTTTTTATTGTTTCTTTGATCTCAGTGCTTGAAATTGGTCTGTTCAGGAGGTCTATTTCTTCCTGGCTAAGTCTAGGGAGAGGGTGTGATTCCAAATATTGATCCATTTCCTTCACATTGTCAAATTTCTGGGCATAGAGTTTCTGGTAGTACTCAGAGATGATCTCTTGTATCTCTGTGGGATCAGTTGTTATTTCCCCTTTATCGTTTCTGATTGAGGTTACTAGAGATTTTACTCTTCTATTTCTAGTTAGTCTGGCCAATGGTTTATCTATTTTCTTTATTTTTTCAAAAAACCAACTCCTTGTTTCATTAATTTTCTGAATGATTCTTTTGTTTTCAATTTCATTGATCTCTGATTTGATTTTGGAGATTTCTTTTCTTCTACTGAGTTTAGGCTTAGATTGTTCTTCTTTTTCCAACTCCATAAGGTCTCTTGTGAGATCCTTGATGTGCTCTCTGTCTGTTTTTCGAATGTAGGCATCTAAAGCGATGAATTTTCCTCTCAAAACTGCTTTTGCAGTATCCCACAGGTTTTGGTAGCTTCTGTCTTCATTGTTGTTATGCTCAAGGAAGTTAATGATTTCCTGTTTGATTTCTTCCTGCACCCATCTGTTATTCAACAGAAGATTGTTTAATTTCCATGCCTTTGGGTGGGGTCGAGCATTTTTGTTAGAGTTGAGTTCCACCTTTAGTGCCTTATGGTCTGAGAAGATACAAGGTAAAATTTCAATTCTTTTGATTCTGTTGATATTTGTTTTGTGTCCCAGGATATGATCAATTTTGGAGAATGTTCCATGGGGTGATGAGAAGAATGTATATTCTTTATCTTTGGGGTGGAGTGTTCTATATGTGTCTATCAAGCATAGTTGTTCCAGGGTCTCATTTAAATCTCTTACATCTTTGTTTAATTTCTGTTTAGAGGATCTGTCCAGCTCTGTAAGAGGTGTGTTAAAGTCCCCTGTTATGATGGTATTATCAGATATCATATTGCTCAGACTGAGTAAGGTCTGCTTCAAAAATCTGGGAGCATTTAAATTGGGTGCATAAATATTTAGAATTGAAATGTCTTCTTGTTGTAGTTTTCCCTTGACAAATATAAAGTGACCATCTTTGTCTTTTTTGACTTTAGTTGCTTTAAATCCACATGTATCTGAAAATAAGATTGCAACTCCTCTTTTCTTCTGAATTCCATTTGCCTGAAAAATTGTCTTCCAACCCTTGACTCGGAGCTTTAATTTGTCTTTTGAAGCCAGGTGTGTTTCTTGCAGACAGCAAATGGATGGCTTGTGTTTTTTAATCCAGTCAGCCAATCTATGTCTCTTCAGTGGGGAATTCAAGCCCTTAACATTTATGGAGATAATTGATAAGTGTGGTAGTATTCTATTCATCTTATTTGGTGAGAGTCCATTGCTTAGTTTTATCTTTTGCGCCAGTGTGGAGGTTAGGTTCTGTCCTTTGATTTCTGAGTTCTTACTTTGCTGCTGATCCATTGTGGTGGTCAGTGTGCAGAACAGGTTGAAGTATTTCCTGTAGAGCTGGTCTTGTTGTGGCGAATTTCCTCAATGTTTGTATATCCGTAAATGATTTGATTTCTCTGTCAATTTTGAAGCTTAGCTTAGCAGGGTACAGAATTCTGGGCTGAAAATTGTTCTGTTTAAGTAGATTAGAGGTAGATGACCATTGTCTTCTTGCTTGGAAAGTTTCATTAGAGAAGTCTGAGGTCACTCTGATGGATTTGCCCCTGTAGGTCAACTGGCACTTACTCCTGGCAGCTTGCAGAATCTTTTCTTTTGTCTTGACTTTGGACAGGTTCATCACAATGTGTCTTGGAGAAGCTCGGTTAGAGTTGAGGCGACCTGGGGTCCGATAGCCCTCTGAAAGCAGTGTGTCAGACTCTTTGGTGATGTTTGGGAAATTTTCTTTTATAATATTCTCTAGTATGGCTTCCATTCCTCTGGGGCATTCTTCTTCCCCTTCTGGAATTCCTATAACTCGTATGTTGGAACGCTTCATAAAGTCCCATAATTCTGACAGTGAACGTTCTGCTTTCTCTCTCTTCTTTTCTGCCTCTTTTACTATCTGAGTTATCTCAAAAACTTTGTCTTCTACCTCTGAAATTCTTTCTTCTGCATGGTCTAACCTGTTGCTGATACTTTCCATTGCATCTTTAAGTTCCCTGATTGTTTCATTTCCTTCAGCTCTGCTATATCCTTTTTATATTCTTCATATCGTTCATCTCTTATTTGATTCTGTTTTTGGATTTCCTTTTGGTTATTTTCCACTTTATTAGCAATTTCCTTCATTGTTTCCATCATTTCTTTCATTGTTTTCAACATGTGTATTCTAAATTCCCTTTCTGTCATTCCTAACATTTCTGTATAGGTGGAATCCTCTGCAGTAGCTACCTCATGGTCCCTTGGCGGGGTTGTTCTGGACTGGTTCTTCATGTTGCCTGGAGTTTTCTGCTGATTCTTCCTCATGAGTGATTTCTTTTATCTGTTTCCTTGCCCTAATTTTCCTTTCACTTCCTCTTGCTCTTTAAGTTCTTGTGCCTGTGGACTAAGGGTTGCAGGACCAGAAAGGTGAGAAGGATGAAGAGCAAAAAAGGGATGAAAGAAAGGAGGACCGAGTGATAAGAAAAAAAAGAACGATAGAGAAAGGAGAGGAGGTGGGGATAAGGAATATTGACAAAAAGAAGAGAGGCACAGAAAGAGGGAGACAGGGCAATATAGGTGTACAGTAGGGTACTTTGACACAACCTTAAAAAACCCCACCTTCTGGGGCTTGGGTGCCCAGTCGGGTGGTTCCCTTGAGGTCAGCAGCTCTTTGCTAACCTGGTCAGACACAGTACCCCACCTCCACCAAGTAGAGAGGAAAGACAAAAATGCTATAAATCAAACCAAAACAAGCAAACAGAAAACTTTATGGAGATAAAATTGGGTGAAAAACCAAGTGATAGCGGTAGAAACACTAGCAAAAATGAAGTTGTAGTTATTAAAAAAGGCAGCAATGGGAAATTATAATTAAACTAGAAAAATTGAGAAAGAAAAAGGGACCTGTATGGAAAAGATTGAAATTAAGAAACAAAAGAACATCAACAACGTCAAAATAAACAAACAAAAAAACCCAACCAAACAAAAAAAAAGAAAAAAAAAATACACAACCAAAAACAAAGCAGTTTGTATATGTTGTTGAATATTGTCTGGGGAACACGTGGTCTTTTGGGGTATGAGATGTTAGTCACAGTTCTGATACGACTGGAGGCTGCTGATTTCTCAAACCCCAGCAGGTAGACACCCTAAATCTCTCTTCAGCCCACTTAAAAGGCACTTTGATCTTGTAAACTTGCTGAGCGGAAGCTTTCCCAGCTTTCTCGCTGGAATCACTGCTGAAGTGGCTATCCACTTACCCAGTGTGCCAAAACCGGTCTCACTCTGCCCCTGAGGGTTAGGGCTGCAAGGCGGCTCAGACCCCACCCTTAGGCTACTTGGTTGCTGGGTTACCAGCTCCCACCCTTTTCTAGCTCTGCTACCCTGAGGGCGGAGCTTGCCGGGGCAGATCACTGACAATGGTTCCGTGTGACCCACCACCAAACACTATTAGCTCCGTCTGGCTCAGCGGCTCAGACTGGGGCCCTAGACAACGGCCAAAGTTCTCCGCACTCCCGCTCAGGCCTTCCCCAAGGCAGTTCAACTCAGTGCCAAGTCCAAGGACATCAAAACTGTTCACAGGTAAGGCCTTTCTGGCTTGCAGTCTCGCTGCTACTGAACTTACAGTTGTGGGCGGGTTTAGACGGATTGAACACACGCGACCACTTGCCGGTTTTCCACTGTTTTAGTCCTCCTCTTGGGGTCCAGAAGTCTCTCGCTGACTCCCTGTATCCTCGTAGGAGTGATGATAGGCAGTTCCCACCAGCCAGAGATGCCTGGAGTCCTATCTCCCCCGACTCACGGTGCCCAGATGCAAGGAAGCTGTTACTCGGCTGCCATCTTCGACTTTGAGCACTTTTGATGTGCCTTTTTGACATCATTAGTCTTCCTTCTTTTGAAAAGCTTCTTTTCATGTTTTTGACCAAACTTGGTGTACATAAGTTTGTAAATTAGTCTTCCAAAATGTACTTTAAAATATAAGTTACTAGGATTAAACTAAATAATTGTATTTGACATTGCAAATTGATTCAGAATGCGATTACTTATCACAGTAACTAATTAACACAGTGTAAGCAGTTATAATTTTCAATAAATGCAACAGATACCAGGAATAAAATCAGTATATATAAAGGAAACTTCCATTTAAAATTGTTGGCAAATTTCTGGAATATTAAAGCTTAATCTTGAAAACTCACATTTCAAATACCAAAATGCAAATTCCTTCTTAAACAACAGTATCTGTGAGAAGTAAACTCGATTCTCAACTTTTAAAAAATTCATTCAAGAGCTGAAATTGTTCGAATATACATTCATGCAGAATTTGTATATTCTAACTAACAACGTTTTCATCTTTAGTGACAGTAAATTTTACTCTCCAGTTCTCTGAAGTAGAGGGTCTACAGAATAGTTGTTCATATATATGTATAAACATATATATATGTTGTTGCTATATCATCTATACTGAAATCTCTATGAATTTGAAGGTTTTCATGGAATTTTCCTATTTGTTCATCTATAGGGCAGTTTCATTTCTGAATATATTGATGAAATAAACTATTTTTCACCCTAATTATTCCTTGTTTTGTTAATTATTTGAGATACCACCAACATACACAAATTCTAGTGAATATTATTGATATGTTCATAACATTCATGAAAAGATTAATATTCTGTTCAAGCATAAATGAGAAAGAAAATAGTGGAACTTCTTAATACATAAGCAAAGATATTTATTTGTCACTTAAAAATACAAATATGAAAGAAAAAATAATTTATGAATCTATTATCTACCAGACTGCACTAGACACTTCATAAACCATCAACAGCTTATAAGAGTTCCTTTCTCTTCACATCCCCACCAGCATCTGTTGTTTGAGATTTTTTTTGATAAAAGCCTTTCTCACTGGAGTTAGGAGGTATCTGATTGTACTTTTGAATTGCATTTCCCTGATTATTAGAGACTTTCAGCATTTTTTTTGATGTGCCTTTTGGCATCATTAGTCTTCCTTCTTTTGAAAAGCTTCTGTTCGTGTTTTTTGGCCCACTGTTTTATGGGGTTGTTTGACGGGTTTTCTTCCTAATTTTCTTGAGTTGTTCATAGATTATGGTTATCAGTCCTTTATCAAATGAATAACATGCAAAGATGTTCTCCCATTCTGTGGGTTGTCTAGTCACTCTATTCATTGTTTCCTTGGCTGTGCAGAAATTTTTTAATTTAATTAAATCCTATTTATTTATTTTTCTTGTTCCTATGATTGTTTTCAGGGTCTTCTTCATAAATTCTTTGCCTAGGTCAATGTCTATAAGAGTTTTTACAACATTTTCTTCTAGAGTTCTTGTAGTTTCATGCCTTAGGCTTGTCAGTTGTCCATCTTGAATTAATTTTTGTAATTGGTAAATAGTGAAGATCATGTTTCAGTCTTCTACATGTGGCTATCCAACTTTCTCAGCACCATTTATTGAATAGGGAATCTTTTCCCCAGTGCATGTATATTGTCTGTTTTGGCAAAGAACAGATGGCAAGATGAGGATGGTTTATAACTTGGTTTTCTGTTCTGATCCATTGATCTATGTCTCTCTTCTTGTGCCAGTATCATGCTGTTTGGTTACCATTGTCTTGCAGTATAATTTGAAGTGTAGTAATATGATGCATCTGGATTTGTTCTATTTACTTAAGATGACTTTAACTACTCAGTCTCTTTTCTATTTCCAAACCAAGGATAGAATTATGGAGTTTTATTAGATCTGTGACATGACATTGCTATTTTGATGGGGATTGAGTTGAATCTGTAAATCGCTTCGAGTATGATGGACATTTTAACAATGTTGATTCTACTGATACACGAGCATGATACATGTTTCCATTTGTTTGTGTCATCTGCAATTACTTTCCTCAATATTCTGTAGTTCTCTTTGTAGAAATTTTTCATCTCCTTGGCTATATATATACCTAAGAATTTTATTTTCTTTGTAGTGAGGATTAATCTCTGCCAATAACTTCATATTTTGCTCCTTCACTTCTTTCCATGGAATCTCTGGAATGTCCTGGAACTTTTCCCTTGGAATTATACCCTATTTATGTTTGTTTGTTTGTTTTGTTTGGTTTTCTTTTTTATCTCTAACTTTTCCTTCTTTCTGAGACAATCTGGCAGTTGGTGCCTTGGTTAGCCATCTTGACTCCCACCTGATTTAACTACTTCTGCTTTCTTTGAAGATTTTCTTTTAAATAAAATTTATTTTTTAAACAATGTAAAAGCATTCAGATTATTTATTTTTTATTAAGATTTGCTAATTTGTACTTTTTAAAGGGAACTTGGGGGGAGGAGACAAGATGGCTGACTGAAGCCAGCTTTCCACAGAGGCTCCCGTCCAGTAGGAGAGTTAAAGAACAAAAATTCAGCAAGTAACCTGGTGGATTTGAGCTGCACTAAGAGAGAAGGTTGAAGAACGCATGTCAACCCCGCTGAGGTGAGCTGCAACCACAAGGATACAAACAAAAGGTATAAAATCCATCACCAAGTGGATGGGAGTCCCCTCCCCCATGAGAATGGATCAGAGTGCCCCACAAACAATCGGGCAGAGTTCAAAGGTCCTCCCACTACACTCCATGGGAGAGACCCTCTAAAAACTGGACCTATCTCCACTACTAGGGTGCCACGGCGTCCTCCTGCCAGGCATAAAACTGTATAAACTGTATATAGTCTCTACCTGGAATTCTGAGCTCCCAGCACTCCCCTTTACTCACACGGAGGTCTGGAGGCCAGTCCCAGTCGGCAGAGAGGGGACCGCACCGAGTGGCAGTTCCCTGAGGCACACTGCGACAGCCGTCTTTTGGTGACAATACGGACAGGCATAAAACTGTGTAAAGCTGTGTGTGTTCTCTGCCCGCAGCCCCAGGCTCCCAGTGCTCCCCACACTCCCCTCTGCTCTCGCTCCAAGGTCTGGAGGCCTGTCCCCCAGGGGTCCAGACTCTTGGGCGATTGCTCGAGGGGTGTAGACAGTGCTGGGCTGCAGCCGGTTGGTGCAGACTCTGGGGTATGGGAGCAGAGAGAGGACGGTTGGACAGAAGGGAGCTACATCAGAGCAGCGGTTGCCTGAGCCATAAAACAGCAGCCCTCTTTTGCTAGCAATACAGCTTACTACCGAATATTCTGAAGCCACATCCCCTGTCTCCCAGGGCAACCAGAGACTCTGAGTATAGGATTTGCCTGAGGCTACTCCAACTTTTAAACCGGGGAAACTCCCAGGGTGGGGCTGACCCAGAGATCTGCTTTACTAAACCTAAGACGCACCTGGCCCTCAGGGGATCGTCAGCCTATAGACAATACAAGAGCAAAGACAAGCTGATTTGGAACTCAATTCAGCTTCTCTTCCGCAGGGGAACCACAGAGTTGTTCTGTTCTGTTCTATCAGTAACATTAATCAGGGGTGAGACTGGACCTGAGTGAAAACTCCCCAACCTTCATCAAGCGCCTAAGGTTGTCAGGCCTCACCTCCTCCTGCTAGAGAGAGGCAGAGCGCAGCGGCCTGGCAGACTTCCTTGTGATTCGGACAGGTGCAAACTCCTGGAGTACCGATTCACTACAGGCAACTGGGTCAGCCAACTGCAGGGTTATCGGTGACTGGGTGTGACAGCAGTGCAAGGTGGGGAAGGAGGCATCAACCTTCCCAGACTGATCTATTGGCTGGGTGGCTCCTCCTGACTCCAAACAGCACTGGAGCAAGCCACACCAGAGTAGTCACCAGACCCCTGTGATCCAGTTCCCAGAGACCGCTTAAACTCTCACCCGAGACAGGTGCAGACTGACACAATTGATTTAGACTTTTTGAACTGAACCAATCGCCTGAGGACAAATCAGGTGGTGCCCTGGGTGCACGGTGGTAGGAAGGTTTGATTTTTCTTTTCTAATTGTTTGCCGGTGGGGGACGGGATGACTTAATTGCTGATATTTCTCCACAGCTGAGACTTCAATCCAAAGTATCTGTTTTACTAGGGTGGAACAGAAAACAGCTGAAAACAAGACAGAACCACTTAGCCCCACCACACCAGACAGGGCCCCAGTTTCTCAGGCCACAACACTGTACAGGCCCTCGACAAAGCCCCAGAGGAAAAAATCAGAGGAAGTAAAACAACCATGGGGTGGAATCAGCGGAAAAACTCTGGTAACATGAATAACCAGAATAGATCAACCCCCCCAGGGAAAGATATGGCAGATGCAATTGAAGATCCCATTCACAAACAACTGGCTGAGATGTCAGAAATCGAATTCAGAATTTGGATTGCAGACAAGATTAACAAAGTGGAATTATGAATTCAAGGAGAAATTCAAAAGTTGTCTCAAGAATTTAATGAATTTAAAGACAAAACCACCAAAGACTTAGACACACTGAAGCAAGAATTCGCAGCCCTCAAAGATATGAAAAATACTGTAGAATCCCTGAACAACAGAATGGAGCAAGCAGAAGAAAGGATTTCTGACATTGAAGATAAAGCCTTTGAACGCTCCCAAACTCTCAAAGAGGAAGAGAAATGGAGAGCAAAAACGGATCACTCTCTCAGAGAGCTCTGGGATAATTCGAAGAAGGCGAATATCTGAATCATAGGAGTTCCAGAAACAGAAGAAGTGGCCTCGCTGGGCACAGAGGCCCTTCTGCATGAAATTATGAAAGAGAATTTTCCAGACATGTCTAGAGATTCTGAAATTCAGATAGCGCACAGCTTCAGAACCCCAGCACGACTCAACCCCAATAAGACATCTCCCAGGCATATCATAATTAACTTCACTAAAGTTCATATGAAGGAGAAAATCCTCAAAGCTGCCAGGACAAAGAAAACCATTACCTTCAAAGGGAAGAATATTAGAATGACTGCAGATCTCTCTGCTGAAACTTTTCAAGCCAGAAGAGGGTGGTCACTGACTTTTAATCTCCTAAAGCAAAATAACTTTCAACCCCGGATCTTGTATCCAGCTAAACAGAGTTTCATTTATGATGGAGAAATTAAATACTTTAATGACATTCATATGTTGAAGAAATTTGCCATAACCAAACCAGCTCTTCACGATATTCTCAGACCTATCCTCCATAATGACCAACCCAATCCTATTCCACAAAAGTAAACTCACTCAGAAACTTCGGATCAAACACCAATTTCCACACTGGTGGAAATGTTGAACAGGCCCATATCAAGTTCGGAAATAGCATCAACCATACAAAAATCTCCCTAAAAAGAAAAGCCCGGGACCAGATGGTTTCATGTCAGAATTCTACCAAACTTTTAAAGAGGAATTAATACCTATATTACTCAACCTGTTCCAAAAGGTAGAAAAAGAAGGAAGACTACCTAACATTTTCTATGAAGCAAACATCACCCTGATCCCCAAATCAGGAAAAGACCCAACAAGAAAAGAAAATTATAGGCCGATATCACTAATGAATATAGATGCAAAAATATTCAACAAGATCCTAACAAACAGAATCCAGCAACACATCAAACAAATTATACATCATGACCAAGTCGGTTTTATCCCAGGGTTTCAAGGCTGGTTCAATATACGTAAATCTATAAATGTAATCCAGCGCATAAACAAATTAAAAAACAAAGACCATATGATTCTCTCAATCGATGCAGAAAAAGCTTTTGATAATATCCAGCATCCCTTCATGGTCAGAACACTTAAGAAAATTGGTATAGAAGCGTCTCAGGTTACAAAATCAACATTCATAAATCGGTAGCCTTTATATATACCAACAATAGTCAAGTGGAAAAAACAGTTAAGGACTCTGTCCCATTCACAGTAGTTCCAAAGAAGATGAAATATTTGGGAATTTATCTAACAAAGGACATGAAACAGCTCTATAAAGAGAACTATGAAACTCTAAGAAAAGAAATAGCTGAAAATATTAACAAATGGAAAAACATACCATGCTCATGGCTGGGAAGAATCAACATTGTTAAAATGTCCATACTACCCAAAGTAATATATAATTTCAATGCCATCCCTATTAAAGCTCCCCTGTCATACTTTAAAGATCTTGAAAAAATAATACTTCGTTTTATATGGAATCAGAAAAAAACTCGAATAGCCAAGACATTACTCAGAAATAAAAACAAAGCAGGAGGAATTATGCTACCAGACCTCAGACTATACTACAAATCAATAGTGATCAAAACAGCATGGTATTGGCACAAAAACAGAGAAGTAGATGTCTGGAACAGAATAGAGAACCAAGAGATGAACCCAGCTACTTACTGTTATTTAATCTTTGACAAGCCAATTAAAAATGTTAAGTGGGGAAAAGATTCCCTATTTAACAAACAGTGCTGGGTGAACTGGCTGGCAACCTGTAGAAGACTGAAACTGGACCCACACCTTTCACCATTAACTAAGATAAACTCTCACTGGATCAAAGATTTAAACTTAAGACATGAAACTATAAAGATACTAGAGGAGAGTGCAGGGAAAACCCTTGAAGAAATTGGTCTGGGCAAGTATTTTATGAGGAGGACCCCCCGGGCAATTGAAGCAGCTTCAAAAATATACTACTGGGACTTGATCAAACTAAAAAGCTTCTGCACAGCCAAGAACACAGTAAGTAAAGCAAGCAAATAGCCCTCAGAATGGGAGAAGATATTTGCAGGTTATGTCTCCGACAAAGGTTTGATAACCAGAATCCACAGAGAACTCAAACGCATCAGCAAGAATAGAACAAGGGATCCCATCGCAGGCTGGGCAAGGGACTTGAAGAGAAACTTCTCTGAAGAAGACAGGCACTCGGCCTTCAGACATATGAAAAAATGCTCATCATCTGTAATCATCAGAGAAATGCAAATCAAAACTACTTTGAGATATCATCTAACTCCAGTGAGACTAGCCTATATCGCAAAATCCCAAGACCAGAGATGTTGGTGCCGATGTGGAGAAAAGGGAACACTTTTGCACTGCTGATGGGAATGCAAATTAATACATTCCTTTTGGAGAGAGATATGGAGAACACTTAGAGATCTAAAAATAGATCTGCCATTCAATCCTGTAATCCCTCTACTGGGCATATACCCAGAAGACCAAAAATCACATCATGACAAAGATATTTGTACTAGAATGTTTATTGCAGCCCAATTCATAATTGCTAAGTCATGGAAGAAGCCCAAGTGCCCATCGATCCATGAATGGATTAATAAATTGTGGTATATATACACCATGGAATATTATGCAGCCTTAAAGAAAGATGGAGACTTTACCTCTTTCATGTTTACATGGATGGAGCTGGAACATATTCTTCTTAGTAAAGTATCTCAAGAATGGAAGAAAAAGTACCCAATGTACTCAGCCCTAGTATGAACCTAATTTAGAGTTTTCACATGAAAGCTATAACCCAGTTACAACCTAAGAATAGGGGGAGGGGGGACAGGGAGGGGATGGAGAGAAGAGGAGGGTAGAGGGAAGGGGATTGTGGGATTACACCAGCGGTAGATCTTACAAGGGTATATGTGAAACTTGGTAAACGGTCTGTGAAGCTAGTGAATGATGCCCCATGAGTATATCAATGTACACAGCTATGATTTAATAAAAAAAATAAAAATAAAAAATAAAAAATAATTTCAGGAAGGAAAAATATATAAAATTTCCTATTGTCAAAAAAAAAAAGGGTACTTGATCTAGTCACTTAATCTAAGTTGGCTAATTTGGGGACATAAAATTTTTTAAAGATATCTCTATCTTGTCCTTTCAATGTCTATGGCATCTGTAATGATATTCTCTCTTTTTTGATATTTGTTTTCTTCAATTTGGTAATTTGTCTTTTCTCCTTTTATCTTCACCAGGTAGACTAGACATTTTTCAATTTTATTAATGTTTACACAGAACAAAATTTTTATTTTATCTTTTTAAAATTATTTTTGCATCAAGAGTCCTGGGGGGGAGGGGGTGGCTTGATGAACTATATCCTAGATTGAATGAGACTGATTTGAAAATTCTAAACTCACACAATGTAAAGAATGTAAATTCACTTACCTAATTTTCTTTTCCTTTCTTTTTTTTTTTTTTTTAGACAGAGTTTCACTGTGATGCCCTGGGTAGAGTGCCATGGCATCATAGCTCATAGCAACCTCAAGCTCCTGGGCTCAAGTGATCCTTTTGCCACAGCCTCCCCAGTAGCTGAGACTACAGGTGCCTGTGACAATACCAGGCTAGTTTTTTCTATTTTTAGTTGAGATGGGGTCTCGACCTTGGTCAGGATAATTTTGAACCACTGAGCTCAAGCAATTCACCTGCCTTGGCTTCCCAGACTGCTAGGATTACAAAAGTGGGCCATTATTCCTGGCCCCTGATTTTCTTTATTTTGGACAACAAAATCTTGACACTAATATTACCCGCATTATGAAGTCAAATGGGAAATGAGTGACCCACACTTTTTCATAAAAATTATATTATAAGCTTCCTAAACATATTTAATATAATGTAAGAATAAGTTCTAATGCTAGTCACTAGTGCCTTTTCAACAGGAAGGGGTGACTGCTGGATCTAGTTGTCCTGGTTCCTCCTGTTTGTGTTTCTTGATTCTTTGTTCTTTACATTTGACTGATTTAATTAAAAAGTGTTGTCCTGGGGGACCAGGAAAGATGGCCAACTGCAAGCAGCTTCTGAAAGAGGCTCCTCTCCAAAAGGGAAGATGACGTCCAAAAACAGCCCAATTAAGCTGAAGACTGGGAGCCCAGCTGAGAGAGAAATGATAACCGCAGGTCATCATTTCTCTGCTGAGGCAAGTGGCAACTTCAAAAAATAAGCTTCAAGTACAAAATTCATCTGAAAGGAAAAGGGTCCATCCCCTCCCCCAAGAAAGCTGTGGTCTTTTTGTTCTTCTGTCTCCTTTCATTTTTCTCTTCATTTACTCCTGTGGGTTTTCTACACATGAACGGTGAACTGTGGACCTCTTGTCTCACCCCATGAGTGAGTGTGTGGGAAGTGGGGACTACTTCCTCAAAGGGACCCTGCTGTAACACTGAACACTCTCTCACTAGGCAGAAAAACTGGACTAAAGTCTTCCCTGCCATTCTGAACTTCCTTCCTTCCTTCCTTCCTTCCTTCCCCCCTTACCTGATGAACCAGAAGCCTAACCTCTGCTGAGACTGAGGGAGGAGGTTCTTGAGTGGTGCCCCCTCTCCCCATCTGCTGGACGAAGCGCTCCCCTAGCAAGAGACTCCGGGCCGTACGGAGTCCCCCCCGTCCCTCCCAGCCTGGTACTCCGCGGGCACCAGTGGGACCCAGCACCCACATGAGCCAGCAAACCGCACCTGCCATGGACAGGGGACTCTGCCGGAACCTGCGCAACCCAGCACCCATGCGACCCAGTGACCTACACCTGCCATGACCAGGGGACTTAGCTGGCACCTGCACAAGCCAGCATCCTGCACCCACCCGAGCCAGGGACTCCGCCAGCACCCGCGGCAGCCAGTGACCCAAACCCATGCCTGGCACCCACCAGGCCTCTGCCCAACCTGGTCAGGAACTCCAGGAGCCTTGTAACCCATGACCTCCTTCCTGTACCCTCCCCGCCTCCGCACCGGCCCACCCATCTAGCCAGGAACTCTGGTAGCCATGTGACCCGCACCTTCACTCCGGAGCCCTCCCCCTGGCCAGAGACTGCTGGAATCTTGGGCTTTCTGTGCTAAAGTCCAGGGCACAGACACTCACAGAACCGTGTGCACCATCCCCCGCCCTGTTGCTCGATCTGGGTTTGCCACACTCCAGAGCTGCTCCCATAGCTAGAACTCCCTGGCTAGGGCAGTCCCAAAGGAGCTACACAGGGTCACTCCCTACAAAGATCCAGCAATAATCTGAAGTGATCCACCAGGGTCTAATCTCAGAGAGACAACTCCCCAACTCTGAGGATGGCCAGAGGCAAGGTTGAAAAACGATCATGAGGTGGAATGAACGGAAAAATTCTGGCAATATAAATAATCAGAGTACATCAACTCCCCAAGGAACAACAAGGCAGACACAGTACAAGATCCCATGCATAAACAAATGGCTGAGATGTCAGAAACCAAATTCAGAATCTGGATAGCAAATAAGATCAAATTAGAATTCTAAGAAGTAACCCAAAAGATGTCTCAAGAATTCAATGAATTCAGAGACCAAATGACCAAAGATTTTGACACATTGAGACAAGAAGTTGGAGCCCTCGGGCGGCACCTGTGGCTCAGTCGGTAGGATGCCGGCCCCATATACCGAGGGTGGCGGGTTCAAACCCAGCCCCGGCCAAACTGTAACCAAAAAATGGCTGGGCGTTGTGGCAGGCGCCTGTAGTCCCAGCTACTCGGGAGGCTGAGGCAGGAGAATCGCTTAAGCCCAGGAGTTGGAGGTTGCTGTGAGCTGTGTGAGGCCACAGCACTCTACCGAGGGCCAAAAAGTGAGACTCTGTCTCTACAAAAAAAAATAAAAATAAAAAAAGAAGAAGTTGGAGCCCTCAAAGATCTGAGAAATACAGTAGAATCCCTCACTAACAGAATGGAGCAAGTAGAAGAAAGGATTGCTGACATTGAAGACAAAGCTTTCGAACACTCCCAAACATTCGAAGAGGAAGAGAAATGGAGGGCAAAAACAGATCATTCTCTGAGAGAGCTCTGGGATAATTTGAAGAAAACCAAAATTCACCTCATAGGGATCCCCCAAAACGACAATGTAGCTTCACAGGCACAGAGTCTCTTCTTCATGAGATTATGAAAGTGAACGTTCCAGACATGCCAAGATATTCTGAAATTCAGATAGCAGACAGTTTCAGAACTCCAGCAGGACTCAACACGAATAAGACATCCCGCAGAAACATAATCAATTTCACTAAAGTTAATATGAAGGAGAAAATTCTGAAAGCAGCCAGACATAAGAAAACCATAAGCTAAAAGGGAAAGAGTATTATAATAACTGCAGATCTGTCTGCTGAAACCTTTCAAGCTACAAGAGGATGGCCATCAACTTTTAACCTCCTAAAACAAAAAACTTTCAACCCAGGATCCTGTATCCAGCTAAACTGAGTTTCATTTATGATGGAGAAATTAAATACTTTAATGACATTCACATGTTGAAGAAATTTGCCATACCTAAACCAGCTCTCCAGGATATTCTCAGACCTATCCTCCATAAAGACCAGCGTAATCCTCCACCACAAAAGTAAACTGACCCAGAAACTTTCGATCAAATTCCAACTTCCACAGTTATAAAAGGATTAAAAATGTCCACCGGACTTTCAAAAAGCTTATCAATATTCTCAATTAATGTGAATGGTTTAAATTGTCCTCTAAAGAGGCACAGGTTGTCTGACTGGATACAAAAACTCAGGCAAGATATCTGCTGCATACAAGAATCTCATCTTACCTTAAAAGATAAATATAGACTCAAGGTGAAGGGATGGTCATCTATATTCCAGGAAAATGGAAAGCAGAAAAAAGCAGCCGTTGCAATCCTATTCACAGATACAATAGGCTTTAAACCAATCAAAATAAGGAAGGATAAGGATGGACACTTCATATTTGTTAAAGGTAACACTCAATATGATGCGATTTCAATTATTAATATTTATGCACCCAACCAGAATGCACCTCGATTTATAAGAGAAACTCTAACAGACATGAGCAACTTGATTTCCTCCAGTTCCATAGTAGTCGGAAATTTTAACACTCCTTTAGCAGTGTTGGATAGATCCTCCAAAAAGAAGCTAAGCAAAGAAATTTTAGATTTAAACTTAACCATTCAACATCTGGATTTAACAGACATCTACAGAACAATTCATCCCAACAAAACTGAATACACATTCTTCTCATCAGCCCATGGAACATATTCCAAAATCGACTACATCCTGGGCCACAAATCTAACCTCAGCAAATTTTAAAAAATAGAAATTATTCCTTGCATCTTCTCAGACCACCATGGAATAAAAATTGAACTCAATAACAACAGGAATCTGTATACAAAAAACATGGAAGCTAAATAACCTTGTGCTGAAGAATAGATGGGTCATAGACGAGATTATCAAGGAAATTACCAAATTTCTGGAACAAAATGACAAGGATGACATGAATTATCAAAACCTCTGGGATACTGCAAAGGCAGTCCTAAGAAGGAAATTTATAGCACTGCAATCCTCAAGAAAACGGAAAGAGAGGAAGTTAACAACTTAATGGGACATCTCAAGCAACAGGAGAAGGAAGAACATTCCAACCCCAAACCCAGCAGAAGAAAATAAATAACCAAAATTAGAGCAGAATTAAATAAAATTGAAAACAAAAGAATTACACAACAGATCAATAAATCAAAAAGTTGGTTTTTTGAAAAGGTCAATAAAATAGACAAACCTTTGGCTAACCTAACCAGGAAAAAAAGAGTAAAATCTCTAATTTCATCAATCAGAAATGGTAAAGATGAAATAACTACAGACCCCTCAGAAATTCAAACAATCCTTAACTAATACTACAAGAAACTTTACTCTCAGAAATACAAAAATCTAAAGGAAATTGATCAATACTTGGAAGCATTCCACCTACCAAGACTTAGTCAGAATGAAGTGGAAATGTTGAAACAGTCCTATATCAAGTTCTGAAATAGCATCAACTATACAAACTTTCCCAAAAAGAAAACCCCAGGACCAGATGGCTTCATGTCAGATTTCTACCAAACGTTTAAAGAAGAACTAGTACCTATATTACTAAACCTCTTCCAAAATATAGAAAAAGAAGGAATACTACCCAACACATTCTATGAAGCAAACATCACCTTGATCCCTAAACCAGGGAAAGACCACACAAAAAAAGAAAACTATAGACCAATATCACTAATGAATATTGATGCAAAAATATTCAATAAGATCCTAACAAACAGAATCCAAAAACACATCAAACAAATTATACACCATGACAAAGTGGGCTTTTATCTCAGGGTTTCAAGGCTGGTTCAATATACGTAAATCTATAAATGTAATTCAGCACACAAACAAATTAAAAAATAAAGACCATATGATTCTCTCAATTGTTGCAGAAAAAGCTTTTGATAATATCCAGCATCCCTTCATGATCAGAACATTTAACAAAATTAGTATAGAGGGGACATTTCTTAAACTAATAGAGGCCATCTACAGCAAACCCACAGCCAATATTGCATTAAAAGGAGTTAAACTGAAATCATTTCCACTTAGATCAGGAACCAGGCAAGGTTGCCCATTGTCTCCATTGCTCATTAACATTGTAATGGAAGTTTTAGCCATTGCAATTAGGGAAGAAAAGGCGATCAAGGGTATCCACATAGGGTCAGAAGAGATCAAACTTTCACTCTTCGCAGATGATATGATCGTATATCTGGAAAACACTAGGGATTCTACTACAAAACTTGTGATCAAGGAATACAGCAATGTCTCAGGCTACAAAATCAACACCCATAAATCTGTAGCCTTTATATATACCAACAATAACCAAGCTGAAAAAAGTCAAGGACTCTATTCCTTTCACAGTAGTGCCAAAGAAGATAAAATATTTGGGAGTATACCTAACAAAGGATGTGAAAGATCTATACAAAGAGAACTATGAAACCTTAAGAAAAGAAATACCTGAAGATTTTAACAGATGGAAAAACATACTATGCGGGCGGCGCCTGTGGCTCAGTGAGTAGGGCGCCAGCCCCATATACTGAGGGTGGCAGGTGCAAACCTGGCCCCAGCCAAACTGCAACAAAAAAATAGCCGGGCGTTGTGGCGGGCACCTGTAGTCCCAGCTGCTCAGGAGGCTGAGGCAAGAGAATCGCATAAGCCCAAGAGCTGGAGGTTGCTGTGAGCTGTGTGACGCCATGGCAGTCTACTGAGGGCAGTAAAGTGAGACTCTGTCTCTACAAAAAAAAAAAAATACAATGCTCATGGCTGGGAAGAATCAACATTGTTAAAATATCCATACTACCCAAAGCAATATATAATTTTAATGCAATTCCTATTAAAGCTCCATTGTCATATTTTAAAGATCTTGAAAAAATAATACTTCGTTTTATATGGAATCAGAAAAAACCTCGAATAGCCAAAACATTACCCAGCAATAAAAACAAAGCAGGAGGAATCCCGCTACCAGACCTGAGACTGTACTATAAATCAATAGTGATCAAAACAGCATGGTACTGGCACAAAGCAGAGAAGTAGATGTCTGAACAGAATAGAGAATCAAGAGATGAATCCAGCTACTTACCGTTATTTGATCTTTGACAAGCCAATTAAAAACATCCAATGGGGAAATGATTCCCTATTTAACAAATAGTGCTGGGTAAACTGGCTGGCAACCTGTAGAAGATTGAAACTGGACCCACACCTTTCACCATTAACTAAGATAGACTCTTACTGGATAAAAGATCTAAACTTAAGACATGGAACTATACAAATACTTGAAGAAAGTGCAGGGAAAACTCTTGAAGGAATTGGCCTGGGTGAATATTTTATGAAGAGGACTCCCCAGGCAATTGAAGCAGTATCAAAAATACACTACTGGGACCTGATCAAACTAAAAAGCTTCTGCACAGCCTAGAACATAGTAAGTAAAGCAAGCAGACAGCCCTCAGAATGGGAGAAAATATTTGCAGGTTATACCTCAGATAAAGGTCTAATAACCAGAATCCACAGAGAACTCAAACATATTAGCAAGAAAAGAACACGTGATCCCATCTGAGGGTGGGAAAGGGACTTGAAGAGAAACTTCTCTAAAGAAGACAGACACACAATCTACAAACACATGAAAAAAAGCTCATCATCCTTAATCATCAGAGAAATGCAAATCAAAACTACTTTGAGATACCACCTAACCCCAGTAAGAGTAGCCCACATAACAAAATCCCCAAACCAGAGATGTTGGCTGGATGTGGTGAAAAGGGCACACTTCTACACTGCTGGTGGGAATGCACACTAATACGTTCCTTCTGGAAGGATGTTTAGAGAATACTTAGAGACCTAAAAATAAACCTGCCATTCGATCCTATAATTCCTTTACTAGGTTTATACCCAGAAGAGCAAAAGTCACAATATAACAAAGACATCTGTACCAGAATGTTTACTGCAGCCCAATTCATAATTGGTAAGTCATGGAAGAAGCCCAAGTGTCCATCGACCCACGAATGGACTAGCAAATTGTGGTACATGTATACCATGGAATATTATGCAGTCTTAAAGAAAGATGGAGACTTTACCTCTTTCATGTTTACATGGATGGAGCTGGAACATATTCTTCTTAGCAAAGTATCTCAGGAGTGGAGGAAAAGTATCAAATGTACTCAGCTCTACTATGAAGCTAAATGATAGCTTTCACCTGAAGGCTATAACCCAACTATAGCACAAGACTATGGGGAAAGGGTCAAGGAAGGGGAAGGGAGGGGGGAGGTTTTGGTGGAGGGAGGGTAATGGGTGGGGCCACATCTACAGTGCATCTTAGAATGGGTACAGGTGAAACTTACTAGATGCAGAATACAAATGCCTACATACAGTAACTAAGAAAATGCCATGAAAGCTACGTTGAACAGTTTGATGAGAATATTTCAGATTGTATATGAAACCCACACATTGTACCCCTTGATTGCACTAATGTACACAGCTATGATTTAACAATCAAAATAAATAAATTAAAAAAAAAATCCTTTATACATCCTCAAATGCAGAATCTCTGCCTAGTAGCCCAAATCAATAAATTTGGTCTGATCCAACCTATGTAACTTTGACTATTATCCTACACCCTTAGTATGCATTCCCACGTATTTCCATATTTTATATTTTATATTTTATATTTCCATATAAATTAGAAAACTCATGTAGTTATCTTTCAGTGTAGTATATCTCTTTATGGATCACACTTTATATTTCACCTTTAGGATCCTGCTGCAATATGAGCCTAGCTAAACATCTAAAACAAAGAGAGGGCCGGATGTGGTAGCTCATGCCTATAATCTTAGCACTCTTGGAGGCCAAGGTGGGCAGATCACCTGAGCTCAGGAGTTCAAAGCCAGCCTGAGCAAAGTGAAGCCCCATCTCTACTAAAAATAGAAAAACTAGCCAGGTGTGGTGGCAGGCACCTGTAGTCCCAGCTACCCAGGATGACGAGGCAAGAGGATTGCTTGAGCCCAAGAGTCTGAGGTTGCTATGAGCTATGACACCAAGGCACTCAACCCCAGGGTGACTGAGTGAGACTCTGTCTCAAAAATAAATAAAAGAGAGATCTTGGGGATGGGCAGTCCTGAGAATGGCATGGCAAGTGCTTCAAGGGAGGTCATTAGTTTCTTTGGGCAATGCAGAATTATGCCCCTAAAATGGAGATGGAAAAACTAATACGACTGGAGATAAGGAGTTCGATACCACTTGGATTGGACAGACTACTTCACTGGTGGTGAGGTATCTTGTTCTACTGGTAAAGACCTGGAATTTAGGGGGACAATATCCCCACCTTAATCAGAGTCTTTCCATACATCCTCATCCCAATTTACAGGCTCCCATTGCTTCCCAATCAATAACGTTATTTTAACAGTATATATTCTGTGTGATTAGGAGTTCACACCGCATTGTAATTCAGCCAATTGCAGGATGAAATTGTGAGATTTATTTTTAGCAATCTCAACCCTTCAGCTGAAGGAGCCATAATGGTCTCCTTCAGGACATAGATAGAAGCCTCATGCCATCTATATGGTATTTGACCTGGGGATTAGAATCTATGTACTCACCATTTTTTGCCACCATACTTTACAGTGGCATCAGGAGCAAGCAACCAATGTCACATTCATGACTTGTGGCATCCCACAACCCAGTTCGATTAACTCAAGAAATTAACCATCACAGTGTTAGAGAGACTTCAAAATGTCTGAGATCATAAGATTGAACAAGAAAGCAAGACATAACTATATAGTGTTTACAAGAAATTCACTTTAAATATGAAAACCCAAATGGGTTAAAATTTTTATAAAGAAAAATATATGTAATATAAACACTAAGAAAAAAACCTGGAGTGGCTCTATCAAGAACAACCAACTTGATGTAAGGCTATTTATAGAATACGCCACTGAAGAGCAGCAGAAAATATAGCATTTTAAAGCACACAAGAAACATCTTCTAACATACAGTAAGTAATTGAGTTGGATATTATTTGTGTGCATTTCTTTCTTTTGAAAATATTCCACTGCATTCCATTCTTTTGTGCAATTGGAGACATATTTTAAAGCATACAAGAACATTTCAGTATGTTATTAAAATTGTTTCTCAAGTATGAATCTGAAACTCGCTATCCTCACACCCTCACAAAGAATGATAAATGATAAAAGTCAAGTGAGTGATATTTTTTAAAGTTTACTTGTTATTGTTTAACTAGAGATCGATGCTTTAAAACAAAAAAATAAACTTCATATACTGTTGCAGTCCTTCCTTCCTTCCTTCTTTCCCTCCTTTTTCTTCTTGTGGGATTGGGTTCCTTATAAAAACATGAATTTGATTCTTTGCCTTCCTTTGCCACGAATGACACAGCAATAAAGCTCTTTTTTTTTGGCCAGGGCTGGGTTGAACCCACCACCTCTGGCATATGGGACCGGCGCCCTACTCCTTGAGCCACAGGCGCTGCCCAAGCAATAAAGCTCTTAGGATTCCACAGCCTCTAGAATTTCTAACCAATAAATTTCCATTTATTATAAATTATAATTATAAAATTGTAATAGTCTGTAGTATCCTGTTACAGCAGCATAAAATGGTCTATGACAACATCTAATTTCCTGCATTTCTCCTTGATGTCTGAGAGTAGATTGAGTTTCCTGAATCAAAGTCTGACAGAGTCTTTCAGAAAGCATTTCTATAACTTAATAAAATAAGGAGACTTAATAAGGAGTCTTACATTATTGAAGGCATTTCAATATTTAAATTATATCTTACTAGATGGTATATGTTTATATATTTATGATATGTTATAAATATATTTATAAATATACATATACATATACACATATACATATACATACTTTAGTCTACTATAAGAAATATATCATGGCTATAAGATTAATGATAGCCATAATGCCCACTCACATGTCTCACAGTACCCACACCATGTATCACTTAGCAATGTGATGCAATCTGACCTGGGAATTTTTAATACTTGCTTAGAGATTACTAGGTCTCTATTACAATGAAACCTAGAAATCCTGGTTGCTCTAGAAATAAGATTACCTCAATACAGATACAATTTTCATCAATCTTTAAAAAAAAAATTACCCTTATAAAAATAGCTTAAACTCTCTTATTAAAGAAAAAAATCACTTGGTAACTGACCTAGGTTGAATACAGGTATGAAAAGAGGAAAAGACCCCTAAAAACTCTAAGGAAGATCTAAATCTTCCTAAATATGTCCCCAATCATAATAGAAGAGGAGAGAAATCTTCTGAACCCAATTTATGAGACCAGTGTAATCTTGATATCAAAACCAGAAAAAAGGATTTTTTTGAAGAAAAAAATACAAATTAATAATGTCTTCATGAACATAAGTTAGACACATCCAGAAATAGAAAGGATAATACATCTTAAGGTGATTTTACTCTAGAAATGCAAGATTATATGTGTGTGTGTGTGTGTGTGTGTTTGTGTGTGTGTGTAGAGAGAGAGAGAGTCACCATATTAGCAGAACAAAGGAGGAAAAACATGATTATTTCAACAGATCAAGAAAAAAAAGAAAAATCTAAATTCATTTCTGATTTTTTTTTAAATCTCAGCAGTCTGTGAATAAAAGGAAATTTTCTCAAATTAATAAAGGGTACCGATGGAAAAAATACATCTAACTTTATGCTTAATTATAAACTAATAAACTCTTCCCCCCTCTAAATTAGGAAAAAGACAAGAATGTTCTCTCTTACCATTTCTACTGGCTGAAAGTCCCAGCTAGTTGGGCAAGACAAATAAAAGAAACAAAGATGAGAAAGAAAGATACAATATTTTCTCTATTCAAAGAAGACATGATTACTTACACAGAGAATTCTAAGGAATCAATACAATGACAGTAACAAATAGTAACAAATAGGTCGACTCCGTAAAGTTGCAAGCTGAAAGGTTAACATAGCAATTGTATTTTCATATACCAACCACATTTAGAAAATAAAGTAACAGACAAAACTCTAATTACAACATCATAAAAACTTAAACTACCAATGAATAAATTTAATGAAAGGTATAGAAGATCAGTATGCTAAATACTACAAAACATTATGGTGGGACATTAAAAAAAAACTAAGGAAACAAAAATAATACTGCATTTGTAGGTGGGAATCCACAATATCATTAGAATGTCAATTATTTTCAAATTTACCTATAGATTCAATGCAATTTCAATCAAAGTCTCACTATGATCTTGTGTAAAAATTAACAAGATGAATCTGAAATTTAAATGAAATGCAAAATATCTAGAATAACTAAAACAATTTTGGAAAAAACAATGTTGGAGGTTATATTCCTTGATTTTATCCCAACTACAAAGCTACCATGACTGATAAAGTGTGATATGGAAATAAGGATATATAAGTATATCTAAAGAAGAGAAAAGAACTTAAAAATAGATTCACACATAAGAAGAAATTGATTTTCACCACCAAAGGCTTGAAAGCAATCCCATAGATGGAGAAAGGGTAGTTTTTTTCAAAAAATTATATTGGGAGAACTAGAAACTCACATGGAAAAACTGAATCTTGACTGCTACCTCCTGTCACACTTCATAATTAATTCAAGATGAAGCATAACCCTAAACCTAAAAGTTAAAACCACAAAGCTTCTATGTGTAAACAAGAAACTATCTTAAAGAATCAGGATTAGGTAAAAGTGCTTAGGCAAGACAGAGAAGACAATAACTACTTTAAAAAGGTAAATTATACTTTTTAAAATAAAAATTTCTGTTCATAAAAAGGTGCTATTAAGAAAGTCTATAATAGGGCAGCGCCTGTGGCTCAGTGAGTAGGGCGCCAGCCCCATATGCTGAGGGTGGTGGGTTCAAACCCAGCCCCGGCCAAACTGCAACCAAAAAATAGCCGGGCGTTGTGGCGGGCGCCTGTAGTCCCAGCTGCTCGGGAGGCTGAGGCAAGAGAATCGCGTAAGCCCAAGAGTTAGAGGTTGCTGTGAGCCGTGTGACGCCACGGCACTCTACCCGAGGGCGGTACAGTGAGACTCTGTCTCTACAAAAAAAAAAAAAAAAGTCTATAGTAAAAAAAAGAAGAAGAAGAAGAAGAAGAAAGAAAGAAAGAAAGTCTATAGTCAGGTCACAAATTGGAAAGAAATATTTTCAAAACTATATCTGACAAGGGATAGGTAAACAAATTATATAAAACAGCTACTAGAAATACAAAGTACCCCAATGAAAAATAGGCCAAAAAAATTGAAGTATTTCACCAAGAAAGATATATTATAGCCAGTGAACATATAAAATATATTCAACAGGATAAAGTGTTGGAAAAATATATTTGAAAAATAAATAAACATCTAATTTTTAAAATAGTTGAAATTCATTTGTCAACTAAAAATTATTATTTAGCTAAAAGCCTATATTTTTAATGATGCATTAAAAGAAAATTAGAAGGAAATATGCTAATAGTTAATAGCAGTTGCCCCAAAGTACTAAAATTATGAGTGATTATTTTTGATGTTTCTTTACATTTTTTCACTTAGAATACTGTATCAAGTAGCAATAAAAATATTTTTATGATTAGAAAATACCAAGGAATATAAAAATACACATTAGACTGAGTAAATCGTTTACAAAAAGTTCATAGGAAGATTCCCCCTCTGGAAATCTCTATTTGATGAATATTCTCTCTGCAACAAAGAAAAAAATAATAAGTGAGAAAGTGTGACTTTTTTATTTGTCATAAAAGCTTATTTTTCTTTTTTTAGACAGAGCTTCAAGCTGTCCCCCTGGGTAGAGTGCTGTGGCATCACAGCTCACAGCAACCTCCAACTCCTGGGTTCAAGCGATTCTCCTGCCTCTGCCTCCCAAGTAGCTGGGACAATAAGTGCCCGACACAACGCCTGTCTATTTTTTGGTTGTAGCCATCATTGTTGTTTCGTGGGCCTGGGCTGGATTTGAACCTGCCAGCTTAGGTGTATGTGGCTGGTGCCTTAGCCACTTGAGCCACAGGCGCTGAGCCAATAAAAGCTTAATATTGATGCAGTAATTCATTCAGGGAATATAGAACAAAGCCATATGCTGTCCTGTAAGTAGGATTTGGGCACTATATTAATCTCTCTGAACAAGAGATTAATATAGTGCATGAATCTTAGTATTAAGTATGATCTGCATTTCAGCTTTTCTTTATCCACATAACAGGCTCATCTTTCTTGTGAGTTAATAAATAATTCAGTTTGCTTCAGGTTAGCTGTCTTAACATTGTGACCCTGGGATATGGAAGCCATGGTCTTTGTCAATCTTGATTATGTATCAAGTGCTGTTCTTGGCTATAGAGATGTAGCAATAGTCACGCTAAAGTTACTGCCCCCTTTCAGTTTATATTCTGGTGAGGGAAGTGAAAAAATAAGGCAATAAGTAAAAGACATAGTGTGCTCAAATATAGCATAGACAGTGATGAATTCTAAAAAAAAAAAATATTTATTGGTGGAGAAGGATAGAACATGTTGGGGGTAGGCAGAAAAATATAATTTTGGTTACGGTGTCCAGGGGAGAGCTTCCTGAGAAGGAGACATTTGGATAATGATCTGAAGGAAGTGAATTATGAGTCATGTGAAAATTCCCTGAGAGAGCAGAAACAGTCAATGCAAAGAGGTTATGGTGGGAATATACTTAGAATGTTCAGGGAATAATAATAAGGAGGCCGTGTGGCTAAAGCCGGGTGGCAGGGGGGGAACAACACAAGAGGAAATGAAAAGTGACAGAGGGACCAATCATTTAGGGATCTATAAACCATTGTAAGGACTTTGACTTTTACACACACTGCAGTGGAAATCCACTGCAGTGTTTTGACAGAGTGACATGATGTGACATGTAACTCTGGCTGCCCTGTCGAGACAAAAATATAGGGCACATGGTGGAAGCATTAAAACCTGTTAGATAACTTCTACATTAATAAATAAGAAATTTGCTCCAGCACATAGACGTGGTTAGATTTTGAATACATTTTGATAGTACTGCTGACATTTATGTGATGATGGATAAGGTTTTTTGCCTGAATAACTAGAAAAATGAAACCACTGTTTTCTAAAACAGGGAAGATACAGAAGTAGAATTAGTAAGTGAAACAGAATTAGGAGAGAAGCTCAGGTTTGGTCATAAAAAAATTTGAGAATTTGAGCCTTTCCATAGAGATGTCAAGTAGGCTCTGGATGTACCAATTAATGTGGTAGATTTGCCAGTTTATAATTGAATAGCCAGTTTCAGTCTTCCTCAGTACAGAAATCATGTAGCAGAAAAGGGAAGTTTTCAACTGTTCTCACTCAAATCAGATGAACCTCTCTTTGTAGATGATCTGATCTGGTCCAAGATAAACCCAGAGAAGATAGAAAAAAAAAAAAAAATCCCGTTATGAATCTCAATGTGGAAATTGAAGGGGTTTAGAAGAATACCAGGATTGAAGTATAATAGAATCTTCCTAGCTTCACTCTCACACCTGGAGACAAGTTAGGAGGACAAGGGATGAGGGTAAGAATTGGAAGAAAAAACAACCAAAACTGGCCCTGCACCTGTGGCTCAGTGAATAGTGCACAGGCCCCATATACCAAGGGTGGCAGGTTTGAATCCGACCCCAGCCAAACTGCAAGAACAACAAAAAAAAAAAAAACTAAGAGAATGTCTAAAGAGAGAAATATGGAAAACTAAAAAAAGAAGAGAAGTATTTAACTCAGGACAAATGAAACTAAAGATCAGGAAAGGGAAGAAGAAGGGGTTTAAAGGAAAAGAAAAAGTTCAGTTACTTAAATGCTTTTTACTCCTCAAAATTTTCTACTACATTAAAAGTAGAAAGAAATTAGGGCTTTCGTTCACAAAATTAAGAATAATAGTTTCTTCCAGTTTCTTTCAACCTATTCATTATCTCAAAGTTTACTTGTCCTCAATATTAATAGTGTTTTTTTCATGTATTATAAATACAAATCAATATAAATTTGATACAGAGGACTTAGAGACTCTTCTCTCATTTTATTATGAAATAAAGGAGAAGGGCATCTGCATTTATTTCACAGAACAGAAATGACCAAAATATTTCTTTGTCTGAGAGTATCATTAGTCTTTGAAAGAGACTGTATCAATTGAGAATCACTGGGGACCCTACGCTGGCTAATACTCTCATTCACTTGTTAACTAGGCACACATATACAAAATTAACACTCTGTTAAAAAACATAGTAGTAAATCTGAATGTCTCCACTAGAGACCTTATTAAAAGTTTGATGCTTAGAGACTGGGAATTGGGAAACTTGTGTAATTGTAAATATTTATTTGTAATTTACTTGCAATGCTCAGTGGACATTATTAGGCAATCAGTAGGGAGTTCTTAGGAAAGGTAGCATTGCTGTCATCAAATTAGAACAGTGTTTAAATAATACTGATGAGATCCAAGGATCTTGGAATGAAGGAAAGATAATTTCTTCTGTGCTGTGGCCCTAAGCCAAGCTGACTGCACACCCTCACACCCTCATCTGCTATCAACCTGAGGTTGACTCATTAGAGCAAGATGCTAATGAATGACTGTTCTCTGAAATTTCTTATAACCCTTCACTCTGTTCATTCTAATTCATTAGCCCTGATTTCTTCCTTCCCTGCCCTCTAATATTTAGTTCCATGCTCTATCCCATACCTTCCATGGGATTCCCTAGATTTGGTACACCTGAGTTCTACATACTCCATAGGAGTGGTCTCATTTTGCTAATCTGAATCCAAAGTTGGCCACAGAGTGTATTAATAGAAATCTGTATCACCCTGTTAAAGATTCCCTGAACTAACTACGTGTAAAAGATGGGATATCATCCTTATCCAGAGCAGCAATATCCTTGATTATTAATGATGGCAAAACAGAATGGGAAAGTCAATAAACTGTAGGGTTAGACTCCTGAATTTTGAAGTCTGGCTTTAACACACAGTAACCATATAAGGCTGGCTAAGTCACAACTCTGTGTCTCTGTTCCTTCATTTATAAATGGGGAAGAATGAGAAGAATGAGAATAATACCACTAAATGCAGAGATCTGTTGTGAATTTTTACAAGAGTAATCTTCCTAAAATATTTAGCATGGAGCCTGGTAAAATTAGAAGGAGCCCAGCAAATGCTAAATGAGAATACTCTCATATTCTTGGCAAATCTGAGGTCTTCTTGAAATTACAGGCAGACACCTAATTAGGTCAGGGTGCATGATAGTATAGGATGTACTTGGACATGTGGAATTTTTCATTACATTTATGTATTGCACCTTCTGGTCAGTTTCTTTTATGGCATTCTAGAATGTTAGGGCATTATTTTTTACTTGGAAGACTTTTTTTCATTTACTAAACAGATGTGTTCTTAAACGATCCCTGAGTTCAAGCCATTCGAAATTGGCTATAGCAGCAGCATCTGTAGGCTAGTCTCAATAAATGGAATTTAATTTCTATTTTTAATGTAAAAAATAAAAATTGAAAATATGATGTATATAAAAAGTGTACAAACAAAAAATACACTTGAATGAATTATTATGGAGTGAACACTGGTGCGATAATGTTAAATATCAAGACATGAAACTCTGGAACGACTCCAGAAATTTTTTGTGTATATTTTTTCAATCACAGTCTTCTTCCTCATCCTATCACCTGCCAATAATGACATCTTTTCATCATTTATGATTCTTTTTTTTTTTTTTTTTTGTGGTTTTTTGGCCGGGCTGGGTTTGAACCCGCCACCTACGGCATATGGGACCGGTGCCCTACTCCTTGAGCCACAGGCACCACCCATGATTCTTAAACATTTTATTTTTCTCCATTTTTTCTTTTTGTCTTATTTGATTGACTAGAACATTTAGTATAACATTGATTAAAAGTGACAAAAAGCAAGCATCTTGTTCCATTACTGATCGCAAAAGGAAAAATTCAAATTCAAATTTATAAATGGAGAAATACACATATTACCTGAATAGTAATGTATGTTTCTGGTAATTAATATTTATTTTCATAAGAAATTTATTTTCTATTGTAAGTTTAAGAATTTTATCATAAAAGAACACTAAATTTGACCACTTTTTCCCATTTGTGAAAATTATCATATTTTCTGTTAATCTATAAATGGGGTAAATTACAGTAATACATTTTGAAATACTAAAACAACCTTAGATTTCTGGAAGAAGCTACCTTGGACATATTATTATTCTTACATAATGTAACATTTGGTTTGCTAATTTTTAACGATTTTATTTGTATACGTTCATAAATAAGACTGTCCTGCAAGTTTTCTTTCTCATATCTGGGTTGGGAAACCTCATGAAATGTATTGAGAAATTTATTCTCTTTTTGCATGTTCTGTTTTCTGCCAGTTATCCTCTCTATGGGGAAAATACTGTAGCCTTCAAAATGGCTTCATGTTTCTCAGTTTAGAAACTTTTATAAGTAATTAAGCGAGCTTGTTTTGACTTAGCAGAGAGACAACCATAGATTTTGTACCTTTTAGAAGTCATTGTTGTCAGTTTGTTTTAGAGGTTTAATTGACAGTCCCAAAGGCGAGGTTTATTCCCCTAGAGACTACCATTTTCCTTTTGTGAATGGTCCATTCTTCCTAGAATATATCTTTAACATTACCTGTTATATAATAGGCATTTAGGGTGTTAGAATTATTTGATTACCTTTAGTGGTGAAATCTGGCTCCACCAAAGTACATAATAGACCAGCCATTTACTCCTGAAGTAACTATATTCTATGCAAGTAAACTTATGAATCCAAAATCGCCATAGATAAAAAGGTATAGCTCAGTGATAGAGCATTTGACTGCAAAATCACACTAGCCAATGCTGGAGGCTGGGGAGGCACCAAGAGTCAGCATACCCCTTTTGTAAGAGACTCCAGTCTGAATTCACAGAAATACATTTTTTTAAAAAGTAATCTTTGTGAGACCTAGCCTCTTTCATGTTTACATGGATGGAGCTGGAACATATTCTTCTTAGCAAAGTATCTCAACAATGGAAGAAAAAGTATCCAATGTACTCAGCCCTACTGTGAAACCAATTTCTTGCTTTCATATGAAAGCTACAACCAAATTATAGCTCAAGAATACGGGAAAAGGGGAGAGGGAGGGGAGGGGAAGGGGGATGGGTAAAGGGAAGGTAATCAGTGGGACCACACCTGCGGTGCATCTTACAAGGGTACATGTGAAATTTACTAAATGTAGAATATAAATGTCTTAACACAATAACTAAGAAAATGCCATGAAGGCTATGTTAACCAGTTTGATGAAAATATTTTAAATTGTATATAAAACCAGTGCATGGTACCCCATGATGGCATTAATGTACACAGCTATGATTTAATTTAAAAAAAAAGTAATCTCTGTGTTAGGATCACATGGCCATTATGAAATTGCTTAGGACACAACCCTCCCTGAGGCCCTCAAAATATGTTTTCATTCTGTACTCAATATAAATCCAGATTATTTTTTGTTACTTTGTATCTGGACTAATAAAAAGTCCATATATGCAAATATATTCATGTACTAATGCAAAAATCCAAATACTTTACACAAAGCATTTGGTTTCTTTGGTTGATGAATAGTAAAATTTGAAACACATCCCATGGTCTCAGCCCTTAAATGATTGAGCTGGACCTTATATTTTAACTAGATTGATAAAAAAATTCAGCTATACAATTCATTTATCAGGTTTTATGTCTAATTATCCTTACACCAAAGGTAGGCAAAGACCTCACAGGAAAGGAAAACTGTAGACCAATGTTCCCATTGGATATAATCACAGAAATTTTTAACAAAATATGAGCATATTAAAACCAGTAATATTTAAAGTATTGGGGCGGCGCCTGTGGCTCAGTGAGTAAGGCGCCGGCCCCATATGCCGAGGGTGGTGGGTGCAAACCCAGCCCCGGCCAAACTGCAACAAAAAAATAGCCGGGTGTCTGGCGGGCGCCTGTAGTCCCAGCTGCTCGGGAGGCTGAGGCAAGAGAATTGCTTAAGCCCAGGAGCTGGAGGTTGCTGTGAGCTGTGTGATGCCACGGCACTCTACCAAGGGCCATAAAGTGAGACTCTGTCTCTACAAAAAAAAATAAATAAAAATATTTAAAGTATTATATACAGTGATAAAGTGGGGTTTGTCCCAAAAAATGTAAGACAATTTGATATCTGAAAATAAAATCAATTAACACATTAATAAAGGCAAAAAACTATATGAATATATTAGCAGATACATTAAAAGCATTTGTTAAAATTCAAAAAAGTTATGATAAACATTCCTTTTTTTATTTTTTATTTTTATTTCAGATTAATATGAGGGCACAAATGAGGTTAAAATGTTTGCATTTGTTTCCCTGTTGTAGTTGTGTCCTGCATCTAGGAGGTGTGCCATATACCCCTACATTGTGGCTATTAAGTGGGGAAACACCAATCCCCTTCCCTCTGCCCATCTCCCTCCTACCCTCTCCCCTCAACTTGAATTGAATTGAGTTTTTCTCTTGTGCGGGCATGTAAAAATTCTTAACAAACTAGGAATAAAAGGGATATCCCTCAATCTGATAAAGTTCACTTATAAAATATATAGCCAACATCATACTTAATGGTGAAAGAATGAATGATCAGATATACTCTGGACATGCAACGTGAAGAAAAAAAAAGAAAGACAGAAATATTGTTATTACTTCTTCTATTCTTCATTGTATGTACTTTAGGTCCTAATTAATCCTATAAGGGAAGGAAAAGAAATATAGATTGAAAAATAAGTAAAACTCAACTTTATTCACTGATTAAATAATTGTGTTAAGTAGAAATACAAAATAATATATAAAGAATGTATAAGTTAATTTAGCAAGTTATACTACAGGGTCAATAAGCAAACATTAGCTATATTTCTACATATTCATAAAAATAAAATTAGAATCCATTAATAGCATATAAAAGAAGACACAGTAGAATATATTTAATTATAGTTGTGCAAAACCTGTATGCTAAAAACTACAGAAATTAAGCAAGTATTGTTGGGATGACAAATCTTCTGAAATTTGTAGACTCATTGCATCAGCCAAATATTCACTAGTGAATTCAGTAGAAGTTGGAAACTGATTCTAAAATTTATAAAAGCAAAGGACCTAGAATAGCCAAAAATAATTTTTAAAACAGCAAATATATAATTTGATTTAAGACTTAATCTAAAGCTGCAATGATCAGTGCTACTATAAAAGTAAAAACATATATATATGTTTTGTATGTGTACATATATATGTTGTTCCATTGAGATATATTTCTGAAATCAACCTACAATATTCTCAATAATTTTTTGACAATGATGGCAAAGTAATTCAATAGAGAAAAGATATATTTCAGTAAATAGTACTGGGATAAAGATATTCAGCTATAATAAAAAAAAAAGCCTCAAATTTTACTTACCTCATGACTAAAAATGAATTCAAAGTGGATCATAGACTTAAACATAAGAGCCTAAACCATAAAACTTTCTAGAACAAAACATGTATCTTGTAATGTTAGGTTAGAAAAATATTTTAAACAGAACATAACATGAAACATAAAAGAAAAAATGGTAAACCAGACTCCACCAAAAATTAAAAATTTTGTTTGTTGAAAGATTATTTTAAGAATATAAAAAAATATGCTCATCCCTGTAATCCCAGTGCTTTAGGAGGTAAAGTATTAAAAATTACTCAGTTGTGGCGGAGTGTACTGGTACTCCTAACTACTTGGGAGGCTGATGCAGAAGGAATGAACCCAAGAGTTCAAGATTTCACTGAGCTATGATATTTCTACTGCAATCTAGCCTGGATGACAGAGCAAGACCCTGTCTCTAAATATATTTATTTAGACTCTTCATAAAAGAAGATATCTAAAAGAACAGCTAACACATGTAAAGGTCCTCAAATTAGAATCTTTGTACATTTCTGAGAATGCAAAAATAGGATAGCCACCTTGTAAAATAACTAGACACATCTTAAAATATATAGTAGGCCTGGCATAGCAGCTCATGCCTATAATCCAGCATTTTGGTAGGCCGAGGTGGGAAGATTGCTTGAGGCCAGGAGTTTGAGATTAACCTAAGTAACACAGCAAGACCCTATTTGGGATGGGGGGGGGGCTCCCACTGGGATTCCCCACCTCCACTGCCAGAGGTTGTGTTCTCTCTCTTCTGTTTGCTCTCTTTTGCTCATCATGCTTATCAATCTTTCTCTGTCAATAAACTATCCCACTGCTTAAAAATATATCTATATTACATATATATATACACACACCGCATATGAATTTACCTCACAAACCAACGATCCCACTCTCAACAGAAATGAAAGCACATTTCCACACAAAAACTCATATCTGTATGTTCACAGCAGTTTTATTTACAATGGCCAAAAATTGAAAACAACCCAAATATTGTCCAATTGCTATGTGGATAAAAAAAATTATAGTATAGTCAAACAATGGAAAACTACTATATTAGCCAGAGTCCAGTGAGGGAGAATAAATAAATTTTAACTAATAAAATTTTACTGAAAGGAATAACTAATTGATGCCAGGAGGTTTAAGAGGGGACAAAATGGAATGCTAAAGAATACCCAGCCTAGTAATAAGGGACAGTTTCCAAGGAAGAAAGAAACTCAGAAAGGTGCCTCCTCCCCAAGGCTGGTTCAGGGGTCCTCAAACTTTTTAAACAGAGGGCCAATTCACTGTCCCTCAGACCGTTGGAGGACCAGACTATAGTTAAAAAAAAAAAAAAAACTATGAACAAATTCCTATGCACACTGCACATAAAAAATAAAACGGGAACAAATACAATCACACCACCTCATGTGGACCGCGGGCCACAGTTTGAGGAGCCCTGCCTGGGGAATCATATCTGCTACCTACTAGATGATAAAGAAGTTTCCTGTGTTATGCAGGCCAGAGCCTATCCACAGCTAGTGACTGAGGCTGGTACCCAAAGAATGCAAGCTGAGACCATCAACCAAGAACTTTTCTTCCAGTGTGCTGGTCATTAGTTCTAATTAGCTTAAGGTTATAATGTTTTATGAAATGTCAGAATAATCAAGATCTCTTCAGAAAATATTGTGGAAATGAGGAGATTGACATAGTCCTGAGAGAAGAATATTAAGGACCTGTTGGACTTGCTAAGTAAAAGGAAACTGCTTTTGGTGTTCCTTATTGATTGAAATGAAAAAGACATTAACTAGGCTTTCCTAGCAAGTAAAGTTATTTGTCCATTAAAGTTACTACATCTGGAATTGTAAGTGCAGTTGAAGTCAACTGATCAAATTTACAGTAGTCTACAATCATTCTTTAAGATAAATTTCATTTCTGCACAGATTAAACCATTGGAGAATCTAATAGGGATCATTTTACATTATTCTTTCAGAATATTAGTGGTAGCATTAATTTCTGAAATTTCTGTATGGATTTAGAATTGCTTCTGATGTACTGAATTAATAAGGAAGGAAATTTGTAAGGGCTTTCCCTTAGTCCTTTGTACCATAATGGTTCTCACCTATGGTTCATAGAGATAAAGTGAGCATTTTCCTTGCTATTTACTCCAGTTATACATTTAATAACTAGAGAAATAACCACAAAGTGGCTTCATGGGACAACTAGGGGTAACCGCGAGTTAGATTTGAACTAGGATACCATCTGCCCCATTAGTAACATAACCCTTTCAACTGATGGAACACACTGGCATTTCTTATGTTCAGGCATTAACATAAATTCAAAGACAATCAATGTGTAATAATTCCTAAAATGTTGATATTTTCCCCCTGGTGCACAGTTACTCTTGCAAATGGCCACAGCTCCCTTTGGGAAGTGTTCAAAGAATACTTAATGGTAAATACTTGTGGCATTGTCATAGTCTTTCCACCAGAAGAATGTTGACCCCTTATATCTTGGTCTGCAGATTAGCCCATGTCTAGAAAATGGGCAACAGGGCATGACTATCCATTGTAGTGACTCAAGACATATTTTTTGATACTAGCCCTTAACTATTTTTCTCCCAGCTAACAACTGCTAGTGTGGCTCCCATGGGAAAGCATAGCTCCAGAGTTTGGGGGCTGCCTGTCTGGTGCAGTTACTGCAGACAGCAACCCCAAATCCCCCTCCCTAGCAATAGGACCACTCAGTGCACAATTGCCTATGCCCTGAAGACAGCTCCCCTGCCACCAAAATGGAAACAAAATCAAAAATAATCCCAAAATCATACCACGTATCTTCCCAGACCACAGTGAAAGAAAACTAGATATCAATTCCAAGCCAAACACTACAATCTACACAAAGTCATGAAAATTAAACAACTCACTGCTGAATAATTATTGGATCATTAATGAAGTTAAGATGGAAATCAAAATATTCATTGAACTGAATGACAAAGGTATCAAAATCTATGTAATTCAGCAGAAGAATTCCTAAAGGGAAAATTCATGACCTTAAATTATACCATGTCTCCTCTCAGACCATAGTAAAATAAAATAAGAAATCAATGCCAAGAAAAATTTACACAAGAACACAAATACATAGAAATTAAATAATTCGCTCCTGAACAATCCTTGATGTCTAGGTTAACTGAAAATTATTTCAGCAATTGTAAGATATACCTACAAATCAGACCAGTCCTTCACGTTGAAAAAAAATCTTCCTTAACACATGGTAAACAATAGGATGTCAGGTCTAATACAACACATAGTAATAATAAAATATTAAAAAAAAAACTTACACTAAAAAAAGATCTTATATTAAAGAAAAAATAATATTACTAAGGAGCAAAGCCCACAGCTTCTACCCCTTGGTGTAGAGTGGATGCAACTGGTCAAGTTATGTAAGATAAATTAATATGGTGAGTCATAGTCCAACTGGCCAAGATACAATTTACAGAGGTGGTCAAGATATAGACGTCAATCTTCCACTAAGTGCATATGGTATATGCCTGGTCTATGAAAATTAGGTCAACTTAAGGAGGGGATCAATGTAGGGTGATGGTCACCTATGGAGGTTCTATGGGTTCTACAAGACTTAGGAATATACTTAATCAAAGAGATGAAATGCATAGATAACCAAGAAACATTAAGGAAAGGAATCACAGATGACACAAACAAAAGGAAACACGAATCATGCTCATGGATTGGTAGGTTCAACATTGTTAAAATGCCCATACTACTCAAAATGATTTACAGATTCAATGACATCCCCATCAAAACATCAACATTATATTTCACAGATTTAGAAAAAACAATTCTGTATTTCACTTGGAACCCAATAAGAGTCCTGATGGCCAAAGCAATCTTAAGCACAAAGAACAAATCTGGAGGCATCATATTACTAGACTTCAAATTATGCTACACGTCTTTAGTAACTGTAACAGCATGGTATTGGCACAAAAATAGAGACATAGACCATTGGAACAGAACAGAGAATCCAGATATAACAATATCTAACTATAGCCAATGGATCCTTGACAAAGCAGCCAATAGCATACACTGGGAAAAAGAAGCCCTATTCAATAAATGGTGCTGGGAAAATTGGGTAGTCACATGAAGAAGAATAAAACAGGATACAGATCTCTCACGACTTACAAAAATTAATTCAATATAGGTAAAAGACTTAAATGTAAGGCACCATACCATAAAAATCCTAGAAGAAAATGTAGGAAGAACTCTTCTATATACATGCATTGGCCTAGGGAAAGAATTTATGACTAAAACCCCAGTGGCAATTACAGCAACAACCAAACTAAATAAATGAGACTTGATAAAAGGCTTTTGCACATTAGAGGAAATAACCAAGAGGGCAAATAGACAACTTACAGAATGGGAGAAAATATTCACAAACAACACATCCAATAAAGGACTAATAACAATAATGTACAAAGAACTAAAAAAAGTCAGCAAGAGAAAAAAAAAGCAACTCTGTTAAAAAGTGGGCAAAAACATAAACAAACGCTTTTCGAAAGAAGATAGACAAATGACAAATTACAAGATGCTCAACATCACTAATTATAAGGGAAAAGTGAATTAAAACCTCAATGATATATCACCTTACCCAAGTTAGAATGGCTTTTAGTAAAAACTCAAAAGCAGCAGATGTTGGCATGGGTGAGGAAAAAAAAGCAATGCTTAGAAACTGCTGGTGGGACTTCAAATTAGTGCAGCCTTTTTGGAGATTTCTTAAAGAACAAAAATTAGACTTTCCATTTGATTCATCGATCCCACTAATGAATATTTACCCAGAGGAAAATAAGTAATTTTTTTAAAAAGAACACATCCTTCGAATGTTTATTGCAACACAATTCACAATACCAAAGATGTAGAATTAACGTAAGTGCCTGTCAAATCACGAGGGGATTAACATTATGTGATATGTTATATATATATAAATACACACACAGAGACACACACACACACACCATGGAATACTATTCAGCCATAAAAGGGAATAAATTAACGTCTTTTGCAGCAATTTAAATGAAACTAAAGACCATTATCCTAAGTGAAGTATCTCAAGGATGGAAAAACAGACACCACATGTATTCTCTAATAATTTGAAACTAAGTGATGGACACATATGCGCACAGAAAGAACTAAAAATTATAGGAAGCTAAACTGTCAGAAGTGAGAGGAGATGGGGGGTAAAAACCTACCTGTTACATTGAACACTATTCAGGCTATAGGCACACTTACCCTGACGACAGACTTATAAAAGCTATCCATGTAACAAAACATTTAAAAGAATTTTAAAATAAAACTCTTTGCATCACAAAGATAGTAAATTTTTCCAGATTAAAGATGTTTTTGTGATGGGAATCATATATTATATAAAAATTGAGTAGTGTTTGGATAGAGTAGGAAATCAAAGAGGCATTTCAGGTGATGAGTACATTCTGAGTAAATATTCAGAGTCAGAATTGAACTCTAGTGCACCAAAGAGTAGAGAAGTGAGGTGTACATATCTACAGATGCATTCTTACAAGTAGATGGTAGAAAATAGTTATAGGTAATGAAAGCCCTTGGAGTACCAACATAAAGGACAGAGAGTTAGTATGATCCTTCCAATCAATGCAGAAAAAACGTTTGACAAAATTTAGCACCCATTCCTGATAAAAATGCTCAAAAATGGTATAGATGGGACATTCCTCAAAATTATAAAGGCTATATATGACAAACATATAGCCAAAATGTTGAATGGGAAAAAAATTGAAAACATTCCCAGTTTTATCTGAAACCATACAAGGTTGCCCATTTTCATCACTTTTATTCAACATAGTGCTGGAAATTCCTATCAGAGCAATCAGGCAAGAGAAGGAAATCAAGGGGGCTCCAAATGGGCAAAAAAGAGATCAAGCTATTATTCTTTGTTTACAAAATTATCTTATACCTAGAAAACCCCAACAATTCAATCAAGAGATTCCTGGAATTGCAAACTAAATTCAGCAAACTTGCAGGTTATAAAATCAATGCACACAAATCAGTAGCTTTCATATATGTCAACAACAGTGAGAATCAGCAGTTAAGTGAGAATCAAATCAAAGACACAATACCTTTTCCAGTAACAACAACAACAACAAAAAAATGCCTAGGAATATACATAACAAAGGAGGTAAAAGACCTCTATAGGGAGAATTATGAAACACCAAGGAAAGAAACTGCACAGGATATAAACAAATAGAAAAATACACATACCATCTCATGGATCAGCAGAATCAGTTAAAATGGCTGATTTATAGATTCAATGCAATTATTATCAAAATACCAATAATTTTTTTTTTGCAGATCTAGAAAAAATAGTTCTGTACTTCATATGGAACCAGAAAAGACCCTGAATTGCCAAGGCAACATCACATAATAAGAAATAGGCAGAAGGCATCACTTTATCAGACTTCAAGCTATATAACAAGTCTACAATAACACAAACAGCAAAAACAGAGACACAGACCTATAGGCCAGAATAGAGAACTCAGAGATAAAATCATCCTCATATTCTCATCTGATTGTTGACAAAAAAAAAATACACTGGATAAAAAAATTCCTGTTGTATAAAGGGTAAAATGGATAGCCACATGTAAATAACTGAAACAGGATCTGTACCTCTCACCACTAACAAAAATTAATTCACCGTGGATAAACAACTTAAACCTAAGGCAGGAAACAATAAGAATCCTAGAAGAAAACATTAGAAAAACTCTTATAGACACTGGCCTAGGCAAAGGATTGGTGAAAAAGATCCTCAAAACAATTGGAGTAACAACAAAAATAAGTGAGACCTGATCAAATTAAAAAGCTTCTTGGGCGGCGCCTGTGGCTCAGTGAGTAGGGCGCCGGCCCCATATACCGAGGGTGGTGGGTTCAAACCCAGCCCCGGCCGAACTGCAACAACAAAAAAATAGCCGGGCGTTGTGGCGGGCGCCTGTAGTCCCAGCTGCTCAGGAGGCTGAGGCAAGAGAATCACATAAGCCCAAGAGCTGGAGGTTGCTGTGAGCCGTGTGATGCCACGGCACTCTACCGAGGGCAGTAAAGTGAGACTCTGTCTCTACAAAAAAAAAAAAAAAAGCTTCTTTCTGCACAGCCAAGGACAAAATCACAAGATCACTTAGACACTCACAGAACGGGAAAAAACATTTGCATGCTATACATATGGTAAAGGACTAATACCCAGAATCTACAAAGGACTCAAGCAAATCAACAGGAAACAATTCCATTAAAAAGTGGAAAAAGATATGAACAGAAACTTTTCAAATGAAGATATACTCATAGCCAAAAACCTCATGAAAAAAATGCTCAGAATCTCTAATTATTAGGGAAATGCAAATCAAAACCATAATGAAATATCACCAATGCCAAAAAGAATGGCTTCCCTAAATAATGGATCTGGCATAGATATAGAGAGAAAGGAACTCATACACTTGCTGAGCCTGCAAACTAGCACAACCTCTTTGGAAAACTGTATGGAAACACCTCAAAAAACTAAAAGTAGACTTACCATTTGATCTAGTAATCCCATTTCTGCATATATAACCAAAGGGGAAAAGGTGATTTTATTAAAAAGACACCTGCACTCAAATGTTTATAGCAACACAATTCACGATCACAAAGATAAGGAAACAATCCAAGTGCCCACCAATATATGAATGAATTAATAAAATATGGTATATGCGTACTGTAGAGTACTACTCAGCCATAAAAAGATGATCTAATATCTTTTGTGATATCCTTGATGGAACTGGAAACTATTCTGCTAAATTGAAACATAACAAGAATGGAGAAACAAGCAAAACAAAACAAAACAAAGCTCAATCCCAAATTGTAAGTAATTGATCAACAATTAAGTGCACATATGGAAGTAAATCTGAATGAAAATCAAGGTGAGGAAAGATGGGAGGAAGGATTGTGTAAATGCATATCCAATAGATACAGTACACACTATCAAGGTGAAGGGCACACTTATAACTTTGACTCAATCTGTACAAAACCAAAATACATAAATAAAACATGTTTGCCCTCTAATATTCTGAAATTTTACAAAGTACAAAGACTTTGAAGAGTAATCAAGAGTCAGAAACATTTCTAGTGTATAAGAGCATATCTACACTAGAGAATGGAGGTAGATGGGAGGCCAATTAGCAAGTTATCTTATTATGATGGCATTAATTGAGGTAATGGTTTCATGGCTGTATACTTACCTCCAAATTCATTGCTTTGTATACATAAATATTAAAGCTTTTGTATAGTCATATTTCGATAATGTTTTTATAAGTTAGTTACCTTATGACACACGAGAACATAATGTCAGAGTTGTTTCAGAGGATCAGTATATAGGATTTGGTCAGATTTATCTCAGAGAATGAAAGAAAGAAATGGCATTCTGGTTGATCATACCACATTTTTGCCTCAACTCCACTAATCCAAATCTCTCTTCAACTCTCCGTTTAACTTCTACCTCCAATGAATGGATATGAATTTTTTTCTTCATCACAGTTTTCCAGTAAATAATATAGAGACAGAGAGCAAGTGTGTGAAAAATCAGGATAATCCTTAAGCCAATTTTAGTGATAGCCACTCACTTCAGAATCTCAACTGCAGCCATCTATAATTAATGCTATTAGATTTAATAGTGTTTTGAGACTTAGGTCTTTCAGGATCTGCAGACACATTCTGATACCAATGCCAAGGAAATCCCTTTAGAATCAATGGAAAACTTCAACTTCGCCCTAAGGTTAACACAATTATTGTCACTGACCTATTGGTAGAGAGTATGTCTTAGATTTTCATAATTTATTCCCCAATGTTTTAAAGACCATAGTTTCTATTCTTAATTTACCCAAACAAAAACCATCAGGTGGCCAATCAGCTACTATAAAATGTTTGTTAGTGGGAACTCAAAACAAGGTAACTATTCTAATCTATTTATATTATAATATTAAAACACAGAAATATAAATTTTTCTAAAATACATCAATATTTTACCGTTTTTACATTTTGTCTTCTGATTTTTTGGTTGTCTCTAAAATTGAAGACTATGGAAAACTGTAATAAGACACAATAAGTGGATCATTCTGACCATTTTGAGTTCAAAATAACCATATGTTCTTCAGCAAATATACAGGTAAGGGTATAAATAACTTAGTAGAATAATTCTGGGATGTACAGTAAAACTGATTTCTGATTCAATTGAATAATTACTTTTCACATTGGAAAAGAGAAAATGAGTTTTCATTCATTACATGCAAATACATCTTCCATATAAAATGACAATTATTGAAAACAAAACCAATTGTTCCAAAATGGACATAAGTTATTTTCAATTTGGTTTACCACTGGGGTGATAATGAAATAATTATGACAAGCAGTATTTGTTTACTTTTATAAAATGTTTCTCAAAATCTCATAATTCTGAAGGCTTTTTTGAAAGAATGATAAAATATAATAGGAAAATTTATTTTATTTATTTGATTAGAAGACTATAGTGATAAATCTCCAGAAAACCTCACTATAGTATGTGAGTAAAAGGAAAAACAGTATATTAAAGTCAGAGTAGATAAGAGTAAAGAACAGAGAAAAACTAACCAAAACATGTACTTTTAAAACAATGTATTTTGAATCACTATGGTAGGCTGTTCTCCAAAACTGTCTTTTTGAAATGCACTGAAGTCAAAAACTTAGCAATTTCTAGAAGAGAAGAAAGATGATTTTATCATTTTTTAAATCCTACGTTTTTTTCTGCACCTGAACAATTACAATGTCATAGATGACAGCTATAATAAATATATTGTAAATTTGAGTGATTATTGAACTCTAATAAATGCATAGCGGATTAGTAGTAAATAATGATTTTGTAAATTAAAAAAGCAAATGTGTGGAAACCTCCTTGAAACTCACTAAAAATGAAGATAATAGTTTCTCTGAGACATTTGAGAGAATAGAAGATCAGTATTTATCATGAGTAATACTCACTTTGTTGCCAATCTCGTAATCTTAGACATGCATCTTAAACACTGAAAACTAAAGAGGAAGTGTTAGGATAAATGGGTAATTTAAGAGTAATAATTCCTTCGGAAATTTGATAGGAATATGATCCAGAAAATATTGAAATGAATATAAAATCGATATCCAAATTAACTTTTTGAAAATCTATAGATGCTTTATGTTCTTACCCTGACTTAAAGAACAAATATGTAAATCTTTTTTAAAAATATCTTTTTGTGATCTTATCTGAAAAGGGTTACTAAGCTAGAAAAAGCATGCTTTAAGCTTACTGTAATTCTGTGCAATTCTTATAATTAGACATTTAAGTATATAAAGAGGAATTTGTTTTTATTTATTTATTTATTTTGAGACAGAGTCTCAAGCTGTTGCCCTGGGTAGAGTACTGTGCATCATAGCTCACAGCAACCGCTAAATTGGGCTCAAGTGATCCTCTTGCCTCAGTTTTTCTTAGTAAAGATGGTGACTTGCTTTTGCTCAGGCTGATCTCAAACTCATGAGCACAGGCAATCCACCCGCCTCAGCCTCCTAGAGAGCTAGGATTACAGATGTGAGCCATCACACCTGGCCAGGAATTTATTTTTAAATATCACATTGATTCCATAGGATACTATTTAAAACTTGCTCAATTTTTTTCTTGAGAAAAAGATACCATAAGAAAATGTCTTTTAATTTTAGAAACAGAAAATTATGTATACTGACCATAAATTTGTGTGTCAGCATAGGATAATTCAGGCAGAAAATGTTTTTCTCCCTGGGAATTCACAGAAATATTTCCAGATATCCTTGTGTACACAATTTATGATACATTTCTTTTTACATGACTTGTCCTACTATAAGTGTGAGAGTTTTTAGGAGAGAGCATAAGATGGTTAAAGAAGAGGTTCTTCCCTTTTGTGCTTATGGAAATTAAAGGGGGAGACACATTAGACACATTCTGCTTTAGAATCTAAATTCGATTTCTTTGCAACTTATGTCTCAGCAAAGGAGCCAGAAATGATGAAGGAAAATCACTCCTTGACAACAGAGTTCCTCCTCACAGGATTTGCAGACCACTCAGAGCTGAAGACTCTGCTGTCTGTGGTGTTCTCTGCCATCTACGTGGTCACCATGGTGGGGAATCTTGGTTTGGTGGCGCTGATTTACACAGAACATCGTCTTCACACACCAATGTACATCTTTCTGGGGAACCTGGCTCTGATGGATTCTTGCTGCTCCTGTGCCATTACCCCCAAGATGTTACAGAACTTCTTTTCTGAGGACAGAAGGATTTCTCTCTATGAATGTATGGCCCAATTTTATTTTCTCTGCCTTGCTGAAACTGCAGACTGCTTTCTTCTGGCAGCAATGGCCTGTGACCGCTATGTGGCCATATGCAACCCACTGCAGTACCACACCAAGATGTCCAAGAAGCTCTGCATTCAGATGACTATAGGGACCTACATAGCTAGTAACCTACATTCCATGATTCATGCAGGGCTTCTATTACGGTTAACATTCTGCCGGTCTAATAGAATTGACCACTTTTTTTGTGATATACTTCCACTGTATAGACTCTCTTGCACTGATCCTTTTATTAATGAACTAATGATATATATTTTTTCAATGCCAATTCAAATCTTTACCATTGCCATAGTCTTGATCTCTTATTTCTCCATCCTTTTCACTATTTTCAAAATGAAATCCAAGGAGGGGCGAGGTAAAGCATTTTCTACCTGTGCATCCCACTTTCTGTCTGTCTCAATATTCTACATTTGTCTTCTCATGTATATTCGACCATTTGAAAAGGGGGATAAGGATATACCAGTGGCAATATTTTACACCATAGTAATTCCATTATTAAACCCTTTCATTTATAGCCTGAGAAATAAGGAGGTAATAAATATTCTTAAAAATATGATGAAGAATCATAGTACTTTTAAACAAACTTCATCCTCCACTGCAAGTTGATTTTAATTTATTAAAATGCTTTCATAAAAAGGGGCCTAAAAACATAAAATTGCATTTTACAGAAATATTAATCTCTAAATCAGTAGACTATGTTTGTTAAAAATTGTAGGAATGGAATATCAAAATTGCTTGACAAATCTTAATCCAAATTTCACAACTAGGGTAAATCAGATGAAATTCAATAGTTAATTGTCATTACTAAGTGTCATAACTCCCATGTTATTATGTCAAAGGGGGTTATTCTAAGCTTCAATAAATCAACATAGCATCAATTAAATGTTAAAATGTGTAGAAGAGTCTTCTTGATTAATGCTTTCTAGTTAATGGAAGAAATTATATCTGATTCTATGTAGAGCACTTCAAACATTTTGAATTTCCTGGAAAAAGTGAAATGATAATTTCTTTCAGAAAAATGACCAGGTAGACATGTGGAGGTTAGTAGAAAGAGACTACAAGCAAACTAATTGATGTATTCTATATTAAAAATAATAAAGTTTTATTAAAGAATGGAAAAAAGTGTGAGAAGAAGGAATCCACATATATGCACACACACATACACACAGAAGCTCACCCACATTTTGTAGAATAACTAACAGTGAACTATAACAAATTAAATAGAGAAAATTAAGGCATGCTTTAACCCGAAGTTAAGTATGAGTTAAATTATGTATGATTAAGATTCTTTTTATTCCTGAAGGCATCAACCATGTTATGCATTGTGTATATTATGGAATATAAAATAGCAGCCTAGAAATTAAACACTCAATAAACATATTAATGAAGACATTGTTGTTTTAGTTTTACATTTTTAAGTAATAGTGAGCTATAACAACATTTTATGTACATAATCTTGTACATAATTATGTTCGCATCTATGCTTTTTTAAAAAATGAATTGTCTTCAGTTTTTCTTTGTCTTACTAATTTTTCTCATTTATTTATACCACTATTCACAAAGAAATGATATTAAACTATAGTGACTATTTGTGGCAAACAATTTCTCTATGTTTTGATAGTCTTTTAATATTTGTTTGTGATATTTGTGATTTATAAACATTTTCATTTTAGATACATTCTTTTATTTTTTTATGTAATCTTTTGTGCTTTTTGTCCAGAATTTCCCTTTTAATCTGAATTGTACTTCAAAAAATTTTTTTCTCTTTTTCTTCTTCATCCTCTATTCCTCCTCACTTTTCTCCTCCTTTTTCTGATGTCTAAGTTTTTTTTTTTTCAATCCTGCAATTCCTCTACTAGGTATATACCCAGATGACCAAAAATTATTTTACAACAAAGACATTTGCACCAAAATGTTTATTGTAGCCCAATTCATAGATGTCAAGTCATGTAAACAGCCACAAATGGATTAACAAATTGTGACATTTAAGTTCTTGCATCTTGATTCTTTGTTCTTCCTGGAATGTATTTGGTATATAGCATAAGTTTAAAATTTAATTTTATTTGCCTTGTTTCTCCAAAAATTATGCACAGATTAATTCAAATAAATCTTGAAGGAGAAATTCTTTGGGAACCTGGTGAAATGACTCTAAAATTTTAGATTTTCTAGAAAATAAAAAGAAATAAAAACAATAAACTCTATTACATAATAAAATATGTGATGAAATTTAAATAAGCAAAACAATTTGGTTTTACATAGAGAATTAATGAACAGATGAACAGAATCAATCAGATAATCCAAAAATAAACTCCCATATAAAATAAAAATGGCATCACAAATCAACAAGAAAAGAAATGATTATTTAGTGGTCCTAAGCCATTAGGTAAATATTTCTCTTTTTTTATTTACATTAAAATGTATAAACCCACCTCCACATTTAGATATGTTTCATAAGGAAAATGTGTCATTTTTCTTTGTTCATAGCTTGAATTTTAATACATTACACTCTGGAATTCCTTTTAAAATGTAAAGTGAGAATTAAAATTTGATTTTTGGTTAACCAGTAGTTCCAGAGCATTTATTAATTATCTCTTCCCCTACTAATTGATTTCTGATGCTCTGTTTTGTAAATGGACACTCACAAGTGCACGTATACACAGAGAGGCCTTTTTCTAGGGCATCTGTTCTAACAACTAAACAAGACAGTCACAAGTCCCTCCATTTATATCCCAGTAGGGAAGAAGACATTTTTAAAAGTAACAAAACTAAAAAGTACTAAGTTTTGGCTAGGGAAGACTTCTCTGCTTCTATCCAAAATCTACTGTTAGAGTTACATAAAGTTCAGATATGAGATATTCATTCTCTTTTTTCTTTCTTCCTATTTGATTCCACTATTTTTTATGGCTTTTGATATCCTCAATATGAAGATGGCATAGAATGTACATTTCCAGCTCTGATATCACCCCTGCTCTCCAGACTGATGTGTTCAACTGCATACGTCACATAGTTTCTTGAATGTCACAATGACATCTCAAATTTAACATGATTAAAACACAAGTCTTGAATTTCTCCCTGAACATGGTCACCATCATAATAGTAACATAGTCTAACCAGTAGGGCAAGAAAGAATTTAAGAGTAATCCTACACTTCTCTGTTTCCTATCATAATCAAACTTTCACAAGGTCTGTCAACTCCACCAATGACATATATCTTACATGTGTCAAATCTCTCCATTTACATTACCTGCACATTATTCCATCTCTCACTTGAATAATATCAGTATAAATAGCTTCGAACTGGTCTTCTTGTTTTTGCTTCTTTGGTTATTTAAATTTATACTTTTAATCAATTTTAAAAATGTAATTTATCTTTCGATACATAATAAATTTATGTATTTTCAGCATACCTGGGATATAATGTAAGACAGTCACATAATTTATAAAGATCAAATCCATGGAATTAGGACATCCATCACTTTAAATACTGCATTTGCATTTTCTTTATACTAGAAACATTTGATTTATTCTCTTCTAGCTATTTTGAAATATAGTCATCCTACTTATCAATCACTAGGTCTTATTTCTTCCATCAAACTGAAAACATGTTTTCAAAATAGTACTAAAAAATGCATTCCAAAAACTATAGTCTTCTGCCTGCCATGACTTATACATTTCAGCTACATTAACCCTATAAATTTTAAGTTATTTTTCCAACTATTTACCTTCCTACTACTCAGTATCAATTGTAGACATATTAAGCAACTTACTGTTTATGGAAAGTAAATATTTATCTATTTGTAGCATCTTTCATTTTCTTCATCTTCAATGATATAACATGATTTTTTGTAATTCAATAATCACTTTGTATTAGTGACATGCAAATATTTCCACTCTGAAGGCATGTTTACCATGCTTATATATTGTTGGAGGGTCAAAAGCTGCACACAGACATTTTCCCGCCTTATCCTCCCCCTTCCCAGAACGAAGACCACAAAGGGCCTAGCGAGCCCCAGCTTGCACCAAAATTCTTGCTTCAAGACCCCCAAGCTCACCAGAATCCTCCAACCAGCAGTGGAATTTGTCTACCCCATACAAAAGATTTCTCTACCTGCGTTTGGGGCAGACGCCATCTTGGCTCCACCCAGGCAGGTCACTATCATTAAATGTGGCCTGAAACTCTCCTAGTCTCTGGTCTATTCTCAGAGTATGCTCTGACCTCTCATATATCCTTCTCTATGTCTGTGGGACTTTTAGAAAAGTTAATGAAAAATTTATTTGCCCCATTTGCTTATTCAAGTTCAAATATATTCCTTAAAAACTCAACAATACGATCAGATTAAAGATAGCGGCCGAATAACAGCTTCCCTACAACTGGGAACAGTGAGTCTGGGGAGACAAGACTCCAGGCATCTCTGGACAGTGGGATCTGCCTATAATCATCCCTTTGAGGATACAGGGAGCCAGCAAGGGACTTCTGGACCCCAAGAGGAGGACAAAAACAGTGGAAAACTGGCAAGTGGTTGTGTGTGTTCAGTTGACCTAATCACGCAGGCAACTGTAAGTACAAGCAGCAGTGAGACTGTAAAACAGAAAGGCCTTACCTGTGAACTGTTTTGATGTTCTTGGACTTGGCACTCAGTTGAACTGCCTTGGGGAGAGCTTGAGCAGGAGTGTGGAGAACTTTGGACATTGTCTCCGGCCCCAGACTGAGCCACTGAGCTGGGCGCAGGAAGCCATTGTGAAAGAACTGCCCTGGCAAGCTCTGCCTTCAGGGAGTCAGAGCAAGGATTGGGCGGGTCAAAGTAACGTACTGACTGAGCAGCCTAAAGGCAGGGACTGAGCTGCCTTACAGCCTTATCCTTAGGGGCAGTATGAGACGGTTTTGGCACACTAGAGCCTTGGGCTGTTGCCCTGGGTAGAGTGCCGTGACGTCACAGCTTATAGCAACCTCAAACTCCTGGGCTTGGTGCCTCCCAGGCCACCATAAGAGCTGTGCAGCGACCTCTGACTGCTGACCCGCACCCACCAGGCCTCCACATTCCCTGACCAGAAACTGCGGGAGCCACGCAACCCTGAATCCTCCCTCCTGTGTCCTCCAAGCTTCCACACTAGCCCGTTCATCTGGACAGGGACTCTAGTAGCTGCGTGCCCTTTGGAGCCCTCCCTGCCTCTGCGCAGAGCTCTTCTCCTGGACAGAGACTGCTGGAGCCTTGGGCTCTCTGTGCCAAAGTCACTGGGCGCCTGGCACTCCCAGAACCGTGCACACCACCCCCAGCCCTGTTGCTGGATCTGGGTGTGTCACAAACCGGAGCTGCTTCCACAACCAGAACTCCCTAGCTAGAGCAGCCCCAGAGGAACTACACAACTTCACTCCCTACAAAGGTCCAACAACAATAGAGTGATCCCGCTGGGGTCTAATCTTGGAGAGACACCTCCCCAACTCTGAGGACAGCCAGAGGCAACGGTGAAAAAAATTCATGAGGCGAAATCAACAGAAAAACTCTGGTAATATAAATAATCAGAGTAGTTTGACTCCCCAAGGATCAATGGGGCAGAAACAGCACAAGACCCCATGCACAAACAAATAGCTGAGATGTCAGAAATTGAATTCAGGATCTGGATAGCAAATAAGATCAAATTAGAATTCCAAAACTTATCTCAAGAATTCAACGGATTCAAAGACCAAATGACCAAAGATTTCAACACATTGAGACAAGAAGTTGCATCCCTCAAAGATCTGAGAAACACAGTAGAATCCCTCAGTAACAGAATGGAGTAAGCAGAAGAAACGATTTCTGACATTGAAGACAAAGCTTTCGAACACTCCCAAACCCTCAAAGAAGAAGAGAAATGGAGAGCAAAAACAGACCACTCTCTCAGAGAGCTCTCGGATAATATGAAGAAAACCAATATTCGTCTTATAGGGATCCCCAAAAGTGACGAAGTGGCTTCACAAGGCACAGAGTCTCTTCTCCATGAGATTATGAAAGAGAACTTTCCGGACATGCCAAGAGATTCCGAAATTCAGATAGCAGACAGTTTCAGAACTCCAGCACGACTCAACCCAAATAAGACATCCCCCAGACACATCATAATCAATTTCAGTAAAGTTAATATGAAGGAGAAAATTCTGAAAGCTGCCAGACGAAAGAAAACCATTACCTACAAGGGGAAGAATATCAGAATAACTGCAGATCTCTCTGCTGAAAACTTTCAAACTAGAAGAGGATGGTCCATCGACTTTTAATCTCCTAAAACAAAATAACTTTCAACCCAGGATCCTGTACCCAGCTAAACTGAGCTTCATTTATGACGGAGAAATTAAATACTTCAACAACATTCACATGTTGAAGAAATTTGCCACAACTAAACCAGCTCTCCAGACCTATCCTCCATAAAGACCAGCGTAATTCTCCACCACAAAAGTTAACCCACCCAAAAAATTTTTGATCAAATTCCAACTTCCACAGTCACAAAAGGATTAAAAATGTCCACCAGTCGCTCGAAAGGCTTATCAATACTTTCAATTAACGTGAATGGTTTAAATTGTCCTCTAAAGAGGCATAGGTTGGTGGACTAGATACAAAAACTCAAGCCAGATATCTGCTGCATCCAAGAATCGCATCTTACATTAAAAGACAGATATATATATTAGAGAAATGCAAATCAAAACAACCCTGAGATATCATCTAACCCCAGTGAGAATGGCCCACATCACAAAATCTCAAAACTGCAGATGCTGGCGTGGATGTGGAGAGAAGGGAACACTTTGACACTGCTGGTGGGGCTGCAAACTAGTACAACCTTTCTGGAAGGAAGTATGGAGAAACCTCAAAGCACTCAAGCTAGACCTCCCATTTGATCCTGCAATCCCATTACTGGGCATCTACCCAAAGGAAAAAAATCCTTTTACCATAAGGACACTTGTACTAGACTGTTTATTGCAGCTCAATTTACAATCGCCAAAATGTGGAAACAGCCTAAATGCCCAGCAACCCAGGAATGGATTAACAAGCTGTGGTATATGTATACCATGGAATACTATTCAGCCATTAAAAAAAATGGAGACTTTACATCCTTCGTATTAACCTGGATGGACGTGGAAGACATTATTCTTAGTAAAGCATCACAAGAATGGAGAAGCATGAATCCTATGTACTCAATTTTGACCTGAGGACAATTAATGACAATTAAGGTTATGGGGGGGAAGCAGAAAGAGGGACGAGGGAGGGGGGTGGGGCCTTTGTGTGTGTCACACTTCATGGGGGCAAGACATGATTGCAAGAGGGACTTTACCTAACAATTGCAATCAGTGTAACCTGGCTTATTGTACCCTCAATGAATCCCCAACAATTAAAAAAAAAAAAAGACAGATATAGACTCAAGGTGAAGGGATGGTCATCTATATTCCAGGCAAATGGAAAGCAGAAAAAAGCAGGCATTGCTATCCTGTTTGCAGATGCAATAGGCTTTAAACCAACCAAAATAATTAAGGATAAGGATGGACACTTCATATTTGTTAAAGGTAATATTCAATATGATGAGATCTCAATTATTAATATTAATGCACCCAACCACAACGCACCTCAATTTATAAGAGAAACTCTAACAGACATGAGCAACTCGATTTCCTCCACTTCCATAGCAGTTGGAGATTTTAACACCCCTTTAGCTGTCCTTGGATAGATCCTCTGAAAAGAAGCTAAGCAAAGAAATTTTAGATTTAAACTTAACCATTCAACATCTGGACTTAACAGACATCTATAGAACATTTCATCCCCAAAAAACTGAATGCACATTCTTCTCATCAGCCCACAGAACATACTCCAAAATCAACCACATCCTAGGCCACAAATCTAACCTCAGCAAATTTAAAAATTGGAAATTATTCCTTGCATCTTCTCAGACCATCATGGAATAAAAGTTGAACTAAATAACAACAGGAACCTGCATACCCATACAAAAACATGGAAGCTAAACAACCTTATGCTGAAGGAGACATGGGTTATAGATGAGATTAAGAAGGAAATCACCATATTTTTGGAAAAAACAACAATCAAGACACAAATTACCAGAACCTCTGGGATACAGCAAAGGCAGTCCTAAGAGGGAAATTTATAGCACTGCAAGCCTTCCTCAAGAAAATGGAAAGAGAGGAAGTCAATAACTTACTGGAACATCTCAAGCAAACGGAGAAAGAAGAACACTTCAACCCCAAACGCAGCAGAAGAAAAGAAATAACCAAAATCAGAGCAGAATTAAATGAAATTCAAAACAAAAGAATTGTACAACAGATCAATAAATCCAAAAGCTGGTTTTTTGAAAAGATCAATAAAACAGATAAACCTTTGGCCAACCTAACCAGGAAAAAAAGAGTAAAATCTCTAATTTCATCAATCAGAAATGGTAATGATGAAATAACAACAGACCCCTCAGAAATTCAAAAAATCCTTAACAAATACTACAAGAAACTCTACTCTCACAAATATGAAAATCTGAAAGAAATCAACCAATACCTGGAAGCACGCCACCTACCAAGACTTAGCCAGAACGAAGTGGAAATGTTGAACAGGCCTAGATCAAGTTCTGAAATAGCATCAACTATACAAATCTCCCTAAAAAGAAAAGCCCAGGACCAGATGGCTTTACGTCAGAATTCTACCAAACATTTAAAGAAGAACTAGTACCTATACTACTAAACCTCTTCCCAAATATACAAAAAGAAGGAATATTACCCAGCACATTCTACGAAGCAAACATCACCTTGATCCCCAAACCAGGGAAAGACCCAACAAGAAAAGAAAACTATAGACCAATATCACTAATGAATATAGATGCTGAAATACTCAATAAGATCCTAACAAACAGAATCCAACAACACATCAAAAAAAAAATATGCACTATGACCAAGTCGGATTTATCCCAGGGTCTCAAGGCTGATTCAATATACGTAAATCTATAAATGTAATTCAACACATAAACAAACTTAAAAATAAAGACCATATGATTCTTTCAATTGATGCAGAAAAAGCTTTTGATAATATCCAGCATCCCTTCATGATCAGAGCACTTAAGAAAATAGGTATAGAAGGGACATTTCTTAAACTAATAGAGGCCATCTACAGCGAACCCACAGCCAATATTGTATTGAATGGAGTTAAATTGAAATCATTTCCACTTAGATCAGGGACCAGGCAAGGTTGCCCATTGTCTCCATTGCTCTTTAACATTGTAATGGAAGTTTTAGCCATTGCAATTAGGGAAGAAAAGGTGATCAAGGGTATCCACATAGGGTCAGAAGAGATTAAACTTTCATTCTTCACAGATGATATGATCGTATATCTGGAAAACACTAGGGATTCTACTACAAAACTTTTAGAAGTGATCAAGGACTATAGCAATGTCTCAGGCTACAAATCAACACCCATAAATCTGTAGCCTTTATATATACCAACAATAACCAAGCTGAACAAACAGCCAAGGACTCTATTCCTTTCACAGTAGTGCCAAAGAAGATGAAATATTTGGGAGTATACCTAACAAAGGATGTGAAAGATCTCTACAAAGAGAACTATGAAACTCTAAGAAAAGAAATAGCTGAAGATGTTAACAGATGGAAAAACATACCATGCTCATGGCTGGAAAGAATCAACATTGTTAAAATGTCCATACTGCCCAAAGCAATATATAATTTTAATGCAATTCCTATTAAAGCTCCATTTGTCATACTTTAATGATCTTGAAAAAATAATACTTCATTTTATATGGAATCAGAAAAACCTCAAATAGCCAAAACATTACTCAGCAATAAAAACAAAGCAGGAGGAATCATGCTACCAGACCTGAGACTGTACTATAAATCGATAGTGATCAAAACAGCATGGTACTGGCACAAAAACAGAGAAATAGATGTCTGGAACAGAATAGAGAACCAAGAGATGGATCCAGCTACTTACCGTTATTTGATCTTTGACAAGCCAATTAAAAACATTCAGTGGGCGGGCGGCACCTGTGGCTCAAGGAGTAGGGCGCTGGTGCCATATGCCAGAGGTGGCGCGTTCAAACCTAGCCCTGGCCAAAATAAAAAAAAAAAAAAAAACATTCAGTGGGGAAAAGATTCCCTATTCAACAAATGGTGCTGGGTAAACTGGCTGGCAACCTGTAGAAGACTGAAACTGGACCCACACCTTTCATCATTAACTAAGATAGACTCTCCCTGGATAAAAGATCTAAACTTAAGACATGAAACTATACAAATACTTGAAGAAAGTGCAGGGAAAACTCTTGAAGGAATTGGCCTGGGTGAATATTTTATGAGGAGGACTCCCCAGGCAATTGAAGCAGTATCAAAAATACACTACTGGGACCTGATCAAACTAAAAAGCTTCTGCACAGCCAAGAACATAGTGAGTAAAGCAAGCAGACAGCCCTCACAAAAATATTTGCAGGTTATACCTCCGACAAAACTCTAATGACCAGAATCCACACAGAACTCAAAGATATTAACAAGAAAAGAACACGTGACCCCATCTCAGGGTGGGCAAGGGACTTGAAGAGAAACTTCTCTAAAGAAGACCGACACAAGATCTACAAACACATGAAAAAAAGGTCATCATCCTTAATCATCAGAGAAATGCAAATCAAAACTACTCTGAGATATCACCTAACCCCAGTAAGAGTAGCCCACAAAACAAAATCCCAAAACCAGAAATGTTGGCGTGGATGTGGAGGAAAGGGCACACTTCTACACTGCTGGTGGGAATGCCCAGTAATACGTTTTTTCTGGAATGTTTGGAGAATACTTAGAGACCTAAAAATAGACCTGCCTTTCAATCCTATAATTCCTTTTCTAGGTTTATACCCAGAAGACCAAAAGTCACAATATAACAAAGACATCTGTACCAAAATGTTTATTGCAGCCCAATTCATAATTTCTAAGTCATGGAAGAAGCCCAAGTGCCCATCGACCCACGAATGGACTAGCAAATTTTGGTACATGTATACCATGGAATATTATGCAGCCTTAAAGAAAGATGGAGACTTTACCTCTTTCATGTTTACATGGGTGGAGCTGGAACATATTCTTCTTTTTTTTTTTTTTTTTTCTTTTTGTAGAGACAGAGTCTCACTGCACCGCCCTCGGATAGAGTGCCGTGGCGTCACACGGCTCACAGCAACCTCTAATTCTTGGGCTTACGTGATTCTCTTGCCTCAGCCTCCCGAGTAGCTGGGACTACAGGCACCCGCCACAACGCCCGGCTATTTTTTTGTTGCAGTTTGGCAGGGGCTGGGCCTGAACCCGCCACCCTCGGCATATGGGGCCGGCGCCCCACTCACTGAGCCACAGGCGCCTCCCTGGAACATATTCTTCTTAGCAAAGTATCTCAGGAATGGAAGAAAAAGTATCCAATGTACTCAGCCCTACTATGAAGCTAAATTATAGCTTTCACATGAAGACTATAACCCAACTATAGCACAAGACTATGGGGAAAGGGCCAAGGAAGGGGAAGGGAGGGGGGAGGTTTTGGTGGAGGGAGGGTACTGGGTGGGGCCACATCTATGTTGCATCTTAGAATGGGTACAGGCGATTGCACTAATGTACACAGCTATGATTTAACAATAAAAAAAAAAAAACTCAAATCAGTGTAACCTGGGTTATTGTACCCTCAATGAATCCCCAACAATAAAAAAAAAAAAAAAAAAAAAACTCAACAATATTAGATAATTGTTGGGTTTTTTTTTACTCTGGAGGCTTCTTTAGTGATGGCCTCTGTCCTGCTCCAGTCTAGTTTGGCTGAAACTTCCTTCCCTTTCCTGATTTCCTGCTTTAGATACAGCACTCCATTTCCAGGCTCTTGCTCTTCCTCTTCATGGCTCATTTCCTCATTTTGTTAAGACTGCTCTTTGGCTCTTAACTCACATGTGATTAATAATTTGGTTTATTTAAAACTGCAGATTAGAAATAATTTTCCTTCTGAGTTCTGAAAGCATTGTTTCTTCATATTCAAACACACTGTGTTGCTTTTGAAAAATTGCATGCTATTTATATTTCCTTTCCATTGTTGTCCTTCTGGAAGCATGTAACATTTTTTTTCATCAATTTTTCTAGATTGTTGTTGATCCTTTGTTTTATTCCTTCTTTCTAGTTTGGCTCTATTTCATGGTTTTTTGTTTTTTTTTGTTCTCTGTTTTTTCTTTTTTTTATATTCTTCATTTTATTGTGGTAAAATATACACAAAATTTGCCATTTTAACTGTTTTACATGTACAGTGCAGTGGCATTAGTTACAGGCACAATGTTGTGTAACCACACTGCCATTCCTAAAATGTTTTCATCAACTCGGACAGAAACTCTGTACTCTTTAGGCAATGTGGGTCATTATTTTTGAAACACTCCAAGGCTAATTAAGAAACAGAATCTAGGAAAATGGATTGTAGTAGACAGAGAAAAAAAGACTAAAATAAAATAAAATAATTACTGATTATATTAGGGCAGTAAAACAACTGCCCTGCTCCACTTTCTTTTTTTTGTTGTTGGGAATTCATTGAGGCTACAGTAAGCCAGGTTACACTGATAGCAATTGTTAGGTAAAGTACCTCTTGCAATCATGTCTTGCCCCCATAAAGTGTGACACACAACAAGGCCCCACCCACCTCCCTCCTTCCCTCTTTCTGTCCCCCTCCATAACCATAATTGTCATTAATTGTCCTCATATCAAAATTGAGTACATAGGATTCATGCTTCTCCATTCTTGTGATGCTTTACTAAGAATAATGTCTTCCACGTCCATCCAGGTTAATACGAAGGATGTAAAGTCTCCATTTTTTTTAATGGCTGAATAGTATTCCATGGTATACATATACCACAGCTTGTTAATCCATTCCTGGGTTGCTGGGCATTTAGGCTGTTTCCACATTTTGACGATTGTAAATTGAGCTGCAATAAACAGTCTAGTACAAGTGTCCTTATGGTAAAAGGATTTCTTTCCTTCTGGGTAGATGCCCAGTAATGGGATTGCAGGATCAAATGGGAGGTCTAGCTTGAGTGCTTTGAGGTTTCTCCATACTTCCTTCCAGAAAGGTTGTACTAGTTTGCAGTCCCACCAGCAGTGTCAAAGTGTTCCCTTCTCTCCACATCCACGCCAGCATCTGCAGTTTTGAGATTTTGTGATGTGGGCCATTCTCACTGGGGTTAGATGATATCTCAGGGTTGTTTTGATTTGCATTTCTCTAATATATAGAGATGATGAACATTTTTTCATGTGTTTGTTAGCCATTCGTCTGTCATCTTTAGAGAAAGTTCTATTCATGTCTCTTGCCCATTGATATAAGGGATTGTTGGCTTTTTCATGTGGATTAATTTGAGTTCTCTATAGATCCTAGTTATCAAGCTTTTGTCTGATTGAAAATATGCAAATATCCTTTCCCATTGTGTAGGTTGTCTCTTTGCTTTGGTTATTGTCTCCTTAGCTGTACAGAAGCTTTTCAGTTTAATGAAGTCCCATTTGTTTATTTTTGTTGTTGTTGCAATTGCCATGGCAGTCTTCTTCATGAAGTCTTTCCCCAGGCCAATATCTTCCAGTGTTTTTCCTATGCTTTCTTGGAGGATTTTTATTGTTTCATGCCTTAAGTTTAAGTCCTTTATCCATCTTGAATCAATTTTTATGAGTGGGGAAAGGTGTGGGTCCAGTTTCAGTCTTTTACATGTAGACATCCAATTCTCCCAACACCATTTATTGAATAGGGAGTCTTTCCCCCGATGTATGTTCTTGTTTGGTTTATCAAAGATTAGGTGGTTGTAAAATGTTAGTTTCATTTCTTGGTTTTCAATTCGATTCCAAGTGTCTATGTCTCTGTTTTTGTGCCAGTACCATGCTGTCTTGAGCACTATGGCTTTGTAGTACAGACTAAAATCTGGTATGCTGATGCCCCCAGCTTTATTTTTGTTACAGAGAACTGCCTTAGCTATACGGGGTTTTTTCTGGTTCCATACAAAACGCAGAATCATTTTTTCCAAATCTTGAAAGTACGATGTTGGTATTTTGATAGGAATGGCATTTAATAGATAGATTGCTTTGGGAAGTATAGACATTTTAACAATGTTGATTCTTCCCATCCATGAGCATGGTATGTTCTTCCATTTGTTAATATCCTCTGCTATTTCCTTTCTGAGGATTTCATAGTTTTCTTTATAGAGGTCCTTCACCACCTTCGTTAGGTATATTCCTAGGTATTTCATTTTCTTTGAAACTATGGTGAAGGGAGTTGTGTCCTTAATTAGCTTCTCATCTTGACTGTTATTGGTGTACACAAAGGCTACTGACTTGTGGACATTGATTTTATATCCTGAAACATTACTGAATTTTTTGATGACTTCTAGGAGTCTTGTGGTTGAGTCTTTGGGGTTCTCTAAGTATAAGATCATGTCGTCAGCAAAGAGGGAGAGTTTGACCTTCTCTGCTCTCATTTGGATTCCCTTTATTTCCTTGTCTTGCCTAATTGTATTGGCTAGAACTTCCAGCACTATGTTGAATAGTAAAGGTGACAGAGGACAACCTTGTCTGGTTCCAGTTCTAAGAGGAAAAGCTTTCAGTTTTACTCCATTCAGTAAAATATTGGCTGTGGGTTTGTCATAGATAGCTTCAATCAGTTTTAGAGATGTGCCACCTATGCCTATACTCTTCAGTGTTCTAATTAGAAAAGGATGCTGGATTTTATCAAATGCTTTTTCTGCATCTATTGAGAGGATCATGTGATCTTTTTTTTTGCCTCTGTTAATATGGTGGATAATGTTTATAGACTTGCGTATGGTTTTTTTTTTTTTTGGATTAAACAAAGGATGTAAAGTCTCCTTTTTTTTTTTTTTTTATATTGTTGGGGATTCATTGAGGGTACAATAAGCCAGTTACACTCATTGCAATTGTTAGGTAAAGTCCCTCTTGCAATCATGTCTTACATCCCTGGGATGAAGCCTACTTGATCATGATGAATGACTTTTTTGATGATAAGCTGTAATCTATTGGCTAGGATTTTGTTGAGAATTTTTGCGTCTATGTTCATGAGTGAGATTGGTCTGAAATTCTCCTTTTTGTTTGGGTCTTTTCCTGGTTTTGGTATCAGGGTGATGTTTGCTTCATAGAATGTGTTGGGGAAGATTCCTTCTTCCTCAATTTTTTGGAATAATTTCTGCAGTACAGGAATAAGCTCTTCCTTGAAGGTTTGATAGAATTCTGGAGTGAAGCCATGTGGACCAGGGCATTTTGGGGTTGGAAGCTTTTTTATTGTTTCTTTGATCTCAGTGCTTGAAATTGGTCTGTTCAGGAGCTCTATTTCTTCCTGGCTGAGTCTAGGGAGAGGGTGTGATTCCAAATATTGATCCATTTCTTTCACATTGTCAAATTTCTGGGCATAGAGTTTCTGGTAGTATTCAGAGATGATCTCTTGTGTCTCTGTGGGATCAGTTGTTATTTCCCCTTTATCATTTCTGATTGAGGTTACTAGAGATTTTACTTTTCTATTCCTCGTTAGTCTGGCCAATGGTTTATCTATTTTATTTATTTTTTCAAAAAACCAACTCCTTGTTTCATTAATTTTCTGAATGATTCTTTTGTTTTCAATTTCATTGATCTCTGATTTGATTTTGGAGATTTCTTTTCTTCTACTGGGTTTAGGATTAGATTGTTCTTTTTCCAATTCCATAAGATCTCTTGTGAGATTGTTGATGTGCTCTCTCTCTGTTTTTCGAATGTAGGCATCTAAAGCGATGAATTTTCCTCTCAAAACTGCTTTTGCAGTATCCCACAGGTTTTGGTAGCTTGTGCTTCATTGTTGTTATGCTCAAGGAAGTTAATGATTTCCTGTTTTATTTCTTCCTTCACCCATCTGTTATTCAACAGAAGATTGTTTAGTTTCCATGCCTTTGGGTGGGGTCGAGCATTTTTGTTAGAGTTGAGTTCCACCTTTAGTGCCTTATGGTCTGAGAAGATACAAGGTAAAATTTCAACTGTTTTGATTCTGTTGATATTTGTTTTGTGTCCCAGGATATGATCAATTTTGGAGAATGTTCCATGGGGTGATGAGAAGAATATATATTCTTTATCTTTGTGATGGAGTGTTCTATATGCGTCTATCAAGCACAGTTGTTCTAGGGTCTCATTTAAGTCTCTTATATCCTTGTTTAATTTCTGTTTAGAGGATCTGTCCAGCTCTGTAAGAGGAGTGTTTAGGTCCCCTGTTATTATGGTATTATCAGATATCATATTGCTCAGACTGAGTAAGGTCTGTTTCAAGAATCTGGGAGCATTTAAATTGGGTGCATAGATGTTTAGAATTGAAATGTCTTCTTGTTGTATTTTTCCCTTGACCAATATAAAGTGACCATCTTTGTCTTTTTTGATTTTAGTTGCTTTAAATCCACATGTATCTGAAAGTAAGATTGCAACTCCTCTTTTCTTCTGAATTCCGTTTGCCTGAAAAATTGTCTTCCAACCCTTGACTCGGAGCTTTAATTTGTCTTTTGAAGCCAGGTGTGTTTCTTGCAGACAGCAAATGGATGGCTTGTGTTTTTTAATCCAGTCAACCAATCTATGTCTCTTCAGTGGGGAATTCAAGCCATTAACATTTATTGAGATAATTGATAAGTGTGGTAATATTCTATTCGTCTTATTTTGTGAGAGTCCATTGCTTAGTTTTGTCTTTTGCATCAGTGTGGAGGTTAGGCTCTGTCCTTTGATTTCTGAGTTCTTACTTTGCTGCTGATCCATTGTGGTGGTCAGTGTGCAGAACAGGTTGAAGTATTTCCTGGAGCTGGTCTTGTTGTGGCGAATTTCCTCAATGTTTGTATATCCGTAAATGATTTGATTTCTCCATCAATTTTGAAGCTTAGCTTAGCAGGGTACAGAATTCTGGGCTGACAATTGTTCTGTTTAAGTAGATGAAAGGTAGATGACCATTGTCTTCTTGCTTGGAAAGTTTCATTAGAGAAGTCTGCAGTAACTCTGATGGATTTGCCCCTGTAGGTCAACTGGTGCTTACTTCTGGCAGCTTGCAGAATCTTTTCTTTTGTCTTGACTTTGGACAGGTTCATCACAATGTGTCTTGGAGAAGCTCGGTTAGAGTTGAGGCGACCTGGGGTCCGATATCCCTCTGAAAGCAGTGTGTCAGAATCTTTGGTGATGTTTGGGAAATTTTCTTTTATAATATTCTCTAGTATGGCTTCCATTCCTCTGGGGCATTCTTCTTCCCCTTCTGGAATTCCTATAACTCGTATGTTGGAATGCTTCATAAAGTCCCATAATTCTGACAGTGAACGTTCTGCTTTCTCTCTCTTCTTTTCTGCCTCTTTTACTATCTGAGTTGTCTCAAAAACTTTGTCTTCTACCTCTGAAATTCTTTCTTCTGCATGGTCTAACCTGTTGCTGATACTTTCCATTGCATCTTTAAGTTCCCTAATTGACTGTTTCAGTTCCTTCAGCTCTGCTACATCCTGTTTATATTCTTCATATCGTTCATCTCTTATTTGATTCTGTTTTTGGATTTCCTTTTGGTTATTTTCCACTTTATTAGCAGTTTCCTTCATTGTTTCCATTATTTCTCTCATTGTTTTCAACATGTGTATTCTAAATTCCCTTTCTGTCATTCCTAACATTTCTTTATAGGTGGAATCCTCTGCAGCAGCTACCTCATGGTCCCTTGGCAGGGTTGTTCTGGACTGGTTCTTCATGTTGCCTGGAGTTTTCTGCTGATTCTTCCTCATGTGTGATTTCTTTTATCTGTTTCCTTGCCCTAATTTTCCTTTCACTTCCTCTTGCTGTTTAAGTTCTCGTGCCTGTGGACTCTGGGCGCCAGATCCCAGGGGCGCAGTCCTCTGGCTCCGCTCCAGCACTGCGCAGCCGCTGCTGCCGCCTCGGGCGTCTGGGAGACTCCAGGGAAGGCGCACGGCCGCCCGGAGCAGGGGCAAGCGCATCTCCTCTGTTTTTTTCTATTCTCTTTTTTTCTTGTTATTTTTCTTCTGTTCCTCTATTTGTTTTCCTTCCTCCCTCCTTCTTTGTTGTTCTGTCTCTCTCTCTCTCTGTCTCTTTAAAAATTTAAAGTTTTACTTTCTCATTGAAGACAAATTGAGTATATAGAACATAAAATTTTCATAGTAAAGACAGAATTAATAAGCCTAAATATCAGTTTCAGAATAAGTATTTCCCTAATACCTATAAAAATCATTAACATTTAAAAACTGCAATTATAAACTAATAAATTTTATATTTTTTCCTAATTAAATACATTTTAATTATCATTCATTAACCCAAAAAAACTCAAGTCAAAAACATAAAATTTGTTCCTGAGTCCTTCTGTTAGAATCCAGTGGTCTATGACATATTTCTCACTTTCTGGGATATGATTTCTAGGATAATTAAACATACCATAGAGAGGTCCTGTAAGTAAAATTTTCACTGGTTATTGATCTGTGTTTACTGTGTTTCTTTTTAAAAGTAGCAAAAAATCAAATGCAAATGTGCATGCCCTTATTTCCTTCCTTTCTTACTCCAATGGCTATATATGTTTGGGTTTATATGTTGCATGTATTCATATCCATAGGTATTGAAACTTTTTCTAGTACTTGATCTGATACATCTATACTCACCCATTTTTAGTCAGAGTTATCCTTTTTGAGTAACTGTGTTTTATCTATGTTTATTGTACAAAGTATAGAACTGTATTTTCCTTTTTGAGCAAATCTAAATTTTTTTTTTACTTGTAATTATTCAGTCAAATTCATTTATATTAACTTCAGTGACTGATGTGTTTGGTCCAAATTCTGTCATATTACTTTATTAATATTTTCCTACAGTATTAGATTTACTGTTTCTTTATATAGCTCATTTTAGTTGCTTCTTAAAATATTTCTTTTGGTAGTTAATATAGCTTACATTTTTGTTTTAGTTATTATCTTTATTTTAATACCTTTGTTAAATACCCACTCCCCTGTTTTTGTATTCATAATGCATATTTGGTTTCTCTTCTTTAAATTATTCTTTGACTACCTGTAGTTCTTATATGACAATTGGAGAGCAACATACCAGTCAACAGCTGCATCTTCTATTCTAGCTCTCTCCCTTCTCCTCTATTTACTTGTTTATACTTTTTATTTACTTTTTATTATTGACTTTAAGTTTATAAGATGGCACAGAGTTCCCACCTACACTTCCCCCAAGTGCTTTAGATGTGAACATCTAAACTGAGCTGTTAACAGTCATGCAATATTATTAATTAAACTACAGCTTTTATTTTGGATTTTAACAATTTTCCACTAATGTCCTTTTCTGGCCCAGGATCCTGTCTATTCAGGGACATTCTTCTTCTCCTTTGGGGATCACTATGATTCATATGTTTGAATACTTCGTGAAGTTCCATAATTCTCTAGTGAATGTTCTCCTTTCTCTCTCTTCTTTTCTGACTCTTCAAATGCTTGGGTTAGCTCAAGAGATTTATCCTCTAGTTCTGCACTTCTTTCTTCTCATAGTTTGATCTGTTACTGATACTTTCTACTGCATCTTTAAGTTCTATTATTGATTCCACATAGCCTTTCTATATTCTGCATATCTTTCACCCATTTTTTGGTTCTGTTTTTTCTACTTTGTCATTAGTTCCCTTTACTGCCTTTGCCATCCATATTTTAAATTCCCTTTCTGTCATTTCCATTATTTCTTATAGGTGGAATCCTCTGTGGTAGCTGTTTCATGGTCCCTTGGAAGGATTGCTTTGTTTTGGTTTTTCATGTTGCCAGAACTTTTCTGTTGGCTCCTCCTCATGTGATTTTTCTTCTTATTCACTTCCTTCTCCTACTTTTTTCTTCTGATTGCCTCCTTCACTTTAAATTACCTTGTCTCAGAGCTCAGGTGTTGAAGTGGTCTTTTGGTATAAGGCCAAAAGGAAGAGAAGGATAAAGAGTGAGAAGGGAGAAAAGAGAGAAAAAGAAAAAGAGGGGGTAAAGAAAAAAAGAGAGAGAGAAGAAAGAAAGAAAAAGAGGGGGTAAAAGAAGAGAAAGAGAATGACAGGAGAAATAGTGTTGTTCAGTACCATGCTATTGCCTGACCCACAACTCTAGGACTTTGGGGGGTCATATTGGACCATTCCTTCGAAGTCAAGAGCCCCTTATCTGCTGTACAAAAGGAAGATCCCACCTCCACCAAACATGGAAAGAGAAAAAAACAAAAACTTTAGACATTCAGCAGTACATTGCAGTGGAGACCTGACATTACTGTCTTTCCAAAGGCTAAGCTAAAGAGGTACCCTATTCTGTGAGCTTGTGACCTCCTTGAGCCAGACCAATGTGTGTATATATATATTGCTGTTTTGCTGTGAAAAATTAAGGCTGGAAGCCACTCTCTAGTTGCAAAGGAAGGGATTAGTCCTGTCTCCATGATTTAGTTGCCTTCAATCAGCATTCAGTCCCTGTAGGACTAGGGTCTTAAAGCTCTTACCAGACTCCTTAGGAAATCACACAGTGCCCCCTGATAACAATTCCCAGGGTTGCTCAGTTGACCCCCAAGGATTGATGCCTGCGCTGAGCAGGTATGCCAAAATCAGCCATGCCCTAGGACCCTGCAGACTATTTTGCCCATACAGCCTTCCCACATTTGCCTGTGCCCAGCTTCTAGCCAAACTAATGGGAGATCTACACCCCCTCCCATCTAGTATTCAATTCCAGCTCCTGAACACTAAGTCCACCCACTTGTTTATGTCCTCAAAGGCTGCCTCAAGTGAGCAGATTAGCCCAAAATCAAAAAACTGCAGTTCAGCCCTTTCTTGTCCCTATTCCTCCACAAGTGGGCTAGCTGGCTGATCACCATCCATTTCTAAGCACTCACCTTCTGTGTTGTTTTTCCTCAGCTGTAGACCTCCCCACTGGCTCCTGCTTCACTGTGCCCCCAGAGTGATGTTCCAGGGTGGGTTCCCCCAGCCAGAGGTGGGTGGAGTTTTCTTTCCCCTTCCTTGCCACAAGTAGCTAGTAAATGGGAAAAAAATCTGGACTTACACTTTTCCCTTTGAGTTTACTGAAAATGTGGATCCACACTTATCTTGTTTATATTTTGCTTTTGAGAAGCCAAATGCCAACCTGATTTACTTTCTTCAGAAGTGAAGTTGTCTTTCTACTTGAAGGTGCAGATAATTGATTTTTGTCTTAAAATTCTAACACTTTTACAAAGATTCACTTTTCTAGATCTATGATCCCAGCTATATTTCAATCTCAATAGGTATATTCAGTTCTTGTATTATTCTCCTAACTTTTCTTGGATTTTAGTTTCAAATACTATTTCTGTCCAATGAGAACGTCTTACCATATAGTTATCATTGTTTTGGTGAGAGGAATATTTGTTCCTTTGTTTTAGTATACTTCACCTTGGAGAATAAAGTTCTGAGATTTCAATTTTAGCTTAGGAAAACCGTTTTATCAATTTGTTAAGTCAGGAGAACTTCTGTGTAATCTTACGTATGATAGAAACAGAGTACCATGTAGAAATCTTTCACCCCTTTGGTTAAGCATATTGTAAAAGAATAAATTTTCGCAACTATTATAAATGGGATTAAGTTCTTGATTTAATTCTCAGCTTGGTTGTTAATAATAGACAGAAAATGCTTCTGATTTGTGTACATTGATTTTGTAACACAAGACTTTACTGAATTCATTTATCAATTCTAGGAGTCTTTTGGAGGAATCTCTGGGGTTTTCTATATATAAGATCATATGATCAGCAAACAGAGATGGTTGAATCCCTTTCTTCTTACATAAATGCCCTTTATTTCTTTCTCTTGCCTGATTGTTCTGGGTAGGACTGGAATATTGTGATAAATAGAAGTGATGACAGTAGGCACCTTTGTTGCACTCCAGTTCTAAATGGGAATGCTTTCAATTTTTTCCCATTTGGTATGATGTTGGCTGTGCATTTTTATTATTTAGAAGTTTGTTAAGGGTTTTTATCATTAAAGGTGCTGGATTTTATTAACGGCTTTTTCTATGTCTATTCAGATTATCACATGGTCTCTTTTTGCTATGGTTTATGTGATGAATCACATATATTAACTTTCATGGTTGAACCATATATACATTCCTTTACTTTGAAACCTATTTTACATTGGCAAATTATTTTTTTCATGTACTTTGGATTTGGTTTGTTAGTAATTTGTTGAGTATATTCTGCATCAGTCTTCCTGAGGAATATTGGACTACAGTTTTCTTTGTGTATGTGTGTCCTATCCTGGTTTTGGTAATAGAGTGACACTGACTTTGTAGAACAAATTAGAGAGCATTTAGCTCATTATTGATGAATGTTATGGACCAGTTTCAATAAGACTTGTGCTAGTTATTCTTTGTAAGCATGGCATAATTCAACCGTGAATCCTTTTCTATGCTTTTTGGTTGTCTGGTGATTCTTCATTATTGATTCAATCTTGCTACTCAGTATTGATCTGTTTGGGATTTCTATTTAAATGGATTCAAGCTTGAGTGGGTAGTATGTTTCCAAAAATTTATCTATTTCTTCTAGCTTTTCTAGTTTCTGTGCATAGATGTGTTCATAGTACTCTCAGAGTAGCTTTTAGATTTTGGTGGTATCCATTGCAATATCTCCCTTTTCATTTCTGATTGAAACACTGACGAAAGAAATCAGAGATGACACAAACAATTGCAAAACAGGAAGAACCAATATAATTAAAATGCCCATATTGCCCAAAGTAGTTTATATATTCATACAATTCACCAACATACAACATAATTTTTGACAGTATTGTACAAAACAATCCTAAATTTCATATGGAACTGAAAAAAAGACTTCCAATAACCAAGACAGTCCTAAGCAAAAAGAACAGATCTGGAGGCATCATACCAAATTATACAAGTCTATCACAACCAAAAGAGCATGGTACAGACATAGAAAAATGGACAGAACAGAGAACACAAAAATAAAACCATCTACCAGCAACCAACTGATCTTCAACAAAGCAGACAATAAAACACTGTGGAGAGGACACCCTATTCAATTAATGGTTCTGGGAAAAACGGATTGCCGCATACAGAAGAATGAAATTAGATCCCCACCTCTCACCATATAAAATAATTAACCCAAGATGAATTAAAGACTTAAATGTAAAACATAAGACCATAAAAATTTTAGAAGAAAACTTAGGAAAAACTCTGCTGAACATTCACCTAAGCAATGAGCCCAAAAGCAAATAGAGCAAAACCAAAAATGCATAAATTGACTTAATTAAATTAAATAGCTGCAAATCAAAGGAAATAACAATAAAATAAATAGATAATCTACAGAGTGGGAGAAAATATTCACAAACAATACATCTTACAAAAGGCTAATATCCAGACTCCATAAGAAACTCAAGCAAGTCATAAAAGAAGAAGAGGAGGAGGAGGAGGGGGAGGAGGAGGAGGAAGCACATTCTTCTTAGTAAAGTATCACAAGAATGGAAAAGCAAGTGTTCAATATACTCAAAACCAATATAAATACAACTACACTCCTACACTGGAGAAAAACACAAGTATAAGTATATTGTGGGGGGGGGAGAGAAAAGGAGGGAAGAGGATTGGTAAGCTCTCACCTAATGTGTACAATGTAAGGGTATACTGCAAAATCCTTGATGAAAGGCTCAACTACAGCTTAAACTATATCCTAGAAGTGCAAACAATGTAACCTAATCATTTCTAGCCTCATAGTCACTTGAAATTTTAGAAAGTGAGCAAAAGACATGAACAGACAAAAGAAGATACATATTTGCAAATGACCAAAAAGCATAAGAAAAGATGCTCAACATCACTAATAGTCATTAAAATGCAAATTAAATCCCGTCTCAACCAGCCAGAATGACCAGAATGACCATAATAAGAAGTCAAAAAACAATAGGCATTGTCTTGGATGCAGTGAAAAAATAATGCTTATACACTGTTATTGGAGGTGTAAATATGGAAATTAGTATTTCCCAAAGAATCAAAAATAGACCTACCATTTTATCCAGGAATCCCACTAATGGGTACCTTCCCAAAGGAAAATAAGTCATTTTATAAAAATGACAACTGCACTCAAATGTGTATCACAGCATAATTCACAAGTGAAAAAGGTATGGAATCCTCTTAAGTGCCCATCAACTAGTGAATGGATAATGAAAATGTGGTATATGTATATCATGAAACACTACTCAGCTATATAAAAGAATAAAATACTGCATCTTGCAGTATTGATGGAACTGGAGGTCACTATTCTAAATGAAGTATCTCAGGAATGAAAAAACAAATACTGCATGTTCATAAGTAGGAGCTAAGCTAAGAATATATATAGTCATACAAAGAGGCATAATGAAAATTGGAGACTCAGAAAGGAGGAAAGTGAGAAGGAGATGAGGGATAAAAAATGACTTATTGGGTACAATGTACACGATTCAAATATTGGTATTAGAGTGACACTGACTTTGTAGATTAAGAGTAGGATTTGTATGATTTCATCTGAGTAACAAAAAACATTTGTAACCACTAAATCTATTGAAATTGAAAATAGAAAGAAAGAAAGCGTGTATAAGTCATTGCCTATTACCATTTTATCTTTGCTGTAATCAAAGTTTCTTGGTCAAATGTAATTTTATACATCACTCTTTCAGTCTCAGATAGGGTGCTTTTTCAGAACTTGAAGAAAGGAAAAGTATCCAATGCCTGGATTTTGATAACTTCGGTCAACGTAACCTTCTACTCTCTTCAAAATAAAAGGCATTAACAGTAGTCAACTTGCTGCCAAGGGTCTAACCAATTGGCTTGTGGATGTTACCATATTGTGGTAGGCATATTGGTCTCTCCTGTTGTCAGATCTGAAATCTTGGAGAAACAGCTGCTCTATCAAACTTGGAAAGTCAGAGCCCATGTTGTTAGGCATGTTATGCCCCCATGCAAACACTATAGCCACTTTGCCCTCTCGGCTAGCACTAGAATTGTAGAAGATCAGAATTGGATGATGTCATTTCACCGAGATCAGACTTGAGATTCTCTTTACTTTGCTGTTTAGTGGCTCTTCCATGATACTCTCTTGGGAATTTAAATGTAATGTGAAGGCCTCCTCACTTAATACTCACTCCAGTACATTCATCCACATGCCCCTTCCTCAAATCTGACCCACTGTAGCCACTGACAACATCCTACCTATTCACTTCCACCCTTAATCTACATGTTTACCTTGGGACTTTTTCTTCTATACAGTGGAAACAGGTAATCATTTCACTGCCAGAAGGGAAGATTTCTCCTTATGGATGATGTTCAAAGTCAAACTAAACTATAGTTCAGAAACAAGATGTCTTGGCTTGCATGAACATTCCAAGCTGACTACCTAAGAGCCAAACTTGGCCTTTTGAAACCAGATATGTAAGCTGAGGAAGGAGTGTCAGTATAATGGTGGTAGATGACATGGGGTTCTGGGTCACTTGCTTGTGCAGCTTTGGTATTCTGTGCCCTGCTAATAATTGATCCTTGAATATGTCTCTTTTAAGGAATTTCTTCTGGGCCCACCCAGTCTCATACTTAGTCTGACAAATTCCTAGTTAGTTATGATTGGCAGGCCTTTTCCCTTAACCACTTAATGCCCTAGTGTCAGAAACTCTAACTCTATCTCTACAGGCCAGGGCTGGATTCGAACCTGCCAGCTCAGGTGTATGTGGCTGGCGCCTTACCCGCTTGAGCCACAGGCACCAAGCCAAAAAGTTTAGATTTTTAGTGTAGACTGAGTTAGATCAAGATTTTGCAATTTCTTTTAGTTTTATGCTGCCATCAGTATGGGGAGCATAGAGGAGGAGGTAAAATAATGAGAAAGGAAAAGAAAGGAGATGTGAGCGGGCGGAATTGCATAGAAAGGAAATGTGTAGCAGTGCTGTGGCCTGGCAGTGCAGGTTTTTTACAAACATCAGAGAGCTCAATGCAATGTTACCAGCAGTTCATCCTCCCAATTATGTTTTGTTTTTTCTTTGTGGTTTGAAGTACATGTGGTCCCAAAGCAGGTTGAAAACCACTGCTTGCTTTAACCTGATGATTAATGTACAGTCCTGGTGTTTCTAGGGTGCATATGCACCATCTCCCCTTTTCTGTGTGTGTTTAAACAATCACCACTGTTGGAGTGAAGAATCACTGTGTAATTTCAAAAGGGAAATTCTCATTTCCTCCAGAAGGAATAAGGACATTAGGAAATTTTTTGGAGTTATACCGGGTGGAAAGAAACTTGGAAGTGAAACTGTAAAGAAGATTGAGAAAACAAAGTCTGCTGAAGAAACATTAAAAACAAAGAAAGGAATAAAGGAAATCAAGGTAAATAGTTCTTCTAAGGAGGATGTCTCCAAACAGAAGCAACCAAACAAGAAAAAGAGGATCGTCTATGATTCAGATTCAGAATCAGAGGAGACAACACAGGTAAAAAATGCCAAAAAGCAAGAAAAATTGCCATTGTCTTCTAAACGTGGTAAAATTTTACGGCAGGATCCTGTTACGTACATTTCAGAAACAGATGAAGACGACGACTTTATCTGTAAAAAGACAGCCTCTAAGTCAAAAGAGAATGGAGGATCTGCAAATAGTTATCTTGGAGCATCAAACACGAACAAGAATGAAGAAAACACCAAGACCAAGAATAAGCCTTTATCAACAATAAAGCTTACACCCACATCAGTGTTGGATTATTTTGGAACTAGAAGTGTCCAAAGATCAGATAAGAAGATGGTGGCAAGCAAAAGGAAAGAGCCTCCAGAAAACACAGATGATTCTGCATTAAATGATGAAGCCATCGCCAAGCAGCTGCAGCTTGATGAAGATGCAGAGCTGGAGCGGCAGCTGCATGAAGATGAAGAGTTTGCCAGAACATTGGCCATATTAGATGAGGAGCCCAAGACTAAAAAGGCTCTAAAGGACACAGAAGAGGGAGAGACATTTTCATCTGTCCAAGCCAATTTAAGTAAAGCAGAAAAACATAAATATCCTCATAAAGTAAGAACAGAACAATTTTCAGATGAAAGAAAGAGCTACAGTCCTAAGAAGCAAAGTACATGTGAAAGTTTAATAGAAACTCAGCAACATTGCAAGCCATCAACTCACAAAACAGGCGAGTCCTCTTCTCAAAGGCCAGTTCTAAGCTGGCTCTTACGAATAAAAAAGAGAGCTCTTATAAAGAAACAGAGCCTGCAACCTCAAAAAGGAAAGACAATGCCATTGAATTGAAAGGAGAGACAAAAACTCCTAAGAAAAACAAAAGTTCTCCAGCTAAAAAAGAGTCTGTAAGTCCTGAAGATGCTGAAAAGAAACAGAGTAATTATCAAGCTTATCGAAGTTATTTAAATCGAGAGGGTCCCAAAGCTTTGGGCTCCAAAGAAATACCAAAGGGAGCCGAAAATTGCTTGGAAGTCCTCATATTTGTAATCACAGGCATGCTGGAGTCCATTGAACGAGATGAAGCCAAGTCTCTAATTGAACGTTATAGGGGGGAAAGTAACAGGAAATGTCAGCAAGAAAACCAGCTACCTTGTCATGGGCCGTGACAGTGGACAGTCCAAGAGTGATAAGGCAGCAGCCTTGGGGACAAAAATTATTGATGAAGATGGCCTACTGAATCTGATCCGAACTATGCCAGGCAAGAAGTCCAAGTATGAAACAGTATTTGAAGCCGAGATGAAGAAAGAAAAGTCCACATTGGTGAAAACACCCCAAAAAAATGAACAAGGAAAAAGAAAAATGAGTCCAACCAAAAGGGAATCAGAATCTAAAAAAAAGAAGCTGACGCCGAAAAGGGACATTTCTGTAAAGCCGGTACAAAAGGAAACAAGTGAGTTTAGGAGAGGCCTGGACTTCAAGAAGCAGGTGACCGAGGAGCCAAAGGCTAGGAACTCGGCTGATGACAGCAGTGAAAACAAGGTGGAAAACAAGGTAGATAAATATAAGCCAACCTCACTTAAGACCATGATCGGACAACAAGGTGACCAGAGCTGTGCCAACAAACTCCTACGCTGGCTTCGAAACTGGCACGAGAGTTCTTCAGAAGATAAGAAACACGCAACAAAGTTTGGTAAATTCGCTGGCAAAGATGACGGCTCTAGCTTTAAAGCAGCATTACTCTCAGGGCCCCCAGGTGTTGGCAAAACCACCACAGCTTCTCTGGTGTGTCAGGAATTGGGATATACCTACGTGGAACTGAATGCAAGTGATACTCGGAGTAAAAACAGTTTGAAGGCAGTTGTTGCCGAGACCCTGGATAATACCAGCATCAAAGGCTTCTATTCAGATGGAGCAGCCTCCTTAGGAAGCATGAAGCACGCCCTCATCATGGACGAGGTGGATGGCATGGCAGGCAGTGAGGACAGAGGAGGGATTCAGGAATTAATTGGCCTCATAAAACATACTAAAATCCCCATTATATGTATGTGCAATGATAGAAATCATCCCAGGATCCGCTCTTTGGTTCACTATTGTTCTGATCTTCATTTTCAAAGACCTCAGGTTGAACAGATTAAGGGTGCTATGATGTCTATTGCATTCAAAGAGGGTTTAAAGATTCCCCCTCCAGCTATGAATGAAATAATTTTGGGAGCCAATCAAGATATCAGACAGGTTTTACATAATCTGAGTATGTGGTGTGCAGGAAATAAGGCATTGACCTATGACCAGGCCAAGGCTGATTATCATAGAGCCAAAAAGGATATCAAACTGGGCCCATTTCATGTTGCCAGGAAAGTGTTTGCAGCTGGAGAGGACACTGCTCATATGTCACTTATGGATAAGTCAGATCTCTTTTTTCATGATTATTAAATAGCACCCTGTTTGTCCAGGAGAACTACCTACATGTGAAGCCTCTAGCTGCAGGGGGTGACATGAAAAAGCACTTGATGCTTTTAAGCCGAGCAGCAGATAGCATATGTGATGGGGACTTAGTGGACAGTCAGATCCGGAGTAAGCAAAACTGGACTCTTTTGCCTACACAGGCCATTTATGCCAGTGTTCTTTCTGGAGAGTTGATGAGGGGCTACATGACCCAGTTTCCTAGCTTTCCGAGCTGGCTGGGGAAGCACTCATCTACAGGCAAACATGATCGTATCACTCAGGACCTAGCATTGCACATGAGTCTCAGAACTTACTCCAGCAAAAGGACTGTAAACTTGGATTATCTGTCACACATGAGGGTTGCACTTGTACAGCCCTTGACCTCACAAGGGGTAGAAGGAGTCCAGGATGTTGTTGCACTTATGGACACGTATTACTTGATGAAAGAAGACTTTGAGAATATCATGGAAATTAGCAGCTGGGGTGGCACACCTGGTCTCTTTTCCAAGCTGGATCCCAAGGTGAAAGCAGCCTTCACAAGAGCTTACAATAAGGAAGCCCACCTTACTCCATATTCACTTCAGGCAGTAAAGACATCGAGACACAGCACAGGCCCATCACTGGATTCTGAATATAATGAAGAGTTACGTGAGGATGACTCTCAAGCTGATGAGAAAGACCAGGATGCTATAGAAACTGATGCTATGATCAAGAGAAAGACAAAGTCTTCAAAGCCTTTAAAACCAGACAAAGATGAGTCCAGAAAAGGAAAAGGAAAATGTTTGAAGAAATGAAATGATTTTTCACTACCTTCCAGTAGCCACTTCTTACTCACCTTTCAGACCAATCAAGCTGGTGTAGAGAAGGCCTTGTTTTTCCCAGAGCAACCATGTTTTAGCGTAATGATGATGGAATAAAAAAGCTTACTATATACCTTACTAACCAGTTGTGTGAAACATAACGTTGATGGTTGAAGAGTCAGAACTCTTAATTCCCAGCTCTACTCTGTGAGCACTGACCACATCTCTGCTGTGAACAAATCTCATGGAGAGGCCTCTGTTGTTACTAGAGGGTACAGGGGACTGCGGAAGGATGGTCAGACATTCTTACCCTGGAGTCTCAACCTATCAGGTTCAAGCAAGTAGGGCCCAGGCTGGGTCAGTCTTAGGCTCACTCTGTCATGTGACAACACTGGCTTTGTTCACTTGGTCCCTGGGAGATCTGGTCTTGTCCTATGGTTGATTCCACAAACCCCACTGGAACTTAAGATTGTTCCTGTATTTGTTGTATGGCCCTGAGGCTCTGAATCTAGCCAGCTATTTTTAAATCTTGACGGTAAATGCTCAGAGGTACGTGCTGTGCTGCCTCTGTGAGGTATGTGCTAAAAGGAATGTAAATAAGGATGGTATTCCTTGCCATCTCTGTTTCTACAAAACAGAGAGAGGACCATACAAGGATGGTACAAGATGGTATTCCTTGCCATCTCTGTTTCTACCAAACAGAGAGAGGAGAGGAGGTATAAAGTTCTTGAGACATTTAAAGTCTATTTACCAGTGTGGAAAAATGCCCTTTGTGGAGATTAATTCATTATGAAAATAAAACATGTCCTTAAAAAAAAAAAAAGAAAAGAAACTTTATCTCTATCAGGAATAATTATTGTTTTTTTTAATATTTATAATTTACTGCTATGGAGAGCAAAGCCTTGATCCAAAACCATAAGAGTCATTGTTAGGATTCTCTCATTGGAGTATTCCATAATCTTTCCATTTCTTCCCACTTTTGACAACCCTAACAGGTCTGTGAAATCATATGGCCTAACTGCCAGAACTGCTTATACCACAGTATGGACCTGCTAAAGAGCTGTATCCTGTTCTGAAATCCACTAAAAACTGTTATTCTTCTCCCATTTAGACAAATGTTTCTGCGTGAAGGTTCTTTTCCAGCTGCATCAGACATCCAAAAGTATTTGTAAATACATTTAAACAAGTCTTTGAATTAGTGTGTCACTGCGCTAAGACTCAAATATTGTAACACCGCTCTGGTCAGTGACAGACTACATATATGACAATGGTCCTAAAATATTAAAATTGAGTTAAAATTTTTCCTTTTTTTTTTTTTTTTTTGTAGAAACAGAGTCTCACTTTATGGCCCTCGGTAGAGTGCCGTGGCATCACACAGCTCACAGCAACCTCCAACTCCCAGGCTGAAGTGATTCTCTTGCCTCAGCCTCCCGAGTAGCTGGGACTACAGGCGCCCACCACAACGTCTGGCTATTTTTTGGTTGCAGTTCAGCCGGGGCCGGGTTTGAACCCGCCACCCTCGGTATATGGGGCCGGCGCCTTACCGACTGAGCCACAGGCGCCGCCCGAGTTAAAATTTTTCTATCACCTACTGATGTCATAGTTGTCATAATGTTTTAGCACAATGCATTACTCATGTGTAGATGGTGATGCTGGTGTATAAACATAACATGTTGCTGGTCCTATAAAAATATAGGCCACACAGTTATGTTCAATACATGTATTTGCTAATAATAATAAATGACCATGTCACTGCTTTGTGTACTTACAATACTGCATTTTTTATTACTATTTTAGAAGGTACTCCTTCTACTTATATTTTATTTTTTACTTTTTTTATTGTTTGGTATTCATTGAGGATACAAAGAAATAGATTGCACTGATTGCATTTGTTGGATAAAGTCCCTCTTATATTTGTATCCTGCCCCCAAGAGGTGTGCCATACACTATGTCCCATAACCCCTACTTATATTTTAAAAAGTTAACTGTATAACAGCCTCGGGCAAATCTGTTAGATGATATTATAGAAGAAAATGCCATGTGTGTTATTGCTCCTGAAGACCTTCCAGTGAGACAAGATATGGAGATAGAAGACAGTGATACTGATGATCCTGACCTAGCACAGGCCAAGCTAATGGGTGTGTTTGGACTTTAGTTTTATAAAAAAAAGTTTAAAAAGTAAAACAAAAACAATTTTAAAAATAGAATAAAACTTATAGAATAATGATATAAAGAAAATCCTTTTTCCAGTTGTATAATGTGTTTGTGTTTTAAGCTGAATGTTCTTACAAAAGAGTCAAAAGTTAAAAAAAATTAAAAGTTTATAAAGTAAAAAAGTGACAGTAAGCTAAAGTTAATTTAGTTTGAAGAAAAAAGTCCTTTATCAATTTATTGTAGCCTCAGTATACAGTGTTTATGAAGTCGACAGCAATGTACAGTAAAGATTAGCAACAAATTAATTGAAAAAGTGCACAGAGCAACAGTGAACAGGTGGGTTCTGTTCACTGGCCGAGTGCCCTGTGATACAAGGTAGAAGACAAGGGGATGAGTGCAGAGAGACTGTGGAGTAGCTGGGGTGCCAAATAAGAATAACAGATTTAGTTTGAAAAGTAGTGAGTAACCATTATAAATTCCAGAGTAGAGAAGTATCATTTTTTATTCATTCAACAAATATATATTGAGCACTACAAAGTGCCAGACACCATGGAAGGCGTTAAAATACAGGAATGAATATAATAAAGAAATTCCATCCCTCTAAGGTTAATGCTGGGTGGTGATAGGGAGTGATCAAGTATAGAAGCATATGCTAAGAAATAAATGTTTATAGCATATTGAGAGTGATCAGTGTCATGAAGAAAAGCCAGAGTAGAAAGGTAAAGGGCGTCTGTGGTGAACAGGAGAATAGTCTGTAATTCACATTGAAACTGAATAATAATATCAGAGTTTCTAAAGAAGGCTATGTAAGATATAAGTACAAAACTTGTAGGCTTCTTCAAACCTTAATTATCTTTATAAACTATATTAACATTGCGTCTTTCATTAAGGGATCAAACCAGCCTGAGACTCTTTTCTACCCACTTCGTGATTTATGTGCAGAATAGTAGTGAACATTAATTGCAAAAATGTGGTCAGTTACATATGAATCAGCAAGATATACTGAGGTCAGTTATACACAAATCACTTTTGTGAAGGTCATTTGTTTTCACCTCATTGTCTCACAGGGCACCTTCAATAATTGCCACAAGGTTTATAGCTTTTGGCGACTGAGTCTCTCCAGAGAAATACACTGATGCAGGAGAATCTCTTTAGGATTTTATGCAAAACTTTAACTTTGCATCGTAAGGAACATAGTTATTGACACCAACCCATTAGTAGTCTTCTTGTTTCATTCTTATAATGCCAATTGCTTTAGAGACCAAAGTTTATATAATGGAATTCTATGGGACCTCACATGGTATAGCGAACAATGAACTCTTACAGAGTTCTTGTCAGTGAAAACCAAGTAAGTATTCTACTTAATTCTTACCTGTAATAATACCATACATAAATATTTATTTCTCTTCATTGTTATGGCTTTTTTCATCATTCTCACATTCTATCCTCTAGCCTTCTCAAAATAGACATCTCTGGAAAACCAACAAGACACAATACTGAAATTCACCTATTTTTGATTATAAGATATAATTCCAAAGCATACAGGTAAGTTCACAAAGGTATTCTGTTAAATACCAATTCCAGCCACATACTTTGAAAGTTGTTTCTAACATACTTGAATAATTAAATGATTTATATTTAAACAAATAAATATTATTTATAGCCACTGCATTTCTAAATGTTTTGATTATGTAAAAATATCCATTTTGACCTTAGAAATTATATGATTAGAATTGTGAGCTAATTACTTAGAGTTAAAAAAAAATTTTTTTTATCTTAAAAACTGTAATGATATTTAAAGAGTTTCCTCTTATTTTAAGTGTTATAAAACTAAAAATAAAGGCAAGGTTGCTTTTATTTATTAGCAAAATTATTTATTTTGACATACTGTGGATCTACAGAAAATCTTATGTAATCATCTCAGTAAAGAGAAAAATAGTAGGAATCAATTCAAATTAAATAAAGGCACCATAAATTTTTTATGCAGTGACTTTTAAATCATTTCCTTCAAAGTTAGTAGTCTCAATTTGCAGAGGTCAAAGAGAACTTAAAGAATCACCGGTAGGTATCAAAAGCAAGGTCACCCATCCCAGGTCATTGGGGTACAGCTGCTTTTCCCCCTCGCACTTACAGCTTGTTTCACAGAAGTACAGGCCAGAGCTAACAACATACTTCCAATATAATAAGGAAATTGTGCAGACATACATGAAAAAAAGCAAGGTGGATCTTATATAAATAATTTTGTATTGTGTTGGCCGTATAAGACATGTTCCACACCTTACAGGGCAGTGTGATCAGGGGGTTTAGTTAAAACTTTATTAACTAGCATTATACATAAACTTTGCCTTACAAAAGAAGGAAAGGAATTAGATCTATGGGTGAAAATTATTGGTAATAAACTGTGGATAGCATCAGTGTTCAAAAAAATGAATATGACACTAGGGAAAGGGATGAGAGAAGTGATAATCTATACAAATTTATTTCTTTAGCTTTCTAAGGTAATTTCCTTTAAGATGAATAGTTCTCTTCTTAATTCTTAGTGATCTTTGTGAAATAGCTAAGATATAAATTTAACATATCTATAGCATGCTCTTTTAAAATATTCATTCCAGGCTGTGTATGGTGGATAACATGACTGTTATCCCAGCACTCTGGGAGGCCAAGGCAGGTGGATTGCTTGAGCTCAAGAGTTCGAGACCAGCCTGAGCAAGAGTAAGACCCTCTCTCTAAAAACATAGCCAGGTGTTGCGTTGGGCACCAATAGTCCCAGCAACTTGGTAGGCTGAGGCAAGCAGACGATTTAAGCCAAAGAGTGAGGTTGCTGTGAGCTATGATGGCACATCACTCTACCCAGGGTGACAAAGTGAGACTCTGTCTCAAAAATAAATTAAATTAAATTAATAAATATAGAAAATAAAATTTTCACTCTACTGGGAGTGCATATATGAACAATTTCCTAGTGGAAAAGACTTGATTGATAGATAGATAGATAGATAGATAGATAGATAGATAGATAGATAGATAGATAGATGTTCATATATACTGTATTGAATATTTATTTAATATTTTTTTAAAGATCTTAAATATAAAAATGACTTTGAAGTTATTTGGAAATAGTGAACCAAATATATCCCCTAGATTTGTACATTTTCTTGCAAAAATTCATAGACAAAAACTTTAAGCATCGTCCCTGGGATTATCAAATATATCCTTTTGAATACTGAGGGTCAGAGCTTGAGGTCACAGAGGCTGAAACTATACTAGAAAAAATGTTTCCCTAGAATTCTGTGGGTGTGTGTCTCAGAGACAGTAGGGGAAGCATGAAGAAGATGCTCATCTCCTTGTCATAAAAGGAAAAAATGTAAAGGAAAAATTATACGCTCTATATTATAACCTTGTGTTTCCATAATTCCTTTCTCAACAGACAAGGCTAACATGAATGAACATAACCACTCCTTGACAACAGAGTTCCTCCTCACAGGATTTGCAGACCACCCAGAGCTGAAGACCCTACTGTCTGTGGTGTTCTCTGCCATCTACGTGGTCACCATGGTGGGGAATCTTGGTTTGGTGGCGCTGATTTACACAGAACATCGTCTTCACACACCAATGTACATCTTTCTGGGTAACTTGGCTCTGATGGATTCTTGCTGCTCCTGTGCCATTACCCCCAAGATGTTACAGAACTTCTTTTCTGAGGACAGAAGGATTTCTCTCTATGAATGTATGGCCCAATTTTATTTTCTCTGCCTTGCTGAAACTACAGACTGCTTTCTTCTGGCGGCAATGGCCTATGACCGCTATGTGGCCATATGCAGCCCACTGCAGTACCACACCAAGATGTCCAAGAAGCTCTGCATTCAGATGACTATGGGAGCCTACATCGCTGGAAACCTGCATTCCATGATTCACGTAGGATTTCTGTTTAGGTTAACTTTCTGTGGGTCTCATCAAATCAATCACTTTTTCTGTGATGTTCTTCCCTTATACAGACTCTCCTGTGTGGACCCTTATATCAATGAATTGATGATACTTATCTTTGCAGGATCAATTCAAATTTCTACCATTACCATAGTCTTCATCTCTTATCTCTGCATCCTTCTCACAATATTCACAATGAAATCCAAAGAGGGAAGAAGCAAAGCCTTATCTACTTGTGCTTCCCACTTTCTCTCTGTCTCCATATTCTATGGCTCTCTTCTCTTCATGTATGTGAGACCAAGTTCAGTTAAAGAAGGAGATAAAGACATACCTGTCGCTATTTTTTATACTTTAGTAATTCCTTTATTAAATCCTTTTATTTATAGTCTAAGAAACAAGGAAGTAATAAATATTATGAGAAGAATTATGAAGAAAAAAAGTTTCATGACATTCTGAATCAAGTATCATTCCCTTTAGAAAATTAATTATATTTGATAAAATTTCTTTGGAAACCAAGAAATACTGTGATAGTAGAAAATGAAAACTTTAATATAAAACATGATGGCATGTGAATTGAGTCAAATATAAAATATATTAGTTTTGAAATCAGTGTGCTAAAATGCACTTTAAAATTAAGGTACTAGGGGCGGCGCCTGTGGCTCAGTGAGTAGGACGCCGGCCCCATATGCCGAGGGTGGCGGGTTCAAACCCAGCCCCGGCCAAACTGCAACAAAAAAATAGCTGGGTGCTGTGGCGGGCACCTGTAGTCCCGGCTGCTCGGGAGGCTGAGGCAAGAGAATCGCGTAAGCCCAAGAGTTAGAGGTTGCTGTGAGCCGTGTGACGCCACGGCACTCTACCCGAGGACGGTACAGTGAGACTCTGTCTCTACAAAAAAAAAAAAAAAAATTAAGGTACTAGGAGTAAGTAGTTGTATTTGGGGTCACAAGTAATTGCACTCTGAATCAATTGTGTCAATGTAAATAGTTATAATTTTCAATAAAATACTAGAAATAGAAGTCAATATACACAAAGGAAACTTCCTTTTAAAATTGGTGGCAAAATTTCAGAATATCAAAGTGTAATCTTGAAAAATTCTGTCACATTCCAAGTTCTAAAAAGTTAATTCCTTCTTACATATCATCATCTGTGGAATGTATATTGCATGTTTGAATTTGATTCTCGATTTTCTTTGAAATCATTCAAGAGGTTAAATTCATTGAATATGGATTCAAATCTGTATGTTTTAATCAAGAACATTCTCATTTTCAGTGATAGGAAATTAGACTCTCCAGTTCTCTGAAATAGAGGGTCTCTATAATGGTGGTTTATCTATGTGTTGTTGAAATTTGGTCTAAATGTTTTTCGCCTTGATATTACTCTTTGACTTTTTCTATACTGGGAGTATCACTAACATACACTTATTCCTATGAATATTAATTATGTGTTCATAACATTCACAAAAAATAGAAATGCTGAATTCAAGCATAAATGTGGCAGAAAATAGTTAAAATTCATAATACCCCAAAATGTTTATTTATCACTTAAAAATGCAAATGTGAAAGAAAAAATAATTACAAAACTATTACCTGTTAGGTCCTATACTAGACTTTTTATAAATATTACCTACCAATCAGTCAGGTTCTATTTTTTATGCATTTCCTTAGTAGAAATTCACATTTTAAAATATGGAGTAGCTTGCTCAAGATCAGACAGGTCACCTGGAAGGAGCTAGATCTTTGATTCCATATTGCCTCTTCTCCACATACTTTGGAGTTCAGAAAATAGAAATCCATGTAGCACAGTAGATTGCATTGTAAAGCAGCAAAAGTAAACCAAAGGAGGCCAGGCACAGCAGCTCATGCCTGTAATGCTAGCACTCTGGGAGGATGCCTGAGGTCAAGAGTTCAAGATCAGCCTGAGCAAGAATAAAACTCCATCTCTACTAAAAATAATAGAAAAATTAGCCAAGCATGGTTGTACATGCCTGTTGTCCTTTCTACTTGGGAGTATAAGACAGAAGAATAACTTGAACCCAGGAGTTTGAGGTTGCTGTGAGCTAGGTTGATACCAGGGCACTTTAGCCTGGGCAAGATTCTGTCTCAAAACAAACAAACAAACAAACCAAAAAAAAAAAAAAAAAAAAAGGAATTTCGAAAGTATACTGTGCCTAGTAAGATAGAAGGAATTTTTATATTTGGGGGGGGAATAGGAAACGAGCATGACCAGGGTTCAGTAATTATGGAAATGAGTGTAGAAGTAGAAGTTAGCCTGGGGGGTTGTCCACAAAGAGGCCAGACTGTAGGGGAAAGCTCTTGGTGAGTGTGGGAAGCAAGGATGGAGGTAGATCAGGTTACTGGAACCTTACATGCCACCCTAAAATACCTGAATTTATTTAGAGGTGTCAGACATTGGAGTCTTTTTGGCAACAGAGTAGTATGATTGTATCTTTTAGGAAACTAACCTGGAAATTGATTTGAAAGAGATTGAAAGTAATGAAACCAACCCAATAAATCCTATATGAGGTTATATGAGCTGGAACTGGAGAATATCCTAAGAAAACAGAGGAATGAATAGATATGAGCAACAGTTAAAAAGAAAACACTAAATTCTAACTATTGGATAATAAAGTCTCACCTTTCTGTATCAACCATGCCATATCTGATCTTATGTTACCAGTATTCCAATAGTGCCTGACATATTTGGGAACTCAGAAAATACTTTCTTCAAAATATTTTAATATAGTTATGCAAATTATTATGAAATGGGCTTTTTTATTTTGAATGATTAATAAATATTTTTAAATTTCTCAGTTTTAATCTCTAATACTACAGAGACTGATAGGTATAATCCACATAAACAAGAAAGCTCTTTAGGATCCTAAATACTTTTTTCAGAGTATAAAGGAATTCAGAGACTAAAAAGTTTTGAGAAGCTCTGGTTTAGATGGATATTGTATCTCTTGAATTCACTCTCTATTTTAACACACATTTTTAGTTGTTGGATTAATATTCATTGATTTTTTTCCCTTTTCTAAGTACCATGAGTTTTGTTATGTATTTCTAGAACATCCACTTCCAGCTTGTAGCAATAGTAAATTCCAGAGGTCCATCAAGAGAAGAATATGTGATGTATTTGGGCCAAAGAAACAGAAGCAGTGATTTTTCTGAAAGTTACTGAGAAATACGTTCCTTTTCCTATGAGTTCCACAAAAATGGCAGTCTTTCTCTCTGAATGTCATGGGGTATGGATGTGGAATACAGCACAGCTGACATCATTTGCCATCAAGAGGAAAACTAGCCTGGGGAGAAAATTGATACACAAAGAAGGCACAGCTGAGGGGCTCACACAGAAAAGAGACCCAGAGTCACCGGAATAAACCACTCCCGTTTGTATTATCCAGTAGATCTTATCATTACTTAAGTACATTTGAGAAAGATTTTTTTTGTTTTTGGAAACTGAATAAATGTTGATTCCTTCACCCTTCTGCCTTGTCTTTTACACTGCTCCCTGTAGATACGATTTTATATTAATCTTCAGACATTCTTTTAATTTACAGATAACTTTTCCATTTGGTGGAATCCATTTCAATATGAAAGCACATCTATTAACTCTTTTACTTTCATAACTATATTTTAACTTCCAATAGTCCCTTTTTAAAAAAATTTAGAGTCATAGAGATTTCATACTTTGTCCACGGACATACTTGTATGAAGGTGGAACTCAGGAATCAAACTCAGGCTATCTGTTTCCAGAATCTACAGTCTTAGCCACTAAGTCATACTGTATATAACATCAAGTAAATATAGTAAGAAAGGAAAATTTTTTAAGACGCTAAGAGGAAAAGCTTTGAAGTGGGAGAGAATTAGGGCAAGGATTCAAAAGAGATGTGGATGAATAAGATTTTTCCTTCAAATTTGTTTTGAAAAGTTTAAAACTTATGGAAGATTGAAAGAATTATGTGATTAATGCTAATTGCATTTTAACTATTTAAAAATCAATTAAGCCGGCGGGACCCGTGGTTAAAAGGAGTAGGGCACCGGCCCCATATACTGGAGGTGGCAGGTTCAAACTCGGCCCTGGCCAAAAAATGCAAAAAAAAAAAAAAAAATCAATTAAGCTACCAAACAATAGTAACTGCATTTGAGTCTCTAAATGTGTATAAGCATATACACATATACATATATAAATATAATACATATATAGGTAATGATATCATAACGCTTTATCCATAAGCACTTCAAAGCATATCACAACAAAACAAAGACATTTTCTATATGTTCATATTGTCTTTATTACCCCCAAGACATTTAACATTAACTAATATGTAGTTCACATTAAAATTTTTCCTAATTAGCTCAAAATTGCTCTCTATAACTATTTATTTTTTCATCAAGGATGTCATTAAGAGTCATTATTTATTTTTAGTTATTATCACATTACAATCCCCTTTATCCTAAAAAAAAAAATTCCTTTTAGATTTTTTTTTCCCTTTCATGACATTTAACTTTAAAGTATTTGGGTTAGATATAATATATCCCATAATCAGTATTTTTCTGATGTTTCCTCATACTACTAATTGGTTCAACTTGGGTAGCAACAGGTGAACTTATGCCTTCCTTTCTTATGGCAAGACCATCATTTTGTCTTGTTACTGGTGATGCTAACTTTAATAACTTCATGAAGGCAATACATCAGATATTTCCATGGTAAAGATAACTTGTTTCTTTGCTAATTAAAATTTAATCTGCAGGATGATACATTGATACTGTGTGAATTTCCTGTTTCCTAATAATTTTTAATCAATGTTTTTAACATCAATTGTCAATTTTTGTTAGGATAAATTCCTCCATTCGGTAGTAGAAAAGTGGTGATTTTTTTCCCCTAACTGCTATCTGGTAGTATTCTAAAATAAGAGATTTACCTCAAAGTTTTAAAAAAATAATGAATTTCTTAAAAATCTTAGAACATTGTTAGTTTCATAGAAAGTTACAAAGTACTGAGAGTTCCTGTATACTACACACCAATTTTCCTATATTATTGATATCTTACATGAGTGTGGTACACTTGTTACAGTTAATGAACCAATATTGAAACATTATTATGATCTAAAGTCCCTACTTTATTTATATTTCCATAGGTTTTACCTAATGTCTTTTTTTGGTTCAGAGCTCTATCTAGGATACTACATTGTATCTAGTCCTTTTAGGCTCCTCTTGGCTGTGACAGTTTCCTAAACATTACTTGTTTTTATTACCTTGCATATTTTGAATACTAGTGGTCAGATTATTTTGTAAAATGAACTTCAACTGGGATTTCACTGATTTTTTTCTTATGATTAGAGTTGGATTATGGGGTTTGGGGAGAAAGTCCACAGAGGTAAATTGCCATTGTCATCACATTGTATCAGTGGTAAATACTATCACATAGTAACTCATAACTCTTAAGTTCACCTTGACTCCCTGGCTGGTAAAGTTACTCTTTTCTTCCTTATCCATCTTGTACACAAGAAGGATTCATTATACGTCACCCATGTTAAGATGCAGGAACTTAGGCACCACCTCTTTCAGGGCAACATATCTACATAAATTATTTGGAATTCTGTGCAGGAGATTTGTCTATTCACACACTTATTCTATCTTGTATCTACATAATTTTGAATGTAATGATGTATATTTTGTTCTTTGAATTATAATAAAGTATTAACCTTGCTCATTAACCTTTGGCCACTGAAACTCTTTATTTTCTTTTTCCTGTATGTTTTTGACAAATGCCCATCACTGTGTACATGAATTGGGTTTATGTTTGTTCATTTTTAGCACTTTTTAACTGACTGCTCCCATCTTGGATATTTCCTACACCATTCCTAGAATCAGCCATTTCTCAAAGAACCCTGATTCTTTTTTAAGTGGAGAATGGTAGTAGAAAACAAGATCTGAAAGATACATGTGCTGCTTTCTTGTGCAGATTCACCTACTTCTAGGCCCTATCGGCTGGCAGGGTAAGGATATATTGATGTCTTCCAGTTGCTCAACATTCTTGCCAAAACTTGGAATTCAAAAATATTTTTTATTGTAGCCATTCTTTTGTGTCCAATTATTGTTTTAAATTGTAACTGCCTGAAGATAAACAATGCACATGTATATCTTCTTTGGTCAGATGCTTCACATTTTTCCTTTTTAAAAATTATGTTTTTTGTTTGCTTATTGTTGTTTTAACTGAACTTTGTATATTATTCCTACCCTGCTTACATTCTGTGACCTCTCGACCCATTTTTTTCCACTTCCCCATCTATTCTAAGTACTTGGTAAAGGAAAAACAGAAATGAAATTTTAGCAATGAATATAGGAAATACGTATTATGGATCTAGTGCAGTTTTCTGTGAAGCACCCAAAATATCTATGAAATGGCTCATGACTTAAGGACATTTAATCAAGATTTACATATCCATGAAACATAAGTACTCAAATCTTAAATGACATGTATATTATAAAAACATGAGTATTGTGTAGATCAGGAAGACAAAAAGCCAATTTGATTTCACAGATTAGAAAAGGTTTGAGGAATGAGATGATAGCTGAGCTAAAAAAAAAAAAAAAAAAAAAAAAACAGTAAAATTGAGATGGAATAAGAGGGAGAATTTGTTTTAGGTGAGGGAAACCTTGCTAGCATGTTAATTAAAGCAAGCACATGAGCAGAAATGAAGGGATGCACATGGCCAAGTTCCCTGAGATGAGAGAGAAAAGAAGTTGGTAAAATACAGACAGATTGAACAGGCATCTAGAACACCAGGATAAGAAAAATGGTTTGGGTTTGAAAAGTAATGACAAACTTTATAAATTTTTGGCAAGGCAATATTATTTTCTCCCTTCATTCAACAGCTATTTATTGAGCACTACAAAGTTCCAGACACTATTCAATGTTTTGAACACAGAAAAAGAAAAAAAATTCCCTCTAAGCCAGTATGCTAATGGTAGTGAAGTGAAAGGAGAGACCAATTACAGGTGTATATAGGTGTCCTAACACATAAATGTACAGTTTATGGAAGAGTTGCTAATGGTATTGAGAAGGAAAAAGCACAGGGTAAAGGTTTGTTTATTCACATATGAAACTAAATAATGATATCAAAGTTCCACTAAGGGCATTGTAGGAAGTAGGGACAAATTCAACTCACAGAGAGAAGCTGGTGAGCCTAGCTGAACCTTCTACACATTCCGTCATAATATCCTCTTTAAATGCTATTTTTCATGAACCATATCAATTCCAGTTGCTCCAGTAATGGGTCACACTAACATGAGACTATTTACTGCCTGTTTTATATTTTACGTACAGAATGGTGAAGAAAATAATAAAAATGAGCTTAGTTACATATGAATCTGCAATATGATTATCAAATAGACTTTAGTGAAGTCATTTGCTTTCGCCTCATTGTCTCACAGGGCATCTTTAATTAATTTCAAGTGGATTATATGTTTTTAGGACAGAATCTCTCTCCATAGAAATACATTGATGTCAGTGCAGGGAAATCCCTTTAGGATTTGATGGAAAACTTAACTTTTCAGTATAAGGGACATAATAATTATTGATGCTAACCTATCAGTAGTACCCTAGATTTTCATTCTTTTAATCCCAAATGTTTTAAAGACCCAAGGTTCATATTCTTAAATTCTATAAAACCTAAACAATGAGCTGTGACAAAGCTCTTCTCCACTAAAATCCTGGTGAGAGAAGTATGCTAACTTATTTTTACTTTTAATTTTAGCAACCATAAATATTTACATCTCTGAATTATTTAGCATTTTTCAATGTTCTTAAATTTTATTCTTCTTTTATCTTTCTAGCTCTTCTTAAAATTGAACACTGTGGAGAACTAGGTACAATATTACTGTTCATCTGCCTTTCTTTCTGATCATGAGATAGAATTTCAAAGCATAAAGGTAAGGTTACAAAGAAATTTTGTTAAATAATTCAGCCATGTGTACATTAATAATTATTTCTAACTTAACTGACTAATTACATGGCTTATCTTTAATAATTTTAATGCTAACTAAAAAAATCTTCAGCCAGCATCTTTTGTTTTGATATGTTAATTATAAAAATATAAACCCATTTGACCGTATTTACATGACTAAAATTATTAGTCAGTTTATCCTAATGAATCAATAAGTAATGTGAGGAAATAGCCTATTAAAGCAAAACAAAATTTGAATTCAAAAACCCATTAATATTTGAAGTTTTTTTCAAAGTGTTAGGAATTTATAGTATAAAGGTGAGCTTGTTTTTACTTATTAGCTTTTAATCTACTGGTATACTTCAGAAAATTTTATATAATTTTCTAAAGAAACAGAAAAGAGTCATTTCACATAAAAGAAAGATGCCTAAATATTTTTATATGATGATTTAAATCATTTTCTTTGTGGTCTCTTTTTTACCATTAACAGTCTTACTTTGCAAAGACCACAGAGGTCAGGTCCTGGGGGTAGAGAATGATAGAAATTAATACTACATACTCACTCCCAGCATTTTGCAACTCTTTCACAGAAGTGTGATTACTAGCCTAAAAATGGTTACAAATAATAAGAAAATTAGGCAGACACAGATGAAAAAAGGCAACGTACATTATATGCAAGAAATTCTGAATTGTGTGGGGTATATAAGATTGCTGCACTGTTCAGAACATGGAGATCTGAGTGGCCTGGGGAATTCAGTTAAAACTTTATTAAGTAGCATTACATGTTAATTGTGCCTTTAAAAAAGGAGGAACGATTTAGACATTTCAGAAAAAAATCAATGGTAACAATGGCATGGACAGACTCAGTGTTTAGGCAGATAGTTTTGACACTGGGGAAAGGGATGGGAGAGGTGACAAGCTATGGCTGCTTAGTTCACCTCAAACTTTGGTGAACTTTATGCAGTCCCTAAGATACAAATTTAACATAAATGTCATATGCTTTAAAAAAAATTTACTACACTAAGCGAAAACATAAAACTTCTTTTCTCAGTTATGTATATACACACATACATATAACATGCATACGTACATAGAAATATTAAAATGTTACATTTATTTTAATAATCTTTAATTCTAGGCTGAGAAAAAAATGAGCTCACTGTTCCCAAATAATTAAATAAATAATGATTAAATATGGGTACACTAGATCTTTACGCTATGCAGACACAAATTCATAAAGATGAACCTTTCCACTTTAAATCTCCTCCCTAGAATTATCAAAATGTCCTGTGAATCCTATGGGTCACAGCTTGAGGTCATAGACACTGACACTTAAAGAGAAGAAATGTTCCCTAGTAGTATGTTCAGGTGTATTTCAGAGGCAGCAGGGAAAGCACGAAGAGGAAACTCCTTTACCTCCTGTAAAGAGAAGCTATTATGCACTCACGGCTTACATGATTTCTATCTCAGCAGAGACTATAGAGATGCGCGAGGACAACCGCTCCTCCACAGCTGAGTTCCTCCTCACAGGATTTGCAGACCACCCAGAGCTGAAGACCCTGCTGTCTGTGGTGTTCTCTGCCATCTACGTGGTCACCATGGTGGGGAATCTTGGTTTGGTGGCGCTGATTTACACAGAACATCGTCTTCACACACCAATGTACATCTTTCTGGGTAACTTGGCTCTGATGGATTCTTGCTGCTCCTGTGCCATTACCCCCAAGATGTTACAGAACTTCTTTTCTGAGGACAGAAGGATTTCTCTCTATGAATGTATGGCCCAATTTTATTTTCTCTGCCTTGCTGAAACTACAGACTGCTTTCTTCTGGCGGCAATGGCCTATGATCGCTATGTGGCCATATGCAGCCCACTGCAGTACCACACCAAGATGTCCAAGAAGCTCTGCATTCAGATGACCATGGGAGCCTACATCGCTGGAAACCTGCATCCTATGATTGAAGTAGGGTTGCTGCTCAGGTTAACTTTCTGTGGGTCTCATCAAATCAATCACTTTTTCTGTGATGTTCTTCCCTTATACAGACTCTCCTGTGTGGACCCTTATATCAATGAATTAGTGTTACTTGTCTTGGCAGGGTCGATTCAAGTCTTCACTATTGCTATAGTCCTAGTCTCTTACTTCTACATCCTTTTCACAATATTCACAATGAAATCCAAAGAAGGAAGAGGCAAAGCCTTATCTACTTGTGCCTCTCACTTTCTCTCTGTCTCTATATTCTATGGTTCCCTTCTCTTCATGTATGCTCAACCAGGTGCAATTGATGAAGGGGATAAAGACATACCCGTTGCTATTTTTTATACCTTAGTAATTCCTTTATTAAATCCTTTTATTTATAGTCTAAGAAATAAGGAAGTAATCAATGTTATGAAAAAAACGTATGAGAAAGAAAAAGTTTTGTAACATTTTAGAACAAGTATCATCTCCTCTGGCAAAGTGATTTCAGGTTCATTTATTATAAATCAAGGAACACTGCAAAGATGGAAAAAGGACACTTTGAATATAAAATATTAAATTATTAAACATGATGACATATGAGTCAAAAATTTGAGAAAAGGATTCTGCTAAAATGTGCTTCAAAGTCTAAGCTACTTAGACTTTGGGTTAATCAGGAATAAACTAAATAATTATTTATGAGATCATAAATTGTGTCAGAATATAATTAGTCACAATTTTCAACAAATCAAACAAATTCTAGGAAGAATAATTTGTATAAATATAGCCTCCATGTACTATTGCTGACAAATTTCTATAATCCCGGAGCATAATCTTATAAATTCAGGCACAATTCAAGTTCTCAAATATCAATCCCTTCTTAAGCAGCACTGTCTGTGAGAAATAAACTGCTTAAATTTGATTCTCAACTTTGAGTTCTTTCAAGAGATTGTATTTGAAAATGTATTCATGAAGAATATGCATTCTGTAATCAAGAATATTTTCTTAGTTAGTGTAGTTATTTTACTCTCAAGTTCTCAAGTAGAGTATCTGTATAATGGTGATTTATCAATCTGTGGTTGAAAATGATGCTATTCATAATGATACACCTATAAATTTTACCTTTTTTCCATGTGACTTGCTCATCACTTATTGTAGTACAATTTCTGAATATATCAATTAAATCAAGGTTGATTTCTCTCTGATATTATTACTTGTGTCATTTGTAATTAAGAATACCAAATGCCTATACTAGTTCCAGTGAAAAGAAGTGATATATTCCTGGCATTAACAAAAGATAAAAATGCTGTTCTAGTATTAATTAGGCAAACAATTTTGAAAATCCTGAATATTTTTAAAATATTTATTTATCGGGCAGTGCCTGTGGCTCAAAGGAGTAGGGCCATATGCCAGAGGTTTAAACCCAGCCCCAGCCAAAAACTGCAAAAAAATAAAAAAATAAAATACATATATATATATACATCTCATGTATATAGATAAATATCTGTATATTTATATATATAATCTCAATTAAATCGGGGTCCTCAAACTGCAGCCTGCGGGCCACATGAGGCTATGTGACTGTATTTGTTCTTGTTTTGTTTTTTTACTTCAAAATAAGATATGTGCAGTGTGCATAGGAATTTGTTCATAGTTTTTTTTTTAAACTATAGTCCGGCCCTCCAAAGGTCTGAGGGACAGTGAATTGGCCCCCTATTTAAAAAGTTTGAGGATGCCTGAATTAAATGTACAATGTGAAAGAAAAATAATTCACTGAGAAAGTCTTATCTGCTAGGCAATAAGCTAGGCTTTGCATTGACATTCTATGGACCAATTGGTTAGCCGTTCTTTCTCATGCTTTTCCTTAGTAAAAACCTCCTATGTTAAAATGTTGAGAAGTGGCTCTAAATTCATCCAGATCTTCAAGACACAGCTGGAATTTGACTCAGAACTGACTTTTCTCAAAATGAAGGTTCTATTGTCTGTTATTTCATTGTTAAATAACATCATAATTAAACTGTGCCTTAGATGGAAAAAATATTGATATTTGGAGCAAAACAGAAATGAGCATGACCAGAATCAATGATTATGGGAATGAGTGTGATGCTAGGAGTGAGGGAAGAAGAAGGCAAACAATGGGACAGAGCCACCAAGGTGACAAAACTGTAGGAGAGAGCTTTTGGTGGCTATGGGGAGCAAAGATGGAAGAGTTGCTGGGATCACTTTAGGATCATTTAATGGGGAGTTTAAACATCTTAAGAAATCCAAATTTATTTAGAAGCAAGAGACATTGGAGTCTTCCTGGCCTCAGAGTAATATGATTATATCCTTTAGAAAACTAACCTGGCAATTGATTGAAAAGAGACTAGAAATGATGAGGCTAACCCCAATAAATCACATATGAGGTGATGAGGGCTGGAACTGAAGAATATTTTAAGAAAAGAAAGGATACAAAGATATAAGCAATATTTTAAGGAAGAAATAGTAAATCATAACTGCTTTAGTAAAAGTAATTTATAATAAAATGAAGGCCTACATTCTCTCTATATCAACCATGTCATGGTTGATATTCTATTACCAATATTCAAATAATACCTGACATACCTGGTCATTCAGTGAACATTTCTTCCAATATTTTTTAATATAATTATTTTAGTTAATATGTCATTGGTTCATTATTTTCAGTTTTCAATGAGTAGTAAATGTTTTTAAATTTCTCAGAAACAAAAATTCCTTGAGGTCTTAAGTACATTTGAACAGTATAAAAGAATCCAGAGACTAAAAAGTTTGAGAAGCTCTGAATGAGGTGGATGTTGAAACTTTTATAATAAATAGGCCCTCTATATTACTGAGCATTTTTAGTTGTCAGAATTACATCTATTGCTTTCTTTACCTTTTCTAATAATGCTATGATTTTTAAATTGTATTTCTGTATCATCCACCCTCAATTCTTACCAACAGTGAATCCCAGACATCTGTCGTTGGAAGAGTTTGTGGTTTATATGGGACCAGTGAGATAGAAAAGGTGATTTTTCTGCAAGTTTCTGAGAAATGTGTTCTTTTACATTACAGGAGATCCACATAAATGGCAGTTTTTCTCCTTCTGAATGTCATGGTGTGTCAATGTGAAATCTGTCGCAGCCAATTTGATTTCATCAAGAGGGAGGGAAATCAGAGAGAAACAGAACCATAGCTGCAGAAATCACAGAGAAACAGAACCAAAATCTCTGGACTAAATTATCCCTTTGATTGTATAACCTAATGAACTTTTTTACCCTGTAAGTTTGCTTGGAAAAGATGATTTATTCACAACTGAATAAATACCAACTGATACATTCATGTTTCTTCCCTATTGCTCATACTTGTCACTTTCTACTCTAAATTAATCTTCAGACATTCTTTTAGCTTCCAAATAACTCATTATTCAGCATATCTATTAACTTTTTTACTCTTACTACTATATCTTAATTTCTAATAATCTCACTTAAAAAAATTAAAAACAGAGATATTTCATAACTTTTCTACAGAAATATGACAGTATAGCTAAGAAATCAAACCCTGGATACTGACTCCATATATGCCATAAACTAAAATTATCATGAAAGGAAATGTTTTAATCTACAGCCATATCGCACTGAACACACCCAATCTTGTCTGATCTCAGAAGCTAAGCAAGGTTAAGCTGGGTTAGTAATTGGATGGGAAATGTTTTAGAAGTCTAAGCTCTGAAGTGGTCAGAGTAATAGAGCAGAGATTCAAGAGATGTGAATCAATGACATTAATCCAAAATTTATTTTAAAATTTCAAACCTACAGAAAAGCTTAGACAATTATACAACTAATACCCATATATATTTTTTAAGTCAATTAAACAATTGAACAATTGTTAAAGATGGTTGACAATTTTACAACACTTGTTTATCATCAAATGTGCATATACATACCTATAATACATATATATACATCTATTATATATTACATGTACTCATACATATTTATACCTAATACATATACACATAAATATATAATACATACATACATACATTTAACATATACATGCATACATATTTTATTTTATTCATACATAATCCAAACATCAAAGAAGGGCACTGGTTTATTTGTTTTTCTGCCAACTTGCCCTGATTTCATTATAAATTATTGATGTACTCATCGCACTAACAAAGGATGAAGATAATGTTCACGAATAAATGAGGCAGAAAATAGTGAAAATCCCAAACATCTAAACAAAATTATTTATTTATCAATTAATTATATTAATATGAAAGAAAATATAATTTTAAGAATGTATCATCCAGCTAGGCACTAAACTAGTGTCTAAGAAAATGAGAGGAGGACAAAAGTTAGCATGTTAAAGATGAATTTTATTCAGGACTGTTGTCACAGGAGAAAAAAAGATTCCAGTATAGAACTGGGCTGCATTCTAAATAATGCAGGAACAAGTGGATATCTGCAGCCAAGGAGCAAGAATAAATCAGTGAAAGGAAAAATAGCAAGAGGAGAAATTAAATCTAGGAGAAATTCTGGTTGAATCAGCTTAACAAGATTTCTGCTGAGAGCAAGCCAGTGTGGTTAGATACATACAAAGAACAGAGAATGAAGAATCTTGATCAGATATTCAAAGAGATCAGGCATTAAGGGCGGAGATTCTTGCTAAACTATCTTTGCAGCATTATTTACTAAAACTGAATTTTACAAAGATGTACACAGATGGGCCTAGGAGAGGGTCAGAAGCCTGACTATAATTTGGCTAAAGGATCTTTGGTAATTCCGTCTCTTGTTCTAGTTAAAAAGAGGAATTTTCCCTTAATTCCATTTCTCCTCCAGTTGCCTTTTGTTTATTTAGGACCAGCAGGACCATCTGCTGAGACTTGGTGAAGGTTGGTCATTGCTGTACTATGCAATGAATCAGACTCTTAATGATAGGGTTACCCATGAACTGTAGGCCCAACTTCAGAGACCTTCAGAGATCCATCAAAAGAATTTTCAGGACCCATTTTCCTTTCTTGTGATGTCAGTGTAATGGCAGTGATGCTAGTGTGATGACAGTGATGTGGTGAATCTTTGTTCAGCTCTTAAAACTTCCTGGCTACAGCAAAGACATCAAATAGATTGCCAAAGACAAAGGTGCAGGGGTCACTTCCTGCCATTGTGCAGGTTCTCCTCCTGCAGCTAGGATTATACTGAAGGCTATCCAGTTATGGAGAAAAGTGTGCTATGTTTCTTGTAACTGTCAGGTCTCAGCACAGATTCCAGACCAGTTGTCATGTTTCCAGGAACATGCTGGATTGCCTCAGTAGTAAGTAGATAAGTCCATTGTTGAGTCTAATTTTTTAGCAGTGGAGTAGATTTCTAGGGACCCAAAATGTGGCAAAACTTTCCCAAAATGTGAGATTGTGAATAGAATGTAGGCCCTGCTCAATCTGTTTTTTTCTAAATCACCTCCATAGGAACTAAGATCATCTACAAAGGCATTTGTGATGTTCTGGATACATTTTTTTGTTTGTTTCTATAGTGAAAACAAGGTTAACTGGAAGGGGTGGGCAAATTGCTTTAGAGACAGTTCAAGAAAGGAAGAAAATTGTGGACAATTAAGCAATATAAAAGAATTAGTGACATTGGTTGGATAACAAGATCTGGGCCACTACCTCTGTAACAGCTGCTAGACATGACTTCCACAAACAATATAAGAATCATCAAGAGCTATTCAATCACTATAGAAATAATTATCTGATATCTGAGGGTGATCAGAGAATGAAAATTTTGAGAATGGCAAAAGAATTTGTTGGAGGTGGCCTATGTGCAGTTGGGTTGGGAGGGCCAGTGGACATTTACATGATTGATACCCTCGGAACCTGGGGTTTAGAAGCCTTTTGTTGAACTTAGTGACACCGAGGTAGGTGCAATGACAAAATCTCATTCCCCATAAGTGGCCTGAAGTAAAATTATAATGGAAACAGACATGTCCCTTGTGAGGAAAGACTGGAATAGGTGTGGGAGTTTTATCACAATGAGCAATTCTGGAAGGGTTATAGCAAAATAGGTGTCCCAATTGATTAGAGGTATCTAGGAAATACCAATTGTGCCCATAAGAAAGAAAGAACAGTGCAAATGTCTGTTGCTTGTATAGTTTGGACATCTGTCCCCTCCAAATCCCATGAATAAATTTGATCCTCAATGTTAGAGGTGGGGATTGGAGGGAGGTACTTGGGTCACGGGCCATGACCTCATGAATGGCTGACTGCCCTCCTCATGGTAGTGAATAAATTTTCACTCTATTAGTTCATAATAGCTGGTTGTTTAAAGGCTCCTAGAACCTCCCCCCCATCTCTCACTGTCTCCTTCTCTTGCTATGACACACCAGCTCCCACAGAACATCCCACCTTGATTGGAAGCTCCCTGAAGCCCTCACCAGAACCAGATGCAGGTGCCATGCTTCTTGAACAGCCTGCAGAGCTGTGGGTCCAATAAACCTCTTTTATTTAGAAATTACCTAGCCTCTGGTATTTTCTTTACAGCACCGTTGGCATCCATGTGTGTTGTCCAGAGGCCTGGGGATCCTTCAACTTACATCATCTATCATCACAGATGCCAAACCATGCCTTACAGGAGCATGGTGCCCAGCCTGCACAATCAATTGCTGCCACTGATGGTGCATGCTAACACCACTCACCAGTTCGAGGGTTCACCCACCATTGCTACTAACAACTGAACATGCCATCTGGAAAGCCAAGGATCAGCCCTGCAGACTATTATCATCAATGCTCACATACACTACCAAGGAGTCTGAGGACTTGCATGTCCAGTCTTCAACTTCTAACACTAGTGCCTTACCACCAGACCAAAATAAAAAGCATAATGTCTATCATCATGAAAACAGACTGGCATGAGGAGCTGCCTGGAAATGTGCAAAGGCATTGCTTGAACTCAAATGGAGTCCCACAGGCTTCTGAACCTTGAGCATCTGTAGTTTGGTGAAATTCTAAGAACCCAACCCCAGACCTCTGCATCCTGCTCTGGGGTCACTACTACGTCTGCCAGCTTCCAGGCCAGGAAAAGAGAAGGGAAGTTAGGGGCTTTTGCATGCCTCAAGAACAAATATTGCCTCCCCCACTTTGGGCTGCTTCAAGATTGAGTTGTAGGCAGATTACATACCCCACAGCTGTATAAATCCTTCAGAGTTGTCTGCTTAGTTGCTCTCCCAGAGGAAGGCTTGCCCTTGCCAATGACAGGCCTGTAGTTCATCACTGCTTCCATTGCCTGAGTATATTCCTGGAAGTCTGGAGACCACTCTACTCCTACCTGACATAGCTAACACCACAACCCAGGTCGCCTAGGAACAAGTCTTCTAGCTCTATACCAACCCTCCAGGATTCAAGCATGCCATCCAGGGCCTGGGTGATAAAATTTGTGAAATAATTTAATGTCAAGCAGGGGAAAATTCCCCATGGTCAGAACTGAAAGGAGAGTATGGTGTGGGTTCACACAGGGTCACAGGAGTTGGATGCCCTACCATTGGCAAGACCTGACTTGGAAGGGTATGGCCTGGAACCCCAAGCTTCTGTCCCATTCAGGAACCCTACTCGCTGGGACTATTTTGCAACCTGGGCACAGGCAGCTCAGAAATTGGACTAGTTGTTTGGCCTGCTGCCAGAGAACCTGTTATGGTCTTCTAGTGGCAGGAGACCCTTCCACTGGTCAAGGTGGTAAGAGAAAGATACCACCTGCTAATCTGTGGATTCAGATTGCCTCTCCCTTCCAGTAGAAACTCTTTGCTACAGCATAGAAGCCCCCATCCCTCAAACACAAGGTTGACCCAGGGGCTTGAGAAAAGCTCCCCAATTCCCTTTGGAGACAGTACTTAAGCCTGACCTTGGGAAGCTTAAACATGGGCCTATCTAACCTAACCCTACAAAATCCCACTTTTAAATACCAGATAAAGAATTAAAAATATTGATTTTAAAGAAGCTCAATCAACACAAAAAAGTCAGAAAAATAATTAAGAATGAAAAATTTGCTAAACAAATACCTATTTAATAATTTTTTTGAACCACAGGATTTTTGGAAATGAAAGATTCATTGAAGGAGTTACAAATACAGACCTTTCTGCAAATTTCTGAAAACAGAATAGACTAAGCAGAAGAATTTCAGAGTTTGAAAATAGGTCTTTCCAATTAACCCAGTGAGATAAAAAAAAAAAAACTTTTAAAAATAATTATTTTAATGAGCAAAGTTTTTAGGAATTATGGGATTATGTAAAGGGTACAAACCTACAAATTATAGGTATTTCTGAGGGAGAAGAAGTAAAAGAAAATATGGAAAACCACAAGCTAATAATTGAAAAAATTTCCCTAGTCTTGCATGAGATCTAAGCATCCAGACACAAGAGGTTCAGTGAACACCAGGAAGTACATTGCAAGATGGACGTCACCAAAGCATATAGTGTTTTTACTGTCTAAAGTCAATGTGATGGAAAAAATCCTAAGAGCACCAAAGGAAAAGCATCTAATCACCTATAAAGGAAATCCCATCAGACTAACAAGAGAAACCTTATAATAGCAGGAACCCAGAAGGGATTGTGGTTCTGTTTTTAGTTTTATTAAGCAAAATACTATCAGCCAAGAATTTTGTACCCTGCTAAACTCCATAATAACTAAGTTCCATAATTGAAAGAGAAATACAGTCTTTCCCAGACCTGCAAACACTACGGGAATTTGTCACAACTAGACCAGCCCTATGAAAAATGTTCAAAGGACTCTGAAAGATGGAGATGAAACATTGATATACAGCATCATTAAAACACATAAACTCATCTTACAAGGGTACATGTGAAACTTACTAAATGTAGAATATAAATGTCATAACACAATAACTAAGAAAATGCCAGGAAGGCTATGTTAACCAGTTTGATCAAAATATTTCAAATTGTATATAAAACCAGTGCATAGTGCCCCATGATTGCATTAATGTACACAGCTATGATTTAATAAAAAATAAAATAAAAAATAAAACACATAAAGTCACAAAATCCATTGGTCTTATAAAATAATTATACAATTGAAACTAAAAAAAAGCTAGGTAATGACATTATGATAGAAACAGGGCTTCACATATAATTTATTTTGAATGTAAATGAACAAAACATTTCACTTAAAAGGTTTAGATTGGTGCAATGGATTAAGAGAACAAATTCAGACTATATACTGCCTATAGGAAACCCTTACACTTAAGGTAAAGGACAAAAAGATATTCCACAGAAAAGGAAACAAAAATGAGCAAGAGTAGTGTACTTCTAACAGATATGATAGAATTCAAATCAACAACAGGAACAAAAGACAAAACCATTTTATAGTAATCAAGGCATCAATTCAATAAGAAGAAATAACAATTCTAAATTGATGTCCATGCAACACTGGAGCATGAATTTCATAAAATAAATACTACTAGACCTATGAAAAGAGATAAACAACAGATGAGATCGTGAACAGCCAGGGTATAATCCTAGAACTCTGGGAGGCCGAGGTGGGTGGGTTGCTTGAGCTCACAGGTTTAAGACCAGCCTGAGCAAGTGCAAGACCCCACCTCTAAAAAATAGCCAGATGTCATGGCTTGCACCTGTAGTCCCAGCTGCTCGGGAGGGTGAGACAAGAGAATCACTTGAGCCCAGGAGTCTGAGGTTGCTGTGAGATATGATGCCACAGCACTCTACCAAGGGTGACAAAATGAGACTCTGTCTCAAAAAAAAAAAAAAGAGAGAGAGAGACAGAGAAATAAACAACAATCAACAATACAATAGTGGTGGGTATTCAACACCCCACTGACTACACTAGACATATCATTGAGAATCAGATCAACAAAGAAATACTGAATGTGAATTGTACTGTAGACCAATGGACCTAACAGACATTTGATATTCTCCCCCAACAACAGCAGAGCATGCATGCTTCTCATCAGTACATGGAACATTCTCTGAGATAGATCTTGTGTTAGACCAAAAGCAAATCTTAAGAACCTTTTAAAGAATCAAAATCATATCAAGTATCATATCAGACCATGGTGGAATAAAACTAGAAAAATCAATTATAAGAGGAACCTTCAAAACTACCCAAATACATAGAAATTAAATTACCTGCTCCTGAATCATTATTATAATCATTCAATTACAAAGTCACAATGCAAATTATTTTTGTTGTTGTTTTTTGAGACAGAGTCTCACTATGTCACCCTTGGTAGAGTACTGTGGGATCACAGCTCACAGCAACCTCAAACTCAGGGGCTTAAGCGATTCTCTTGCCTCAGCCTCCCAAGCGTCTGGGACTACAGGCACCCACCACAATGCCCAGCTATTTTTTGTTGCAGTTGTCATTGTTGTTTAGCTGGCCCAGGCTGGGTTTGAACCTGCCAACTTCAGTGTATGTGGCTGGTACCGTAACCACTGTGCTACAAGTGCCTCACAATAAGAATTTTAAAACGTTTCTTTGTTTGGGTTTTTTTTTTAGCATTTTTGATTAATCTTTAATTAATATTTCATTTTAATTTTCTTTCTTTTTTATTAAACCATTAATTATTTAATAAAATGATTAATTCATTATTAATTTAATTTAATAATACATTTAGTACATTAATGCAATTATGGGGTACAATGTGCTGGTTTCATATACAATTTGGAATACTTTCATCAAACTGGTTAACATAGCTTTCACCACATTTTTTTAGTTATTGTGTTAAGACATTTATATTCTACACTTAGTAGATTTAACCTTTACCCTTGTGAAATGCACCACAGGTGTGGTCCCTCCCTCCACTTATCCTCCCCCTCCTCTTTCCACTTCATCTTGGGCTGTGGTTGGGTTATAGCATTCATGTGGAAATGTGGGTGCTTATAAATTGGTTTCATAGTTGGGCTGAGTACATTGGATACTTTTTCTTCCATTCTTGAGATACTTTGCTAAGAAGAATATGTTCCAGCTCCATCCATGTAAACATAAAAGAGATAAAGTTTCCATCTTTTTTTAAGGCTGCAAAATATTCCATGGTGTATATATACCACAATTTATTAATCCCTTCATGGGTCGATGGGTACTTGGGCTTCTTCCATGACTTAGCAATTGTGAATTGGGTTGCAATAAACACTCTGGTGCAAATATCTTTGTTATAAAGTGATTTTTGGTCTTCTGGATATATACCTAGTAGAGGAATTGCAGGATGGAATGGCAGGTCTATTTTTAAATAAATGAAAAGGAAGACATAACACATCAAAACCTCTGTGATAAAGCAAAAGCAGTGCTAAGAGAGAAATTGATAGTAGTAAATGCCTACACTAAAAAGAAAGATCAACAAGACAAGGGTGCCCACTATCACCACTCTGCTGAACATAGTGCTAGAAGTCCTAGCCAGAGCACTCAGAGAGAGAGAAAAAAATAAAGGACATCCAAATCAGGAAAGAAGAGATTAAACTATTCCTGTTTCCTGATGATCTGATCCTATACCTAGAAGATCCTAAAGACTCCTCCACAAGACTTCTAGAATTAATAAATAAACTTAGCAAAGTATCAGGTCGGGTTACAGAATTAAGGTAACACAGATCAGTAGTATTTTAGTTTTCAGTGAAAAGTGCACCTCTTTTGTAAATTTGTTCCAAGGAATTTTCTTCTTTTTGATGCAATAGAAAATGGAATTGTTATATATATTGATCTTATATCCTGCACCCTTGCCAAACCTGTTTATTAATTCTAATGTTCTTGTAGTTGGCTCTTTAGGATTTTCTATATACAAGATTATGTCATCTGCAATAAGAGATATTTTTATTTTTTCCTATTCAACTTGTTTTTTGTTTTATTTTGTTTTGTTTTGTTTTGTTTTTACTCCATATCTTTTACTGACTAGAACCTTCAGAACAATTTTAAGTCAGAACAGCCAGGGCAGACATCCTTATTTTGTTCCTTATCTTAGGAGAAAAACTTTCAGTCTTCTGCCACTGATATAAGATTAGCTATGGATTTTTCAAAACTGTTTTGTTGTGTTTCTAGTATGTTTAGTGTTTTTATTATAAAGAAATGTTGAATTTTGTCTAATTTTTTTTCTGTCTAAGATAATCACATAGATTTTGTCCTTTCTATTATTTGCCTTTTTAATGTTAAATCAACATTGCATTTCATTCCTGGAGTAAATACCACTTTGTTGTAGAATATAATCCTTTCCATATTTTGCTGCATTTGTATTCAGATTTGCTATTACTTTTAAAGATTTTTAACCATATTCATAGTAAATATTGGTCTACAGTTTTCTTGTGAAATCTTTGTCTGATTTACAATCAAGGTAACACTGGCCTAATTAAATGAGTTGAGTAGGGTTCCTTTCCTTTGAGCCTTTGGAGAGAATTGGTGTTAATTATTTTCAAATCTGTGATTCATCAGTAAAGCCCACTTGGCCTGGGATTTTTGTTTGGGTATTTTTTAAAATTATACTTTCAATTTCTTTACTGTTTATATTCATTTATATTCTATTTATATTCAAATTTTCTATTTATTCCTGAATCTGTTTCGGTAGTTTGTTTGTTTGTGGAAAGTTGTCCATTTCGCAAGGTTATCTCATTTGTTGGCATGCATACAATTGTTCACAGTAGTTTTTAAGAGAGTCTTGCTCTGTCACCCAGGCTAGAATGCAGTGTTGTCACTATAACTCACTGCAACCTCAAACTGCTGGGCTCTGGTGATCCTCCTGCCTCAGAAGGCCAAGTAGCTGGGACTACAGGCACATGCCACCACACCCACCTAATTTTTCTGTTTTTCGTAGAGACAGGGTCTCACTCTTGTTCAGGCTGCTCTTGAATGCAGTATTTTTTATAATTCATTTTATTCCTGTAAGGTCAATAGTAACATCTCCTCTTTTATTCCTGCACTTGATAACTTGGTAATCTCTCTTTTTCTCTTTCTCTCTCTCATCTTTCTCTTGGCAGCTTGACTGATTTTTTTCAAAGAAATAACTTTTGGTTTCATTAATTTTCCCCATTAATATTTTATCCTCTGTTTCATTAACTTCTACTCCATTATTAATTATTTCTTTCTCTTTCAAGTTTTGGTTTTGTTTTCCTCTTATTTTTCTTAAAGTGCAAAATTAAGCCATGTCTTTCAGATCTTTTTTCTCTTTATAATATACATATTTACAACTATAAAATCCCAGTAAGCATTGCTTTCCCTGCATCCCTAGGTTTAAGCATATTGTGCCTTCATTTCCATTCCTCTTGAAATATTTTCTAATTATTCTTGTGATTTCTTTTTGAACCATTAATTATTTAGGAGTGTGTTATTAAATTTTCACACGAGAGTATTTGTGAGTTTCCTAAAAAAGTCCTTCTGTTGATTTCCAATTTTATTTCTTTGTAGACATAAAATATACTTCATATTATTTGAATGCTTTTAAATTTATTGAGAATATTTAATGTGAGAATAATTTTACCAGAGAATGTTTAATGTGAGCTTTAAAAAAATGTATATTCTGTTGTTGGGTAGAATGTTCTATAGATGCCTGTTTTACTTAGTTGATTTATAGTGTAGTTCAAATCTTGTATTTCTATGTTAATTTTTTTCTCTAGGTTTTCTATTATGAAAAGTATGATAGTAAGGCTTTCGATTGTAACTGTCAAATAATTTATTTCTTCTTTCTTTTCTGTCAGTTTGACTTTTTATGAGGTCTGGTAAGTAAGTTCACAAATTCATCCTAGAAAAAGTCCTATATACCTCATTGCTGAATATCACTAAGGTCGTTTTTGAATATTGTCCTTGGGAAACTAGGCACCAATGCCAACACTTATTCCACCCTCCAAAAAAATTTTGAAACTCTTTTTCTGGAATAACCATCAAAGCTGTTCTCATACTACCCTTGATGTTATGAATGTCATCAAAATGTTTTTCTGTCAATATTTTCCTTATCTTCAGGTAAAGAAAAAAGTCATTGGGGGACAGGGATGGTGTTTCAATATGGTTATTTGTTTAAACTAAAATCTCCCTCACAGATAGTTCTATGTGAGCTGGTCCATTATTATGATGCAAGAGTCATACCTTTTCATGTCAAGATTTTCAGTTAAGATTATCCTTACTGTTTCTCTATTAATGATTTCTTGTGCTTCTCACAGTCAGCCAATGATTTTGATGCACAATTTGATAAATTTTTGCAATGTTTTCACCAGTTCTGCTTGTTACTGGTTGGCTTAACCTCTTTCCATAAGTGATGTTCTTTCTCCCCTTAGAAAAATGTTTAATCCATTTGTACACTGCTATTTTCTTTATGGCATTATCCCCATAAACTTGGACTAATATGTCCCTCATTTATCTTCCACTCTTGCCAAGTTTAACAAGAAATTTAGAGGAACAAAATTAGAAGCTTACCCATGTGTGTTGTAAAGCTATTTGAAAAGTGAGCCTTCTGAATAGAAGTGCCCAAGTCACAATCTTCTTAAAAAGGGGTTGTAACAAATATATTTAATTTTAAAAGTTGGAGGAAAAAAAGAAATTTACGTATGTTTGTTTGTTGCTCTAATTAAAGCTTCACATTCTTGCACAGCACACAAAAACACACAGTAGTAATGAATACCACCATACATGGACATGAACACAGCTATGAGACACTGATATATTAAGGTTATAAAACCTTACCTAGTTATTTGTACAGTGCTACCAACATAAGAGCACAGTGACAAGTTCACAAACTTAATCGTCAAACCTCTGTGTTTTGGAGCTCTGTTATTAGTTGTTTATGTGTTTATAATTGCTATGTTATCCTGATAGACTAAACTTCTATCATTATAAAATGTCTTTTTTATAGAGTCTCACTTTGTCACCCTTGGTAGAGTGTCGTGGCATCATAGCTCACAGCAACCTCCAACTCCTCGGCTTAAGCAAATGTCTTGCCTCAGCCTCCCAAGTAGCTGGGACTAAAGGCACATGCCACAATGCCCAGCTATTTTTAGAGACGAGGTCTCACTCTGGCTCAGCCTGGTCTCAAACCTGTGAGCACAGGCAATCTGCCCACCTCAGCCTCCCAAGTTGCTGGGATTATAGGTGTGAGCTACCATGCCTGACCTTACAAAGTAAACTATGTTATCTCTACTAACTCTTTTGTTTTGCCAGTATTAGTATAACCTTTTGTTTTGCCAATATTAGTATAACCACTTTTAATGTGGTTTCTGTTTGCAAGATATATTTTTTCTGATCATTTTACTTTCAACCTTTTTATATGTATCTTTGATTCTGAAATTTACCTTCTGTGGGTAAAATATAACTGGATCATATTTTTGTCGACCCTGACAATATTTTCCATTTGATGAGATTGCTCAATATATTAACATTTAATGTTATTAATATAGTCAGGTTTATGTCCGACATTTTACCTTTTGATTCTGTATGTCTTGTGTTTTTTGTTTGCTTCTCCATTACTATTTTTATATGCATTAGATGCATATTTTCTTTTTTTTTTTTTTTTATTGTTGGGGATTCATTGAGGGTACAATAAGCCAGTTACACTGATTGCAATTGTTAGGTAAAGTCCCTCTTGCAATCATGTCTTGCCCCCATAAAGTGTGACACACACCAAGGCCCCACCCTCCTCCCTCCATCCCTCTTTCTTCTCCCCCCCATAACCTTAATTGTCATTAATTGTCCTCATATCTAATGTAGCATTTTAAGTGCTTTAACAATTTTCTCTCTACATATGTCAATCTACTTAGTTTTGTGTGATTGTTCTAGAGTTTATCATATACATCTTAATGGAATCAGCTTCAAATTTACACTAACTTAATTAAAGTGATATAGAGAAGTATTACTCCTATGTAGTTCTATTTACTTTTTACACTTTTATGGTATTATTATTTTTTTTTTACACTGATTGAATTTGTTAGGTAAAGTCCCTCTTACAATCATGTCTTGCCCCCAAAAGGTGTGGCACACACCAAGGCCTCACCCCACTCCTTCATGCCCTCTCTCTGATCTTTCTTTCCCCACCCCTTTCTCCTTTCTCTCTCTGCTCTCCACTTCCCCCACTCCCACCATGTCCTTAATTTTCCTCATATCAAAATTGAGTACATAGTATTCATGCTTCTCCATTCTTGTGATGCTTTATTGAGAATAATGTGTTCCACTTCCATCCAGGTTAATACAAAGGCTGTAAAGTCTTCATTTTTTTAATGGCTGAATAGGATTCCATGGTGCACATATACCACAGCTTGCTAATGCATTTCTGGGTTGGTGGGCATTTAGGCTATTTCCACATTTTGGGGATTGTAAATTGAGCTGCAATAAACAGTCCAGTGCAAGTGTCCTTATGATAGAAGGAATTTTTTTCTTTCTGGGTAGATGCCCAGTAATAGAATTGCAGGATCAAATGGGAGGTCTAACCTGAGTTCTTTGAGGTTTCTCCATACTTCCTTCCAAAAAGGTTGTATTAGTTTGCAGTCCCACCAGCAGTGTAAAAGCGTTCCCTTCTCTCCACATCCATGCCAGCAGGTGTAGTTTTGAGATTTCGTGATGTCGGCCATTCTCCCTGGGGTTAGATAGTATCTCAGGGTGGTTTTGATTTGCATTTCTTTAATAAATAGGGATGATGAGCATTTTTTCATATGTTTGTTAGGCATTTATCTGTCTTCTGTAGAGAAGGTTCTATTCATCTCTTTTGCCCATTTATATATGGGATTGTTGGCTTTTTTTCATGTGGATTAATTTGAGTTCTCTATAGATCCTAGTTATCAAGCTTTTGTCTGATTCAAAATATGCAAATATCCTTTCCCATTGTGTAGTTGCCTATTTGCTTTGTTTGTTGTCTCCTTAGCTGTACAGAAGCTTTTCAGTTTAACGAAGTCCCATTTGTTTATTTTTGTTGTTGTTGCAATTGCCACAGCAGTCTTCTTCATGAAGTCTTTCCCCAGGCCAATATCTCCCAGTGATTTCCCATTCTTTCTTTGAGGATTTTTATTGTTTCATGCCTTAAATTTAAGTCTTTTATCCATCTTGAATCAATTTTTGTGACTGGAGAAAGGTATGGGTCCAGTTTTAGCCATTTACATGTGGATATCCAGTTCTCCGAGCACCGTTTATTGAATAGGGAGTCTTTCACCCAAGGTATGTTCTTGTTTGGTTTATCAAAGATTAAGTGGTTGTAAGATGTTAGTTTCATTTCCTGGTTTTCTATTCAATTCCAAATGTTTATGTCTCTATTTTTGTGCCAGTACCATGCTATCTTGAGCACTATGATTTTGTAGTTCAGCCTAAAATCTGGTATGGTGATGCTCCCAGCTTTATTTTTATTACCAAGAACTGCCTTAGCTATATGGGGTTTTTCTGGTTCCATACAAAATGCAGAATCATTTTTTCCAAATCTTGAAAGTATGATGTTGGTATTTTAATAGGAATGGCATTGAATAAGTAGATTGCTTTGGGAAGTATAGACATTTTAACAACGTTGATTCTTCCCATCCATGAGCATGGTATGTTCTTCCATTTGTTAATATCCTCTGCTATTTCCTTTCTGAGGATTTCATAGTTTTCTTTATAGAGGTCCTTCATCTCCTTTTTTAGATATATTCCTAGGTATTTCATTTTCATTGAAGCTATGGTGAAGGGAGTTGTGTCCTTAATTAGCCTCTCATCTTGACTGTTATTGGCATATACAAGGTCAACTGATTTGTGGACATTGATTTTATATCCTGAGACATTACTGTATTTTTTGATGACTTCCAGGAGTCTTATGGTTGAGTCTTTGGGGTTCTCTAAGTATAAGATCATGTCATCAACAAAGAGGGAGAGTTTGACCTCCTCAGCTCCCATTTGGATTCCCTTTATTTCCTTGTCTTGCCTAATTGTATTGGCTGTTACTTCCAGCACTATGCTGAAAAGTAATGGTGACAGAGGACAACCTTGTCTGATTCCAGTTGTAAGAGGAAAAGCTTTCAGTTTTACTCCATTCAATAAAATATTAGCTGTGGGTTTGTCATAGATAGCTTCAATCAGTTTTAGAAATGTGCCAGCTATGCCTATACTCTTCAGTGTTCTAATTAGAAAAGGATGTTGTATTTTATCAAATGCTTTTTCTGCATCTATTGAGAGGATCATATGGTCTTTATTTTTGCTTCTGTTAATATGGTGGATAATGTTTATGGACTTGCATGTGTTAAACCAGCCTTGCATCTCTGCGATGAAACCTACTTGATCATGAGGTATGACTTTTTTGATGATAAGCTGTAATCTATTGGCAAGGATTTTGTTGAGAATTTTTGCATCCATATTCATTAATGAAATTGGTCTGAAATTCTCCTTTTTAGTTGGGTTTTTTCCTGGTTTTGATATCAGGGTGATGTTTGCTTCATAGAACATGTTGAGGATGATTCCTTCCTCCTTTTTTTGGAATAATTTCTGTAGTACGGGAATAAGCTCTTCCTTGAATGTTTGATAGAATTCTGGTGTGAAGCCATCTCGACCAGGGCATTTTTTTTATTGTTTCTTTAATCTTAGTTGTGAAGCCATCTGGACCATGGCTTTTTTATTGCTTCTTTAATCTCAGTGCATGAAATTGGTCTGTTCAGGAGCTCTATTTCTTCCTGGATAAGTCTAGGGAGAGGGTGTGATTCCAAATACTGGTCCATTTCCTTCACATTGTCAAATTTCTGTGCATAGAGTTTATGGTAGTATTCAGAGATGATCCTTGTATACCTGTGGCATCAGTTTTATGTCCCCTTTATCATTTCTGATTGAGGTTACTAGAGATTTTATTTTTCTATTTCTAGTTAGTCTGGCCAAAGGTTTATCTATTTTATTTATTTTTTCAAAAAACAACTCCTTGTTTCATTAATTTTCTGAATTATTCTTTTGTTTTCAATTTCATTGATGTCTGATTTAATTTTGGAGATTCCTTTTCTTCTGCTGGGTTTAGGCTTAGATTGTTCTTCTTTTTTCCATTCCATAAGATGGCTTGTGAGTTTGTTTATGCGCTCTCTTTCTGTTTTTCGAATGTAGGCATCTAAAGTGATAAATTTTCTCTTAAAACTGCTTTTGCAGTATCCCACAGGTTTTGGTAGCTTGTGTCATCATTGTTGTTATGCTCAAGGAAGTAGTGATTTCCTGTTTTATTTCTTCCTGCACCCAACTGTCATTCATCAGAAAGTTGGTTAATTTCCATGCCTTAGTTTAGGGTTGAACTTTTTTGTTGGAGTTGAGCTCCACCTTTAGTGCCTTGTGGTCTGAGAAGATACAAGGTTTAAAATTTCAATTCTTTTGATTCTGTTGAGGTTTGTTTTGTATACTAGCACATGATCAATTTTGGAGAATGTTCCATGGGGTGATGAGAAGAATGTATGTTCTTTATCTTTGGGATGGAGTGTTCTATATGCATCTATCAAGCACAGTTGTTCTAGGGTCTCATTTAAGTCCCTTATATCTTTGTTTAATTTCTGTTTAGAGGATCTGTCCAGCTCTGTGAGAGGAGTGTTGAAGTCCCCTGTTATTACAGTATTACAGTATATCATATTGCTTAGACTGACTAAGGTCTGTTTCAAGAATCTGGGAGCATTTCAAATTGGGTGCATAAATATTTAGAATTGAAACGTCTTCTTTTTGTATTTTTCCCTTGACCAATATGATGTGACCATCTTTGTCTTTTTTGACTTTAGTTGCTTTAAATCCACATGTATCTGGAAATAAGATTGCAACTCCTCTTTTCTTCTGAATTCCGTTTGCCTGAAAAATTGTCCTCCAACCCTTAACTCAGAGTTTTAATTTGTCTTTTGAAGCTAGGTGTGTTTCCTACAGACAGCAAATGGATGGCTTGTGTTTTTTAATTCAGTCAGCCAATCTATGCCTCTTCAGTGGGGAATTCAAACCATTAAAATTGATAAGTGTGGTACTGTTCTATTCATCTTATTTTGTGAGAGTCCTTTGCTTAATTTTATCTTTTGCATCAGTGTGGAAGTTAGGTTCTGTCCTTTAGTTTCTGAGTTCTTACTTTGCTGTTGATTCATTGTGATAGTCAGGGTGAAGAATAGGTTGAAGTATTTCCTGTAGAGCTGGTCTTGTTGTGGCGAATTTCCTCAGTGTTCATATATCAGTAAATGATTTGTTTCTCCTCAATTTTAAAGCTTAATTTATCAGGATATAGAATTCTGGGCTGGAAATTGTTCTGTTTAAGTAGATTAAAGGTAGATGACCATTTTCTTCTTGCTTGGAAAGTTTCATTAGAGACGTCTGTAGTCACCCTGATGGATTTGCCCCTGTACGTCAACTGACGCTTACTCCTGGCAGCTTGCAGAATGTTTTCTTTTGTCTTGACTTTGGACAGATTCATCACAATGTGTCTTGGAGAAGCTCTGTTAGAGTTGAGGCAACCTGGGGTCAGATATCCTTCTGAAAGGAGTATGTCAGAATCTTTGGTGATATTTGGGAAATCTTCATTTATAATATTCTCTAGTATGGCTTCCATTCCTCTGGGGCATTCTTCTTCCCTTTCTGGGATACCTATCACTTGTATGTTTGAATGCTTCATAAAATTCCATAATTCTGTCAATGAAAATTCTGCTTTTTTCTCTTCTTTTCTGCCTCTTTATCTGAGTTATCTCAAGAGCTTTGTCCTCTACCTCTGAGATTCTTTCTTCTGCATGGTTGAATCTGTTGTTGATACTTTCTATTGTATCTTTAAGTTCCCTAATTGGCTGCTTCAGTTCCTTCAGCTCTGCTATATCCTTTCTATATTCTTCCTATTATTCATCTCTTATTTTATTCTGTTTCTGGATTTCCCTTTGGTTATTTTCCACTTTATCAGCTGTTTCCTTCATTGTTTCCATCATCTGTATGCTAAATTCCCTTTCTGTCATTTCTAACATTTCTTTATAGGTGGAATCCTCTGCAGTAACTACCTCATGGTCCCTTGGGGGAGTTGTTCTGGACTGGTTGTTCATGTTGTCAGGATTTTTCAGCTGATTCTTCCTCATGAGTTATTTCTTTTATCTGTTTCTTTGCCCTAATTTTTCTTTCACTTTGTCTTGCTCTTTAAGTTGCCATGCCTCTGGACCAGGGTTTCAGTGAGTCCTTTTGGTACATGACCAGAAGGATGAGAAGGTTGAAGAGCAAGAAGGGGAAAAAGAAAGAGGAAAAAAAATAAAAGGAAAGAAGAGAAAGGAGAAGGAGTGGTTAAAAGGGAATATTGATAAAAAGAAGAGAGATGCAGAAGGAGGGAGACAGAGTAATATAGGTGTACAGTAGGGTACTTTGACCCAACCTTAAAAACCCGCAACCTCTGGGGGTGCCAGGTTGGGTGCTTGCCTTGAGGTCAGCAGCTCTTTGCTAGCCTATTCGTACACAGTACCCCACCTCCACCAAGTATAGAGGAAAGACAAATATGCTATACATCAAATCAAAACAAGCAAACAGAAAAACTTACTAAACACAGAATACAAATGCCTGCATACAGTAACTGAGAAAATGCCATGAAGGCTACGTTGAACAGTTTGATGAGAATATTTCAGATTGTACATGAAACTCGCACATTGTACCCCTTGATTGCACTAAAGTACACAGCTATGATTTAACAATAAAATAAAAAATAAATAAATAATAAAAATAAATAAATAAATAAATAAAAATTGATTACCATAAAAAAATTGGGAGGAAAACCAAATAATAGGGGTAAAACACTAGCTAAAATGAAATTCTAATTGTTGAAAACGGCAACAATGGGAAATTATATTTAACTAGAAAAATGAAGAAAGAAAAGAAAGAAAAAATAAGAAAAGAAAAATGTCTAGGGAAAATGTTGAAATTAAAAAACAAAACAACAACAACCAAAAAAAACAAACAAACAAACAAAAAAAAAAAGCAGTATATATCCCTGGCTGAATATTGTCTGGGCAACAGGTGATCTTCTGTAGTATGAGATGTCATAATGCTGATCCACCTGTATAAGATGGAGACTGGGGGCCTCTGCTGATTTCTCAAACCCCACAGGGGGGAGAACCTAAGTCTCTCCTCCATCTGTGTAAAAGGCACTTTAAACTGCTAAACTTGGCTAAACAGAAACTTTCCCAGGAAAGTGCTTGTTGCTGGGATCACTCCTGAGGTGGCTATCTACTGAACTAGTGTGCCAAAACCGGTCTTGCTTATGCCCCAAGGTCTAAGGCTGCAAGGTGTCTCAGTCCCTGTCTTTAGGCTGCTCAGTCACTACATTGCTAGCTCCCATCTGATCCTTGCTCTGCGACCCTGAGGGCAGAACTTGCCAGGGCACTTCTCCCACAATGGTCTGTTCAGCCCACAGCTGAATACTATTAGCTCCATCCAGTTCAGCAGCTCAGTCTGGGGCCCTAGACAATGCTCAAAGTCCTCCACACTCTTGCCCAAGTTCTCCCAAGGTAGTTCAACTGAGTGCCAAGTCCAAAAAAACCAAAGCAGCTCACAGGTAAGGCCTTTGCAGTTTGCAATCTCACTGCTGCTGTACTTACAGCTGCTGGTGGGATTAGATTGAACAAACACATGCAACCACTTGTCATTTTTCCACTGCTTTTGTCCTCCTGGGGTCCAGAAGTCTCTTGCTGACTTTCTGTGTCCTCAAAGGGATGTTTATAGGCATATCCCACCAGCCAGAGATGCCTGGAGTCTTGTCTTCCCAGACTCACCATGCCCAGTTACTCGGCCACCATCTTGCTTCTCCCCCGGTATTATTATTATTATTATACATATTATATGTATTATTATTAAAAACACACATACGTAGTTGTAATTTTTACTTTGCAGTATGTTATCATTTCCTTAGCCCAATACATCTTTGCTCCCAACTTTGTGTTAGTCCTGGCACATAGATTATGAACATATATGCAATAGGTCTAGGATTGCGTTATATACACATGATCTTATGTAATTGCTTTCTAAATAATGAGAAATAAGAGGAAAAATGTACTTTTAAGTTGTTTTTTGTGATTGCATAATTACCTTTAACAGTGTTCTTTTCTCTTGTGCATGTGGATATGATTTACCTTCTCAGACCACTTGCTTTCAATATTTCTTGTAAGTTAGGCATACAAACAATAAATTTTCTCACTTTATGTTTATTGGGAAAAGTCTTTATTTTGTGTTTATTTTTGAAACATAGTTTACCCCAACCAAGATAGAGGATTCTTGGTGGAAAGTGTTTTTGTTTCCCCATTAGCACTGTGAAAGTGTTATCCCCCTCCTTTAGGTCTCCATTCTTTTGGTTAAAAAGTGAAGTCAGTGATTGCTAGGTATAGTGGATCTCACCTATAATTCTAGCATTTTGAGAAGCCCAAGTGGTTAGACTGTTTGAGGTCAGGCATTCAATACCAGCCTGAGCAATATCCTGAGACCCCATCTCTACAAAAACAGAAAACATAGCCTGGTGTTGTGGAACATACCTGTAGTCCCACCTACTTGAGAGCTGAGGTGGGAGGATCACTTGAGCCCAGAAGTTTGAGATTGAATTGAGCTATCATGACCTCAATGCCCTCATGTCCAGGAAACAAAAAGTTGGCTGTTAAACTTATTGGGATTAACTTTTTCAACTGAAAAATAATACAATTTATAATTTTAGACAAATTTTATTTCTTACAAAGGGTCACAGCTATCAGGTTGGCCATCCTGATAGGCTGGAAAGGATAGCCTCTGCCAGCGACCGTAAGCAGGCCCTTCAAGGGAGGGGAGAGTAAGACAGAAATTTATACCTTATGGATTGGCTAAATATACATATGAAATAGATTATAGGAGGAGCTATGAATATTCACAAAGGGTATGCTAATGGATGCATATTGAATAAGCATGTATATTACATCATATGACCCATATTCATTTTGGAGTGAAGACTTACTATTTAAATGCATTACAATTAGACCCTATACAACAAAAGGTAAAGCAGGGACATGAAGCCATTCAGTGCACAGTCTCTATAAACCAGCTATACCCAGTCCATGGTCAGTGGTCTCTTATCAGGAGAAAGTTTGTAAAATTAGTCTCTTATCCAATTAAAACTGTAGCTATGGCTTCTGAAACAAGGGGTCAATTAGTCAGTGCCTGGTGGTCTATGAGTTGCAATTGTGTTAATATTTCTTATCTGGAGGCCAATGCTTGCTTAGATGCTAAAAAAAAAAAAAAGAAAAAAGAAAAAACCTTGCAGCACTTAGAACATACTTTATTCTTTAAGTGTAGGGACACTTGATTTGTAGAGGTATCCAAGCTTTGGCCTGTGGGCCACATGCAGATTATTCGAAGACTATCTTGCTTATCTGTGATGTCAAATATCACAAAAAGCATGCACAGATCTTTTCTTTGGCTCATCAGTTATCATTAGTGTTTATGTATTTAATTTGTGGCCCAAGACAACTCTCCTCCCAATGTGTGGCAGAAAAGAAAAAAGACTGGATAACTATAATCAAACACTGTAGTGTTTGAGTTCAGATATTTAACAAACATTGCACTGATGGTAGAAATTTCACTTAGTAATGATGAATAATCCTAATTGTACATTGCAGTTTGCTAATATTATGTTAAAGATTTTGAAATTGTATTCATGATGGCTACCAGTTAGCAGTAGTATTTTCCTGATAAAGTTTTTGTAAGGTTTGGTGTTAAGGTAAAAATTTCTCATATAAGGAAAAAAAAAAACAAAACACATGCTCAGTCAACCATGCAATATATACACTATCCAGAAACCTACTTTCAAGACTGAATTCTTTAGTTGTTCTCTTCCATGGCTGTATAAAGAGGAAGGACGTGCATTCCAAATTATCTCCAAACCAGAAAGCCTGGAACATAAACCATTTTAAACATAGCATCTGGCTAGAGACTAGTACAGTGCTAAGACTTGCTGTCACGTGAGGTTTTGAGATTGAAATGATGTCTGGAGGTTTGGGAACAAGTTTGAGAATAACAGCATTTGAGACCTGTCTTTGGATATAGGCTGTAGTTTGAATCAATGGCATTAGACATTTCACATTTCGCCATAGTAGTGGCCCCATTACTCCTCCATGCATCTTTGTGTACTTTGAAATAAAAACAACATATCCAATCACATATCAAATTTCTACAAGCTCCTGCCCATATATAATATGTGTGCTTGCATATACACATATCAGTGGCTACAAAACTTGCTAACTTTCCAAGGAAAGTATGATAAATTTCAGATGCTTGGGACCTATAATGAAGGCCGGGCTATAGTAACAGTTGTTGGGCTGTGACTGGGATGATAAGTGCACTTCAGAAGTCGAGGGTGGGGGACTGGGTTGCTCAGAGTTGAGAACTCCTTGAACACTGGACTATGCTTTACTCATCTTTTATTCCTGCCACAGCTCACTAAGAATGCCATGCGATGTGGATGTTACTTTTTGTACTAAAAAAGCGGAGCATTTTTCTGAATCTTTGATATTCTTCATTGAAATGACTCAGGTCCATGGGAAAACAGCTTTGATGGCATTTAGAGAAGGACATTGTGATGTCCAGATAGTACACAGGGCTGTGCACCTGTGAATATGCAATAAATCTCAGTTGGCTGGTTGGCTTGTGCAGGGAATACATGATATAGTTCTCCTAAAGATCAAGCAACGAACTAAATAATCTTGCAAGGTCTCTTCCAGTTTCATAATTCTATTTTTGTCTTTTTTTTAATTCACAGATGAAAGATGATACTGAGAGTTGCAATATTGCCTGTTTCTACATGTGAACTTTAATAAATGATGCATGACACATTATGCTTTCTACCTCAGGAAAAAAAAAGACAGAGACTAAATAACTCTGAATCCTTGCCTGGCATAGCCTTGGGTCTTGTGTCTAATTTGGAGTCTTATTGCCACAAAGAGTCCATTCTGTCAATCTTATAACCTCTATTTAATGGGAACTTAGTTTTTAAGGTTTCTCTGGGGTCTTCTTGGCCAAAGGAGAGTCCTTTGTTGGGAGCTTAGGATTTTATTTTTGATTCTCACCTTGTAAGTGAAGAGTGGTTTTTCTATTGCTACTTTCAAGATTTTCTCATTATCTTTGAGATTTAGCATTTTTATTATCATGTGCCTGTTTATGGATGTCTGCCTATGGAGTTACATGAGCTTCCTGAATGTGAATTGTATTGTTTTTCAATAAATTTTAGACATTGCCATTATTTCCTCAAATATGTTTTCTGTTCCGTTCTTGTTCCTTTCCTCCTGGTATTCATGCGTATTTTGATGCACACAGTAGTGGCCCCATTTCTCTAAGGCTCTGCTCATTTTTCCCTAGTCGTTATTCTCCGTGATTTTTCTTTTTTTTTTTTTTTTTTTGTAGAGACAGAGTCTCACTGTACCGCCCTCGGTAGAGTGCCATGACGTCACCCGGCTCACAGCAACCTCTAACTCTTGGGCTCACGCAATTCTCTTGCCTCAGCCTCCCGAGTAACTGGGACTACAGGCGCCCGCCACAACGCCCGGCTATTTTTTTGTTGCAGTTTGGCGGGGGCTAGGTTTGAAACCGCCACCCTCGGCATATGGGGCCCGCGCACTCTCTGTGATTTTTCAGTTGCATACTCTACTGATACATCTTCAAGCTCACAAAGTCTTTATTCTGCCAGTTCAAAAAATATACATACTTTCTCTTTGTTGATAGCCTCTATTGGATGCAATATTGTCATCATGTCTGGTCTTATTTATTGAATCCTGTTTTCCATTAGTTCTATGAAAATATTTATCATGGGTATTTTGAAGTCTTCTGTTAAATTCAAAGTCTGGTTGCTCCCTCAGGCAGTTTGGATTGCTGGCTTCTTTTTCTGGTGTATAATCTATATTTTTTGCCTGTCTCATGGTTTGTTTGTTTTGAGAACTTTTCATTTAAAGATAATGTAACAACTAGACACTGGCTCATACTTGGGGACTTGGTATTGACTTATTTGTTCAGTAACTGGCTAGATATTTTTGTGAAATCTATTTCCCCTGCAGTGTGAGGATTGATAGTGCTCTTCAGAGGGTGCAGCCATGAGTGCAGCACATGCACAGTCACCAAGGATGACCCAGGTTTTAGCGTAGCTCCTTCTAACTCTTTCTTTGATGCACCTCTTAGGCTCCACTAATTGATGGCTAATTGTGCCACTCTTTTTGACAATTTCCTGGGGAATAAATTGCTCCATATTTATGTCCAATTAAATGAAGGCCCCTTTGCTCAGATAGTTTTTTGAGGACAGCGTTTAAAGTTTGATATGACTCCAGGCAGGCTCTCACCAGATTTTTCCCTTCCGGATTATCTAAGGCAAACCAGTTGGCTTACAGTTGAGCTGATGATTCCACCAATTTTCATCCAATTGCCTTTCACCAAAATCTTTACTGTGTTTAAGAGCACCCTTAGGCTTTTTTATACTCTGTTTCAAACCAAAACAGTTCCTTTATGGAGCCCATTGGAGACTTCCGTTCTTATGGCCTTTCTTCCCTTCTCAGAAAAATCTCGAAAACCAGATTCCCAGACCTGGGGTGGGAACAGTGGCTGCTTTCTCTCCCAGAGAAACTCTTGTTTTAAGATGGGGGTGTCCAACCTTTTGGCTTCTCTTGGGCCACAATGAAAGAGGAATTGTATTGAGCCACACATTAAATACACAAACTCTAACAAAACTGATAAGCATAAAAAAGGTCCATGCATAATTTTCCTGACATCTGCCACTACAGATAAGTAAAAAAGTCCTCGCATAATGATCCTAATTATGCAGCAGCCTATTCAGAGAGTCTTAAAATCATGGAAAAGGGTTCAAAGTTTACAATCACTAATATAGAAAATGTACATATCTAAGTAATAAAATATCTTTTTGATTTTTTCATTATAACAGTAGAAGAAAAGTGGGCAACATAAAGCTAGTGAGATCTTAGACATTGCATTTGAGGAACAAATGCATCAGTATCTAATTCAATGGAAATGAGTTCTTAAGGTGCTCATCAAATATTTTTGTTCTAATTTTACTCTTAATGAGCTTCATTCTTGAAAACAAATGTAGGTGCTGTCAAAAAGCAGTGACATGAATAAGGAGTGATTGTGAAGTGAGGGATATTTTTCTCTGGGGAGGTAAATCTATAAAAGTCTAGTCAAGAGACATGATTGAATTTTTCTTCAAGTGGAATGTCATAGTTCAGCTCTATGCATTCTATTTGAAAATTGGCAGGTAACATATTTGTGTCAACTGAAAATGTAGTGGGAAATGAACCAAAATATTGTTTATTTTCCCAGAAATCTTGAAATTTATTTTCAAATTCTTGTTATCAAACAGGCTGCATATTTTTGACTGTTCACAGGGCTGTGTTTAGCCAACATGTCAATATATGTAAAATTGTTTTCCTTAATTTGAGCTTGCCATAATTTCATTTTCATTTGGAATGCTGTTATGGTTTGAAAGATTGTACTGATAAGTTGGTTTTCACATTTAAGATTATGTTTAACTCATTTAAATGTCATTAAATAAACTAAAAATGCTAAATCTGTAAGCCAGTTTTCATTATCAAATTCTGGCACCAATTTTATTTTGATACATAAATGACTTGATATGCTGCAAATCATAAAACCTTTTCAACATATGGCTTCAACTTAGCCATCTTATTTCCAAAAAGTAAATGGTGTAGCTATAGTCACCATCAATACCTTTAAGGAATTCCTAGAATTGGCAATGATTCAATTTCTTGGCCCTTAAGAAATTCACAGTTTTGAAGATAATGTGTGTGATCTCCATTTGTAAAGCTTTTGTGCATAAATGTTCTTGATGTACTATGCAATTATACTTCATCAATGTGAGTTGGGAGTGGCAATTTTATCATCTTCTATTAATTTTACAAGTTCCTTTCTTTTATCTGCCATTGCAGGGGCACCATCAGTAACTATACCAGATATGTTGGCAATGGACAAAGAAAATAACTTCAACATATTTTTTACTGCTTTATATAAATCTTTTGGTTTCATTGTGTCTTTTAACTGCATCAAAGAAGCCATTTTTGAATTCATCAGTGACATTATATTTGTCATCAATTACTCTAATAAAAAATAGCAAGTTGAACCATATTTGTAGAATCAGGGCTATCATCAATTGCCAAAACATAAAATTTTTAAATTAGCAGATTTACTCTCTAAATTTCTTTTGCTATATTTTCCAATTTGTTCAATTCATCTGGCTATATTTGGTGAAAGAAACTGAGTTTAGAAATATCCTTTTTTTCAGAGAAAATTAGACCCACTAGGCTTTCCGTATATTGCTTAGTAAACTCAACTTCAGTAATGGTTTTGACTTTTTGTTACTAAATATGATACCACGTAAGTAGCTTTTACAATGGAACCCATCTGAGGTTTAAGAAATTTTCGTTAAGAAAACAAACTTTTTCTTAGTTCTGCTATTTTGTCCTTATGATACAATTCTTCATAGGCATCAAACTTGGAAGCATGTTTTTGCAAATAATGCCTTTTTAAATTATAGTCTTTAAAAACATGCAAAAATTCACTACAAATAAAGCAGAGGGCCTTATTATTTGCCTTGACAAAAAGTAGTCATCTGTCCACTTTTCATTGAACAATATTTTTTTATCCATAATTTTTCTTTTGGGGGTCCTGTTTTTTTTTTTTTTGAGATATTGTAGAAGCCATGTTGGGATTGAAAAAAATAACAACATATAATGAACTATATTTACTTTTATTATGAAAATTAATTGATGCAAGATAAATTATGACATTGGGACAACTACCCTATCATTTAGCAATAAAGTTGGGTCATCATTCACATCTTATCCCAAAATGTATTTCATGTAGAAAAAAAAAAGTAAGACTCAAAATTAAATACAAATAGAAAAAATGATCTTGAGAAAGCAAAGGGTTTTATTAACAAGACACCAAAGCCAGAAATCATAAACAGAATAATTAATGTCGTTGATCATTCTCTTGCTTGCCTACAATCCATTTTCTTTTCTTTTCTTTTAACTTCAGATTAATGTGAGGGTACAATTAGGTAACAATGTTTGTATTAGTTAGCAAGAGTCCCTGTTGTAGTTGTGTCCCACATCCAGAAGGTGTGCCATATCTCCTTACATTGTGCCCATTAAGTATGAGTACACACATTCCTCTCCTTGTACCCTCTCCCCTCTCTCCTTCCCCTACCCCCATCTTGAATTGAAATGAATTTTTATAGTCTGTGGGCATGTATTAGATCATCTAGTGGCTTCATATTAGTATTGAGTACACTGGATACTTGCTTCTCCATTCTTTTTTTTTTTTTTTTTGGTTCTCCATTCTTGTGATGCTTTACTAAGAAGAATGTGTTTCAACTCCATGCAGTTTAATACAAACAATGTAAATCTCCATCTTTTTATGGCTGAATAGTATTCCATAGTATGCACATTTATTAATCCATTCCTGGGTTGATGGGCATTTAAGTTGTTTCCACATCTTGATGATTGTAAATTGAGCTGCAATAAACAATCTAGTGCAAATGTCCCTATGACAGAATGTTGTTTTTTTTTCTTTTGGGAAGATGCCTCGTAATGGAATTGCAGAAGCAAATGGTTGGTCTATTTCGAGTTCTTTGAGGATTCTCCATCCTTCTTTCCAAAGAGGCTGTATTATTTTGCAGTCCCACCAACAATGTAAAAGTTCTCCCTTCTCTCCACACCCATGTCAGCATCTGCAGCTTTGGGACTTTGTGAAGTGGGCTATTGTCACTGGAGTTAGGTGAATCTTAGAAAAAAATATGAGAAAAACTCTTAAGGATGTTGTCCTGGGGAAAAATTTTTATGAAGACTTCAGTGGAAATTGCAACAACAACAAAAAATTAAACAAATAAGACTTAATAAAGCTTCTGAATAGCCAAGGACAAAATTAAAACAAATAGACAAAAAAAACACGTAAATATAAAACAAATAGACAACCTTCAGAATGGGAAAAGATATTTGCATGTTATGAGTCTGACAAAGGTTTGATCACTAGAAGCTACAGAGAACTCATATTAATCAACAAGAAAAAGAGCTAACAACCCCATCTATTCCTGGGCAAGAAACATGAACAGAAACTTCTCTGAAGAAAACAAATCAATGGGAAACAAACATCAAAAATAATCATCCCTAATCATCTCTAGGGATGCTCATCATCCCTAGTCATCTGAGAAATGCAAATCAAAACCACCCCACAATCCATTTTCCAACTTCTGCTGGTGCATTTTGTATTATAATCAAATTACCTCTGTAAACTATATTTCCCAAAGTTCCCTTCAAATGACTTCTGACTAGATTTTCCCAAAGGAATACACTGATAAGAAATTGCAGAATGGGAGAAAATAAGCCACAATATTTCTTCTAATTTTGTCCTTAGTTATTCAGAAGCTTAATTAAGTCCCATTTGTTTATTGTTGTTGTTGCAATGTCTTTATCTACTATAGGCAATGTCTCCAGCTCTTAGCTGTATCTCCATAGTAATTCCACCTTCTGCAGGATAACTCATCCTACACCAGAATCCTGAGTTCTGTTAATACCACTCCTCCATAAAGTAACTCACAATCTCTGGGTTTCCTTGTTTGACTTTGCATTTTCCAGCTCCTTAAACTGTTTCCCAAACTACATTTGCTCTATTTAAGTAGATGGCAAGGACTCTTTTTTCCCGACTATTCCCTGCTGTAGTGACTATGTAAAACTTGAAAATTGCAAGAAAATACAAAAAAATATATATATATATTTAGGACACGTCTGAAAGAAAGAAAAAAATTAACACCCCTGATGCATATATACTCTTATAAAAGAGTAGGGAAAAGGGCAAATATTTGAATAGAAAGAAAGATCAATAGGTATTTACAAAACAAGAAATAGAACTGGCAGATAAGTTTTAAAAATAAATCTCTTCAACTTATTTAAACTTAAACATGGAAATTAGAACATTCTGAGGCTTTACCTATTTTAGTTTCTTGGGGGCAAGGGAAAATAGGAACTATCAGTTCATCAGAAATTAGAAAGTATTGATGATGGTCATTTTGATGGTGGCTTCACGGAGCAGAGACTTTTCCGAGATTGGCACTCTCCAGAAAGAGCACAGATTCCCAGTAGCTCTTTCTGAATAGCATGTTAACAAAATAGCTCAAAACCCTTTAAATCCAAACATTTCATTCCTATTGGATTAGAGAACAGGATATATTTGAAGAATATTGATTAGTAGTTTATTTGTAATAGGGAAAATGGAATTAAAATTAAAAGAGACTAAGTTTAAAATAGTGGTACACATAGATTACAAATAATTTAATACTAATTTTTGCTTATTGATATAGACAGACTTTTGCATTAAGTTATACTAATGCTATAGTTACATACACTTCCCAATATAATTCCAAGTTTCTAAAGAAATATGAAAAATAATTCTGAGAAGATACATGTTAAAATGTTAATACTAGTTATTTTTAGTTTAGCCAATAAATGTGTATATTTCACATATATTTTATTTTTATTTATTTTTTGAGACAGAGTCTTATTCTGTCTCACAGAGTGCTGTGGTGTCATCATAGCTCACAGCAACCTCAAACTCTTGGGCTCAAGCAATCCTCTTGCTTCAGCCTCCCAAGTAGCTGGGACTACAGGTGCCTGCCACAACAACTGGCTAGTTTTTCTATTTTTAGTGTGGATGGGGTCACAATCTTGCTTAGGCTGGTCCTGAACTCATGAGCTTAAGCAATCCACCTGCCTCACCCTCCCAGAGTGGTTAGGATTACAGGCATGAGCCACTATGCCTGGCCCACATAATTTTTATGTTAGTTTACCTTTTACATATTTCTAATTTATATGTCTTCTTTGATTAATTTTTCTATGAATGTGTATAAAAACAATAATTTTATAATAACAACTTTCCATTTTGAAAAATATAGATACATAATGAACTGGTAAACACTAGCATTTCTTTTCTATCTATAAAGTTACTTTCACTTATTGTCTTTAATGCCAGTGTCAAATTAGCCTGTAGCCTGAGTCAGGCTGGCCTGATTTAGCAACTGATATTAGCAACTCAAAGCCAACTTGAGTCAATGTGATGGAATTGGTGTCTCACCTATTTGATAAAGTAGGGGATGGACTATTTCTTCCAAACACTGTGGGTTTGCAGTGGCCAATCATAGCTATCCTACTTCACCCTCTCTAGAAGTGCTTTGATCATGGGGCAAATAAGAGCTTTAGCAGGAATCGAGAGTGATGAGTAATAAAGTTGAGCAACAAGCTATCATGAGCCCAAGAACTTCTGGATAAAAGATGGTAGTGAAAGTGAGATGAAGTAGAACAAAGGGAAGAATACGACCAGAGAGAACTGCTGTAATTAGACAGAGATGTGGAGAAGAGAGGGAAAATGGGCAATTATAGACCTAGACACAGTTATAGGAAGAGGGAAATGGAAAAGACACAGAAGAGAAGGAGCTACAAAACGAAAGAAAGTGCCATCGAGGACATCTACACCTGAGGCTGGTCTCAGTGGTAGTAACCTTACAAGGCAAATAAATAACAATTTATTGGAACACATAAGATTTTTACACTGTACTCCATGTGTATTTTATCTTTATTTTTATAAAACACATCAAGCCCCAGTTGGCAGCTCAGGATCTGATGGCTGAAAAATCAAATCTATTTACACTCACTAGTTGGAACCAAAGTATAAACAAACAAGCACCAAAAAAAAAAAAAAAAAACTATCCTCAGGCTTGGTTTCTATCTTCATTATAAAGATCATAGATACAAAAAAAATCTATAGAATAGGAAAAATATTGCATGCTCTACATCCAATGAAGTGCTGATAACCATAATCAATGAAGAACTCAAGTAAATCAGCAAGGAAAAGTCAAACAACCCTGTTAAAAAGTGTGCAAAATACATGAACAGAAACTTTTAAAATGAAGATAGTCTGATCAACAATAAACACATGAAAAAATGTTCAATTTCTCTAATCATCAGGGAAATACAAATCAAAACCACAATGAGATATCACCTAACTTTCATAAGAATAGCTCTTATCAAAAAGTCTTCAAACAACAGCTGTGGATTCCGGAAGGAAAGGAGATGCCTTAAAGAACTAAAAGTAAACCTTCCATTTGATCCAAAAATCCCATTACCAGGAATTCTCCCAGAGGAAAAAAGAAATTTTATTTTAAAAAGACACTTGTATTCAAATGATTATAGTATGACAATTCACAACTGCAAAGATGTGGAAACAGCCTAAGTACCCATCAACATGTGAGTGGATTAACAAAATGCGTTTTATGTATACCATGGAGTATACTTGCCCATCAAAAACTGGTGATCTCATATCTTTCATAATAACCTGGCTGGAACTGGAGACCATTCCTCTAAATGAAGTATCGTGAGAATGGAAAAACAAACACCATGTGTACTCACCAGTAAATTGTAGCTAGTCGAGGTGCGCATATGAAAGTAAAACTCAACAAAAATCAAGTAGATTGGAAGGAAAGGAGAAATTAGGTAAATTCACACCTAAGTGGTACAATGCACACTTTCTGGGTGAAAGACACACTTATAACTGTGACTTAAAATGTACAGAAGCAAATTATATAATGATGATGTGTGTAGTGTACTCTATTCTGAAATAAAATAAATAAGTAAACAAATATAAATAACTTGATACTTATATCCATATATTTGCATCAATATTTTGGTATATTATTTAAAAATCAATATTTACATCAACATAAATATAAAATATTCTGATAAAGAACACCAAAATACATTAAATAGCATAATTTATAAGTACTCCTTTTTACTTTTGTCTCCTTTTAACTCCAGATTAGGAAATACTGAAGATCTTCTTGGATACTACTCTTGGAAAACAAATTACACTCACTGAGAGTCATTAAATCTATGTATGACGTGGCTATTTTAACTTTAACTGGTTAGCTGGAGAGATCTGCCTAAATTAATAACACTCAGTGAAATTTTTAGTAAACCTGAATGTCCTCACTGGAGACTTTATTAAAAGTTTGGCACCATAGAGAGTGGAAATTGGACAAGTTCCCTGACTGTAAACAGCTTTTGTTGCACTTGCAAACAATGCACAGTGGGCATTATTAGGAAATAGGGATTTCTTGTAAAAGTACTGTGGTTTGACAGAATGAGAAGAGCATTTGTATCGAGGCATCCCTCTGGGCCAGAGACATCATTAGCAGGAAGAGTTTAAGTTTATTCTTCAAGGATCACTATTTTCATTATATAAAACAAAGTACCCTACAAAACTCCAGAAAGCTGATAACAAGACCTTTTATTAAAGAAAAAGAGGATAACAATCTAATAGTAGGCAAATTATCCTACTGCCCTGTCTCCTGGATAGTCAATATCAAAGATTTATCTTATGAAAAACCTTTACATTCTTCAGCTTTTTAAAAACAGTATGACCACTCTAGTAAAGAACTTTGAAATGGTTTTAGGCTAAATTCCTCCTAGCACCATCAAACCATGATAATTTAATCAATAAATATTCCTTTCCCTTCTTTTCTTGCAAAACATTGTGAGGACTCTGAACTCCAAAAGCACTCTCTAACAAAAATAATGGCTGCTTTTATGGAGAGCTTCAGCCTTTACAAATACCACATATCAGTTAATAATAATAACAACCCCCCAAAGTTTCACCTTCAAGGAAATAAGATGCCAGTTTGGTAATTAAAGTTTGAATAGGAAAATGTAAGAAATAATATTGGTGAACGTATGTGCCATCTTAATTTGAGTTTCTCCCACATAAAAGGGAGTTTATGTAGGAGAGAATCTTAAGAAGCATAATGAGGAATGGAAAAGTGAAACTGAGGAAGGAAGAAAGCCCAAACATTATATTAATGAGCAGGTTACATCTTCAAGAAATCAAAAAACTTCTGGAAGATAGTGTAAAATATACCTCAAAATTGGCCAACCAAGGAATAAGAAAATCAAGGTCACCACTCTCATTTGTCATGGGTTGTGGGCCATTTCTAGAGTGTTATTTCCTGATGATTTCATCCAGGCCCTTTCCAAAGCCATGTGCATTTGTGTGGCCAGAGAACACCTATAGGGATAAAGACACAAAAAGACTTTGTTGGCCTTTCGAGTAACTGTCCGCATGCAACCTGCTTGGTATCCCAGAGGCAATGAGCAAAGAAAGTATGTCTATGATAGGAGCTGGCAATTGGCACAGAGTTCAAGACCAAAGAGCAATTAGCCTCTAGGAAGATTCAAGAAGGAAATGAATAAGAGCTGAGTGGGCTGTCTGACAAAAGTAAAAAGAAGAAGTAGGAGGGTCTGTGACCCAGTCACCTACATTACAAGTTTGGCCATTGTAGAAAGTTCTTGTAGACAAGGAGACATATATGTAGATGTCTTCAGGAGGTACAAATATTTAAAACATTTTAGTTTCCCACTGCGTATAAAAGTTGTTTATTCTATACCATAGAGGTTAGTTCTAATAACTATGCAAGGGCATTGTGTCAAGAAAAGTATATACCTTAATTTAAAAATACTTGATTTTTAAAAATTGCTAGCAATCATCTGAGCCTTCGGCTAGTAGTAATAGTGTTGGTTGAGAGTCTTGCCTCAGTGTTGATACCTGTTGACAAATCAGGATGGTGGTTCATGTAGGTTGGCCTGGCTCTGGAAACTCCTTAAAACAAGACAATGAAGTTTGTGCATTGACTGACTCTTCTTTCTTCCTTTCACAAAAGAATTTTACATAGCATGTGATGCTGTTCAATAGCATTTTAAAAAATTGTTTTATAGAAAAACTATGTTGCCCAGGCTGTCCTCAAACTCCTGTTGCACAGTAATCCTTTTGCCTCTGCCTCCTGAGTAGCTAGGAGTACAGGTATGTGCCAATGTGCCTGATTCTTGATAGTATTATACTCAAAGAAGAACTTTCAAAATGGAATTGCTTCTTTCTTACCCTGTCACTGCTTTATCAGCTAAATTTAAGCCCTATTCTAACTTCTTTGATGTCATTTTGAGAGCCCATGTAGTGAGATAAAATGGAGTCTATCAGACTAGAGTCAGAATGACACAGCTACTTGGATTAGGTCCTAAGTGACCTTTACTTCATGTCTCCCATTCTTGCTGTTTTGTAAACTCACCTTTAACCAAAAAGTATATATCTTGAGTAATTTAGGGCAACTGGTTTAGGAGATTAACTTTTAAATTAGACCCCTGTTTCGGGTCATGAGTTATGTCTATTATTGTTTACTATGGGTCATGAGTTAGGATAATTACTATTGTTTAAAATAAGGGCCAGAACTTTTTGTGGTTTTAACTTTTATGTATAAAACTATGATTTTGGAAATGGAAGAAGAGAACAGTCTTGGAAAGGCTACTTTTAACTGTTCTCCAGAATTGCTGGCCTTTTGACAAAGTTTGGTGGACCTATCCCCATCTCCTCATTTTGGCTGACAGTGACAGGAGGCTGGACCTTCTTTGTCTAGTAGCAGTTTCAACACTGTTCACCACATCTTCACCAAAAGTAGGTTCCATCTCAAGGAAACACTTTCTTTGCTCCTTCATGAAACCAACTCCTCATCCATTTCTAATTCCAGTTCTCTTGCTATTTCTACCACATCTACAGTTACTTCCCCCATGTAGTCTGGAATGCCTCAAAGTTATCTATGAGGGCTATAAGCAACTTGTTCCAAATTCCCTCTAATTTTGATATTTTTACCTCTTTCTATGAATCATGAATACTCTTAATGGAATCTAGAATGGTGAATCCTTTCCAGAAAATTTTCTATTTACTTTTTCCAGATCCATCAGTGAGATCATTGGTGGATTTAATAAGGTTATAAATATATTTTCTAAATAATAAAACCTGAAAGTTGAAATTAGTCTTTGATCCATCGGCCACAAAATGGATGTTGTGTCAGTAGGCAATGACAACTCTATTCTCTTTGTACATTTCCTTTACAACTCTAGAGTGACCAGGTACATTGTCAATGAGCAGTAACATTTTCAAAGAAATCTTTTTATTTTTTTCCTGAACAGTAGGTCTCAACAGTGTGGGCTTAAAATATTCAGTACACCAGGCTATACACAGCTGTGCTGTCACCCATTTCTAGAGCACAGGAAGAGCAAATTTAGCATTATCCTTAAGGGCTCTAAGATCTTTAGAATTGTTAATAAATACTGGCTTCATCTGAATGTCACCAACTGCACTAACCCTAATGTGACAAACCCAGCTTATCTTGTAAAACTTTGAAGCTAGGAATTGACTTCCCCTGTTTAGCTATGAAAGTCTTAGATGACATCTATAAAAAGCTATTTCACCTAAATTGAAAATCTATTGTTCAGTGTTGCTACCTTCATCCATCTTAGCTAGTTTCTTGTACATAATTTGCTGCAGCTTCTACATTAGCACTCACAACTCAACTTCACATTGTACTTCTATGTTATAGAGACAGTCTCCGTCTTTAAAACACATGAACCAACCTTTGCTACCTCTGACTTCTCTGCTGAAGCTTCCTCACCTCTCTCAGCCTTCATAAAATTGAAGAAAGTTTATTATTGTGAACTAAAATAAAATCTTAAGGCTACCCCCTCAGCAACGGACTGACTGGACCCCATCTTGAGTAAGGTGTCCAGTTGCTACCCATCAGAAAGGAGATCAGATGTGCCTCATCATGCCCTCTCCCCTTCTTAGAGATGTTCTTTGTGACTCTCTAACAGGCCCAAAGCTATGCAAGACCTACCTGCAGGCCTTTCATATACATAACAAACCACTTGAATCTGTCCAGTACTTTCTCTCTAATTAACAGACTCTTTACCTTAAGCATGCCTTTTCACTGACTTCTGGTCTTCTGGACAGAGTTTAGCTCTTTCAGCCAGTTGTCAGCTAAAGAATCTTTAAACCTACCTCTCAGCAAGCTCCCAGCTTCCAAATGTCCCACATTTTTGGACCAAACCAATGTATATTTTCCACATATTGATTTATGACCTCACCTCTAATCCCTGTCTCCCTAAAATGTATAAAACCAAACTGTAACCCCACCACCTCAACTTCACATGTTCAAAGCTTCTTGGGTGTGGCTCTGTTTCATGGTCCTCAAATTTGGCTCAGAACAAACTTCTTTAAGTGTACGGCTTCTTTTCCATCGACAGGACCTCGCTCCAGATTAAGCCTTGGTTAAAGGAATGTTGTCACTGGTTTGGTCTTCCTTCCAGACCATTAAAGTATTCTTATCACTAATAGGGCTGTTTTGCTTTCCTGTCATTCACATGTTCATTAGAGTAGTACTTCTAATTTCTTAATTTCCGTCAAGGGATTATTTATTTATTTATTTTTGTATTCACAACTTGGCTACCCTGTTTGGCACTACAAGATTAGCATTCCACCTGTCTCGTCTTTCCACATGCCTTCTTCAATAAGATAAATTATTTGTAGCTTTGAAGTGAGAGATGTGACACTTATTTTCACTTTACAGAGCCCATTGTGGGGTTATTAACTGGCCTAAATTTAATATTTTTTCTCAAGGAACAGAGAAGTCTGAGGAGGGGGACACAGATGGGGGAACATCCAGTTAATGGAGCAGTCAGAACACACATGACATTTATCAACTAATTTCATAGCCTTATGTGAATACAATTTATAGTGCCCTCCCCAATAATTACAACAGTAATATCAAAGATCACTGATCACAGATCACCATAACAGAGAGAATAATAACAAAAAAGTAAGAAATATTACAAGAATGACTAAAAGGTGACACAGAGATACAAAGTGAGCACATGCTGTTGGAAAAATGGCACAGTGAGACTTGCTTAACACAGGGTTGCCATAGAACTTCAATTTGGGAAAAAAACGAAAGCAGTATCTGTGAAACGCAGTAAGAGATGTGCCTGTGTATAAAATGGATGTAAGCAAGACAAGAATCATTACAAGAGCTATTGTTTTATGGGGTATTTTTTTTTTTTTTGAGACAAAGTCTCTCTTGTTGCCCTAGGGTAGAGTACCAAGCTATGGCCTCATATCTCATAGCAAGTTCAAACTCCTGGGCTCAAGTGATCCTCTTGCCTCAGCTTCCCAAGAAGCTGGAACTAAAAGTGCTTACCACAATGCCTGGATAACTTTTTCTTTCCTTTTATTTATTTATTCTTTTATTTTTTTAGTAGAGATAGGGTCTCACTCTTGCTCAGGCTGTTCTTGAACTCTTGAGCTCAAGGGATCCACCCTCCTCTGTCTCCCAGGGTGCTAGGATTACAGGCCTCAGCCACCTCGCCTGGCAACAGGGAGATGTTGTAATAGTCTAGAAATGAGACAATAAAGCAATCTCAAACATTTTTGTATTGTTTGTAATAATCACTGAAATACTAGCTATTTTAGCATCGCAATCTAAAAAAAAAAATGAAAAGACACAAGAGCATAAATAAAACCATAATAATTACAACAAAATTACTACTAAGTATAATAACATTTTATAATATCTGTAAGTGTCCACTATTAATGAAATCTTTTCTTGGTTGTCACCTATAAAGTGTTTCTATCTTGACAGAATTCTTCACTGAGGTAATCACTCTCCCTTATGGATACTTGAGGCAAAATTTCAGCATTTTTCTGTAGTACCAACTCAAAGTCGTAGTAACAAACAATGTTGTTATGGTATTTTATAGCTCTGAAACACACAAAATAGGAATCATAGGGAAACAATACTGAATAAAAGTAGAAGTGACTGGCATGAGAGACTTTATTAGAGAAAAGTCTATGGAACTTGACAACTTCCTAACAAGTTGGGTATGAGGAGTGAGCATAATGGCTCAATGCCACAGATGGTACAGAAGGGTGGGCCCAGGAGATAGTCAGTTTCTCCCAGGTGCTCTTGCAACACACTTGGGAGACTTGATCCTATACTGCAAGGCCCTGTGATATCTGATCCCTGCTTATATCCCATTTTCAAAGACAGGTGGGGGAGCCAGTTCTTGAACTTTGACATCCTGCTGCTGTTTCTCTTATCATCTGACACCAATCAGTATTTTTTTCTTTCTCTTTGTCCCCCCTTATTTACTTTTTTTTATTCTTTTTTTTTTCTTTTGAGACAGTCTCACTTTGTAGCCCTCGGTATAATGCCATGGCGTCACAGCTCACAGCAACCTCAAACTCTTGGGCTTAAGTGATTCTCTTGCCTCAGCCTCCTAAGTAGCTGGGATGACAAGTACCTGCCACAAGGCCCAGCTGTTTTTAGAGATGAGGTCTCGCTCTAGCTCAGGCTGATCTCAAACCTGTGAGCTTAGGCAATCCACCCACCTCAGCCTCCCAAGTACTAGGATTACAGGCGTGAGCCACCACACCCAATCCCTTCTTTGTCCCCCCTTAAAATCAGCCAGCCACTTGGCTTCAAGGATGGCACCTCCCTTCTCTTTGGGATGCAATGCTGTCTCTTTTCCTCCCTTCCCTCCCCTCTCTTTCACACTCTCTCTGTCCTCTAAGAAGATAAATGTTTTTACTTTTACATGTCCTAATCTCTCTGTGAGAAATTTTTCTCTACTCATACCATGAACTACTAGTGAGTTTTCATATCCTAATGCTAAAGGGCTGAAAACGAAGATTTGGTGCCAGTTTCATCGAAATTTCAATTAACATTTTTTAAGAGAAAATAAATGGGCAGAAATAAAACTTCAAAAAATGCCCATGTTGAGAAGGAAATGCTTTTACTGATAGAAACACATCGGACTTCAAAGACTTTGTGAAAAAAAAGTAAATTAAAATATTTTTAAAAATTTTATTATATGTCAAGATGACAATATTTCAGACATATTAAGTTAAAGAAAATACATTATTAAAATTAATTCTATGTTTCCTTTTATTATCTTTTTTTTTACATATACATGTCTTTATTAGGTTTCCACTTTTTGCCTTCATAAAATTAAAAAAACTTAAAATTTAATAACAATTACAATGTTTAAGGTAAGGACTGGAAACAAAAACCTCGTAAAGAATGAACAAAGGTAAATACATTCAGAAAAGAAATCAGACAATTGCTGCACCAAAATATTAAGCAATAATAATAATAATGCAAAGAAAGTAACATTCACATTGTCAGATAAGAATATGTCTATTATAGAATGCTTTGACTCTGAGGTTCAGTATGGAGTCATCAGTTAACTTCTTATTTTTTTTCCAAAGTCTCAAAAAATAGACAACTAATATTTATAAATAAAAGTAAAAGATAATTTCAAAAAATAGATCATGCCAAATCTTACAGACAATAGATATGTGGCTTACATTATATTTTTACTGGACAGCATCCCTCTAGACTTTCTTATCTAAACTTTCTTCCTAGGTTTCAGATACCACCTCCAGATAGTTGACACGTAAACATACGTCTTCACATGAACATACATTTAGATGCCATCTCTGAGCTCCCAAACCATATGTTTAATTGCCAATTAGACATCTTTTTTTAGAAGTGTCAGAGGCATCTCATACTCAGCGTGTGTGAAACCAAACTTATCTCCTGCTCTCCTCTTTCCTCAATCTTAATCCTGTTCCCATGTTTCTAGTATCAGTCAAGGTCATCGTCAACCTGTTGCATTAGCCGTAAGTTTGGATCCTCCTTCTTTGAACCTTACATCCAATTCAGCTCACAGTTCTGTTCATTCCACATCTTAAATATTTCTGATTTGACCATTTAACTTTCATCTCCACCAAGTAGCTCATGCTCCTATATCTTTCCTAGAGAATTTCAATAGTTAGTCTGCCCAACCAATTTTGCCAACCCCCAATATGTTCTTCATGCTTCAGCTAGGATTACTATAAAATGAATATCTGATCGTGTTAGACTTATTTACAAAAACTTTCCACAGATTCTAATGAGAATCTCTTCTCTTAGAAGAGAATCCAATTATTAATAACGTTTACAATGCCCCATAACGTCAGCATAATATTAGTCTCCTGCCCACCTCTCGACCGTCTCTTACACCATTTCTCCTCTCTTTGCCTCACTGACCTTCTTTCAGTGCCTTGAAGGTGCTGCGCTCCCTCTGGAAATAGGGCCTTTATTATACATAATACTTTCTCTGCACAACTCACCCACTCCATGCTTCCCTATTAACTTCAGCTCAGTCAGTTTCTTCAAGGGAATCTCTCTATTAATTCCTCCTACTGCCACTCATCACAAGTAATAAGGCCTTGGTGGTGAGAACATTTAGCATTTATTGAGCAGTGGGCAATTGCTCATAACTCAGGGTACCCACAGCAGTTATGTCACACAATCGTGTCCTCTGCCAGCTTGCTTTCTCGGTGGGAAGAAAGGGTTGAGACCTGCCTTCTACTTGTATATTATGACAATTTGTTTCCCAGCAGCTATCTCCTAGTCCAGTAAAGGCACGTACAAAGGATCCCTCCTACTCTTATCTGTGCTGCAGGGAATCATCTTGACCAGAGTGAGTGTGAATGGGACACCAGGGCCATCTTGTGGTCCACATAGTTTGGGCAGCAATGGTGACTGCTTTGGGAGAATGAGGAGGGAATAAGCATCCAGGAAAAGGGTAGGGGAATATAAAGCCCATTGCTCCTTTCACATGGAGATTTGCTCTCTACTTGCCAAATGAGACTGTTATTTTATTATGGAAAAGGAAATTTTATTACAGAAAGCTTTTTTAACACCCCTGGGCAAATTAAGTCCCCTCCCCTCTGTCCTCCTATAGTTGTGAATTTATGACTATACTATGGATTTTATCACTTTGCATTCTATTTGCTCACGTGACCACTTCTCTAGTACATTGAGAGGTTACAGCAAACTGGGCCTCATACTGCCTTAAATTATTAAATTGCTCAATAGCAGTTTGCTTGGCATTACAGTAAGCACAATCAAATCTTGATCAATGAATCAAACATAATCAGAAATGAAAACTGACATTTGGCACATTCAGTTTTTCTTTGTTGTTATTATTCTAAACAAACTCAGATTAAAGTCATCTTTATTCTACAGTTTTAATCTTATGTTGTACATAAGAAGCTTTAAACAAACATTTGTTGATTAACTTATCTATGCCTTGTCAACATATAAAATGTTAGCATAGATAAGAAAGCAATGAGTCGCACACAAAGCTGTTTAAATGAAACTTACATTTTATGGAATCAGTGTCTTGAAAAATTTATTTGTGGCCTACACTGTGACTTGACATTCTGGTCTTCTTTTGGGGGTAATTTCTGTAACTTCTATATGACTGAATTCTCCTCCCAGTGGACATCCTAAATCCTAGATAATCTGGTCCAACCAAAACCCTAGAGTCCCAGAGGACTCCTCTCTGTCACCTTTCTCTTTTCTATCTTCCTACTCCACCTAGATAAATCTCACTCAGTTTCAGGATTTGAAATATTTATGTGATGGCTCTTTCTCTCCAGTCCTGTTTTTTACATTAAATTACCTGGTTGTCATCCCTAGTCAGATAATTAACAGGTATCTCAAATATAACATGCATAAAAAAATGTTTTTACTCCTCACTTCCCTCCAAAGACAGCATTCCTCCTCCAATCTTCTTCACCCAGTAAATACTACAACCTTTCCTTCATATACTTACCATAAAAGCAAACAAAAAATCTAGACATTTTCATTTTCAGATTCTTTTTACTCATCCATATCTTTCCAAATACAAAGCATTAATAACCCTTGATGATTAACCTCCAAAATGTAACCCACGTCTATCCACATTTTTCTACATGCACTACCATCACCCTAGTTTGAAACTACTACAATATCTTTCACTCTTACACTTCTTGATCTATTTTATAAAATATTGGTAGAATTTTCCTTTTTAAGTGTAAATAAGACAATATCATTTCTCTACTTTAAAAACTTCTCATTTGGTGGACAGAAAAATGCCCCCCCAAAAACATTATTATCCCTCATTCATATCCCTGGAAGCTGTAAACATGTTAGGTTACATGGCGTAAGGGAATTAAGGTGGTAAGTGGAAATAAGTGGCTACTCCGCTGAACTTAAGAAAAGGAAGTTACCCAAGTGTGCCCAAAGTAATACTTAAAATGTTGAAGATAGAAACAGAAAAGTCAGAATCAGAGTGATAACAATATGAGAAAGATTTAACCAACCATTTCAGCCTTAGAAGATGAAAGGGGGCATGATCAGAAATGAGGGCAGACTCAGAAGTTAGAAAAGTCAAGGAAAGGGCGGCGCCTGTGGCTCAGTCGGTAGGGCGCCGGCCCCATATACCAAGGGTGGCGGGTTCAAACCCGGCCCCGGCCAAACTGCAACCAAAAAATAGCCGGGTGTTGTGGTGGGCGCCTGTAGTCCCAGCTACTCGGGAGGCTGAGGCAAGAGAATCGCTTAAGCCCAGGAGTTGGAGGTTGCTGTGAGCTGTGTGAGGCCACGGCACTCTACCAAGGGCCATAAAGTGAGACTCTGTCTCTACAAAAAAAAAAAAAAGAAAAGTCAAGGAAATGGATTCTCCCCTACACCCTTTAAGAAATGCAGCCCAGTGAAAACTTAATCTAACTTCAATGATTTCAGACTTCTAACCCCTAGTTAATAAATAAGTTGCTTTAAACCACTGACTTTGTGATAATTTGTTATAGCATCATTGAGAAACTAATATACTGTCCCAAGGTGTCTCATTGCTCTAAAAAAAAAATTAGAATAAAATAAAATAAAAATTAAATTAGAATAATAAGGAAGGAGCAAAACTGTCCTTTTCACTGACTCCTATGGATTTTTCCATTGACACATTGTTTCAAGCGTAGGATAAGAATAAGGATCTAGGAGCAACATTAGTCATCCTTCCATAGTTCCATGAGCTCTCATTTCAGGAAAAAGTTTCTTCATGGTTCTATATCAGCACAAGGGTATGCATCATCATAGATATGTGGTCCCCAGTTGAAATAATCATACTACTCTAGAATTTAAGTTCTGGGTCAGGGATTTTTTTCTGCTTTGTGTGTCTTAAAGAAATACCTCAGAGACATGTATAATTCTGATATGTCAATGAAGTTGTATTCAAGCTGAGTGAGAATAAAACTTACACCCATGAAACACCAAAAAACCATTCAGGGAAAATATTGAAAGTTGACAGGTGTTTAATGGATAATGAGCTTGGAAGGTTGGGAAGAAAACAGATTGTCTTAAGGAACTTGGACCGACCTTGGTGTGACCATTAAAGGAGGGGCAAGAAAAGGGCAAATGGAGGGACCTGGTGAATCTGATACAGAAAAGGAAAGGCACAAAATGAAGAATGAAAGTGCCTGATTCAGAGAACCATGAAGAGAAGTGCTTGGCTTAGGGATGGTACATGAAGAGGGCAGAATACAAGGAGATGAAGTGATCTCAAGTGTTGAAGAGGTAGGAAAACCAAGATAGGTAATTAACCAAACAAATTGAGTCTCAAGATTGATGTGTAATCGACCAATCAGTAGAAATTATAACACTATAAAAAATAAGAGAGTCCTAACAAGGGGAGCATTATAAAAAAAAAAAAAAGAAGGCTTTTGAAAGCTGCTTCTGGATTTGTAAGAATAATTTAAAGGTCATTTTAGTAACTAAAGTATAAGGTTAAAGACACTATGAATAAAACTTCAAAGGAAGATTCTACAAATTGAATATTGCCATTAAAAAGAGGTGGGAAAGGTGCTACTTTTCAACCTCTCTTCACAATAAGAAACACCCTTTCTGAGGCAACCAATCTTAGCCCAATTCCCTTCCTCCATGAAGCTTTTGCTGACTACTGCAGTGTGAATTTTTTCTCCCTATTTAGGATTTGATATGCAGATTAGTATAAGGATAAGTGGTATGAACACTAATGAAATGGAAATCAATCCATGGCCCTTAAAATTTGTTTAGAAATGGGCATTTGCCTTACTTTATAGGTCTCAAAGGATACATTTACTTAGTCCAATTTACTATGTCTATAATGTTCAAAGGACTAGGTCTCTCAGGTTGTGTTTGCAAGTCAGTGCCAACCAATTCCCCTTGGAGTTATTTCAAATATCTGAACCACTCTCTACCAGTGAAATAAATATAATTATTGACCTCTTTGTAGAAATATTCTCCTAAATGACCAAGAGACTAGAGCTTCATTGCTGGATCTACTTTAAAAACTAACATCAGGCAACTTACTGTCCTCTATAAAACTCGTAACCAGGAAAATCCAGGTGAGAAGGAATTTAAAAGTTATTTTGTTAGAAATATTAATCTCCAGAAACATTTTTTCTCTAAATTATTTAAAGTCTTTGCCTCACATTTCTAATTTTTCAATTTTTAAAAGGATTTTTTTAAATCTTTTTTAAAATCTAAAGTATATTTATGTGAACACTAGTCAAATGACCATCATTCATTTATGTCATTTCTGAATTCAAGAAGAGCCTAAATTTACAGAAAAATAAATAAGAACACACTTTTACAGTAATAACAGAATATATTAGTGAAGAATTTAAAGCTTCTTTGAATAATGTGGTTAGCCATATTACTTACAACTTGATGAAATGAATTATTAGCCTCCACAATGAATAGTGTTTAAAATTGGGGAGAATATTTCTCCATATTAAATAAATAATACAAGCAAGGGTTATAATTTCAAACCAGTCTTTTAAATCCCTCTGTAATTTTAGGGAGTTTTTAATTTCTCTTCAATTTGTAGAGAAATAAAATGTCAGTGTAAAATTTATTTTTGTCTGATAATTATAATCAAGTGAGAAAACTGAAGGAAATCGTATGTGACTTCAAGCTGGCAAGGGTAAGATAGTTGATGAAAAATATTCAAATTAAATAGATTTCATATGTTCTTTTTAAAATATTGTTCTTAAAGGCATTTCCTCAAATAATCTGAGATGTGAAAATCAGCAATGTTTTCAGGAAACCAAAAAAGAAGAGATCTTTCTGTATCTCTTCAAAATGCATTTTCTCTGTTCTGAGCTTTGGAGTATAAGTGGAGTCAATGAACATCCAGAAAGCTGTCAATCTGGAAATGTCTTGGAGGACCAGCTGATCTTCCAAAGAAAGTGGGTAGTGGCGAACAGGCATCTGATAAATACAAAATCAAGGAATAAATGATTCCCAAAGTAACAAAAATAAATGAAGGTAGAGTAAAATAAAATTTTCTCTAATAGGTAATAATTCTAAGGAGTAGATAAAGAAAGTTTTACAAATAACCAAAAATTTAATAAATGTGTGGACACTGCATCTAGGAATACCATGGAAACACTTAACATTTGTAAAAGTCTACAACAAAGAGATATTGCTTCCACAGAGGAAGGTGACCTGAAGAATTCATTATCACATGACATTTCTGAATAGTTTGAGATGCATGCAAGGTTGTCCACAAATTATTATTTAATAACTGGAAATACCATTATCGCGGTTGCTGAATATATCCATTGTGACACTATTAGCTATACAATTGTAAAGTGCAGAAAACATTACTTGGATCCCCAATTATTATTCTAGATTTGTTAAGTTACAAAACATAGCAGACTAAAAGTATGTCATCTTATTTACTGAATAAAAAATTTTGTTTTGTGTAATAGTCATTACAGAGAATTTGAAATAGAGAAAAATTTAAAAAGGAAAAAATTCACCTATAGTTTTTATTGCACAGAAAAAACTAATAATAACATTTTGACGTATTTCCATTTTTAAACTCTCATATGTAAATACTTATTTGGAAATTGGGATGAATTTGTACACAAAACTTTCTGTTCTGTTTTTTACATAATATGCATACTATTTTCCTATTTTTTCATTACGATAAATATTCTATTTAAGCGCCATTTTCGGTGATTGCACAATACACCATCATATGAATAATTCGCATTTACTTTATTATACTAACTAAATGGTTACCACCATTTAAGTGTTTTGAATTTTTCACTATTATAAGTAAGATTATAATGGACATGGTTTTATGTAAATTTTTATGTGGGATTCTAGGTATTTCTTTCTGAAAGATTCATTGTTACTGAAAAAAGTGTGAACATTTAATCGTTTTTTTTAATCTATTACAAATTATTTTCCAATGCTTGCACCAATTTATCCATCAACAGGAATGCTGTTAGGTTCTCATTTCACTGTATTCTAGACAACACTATATATTACCATTTATATTTTTAAATAATTTTGCCATTGTGATAGCCAAAATAAATATAGCCTCATAGCTGATTCAAATGATGTTTCTCTGATTAGTAATCAAGGTAAGCATTTTTAATTTGTAAAAATAAAAATGTGCTTTCTTGAGATTTTTCTGTTTCTGCCACTTACCTGTTTTCCAGTGGCTATTCCTGGTTTACAGAAGCTCTTCGTATAACACTAAAGAAACAATATCCTGTTTATTGCATATGATCTCATATTTTTTGTTTGATAGTAGATTTTTATTAATAAATTTTGACACATATAAATGAATTTTTCAACTTTTCATTCTTAAGATTTTTTATTTCTTTTGACAGGTTTTTTTGTTTGTTTGTTTTTTGAAACAAAGTCTCACTATGTTGCCCTGGGTAGAGTGCTGTGGCGTCACAGCTCACAGCAACCTCAAACTCCTGGACTTAAGCAATTCTCTTGCCTCCGCCTCCCACGTAGCTGGAACCACAGGCACCCGCCACAACACCCAGCTATTTTTTCTTGCAGTTGTCATCATTGTTTAGCAGGCCTGGGCCGAGTTTGAACCCGCCAGCCCCAGTGCATGTGGCCGGTGCCTTAACCACTAAGCTATGGGGGTCAAGGCTTTTGACAGCACTTAAACGTCATTATACACATGCACATATGAATAATTTTAAATTATATACTAAATGTCATTACAAATAACCTGGGAGAATTTTAGTATAGTCTTTCTTTTTCTTTCCCTTATTTCTCTCTCCTCCCCATTCTATCCACATCACTTTTCCTCCCTATCCGAAAGGACTAATAATACCTCCTTTGTTTACAAAACATTTTATTTTTAAATATGTCTCTAATAGCATTAGAAATGATAAATTACTCAGAGCATGCAACTGAAAATAGTCTTTAAATACTTTTATTATAGCAAAAAGTACATAACATAAAATTTACCATTTTAGTCATACTTAAGAATATAGTTCAATAGAATTCAGTACATTTGTATTGTTTTATACCCATCCCCACCATTCACTCTGGAACTTTTTCCATCTTCCCAAACTGAAACTGTACCAATAGCTCCACATACCCACCTCCCAATGACAACCACCATTTTATATGCCACCTATGTAAATTTGACTACCCTAAGTATCTCCTGTGAGGAGTCACAGAATATTTGTCCTTTTTTGCCTGACTCGTTTTAATTAGCATTATATCATCAAGGTTCATCCATTATATCATCAAGGTTCATTCATCTAACAGATCAGAATTTCTTTCCTTTTTAAGGTTGACTAATGTTCCCATGCATGTATATACTATGATTTATCCATTCACTTGTCTTTGAACATTTTCGTTCTTTCCCCCTTTTACTTATTGCGAATAATGATGATATGAGCATTAGTGTATGAAAATAGCCTTTTAAACAACATTTTTAACCACTACACATACAAACAATGAAATTGTTTAGGAACACTGATACTAATTGCTGACAATTAAATTATAAATACATTTCCCCTAACCCATATTGAGATGTTTTGTGCTCTGAGTATTTCTTTCAAGACTGCAAAAGCCATCTTTGAGAACACAATCTGATGTTCTTCAAAATATGCTGGAAAGACATATTCAATCAATGACCAAAAAAATAATAGTTTCAGGAGATTGGTTCTCCCCCAGCACTGGACATACGCCAAAGTCCAGGTAACATGGAAGCATTGGGAAGATATCTCTTCCCCGCTCTTTTGAGCCAAAGAGAGCTCAGTATTTGTTTTACACATGTTATTAATTAGTACTTTATTTATCCACATTTTTTTTTTTTTTTACAGACACATCAAGAATGGCAAAAGAAAATTGTACCATGAAAAATGAGTTCTTCCTGACAGGATTTACAGATCACACAGAGAAAAATATTCTTCTGTTTGTGGTATTCTTTGCTATCTATCTGATTACCATGGTGGGGAATGTCGGTTTAATGGCCTTAATTTTTACACAACATCTTCTACACACACCAATGTATATTTTTCTGGGCAACCTGGCTCTTGTGGACTCCTGCTGTGCCTGCACTATTATTCCTAAAATGTTAGAGAACTTCTTTTCTGAGGACAAAATTATATCCCTTTATGAATGTATGGTACAATTTTATTTTCTCTGCACTGTTGAAACTGCAGACTGCTTTCTTTTGGCCGCGATGGCCTATGACCGCTATGTGGCCATATGCAGACCACTGCAGTACCACACCAAGATGTCCAAGAATCTCTGCATTCAGATGACCACAGGAGCCTTCATAGCTGGAAACCTGCATTCCATGATTCATGTAGGGTTTCTATTTAGGTTGGTATTCTGTGGATTGAATCATATCAATCATTTCTATTGTGATATTCTGCCCTTGTATAGACTCTCCTATGTTGATCCTTATGTCAATGAACTGATACTATTCATCTTTTCAGGCTCAATTCAAGTCTTCACCATAGGCAGTGTTTTAATATCTTATCTCTATATCCTTTTCACTATTTTCAAAATGAAATCCAAAGAGGGAAGGGTCAAAGCCTTTTCTACCTGTGCTTCTCATTTTTTGTCTGTTTCATTATTCTATGGATCTCTTTTCTTCATGTACATTAGACCAAATTTGCTTGAAGAAGGAGCTAGAGATATACCAGCTGCGATTTTGTTTACAGTAGTAGTTCCCTTACTAAATCCTTTCATTTATAGCCTGAGAAATAAAAAGGTAAAAAGTGTCTTGAGAAAAGTTTTGATAAAAGAAAATCTCAAGAAAAAAGTGAATCAAATGACATCTACCATAGCTTAACGTAAATGTCACAGAAACTTCCAGAATGCACAATTTATATGTAAAATATTAAGATATCATAATCCACTTAAATTAAGCAACCATAAATAAGGGTAAAATACACAGAAAGGAATAAATCATGCTAAATCTTACTTCAAAATAACAAAAATCAAATCCAAATTTTGAACTCATTCATGTAAGTATGCTCCTAAGCGTAAGGTCTGTGTGAGCATCAAGAATGATCAGCAACCAGAAGATAACAACAAAACTGGCAGTTCCAAGCAGAGACAACTATTTCATTAGCACTAACAGCCAGTCCACTTCAATAGCTTAAAACATGAACATTCCAGTTAAGCTGAAAGAGTTTAAGGTCATGTGAACAGTCAACTAATAAAATCACTTACAGCCATGAGCAACAAAATTATGGCAAGTGAATTTTGAGAAAACAATTTCAATAGCATTGTGGAGACATTATTGTAGTGAGGACAGAACTAGTGCAGAAATTAAGGTGTCAAATAAAACCAAACATTATATTTCCAAACTGAAGTTGTTACCAAGTTAAATTATCAAACACAGAATGTCAATTTTTGAGAGAAGTTACATTAAGACAGTTTAATCTTCCCCCATAATTACATGCGTAAAGGTACTAGTAGTATAAAGTTCCTGATAAACTATTCAAACCACATATAGAGAATCTGAAGAGACTTCATTGTCAGATAGAGAGGCCACACTTCTCTGGAACCCTTCCTGAGAGGTGTGGAAGAAGTTCAACAATGGGGACACTCCCTTAGGTATGTTATATATAGTCATGAAGGAAAATATATATAATTATTGAATTTTGGATAGGACTTATCTAAAATAGTTTGTTTTTTTTTTTCACCATTAGGAACCATGGAGTAGAAGACTATGGGTAAACAATGACCTTAATATGATATCATAAAAATTTGCTTTCTAAATTTTCATTCAACACATTTTCATTGATATTTTCCATAGAGAAACCCTTTTCTAGGCAATGAGCTATATCAGTGACCAAAACACCAGTTTTTCAAACTTCTTAATAGAACATTGCTAGAATTTTAATTACCAACTTCTGAATCAAGAAGGGTTCATAGGAAATAACAACAACAACAAAAAATCTTCCTTCTGCTTCCTCTCTTGATGCTCTGAAGTCATGTCTAAATTCCCAAAAAACAATTGTCAAGTTGCAGTGACTCTCCAGGCTTGCCAGTAACCAGTCATGCAAGTCTGACTTCACATAGAAAACCAACATGTTGGGCGGCGCCTGTGGCTCAGTCGGTAAGGCGCCGGCCCCATATACCAAGGGTGGCGGGTTCAAACCCGGCCCGGGCTGAACTGCAACCAAAAAATAGCCGGGCGTTGTGGCGGGCTCCTGTAGTCCCAGCTACTTGGGAGGCTGAGGCAAGAGAATTGCGTAAGCCCAGGAGTTGGAGGTTGCTGTGAGCTGTGTGAGGCCACCGCACTCTACCAAGGGCCATAAAGTGAGACTCTGTCTCTACAAAAAAAAAAGACTAGAAAACCAACATGTTAAGGCTGTATAAAAAAAAAAAAAAAAGTAGGTATGCAGATATGATATTTCCAGTTCCCCAATGAATGTAAAAACATAACCACCAAGTTTCTATTTATAGTAGGACTTTTGTAAGTTAACTATCTGAGGGACTATAACAAACTGGTCAATGTGCAAAGGTGATCAGCATAAGGAATTAGGACTACTATACTGATACCTATATGTGGTACATGTCTGATCAATGAAAACTATTTAATTTAAGGTCAATATACAGAGGCGGTCAACTATGGAAATTCTATGATATAACCTCCAGGAAAACCTAATTTACCTCATTCCAGTTTTACTCTGACATTTTAATGTTTCCCTGTTTGTTGCAAATTAAAACTGTCAAATTAGAATTTGTAAAACAGTCATTTAAAAAATAGTTATCAATGACCAAGAAAAAGAAAAGCAAAAGAAAAGAAAAAGAAAAAAAAAGAATTTTCCCAAGACCATCTTTATCTCTATCCTTCTTTTATTGCCTTTAAATGTGTAGATCCTTGCCTGATAGGATGGCAGGGAGTACAGGTGTCATGTTATGGATGAACTCTGATTGATTCTTGGGTAATCTCTTCAGGTCTCCATCATTTTAGGTACCTACATCTATATCTAGTCCCCAGGCTACAGTGATTGTCTGCTAATATGTACATCTATTTATCTAGTCCACAGGGCATTAGGTCTGGTGGCTTAGTACTTTTTTTTTTTTTTTTTTTGCTAATTTCAGAGTAAATTATCTTTATCTTCTACTCTCAGAAACCAAGGAATATATACTGTTATTATCCTTGCACTTCTGATGACGCACAATACCAGTACAAATCAGGGCTTTGAAAGCTTTCATGAGTCCCTTTTGCACATAGGTCACCAAAGGTCCTTGGGCAATTGAGTGTCACCCCATCTCCCCTGGGCAATTGAAGGTCATACCATGTTCATTCCTTTCAATTTAAGTCACACAGAGCCCCACTGCAAGGAACAGGAGCTCTTCCTCTCCGATGTGCTTTTTTTCCCTAACGCAATCATTCTTTATTTTCAGGGAGATACCTAGCTCTTATATCATTACACATGCTTTCCAAATCTATTTTTATGGAATAAAATTGGACTTAGGAACAGTGCTCAAACGTTAAACACTGTATTAGTCTATTCTCTCTGTCTGGAATTTCAAAAACATATTCAAGGAAGAAAAAAATGTCAGGATGACACTGCTGTTCTGCTCCAGCCTCCCTCTTAAATCAATAAATCTAAGCTGTCCAAGCCACTCTCTAAAACGGCAAAACTGGTCATTGAACAAAATAGAATTAGGACCCTCTTAAGGATTTCTAATCATAGGGGGGAAAAAATCACATAAAATGAATCCTTTTAAAATCTTGACCAATATCTTATGGCAAGTGAGAAAAACAGAGACTTGTTCCAGGCTTTATTTTCAAAAAAGAAACTAAAATACATGGAATCCAGCCCAGGCCTGCCAAACAGCAGTTACAACTACCAAAAAATGGCCAGGCATTGCAGCGGGCACCTGTAGTCCCAGCTACTTGGGAGCCTGAGAAGAGAATCACTTAAGCCCAGGAGTTGGAGATTGTTGTAAGCTGTGATGCCACTGCACTCTACTCAGGGCAACAGCTTGAGGCTCTGTCTCAAAAAAAAAATAAATAAATAAATGTAAATTTACAAACTGCCTTATGAAAAAGAAAAAAATAATTGTGAATATCAGAATACCAGTGACAAAGAGAAGATTCTAAAATCCTCCAAAGAATCAAAAAAAAAAAAAAAAACTCACAGATAAAGAATCAGAAAATCAGAATGTCATTAGAGTTGACAAGCAATAATGAATTAAAGTCTTTAGAAACAGAAAAATGCCTTTGAAATTCTAAAAAATATTTTCAACATAAAATTTTATGCATGTTAAATTATTAATAAAGTTTAAGAATAAAAAAATGCATTTAGACAGAAAAGAACTCAAAAAATGAAGAAGAAAAAATAGGTCAGAAAAGAAAGGCTCCAACATAAAAAAGCTACAAGAGGAGTTCTGAGGATGATTGTGCAATAGATTCTTAAGACAAGAGAACAAGGATCAAGATTGGAGCAAAGGGACAGAGAGCACCAAATTTAAATAATAAATCTGGCACATTACTATTTTGAGAAAATATACATAATTTTTAACAAATAATTTTGGGTTTAAATGGTGAAAATAAATAAGAAAAAGGCAGTTATTAAAATATGGAGAAAATGTTTGAATAAGAAAAATAATAAAATCATGGTACACTAGATGGCTCATCTATGAGTAAGTATACATTACTTTAACAAATGACTATTGATTTGATCAAAACAGTAGTATAATTCTATCAAGAAGGCCAGAGGAATTAAGAGCCGTGTTTTGAACAGAGTCTGATATAGGGAGATAGCTATATATTTCTCTTACATGGAATACATTTAGTAGAAATACCTAAAAAACTAAAAAATCTTGAAATAGCAGTATAAACATATTGTTTAAAAATACGAAAGTAAAGCCATAAAAAATAGTTAAAAGAATTAAAAGTGGTTGAAGTGTGGGAAGGGCAAATCTTGGGGTGAGGATATAGATACTATTTTTTTACTTAAGCCATGTAGTAAAATAATCTGATTTCTAAAAGTCTGTGTTTGTGTGTATATATGTATACACACACACACACACATATATATAATTTTGATAAAAATAAATGATAAGTTTTAAAACATTGGTAAAAATATGATCTATTAAGCTATAAAATTTTGCTCTTTCCACTTCCAGTGTTTACAGTGGTAAACTAAACATTTTTGAGGAAAAGAATGAGTTCTAAACATTTGAAATTTCAAATGTTCTATATTTAGAAAACGTAACAGAAACTCCTCGAAAAAAGATACTATTACAAGAAATGACAAAAGAATAAGCACCAGATATGCTGGGGTAGAGCTTAAGGGAAAGGCATATAGTAATGGCTTCATAAAAGGAATGCAAGAACTGTCGGTAAAAGTTGGAAAATGAGGCTTTAAGCTTCTAAAACAGGTAGGAATTTATCATGTTCACCCTGCAAAATGCCAGAGCAGGACTAGCAGGAGGCAGAGCCAATTGCATGCAGCCACAGGTGCTCCGAGTATCTGCAAATGCAGGCTGTGTCCTGGGCCTCTGTGCAGAGAAACTTCTTTACTGTCTCAACTTCTACTCCAGTTCATTATTGCTGCATGGTTCCAAAAGATCATGACTTAAACCAACAACCACTATGTTATGTCTCATGGCTCTGGGGGTTGACTATGCTCAACTAGGCAAGTTGTTATTCAGCATGTCTCATATAACTGCAGTCAGACAGTGGCCAGGACTGGGCTTCTTTGCTTCCAGGACTGGCAATGGATATTGGCTGTCAGATGGAATCTCAGCCAACACGTGGCCTCTCCTGGTGACCACGTATTATGTCTTCTCACAAAGATATGTTCATGTCCTAATCCCCAATACCACAGAATATGACTTTATTGTCTTTACAGAAGAGATAAACATGAGGTTATTAGGGAGATGCCTAATCCAATATTATCTCTTTTATAAAAAAAGGAGATTTGGACACAGAGACAGATGCATATGGGGGAAGACAATGTAGAAAGTCTCAGCTCACCTTTCATAGAGAAAACACTGAAAAAGGAGAGAAATGACAAAGAAAAAAAGAAGCCCAGAAAGGATAATTTATTAATTCATTGACAGTCATGTATACTAGGTTATGAAAAAACAAAAATAGCAATACATAATAAGCTAAAATACTAATTCATTTTTAAAAGAAAATATACAGTAGTAGATAGTTGTTGAGCTGGTTTAGCTATACATTTAAAAAAATTACTTCCGTTTGACTGGGCAGGGCATATGGGTATGAACTTGATAGATATATAGTGGAACAATAGCCAATGTAATTCATTTTAAGCATATATATTTTGTTATTAACTATGGTTGTTAGCCAACCATTTTATTAAGTATGAACTTACTTTGTTACTTGGTTTAAATTATCTTCATGTCTTTGCATTACAATTTTATGTTTTGTTTTCTTTGGCGTGTCAATATCAATCCCAGGCAACAGAGAAAACAAAAACTAGTTAGTCCTGTTTGAGATGTTGACAGGGGTGGGGGGAAAAAAAGTAAAAAAAAAGCAGCTCTCTTTCATAAAGGAGCAAAGCCAAACACTAATGTGGGAAAGTGTGAATTATCAATTTAGTACAATAACGTTGAAGAAATGTGTTATATACTGATGCAGTTTACAGATATATTTTGTTTGGTGCTCCCTTTAGAAGGATAAAAGAACACATATGAAATAAAGGCAAACTGAGATTAAAGTGTCTATTGGGAGAAAAAAACTACTAGAAATTTTTCGAACATGATTTCATGCAGAGATATATATTCATGTGGAATTTGTTCTTTATAAAATCAGAGAGTGAATTTGAGAAAAGTAAAGCCTTTTAGCTAGGACACCTCAATAGGCAGATTGGAGCCTTCTAACTGAACTCAGCACCTGAGCTTACTGGTATACCACCTAAAAAAGGAGCTGGAGGGAAAGCACATTTTGAATGTTTGCAATATATCTGAACACAGACTAAATGAGTTACTTCGTGAGAGCCACAGTTGGAGACAATAGTGCAGGGAAAATTGATTTATTCATTCCTGGAAGATAAATACATATATAACTCTATGGAAAAGTGAAGTAATATAATTTGAGGAATATCCAAAGTATTCCAGTCAAAATATTTCTCCAACTCTATAGCAACTACGTATTCCACTATTAGAATATTGCGACAAACATGGTGAATAGATTTTACCTTTCCTGCTAAATGTGTAAGAGCACAATTGATTGATTAGGAATATTGTTTATGGATTCAGACATTAGATATGTTATGTTTCAGACTTTAAAATGTATTTATTTTGTTTTATTTTTAGCAGTGGCCCATGTTCCACAACACTTCCAAGAGAGCAGGGCTACAGTCTATGTCCCAGGGGGGTCTATCACAAGGCATGGCACTAGTTGAGGTGCTCAAAAACTATATATAGAAAGAGAGAAAGAAAGGCAGACAGGAAGGAAGGCAAGAAGGAAAAAGTTAGGATTAAAGTCTTGAAGGTCCAACAGTTAGAATGGAAATGACTCACTTACCCTGTTTCCCTGAAAATAAGACATCCTCTGAAAATAAGACCTACTTACAGGAACGATAAGACGGCCCCTGAAAATAAGACCTAGTGCATCTTTGGGAGCAAACCTTAATATAAGACACTGTCTTATTTTGGGGGAAACAGGGTAGAAGCCGTAGCTTGCTATCTCACTAGCACAAAGTGATTTTGCTAACACTCCACAAGGAAACAGCCCAAATGAATGTGGCATACACCCAGGAAGCTATTAAGTCTCAGACACCAAGGCCAGGTAATGCCCCACATGGGAGGATCCTTGTAGACTGGGACAGCTGGGTTCACAGGGAGAGGCAGTCATGAAAGTGAATAGGAAGAGGACCGCCAAAGAAGTTCTCTTCTTCTCAGGTTCATGTTGTCTGAACTAGAAGTGTGCTGCTCCAAACACCCCAATACGAGTGCTCTCTTAGTTGTAAGTTGTCACAAAAAACAAAGGGAACATTACAATTTATCACAACAAAAATTCTTGCAAAGAGGCAACCAATGAGCACCAAGGAGATGAGCTCTTTGGCATGATTTCCTCAGTGGTCTGAGGGCTATCCTCCTTTGCTCCGTGCTCCCTGCCTCCTCAGCCCCTCTTGTAAAGCATCTTCTTCCCTTCATACTTCCCAGCAAAGTATGTACTGGGCTAGTTTCCCTTAGCATGGGAAATTATATATGGCTACACACATGGTAACAAGAATTAGGTAGGCACAATTCCTACTTCTTAGAAATGTATCCAGTCCAGGATATTTAAAAAGGAAAGAAAACGGCATGGAATATTTATACATAGTAGTACATTTAATATAATAGACCAATACTAACCTAAATAGAACTTCATTCTCCACAATACTTTCCCTCTCAGGTTTTTCTTACTATTGAAATTTAACTAACTTCATATTTAAATATATAGCCTCTACTAAGAGGGAAATTATTATTTTTTGAGACAGAAAGATTTATTACTCTTCTTCTGAGGAAAAACATACCCCAAGAAAACAACTTTTTGTTTGAGAACTGCTGGGAGGAAAGAGGGAAGTTCAAAGTTTAATAATTTTGTGTATATCTGTGTATTTATATCTGAAAAATGAGTATTATGGTTAACCAGACTTAATAGCTAGTTCATAAAGGACAAAAAGTCTAACATTTAGATGATCTAAATATATTTACTTATTCTTGCACCATTTAATAAATGCTTCCTGAGCATTTGTAAAAGACACTACACACTGCCCTAGGCACCATCACTATAAGTAATGTTAGATAAGATGTCTGCTGTCATGGGTCTGACAGTAGTCCCAGGAGGAAGAAAATGTGAAGTGAAAATTATTACAGTTTAATAAATGTTTAACAGGATTTAAGTGCAATTTCTCATGCTATTTCAGTTTAGTTTTATCAGAAGCACCACATTCCAAAAATCAGATACTAGACCCCTATGTAGGATTTGCAAAGAGAGTGGTCTAAAAACTTGCTGTGACTTTGGCTCATCACCTTTCCCCCACAGAGGATTTATGAGTGTCTTGGGGATTATCAGCGTTTGGAGAATTCAGAGACAGTCTCTGGAGAGACACGGAAGACTTGTTGGCTTTCCCGTACTCACACTCTTTGTAGTCAGGAAAGGGCTTGCCTCTGCTAAGACATATATGAGGGGCTTTGCGTACTCAGACAGCTGGACACAAGTCTCCTGGAGTCTGGGAAAGCTATGGAAGAATATATGACTCACCCTTGAAGAGCCTAAAAGTGAAGGGCTTCATTAGCTGGGTCTGAAGCAGTGAAGCAGTGAGAGAACCCAGCTTGAGTTGGGAGAAACCTGCATTCCCACTGTCCTTCAGTGACTATCTGTGAATCCTTCATGTTTCCTGGGAACGAAACATCTTTCTCACAGAAAGAGCTGGCTTACCACCCTAATAAAAGAGAACCCTTAAACAACCTGAGGGCAGTGTGATCACATTAAGAGGAACAAGCCTTCCAGGAATGGGACCCAGGGGCAGGCAGCTGAAGGAGAAAGATGGATTTCACACATTGAAAGAGCTGCAGTCTGAAGATCTGCAGAGGGAGGGGCCCTGAGAAACTCACCATGTGGCTCTTAAATGAAAAAGAGACAGGAATTGTGCATGGGCCTTCCATGGCCATGATCACATGACAATAGCACCAGCTACTGACTATAATTTTTCCTAATCAACTGGTTTGATGCAGAGGTATCAGAAATAGTCACTTTAAGTGTAAAAGGAAGTGATTGAAAACAGAAAAAGGAAGCTCAGCAAGTCTCCTCCCCATGTGGGCTTCTCAGCCAGAGACAGGCCTAAGCTGAGAGAGTTTAAAGGTTGAATGCCATTAGAGTTTTTATGCCTCACTAACTGAACTGGAGTGTGACTGGTAGACTAGACTGAACTTTTTACTGCCCTCTCCAAAGGGACTGCTTCATTATTAAGTGACTCAAAAATCTACTTTAGATTTTATCCAGGTGTGTGTGGGGGGGGGGATGGCTTGATAGAGTTTACAATGAATAGTGACAAGTAAGTAGAATCATTCTCTATTATATACTTGGACTTTACTGTCTGCTGCATTCAATAACCCACCACATTCAAGAACTTTAGAATGTTGTGAAAATATAAGAGAACTAACCCAAGATAAGTAGACAGGGAAAACTTCATTAGAGAGGTAAATATTAAGCTTTGATCTGAAAAATAAATAAGAGCCAGGCATAAGGAATAAGAGGCAGGAGTAAAAAGGCAAGAAGAAGCCATTAGGAAGAAAGACGGAGGGGGAAAAGAACTTTTAAAAAACTGTGGCAGGAAAGAGAGCATTATTCTAGATCAGGCATCCTCAAACTTTTTCAACAGGGGGCCAATTCACTATCCCTCAGACCTTTGAAGGGCCGGACTATAGTTTAAAACAAAAAACTCTGAACAAATTCCTATGCACACTGCACATATCTTATTTTGAAGTAAAAAACAAAACAGGAACAAATACAATTCACACTGCTTCATGTGGCCCACGGGCCACAGTTTGAGGACACCTGTTCTAGATACTATAACTGCCTAAGAGAGGACTCCAGCATGTGTATAAAACCCACAGTTAATCTTATCCCTAATCGATTCTGTAGGTTCAGCAGACTAGTTTTTGATTCAGGTCACATAAGCTTGCAGTAAGATAATTGCTAGAGCTATAGTAATCAGAAGGGTCCTGAAGGCTAGACATCCAAGATGGCTCCCGCACATGGCTGGAAGACAATCTTGGCTGTCAGCTGGGAGCCTGGCTTAGAACTTCAATAGGACCTCTTCATGTGGCCTGGGCTTCACAGCATGGCATCTGCGTTCTGAGAGGGAGAGTCCCAAAATTAATGTTCTAAGACGGTGTTCTAAGAGAACTGGACTGAAGCCACATAGACTTCTATGATCCCACAGTATCACTTCAGGGAAACTCTATAGGTCAAAACAACCACAAGCCAGCCTACGTCAAAGTGAGGGGAATCTTGATGTGATGGTAATTAAAGAATTTTAAGGCCATGATTTTTAACTGCCATAGGTGTGGCCAACTAGAAAAACTGAAAGTTTAGGTGTCTGAAGTATAAGAATTGCCATTGAGCTTATAAAGCCATTTAAAGAGCTTAGAAGCTGCCGTGAGAGTCATAGGATGAAATTAAAATCTTGTCAAGAAATAAGTAATCTCCAAAGATAATGTAGAAAATCACAAAAATGATTCATTGAACAAAGAATCTAATTTCCTTCACAAAGAAATAAATTATTTATTTAGAATCTGCTATTAATTAAGATAAGCAGAGAGAATTATGTAACAATATCTGAAACTTATGTGAAGTGTCTTACAACATTATGTAACAGAGAATTACATAATATTGGACCAATTTGGGAGAGCTAAGCTAGATTGGAAATGTAAAGTTTCCTCTTAATGAAAAGTCACTTTTTTATGAATATGCATTTAAATGAGGAACATCTGCTTTTTGAGATTAATTAAAATGTTTGTCTCCCCTCCATTTATCTATTAAACTTGTAACCTTATCTAAAAATGCCCTGATTTTATTGTATAATTTTGCTTCATAGTTTAAATAGACAGGGAGATACACTGACTTCACTAAACTTCTCCAACTGTGTTGCATTTAGTGTTGAATTTTAATCTTTCACCGAGTCAACCAAAAATATTTATACATTTTCTAGTACAAGCACTTCATATGACGTGTGCAAAAATCACAAAAGCCTAAGGGATTGAGTTTCATTGTACATTTGATGCCACTATGGACAAAGAATTCTAGTGGGGGAATGGTTGGAGGGAGGGAACTTTATCTGTCAATCCCGATTCCCTTGAAGAAGATATTATATAGCTTTCTCTCAAAAGTGTTCAACTTGAGTTCAATCAGTTCTAACGGTTCTAATTCTTTCCTATTCTAATTTCATGGATGTTTTACAATGAGGCTTTCTGATAATTTCAAGGATTATAACTCAGAAACTATTTTCTCATTTATTGAGAGACTATTCTTTGCTAGGCAATGTGGGAGATCTTAAGGGATATAAAGATTAAATAGGCAAAACATTCTAAAAGGAGACATAGAATGTGCAATAATTCCTATTATAGAAAGTGGCAAAAGCAGCAAGAAGTGGGTTACTTAGAGGGCCATAGGAATTCAGAAGAGCAAGACATTTGAGATGAGCCTTCTCAGTTTCTATTTGGTAAAGAAGCATAACTTGGAATTGTGGTCAAGTGGTACAGACAAGATTTGAGTAAGCGGAAAATAGCATTCCAGAAATAAAAACAATGTAAGATGAATCATGGATATAAGAAAGTTCAAATTGGGTACATGTAACAGAGAGTGTGACCAAAATATGAGGACAGGAAACAGGAGACAATATTGCAAAGACAGAGTTCTATGATTTTTAACTGCCATAGGTGTGGCCACAGGTGTCTAACAGTTTGGATATTAGACAAAAATCTAGACTTTATTCTAGACTGCTTCTATAAGCAATGAGGAGTCACTGAAAGAGTTTTGGTTAACAGCTGATGTGATCAAATCTATGTGTTAGCAAATTAACCTGGCATGATATGTAAAATATATTTCAATAGAGAGTGAGCTAGTGGAAAGTGAACAGAGAGGCTACTGTTATCATTTAGGTGGGGCCCTGAACCAGGGTGACTAGTCAGGAGAATTTCACTGAGACTGTCATCTATTGATTGGGAGAGGGGAGCAGGAGGACTGGAACATGGTGTCAACATTAAAAGTCTAGTTAAGGAAATATGTAAAACATGGGAGTTAGAGAAGTTACAAGAAGAAAGATGAGTGTAAATTTAAACATAAGTTTCAGATATCAAAAAATATTCTAATGGAGCTGTCTTAAAGGCATTTGGCTCAGTGAGCAGGGCGCCGGCCCCATATGCCGAGGGTGGCGGGTTCGGACCCAGCCCCGGCCAAACTGCAACAGAAAAATAGCCGGGCGTTGTGGCGGGCGCCTGTAGTCCCAGCTCCTCGGGAGGCTGAGGCAAGAGAATCGCGTAAGCCCAAGAGTTGGAGGTTGCTGTGAGCCATGTGACGCCACGGCACTCTACCCGAGGGCGGTACAGTGAGACTCCGTCTCTACAAAAAAAAAAAAAGAAATTTGAACTCAGAACGTAGGAAAGAAGGCAAGGCTGGAGACTTGAAATCATCTGCAGATTAATAGTGGTTACCACTTACTGAAATCTTAAGATGTGCCAGACACCATGTTAGACACTTCACATGTATTATCTTATCTAAGCCGTTTACCATGAGCGTGAAAAACAGGCATTGTTACCCTACAGAGACCTAGAAAATGAAAGAACTTGCCTGCTTTTCAAACAATAAAAGGGAGTGTAGGATAATATTTAGAAATAAACATATCCTACATCAAGCACACAAAGTGAACTCTGTGAGTTTAAAATGGCTTGTTTTTTTTTTTTCCAGAGGCTTAAGGGACCTGGGCCCACCTGGGACACACACAGAGTTGGCTTCCTTGGAGTTAAAAATTCCTAAGCCATTTCTCTGAAGCTGTGTACCCGGTGAAGCCTGAGATCAAAGGGCATGCCACCCTTCCTCAGAGATACAGGCCAGAGGGTTGATGTATGTTAACAACATATTGTCAGAGGTCTATAGGTGCTCTGCCCTAAGGAAAAGACACAGTCATTACTTCATACTGAGTAAACTGAGTGAATGCTTGAAGATATTCTTCCATTAACTCTGTTCCCCTGTGGCTACTTTCTTCTTTATGATTTTGTTTACACACCTGCCCAGAGATTAGTCAGTGTCTAGAAAAGATGTTTACTGTAAAAGTGATTTTGTTGATGTGGTAACAGGATATTTCCTTTCAAGTTGATTTCAGATAGGTAAATTGAGGTAATGGTGAAAATAACAGATAATAGATTAAGTGTGTACTGACTAGAAAGGTATAAAATCTAACTCCTAAATAAAGAACTTCGCTATACACCATCCCATTTTGTGTAGCCTGTTTCTTAACTTAATAATTACAGGAGCAAGTTTACACCCACGGCAAAGCTGCTGTTCCTTCGCATCTCCGGTCACACAACAGGAAGAACTGGGCAAATGTTTAAATCCAAAGCAGATCTGTAGATGTTAAAGTCATGAATTACAGAGTAGCTCCATTTGTTCATCTTGAATGGTGTCTAGCACATAGTAGAGAATTTACACCTAAACTTCTATGGCGAGGACAAGCTACATACCCTCCTCTCACAGAGGGAGTCATCATCGCATTTCAAATGGAAAGTAGAGTGGTCGGAGTTGTAGGAGAAGGGGGCACTGCCTGGAGTGGTGATTGGATGGTTAAGATAATAAAATTGGATTTTGCTACCTCTACATAAGTCCTAGAGGAGGTTTTGGTTCCAAATATACGAACCATCTCTAGAATTTTTTACATAATTTATCTTTCATATCTGAATACTCCTTTGAGTCCAGAGCAACAAGAAAAGCACCATTTGGCATCTGATTAAGTGCTGGTTAACACCCACCATAACTCAGTAGGAGGTCCTATATATTGAGGCCCTGAAACGCCCTGCCACTGTCAGAATTTAAAGTGCATTGTCCAAATCCAACTGATTGGAAGGAGTAGTCCCTGATTTCAGGAGCCTGCAAACAAGCCACAGGAATCCATGTTCTTCCAGTGCCCTCGATGAACTTGAGTCTAATTCTAAACAAGATAAAGATAGCGCTATTGTTTGAATGTTTGTCCTCTCTCAAACTCATGCTGAAACTTCATTGCCATCATAATAATATTAAGAGGTAGGGCCTTTGGAGGACATGGAAACCCCACCCTCCTGGATGGGATTGGTGTCATTATAAAAGGGTGAGTTTGGCCCCCTCTTGCTCTCTTTTTAAATTTCAGAATAATACAAGGGTGCAAACATTTTGGTTACATAAATTGCTTTTGTACACTTTGAGTAAGTTGTAAGTGTGCCCATCACTCAGAGCGTTCATTGTACCAGTTAGGTGTGAATTTACCCATTCCCTCCTCACCTTCCCCACCTGTGTGATTTCTGATGTGTTATTTACATCTATGCAGGTAGGTATTGATTGATTAGTTCCAATTTAATAGGGAGTACATGTGGTGTTTGTCTTTCCAGTCTCAAGGAACCACTTAGAATGGTCTCTTGCTCTCTTCCCCTTTCCTTGCCCTTCTGCTCTTCTGCCGTGTGAGGAACAGTATTTCCCCTCTCTAAAGGAGGCGGTGTTCCACGGTGCTGTCTTTGAATCAGAATCACCAAACCCACCAGCACCTGAATCTTGGACTTTCCAGCCTCCAGAGCTGTAAGAAATTAACCTTTTATTGTTTACATTACCCAATCTCAGTATTGTTATAGCCCCAAATGGACTAATACAGACAGATTTTTGATGCAGGTAATCTTGATTCACCAACTAATGGTTGGCACAACCATTAAAAAGACAAAATTTCCACATTATTGAAAGTCCTATTTGAGAAAACTGAGACACGTAAATGGCCTAAAAGCCTGGGTAATGAAGTTCTGTTTTGAAATGAACTGGAAATTAAAGATTCCCCAGTAATGCAGCACCAGCCCTGGCTCTAAGGTTGGTTGTCGTGCAGCCATAAGGCAAGCCCCAACAGGGTGCTGTGTGCATCAAGTCTGATAACAATGGCCAGGCAAAGGCCACCTCCTGCCCAGGTACTGCATTATCCTCCAGATAATAGCCATACCTAACATTTACTGCGCTCTTACACTTCAGGATCTGTTCTAAGCACTGTACATTTGTACCTTCTTATGTACCCATCACAATAACCTATTAAGACAGATACTATTTTGTCATCATTTTATAGATAATGTCATTCCATGTCCCTTCTCAAGAATTTCTGGCTTGTGTTGAGGTTAATGTCAGTCACTTGTGCCTCCTTTCCTGCTTCTCACAAGAGTATAAACACAGTGAAGTGATAAGCAGACAAGGTTCAGACTTTTTTTATGGAGGCTTAATCACCTCAAACTATAGGGTCTCTAAAGTATTGGATTAGAGAAAATAATTTGGAATTGAAGTAAAAAGCAAGGCTTCCTATAACCTCCTGCTAAATCTGAACCATGGCACCATCCACTGGAGACTATTGGCTCTGCAGGCAGAGTCTTCATAAATCTCCAGCCAGCAGAGGTATGGTGGATTGGGACCTGTCCCAGAGCCAGTCATCAGCAGAAAAGTGCTGGAAAACACAGCAGAGAAGCATCCCTTCTAAAATCTGCCTACAGTAAAGAGAATCCTATTTCTTGCTCTTAATCATAAGACGGAAAGCAATCATAGCTTTCAAACATAGCTGCCCACTGGAATAGAATGGAAAGGTTTTAAAAATTGCAATGGCCTGGCCATAGCCCAAACCAACTAAATCAGATCCTCTGAAACACAAATATATTTTAAAGTTCTCCAGGAAATTGCAATGTTCAGCCTTATCTGGGAACCACCACTTTGTAAACTTGGTAACCCCATCCCTTTAGTTACTAATAACCCAGCCAGGCCTAATCAGACATTTTTGAGCGACTACTGTAAGTTGAGAAATTTACATACTCCTCACTGCAATTCTGTGAGGGAGGTATGACTAATCACGGCTTTTCACAGATGGGGAAAGGGGAGTTTGGAGAGGCTAAGAGATAGACTTGGGATTACATATGCAGTATTCTGTCACCTGAGCTGGATACTGACCCCATGCACCATGCTGCTCCTTGTGGAGATCCTCACAATCACTCCAGTCAGATAATACATTCCTTCTTTTATAGGGAGAAACGAAGTTAGAGATATGAAGAGTTCATGCCGGTATTTCCAAGACAACACAAATTCCTTCCATGGAAGTCAAGGAAGAATATGAATTTCCAATAAGTATTGGTAGAGTAATAAATCAACAGTCAGAGAAAGTTAGGATTGTCAAGCAGTTAAAGTCGTATAGGATTTTTTTTAAATAGAACCAGCTTTATATTGTAGTTTTGAATAGCCATCCTTGGTGTGTCGAGATTGAGAATGAGAAAACTAGACAGCAGTTTATGAAAATAAACCTAAGGATTGTGAAGGAATGGGCCATGAGAGATTATGGAGGATTATGGGAGTAAAGGAATCAAAGATGCTTCTGAACATACAGTGACAATACAAGCTAAGTAAAGAAAAATAAGAACAGAAGGTTGGGAGACTGGGAGGGGCTGAAAGGCTGCAGGACAGGTGAGGTAAAGTTCATATGCTACAACACTAACACTGAGTCAGGAGGTGATAACCGTGAGGCATTACTCTTTAACTCAGACATTTTAAAACATGAAGTCAAAACAGAATTCTCTCACATTTCTAAACCTCTGCACAGATATCAAATAATATGAATTGGATCTTGTTATATACAACTGCTGAAAGTGTGTTTATATGTCAAATAATGTGCTAATATTGATGACAATAAAGATTCTGACACTGAAAAGAATTTAATGACTATGCAACTTTTACAACTGAGGATTTTTGCATCATGAATTTGCAGAACATTGGCATATATGTATAATTTAACCTGAGAAAAATTCATCACATTACAATTCAGTGTCAGAACAGCTGATGAGCAATAGAAAAAGAATTCCTAAACAGGTGTCTCCTTCTTTTACTCCTCTTTTCAAGGTATGAATCATATTCTGAGAAGACGGCTGAAAGAAAGACAAGACTCCACCCATCTTTTCCAACTCACAGCTGCATCAAGCTTATGAAACAACAAATTTGCAACCTAGAACTGTACCCATGTGCTGCTCTCTTAGGTACTTAGGTAGGATATTTTAGGTGTTATAATCAGCAAAATTAGGTTAATTCAGTAAGTTGTTTTCATTTTTGGAGAAAGCTCACATGGGGGTTAAATTAACACCCCAATAAGTCAATAGAACATGACTGGATCTCTTAGTTTTCATAGTGCTAGTATGCAGTTTGGTGATGTTTCTGGAATGGAAAAACAAACTAAATTGATTTGTTAAGTATGGGAATCTCATTCTTCTCAGTCGTGTAACTAAATGACATTAGCTCACCTGTGATTAATTCCCATGCATGCGTGCACATAAACACACACATACACACCTCCAATACTTACAGCAGGTATAAGTTTTACACAACTACATTTAGAATTATTATAGTCCTTAGTATATTATGAGATAGATAGTAGGAACACTTAGTGTTATCTGAAAAAATAGAGTATTCTAGAATTATTCTGCCTTTTTTGTTGCACCAACTTTCGGTGCTTTTATGGCTACCTTAAGAAATTTTGAATTGAGTCTTTTGCTAAAGAGCATATAGAAGAGATTTTCATCAACATTAATTAGGAACCATAAAATTATTTAAGTTACCATAAAACCCATGTCCTGAAAAATCTGAAAATTATTTACTTGGGGGTTGCTTTCAAAGATTAAATGAAAGATTAATAGGGTTCACCTTGCCACTGATTGTTAGGTTGACCAAAAACGATTGGACATCAGCAATTTCACATAGTTCAGCCTGCTTGGAGTTGGTTTGACATTAAATTAAAAAATATATCCCCTGGGTGGCGCCTATGGCTCAGTGGGTAAGGCGCCGGCCCCATATACCGAGGGTGGCAGGTTCAAACCCGGCCCGACCAAACTGCAACCAAAAAATAGCCGGGCGTTGTGGCGGGCGCCTGTAGTCCCAGCTACTCGGGAGGCTGAGGCAAGAGAATTGCTTAAGCCCAGGAGTTGGAGGTTGCTGTGAGCTGTGTGAGGCCACGGCACTCTACCGAGGGCCATAAAGTGAGACTCTGTCTCTACAAAAAAAATATATATATATCCCTATATATTCCCAAGAAAAGTCTTTGCAATAACCTCAGCTACTCTGCAACCTGCCAAAAATACCAATTACTATACATATTCAATACTAGAGATTATGGTGCTAGCTTTCCAGAAAATTCTGGGAGTAATAAGAGACAGGGACACTTCAAAATAATTTCCTAATACAAAAGTGTCATGCTGACAGTAATTTTTAAATTCCGTTCACTAATGTTTTGTTTGTTCTCTTTTCTCTTGCCCACCTTCCACAGAAAGTGCTGAAGAGCAATGAATCTTCCAGGAGTTAAGAAAAGGTAGTAACCTGAGTAAACAGCCACTTCACAAGCAGTAACTGGCTACAGAGTAATGCCTAAGTCAAAAGCTGACTTGATTTCTTTAATATAGCATACAAACATCTGCACCGTTAAATAACTTTATAAAAACTAGCCACATTATGATACACAGAGATCACAACTACCTGAAAACATGTTTTAAATTCTGAAACATAAAAAATAAAGATTTTCTTATTTTCTAAGGGGTGAAACTACAGTTTCTGGAAGACAAAACAGAGACCCAAACACAGGACACACGTAGCCCTGTGGAAAACTACTGTATTTTCTAGATTCTCATTTTGAGTCCTACATTTCTTTAGCCTACAAATGTAAGATATAAATCAATTCAGACACTCTACACACAATTTATTTGAGTCTCTTCTCGTTTTTAATTTTATTTTTTAAAAAAGACAGATTTAGGATATGGTAAGAAATTGCTAAGTTACATGTTTTTTAAATCTGTCAATTGCTATAGTAATGGAATAAATAAATAAGATTTTTTAAAGTTCAATGTTTACAGACATATTTATAAAAAAAAGACTGAATTAGAAGACATTAATAATGTTGGTACACACCAGGAAGGGATTTAGGCAAGGAAAGGCACATCGTTTTACCACAAGAAATAAAGACCATAGTTAGAGTTTAATGTAGACAGCCAAAACTTTAGATCTTGTGGTAGGTTTCCCAGCTCTGGAGGGTCATCACGGTGGAAACTTCTTTATAGTATTTGGCTAGAATAAATGGATTATCAGTTGGGGAATTTTACTCTGTAACTTTAATGTTAAAAAGAAACCACACTTTCAATAATAAGCTTGGTATATGAAGAGGGAAAGAGCAAAAATCTAAAATGACTTGGTGGTACTTAAAAGCCTACTAAGGAGAGTTTTAAAAAATTAAGATAGTAACATTAACCATTTTGTCTGACTGAATTAGAATTTGTACAATTACAAATTTAAAATTTCTAGTAAACACTGTATTTTTCACTTCTTGGAGACAGAATATGATAGAAACAGCTGCCACATTTCACCTCAGATGAAGCTGCGTGCCAATGTTCAGGCAAAAGGATATCAGATAATTTCCAAATTTTAAGATAGTACTAGTAACCCTGACTGACTGGCTATCTACAATAGCAAAGTGAACATGAAGTTTTGACAATTAGAGGTTTCCCAAAGAAACTAAAGAGTTTCTAGTTGAACAGATAGTTACCTTACTTTTACTGAAAAGTCTAACAAACATTAGCAGAATTTGTTTGGGGTCAATTGCCAATTTTCTTTCACAAATTTGTGGCAAGTCTTTATCCATTTCGTTCTGTCTGGACTCTGAGCCTAGATTAGTTTGTTTGATAGATGGACTCACTTAGAGTAAACCACATAAATTTTTAGTTGTATTAAGTGCTATTTAGTGGTGTGTGTATGTATAAATACATTTCCAGAATAAAATGGTATATCCACAAAAAAATAAAAATTAAATAAAAAACAAATGGGAAGGAAGCAAAAAAAAAGTCATTATTAAAAAATAAAAATGGCAATTGTAAAGCAGGCAGCTTCCCACTCAGGCCACACGATACGCCTTCATTAAGGTATACTCTTTCCGGTTGGTGTGAGCGGCCCAGATGAAGAGAGCAGAAGCCATGAACTGTAAGGGAGCTGAGACGCAAGCCAGGCAGAAGGACCATCCAAATTCACCAGATACATTCTCAGGCAGCTCTAGTTTCTCGTGGAGCAGTTCAATTCCAGCAACATAACAACTTACTGAGCCCAATGTACAAAGACCTTGGGGTGCGTTGGGGGGGAGGATTTAGAAAACAAAACAAAACAGAACATGAATAGGTAAAAGCATAGTACGAAGCTTTTCAGGCAAGATGGCAGCTAATAATATGTGAGTATTTAAGAATTATAATTCTTTGGTCCCTAGAGAGACAGGAAGAAGCTAAAAGGTAAAAATGATGACAAGACCTACCTGCAAGGAGGTGGAGAATGCCCGTGGCAATGGTGGGATACAAGCTTCGGCAAATACAAGCACAAAGTCCAATCAAAGCCCCAAAGCACATCAAACCTAAACTAACAAAAGGTAGCAGAAACTGGCAACGCCAAAGATCTAATTTTTAAAAAAAGAGAAAAAGAAAGAATTTAAATGTTAACATGATTTCAGACCATTTTCCCACAATGTCAATTTCTATCATATTCTAATTAGATTTTTTCCTCAAAAAGTGAGAAGTATTTTAACATTGAGACCCCTTTTCTAAAGCACATTGTTTAAAAGGCTACTAAGTTTGTCCCGATAAAAATAAAAGGACACTAACAAGTAAAAATTACTGAAGGCTTTCTATGCTTGCTCTACACATGCTTTGTGTTTTAATCCTCCCAGCAAGTCTAGGAAATAGGTATGGTTGGCCCTCCACATCTGAGGAGTCCATTTCCAAGGATTCAGTCATCTACAGATTTAACTGACTATGGATCAAAAATATTCAGGAGGAAAAGAAGAAAACAGTAACACCACAAATATCAATAAAAATAATACAGTATAACAATACAGCATTTACATTGCTTTATAAGTAATCTAAAGATGATTTAAAGTATAGAGGAAGATTGCATAGGTTATATGTAAATACTGTACCATTTTATATAGAGCCCTTTGCATCCTTAGATTTTCATATCTGGTTTTGGAACCAATCCCCCACAGATACTGAGGGATGACTGTGTTGTTATTACTTCCATTTTATAATTGAAGAAACTAAGGCATGCGGCATAAATAACTTATACAAAGTAACACATTAAGTAGGAGAGAGAGGATTTAAAGCAAAAACAGTCCACCTCTACATACAAACAGTATCTTAACCCTTATTGGATCTAAAGGCAGTAAGAACACATAAAAGGTGATTAGAAAAGACCTGTCTTACAGGGCTGTTAAGACAGTATACATAAAGCACAAAGCAGAGAATCTAGAATATACTAGGCACTCAATAAAAGGCAGTTTTAATGATCATAAATCCCTCACCAACATGGAAAGAAAACTGATGACCTTACAAAAAAAATCTCATTCCATTTTCAGATAATTTTAACTATTAGCAATGCATTAATAATATCAATCTTAACCAAATTTTACCTTTTTGCACTGGCTTTACTTTCTGGGACTTCTTAAGACTTTTAACTTACTTCACTTCAAACTCTACTACTGATAAAACTTCTTGCTATGCATTCCCACTGCAAAAATGAATACTTGCAGTTCATTCAACCTTTTTTCTCATAACATAGCCATTCTTCTAGGCAACCGCTGGGAAAGTCTCTATAGTCCTGAAAACAGAAGCTCAAATCTGAAGATGGTTTTTCAATGGTTGCCTGACCATCAAGAAATAGGTGGTCCTAATGGTCCAATAGATGGTCCTAATAAATATATATATATTTTTTTATATCGACACTTTTGCTACTACCATCTAGGATCAGATTAAGACTTTTGGCAGGACTGACAGTGACTGATTTATAGCTTGCAGTCAATTTTTCACCTATGCCTATCTCAACTCAGGCAGTAGAAGTGTTTAATTCAAATACAGGAATTTATAATTTCCTCTTAATTAAATGAGTCCATTAATAACTTCTTGTGGAAGTCTAGATACCATCACCAATGTATTAGCAACCACCCTGAACTTTAATTCATTGGAAATTTGGTGACTATGCCCCTCCTTCTAAAATACATTATCATAGAAGAGTTCTTTGGGATTCTGCAGAGATCTTATTTCAAGTTGACACTACCTACTAACTCATCTTATTCCAAAAACAGAACTCAACAAAAGACAAAATTATTTTCCCAACTGTCATAGTGAAATTAAAGTACTCACAGGTCCGAAGCACATCAATTCCACTATTGTGGTTTCCAGGATCAACAAATTTCTCCATGAACTGCTCAGTCAGTGTGAAACTCATACATTTTGTGACCACATCAAATGACTCTGGAACAAGAACAATAATAGCTTGTTGTTTTAATTATAAACATTTAACAATAATGTCTTTCAGGACGCATTCTCTGAAGTAAAAAGTGATACAGAAAGATGTTTCCAGAGGAGTTAGCAATTTCTTTGGCCTGGACTGACACACAGTCTCATAGACCAATGGATGCCACTGGTTCTCAGTAGCAGGCTGAAGACACAGGTGCAAGGAAAGGGGGAAAAAAAAGTAGCAGTAAAATGAATGACAGAACACATATGTAAGAAGACTATGAAAAGCAGGAGAGGACAAACACTGAAACAAACAGGATCTTTGATCTTCTCCCCCTACCTGCTCTACCAGCTGCATCTCCATCTCAGGAAATGACAATTCTGTCCTTTCAGTTCCTCAGACCAGAAATGTGAAGAATCATTATCACTTATTTGTACTCCATCAGGAAATCCTAAGTTCTTCCTTCAAAATATATCCAGAATCCAGCTACTGCTCAATGCCACCATCCTAGCCTGAGTCATAATCATCTCTTACCTGAATTACTGCAACAGCTCCTAACCAGGTCCTAGCTGCCTGTCTGTTCTCACCTCACCACATCAGCCAGGGTGACCAGATCATGCCTCACCATTATTCAAAGCCCGCCATGACTCACCATTGTACTCAGAGCAAAAAAACCGAAGTCCTCACCATGCCTAAACAGTCCTGTATGATTTGCCCAACCTTCTCCCTCCATTCAGGTTCGGCGGCTTCCTTGATGATCTTTGAATATTTCAGGCATGTTCCTGCCAACCTAAATGATTACCCTTCCCTCAATTACCTATGTACCCAAAGCCTTTAGCACATCCAGTCTTTACTCAACTCGTATCTTCTCAATGAAGGCCTAACTTGAACTATCCTGTTAAAAATCATAATCTGTGCCCACCAATATTCCCTTTCCCACATTATTTCCAAATCCCCTTTATTTTGTTCTATCTTTCCTGAGCACACTGTGATCTTCTTTGTTTCATACATATGTTTATTGCCTGTCACCTCTTAAATAGAATGCTAGCTCTTCCGAGTAAGGACTTTTGTTTGTTTTCTTCTCTGATGTTCTCTGATCAGAGAGAACAAGACCTTGGAACATCAAGGCATACAATAAATATTTGTTGAGTAAATAACTAAATGACTGGTCAGACTTGTAAATCAAGCACTCCTGTACGCTCCTGAGTAGAACTGAACATTTTACAATGATCTTTAACCAGCTTTCTCTCCTTTCTTTCTAAACTACCTTTTCTTCATATATAACAACATCCTAACATTCTTTTGATGTATGGTAATTCAAGCCTGTTCTGCGGATTTGAATATAATGCTTTTCTGCTAAGAGGCAAACAGAAGTAGTTATAAACAAAAATATAAGTTGTTCCTTACAAAGAGCTCTAAAGCTTCTATTTTAATAACTGGAAATTAAAATCTTTAAGTGTTAAATATGAATGCTTGCAAAATAAACCTGAAATACAACTTAGATTTTTTCTTTATTTCTGTAATATAAATTTTTAACTACAAATTCTGTATCAAAATTATTATAAATCAGTCTCAAATATACAAATATTTAAATGCAGAGCTGGAGGAATTACATCCTCCAAGATATAGGGGACAAATTATAGATATGTATTATAACACAGCTAACCCATTAAAGGACAACCAATTCACATTTGCTTGATTCTGGATGTTAGTCCTTTTGTAGTTACTATATAAAATCTTCCAGTGTACTTTTCCAACTATTATATGTATTTCCTCATGACATATGTGAGGTTAATAAAAAGTATTTAAATGAATAAGTAAAAATTGTAAACGGCTTTCCCAAGAAGTTACCTTTATAGTTAATACATATTTAAAGTCTTGCAATGTATTTTTCCAGCTATATACATACTATTTATTCACGACATACGTGAGATTAGTAAAAGGTATTTTAATGAGTAAATAAGTACAAAAGTTTTAAATGGCTTTCCCAAAGACAATTACTCATCCATCTCATATTAATGAGTACCACAGTAATGCATAGAAGTTGAGGAGAGAAGATGGTAGGCAAATAAGAAACACATAAGATTTTTCTTCAAAGAGAGAGAGACCCCAACAAACCTGCTATAACATAATTGGGCAATCATCAGGTCACTTTATTATTGAGCAGGTAATGGAGAAAGAAGTTAAAATAAGAGAAATACCTGTCCTTTCTGGTGGGCTATACCAATGTGTGTTTTTAGGTATGGTGATACACCGTCTCCACAATCCCACAGTGCCATTATATCGAAAAAGTGCATCATTGTAAGTCTTTTCATCTGCCTCATCACTAATGAAGTCCTCCCAGAGGTTTTTGTTCAAATCACTGGAATTTTCTTGAACTGGACTTCGATATTCATACCAGAAGTCTGTGCCAATTGAGGCTGCCATGTAGATGGTGGAAATGAGGCTAAGCACACAAGCAATTACAAATGCTGTAGCAAAACGGTTATCCATTCTGGCATTCAGACTGCTCTGTTTAAAAATTGAAGAAAGAAGAAAAGTTAGACTTCAGGGACAAACAACAAACTCTGAAAGGCATTATATTGAAATCACCCTTTTTACCCTATTCCCCATCCCTTGGTTCTTTAAAGTAGTATATAATCATTAAGGAATTTTATCATACAAAAGCAAGCATGTTCTTAATTAAATTTAAAACAAAACTCATTCTCATAAAAGTACTTATGGAATGCTCACATACCCAGGATGCTACGGAGACAGAGGTCTTGTTCTCTAGTCTATCACCTGCATACTAAAACAGACAACACTGAAATGGACATACACATTACAGATACAAACAGTTGACATGCCCATGGTCAGCAGTGTACCGTGCATACATTTTTAATTACAGACTGAATTTTTACACAAGCTGCAGAGCATTAAGTAGTCCTGGTTTTGAGAGTGAAAAGCATAGGAAAAAGAAGCAGAAGAAATTGTCTCCTCCCAGTTTCCTCCAAAGAGGGAAGCCTCCTAAAACAAGGGTAAGAGTCCAGGAGCTATTTGGAAGACAAAGTTGAAGATGTTTGTTAGCCCGCAGGGAAAGGTTGTTCTTCTAGGAATATAGAATAGCAGAGAGAACAATAACACGTAATAATGCTAAATATCAATCTCCCTCTAATCCAGTAAGGCTAAGTCAAAGCTTCTTAACCCGCCAAATTCTTCACTCCTATCTACTCTCCCCATTCCTTATACTTCCGAACCTCCACAGCTTCAACCTCGGTCTATCCCTAAAACCTACAGTGCAACATATGTACACAAAAACTAAATGATCAGAAAAGTCTGAAATAGGCAAAATAATGCACACATCCAAGGCGTGTACAGACCTCAAAAGCAGTAGTAAATGGCCGCAGTGAAATGACTCTAAGGCGGACCACGCTTAGTCAAATACTAGACTGCAAGTATATACCGCGACGGCACTAACCACCTTAGGAAGGTGCGGGAAAACAGGATAGCAAACTGTGGTGGCCGAGTTTGTTAGATGGGAAGTGACTCGGGAAACATAAAGGCAATTACGGTAATTAACGATAACTCAAGTTGCTGGGTTTGTATTTTGATTTTTTTTTTTTAAGTCCCCCTTCATCCTGGTGCTCTCAAATGACCTTAAGAGGTCCCAGCAGCAGGAACCGCGGCTGGTTCAAGACAGACGCCTGGCACGGAGAGCTCGCGGGCCGCGCGGCGGGGCCGGGGGAGGCCGGGCGGGACTGGGCAGCCCAGCGCGGCCCCCGGCCAGGGGCCCCAGGTACCCAGTCAGGCCCCTCCCAGACCGCTCGGGCAGGAAAACCCCAGCCGCTCAGAACCCGCCCAGTCCCGACCGCGCACGGGAAGGAGGGCCCCTAGTCAAACCGCCAGGAACGTCGAAGAGCTCCGCGACCCCCGCCCGGCAACGCCGGCCCCTTTCACTCACCGCCCATCCTCTTGCTCCGCCAGCCTCACCCTCTAGCTCAGACCACAGCACCCTACTCTCCCCGCGCCTCCTCTGACGCACTTCCCTGCAGAGCCCGCCCCCTCCATAACTCCCGCGCCTCCGCCTCCGCCTCCACCCGGGGCCGGGCCGAGGCCCGCGGCCGAGGGGGCTTGTGGGAGTTGTAGGAGGGCCCGAAGGAAAGCTGGCGGCGGCCGGCATGCCTGCGCCCGCGCGGGGCATTGTGGGGGGTGTAGTTCTGCGCCCGAGGGCCACTCGGTGCGCAAAAGGGAGGTCTGGACTGGTGGATTTCTTTATTTTTAGGAAGAAAGATACGAAGGTCCAGAAAGTGAGGCGCCCTGCCTCCGGTCACAGCTAGTCCGAGAATGTGACCTGTATAATTCAGATCAGGGTTTCAGACCTGTGTTCTCTCTTATCACATCCTGCTGCCTCTAAATGTAAGTATAAATGAATAGGATTCTACTTTGGAAACATTACCCATGTGCCCCCACCCTCTTCCCGCAAGCCTCCTCATTGGAGCAGAGGGTCTTACTGGTTTTCTTGCTGAAGTTTAGACTAAGAAGGATGTGACCTAAGACAGTACCCATCTACAATGTAACATTATCTGGGTTTCATGAAATATATGTTCATAGCTGCCTTTTTCTATGACAAGTGATTAGTTTTCTATTGTAATAGAAATAATAAAGACTGTGAAGTTTGGGGAACATTACTCCAGCATATAAGCTCATAGACATTATGGGAGATTGCAGATGACTGTGTGGCACAGGGGTAACAGCCTGATTCTAAACTTTCAAGTATTGCACAGATGCTCATTGACAGGAAGCAGGGACATCTTAGCAATAACATGTATTGGCCTAGGACCAGTAAAAGATGGTTTCTCAACAGATAACTAGAGAGATAGCTGACCCAAAGACCAGAGAGGCTCTCAAGCCCCCACCCTACTCTCTAATGCCTTGGAATTTAGCCACTACACAAGGGAAAGGTCCCCAAGCTAATACAAAATTTCTACCACCCCTACAGATTGAAGGCATGGTACCTGTTTTTCTATCTGTATTTTCATTTTTTTTTTCAGCTAATTGGTGAGCTGATATTCATACATAGTGAACAGATAAAGTAATAGAGAAATATTCAAACATGATACTGTATTCTCATTTATAATATCTTAATCAAGAAAGAATTTTGTCAGGGGTGCCCACTAGAGAAAGTTGTGGAGGAGCACAGGCAAATAAATGCACTTATGTATAAGGAAATGTCTCCATCCATTGGCTTCATTAGAAATCTCCTACTTTCAGATCCACCTCTCCACTGAAGTCCTATGGTCAATAAACCTACAAGAGAAGAAGAAAACAACCTCAGTTTATAGATAGAGGAACTGAGACCCAGAGAGAGTAACTGACATAGTGGCAAACTTGAATATTTAGGTAAATATGCTAGTTTTGTGACTTTGCACAATATACTGAACCTTCTTTAAGTCTCAATTGTCTTTTCTCCAAAACATAGATGTTGACAATAGCATCTATCCCACTGCATCATCATGAGGTTTAAATGAGAAAATACAAATAAAATGCCCAGTACAGGACCTAGGGCTTACTAAAGAATCACTAAATTATTAGTATTTGGGAATATTTGTTGAATGCCTATAATATTTGAGGAAGGTCAGTATGAAGAGCTTTTTAAAGCTCCCTGGTTGATTTCCCCTAATGAGACTGAGACAGAGAGAGATGTTCCTGATCACTTCAGCGGGTGTAAGAATCTCTGGACTAATTGCCAAATGACTAAGGACTTACCAAAACCAATATCTTGGGAGTCCTTGTTTAGCCCTGCTCATGAGATTCCCAAGCCTAGGAACATTTCATATACAAGTCATCATGACTCAGGAGGTGGCTGTTTCTGGGAAGACCTGCAAAGAAGGATAATGCTTTCACACAAGTCTTCACAATGCCCAGAAAAGACCCACGACAAATTTCACTACCAACTTATCATGAATCTGGAAACAGCTTCATATGTGAGGTTTTGACCACCCTGATCCTCTCAGCACAAAGGTTCCACCAACCACACAACCACAACCATATTTCTGGTTTATCTCTGCATCTTTAGTGTTTTCTCGTTTCTAGTCATGCTTGCTTGTTGTGTGGGCAGGTAAAAATAAATCCTTAATAAATCAATGGAGCAAAATTTCTACCCCTGTTTCTTACTTTGCTATTTGGGAAATGGTAGCTGGCCTCATGTTTTCACAAATGTTAAAGATGATTCAGTTCAATCACATATGGATTATAGAATTTAGGTTTAAAAGAAAAGTTGGACTAAGCTTCTGCTTAACTTGTTAAAGATGGGTCTAGCTTCCGCAGGAAGGCGTTACACTACATTTAAAATAAACCAAATAACTGAAAATCTAGATATTTGTATATTATAACTATATTATAACCATACCACATATATTATTAAGTGCTTATGAAATAATTCTTCCTTCACACAAAAAATTCTCTTCAATTGCAAATTCCCTTATATACAAAAATATGATTTTATTTTTTAATTGCACATTTTTAGGAACTAAAAATTCTGTTAAGTGAGACACATCTACCTCATGTTTTTCTCATGTAGTTTTGTCCTAGTTGTTTTAGGAACTCTTTTAGATTTCAGGAGCTCTGGGTTCCAACCAAGAACAATCCTTTTAAAAAGATATCAACCTTTGAATTTCCTTGCACCCTTTTACTCTAAATTCAGGACAAGGCGAATAGAAAAGTGTATCTAAAACAGCTCTTTTCTTTTAGTAATTCCTGTAAACTGCCACATATAGCAACAAATTATAATTGTTAAGATATCCACACTTTGAAAGACAATGAATGGCTATGTGTAGATGAGAAATTTAAATTTATTTTACAATCATCAACAGGTCTTCGGTAAATGACCCCTTTTTGGGTCCCAGGGTCCTTTTTTTACCAATATAATTTGAAGCTTTAAAATCTTAGAGTTTTAGCCCATAGAGGCCAATAAGCCACAGCATGCTGGTTGAAAATCACTGGTTTAAGTTAACAGCAACAAAAAAAAATGCTGTGCTAATTTAAAAACATCTGTTCATATTAGTTTGTGATATGATAAAGATCTCAGTGAATCTTCATCACATCATATCAATCACAGACTGAATAGAAAAGCTGTCCAAAAAAATTATAAAAAGTCCTTATTCATTGGAAATAACTCAAAATTCAAGCATGATTAAGCCCCGATGTAAATGTCAGTTTACAAACATTTGTTGTAGCAACCCTGATGCCAGGGACATCAACATAAATAAACATAATTTTTGCCATAAATAACCTAAATCCAAATTAAGTCTACTATCATGAAGAAGACGAAAGTAATATTCCTAGAATAGTAACATCATTGCTCTTTACATAGATATTAGGTTTCAAGAGCAATAATCCAATAAATTAGGGGGCTGATAATAGCAAGTACATGCCACTTAATTTGGCATGACCTGATACTGCATTATATAGTGCTAAATTCTCCCACTAACTGTGAGAATAATGACTAAAGTATAAACAGTTTTCTAAGACTGGACTAAAATGATTATGAACTCTATGATATTCAAGTACGAAATGGGCAAGAGAATGTATGCAAAAATGAATAATTACACTGACTGGTGAGAAAAATGAGAAATAACTATGTGGCTTCGTGCTCTTTGCTACTTATTCTGGCACATATCAGCAGAGCATTATGAACAGAAAGCTTCACATCCAGGGATTTCTTTTCACTGCGTTACATGCATGTGTATGATTCTCCACTTGATATGGTGGTTGATAGGGAAGAAGCCAAAGTAATAGGATCATAAATCCAGAGACCACAATCTAACAGGGGTGACTATGTTCTTACTGAATCTTTAGCCTACCTGTAAAGCAGAAGCCATAGTAATGGATTCACTTAAGCAGATATTTCAGTGGACAAAACCTTACCCTCTCTTCATCTTCCGTATCTGATCTGGTTCTGAACAGATCTCAGGAATTGAAGCATAGAATAAGTAGGGCTCAGAAATCTAAATTAATTCTTAAAATTTTGTGAGATCCAGGCTAAAAGACTCCTACAAAGTTCAAATTTTGAGGTAATTCTTAAACTTTCTAAAAAATAGAACCAAAATAATAACAAAGCATAACATACAATATTGGTTAACTTATGTAAATTAGAACATAATTCTACACTTTTAACTTGTATAAAAATCACTTTGGATTCTTGTTAAACATAGGGTTCCAGGCGTCATCTTTAATGATTATGATTTAGTGGAGTTAGGGCAGGGTTTAGAAATCTACAGTTCAGCAGATGTCACAAGGTGACTCTAATGTGGGCAATTTGGTCTGGTATCGACAGGTTCAAAGGGCATTAAGAGACCAAAAAAGAACTTCAGTTGGGTAATTCCTAGATGACAGAGGCTAGTGGAGAGATAAGATGGACTCTGACTTTAAGCTGCAGATTATGAGCTCAGGGGGTCAGATACTAGACAACTAACCATGTGAAATGAGATAGTAAGTACTTTACAAGCAGGATTTTTAAAGTTCTTAGGGAATACCAAGGAGGAAGCAATTATTTCTGTTGGTGGGGAGAGTTGAGAGGTTTGTCCGGAAAGAAAATTCTTAAGAGGCAGCAGGTATGCCGCACTTCAGTTACTGACATTTACATCTTGTGTTTCTTTGTCATCACCCTGTTTTTATTGCCTTTTTTATATACTTACGGAACCCAGTGTTGCTTATGGAACCCACTCTTGCTTTTGAGTTTTGATCTATGTGCAGGTGATTATTTTATTCTCAGTTATCTTCATGGTTACTTCAAAGAGCATTCAAAGTCCTAAAAATGACCATTGCACCCAGTTTATTTAAAACTATGACCTTCTCTACTTTATTTACCTAACTTTATTGTGGGTTCTGTCTTATACCCTGAGATATTAAAATCCTCGTACTATGTTATGTGTTCCTTTTATGGCTTAAAACATTTAACATTTTTTCTAATTTGGATCCCAAGATACTGTTGATTCATGCTGGGTATTTTCATATTGTAGCATTCGACCCTTAATACAACATTTCAAAATGGCCATATACACATATGATAAAGGAAACTATTTTGTCTATAGATGTTTCAGTAGTTTGCTAAGGAAATCAAATTTATTTGAGATTGTTTACAACTTTTGATATTTCAGAGAAAATTGAAGGTCTAGAGAATGAAAGTACAATCAAATGTTTATCTTTAGAGTATGAGCATTATCTCATTTTCATTTTATAATAGTTTTATGTTGAGTTCTTGAGGCATATCTAAGAATTAAGAAAAAAAAAAATAGGCAGAGTATGGTGGCTCACACCTGTAATCCTAGCAATCTGGGAGGCTGGGGAGGGTGGATTGCCTGAGCTCAGGAGTTCGAGACCAGCCGAGCATTGTGCCTAAACCTATAGTCCCAGCTACTTGGAAGGCTGAGGCAAGAAGATCACTTGAGCCCAAGAGTTTCAGGTTGCTGTGAGCTCTGACACCGTGGCACTCTACTAACAGCAATAAAGTGAGACTTTGTTTCACAAAAAAGAAAAAAAAAACTTAAAACCTAGAATCAACCTTATTTTCTCAAGTGCCAAAAGAACTTCTGATTGCAGAGCCCAAATTCTAATATTAAAATTAAAGTACAATTACAAATAAAAAATATATATGATTAGTACCTTAACACACATCACATACATACAACACATACAGATGATGTGTTTAAATATTCCATTTAATCCTTTTCAAGTAAATATTGTCCTACTTCAAATTATTTGACAAAATGAATCATTCTATTAAATAATAAGGCTTACCCAGAGGGAATGATTTCTGTCCCAGAAATGTCAAAGCTGTTAATTAGTTTCTCTGATCTGCAAACTATATTTAGTGAAGGATATGCCCCTGTGAAATTAAACGACTAGTGCTGAGCAGTCAGGGACACAGAAGAGGGCAGGTCCAGGCCCAGAAAAAACCAAGTCCTGAATGACTTACTGGGTTCTGTCCCGGGTCAGGGGCATGTTCATCCTTCTCTGACCTTGACTAGTGTAAAGGCCAGAGACTGAGGTGACCTTAGAGCACATCAAGAGGGAGAGAGAAGGAGAGAGTACAACAAGTAGGATCCTTCTTTTCAATGTACTCATTACTGAAGAGATGAAAGTTCAGCAGGAAGGACTTCAAATGTTTAACAACTGTATTTTCATCTATAGCCACACATTTTTCTATATAATAGTAATATCAACCTGAAACTGAAATTTTGAAAATTAAATGAGACAGAACCAAGGAGAGAAAACGAGTGTGAGAGAGCCTGGCCAGTAAAGAATTGAAATAAATGGAATCAGTTACAAAACTTGCTATATTTTCCTATGGTCTTCATAATATAAAAGGAAACGTATGAGAAAAAAATGTGAGGGAAGTCTTTCTGTTTTAGCCTGTTTCTAAAAAGTGCTTCGAATATACCAAAATCTTCCTGTTGGAGTGCCTAGGCTGGTGTGTTTGCTGCCTGGTCAGTAATTCCCAAAGTAAATTCATTGGTGTATGTAGGTACTTAGCAAAAAGCCACGGTTCAAACGCTAATATGTCACCTACAAAGGTACCAGATAATGAAGAGAAGATCAGAGGGCATCCAGACTCTGAAGAAGGGTGGCTATAAAAGGGTTAGTAAGGAGAAAATCTCCTACCCCAGGATGCTAACTCTAACAAAAGGGAGCTTCATGGGTTGAATTACTAGCAGATAAGAGGGTAAAAACAGCAGTGTGTGATTTTTTAAATCTGTTTGTAAGCTTCCTAACAACAGTGCTTGCAGTTGGACCCTACTGAATTCATTCCCACTATTATATTGGATAACAAAAGAATTTTCTAAACAAATCTAATGAACTAACATTTCCAAGGCATCAACTACGTGCAAGATGCTGTACTAGTTGTAGTAGAAAATTTAAAACAATAATAATAAAAGCTCCAGACACAGTCCCGGCCTTTGGAGGATTTTTTAAAACTTACTGAACGAGACAGGGTCAGTTATGTATGAAATGAAAGAACCAGATAAATGGCAAAAATTTCATGCCCTAATTGGAATCATGCTGCTTGCCCTAGATGTGAGTGGTTTGATTTGAAAAAATTTCAATTCACTTGTTACACAAGGAGAAACTAATTTCTTCATATTTCACCAATGAAGCAAATGAAGAGTATCTCATCATCATCACCTCACAACTCTAAAAGTAAAACAGCCTGTCATACATGAAACAGGCCAGATCAAATGGAATCTCAGTGTCAAAAAAGCAGTGGAAGTCTCAAAAGAAGGTGAGAAAAACAATTTATTTATTTCTGGACTTAAAAAAACAGATTGAATATCTTGAAGAAAGAAGTCAAAAAGCACCTCAGATTCATGGGCAAATGCAAATAAAGAAAACCACAACCACAACCACCCAACACCAATCAGAGCAGTGTTCCTTGGGGGCCCTTTCTGAGGACTGGTAGAAACTGCATTTTTAAACCCCTGTTTTCATATTTGTCCAAGATCTCTAAAGGGAGAAGAAGAGAGGAGAGAGGCAAGAGGGAGAAACTGTATAAAAGAAGCTCCCTTGAGATTTCTAAAATTCAGACAAAAACTTCAGAGGTAAGGAAACTTACCAGATTTGGCACCTGACCTTTAGTGATGGACCCAGAAGCGGCCTCACTTTATTTGGATTATTCCTATGCTACAAGCCCAAACCCTGACCTCCAGGAGACTCGCTCCCACGTTCCTTACACCTCCGTTTTCCTTCCCGTCTTTTACACAGCAGTGTTCCTGATGGGAGTGCTGGGGAACCTCGTGCTCATGGGCGCGTTGCATTTCAAACAGGGTAGCCGAAGGCTCATCGACATCTTTATCATCAACCTGGCTGCCTCCGACTTCGTTTTCCTTGTCACGTTGCCCCTCTGGGTGGATAAAGAAGCGTCTTTAGGCCTGTGGAGAACGGGCTCCTTCCTGTGCAAAGGCAGCTCCTACGTCATCTCGGTCAACATGTACTGCAGCGTGTTCCTGCTCACGGGCATGAGTGTGGACCGCTACCTGGCCATCGTGCACCCAGCCGCGTCCAGGAAGTTCAGAAGGAGGGACTGCGCCCATGGGGTCTGCGCCAGCATCTGGTTTGTCTCCGGCCTCTTGGGCCTGCCCACACTTCTGTCTAGGGAACTCAGGCTGAGTGGTGATAAACTATACTGTGCAGAGAAAAAAGCAACCTTGGTGAAACTGATGTGGGCCCTGGTGGCCTTGATTTTCACCTTTTTCGTCCCCTTGCTGAGCATCGTGACCTGCTACTGTTGCATCACAAGGAAGCTCTGCGCCCACTACCAGCAGTCAGGAAAGCATAACAAAAAGCTGAAGAAATCCATAAAGATCATCTTTATCGTCGTGGCAGCATTTGTCATCTCCTGGCTGCCCTTTAATATGTTCAAGCTCCTGGCCATTGTCTCTGGGTTGCAGCAAGAACCCTCCTTTTCCTCACCTGTTCTTCAGCTGGGCATGGAGGTGACTGGACCCTTGGCATTTGCCAACAGCTGTGTCAACCCTTTTATTTACTATGTCTTTGACAGCTACATCCGCAGGGCAATAGTGCACTGCTTGTGCCCCTGTCTGAAGAACTATGACTTTGGGAGCAGCATTGAGACATCAGATAGTCACCTCACTAAGGCCCTCTCCAACTTCATTCATGTAGAGGATTCTACCAGGAGGAGGAAGAGGTCTGTGTCACTCTGAAAGGAACTGTGACATTTTCAAGCTCTGTTGGTGGGTTGGGAAGTTAAATTTATCAGCAACAAAGAAAGAAGGAAAGTATTAATGATAGGATTCATATTGCTTCATGAATACAGGGAAAATTAATTTTTTAAAGAGAGGATTGAAATGTCTCTGTGTGATACAGTTAGGCCACATGTCATTTTCTCAGCTGAGCAGCCTTATTTGACCCTGGCCATGAAGTCCACCAGACAAAATACAATTCCCATCTGTCCTTGAACTCCTAGATAAAGGCTTCTGCTTGAACCAGTTCCTTTCTCAATGATTATTAATATGCATAAGGGTCTCAAGAATCATGGTAACTACATTTTCCCTATTAGACTTCAAATTGGACTACATTTAAAAAATTCTACCCACTTTCTTCTGGTATGAAATGTAGTGATAATTCAGGTCCCCAAAATACAATATACCTACATTGTGTCATTAATTGTTCCTGAATTATTAAGCTGCATTCTGTCCTCAATCTTTAAAGCTTTGTACAGTGATTCTTCATCAACTTCCAACCTTGTTATCTTACGTCCATTCACAACTGCTTTGGACTAGCAAAAGGTCATGTGGGTAAATTCATTTTATGTTGTGCTTATGATTTGGGACTTACTTTATCACTTGATCTTTTAGCATTTTAACACAAGCATAGGACAAGGCTTGACCTCTGTCTTACAAGATATGTTGGTAGAAATATATCTCATTTTAACAGTGTAGCAAGTGCTTTTTAGTAGGATTTTACTATGCTCTTTTGTTTTCGTTGCCTTCTAAATTAGGATTTGAGTTTGCTTTAATTACATGTTTTTAATTACCCAGTTATCTAGTTATCAAATATAAATGTTGCTACTAATATAATTGGGGCTCATCAAATGCTTAGCTCCACCCCCATGCAGATTATCTTTCATATTTTAATTAAAATGTTAGTGTTCACATTCCCTATAGCGTCATTTGCTTGGTGCACATCATTTCAAGATGCAATCTACTAAAACAGGGAGACAGAATGCTCTGCATTCAGCCAAATGAGGTATCTATAACAAAGATGTTACTAGTATTTTCTATACATTTTTCCAAACCTGGAAACTTTCCTGAATTCTTACACCTAATAAATATTTATTGAGTCAATTTGTACCTGCATTCCATTCAAAGACTTTGAAGTGAAAAATACGTGATTAGTGGCAACCACAAAAGGTGTTGCAGCAGTAAACATGCTGTATTGTAAACATCTTTTTTGATCAAGAGAAAGTTGGTTATGTTTTTTATTCCTGCTATTGACCTAACTTACTTCTAAATATTAGACTCAAAAATCAGAAAAAGCTTAGAATCTTTTCAAAGACTAGGTAATTTAATTTCATCATATTATCTTTCATATTAAGAGAAATCTCAGATATCGGGCATCTCATAATAATCACCTATTTAGAAATTGGAAGTACAGGGCAGCGCCTGTGGCTCAGTGAGTAGGGCGCCGGCCCCATATGCCGAGGGCGGAGGGTTCAAACCCAGCCCCGGCCAAACTGCAACAAAAAAATAGCGGGGTGCTATGGCGGGTGCCTGTAGTCCCAGCTGCTTGGGAGGCTGAGGCAAGAGAATCGCTCAAGCCCAGGAGCTGGAGGTTGCTGTGAGCTGTGTGAGGCCCCGGCACTCTACCGAGGGCCATAAAGTGAGACTCTGTCTCTACAAAAAAAATAAATAAATAAATAAATAAATAAAAAGAAAAAAAAAAAAAGAAATTGGAAGTACAGTTTTTGGTTTTACCAATTGATTAATTTGTTTATTTCTCTTAAACTTCATTAAGTAAAAATATGATTTCCCTTTATAAGCATTATATACTATAAGTATTAATTTCCAACAACACATTCATATTAGTTAATAGTAATATTCTAATAATATTTTAATAAATTATCATGGTTGTAGGAAAAAAGACTGCAAAACATAACAAATAAAGCTTTTTGGGAAACTTCAAAACTATATTCAAAGTAATTGAATATATCTCCAAAGCGTAAACAAAAACAAAATACAGAAGTAGAAGACATGTTTTTCTTTAAAGCAAATTAACAAAGCACTATTTCTCACCATGAAAGTTAGTGCCTTTAAGAAATATTGCCTTTAAAATATAGCTGAATCAATAGGCTAAGGTATTTGTTGGGAAATGAGAAAACTAGGGTTATTAATTTTAACTTCATCCTTAATTTTGGGACATTGAGAAAGTCATTTTATAATTTTTTATACCTAAATGTACTCGGTAATATCTATGTCTCTAGATAGAATTCTCAAAGATATTGTAAGAACAAATAAATTTTTTTAATACTGAGGAAAAACTTACCATATAAAGCAATTGAATTTCTATTGTTAATTATTGAATGTGCTTTAGGAATATCAGATAATACCTAGTCACTGTCATTTAACAAATACTAAGAATACTGCTTACTTATGTTTTATTCCTTTAGTTTTTGCTGAGAATATTTAAAGAAAGACCAAATTAAAAAACTATTGTTGGACTTTTAATACTTTAGATATGAGAAATGTAATTACATGTCTTAAGAAAACCTTAGTGTATTTTATATTCATAATGTACCAATTGTGGAAGGAAACATATGCACAATTTTACAGCTAGTATAACTATGGCAGAAAAGTTCAAAGCTTGATTCAGATAGTATGTTATTGCTGAACATGGATTCCTCTGACATGAAATATAATATATATTATAATAGCATTAAAAATGAATTATAAATTATTTAATTCTGTGTCATTTTATATATTTTTAAAACCTTATTCCCTATTTGTAATATGGAAATATTTACATACAAATGTAGACACAAATATATGTAAAAGCATACACATATATTTGTCATTTTTCAAGATTTTGATTATCCCAATTAAATTACATGATGGGCTAGTTTGTTTGTTATTTAATGTCATTAAAGAACAAGTAAACACATATTGCAAAGTATTTCCAGAAAATTAACCTGACGTCCATGAAGTCAACACCATCATGACTTTCAGGACTTGTATACAAAGTTAGAAAAATAAAACAAAATGTAGTAAGCCAGAGTAAATGTATGAGGAAATCACTACAGATTAACATCATTTATTGTTTTTACCTACACAGTCAAAAGCTCCTGCCAAATATAAATATAAGTAGATAGTTGTTCTTCCAACCATTTCACAAGTAACTTTTCTTGAACTTACCCCAGAAAAGCTCTCCATTTCATGCTGGATAAAGTGTTGTTCAGTAACTTATATTTTAATTTTAAAACAAAAATCCTAGGCCAGTGCAGTGGCTCACATTTGTAATCCTAGCCCTCTGGGAGGCGAAGGCAGGTGAATCCCTTGAGCTCAGGAGTTCCAAGACCAGCCTGAGCAAGACTAAGACCCCATCTCTACTTAAAAAAAAAAAAAAAAAAAGGAAAAATTAGCCAGGCACTGTGGCTTGCGCCTGTAGTCCCAACTACTCAGGAGGCCGAGGCAGGAGGATGACTTGAACCCAAGAGTTACTTTGCAGTTGCTGTGAGCTATGAAGCCATAGCACTCTACTGAGGGTGACAAAGTGAGACTCTGTCTCCAAAAAGTAAAATAAAATAAATAAATAAAATAAAATAAGATAAGATAAGATAAAATAAAAATCCTCACAGCCCACATAGTTGCAAGCACACATTTACTTTACCCATTTGGGCTGTACTGAAAGATTAAAGCTAACCTGATATTCTTGGGAGTCCTTTACTCCATCCCCTCTAGCAAGTCAAAATGACTTCTGTGCTGAACGTAGGTTGTAGTAACGATCCTAAAAGGAAGCTATGTGCGTGACTAAGAGTAGGCTATTACTGGGGGTCACAAGTTAATTTTTAAATAGATGCAGAAATGCACAGTATGATGGTAAGATGAGTGAAAGAAATCTTCCTCTATGATTCAGCCTGACTCCCCGAATCACTCTCTATTCTCCCTAGTGATCTCAGAAGGGAGAAATGACTTGTCAACTGTGAGTGCCCACAGAGAATAGTAAGCCTTGGTTTGCCTGCAGAGTTCATTCACAAAAGTCAGGCAATGCTAAAAGAATTACAAATTTACTTTTAAAACCAGACACTGGCGTAGCCTGCTAGCAAGCCCCATTATAGAGAAAGGGGACATCGGGAAACAAAGCAAGAAGGTCACTCTAACTTTCAAAATAGTGCAGGTGGTACTGGTTGCAGCAGGCTCCTTTTTGCTTTCCACAAAGGGTGATGTGGCTTGAATTAACCCCTGTAAAAACCTGTTCTCATTTAAACGTATTTTCATTGAGTCAACATTGTTTTTATCAATTTAAGGAATAAATAATTATGACTAGACTTTAATATAAGTATACAGGGATAGACAACTGTACTGGTTACCTGATTTTACACTGCAAATGTAAAAAATTCACCCTAGGATGGGCAGCACTTGTCAGTTCTTGTCCTCTTTGTCATTTCCTTAATAGAGCTATGTTTCCTAAATGTATTTGATAATGGGAAATTTATCATAAGATAAATTACAGCATCAAACACAAAACGTAAAATAAACAAAAGAAAAGCCTAATTTAAATATGAAAGTCACAAACTATTAACCAAGGTTTTTCTAATGGGTTAAGTCTCAATAAAATACAAGCTTACAAATAAAATGTAAATTTATTAACCTAAAAGTGGGAAGAAGCCCACTCTGTTACTAGGCAGACACTCTTAAATTAAACATATTTTTGGATTTTGTATATATAAGTACCAAATTTCTAAGATCCAAAGGTGAGCAGTCCATATAAGGATTTATAATGCAATGTTCATATAATTTTTTTTTTTTGGAGACAGAGTCTTACTTTGACGCCCTTGATAGCATGCCATGGTGTCATAGCTCACAGCAACTTCAAACTCTTGAGCTCAAGCAAGTCTCTTGCCTCAGCCTCCCAAGTAGCTGGGACTATAGGTGCCCGCCAGATATTTTTAGAGACAGGGGTCTTGCTCTTGCTCAGGCTGGTCTGAAACCCATGAGCTCAGACAATCCACCCACCTTAGCCTCCAAGAGTGCTAGGATAACAGGCGTGAGCCACTGTGTCAGCCCTAAATTATAATTCTCTGTAAACCTAGTAAAGGATGTATTCAGTCTGACATTATTCAGTGGTTTTCTTATTTGCTAATTAAATAAAAATAGTAATTAGTTAGTTTTCTCTTACTCCTGCGTTAATGAGAGTTAGGGATTAACTATGAGTACCTTATGCATGTCAATATTGATTTAACACTTTTATTTGCAGGGTCCTATCAATTCTGATTAGAAAGATTTCATTTGCATGTTACCATTAACTCAAAATAAAATATAAAAAGTTCTCCTTGCTGGCATATTTATAATCTGTCTATAATTGCACTCCCATTTGCTCTTAATTATAAACAAAGCAGAAGACATAAAATATGATTGTGATATTTATCACAAGATATAAAATATTCTTGAGATATTTGATCTCCAAACAAGATATAAATATCCTTGTTTAGAGAAGAGTATAGACCCTTTGTATTTAATACCTGCCCATTGCAAAACCTTCACAAATCCCTAAATCTGTCAACTCCAGCATAGCATGTGATCTGCTCCATACGAATTTAGCAAAATGTAATGTTTTTGGAGCTACTGAACGATGTATAGAAAATGAAGCTGAAATGAGATGTCAATCCTAACCAGCTAAGTGACTCATTCATTCATCATCCCATCGTAGGTCAGTGGTTTAAACCTACACTTTTTATGTCATAAACCGGTGGAGTTCCTTGAAAACAGTCAAAATCGCAAACATAACCTACAAATGCAAAGTTTCTATTGTACACAATGCATCATAGTAGCCATAAAATTTTGTTAAATCTCCTTATTGTAACTGGTAGATTCTAAAGCAGACATATTACAGTCACACACTCACAAAACCTCTTTCATTTTCTTATACACACAAATATGCAAACTGTGTACAATCGTAGCTGATAAACATTTATTGAATTTTGTTACTAATATTCAGACTAAAGTACTTGAGCTTAATATGCCTATTTTGCATCTTCCCATAAAAGAAAAAACTGTAAAAAAGAGAAAAGAAAGAAAAGAAAAACATAGCAAAAACACCCCAAAAGCATATATAGTTTAAATACATCAGCAATTATAAAAAAACACATTAATTAAAATTTCCTATCAAGAGTTTGAATAGCCTGCTCCACAATCAACTACTCATCAATGGAAATATATAGTTATATATGTGTATCACTTTGTTAGACTCTACAGGATTTAAAGAGGCAGAAATAGAATTTGCTTTTTCACAGAATTTATAATCTATATAGTCACTTATTTTTTAATCAAAGAATGAATTATTGATACCCAACAAGAGCCTGATACATTAAAAAGAATTACAAGTCAAATAATTTTCTTTGGTCTTTTCTAATACTTGGTATACATACAAGCCACTTCCTGTAACTGCCATTTTGATATAGTTATTTCCTTAATATTGTTATATTTCCTTAAAGAAGTGTCCACATTAGCATCTAAAAGTGAACATGTTGTCATTGTCCATGAAGTGGGAGTGGGGAGGTGGAAGGGGGATTGGTGTGCTCTCACCTAATGGGCACAATGTAAGGGTGTGTGGCACACCGCCTGGGTGAAGGGCTCAAGTATAACTTGGACTTTACCTAACAAATGCACGCAATGTAACCTAATTATTTGTACCCTCATATTCATCTGAAATTTAAATAAAGATTTTTAGACTCAAGAGATTATTTTAAACACAAGACCACATCTTGAACAGTATTAGGTTTGCATTTTTTATTTTCAAAAGACAAACTAAAAAAGATAAGCAAAGCAAAGTATATTACTCCAGACAAACAGTGATTTAACGAGATGCCCTCTTACCCTCAGGGTAGAGCAAAACCGAAGCTGACAACACAAGTGGAAAAGTTGCAAATGAGAAACGAAACTTGGCCTGTGGTTTCATGTCTAAAGCAAGAATATAGATTCAGAGGATTTGAAGGTGGATGGAAATAGCTACTTTATTTCTAATGAAAAGGAAGTTTATGCAATGCAGAACTGAATCGTGTATGTTAATAAAAACAGTGTAAATATTAGAAAATTAGTAATGAATTGAAAAAGTCAATGAAGAACCACATAACTCACATAGTCCTTTAGATTTCCAATCACAATTCTGTATGTATATGCACACATACATATGCACATGTATATATGTACATTAGAGTATAGTAGTAGGATCATAGCTCATTGTGAACTTACAACCTCAAATTCCTGGGCTCAAGTAATCCTCCCACCTCAGCTTCCCAAGTAGCTGGGACTACAGGCACATATGCCTGGCTACTTTTTTAAATCTTTGTAGAGACGTGTTCCCCTCTGTTGTGCAAGCTGGTCTCAAACTCCTGGCCTCAAATGATCCATTCCTTCCGCCTCAGCCTTTCAAAGTGCTAAGATTACAAGCATGAGACACCACACTCAGCCTTCATTTCTATAATTCAAAAATTACTGCCAATAAACTTAAGAAAGTATTTAGCATGATAAAATACTCAAAACTAACAAAATACAATTTTTATGTATTAAACTTAGAAAGGTTTAAATATTAATTACTAAGGTTGTCCAGGATTGGGGCTGCAGGTATAAAAAAAAAAGCTTATTAAGTATAATTTGATTTGTATTTTAGAGGAAATTTAGAAATCTATATCAAAAGCAGTTCTACTTCTAGGATTTTACCCTGGAAAATAATTATGGCCATATGCAAAGCCATATGTACATGCCTTTTTAGTCCAGAATTATTCATAAAAGTAGAAAAGTGAAAGTAACCTAAATGCCCATAATTGACCAAATAAATTAAGGTTTATGTACATCCTTACCATGAAATATTATGCTGCCTTTAAAAATACTGTGCCACATACCGAAATGGAAAAATCTCCATAATGAAATTAAGTGAAAAAAGCAGACCACAAAGCAACATCTATGAAATGACCATAGGTTTGTGATTATTTTATTTATATGAAAATGTAAAGATATTAAAACACTATTACAGCAAATTTAAACTCTGTTCATCACTAGGTAAAGAAGTTATGAGTGATTTTTATTCTTATTCTTCTGTCTTTTCCAAAGAGAAAACGTATTAATTTTATTGTAAGAAAAAACCCTAAAATTTAGCTCAGTTTCTTTTAGTGAAGTACACAAAGTAAAAATAGTTGCTAAAGTAAATGTATTGTACATCATCACTTCTGAATTACAAGTCCTTCAGTTATTCATTTGACTGTGTTTCTTGTCTATGAGTATAATCTCCCTATTGGCCTCGAGACTTCCCCTAATACTATTTTCTTTGTAGGAAGGCCTTCTATTACTGTTGTAAGAACCTTATTCCTTAAAAGCAACAGTTTGAGAAGTGCTCTGCATTTAAAACTTGAAAACAGTGATGAACATTCAAGCATGCAGGCAGAGTCCTTATTTCCTCATGCCCTCTCTTAGCACAGCAGTTATTACACCCAGCATATTGAATAATCTGTTGTCAAGTCTGTCCACCAGCTAGGAAGAGAGCTCCCTCCACCCTGAGGGACAGGGGAAGCCATGTCTTTATTTTTGGATATATATAGATCCTTGTTTCTTCTATATCAAGCACTCATGATTGTTGAACTAAACTGAACATGCTATATTCTCACTCATATGTGGGATCTAAGTATTAAAACAATTGCTGTCATGGAGACAGAGAGTAGAATGATGGTTACTAGAGGCTGAAAAGAGTAGCAGGGAGGGGGGAATAAAGTGGGGATGGTTAACAGGTACAAAGATATAGTTAGATAGTTAGAATGAGCAATATTTGTTAGCACAACAAAAGTGACTAGAATCGACAATAAGCTAGAATATACTTCAAAATAACTAAAAGAGTGGAATTGGAATATTCCTAACATAAAGAAATGATAAATGCTTGAAGTGGTATATCCCCAGTTACTCTGATTTGATGAATACACATCCTGTGACTATATCAAAACATCACATATATTTATAAACACATGCAACTATTTGTACTCAATAATTTAAAATTAAAATAAAAAGTAACACCCTTCAAAAAACCTGAACATCTTACTATTGGCTAAAATGAAAATTTTAAAAATTGTATAAATGTTGAATATTAAAATTATACATAACATTTAGTTTATTTCTATTTAATATTTTATTTGAATTTCTTTTGCATCTAATATGCTATAACTGTGAGCAACAAAGACTCTTTCAGTCTCAACACATTAGGAACAATTTTGCCACTCTCCTCTAACTCCTTAGATCATTCTAGTTGTATTATAACAAGAGAAATAAATTATGCAGTAATTTCTACTTGATGCCCAGTCAGCCTTTTCTTCATGTGACATTGATTTCCTATTTAAATCAAGTCCTTTCTGAATGTAAAGCCAGTATGACTTGTAACCAAAAATAGTTAATTTCTGATCACTGTGTGATAGTCACAAATTTCTCCAGCTATTGCCAGGGTATTTATAAATCTTTCTGCAAACTCCAAGTTTATATCCCACCTCAGATTGTAAGTAACTTATATGACTAACACTTTTGAGAGGAGGAAAGAGTATCATGGAGTCAAATACTTTGTTGGAAGATAAACTCCATAAAGGCTATTGCTGTTGGCTTGAATATTCCCAGCCAAATTTATGTTGAAGTGGTATAATGAACAAAATGAAACTCACAAGAAGGGAGAGGTAGAGGGTGCAAGAGATGAAAATTACCTATTGGATACAATGTACACTATTAGGATGACCAGGGTACCCTATAAAGTTCCAGAGTTCACCATTATATAATTCATCCATGTAATAACAGCACATTACCTCATAAATCTATTGAAATAAAATTTTAAAAACTCGTGTCAAAATTTAATTGCCAAAAGACATGAACAAATTCTTTCCAAAAGAAGATAGACAGCATCACTAGTTATCAGGGAAATGCAAATTAAAAGAGATACCACCTTTCCCTTATCAGAATCACCATTACTTTGACTGATGAATGAGCTGGGAGAAACAAAAAAGAATCGACATTATCAAAAAGTCAGAAAACAATAGATGGTGCAGTTGTAATGAAAAGGGAATGCTTATACACAGTTGGTGGAAATGTAAACTAGTACAATTGCTTTGGAAAGCAGTTATGGAGACTCCTCAAAGAACTAAAAGTAGACCTACTATTCGATCCAGCAGTCCCACTACTGGGTATCTACCCAAAGGAACAGAAATCATTTTATTAAAAAAACACCTGCACTTGAATGTTTATCATAGCACAATTCACAATTTCAAAGATATGGATCCAACCTAAGTGTCCATCAACTGATGAAAGGATAAAGAAATGTGAATGCTAAACACACACACACACATTGCCAAAAATATACACGTTTTAAGAAAAGGAAAAGTTGTATTAAAATTGTAATACTCAAGTCATGATCGACTTCTGCAATTAAAAGAGATACAAGATACAATATACAAAACAACAAAAAGAGTATTACAATTTTAATACAGTTTTTTCCTTTATTAAAATGTGTGCATGCTTTTTGGTATCCTCTGTATATGCACACACGCATACACACACGTGGAGTACTACTCGGCCATAAAAAGGAATGAAATGTCTGTCTCTTGCAGTAGCTTGGATGAAAGTAGAAACCATTATCATAAGTGAAATGGAACTTAGGAACTAAATAAAGATATATAGGTCATAAAAAGCTGTAGTGGACATTGGAAACTAAGAAAGGGGGAGGATGAGAGGGGATGTCAGGGATAAAAATCTACCTATCAGGTACAATATACAGGATTCTGGTGACAGTTACCCCTGAAAGCCCTGACTTCAGCATGATACAATTTATCCACATAACAAAAAAGTACTTGTCCTCCCTGAAGTTTTGGAAATTAAAAAAAAAAAAAAAGATATTTAATTGCTACTGTCACAGAATTGAGAAGCAAGACCTTTGGGAAGTGGTGGGGTCATGAGGGTTTCACTTTCATGAATGGAATAATGTCATCATAATGGGAGCAGGTTAGTTATTGAGGGAGTTTGGATCCCCTTTTCTCTCTTTTTTGACATTCCACCTTCTACTCTTCCACCCTGGAATGCCCCTTACTAGATTCCAGTGCCGTGCTCTTGGACTTCTCAGGCTTCAGAATCATAACCCTAACAAATGTCTTTTTTTTTTTTTTTATTGGGGATTCATTGAGGGTACAATAAGCCAGGTTACACTGATTGCAATTGTTAGGTAAAGTCCCTCTTGCAATCATGCCTTGCCCCCATAAAGTGTGACACACACCAAGGCCCCACCCCCATCCCTCCTTCCCTCTTTCTGTTTCCCCCCCCATAACCATAATTGTCATTAATTGTCCTCATATCAAAATTGAATACATAGGATTCATGCTTCTCCATTCTTGTGATGCTTTACTAAAAATAATGTCTTCCACGTGCATCCAAGTTAATACGAAGGATGTAAAGTCTCCATTTTTTTTAATGGCTGAATAGTATTCCATGGTATACATATACCACAGCTTGTTAATCCATTCCTGGGTTGGTGGGCATTTAGGCTGTTTCCACATTTTGGCGATTGTAAATTGAGCTGCAATAAACAGTCTAGTACAAGTGTCCTTATGATAAAAGGATTTCTTTCCTTCTGGGTAGATGCCCAGTAATGGGATTGCAGGATCAAATGGGAGGTCTAGCTTGAGTGCTTTGAGGTTTCTCCATACTTCCTTCCAGAAAGGTTGTACTAGTTTGCAGTCCCACCAGCAATGTCAAAGTGTTCCCTTCTCTCCACATCCACGCCAGCATCTGCAGTTTTGAGATTTTGTGATGTGGGCCATTCTCACTGGGGTTAGATGATATCTCAGGGTTGTTTTGATTTGCATTTCTCTAATATATAGAGATGATGAACATTTTTTCATGTGTTTGTTAGCCATTCGTCTGTCGTCTTTAGAGAAAGTTCTATTCATGTCTCTTGCCCATTGATATATGGGATTGTTGGCTTTTTTCATGTGGATTAATTTGAGTTCTCCATAGATCCTAGTTATCAAGCTTTTGTCTGATTGAAAATATGCAAATATCCTTTCCCATTGTGTAGGTTGTCTCTTTGCTTTGGTTATTGTCTCCTTAGCTGTACAGAAGCTTTTCAGTTTAATGAAGTCCCATTTGTTTATTTTTGTTGTTGTTGCAATGGCCATGGCAGTCTTCTTCATGAAGTCTTCCCCCAGGCCAATATCTTCCAGTATTTTTCCTATGCTTTCTTTGAGGATTTTTATTGTTTCATGCCTTAAATTTAGGTCCTTTATCCATCTTGAATCTATTTTTGTGAGTGGGGAAAGGTGTGGGTCCAGTTTCAGTCTTTTACATGTAGGCATCCAGTTCTCCCAACACCATTTATTGAATAGGGAGTCTTTCCCCCAAGGTAAGTTCTTGTTTGGTTTATCGAAGATTAGGTGGTTGTAAGATGTTAGTTTCATTTCTTGGTGTTCAATTGAATTCCAAGTGTCTATGTCTCTGTTTTTGTGCCAGTACCATGCTGTCTTGAGCACTATGGCTTTGTAGTACAGACTAAAATCTGGTATGCTGATGCCCCCAGCTTTATTTTTGTTACTAAGAACTGCCTTAGCTATACGGGGTTTTTTCCGGTTCCATACAAAATGCAGAATCATTTTTTCCAAATCTTGAAAGTACGATGTAGGTACTTTGATAGGAATGGCGTTGAATAGGTAGATTGCTTTGGGAAGTATAGACATTTTAACAATGTTGATTCTTCCCATCCATGAGCATGGTATGTTCTTCCATTTGTTAATATCCTCTGCTATTTCCTTTCTGAGGATTTCATAGTTTTCTTTATAGAGGTCCTTCACCTCCTTCGTTAGGTATATTCCTAGGTATTTCATTTTCTTTGAAACTGGTGAAGGGAGTTGTGTCCTTAATTAGCTTCTCATCTTGACTGTTATTGGTGTACACAAAGGCTACTGATTTGTGGACATTGATTTTATATCCTGAAACATTACTGTATTTTTTGATGACTTCTAGGAGTCTTGTGGTTGAGTCTTTGGGGTTCTCTAAGTATAAGATCATGTCATCAGCAAAGAGGGAGAGTTTGACCTCCTCTGCTCCCATTTGGATTCCCTTTATTTCCTTGTCTTGCCTAATTGTATTGGCTAGAACTTCCAGCACTATGTTGAATAATAAAGGTGACAGAGGACAACCTTGTCTGGTTCCAGTTCTAAGAGGAAAAGCTTTCAGTTTTACTCCATTCAGTAAAATATTGGCTGTGGGTTTGTCATAGATAGCTTCAATCAGTTTTAGAAATGTGCCACCTATGCCTATACTCTTTAGTGTTCTAATTAGAAAAGGATGCTGGATTTTATCAAATGCTTTTTCTGCATCTATTGAGAGGATCATGTGATCTTTATTTTTGCCTCTGTTAATATGGTGGATAACGTTTATGGACTTGCGTATGTTAAACCAGCCTTGCATCCCTTCTAACAAATGTCTTAATCCATTATCCAGTGTGTGGCATCTTGTTATAACAGGAGAAAACCTACTATGACAGCTGTGAAAACATCATACCAGCTGATATTCACTTGCTGGTACCTCCTGAAAAGAGCAGAGCTAACTCAACTGTCATGGAATAAAACATTTGAATTATTAATTTATAATATATATTATAAGATAGCTGCTACCATTGGGAGGATAGGATGGCATTGTGGTTAAAGAACACTAACAGACCTGAATTTGCCATTTATTGATATGGAAGATGAGTAAGTTTATAATTTTCCTGAGCCTAACTTCTCTCTATAAAGTGGAGACCCCATGATCACATTAATGTACACAGCTATGATTTTATAAAAATAAAATAAAATAAGTAAAATAAAATAAAGTGGAGACAATTATACTTGCTTTAGCAGACAGTGGGACCTCCAATAATTAATAATCAAGATGAAAATGTAAGGAATTTGACAGAGTACCTGGTACATACTAACATAAATGAGGGTTGAAAAAACATCCCTATTTTACAGATGAAGAAAATTAGAAACTACAGAAATTCCCAAAATTATTACTGGATTCAACCAAAAATGAAACCCTGATTTCAGTCAAGCTCATGGGAAAGTAAAGCTCATGCTCTTTCCATATTACCATGTGTTTTTCTCTGATTCCTAGATTTTTTTCCTCTCTCTCTCTCTTTACCTAATCTTTCAAACTCCAACCATTTTTATTTTTTCCAATGCAAATATCTCAAATACTCAACCCTTTGCCTATACATACTAATATAAAAAATGCTTACAGGGTGAGGAAGTCTATTTTACTGAAAATATGACTTTTTCAAGAAAATGTTTTTGTACTGTGTTTCTCTGTTATATAATCTCTTATGATCTCTCACAGAGGGCATCTTCTGTCCCTTCTAATTGCCAGTGTAAGTCTTTAGTCATTTCAGAAGTATATTCAAACAGGAAATTGACGGTCAGCTCTTTTACCCACTCTAACACCCAAAGCCGCTTGCTCTACAGCACCTGCACTACGACACCTATGACATCAACCTTCACAGGAAACTATTTCTTTAGAGTGGAATTGTACTAGGTTTTGTCGTCTCATTTCTCTGTCCCTCAAAATTTTTCTGGTCATGAACTTCTTGCATACATACCTTTGGCAAGAAGAAAAAGTAAATCTAATCTCAAAGCTCACACTTGAGTGTATAGACATTTTGTGTCTATAGAGCATGCGACCTAAACCATCATCAAGAGTTGCAGCTTTTGCCATCTTTCTTATTAGATGCTACTTGTTAAAACAAGGAGCTGCACTGGGCCACGTGCAGAAAAAATGCAGTAGACAGTTCTCTTGTCTTTCAGAAATTTCATTTACACTTTTTGGAAGGCACATTTGTATAAATAATTTCCTGATTTTAATAGCAACTTCCAAATGCAGTTCATTTTCCTTTATAAGTATCTTTTTTTATTGAATCATAACTGTGTACATTAATGCAATCATGGGGTACCATGTGCTGGTTTTATAACAACGGAAAATATTTTCATCACCAAATGCAGTTTTAAAAAACAAGAGTTCCTCTAATTAGGAACATTATAAACTGCCTCAAACAGAAAGCCTTATAGTTTAAATAAGAAGCAATATTTTTCATGCAGCAATTCAAAGAGAAGGAGTTAAGAAAGTAATGAAGAAAAATGATAAGTTAATAATCACCCACAACCAAAGGGAAAAATTAAACATAATTTTTAATAAAAGAGCATTATGTTAGAATATTAAACCTATTATTTCCTTTTAACATTAAGTAATAATTGCCTCAGCATACTCTAGTTAGAGAATATATAAAAATGTCAACAAGGCTGTTTTTGAACTAAGTACAAATATGTTTTTAACTTAATTTAGTTTTCATTATATTTTTCTATTTCACATTTTCTATAATAAATATATACTTTTCTAAACTTTAAAATGAAAGATTCTGAAATGTCATATATGTCACATAAATAATATTTCAGTACAAAGTCAAAATTGGAAATTTTCTAAATGCCATGCTCAATTTTTAATTTAACATCCATAGCTTTGAGATCATTTAAGTTCAGATTAAATCATATTAAATTAAAGCTCAATTAAATAATATTTTTCATACCAAACATAGCAAACCATTGTTTAATTCAAAGCTTCCAATTTACTTTTATTAAATTGACTTGCTTATTAAATCAGTCTAACTTGTGCATATAGAGTTTTAGTTGTATTTTATTTATTTTATTTTTTTTTTTTTTTTTGAGACAGAGTCTCACCATGTCACCCTTGGTAGAGTGCTATGGCATCACAGCTCACAGCAACTTCAAACTCTTGGGCTTAAACAATTCTCTTGCCTCAGCCTTCCAAGTAGCTGGGACTACAGACACCCACCACAACACCCAACTATTTTTTTGTTGCATTTGTCATTGTTTAGCTGGCCCCACCTGGGTACAAACCTATTTTGTTTTTAAACATTTCAACTTTTAGCTTAAGTATAAATTTGAGTTCGTTGGGAGAATCATAGTTTACTAAGAGTTCTACTGCTTACTTCAAATGCTCTATTCTAAAATATGTATGAAAAACATGCTATTTCTAAAACAGTACTAATATTTCAAAGTAAAAAATTTTCAAAAATAAAAGTAATAATTTTTTTATTTGAGCAGTCATGAGAAAGAATGTTGATGCTATGAATACTTTCTCTTTCATTTGGGTTTACCTAGAAAGTTTTCTAGCTTCTAGGATAAGATTGCTCATTAAGCAAACCAGGAAAAAGAACCATGGCCTGAATCAACTTTTCCATCATACGGTACAACTTCGTTAACAAGAAAAATGCTCAGGGCAGATAACTTGCAGCACGTCCTACAATTCTCATACAAGAATATAAAAAAAAAAATAGAAACTAAGAATAGAACCTGTGTTTATGGACTATTTAGCACCAAAGAACTGTTAAATGGTTTGCATATATTACTTCATTTAATTTATTTTATTTATTTATTTATTTATTTTTGAGACATTTATTTTATTTGTGGCCCTGGGTAGAGTGCTATGGTGTCATAGCTCACAACAACCTCAACCTCTTGGGCTCAAGTGATCTGCTTGCCTCAGCCTCCCAAGTAGCTGGGACTATTAAGTGCCCACCACAACACTCAGCTATTTTTTAGAGATGAGATATTGCTGTTGCTCAGGATGGTCTCTAACTCCTGAGCTCAGACAATCCACTCACCTTGGCCTCTCAAAGTGCTGGAATTACAGGCATAAGCCACTGTGCCAGGCCCTACTTCATTTAATTTAATTCACAAACCAGCCTGTGAAAAAATCTACCAAGTCCTCCTCTCTTCCCTCTCTTTTCCTATGAGGGTCAGACCTTCATCCCAAATCTGATGGTTTCTCCCCCCTTTCTCCCCAATAAATGTCTTTTGCCTAATCTCCTTTTAGGATCTGCTTCTCTGTAAACCTGAGCTAACACACATAGAAAAAATTATTTTTTCTGAAAAAATACAAATTTTGTGAAGGTTCAGCCAACCATCTTTTTGAAAAATGCTTTCCAACACATCAGAGGCAGCATGCTATATAATGGAATAACAAGTGTTTTGTGCATTTTCATGCACCTGAAGTCATATCTTCAGCAAAGTATGGAACTGTGAAGTGTGCCCCTAATAAATCCCTTGATTAACTGGCTATGAAATGTAATTAAAGTGAGGAATGTCTTAATAATGAGCTAGGCACAGTGGCACACACCCATAGTCCTAACTGGAGCCCAGGAGTTTGAGGCCAGCCTGGGCAACATAGAAAGACTCTGTCTCAAAGTCTCAAAAAAAAAAAAAAAAAAAAAGAAAAGAAAAAAGTTTAAAAACCATAGTATGATACAGTGTAAAACATAAAGGCTATAGAATCAGAAAAATTGAGTTTGAAACCAGAACAATATACACGTAAAGTTTGTAAAACCTTGGACAAGTTACTAATACTTTTCTTCTTCAGTACTCTCACCTGTGAAATGAAGACAATATCATTTTCCTTGGGGTTACTGAGAGCTAAATAAGTCAACTATGTTATGTAGGTCATGCAATGTTTATTTTGTTTTTATTTCTCTCTATGCACAAACATAAATCTATAGAGATGGTATATCAAAAAACAAATTTTAACTTAAAAATAATTTAATTGTGGAGGCAAAGTTTATCGAGTTATTTGGGGTGTGTATATAAATTATACATGGCATTATACATTATGCATAAGATATACGTATCTAAATATACAGAACCATAAGATTCAGGTTCTCATCTGTGGTTAATAAATTTATTTTAGCCTCTGGACAGAAAATTTTGTAAATTACACTTGAGAAATGTTTTTGTTGAAAGCAATATGAATACATTTATTTGCCTCTAATACTGCAACAGAAAACACTTTTAAAAAGATAAGATGATATGTCTCTATATCTATGATTCTATGTCTTTTCTTAGGAGTTTACATAGTAATATTTTTCAGCTGAATTGATTAACACAGATGTGTACATACCTATAACTATTTCAGAAATCATAAGGATCTACTGAGTCATGATTTTCCTTGAAAATAAGACAAAATGCTAGCTATGGGTAAGAAATTCTCTCTTCAAAGGTCAAAAGCTCTTCTTGGTTTTGACATTTTTGATGACTTAAAGTGCAATAAAATCTACAAATATAGATCTGCAAATGCTCCATCAGAGCAAATATAGATTTGAAATGCTCCATCAGATATACTAAAAATTCAAAGTACCACAAACATTTTAAGCATCTCTCTATGCAGAAAAACATAAGATAACAATATTTTTGCCTCTTGCTTATGATTTTGGTACCTATAACACTGCCCTCTGGGAAAATCAACTCTGATTTGGGTGAGGTGAGTAAAGGAGAACAAAGAAAGGATGAGAGGTAAGAAATAACATCATTGTCGCTGATTTTCTATGTATTTAGGAAAAAGGTGCTACCCTGTGGTGTTTGTATCTAAGATAACAAGCCAGGTAAAAATCTAAGAGATTAGGCAGGCTTCTCAGGGAGTGTTACAAAGAAGAGGTGAAAAGCCCATGCCCTCTGAATGCATTTGGCTTTGGGGACTGGGGTTGTGACCTTATGCCTGTCACCCTCTCCTCCTCCTCCCACTCCTGGGTAACCTCCCAACAGCGCCATAAATTGATGACTTCAGCCACTGAATTACCTTCAGGCAAGTGAATGGCCTCCATCTTAACTCGAATTTTCCTTTAGCCATTTTTGGTTTTGTGCCTCCCTGTGTCAAAACACCATTAGTGGTTTTTAAGGTGGTAAATGGTTGGGTTTTTTTCCCCCTTACGTTACATGCAAAACACAGAAAATGAGAAACAAGAAGAAAAAACCCTCACTGTCTTAGAAACAATGTATTTAAAATATCAGTGTGATGATCCAGTTAAATTTAGAGTTAAATTCAGTTAAATTTAAAGGAATTCGGGTTCTCTGCATTTTAAAATTTGTAACAACTGCTTATACGATATTCTATTTAAGGCAGACATATCACGATGTGTATGATAGAATTAAAGGCTCACTTATATAAATGGTTATAGCCTACAACACAAACATTGCTCTCAGAGGAATTGTTAAAATCATCTTATTTAACCCACTCATTTTTCAAACGAAGAAACTAAGAGAAATGAAGAGATATTCAAAAGCAAAATCTCGTGTGTGTGTGTATGTGTGTGCATGTGTGCATGAGTGTGTGCGTGCACGTGTGTGTGTTTAAATCATTCAGCTAGTATACATGGGTTTAAGCATAAAAGTTGTAAAAAATATTTATGTATTTATGTTCCAGTTGTCACCACTGCCCAGATTCCTCTGAGCACCCCACCCTATGATAGTCTCCTGTCAGCTTGTAGGAGCTCTTGGGCTTTTCACTGTCAAAACAACCAAAAAGTTAACCCCTTGCAAACAGGAAAGTTTTGAGAGCGAGGCTCCTGCATTGACAGCACCACCTTTGGCTTGGTTGATGTTTATGAAAACTGACAAATAGTTTTTAGTATCACTAAAGTATCATTGACTACATGCCGTTAATGATAGAAATTTAAATTACAATATTAGCTGTTGTGGAAACTTGTTGGTTTAACAACTGGAATGTAAATACATAATTTTTTTTTTTTTCTGCAGTTTCTGGCCAGGGCCGGGTTTGAACCTGCCACCTCCAGCATATGGGGCCGGCAACCTACCCCTTTGAGCCACAGGCGCCGCCCATACATAAATATTTTTAACAACTTTATGCTTAAACCTATGTATACTAGCTGAATGATTTAAACACACAGACACTCACATAGAGTGTCTATTCTCACATTTCCTTTTTTCTAACAATAATTCAGCACTCCCCACTCTTATCTCCAGGCAATCTTCTATCTTGCTTGGCCAATGGCTCAGGCCTTTAACCCAGCACTCTGGGAGGCAAAGGTGGGTGGATTGACTGAGCTCAAGAGTTTGAGACCAACTCTGAGCAAGAGCAAGACCCCAGGTCTATTAAAAATAGCTGGGCAGGTTGTCTGTAGTACCAGCTATTTGGGAGGCTGAGGCAAGAGAATTACTTGAGCCCAAGAGTTCGAGTTTGCTGTGAGCTATGATGCTACAGCACTCTACCAAAAAAAAAAAAAATCTTCTATCTGGTATTTCTCACACAGCTCATGTGTCCTGGTAAAACTTGAGCACTCTCAGCCTCACGGCAAAGTCTTCAAAGACTTCAGGTCCTCAGTACATTCCACCTCCTGGCCATAGTCACCAAAGGATTAGCACATCACCAGCACATCAGGCTATTTGCTGTTTGGAATGCCTGGACAGCATTGCTCTCTCCCACTTTCTCCTACTGAAACTTGAAACCTCCTTATTAACAAGGGAGCCAGTCTTAGAATAAAGTTTACATTGTGGGCTATAAAGAGGAAAGACCAAAAAAAAAAAACTAATCCAACACAAAATGGAACATAAAAATGGAGCCCTTGCTGGCTTTGCAGAACTCCTAGGTCCCCTAGGTCAACCAATGTTGAAGTGAAGTCCTCCCAACACCCGGGCCTTCCAAGTACCTGAACGTAAAAATTTATTTTATTGCTTAAGCCTGTTCAAGTGGAATTTTTTTTTTTTACTGGAAACCCTGAGGGACCATAATTATACACTAGTTCCCTAGCAAAGCTGTGCCAGGATTCTCAAGTATGGCCCTTTAATTATACCACAAAGTAAAATTTCCCAACATACGTTCTGAAGGGCATAAATTCCAAGAGCAATAATTAGTATGGTCCTGGAAAGGAACAGCTCAATAAACAAAGTTAGATAGATAGAGCTGGATCATTAAAAAGATTTATGGTATACTCAAAATGTGATTTTGGTTTTTTATGCTCATTCAATACTTTTAAAACTTATTCAGTAGTATAATCTTCCCCTGCTCTTGCCTGAAGAACTCTGCACGTCCATTGACTTTTCTTTGGAAAGAGCTTTAAAGCACAAGGCACAGTGTCAAATCAGAAAAGAAAGAACTTCTGTTTTCTCCTTCCTCTCATCATTCACCTACTCACCAGCTGCTCGGGGAAACGTAGAGTGGGGGTAAGGTTGAAAGATTTACTCAATAGAAATACAGGATACTTAGATAAATTTGAATTTCAGCTTAATAGCAAATCACTTTTTTTAGTATAAGTATATTCCAAACATTGCTTGGGATATACTTATGATAAAAATATTCTTTGTTTATCTGAAATTCACATTTAACTAAGCACCTTTGTATGTTATCTGACAATCTGAGGGGTGGGCAGTAAGAAGAGGTAAGGGGATTATGGTTCACTTTTTTGAATGACTTTATGTTCTTTGCACATGGAAGATGGGGAAGTTATGCATGGGGGCCATTTTAGGGGTTCTTTGAACAGTTTGTTATAGAGGACTTCTCCAGCATCAACTCTCAAGACTTAAGTGATATCCATTCTTCCAGAATGCCCCCCTTATCCCTAGTCCCTAAGCAGGAAGCCTGTGTACCTGTTATCACCCTCTCATATACAACTCTTGGTCCATGGGTGTGCTATGCAGCAGTAAGCTCCTGGCTTGACTACCAAAGTGCTAATAAGCCAACTTGCATCTATTAAATACATCTTCCAGGAGCGAATCAATCTGTCTATAATGTCCTTGACATCCTAGAGACACACATAAGCTCTTTAAGTAGTCCCACTGAAGCACCTGCTTGCTGAGCTTGATGCAGGAAATCGAACTTTCCCAAATGGAAAACGTTGGCGCCCCATAGCACAGCTGCTAGTGGCCCCTAAGGAGATCTCACAAAGCCCCTCCTTATTCTCTGAAGAAATATAAGAGTTATGGAATATTCTCCCAGATATTATGCTTGTACCATCTGCATATTGCAATTTAGCAACTAACTTGGGGATTTTGCATTTATTTTATCTGGATGCCTAGTTGAAATTTCAAGTTTAACATTCTGTTATATAGGTTTCTTTTCTGGGAAAATTCTCACAAGTTTTAATATAGCATGACTAAAGCAAAACTGGAGGAAGAATTGAACTGCCTTCCTAGACTGGCTGTCTCATACATGACCTCTACCCCTGACTGACTATTTGCTGAAAATATCCTCCTTGTAAAAAAAAAAAAAAAAAAAAAGGCAGAAATTTTAGGAGGCTAAATTATTATAGGCTTCCTAATGAAACTACAGTCCTCAAGTCATACCTCAAAAAATTCCTACAGGAATTAAAAACATTTCTCCTCTTACCTCCCATAGCATCCTGCAAAACTCTTCCAGGGAGGTCTTTGCTCCTCGGCTTTCTAATCTAAGTAGTACCACATGGCAAGTCTGAGGTCTCTACAGAGAGATTAGGTTGGAGAAAACAAGGCTGTAAATTTCTTGGGCTCTAGTACCCACAATAACCTCTAAACCATGAAACTTTGGGTGAAAGACCTCTCCATCTGACTAGAGACCTCATTTCTTACATGTGAAAGGAGGAAGTTGGACTCCATGGCTTCAAATGATCCTTCCAACTTGAAAAACCTACCACTTTGATTCTAAATTCACAGGGCATGGATGCTCAACACCTTAGGTTAATTTTAAGAATTAAATAAGCATTCACTGAAAGGATGGTGACATTAGCAAATGAAGGTAGATGATTTTGTGATAGGTTCCTAAGGAAAAGTGTTAGAGTATTAAATGATCATATTTGGGAATAGAGAAGTAAGATTTTCAACCACAGCAGACCAAGCCATTCCCACCCAGGCAGTGGATTCCTCCAGACAAGTGAAGACCTTGGTATCACTCTCTCTACCTGGTTCACTTGCCACATTCCATGTTCCACCAGCTTTGAGTCCAAAGCCTATCACGAACTGTGATATCCATTAGTGGAATCTCTCTCTCTCTTGCTCTTTCTCTCTCTGTTGGATTGCCCAAAACTTTTATTTCACGCTGAATATTCTTCTTATATTCTTTCATTGCTTAGATGATGTACCAGGATCCCAGGGAGAAACAGGCGGCTTGTCAAAATGATAGTATCTCAAGGGGTTACTTCCAAGGGGGGGACCATAGGGAACAATGCAGTATTCTGGGGTTGGTAACGATGTAACTTTTATCTATGCAAAAAAGAAGAAGAAAGAAGGAAGAAGAAGAAAGAGCAATTTCCAGACCGTGAAGAATGAGAGCATGCTGCCATCTCTCCCTATGTCTAGAGAGGGTGGCCAACTTGAACTAATGCACGGGAGGGCGCCAGGAGAATAAGTACATGTACCCTCAAAAACAGGATGGACATTCTGAAGTCCTCTCAGAATAAGTACATGTACCCCCAAAGACAGGATGGGCCTTCTGAAGTCCCGAACTCACAGAAGTCCCTGCGAGTTGCAGTGCTTTTTGAAGTGATTCTCTTTTGCTCCCAGTCTGTTGAAAGTTTACCATTACTCAGGAGAAACCAGAGTAGAAAATTCTTCTACCAATGCATACTCAAAACAACGCTGGCTTTCTGATGTGGGGTAGGTGTGAGTATATGCTAAAGTGATTCTTTAAATATGTTCCTCTTTCAGCAATTAAGATGTTGGAAAATAAAAGAAAAAGTTGTTCTTTATAATTAAGTATGTGAGAAATTGATTTTTCTTTGAATGCACTCCATGTAAATATACTTAACCCATAACCAAACTCCCACTAGATTTTAAACCGAAAGTCCACTCTAGAGCCCTCTCTTAAATGCCCAGCATTGTTTCAGAAATCTATTGGGGCCAAACTCCCATAGTCTTATCTTAAAGCTATTTCAATCTGGAGACCTTTGACTGTGTCCTACTCCATCCAATATATTTCTTCATTCAAAAAATCCATTTGAATTTATTCTATTAATTGTATTTCTGTCCAAAAGAATAAGCCAAATTCTCTGTAACCTGGATTAGCAAACATATGGCAAAGCGCTTCCTTTCCTCATGCTTATGCTCAACAACAGATGTGACTGATTAACTGTTTCTAGTTCCTAGAAATTGTGAAATATGGTACGAGTTTTTCTGTCAACAAATTCTCTATTGGCCCAGAGAATCAGCTTCTGGTTCCTTACTCCTTTTAGTCCTTCCAGGTCTTTAAAAAATGATGTTAGTATATGTTATAAAAGCTTTGTTAGGTTCTATTGTTATAAATCATTACCACACAGTAATATTTCATTCCCCTGTAATTAACCTTCAACCAGTATTACTAATAAATCATGTTTCTCTTTCTTACGTGCTCCTGTTAATCTTGTTACATCCCTGGAGTTAAGGAGTAGACATAATTAACATTTATCCTGCAGGTAGGCCATGTTATTTTCTATAACACTTTGCAAAACAGTTTATCTTCTTATGCATTTATTGTTTACAACATTAAGTCAGAGTCCTCCTACTTCCAAGTGAGACTGGGGTTCACCTGGGGTAGGGAGTACACGTATAACAAATAAGGAGGGACATCCCTCCTTGTCTTATGCTTCAAGACTAATTAAATCAAATCCTATAATACTAAAGCTGGAAAAAAATTTTCTTGATGCCTAACATAGGTAATTTTTTAAGATAACGTACTACACTTAAAACAAAAACCTGTCATACCTGATCTTGTCTTACAAGATTAGCTTCAAAGTTATGTAGATAATTTCTATTTCAGATTAATAAGAGGGCACAGATAATTAGGTTACCTTGTTTGTTAGATAGAGTCCAAGTTGTAGTTGTAATAATTTCTTGACTTTGTCTTTTATTTATTTGTTCTAGAAATATTAACCATTACTAAGCTGAACATTTCTGAGGCACTATTCTAAGCAAGTTTAGACTCCTCCCAAGGTTTAGAAGTTGTCTGGAAGGCAAACATCAGGGCACCATACATGTTACCCCTGGATTGAGTGGACGGATCATAGATCTAGTCTAGTTTGGTGTTTCTTATAACATTTTTATTGCATATATTGATTTACTCAAATGTGTAAGCATAATACTACCTAGTCCGAATCCTTTGAAATGCATAGGATTTTATCGAGGTATAGACAAAAATAAACATACAGGCTGAAATTTTTACCTGTTAACTTGACTAAAATTCTATTTCTTTAAAAAATGGATGTGTTGGCCAAAAGTTGACTTTTTCTGTCCTTTGTATAGGGCTAAACCAGTTTCTCCAATACCAAAGTTTCCTTTTCTAACACCTTTATTCTCCATCCTGCAGATCATATCTTCAGAGCTTCACTTTGTCCAAACCCATACACTGAATTCTAGCAAACCAAAAAAAAAAAAATGCTCACGGAATATTGTGAGTGACCAAATAACTCCAAAATGCTATCGATTTGCTTTCTTTTAGCAGATGCACATACATAAACAATAATAAAATCTCAAAAGAACCAAATTATTATTCCCACTCTTGTCTCATGAATAGCCTCCTCCTTCAAAAACAAGTGATTATTTACAAAGCTTACTTAAAAAGTAGTTTAGATTTGGGTTTCATTTAGAATTGTTCTGCGCTTTGTTTTTCTCCTATGATTTAAGAATAATTTTATTGTACATACCATTTCAAGTATTTCAAACAAAGAGAATCGTTGCAGTTTTAAAAAACAGAAAAACAACAGAGGAAAAAAGATGGCACAGTGTATAAAAACAGTGATTCAAACAAAGGTCATCTCAGGTTAAAAAGGAAATCAACGCGCAGCATAAGCAAAAAGATCGAAGATTGTACTTGTTGATTAAAAGGTGACTGATAATTAGGAGAATAAACATACCTTCCTTCTTTCACTATTCAAAATACCTGTCTTTACACATAGTTATGTAGAACCTTACCGTACAAGGGAAGATCACAGGTTACTATACCACTGCCTTTCCATTCAAACTAAAAATCATACTTCAGTGTTTTTTTAAAAAGTTAAAAGAAATCCAGAAAGCCAAATAAGTGGCAAATAGACAAAAAGAGAAAGAAGCCAGGTGCACAGCTATATTTCTGGAAGAAATCTTTCTGAAGTACTTTTTTATTATTATTATCTAGACCTCTTTAGCTACGGCTGAGATTAGCCTGAGCATTGCGTGCCATTCTTGAAGGGTCCAAGGGGCTGACTCATTTATTTTAACATTTCTCATGAAAACAAGAGGTGGCAGCTCTCACCAGAGAGTCAAAGGTGACTTGGTGACTGATCTCATTACTGAATTGAGGAGAGCAATCACACGCGAGGTTCAGCACCTCCCCACTCCCATAGAAATTCATAGAAGAGCAGTTATTTCCATCCAAGAAGACAGGTGGCAACTGAAAACACAGATGTGAAAAAAAGAAGAATAAACATCTTTTTCAAAAGTGTAAAATAGCAACCAAGAGTCAGGGTTTTTCTAGTTCCCACTTACACATCATGCCCTCAACTGTACATCATGAGTTAAAACGGAATTAATTGCTGTTCTGTATTTTTAAAATTCTCTCCCTTTCTAAATTCATCGCTTCACATTTAACTGTCCCAAAGAACCCCTTATAATTTACTTCCTCTCAAACAGGTGCAATTTCAATAGCTGGGGGGGGCAAATGCCTCATGCCCACCCAAGGGGCTCAGGAATGAGAAGAGTAGTGAGCCAGGGGATGTAGAAAATGATGGATGCCCTAAGAAAAATAGCAGAAAAGTCACGGGGCAGTGGGGCATGGCTTTTGATTGGTCTTGACTTCATATACAGACACTTATGGGTTTTGGAAGGAAACAGAAATGACTTTGCATGAACGCTTTGCTGGGGTGGAAGGGAAGATAGATACTTTTCCAAATACTTTACAAGAATACCTATTTCAATACTTAAAACAATCAGCAGAGGTGAATTTTGTTATTCCAATTATAGGATTTGAAAGTTGAGACACTAAGTTATAGGAAAAGGAGAGTAACAATGATGGGACCCAGACAGGCTGACCCCATTGTCCATCTGGAGCCTGAATGTTTCAAAAGCACATATGTCTTCTTTGCAACTAGTAATCAATTTTTTTTTCATTTTTATTTTTTATTTCCTGTAATCCTAACACTTTGGGAGGCTAAGACAGGTGGATTGTTTGAGCTCAGGAGTTTGATAGCAGCCTGAGCAACAGCAAGACCCCGTCTACTACCAATGTACTCAGTACTGCCATAAAACCAATTTATAATCACTCACACTTTTTTTTTTTATTGTTGGGGATTCATTAAGGGTATAATAAGCCAGGTTACACTGATTGCATTTGTTAGGCGAAGTCCCTCTTGCAATCATGTCTTGCCTCCCAAAGGTGTGGCACACACCAAGGCCCCACCCCACTCCCTCCTTCCCTCTCTCTGCTCTTCCTTTCCCCACCCCTCCCTCCTTCTTTCTCTCTCTGCTCTCCCTTTCCCCCACCCCCACCATGACCTTAATTGTCATTAATTGTCCTCATATCAAATATTTTGTATAACTTCAATTAATGAACCATGTTCTTACATATTATTACATCTCAGTTTACCCGAAGGGAAGCATGGATAGGCTGCTCTATTCTTAAGCTTGTTATTCAGGTGAGAAAAATGAGTCTTGGGGTGTTCTTGAGATCACTCATCCCCAGGAAGTGATAGAACCATGACCAGAACCCAAGCCTGTGCCCTCAGATCAAATGCTGTGCTCTTGCAGTCTTGCCTTCTCGCTCCCCTCCTCTCCTTATGATTCAGGGGAAGTCTGTGAGGTCCTGGAAACTCACACCCACCTGCCACCTAAACCAGAGCTTCAGATCAGCTTCACAGCTTCCTCTCCTGGTAAAAGACAAAGATCCTTCAGGGAGATAGCACTTGAATCTTTCGTCAGTCATTTTCACTTTAGTATGATAAAGGATCTAAGATGAGTTTTTTGTTATTTTTAATAGACATTATTTTTTAGAGCAATTTTAGATTCACAGCAAAATTGAGTAGAAGGTACAGAAATCCTCTATATATTTCTTACCCCACAGATGCACAGCTCTTCATTATCAGCAGCCTCCATCAGAGTGGTACATTTGTTTCACTTGATAGACCTACACTGACACATCGTAACCACCCAAAGTGAGTCACAGTTCATAGAAAACACCAGATTTACTCTTGATGTTGTGTAGTGCACAGGTTTGAATGACGAAATGTATCCACGTTATGGGATCACAGAAGTTTCACTGCCCACCAATCCTATGTGCTCCATCTAGTCATTCCCCCGCCTTGCAACCACTGATCTTTTTACTGTGAGATGAGTTTTTGATGGTAAGAAAAAAATGAAAACTAGAACAACAAAACCAAAAATACAGAAGATGAAGGCATTCAGTACCTAAGTTATATTGGGGTGGTGTGAGTGGGCGAACTGAAGACCTAGAGAGAACTCTAGCGACTTGGTAAGTTAGAGACATGCCCTTCTCTGCCCCACCCATCCCCACGTCTTGTTGAAGACTCTGCTCCATGGTTTTAGACTTTCTTTTAATGGCGAAACCCTTTGATGAAGTACACGCTTATGTTTATACACATAATATATTAAGTAAGAATCTAATCGACAACTTTATGTTACAATGAAATCTTCACTGTTTTAATGAGAATTGTATTCCCATATGAGCCTCTCCATCTACTTCAGCTGTTGGGAAAGAGAGAGAAAAAAGAAGAAACTGGATCTCTCTCAACTCTTATGTCAAGACAGATTTCTGGTGCAGGGATGTGCTGAAGCTGGCATACCAGCTGGCAAGAGCTGGGTGTGCACATCTTTTCCTAACTGCGTGTGAAGTCACATTGAAATTGGACCTGATGGGAATATTTATACTTCAGAAATTGGCAAATGCTACCAATCAGTGTTTTTTCTTGCTTTTGTTGTTTTGAGAGCCAATTTTTCAGTCATCCCTGCTGGTAGGCAAAAAACATATGAGATATAAATGACAAGATAATATAGAAGTTTTTCTATTAATAATTTTAGATGTAAGAAAGTTTTTTATAAAATCAAAATATTTTTAAAAGATACATTTTACTACAAAAAGTAAAAATCTTCTACACTAAAAAAATTCAGAAACAATGTTACAATAAAAATTTTTAAATGGAGAAAAGCATGTATACATATAAAAGAGTTAATTTTCTTAACTGTACTGATATTTTACCAAAAAGAAAAAGAGAAATAATCCAATAGAAAGGTAAGCAAAATATATCAATTGGGAGATAACAGAAGTAAAAATTTAATGGCAAATAAATATATGGAAAAAAATGCTCAACCTCATATATAACTAAGAAATCTAAAAAAAACAAAAAGAAAACAAAAAGAAATCCAAATTGGAAAAAAATCATTTTTTTTAAGCTTATAAAATGGCAAAATTCTCGTATGAACTACAATGTTGAGGGTAGCTATGGAGAAGCCCACTCATTCACTGGAGAATTTGCTATTAAATTGGACATTATTAAATGAAATTTTAAATTCACATTATTTTCAAGTCTTTTCAATTCTTTTTCTAGGAGTTTGTTTTATGGACTTTCACATTTTCACCAAAACAAGCACATGTGAATGATCACTTGTGGCATTGTTTATTAGTTACCTGTTGCTACATGAAAAATTACCCTAAAACTTAAGTTAAGCTTAAAATAATAATAAACACGATCTCAAACAGGTTCTGTGTTTCAGTAATTGGAGAGCAGTTTAGCTGAGTAACTATCTCATGAGGCTATCATGGAACTGTTGGAAGGGCTGCAATTATCTGAGGGTCTGACTGGGGCTGGAAGCTCCAATTTTGATTTGATTGTGAGCTGCTAAGTTTCAGGAGGCCTAATCACTTCATCCCACTTACCTCTGAAACCAGCAGGTAGAATTTATAGAAGGGTAGATCTCTGTTCAATATAAAGTATAAGATTATTCATAATTTAACATTCCAATATGGGATGAAATTGCCTGAGAAATATAGTAAGTCCCTCATCACTAGAAATGTTCAAGCAGAATCATGTTTATTACCTATTAGGAATACATATATTGGAAGTGTAATCAGTCTTTAATTCAGTTTCCTTCCAAAACTAAGAGCTGGTGCTCCTATGAAAATAGAGGCTTCATTTTGTCATCTTTTAGGTTGAACTGATTGAAGCTTCTGAAACTGTGGAGTTTTAATAATAACAGCAAAGACTTAGAAAGTGTTTATTGGCCGGGTGAGATGGCTCATGCCTATAATCCTAGCACTCTAGAAGGCCGAGGTGGGTAGACAGCTTGAGCTCACAAGTTCCAGACCAGCCTGAGCAAAGTGAGACCCCCATCTCTACTAAAAATAGAAAAACTGAGGCAACAGGATTGCTAGAGCCCAAGAATTGGAGGTTGCTGTGAGCTATGATGCCACAGCACTCTACATAGGAGGATAGCTTGAGACTCTGTCTCAAAAAAAAGTGTTTATTATGCACCTGGCACTGTCTTAATTTTAACCGCTTTACATATATTAACATAGGCAATTACACAGGATTCTGACTTTAAAACCTGGCTGCTATATCCATGTCATCAGCACTCTGTGATATCTACGCTCCATGCAGTGATACAGTTACAAGTATATGACCCTACAACTGTAGACGAGTTTAGCTAAAAACACTGCAAACAAAGGAACAAACAGTTGCAGGAAGTGGTTTGTTGCATAATAGGGAGTTTCTATCCATATTTCTATAGTTATATCACCAAACCATGGGTTATACTTTGAAAAAAAAATCAATGCCATAAAAGTCTTGATATAATTAACATTTCATAATTCTGCACTCAGTAGAAGTTACCTTAATCTAAACATTTTAATGTGGAAAAAAAGATAACAAGGAAAATCACAAAAGTAGCTTCAGCTTTTTCTTATTTGTTTTCATAGAGCAACAACCACAAATGATTTACAGATCTTTTCTTGAATGCAAGTCATGGGCTAGGGGATGGAGGTGCCTGAGCAGTGAGAAAAAGTCTTGAGCCCAACTGAGCTTTCAGAACACAGTGGATCAGAGTGTAGCCTCGGATACAGACCACTTTTAGCTCCACGTGTAGTTCTGTGGTATAGAGTGAATGTTTCAACCCTCCACACCTAAGTTTGCTCATGCCTCTAATAGGGATAACTCCCTCACAGGATTATTTCAAAGACTGGGTAAATTAGATTATGTAATTTTAGAACAGTTCTTTGCATATTAGTAAGCCTTCAGTGCTAGCTACTAGTATTAGCTAGTGTGAGGGGATATGCAACATTTAAACATAAATTTAAGTTTACAACGAGATACATAATGTTTTGGGGTGTTATGTGGCCAAACTCAAAGCAGGGTGAGATTGTTATGAAGAGTATTTGAGGCCCTAAGGGCAGATTCTCAGGGTGAGGAAGCTTGAACAAAACCAGAAAATAAATTATTTTGTCCTTCTTTGATGTGGCTCACCTTCAAATGCTGTCACCTTCAAATTCTGTCGCAAATATAATGACCAAGCTAAGGTGGTCTATGATGTGCACTTGACCACAAAGAAAAAACAAAGAGGGGAATAAAAAAGCTAAGCAACACATGGGAAGTCAATGCTAAATAAAAGAATTAAAATACATAGAGAACAGCATGTTATTTCCTTCCCAAATAAAAAACATATATCTGTAAAAATATATGCATAATATTTTGATATATGTGTAAATACCTGTTCCTGAATTGTGTTTGACTTTTCCAGCTAAGTTCCCCATTAAATGACTCAAATTTCCTAGCTTAAAAATAAATTTATCAGCGGCACCCGTCACTCAGTGGATAGGGCACCAGCCACATACACTTAGGCTGGAGGGTTCGAACCAAGCCCGGTCAAGCTAAAACAATAACAATTGCAACAAAAAAATAGTCAGGCGTTGTGGTGGGTGCCTATAGTCCCAGCTAATTGGGAGGCTGAGGCAAGAGAATCGCTTAAGCCCAAGAGTTGCACGTTGCTGTGAGTTGTGACAACATGGCGCTCTACCCAGGGTGACAGTTTGAGACTCTGTCTCAAAAAATAAATAAATAAATAAATAAAATAAAATTTATTATTTCAGATGCTGATCAGAGAAAGTAAAAAGCAATGTACTAACACCTCTATCTATATTATGTAAGCATATATGCCCACACATACTTTCCACTGGGAGGGGAGAAACTTGATATGATAATGACTAAACTCTTCTTTCTGACTAATCTTGTCTACTCTTCTTCCTACCTTTAAAATACCCAGTTTTCTATGCATGAAATATCTCATCTTTGGTTTTAAATCTTTGGTATGGCTTTAACTGATTTACTAAATACCTAATGTCCATACAGCACTTAGCAGTTTACAGAACTCTTTCCCATACATTATTTCACTTACTTCCCACGGTAATTTTTGGAGGTACACATTACTCATTTCACTTTACACAGGAGTTCCTATCAGAGTACAGTCTGTTTGATGTCCCTTAGAGCATCACAGTTCTCAATGGTCTGAAGTCTGGGCTCAGATTGTATGAAAATCCTACAAAAATTTTTAGGAATGATCGTTATGCATTTAAGGGTCCTCTGGTGCCTGGTTTAATAGGAAGAGGGTGAATGATACAGACTTATATTTGGAAACTCTGCCTTAAAATTTTTGTATTGCTACTTGTCTGTCTTACTTTTATTTCATTTTTGTTTTTTTCCCTCTGGAAAAAAATCTAGAGAGTTGTTTTTCCTTGAAAGCTTCACCTTTCTGCCAGGCAGAGCAACTGATTTCCACCACCCCTGACTGTGGTCTGGGCTCCCTTGCCTCACGAGAATAAGAAGCAGAGTAGATGGCAGAGACTATTGGACCACTGGGTCCTGGGAAACCTTTCCCAGGAATGCTGTCTGTTGCTCCACCCTTATCAGCCACTCATGTAAATTATTAAAGGCAGAACTCTGTGTATAGGCTTCATTAGCACCCAGAAAATGTGGCCACATATAGCAAAGCTAATTCCTACCACAAACCCTTTAACAGAAGGGGTCTGCAAAGAGCTCAGGGCAGGAGACAGGGTGAGAGGGAGGCACAGCCATTGTGGACACGTAGGGGTGCGGTGAGCAGGAAACCCAGATCCCTCCAGAGCCTACGCAGAAGAAGTCTTTGGCCACCACAGGAGAGAGGAACTTCACCCAACCCAGGAAACAGGAACTCACTGGCTTACTGGTGCTTCTGGAATCCTGAGTCTCTTTAGCATAAGATGTGAGAAAAAAGAATAAAGTGGAGTATAACTGAACCTTCATGGATTACAGAAATGGAAAAGGGCTATACAGAAAGGAAAAGAAGGGCAAGGTGAAGGCCAAGGCAAGAAACAGGCTGTCATGATGTGATGGCTAATTTTATATCGACTTGGTAGAGCCATGGTGCACAGATATGGGGTTGAACATTATTCTGGATGTTTCTGTGAGGGTCTTTTTGGATGAGTTTTACATTTAAATTGGTGAACTCCCAGAAATTTGCCTTCCATCATGAAGGTGGGCCTCATCCAGTCAGTGGATGCTCTTCATAGAACAAAAGGGTGACCTCCCCCAAGCAAGAGGGAGTTTTGCCTACAGACAAACTGCAGAGCTGGGCTTGCCAGTCTCCACATTCACCAGATCCTTAAAATAAAACTGTACACAACAAACGTGTACACATGCATGCCCTATTGGTTCTGTTTCTCTGGAGAACCTTGATTAATACAAGTGGATCGTGGACATCAGGCTACAAAGGGAGGGACCTGAAACTGGTGAACAAAAAACAGACTTATGAGATACAGCATCAAGGCAAACTGTGGCTCTATTTGGCAAGTGTTTGGATATCTGCCTTACTTTTGGCCCCTCTTAATTTCCCACTATTAGTTTCTCTTTGCTAACTTTTTAAAAAAGTTTAACTGAATTCATACCATTATATTTTCTGCATTATTATACATCATCTTCATTCCCTTTGGGTACACATTATTAGCACATGTATAAGTTAAATAGGTTTTCATCACTTGAAGCAACTAGATGAGGCTAGATTTAGACTTTTTACATGTAAGGAAGGGAGTGGAATTGGGGACTAAGAAGAAAATGACAAAGAGATATAGATGACAAATGTCATGAAATTTAAAAAGATGTGTAGTAGACGTCCAAGTGTGTATGCAAGGGAAAATAAACACAGGATAGAAAATATTGAGATGAATCCAGAGGATGAAATATCAAACCACAGAGACGTAAGCAAGAATCAAAAACTCTTCATTTAAAAAAAAGATAAATTACAAGAAAGAGAAAATGTATTTTGTGTTAATTAACCCACCTAAATTTTTATGAATATTATTTCATTGAAACATTTTCCAACAGGAGAAAATTAAAAGATGAAGACACATAAATAACAAGAACACGACGCTGTGTTTTTTTTTGTCATATGTATACTTTTAACTCTAAAATATTTTTCTGAACTAATAAAAATTCAGGTACAATTTCACACTATGTCAGTTACAGGAATTTAGAGAATTTATGACTACACCTAAGATTATAGTAAAGCACGAAAAACTTGAGGAACAAACAGTGAACTCAGAATGTCACACCACAAAGCAGAGTAAGAATGACCGGGCTCCACCCACCTCCCACACAAGAACCTGGCCAGGGTTAAAACCCAACCAGGTAACAACATTAAGAGGAAGCCCAACGATTTCAGGAAGAAGCATTCTTCATCTTGTGACCCATTTTTCCTAAACATAAAGTGTCCTTTGGTCTGATATCCCATGACATGAAGGGATGGGCTGAGGTGGCAGCACACAGTGTGTGTGGGAGTCCCGGGAGGAGCCCAGATGCTTTACTACAAGCCCCAGGTCAGCTCATGCCTTCCACGGAGCTTCCTTTAATTCAGTGGGGATGCAGGGGGGTAGGGAGGGGTTGTGGGTTTTTGTTCTTTAACCAGGTTACTTTCCTTTCATTTCCCTGTTTCATTGATGGCCAAGAAAACTATGTTGAGGTTTTCCAACCACTGACAGTATTTCTTTCAAATTGTCACTAAAATATAATTTGAAGAAAATTTAAAGCAGAGCTATAATTAGAGATACCTTGTTTGTTTCTTTTTGTACAAATACAAATATGCTTAAGTTCCTCTAGAACTGAAATGTCTTTCTTCATGTTTGAACAAGAGGGCTGCTGTGTTTAGAAAATACACCCTCAGACACAGTGGTCAAGCTGTTAGGTGGTCTTGGATTTAAATGTAACTTGTAAACTCTCAAACAAAAACTTTAAAAAAAGAAAAATGTTCACACATCTGGGATGTCATTCAGCACTCACCCTTTTACATGCCTCCCCCCTATACTTCGAAGTATACAAAGTCTGTCTGACATGACAATTTGCATTTTACAAATAATAGTTTTACTGAGAAGAGTACTTAGTTTACTTATTAGGTAGAAAAGATACTTAGGTACCACACAGAACTTAACTAAATAACTCTCTTATCTGAGCATATCTAATTCCTTAAAGTTAAAAGTAGTTAGATCATAATGTGTATTTAATTAATCTTAACACTGAGGTCAAAAACAGGAAGAGGTTTTTAAAAACACTGATAAAGCAATCACAACATAGGATAAAAAATTAATGTCTAACAGAATGAAAATTCTTTCTGATAAGAAACACCTAAATGATAAAAAAAAATGATGAAAATGTTTTGAATGCTTAAAAAATCCATGGACTTTACTTTTTAATAATTTTATTAACCTAATAAATCCAATCAGTTAAAAATATCAAAATAATAATAAAGGATTATAATGAAACATAGCAATTTTCTTACTGTTTCCATTACAAAGGCAATCACTTTTAAATCTTTTTGGTCTTTCTTCTATTAATCTCCATATTTTCTAAATAGTAAGTTTAATCTCTTATCTGTTAGAGGTCAACTAGACATTAATTGGAGGTCTTTCTGTTGTCTCTTTGCTAATTTTTCTCTCTTTCCCTCATACTTGGAAGTTTTCCTAGAATGCCTGGTGATCCTGGGCCATTTATTCTTACACATATAAAGAGGCCAGGAGAAGCTGATGGAAGCTGGGGAAGAGGTAGGGAGGATGAAGAAAAGAGCAAGTCATTTTGTACTTAAAACACCAAAGTCTCTAAAGTTTTTTTACCTCTAAAGGTAAAGTTTTTTGTTTTCTGTTTTTTTTTTTTTTTAAGGAGTGGGTGATGGATTAGAGCTCAATCCAGAGCTCATCTTCAAGAAACCCCCTATTTTCAGCCTCACTCTGTCCTCTGCCTTTGGAGGGTTAAATAACATAAGAAAATACTTAAGTTATAAAGGAGAAAAAATAAAGACATAAATCATATGCACAGTATGATTTCTGCAAAGATAGCTAGAAAGGAATACATCAAAATCTTGAATGATTATGGTTATTTCTAGTAATGGAATAAAATGTAATAGTTATTTCCTTCTTGATACTTTTGTTTAATAACCAGATTTCTACAAACTGTTCAATTTAATAAAACTTTTTTTTTTTTTAAGACAAGTTTCACTTTGTCGCCCTTGGTAGAATGCTGTGGAATCACAGCTCACAGCAACCTCAAACTCTTGGGCTAAAGTGATTCTCCTGCCTCAGCCTCTCAAGCAGCTGGGACTACAGGTGCCCAACACAACACCCAGCTGTTTTTAGAGATGAGGCTCTCTGGCTCGGGCTGATTTTGAACTCGGGAGCTCAGGCAATCCACCCACCTCGGCCTCCTAGAGTGCTAGGATTACAGGCGTGAGTCACCACAGCACCCGGAAAATTAATATAACTATTACTGGAAAATACTTGATTTTTAAAGAAACACATACTGGGATGACACAAGAAATCCCACAGAGGTTCATATCAGAATAAGAGATTTTCTAATCCTAGTTTAAAAAATGTTTAGTTAAATATTCTATATATGTTAATATTTATAAAACACGAGTAGAGTATTAAGAAACGAACACCATGGAGCCATTTGACAAGATATAAACAACACAGTCTCATTAACCATGCTCAGTTACCTATGTAATAACTCCTTTAGCTCTCTCATCTTTCCTCCTCTCCTGCCTCCCTCTCTTCTCCTGTCTTGTTCCCACCTCTCTTTCTCCATCCTCCCTATCCCTCCTCTTTCGCTCTCCCTCCTTCCCCACTTCACTTTCTCTTCCACTCCACTCCCCCCAACGACGACAAAAGATTAAATTTTCTTAAGCAAACCTACTCCACCTACTGGTTCTTTCACGAATTACATTATTTAAGCACAGTTTATGAAATGGAGACACTGATACATTTTTTTTTTTTTTTTACAGGTGCATCTACACCCCCTTCCCCTCCCCTGCGAATATAAAAAAGCAAAACATGAAGCAGGAATTATTCCTGGACTCTTTAGTTAGATCCTGAAGCTAGACAGCTTCAGTTTGGAGAGTGAGAGTTGGGGTATTTATAATCTCTGCCAGTTGTAAATTCTGACACTCCCTGTTTCTCTCTCACTGAGAATTCTTTTTTTTTGAGACACTGATATGTTAATAGAAATAATTTTATTATCTAAATTTTAGTACCTGAGAAGACTTTGTTAATCTCTAGAAAATGATTTTTTTAAGATCTGAATTTGATTCCCAACTTACTAAATATATTAAGATGCAGAATATATTTTAACAACTTCCACTAGGAAGCAATCATTGTAATGTTTTAATCCTATGACAATCACACCCAACGAGTGTCTTTCCACTTCCTTCTTCCCTATTCCATTCACTGCCTGGGACAGCTGCTTCTCAGCCTTCTTCTCTGGCACCTCATTTCACACTCATTTCTCTGCTTCCAGTTCAGTTGTGACCCTCTTTTCTTATTACTGCATGCACTTCCTTGAGTGGTTCACATTCTTTCATGTCTTTACACAAATAATTGCTAAATTTTTGTTTCTGGATTGAACTCTCCTGAGCTCTAGACTCACATCTCTAAATACTTGTATAGATGGCTTGCAGGTATTTCAAACTGACCAAAAACCACTCTCCTCATTTTTGTTAATGATATCTCACCTATTCCAATTATCTATTGATGCTTAGTTTAACAAACCACCCCAAATTTAGTGACATAGAACAGCAACCCTTTTATCATGCTCCCAAATTCCATGAGTCATACATTCAGATAGGACACATGGGAAATGGCTTGTCTCTGCTCCACACACTAGGGTGTTAGCTGAAAAGACTGTCTTTTGCTGATACTATATCTCCCACACATTGCCTAAATGAGGGCCAGGTGCAAGGCAGAGAGTAAAGATGAAAGTAGGTCCTTACTCTTTTCTTCCTAGAAATACATTATTTTTCAGTACCACCCATAAAAGTTCAAGTACATGTTAAAGAATAATAACTACTTCCAGCAGAAGTAAGTTCACTTGTTTAACGTAGACATTGAAATGTTCTTTGGGGATATCTAGTGAGGTATTTTTAATATTTAAACTATAACTTGAGCTGTAAGAAATTGATGTTGAATTTGCATATTATATTCAAGCTTAGCAGGATGTCCAACAACAGGCACGGAACAGATTTTAAAAGCCTGTCTGACAACCTCACCAAGTTGGAAAACAGAAGCAACCTTGATCAGAAGTGAGCATAGATAATTCACTATGAAGACTTTTATATATGAAAGCATTAGTCACTTGCTATTATATAACAGAGGCATCCAGCCCATACAACTGAATTTGTGAACTTTAGTTGGATACCTCCCAACCATTTCACACATCCATGACAGAGTTGATGTTGTAACTCTAAATGACTAACAAAGTCAATTTGCTTTCTTAAGTGACTATACTTGTACCAAGATGTTGAAATTATGCTGAGTTCAATTATGACAAGTTTAATGTTCAAACACATTTTGAGATGTAAAAGGGGAGTAACATGTGAGGAATTCTTTAAAAGTGACTGAATGAGTTTAAATTCTAGAACAGACCAGGTACACTGACTGGAAAATGGAATGCAGTTTAATTACCTTGCTCTACTAGAATATGTTAAGTGTGTATCCAGAAGAAAAACACCTTCAGAAACAAGTCAGTGAGGTTTTTGATATTGTACAATCCATGACTTGGTCTTAGGTAACAACACAAGACTATCTAGTCAAGATATTTGTAAATGCCTAAGCATCACTAACTTAAATGTGCTAATTTACGTTTATTATGGAATTAGAATTTTACATGTGTTTCATTGAGAAAGACTAAATTTTAAAAGTGGGATTTCAAATACATAAATAGTATTTGTGGTGGGGATAATCCATCTCTGGAAATTTCTAAATAGGCTCTTAAGAGATGTATACTGGGAACCTCTGCCTTCGCCAACTAAGAATAAGACAGTCCAACAGATGGCCTAACAGTACTAACCTTGATACCACAATATATTGCCAAATAGCATTGGAAAACAAAGGTTAACAGGCCATTCATTAGGTAGTGGGTATCATGAGTAAGGCACACTTTAAATATTTTGCAATAACTGTAGTGTACATGGAATGACTGTGAATACGCTACGTTGAGAACAATACTGAAATAAAATGCGCTGAAAGGGTAGAAGAGATTGATTCTTAGAAGAGAAATGAACAGGGCATGGAAGGATGGGACAGGGGCAAGAGAGAATCCAAGCAGAGAAAAGGCCAGAGGGGACATAATTCAGGGGAAGTTCAGAAAAATGATGAGTGGAAGGCACATAGTCTGAGGCTGAAGTACATGGGTGAAATGTAGACAATAAAGCTGAAAAGAGAGGTAGGGGTTGGGCTGACTTTAGAATCTTTTCTGGAGAAGGGTGCTGCAAATATTCCAGCAGAGTAGTGATAATAAGATTTAGGGGGAAAATTCTGAAGGGAGAAAATAGGAAAAGTATTGCAAAAGCTCCAGTAGAAGAAAACACAAGACCAAAGCAGGTGGTGCCAAGGGCAAGAGGAAAGATATCAGGAGAGTTCAAAGGTAGACTCAGTGGAAATTGATTAGGGCAATCAGGGAGGGGAAGAGTCCAACCCAGTTTTGTAGTTTTCAGTGTGAAAAGTTAAGTGGAGGTTCTGAAGATGACCACAAATTCCTTGACACTCCCATCCACTGAGAGTTGAAATTCAATTCCTTTCCCTTGGAATCTGAAATTGGACTTAATGACTCACTTGTAACCAAGAGAATGTGGGGGAAGTGAAACCACACAACAGGCTGGGCTGGAAGACTACCATGCTACTTCTGCCTTGTTCCATGGAATGTACGTCCTGAGCTACCCATAGGCACTGCAGCCTGCAGTCCAAGCTGAGCCCAGCCTGAGTCACCTCAAAGGCTATGCACAGACACGTGAGTGAAAAACCTGCAGATGATTCCTGGATGAACTGTAAGAACAAGAGACACATGGAAGGAAAAATTATAAAGAAACATTACTTGGCTTTCAAGTCTTGCACTCTTTAGTGTACAGAAGTACTTATTTTAAATACTCAGCTGACTAGGTGGGTAAGCAAATTAGAGTGATGGATGGAGAAAGTAGTGGTTAGAAATTTACATCTCTCCCCCCTGTCCACCCTTTGTTATCACTAATATGCATGCATAAGAGAGCAGGAGTTAGGTGTTCAAGCCGTTCAGAGGTGCACTTTGGTCCTCTAGTAGATTCAGAATAGCCATCAATAAGAATTTGTATTTTTGTTTTGTTTTGTTTTGTTTTTGACAGAGTCTCACTACATCGCGCTCAGTATAGTGCCGTGGTACCACAGCTCACAGCAACCTCAAACGCTTTTGGGCTTAAGTAATTCTCTTGCCTCAGCCTTCCAAGTAGCTGGGACTACAGGCACCCATCATAATGCCTGGCTATTTATTATTTTGTTGTTGTTGTTGTTTAGTAGGCCCAGGCTGGGTTCAAACCCACCAGCCCTGGTGCATGTGGCCAGCGCCCTAACCACTGAGCTACAGGCACCTAGTCCATCAATAAGAATTTGAAAGAGAAATTCACTTCCTGAAGACGAGTAGAATGATCTATTTTCCAATAGTTATGTAATTATTTTCCATACAGAGCCACATCCATAGTAGAAACATGTGATTATTTAACAACATGAAAACAGATGAATAATTTTTGAAATTTCATCCTAATCCAGTCCCCAGTAGCCTTAAACACAATAAGCTAGCCAATCTATGTAAGAGCCTACTCTTTATTTTTTAAAAGGTAAACAGGTTTATTTAAACATTTTTTTACAATACGCTTATGGTTTTCCTCAGCTTTTTTGAAGTACTTTTCACATACACAGTAAAATGTCAAATTCAATGAGTTTAAATGTATAGTCTAGTAATCACCACAATCAAGATACAGAACATTTCACTCACCTCAAAATACTGTTTCTTTTCACAACCAATTGTACATCACCAGCCCCCTGGGAACCACTATCTGCTTTCTGTCATTACAGATTTCACAGATTTCACTTTTTTTTTTTTTCTTTTTTTGTAGAGACAGAGTTTCACTTTATGGCCCTAGGTAGAGTGCCATGATATCACATAGCTCACAGCAACCTCCAACTCCTGGGCCCAAGCGATTCTCTTGCCTCAGCCTCCCAAGTAGCTGGGACTACAGGTGCCCGCCACAACACCCGGCCATTTTTTTGTTGCAGTTCGGCAGGGGCCGGGTTTGAACCCGCCACCCTCGGTACATGGGGCCGGCACCCTACCGACTGAGCCACAGATGCCGCCCCACTTTTCTAGACTTTTATATAATGTGGTGCTTAAGAAAAACTCTGTTTTTCCTCTACTTTCACAGAAACAACAATCATCAACAGGTAAGGCTTCTGTGAGCAAATGTGTATGGGCCCCACCCCCACCCCCACCCCCACCAAGCAGTAGCTGTCCTCGAATTCAATTGCATTCCAAGGCTACCTTCCTGGAGATAGCATCAGGTCTCACCAGAATACCCCCTACCTTCAGGCACCGGTCATGAGTCTGGCCCCCTACAACTTCCGACCAACCAGTTTAGGGGTGCACCAACCAAATTAGGGTTCCTACAACCGATACGTTGGGTTCAATTCATTGGCTAGAGTCAGTCACAGAACTTAGGGAAACTTACATTTACCCGTTTATTATAAGAGACATTATGAAGGATACAGATGAAGAGATAAGTAGAGCAAGGCATAGAGAAAGGCACAGAGCTTCCTCGCCCTCCCTGGGCACGCATCCCTCAGGGAGCATGTGCAGCTATCTGGAAGCTCTCCAAACCCCGTCCTCTTGGGCCTCTTGTGGAGATTTCACTGGATAGGCATAACAGATTGTGCAGAAATGCAAATGAAAAAAAGGGAATGATCTAAACCCAGCAAGCCTGTCTGTTCAGCTTCTTCTTGGCCTCTGTGCCGCATTCCTTCCTCCAGTATATGGGGCAGGACCTTCCCTGGAATGAGGGTCTTATGACCCACAATCAGATTAGAGGCCTGAGACTCTGCTTCCTGAGGCCTGCTTCTGAGGCCTAAAGTGTCCCAACATTATACATGTATATAAGACTAGGGGTATGGGAGTTACGAGCCAGGAACTGTGGACAAAACCCAATGTGTGTGTGTGTGTGTGTGTCTGTGTGTCAACTGCATAACATCACATACAGTCATATCCTTTTATGTCTGGCTTCTCTCACTCGGCATAATGCTTCTGATGTGCATCCATGTCGCATTTAGCAATATTTGTTCCTTTTCATTGCTGAGTACTGTTTTAATGTATGCATACATGACGAATTATTTATCTATTCACTTGCTGTGGGCCTCTTGGGTTGTTTCTTATTTTCAGCTATCAAGTAAAGCTGCTCTAAAAATTGAGTACAAAACTTGTATTTCTCCTGAGTGAAACACCTAGGACTGAGGAACTCAAGTGTTAGTACAGTTAACCCTGGAACAGCATGGGTTTGAACTACAAGGGTCCACTTGTACATGGATTTTCTGCAATCTCCATCACCCCTGAGACAGCAAGACCAACCCTTCCTCCTCCTCCTTCTCAACCTAGTCAAAGTGAAGGTAAGGATGAAGATGTGTATGCTCATCAACTTCACCTGAACAAACCATAAATATATTTTCTCTTCCTTATGATTTTCTTAACATTTCATTTTCTCTTACATTATTGTAAAAATACAGTATACAACATGTATACGAAATACATGTTAATCAACTATGCTATCAGTAAGGCTTCCAGTCAACAGCAGGCTATTAGTAGCTAAGTTTTGGGGGAGTCAAAAGTTACACATGGACTTTCAACTGCGCAGGTAGTCATGTCTCTAGTCCCCTGTGCTGTTTCAGGGTCAACTGTACTAAGAAATATTGGTGTTTTCCTGTATCAATCATCCTGACAAATTGAAAAATACAAATATTTCCTAGACTTATTTTATAATAAAATTTATTAGCAGATCTGTTATAAGACAGTTGAAGAATTCATACATTTTCCAGCCTTTAAAAGTGCTTCACACAACCACATACATTCGACATATTCCAGGATAATGCTTAATGTGTATGACACTATTCCCTATAAACTTCAATATATTATGAATCAAATAAAATAACACAGTCATATTATTATATGAACAAAGAAGTCAAACATTAAGAATCCTATTATGATTTTCTCCTAAGAACAAAGAATTGTAAAATCTCTAATTCGAAAGAAGAGTTTTACTTAGTCCACTTTACTAAGAAATAACATGTATAAAATGCCTACATGCTTCTCAGATGAGTTACATTTGCTTTAATTAAAGAAGAAAATTATTTTGTTTCTCATTTTCCAAATGAGAAAGATTTCCTACATTTACAACATCACTAAGTTTGTTCTTAGTCTAAACTTCCATGCAGAAATGTCTGGAATGGGAGACTTTAAATGTAGAACCCAAACACCTACTTATACTCTTTCCCATTAAAAGGTGAAGAGAATCTCAGCGTTAACCAATCATGGTTCCACAAACATCAAAATTACAGTGTAGACATCCCTTATTGAAGTAACAGTAATGTTACTTCAGAGTAAATAACTATAGGTAATCACTGAATTATAACACATGTAGACTTTAAGAAAATTTCAAGTGTTCCTAAATACCTACCATTATAAAAATGAATTTCACTTTACAATATTACGGTCTCTAGAGAAAGCTATATAAAGATTATATGAAAGAGACTTCAGCAATAAAAATAGTAAAACTTTTCACCTTCCAGTTGTGTTACAAAATTACTAAGAAGTCTTGACTTGAATGAAAAGTGCCATGACAGACTTCTGTGGTAGAAACTAAAACTTTAAAAAATACCTGGAACAAAAATAAGATGAAGAGTTTCCTGGTACATATAATATTATTTATATTCCCTTACCTCAGTATTTGGAAACTGTCATACTCTGTAAACTGACATTCATATGATTATGAAAAGTATAAATGACCTCCGTATAAGTCAGCTCTGACAATCTGCCACCCCACTGCTCATCACTGACAGCACGCAAACATTTTACCATTTGACCAAGAGGTAGGATCCAGAGAAGAGACGACTGGACTGCCAAGGCACAGGTAACTAACTGCCACAAGGTGGCAACAGTCTGGCCAGTGGAATGGGGGGCACACACCCTGTCTCTTCCAAACCCCAGCATGACTGCTGTGCCTACATCAGTGCACCCAGTCCCTTGGATGGCGCAGAACTTCCAGAATTTCAGCTTCTTTAGAATTCTCTGAGGGTGAATGCATGTACTCCCATCTATATATGTCCAAAACAGAAACAAAATGTATAATAGTAAAAAATGACACATGTAACTCTTTACTTAAAATAAAGAAAAACTAAAATCCTATGGTTAAAAAAAAAAAAAATGCCTTTGTCTCCACTGTGATCTAGGCGCCTTGTACCTACTAGACCTCTAAAAAATATTTGCTGCTCAAGAAATTCAGTTTCTTATTGACTCCTGGGCATAATTATTAATTCTCATTAATTCTTGGGTCATTAATTAATATCCCAAAGTCAAAATATATTTTTAAGATAAACCAGAGTTTCATAAAATATAGAACCTCAGATGACCCAAGGGCAAATTTGCTTCACTTGTTTAGCTTAATACTTACACGTATCTCTTCCCAGAAAAACAAACAGGCAGAGCCCCCCATCCCCCTAAACACCATGACCCAGCTTATCTTCTCTCCCCTTTCTTCTCTATCTGCCCAATGATGAGTTGTCATTCATCCTGTTACCCCTTAAAAAATATAATAGGATTTGTCCATTATTTTCTTATAAAATCAGCAAAGTCAAAACCAACGAAGCCTTGTGTCAGACACCTGCCATGTTAACATTCATGTTCTGTGGAGGTATGGGCATGGGGGAGGTGGGAGGACAATCACCATCGGGAGTGATCTCCTTACCGGGCAGTTAGCGGTAAAGACATCAAGATGCTTTCAATCCTGGATCCTGGGGTGAAGAGGCCAAACTTTGTCCCCCGATCATACAGCAGATTAAATTCTACGTACCTGACATAAAGACATTAAATAACATTAAGGGCTGAGTAAGATTTTTCTAAAGACTAGTCCATAACAAATATTTAAAGGGAGGCTCTACTCCTCCAACCCCCACTAGCTGAAAGTGGCACAAAGAACACCAGCGTACAACTCACTGAGGTTCCTCCATCTGGACAGGCAGAAATAAAAGGGTATTCTACCCACCAAACAATAGTGTACAGATTCTGCCTCAACAGAGCAATTTCAAAACAAGAAGGTTGTGTTTTCCCGTAAATAAACAGAATGGACACAAAGCTGAGAATGTCCAGGCACAAAAACAATTAAGAAAAAGAAATGAAAAAAAAAGAAAAAGACATGGCACCCTTTCTCAGGATAAACCCTCCTCCTAGTCTAAGCTGTTTCAAAGGCAAATATCTCATTTTACTGCCTCTAACTCACAAGTACTTTCACTAAGACAATGCAAAACTTCTATAACTGAAAGACCCAATACAGCTAACAGCAATCCATTAACAATGACTAAGACATTCTAGACATTTCTTAAAGCAGTTAATAGCTTTAATAAGCAGTCATATAATTCAGTCCTCCTGCAGATTAATAGTATTCATAATAAAATGCAGAGTTTTCAGTTACTGTGCTCAGTTTTATTTGTTAAGTAGAACATCCTTAGCAACAACTAAAACTTGGTTCAGGATATTTCAACAGTTCTCTATTAACTGCCATAATCACATATGGACCCCATCCAGCTTAAACTTCTATCTCTGCTTTTAACATTGTCGGATGTAACAGGGTCTCTTCTCTCTAAGTTCAAAGGGATAATTTCTACTACTTAAAAGAATTTAGAATCTAGAATATTAAATTTGAAAATTTTAATACAAAGTTCCCCTTAGATCATTTCTCAACTCATTTAGAAACTAATCCCTTGGTCTACAGTTCTCTCAGATACTCTCCTTTATCTTACTGGTTAGTGTCTTTAAACCCACCTACAGCAAATTATCCTCTAGAATTCCACCATGTCAATTTTAAAATATCACTTTTTGTGTTAAAGTGTTTTGTGTTTCAGTCTTAAAGCTGACTTTAAGACTGAAAACCTGTCAAAAGCCCAAAAGCCCTGCAAAAATTTAAGTCACTATATCCATGGATCCTTTTCTAGTTCTCACCATTTATTTATCGTTGATTGACTTTTATTTACTAATATCTATTTAATACCTTCTTATGTCTGATTCGAAAGATAGTACAACTGACTATTCTGAACTTTTTCCTAAGACCACAGAGAAGAATTTCACCTCTCGGCCACTTTTTTCACCTAATATTATCTTTCTGACATGATCTTTAAGGGATGGTTAGTTTGTACTGATGTATTTGAAGACCTACTTCAAATACGCTTGTAATGAGCACCCTGAATGAATTTTCTGGAGGATTGCTGTGTTCTTTTCCTCTTATGTGTTCCTTTCCACCCTTTTCTACATGAGCCTCCCTGCATCCCACCAGGTGTCCCTTAGATCTGATCTTTCTGATCCTTTCTATGTATTTATCTCTTTAACACGGCTATAAATTACAGACTTTAACCAACCCTTTCAACTTGTCTAGGCCTAAATTTTATCATGTTGCTCCTTCCCAAAATACAATAAAACAAAGTAAGTTAAAGGCTTTTAATATCTGTTCTACTATGAAAAAGATGACTTTAAGACTGAAGTTTGAGCCTGGGTGCAGTGGCTCACACCTGTAATCCCAACACTCTGGGAGGCTGAGGTGGGTATGTATTGGGTGAGCTCACAGGTTGGAGACCTGCCTGTGCCAGAGCAAGACCCTGTCTCTAAAAAATAGCTGGGCATTGTGGCAGGTGCCTGTAGTCCCAGATACTTGGGAGGCTGAGGCAAGAGAATCACTTGAGCCCAAGAGTTGGAGGTTGCTGTGAGCTATGACGCTAGAGAACTCTACTGGGGGCAATGAAAAGAGACTCTGCTTCAAAAAAAGAAAGAGACTGAAGTTTGAGGTGTGATGAGAGAACAGTAACGAGGAGCAAGAGACTAGACGAGGTTGCAAATAAGACACTGTAATGTCAAAAGACAACCAGACTGGTTAGTGGATGGAAAACTCGTGTCTGGAGGGGGTGGGGCAGGGGTAAGTAGAAAAACAACTGTAAAAAAAAAAAAAGACACTGGTTATGACTGCAGTACACAAAGCCGAAGACAGTGCTGATAACCTCTGGAAGAGCTAGAGTTATCCTAAGCCCCAGAGTTTACTGTCATGTTAAGGCCCAGAGATAAGGGAGGCAGAAGGAGGCTCTCCCTGAAGAATAGTCACATACCTTATCATAGAAAATTAATCTAACAGTCCACACTCCTGCCTAACTCGTGACACCAGGCAGGCAGTGAAACACACACATTGGAACTTTCAGAAAGACTTGCCATCAAATGACGTTAAAAAAAAAATTATTCCAATGTCTAAGAAGTTTAAAAGGCTTCACCTAATTAGCATTCACAAAAGCTGCTAGCTTTGCATATAAAATCTTGTGCAAAACTATGACATTTTACTTTCCATAGAGTTTTAAACTGTCCCTTTAGGTATGACTCCCCCACTAAACTGCAAGAGCCTCTTTTCAGCAGGTCTGTGTTACGCCCACCTTGAAAGCCAGGATAGTGCCTGGCTACGGGGGCTCACGACAAATGTCAAGTGAAAGAAGGAAACATTGGGAAAAATATATTTGAGAAATTATATGGAAACAACAAAATGTCCCCAAACAGATGCACTGTCTAAAAAATTCTAAAAAAAAAGGAAAAACAAATTCTAAAAAAGAAAACTTAACTCATCTTTTCAAGTTAATGAGTGGGGACCAGCTAGCATAGGCAGTCATAAGAAATGATAACTACAAACATTTATCTCTAGACTTGGCACACTATTTAAGTTGACCTCTCAGGGCAAAAGCTCTATATCCTTAGTACCCAAAGCATTCTATGCCCAAGAAAGAATTAGTGCAAATGAGAAAATCCATTTTACATACAGGGAGCAGTCATTCCCAGAAAATTAATGGCAATGAGAATGACATGGACTAGCAGGCTAAATCATTTGATTGTTCAAATTCACAAGTACCCCCTGGCTGAAGATGACCTCAGATTGCTCCCCTACCCCCACATCAGAGCTCACCAACCTCAGCGCACGGAGCAGGCTGGCTGAGGTGAGTACGGCGGTAAGAAGCACAAGCCTGCTTCAACTACTGTTCCACATGTGAAGTTTTCTACTTAGCAGTTACATAATTGTGGGCAAGGGACTTCCAAAACAAAGGCAAGTTTTAACATGTATAAAATGATGATTACACCTATCTTGCAGGTTTGTTGAGAGAAACAGACGCAAAATGTCTAACAGTGGCTGGCACATAGTTACGGCTCCAAAATCAGTAAAATTTATCATTAAGTGTAAATAATTTTGGTAACTGTTATTTCCTTTAAATAACTTTCATGTAATCTTTAAGATAAATGCAAAAAGTTATGATCCAAAATTTCAAAGCAGCAAAAACATTATTTGAGGCCTACATCTTGCCATAAAGGTAGAGGGTATTACTATAAAAACGAACTAAAAGAAATCAGCAGGATTAAGTTCAGCAAGTACTTACTATATGCCTACTCTGAGTCTCTAAAGCACAGCTAAATTAAATAAACTTTGCTATTCTTATAACGACATTTTACAAAATACCCTTTAATTCATTTCTATCCATCCAGTTATGAAAAGAAACTAGCATAACTGTTACAAAGCATCCGCCTAAGACAACACAATACCCATGATTATTACGACTGCTCTACTTCTCACAGTTATGGCACAAATCAGTTCATTCCCCTGCCACTCACCGTCCTCTTCTGAGCTGCTGCCACAGCTTCTCCTGGGGGGTGAATGAGTCATCACAGTGCTTTTTCACCAGGGGAATATAAGAAGGAACTATGGCCTGGGCACAGCTCTGCACAAAGCGAAACACCTCCTCCTTGGAGGGAGAGTCCAGATCATCAAAAAAGATACCACCAATGCCCCTGCGCTCTCCACGATGGGCTATAAGGAAGTAGTCATCACACCTAGGAAAAGCAGTAGGGCCAAATCAGGGATAAAAGGGGTGGAGGGGGGAGAGAGACAGCAAATTAAGGTGAAACTTTCAGGTCACTTTCCTCAACTAATGGCAGTTATGAAAATGAAACTAGGCCTTTAACTAGATTTTCTACAGATATAACCAATGTAGAAAATGCCTATATTCTTATCTGCAAAGCAACCAGGCTATTTAACAGAGATTTATCTGAAGAATGTGAAACTCTAAGAACTTCAGTGAAAAGAGAAGCAGAATCCAATATTTAAGCTACATTCTTGAAATAAGTGACACTGCTGCCCTGAGAGCACTGCTGCTTTTGCAGGAGGCGGGAACACAGGAATCTTCCAAACCAACATCACACAGGGTGCAAACCCAAGCTCTCTTAGTTTTTTATTTGCGAAAAGAAGGTACTGTAAACAATCTCTAAGGTCTCTTTTAGCAATAAAATTGGATGACACTATAGCATGCATGACTGAGAGAAGGGCTGGTGGAAGTGGATGTTCAGAGAGTAAGAGTCTTCAAACATATTAAAGCTTGCCCTTGTGAGGCAGCACATGAAATTATCAATATGTTCTTGAGTCTCTTCCCCACTATGTCTATTAGAAGAGGTTTCCTAAGAATCCATTTCCTATATGCTAACGTTGAAGAATAGTTTACATCTTGGAAATAGTTCTTCTGATGATCTCTGTACAGTAAGAATTTATAAAAAGAAAAACCAAAAACTAAAAGGTATTTAAAAGGTCACCTTAAACCTTTTAAATAAAGCCTCGAGAGCCAAAAAGAAAAGAAGAAAAAAAAAAAAAAAGGCAGTAGTTACAAATCCCAAAGCTAATGCATGGGTATAACTCACTGTTTTCTTTTCTTACTTTATCATTAGGGTTTCTTCAACAACCTTTCCAATTCCATTTTTCTCCTTGTCCAACATCCCTGGGTACATTTGGTCTCTAGTGGTTCTCCAGCCTTTCCTGTCCCCTCACACATTCCCAAGTCAACCTCAGGACAGTAATTCTCATCTGGGTGAGAATTTAACATCACACTCTAGGATTAAAAATCCTGATTCTCAGACACAGATCATTTTATGATTCATATTCTACCATTCTAAATCATTTGGGATCAAAAAAAAGATGCTATTACTCAAAATATATTACAGAAATCCAAGTATTCCTAAGTAAATAATTTATTAAAACTACTTAAAACTGGTAACCCACTTCTTCTGGTGAGCAAAGTAAGAAAACAAAGCTTGAAATACCTGAAGAAGGTATTGAGTGACACAATAGTTACCTTTGAGACATACAAAAGGAATGGAATATAATTTTGGTCATGAAAAGTTTAATACCTTTACCTACCATTTTTTAAATTTGGGGTAGAGATCTGGACCATGCTGATCACAAGCCTCCTTTAGAGTTCTGTGAAAATGGACAGCGTCCTCTTGGTTCAAGTAAGTTGGAGTGAGGTCACATCCACCACCAAACCACCACTGCTTGTTACCTACCAAATCAAGACATGGGATTCTGAAGCGGACTTTGAGAGTCAGCATACTGCTGATTATATAAGCAAACTTAAGAGAGCAGCTTAATATTAAGCATGTAATGGGTGACAATCAAGAACATTTAACTGTTGAATATATCACTGAAGGCCAGTAAGACCAAGGCAGAAAAGAAGAGGTAAAAGCAGAAAGAAAAGAAAGTAGGAAATTAAAAAGTAAGACAGTAGAACCAGGCAGGGAAATAATACTTAGGCCAGTGAATGATAAAACACTACACATGTGGATCAAACAGTGGATCACAATTCTGGTTGTAGATTAGAATCACATGAAGAGCTTAAAAATACCTCTACTAAATCACAGTTTAAAAAAAAAAAAAAAAACACATCTCTGGCTCAGGCATGTATAGTTTGTAAAAACTTCCCAGAATATTCTCACACGCCCTGTATTAAGAACTACTGCCACCCTTACTTTCTCCTAAAAAATGTTAAAAAAAAAAAAATTGCTGAGGTAAGCAACTTACCATTTGAGAAAAACTATTGTATGTGCAGACAAGTTAGGAACTTTTAAACATTAAAAGGATAAACCAAACTGAATGGCTTCAAAATGAAGAGTTAAAGTAGTGACTTTAAATGCCCTCACGTGCAGACATCTATAGGCATGAGCGTGGCACTGAACGCTTTCTTTCCTTTCTAGATGGCCTTGCTGATGGGCAACATAGGCTGGAACTGTGTGCACATGAGTCCTGATCAACTTCATCCCATTTTAAACCCACTGCCAATGAGGTGACTAACAAAACTATGGGTGTGTTAAATATTTACCAAAACCAAGTTCTCAGTTTCAACTTAACCTTATACATAAGGTCTACCTTGGATGTAATGAATCTAAATCTGCAAAGAACCCTGAAGGTCAGGTCCATGAAATCATTCCTTCTGTGTTGGAGGAAATATGGGAAGGTCAGTGTCAATACCATTCTCACTTTTCATGTCTAGTGCATAATCCATAATCCTGCTCAAGAATAAGCCTTCGTATGTCTCCTGAAAACCTAGGTAAGACTAGTTATTCTTTCTCACTTTTATATGTTATGCCTTCTTATCGGTTTTACAATACACATTTTGCCCAGTGATACTTTGCATAGCTCCTGAGACCCTTACCATCGGCTTCTTCTACTTCAAAGTATCTGTAGTTGAAATGGACAGTAGGAGCGTGAGGATTCTTGGGGTGGATAACGGAGCTCACGCCCATGGCATAAAATGGCAATTTACCTGCAAAGTAAAATACAGAGGGAGTTGGACTCAAGAACTTGGCTTAATACCAATTAACTCTAATGTGATTTCTGAATTGATTTTCAAAAGTTGCTTTTCAATTTCTCTCTTAAAATACAATTTTTAAAAAGTAATTGTGAACATGTTTTTCTGGTATATGCAAATGAATGGCTTTTTCCAGAAGCAGTATTTATTTTATAAATAAAACTTGTGGGGCAAATAAGTTTCCTAGGACTATTAAAGGCTGTCAACATTGTCCAATTTACCATCTTTAGTCTTCAGAATTTTTCCTCTGCTTCTCATTTGTTTTGCTGCTTCCTCAGAAAGATTTCCATGAACGACAGAAATGCTCACCCCAGCCTTTTCAAAAACACGTCCATCTTGAAGTACACAGCTGATGCCACCACCTCCTGTTTATAGAATTGTAAAATATGGAGAATAGTTACCCAGGAATGGAAGAGTATATGCAAAATTTTAAAAAAACAACACCTTGTATTAAGTGCATATTTTCCTCCATTTCCCAAATCTTCCATAATAGTTGTATGTTTATAATGTTTATGTAAAATAAAATTAGATAACTAGCTTAGCTTTATGACATAATTTACTGTAGCTGGGCAAATACTGAACTTTCTCATATCACTAAACTAAATATTTCTTCTACATTCTTATGTCATTATCTAAAGTAAATCACTAGAAAAAACTTTAAATAGAACTATCAGATGACCCAGAAATGTCACTGCTGGGTTCATCCAAAGGAGGGGAAATCAGAATATTGACAAGATATCTGTACTTTCATGTTCACTGTAGCACTGTTCACAATTGCCAAGATAGGGTAATCAATCTACACGTCCATCAACACGTAAGTCGATAAAGAACTTGTGGTACATATACACAAAGGGACTATTATATAGCCACAAAAACGAATGAAATCCTGCCATTGGCAACAACATGACTGGAACTGGAGAACATTATGTTAGTGAAATAAGCCAAGCACAGAAAAATAAATCTCACATATTCTCACTTATATGTGGAAGCTAAATATTAAAAACAATTGATATCATGAAGACAGAATAATGGTCAACAGGGAAAGGAAGGATAGTGGGGAGGGGGTGATAAAGTGGGAATGGTTAATGGGAGCAAAAATATAACTAGATAGAATGAACAATATTGACAGTACAACAAAGGAACTGTAATCAACAATAAGTTAGGGTAAACTTTTAAATAACTATAAGAATGTAATTAGAATGTTCCTAATCAAAGAAATGATAAATGCCTGAGGCAATGGCTATCCCAGTTACCCTCATTTGATTAATCTACATTGTATGCCTGTATCAAAACATCACATGTCTCCTAAAAAGATACACAACTGTTATGTACCCATAATTGAAAATAAAAAAATTTTTAAAGTAAAAAGTAAAATATGGGAAGGGAGGGGGGAGGTGGGTAGAGGGAGGGGGATTGAAAGGATCACACCTGTGGTGCATCTTATAAGGGTACATGTGAGCCTTGGCAAATGTGGAATGTAATGTCTTGGCAAAGTAACAAAGAAAATGCCAGGAGGGCTATGTCAACTAATGAGATGAAAATGTGTCAAATATTCTATGAAACAAGTGTATAGCGCCCCATGATCATATTGATGTACACAGCTATGATTTAATAAAAAAAAATAATAATAAATAAAATAAATTAAAAAAAAGTAAAATAAATTACTGGAATATTCTCCCTTCAAATATCACTGTTCAGAATGGCATACATCAATTACAATGAGAGAAAGCTAAGGTTTCAAGGAATGGGTATATTTGAATGGTGTTCTATTATTACTGAATCTAAAGCTCCAACTACTTGTAGCTCAAGCCGCTAAGGCACCAGCCACATACACCAGAGCTGGGGGGGGGTTCGAATCCAGTCCCGGCCTGACAAACAACAATGACAACTACAACCAAAAAGTAGCCAGGCACTGTGGCCAGCGCCTGTAGTCCCAGCTACTTGGGAGGCTGAGGAAAGAGAATAGCTTAAGCCCAAGAGTTGGAGGTTGCTGTGAGCTGTGACGCCACAGCACTCTACCCAGGGTGACAGCTTGAGACTCTATATCAGGAAAAAAAAAAAAAAACCTCCAACTAGGCCAGGCACAGTGGCTCATGCCTGTAATGCTAGCACTCTGGGAGGCAGAGGTGGGTGGACTACCTGAGCTCAGAGGTTCCAGACCAGCCTGAGCCAGAGCAAGATCTCATCTCTAAAAATAGCCAGGCATTGTGGCCGGAGCCTGAAGTCCCAGCTACTAGGGAGACTGAGGCAAGAGAATCGCTTGAGTCCAACAGTGTGAGGTTGCTGTGAGCTATAATGCCACCGCACTCTACCAAGAGTGACAAAGTGAGACTCTGTCTCAAAGAAAAAGAAAAAAGCAATGTATTTCAAAACATTTTTTCAAGGGGTGCTGCTTGCCTTTTAATTTTACTTACAGGCAATTAAAAAAGAGTAGATACTCAAACTCTTAAGGGATTCAGTACCTTAAACTTAAAAGTGAGACACGCATCAATATTTATATGAGCCTTACTAGTTTCTGTTTTCATTTTTATAGACACTAGGGTCACTGCAAGGGCATGGTTTCATGAAGGTTCATGTTTGCCTTATTTTATTTCTAAGAACTTTTTATAGCTGGATAGCACATAAAATGATTTGGGATAGCCCTTGTATATTCCAAATGAGAAAACTGAGGTCCAGAAAGTCAAAAGACCTTATCTGGGATCACAAAGCTGGCAAATGGCTGAAACAATATGTCCAATGCCGTCTGTTGCAGGCAACATTCTTAGCATTTTACATACTCATCTTATTTAATCTTCAAACTACATATATATATATTATTTTTCATCTTATAGATGAAAAAAAGAGACAAAAAAGTAACTTTCAAAGATCAAACGACTAGCCTAGTCCCGAAAGTTGTGCCCTAATTCAGCAGTCTTCACTTGAAAACATTGCAAAATGGAAAACACTACGAAAATCAGATTGAACTTCATTTAATATATATGTGGCACTACAGATCAAAATCTGCTAGGGGAGAAATTGCTGTTTTATTCCTACCTAGGAGTAGTTAGGAATCTTTATGATCAAGATGTGAGGCTTCACTGTGGAGGCAACATGTCATGAATATGACTCTACAAGAACTGGGTTTTGATACTTAAGTATTTTGACATTGAAAAAAAAGATTTTCTACCAGGAAATCCAATGGGTGCATTTGGTAGAGCTACTGATAAACCAATCAAATACATTTTGTGCAACAGGAAAAAAGGAGTGGGGAGATTGGGAAACAATGAGACCCCTCAGCTGGAGGAGAGGCCTCTGGCTGACAATTAACTAGCAGAAGTTGAGTTCTTTTCATCTCCCAAGGAGAAAAAAAGGGCAAATGCACCCAGAGAAGCATATGAAATCTGTTTAATTATCCACTGAAATCTGTCTTCAGTAACAAACTTTTGGATATCCAAGCTTGTTGGTTGCAAAAATACCCTTTAAAAATGCATTATGGAATTGCACCTGGGCAGGCTGATCGATGCCGGGTACTAGAGTGACAGCAGATCTGGGTCCACACCTGCAAGCAGAGGGCTAATGACCCTTTCTCAGTGTCAATCTTGTTGACGGCGTCCCCTATGTGGGTTCCCCTTACCTGTCTCTATTCCACATTGTGAGACGTGTTCTGCCCAACATTTTCCCCTTATCTCCACTTCCCTCTGAGGACCGACCTCCTTACCTTCCTTCCTCTCCCACCGGTCCACAGCGAAGCTGGCCTCCCCATCGACCTGTGCCAGCGCCTGGCACACCTGCGCCTGGGTCTCCAGGATCAGCAGCTCCATCATGGTCTTCATGTCACCCGGCCTCCTTCGCAGCTCTCGCAGATCAGTCACTGGCGCTGCCATGAAGAAGCTGCAGCGGCGGGTCAGCTCGTCCTCCTCCTCGGGTTTTGCCTGCGAAAGACTTCGCTTTCCGGAGCTCTTGGCCACCATCTCCGCCCGCTGCATGTGCCCGAAGGCGGCGGCGGCCAGCCCGGCCAACCCAGCCAGCGCTGCGGCCAGCCCGGTGCCCAGCCAGTGGCCGCCTCTCGCCGCCGGGCCGTGCCCCAGCCCGCGGCTCTGCTCGGTGCCAGCCGTGCCAGGTGGCCGGCAGAGGCGCCTGGCCGCGCAGCGCTGGAACCACGCACGCTGCCCTCCGCAGCTGCCCCTTGCCGCGCGCCAGCACGGGGCTGCAATCAGCCTGCCCAGGTGCAAAGCCATGCTCCGGGCGCCCGGGCTGTCAACCTGGGCAGCGCCCTGCCTCTGATGCCCCTGGTGGCCTCCTGTGCCCTGCAGCTGCACGGGCAGGAAGAACCTTCGCCGTCGAAGTGCAGCCGCCGAGACGGCCAGGCGGCGCGCGGGGCGTGCTGGGAGCTGTAGTCCCGCTCCTATCGGCCGCGCGCTGGGCGGGAGATCTGAGGCCCCCGCGCCCAGGAGGGCGGGCCCCACAGCGGAAAAGCTGGAGGCGGAGCTGGCGAGAGGGCGTAGGAGCCGAGGCAGATATAAGAGGCGGTTTCTTGTCACATACAACTCGGGGTCTGCGGTTGGCTCAGCCAAGGGAGCAGACACAGTAGGTGTGGGAGGCTGAGGACGGACCAGGGCAGAAACGCACAGATCCTGGTCGCACTTTCAGTTTATAGAAAGCAGATTAGGCTCGGCCTCTAGGGACCGCCTTGCCGGGGGTCCGGTCCGCTAGAGCGGTGGAGGTGGAGCCTAGCTGTCCTTGCCTAAGGGCGAATTTCTAAAGGGAGTGGGGGAAAGCAGGTAAAAAGTCTCTAAAGAATCTAGGAAAAGACTTTTCTGGGATCTAGTGCACGTTACAGCTCTCTGTTCCTAAGATCTTGCCAGGCCTTGCTTCTCCAAGACTCACGTGATTATTTTAGCAACAGGGAAAGCAAAGCTTTTGTATTTAACTAGCTTAAAATTCCTGGCCTGGTGTATTTTGGTGATTAAGAAATAATACATTTAAAAAATACTTAAGCTACTATTTTAGAGTGCTGCCAAATATTTCTCTCGTTTAATGCCTCTAATAACTCCTGTAAACTAGGCAGGTCCAACATTCACACTCCTTCTTTCCACTGTCTCCCCACCCCCACTCCACTTTACCCCCTGCACGTTAAAGAATTGAAGAAAAAAGTTAATAGATTTGATCTGCAGGTTTTTTTCCTGTAACCATACCTAGCTCCATAGTTCCTGGGCAGAAAAGTATAAGAACTGTCGTCATGGGCTTATTTGTCCTGTAAGTCTTTAGGTGGTGATTTTAATTTCTAGCATTAAATAATAGTTTAAGCCTCTGGTGGCTGTTTCCACAAATTTTTTCTTAGTGGCTAGAAGCACTGATGGATTTCAATGGCTAAGGGTCATACCATTTGTTAAAGTCAGTGTATCTCATCCGTCCACAACTGCATCTGACCATTCTTACACTGAGACACAATGTTGGCTGGATGGATATCCTTGCCAATTTGAGAGTCAATGGAAGACAAAGGCCTAGACTGAGAAGTGAGTAAATGACATTTAGGGAAGAAAAATCATTAGCTATCATTAGCTGTTAGCCACAATGTAACCTGCCAGGAAGCCAAGTTAGAAGAGGAGAAAAGGCGCCTGTGGCTCAGTCGGTAGGGCACCGGCCCCATATGCCGAGGGTGGCGAGTTCAAACCCGGCCCCGGCCACACTGCAACCAAAAAACAGCTGGGCGTTGTGGCGGGCGCCTGTAGTCCCAGCTACTCGGGAGGCTAAAGCAAGAGAATCGCTTAAGCCCAGGAGTTGGAGGTTGCTGTGAGCTGTGTGAGGCCACGGCACTCAACCGAGGGCCATAAAGTGAGACTCTTGTCTCTACAAAAAAAAAAAAAAAAAAGAGGAGAAAAGGAAGTAAGAATTATCGTTCTAGGAAAGGCTATTTGCCCCTTTGGATATGTGAGATAGGATTGGGCTGGGCCTGCTGACAATAAGTCAATCTCATTAGTGAAAATGACCTTCTCTGCCTCATTTAGAAACCCTTTCATGATTGTTCTGATTTTGCAAATTCCCATAAAGTTAGTAAAAACTAAGTAAGAAAAGGCTGTTTTTGAAACTTTGCCCACTCACAAAAGATGATCCTGAAAAAATTGTATACTAGTTTCGGAGTTTACATCCTTCCTTCCATAGGCTCTGTATGCAAAGCACCTCTTTCCTTTTCTTCTTTGGTTTCCAGAAACTTCTCTACAGTTAATCTCCTATGCAGTGCTTGAGAAAGGCCTTGATGGGCATGTTGGCTCAAGCCTATGATCCAGACAGGCAGAGATGAGAGGATTGCTTGAGCCCAGGAGCTCAAGGCCGCAGTGATCTATGATTGCACTACTGCACTCCAGCCTGAGATAAAAGATAAAAACAATCCTCTAAACAAAGATAAAAACTAATTTTTTTTTTTTTTTTTTTTTTTTTGTCAAACAAGAAAGGCCTTAATAGCTTTGTTAGTGTGAGTTTGAATCATCTGCCTGAGGGTTCAAATTGTCCTCAAGAAGAATATTTGTATTTAAGACTTAGTTGTCAGTATGGAAGAAAAAAACATTCTAAGGTGTTTCATACACCAGAAAGCTAGTGGGGCCAAATAAAAAGTCTATAATAATTTATAAAGCCTAGGTATAAGTTAGGGGTTCTCATCTATTTTTGAGCTCAGTTTCTTACACTGCTTTGTATTTTCCTTTTTATGTGGCCCTGCCAGCCAAAAATTCTGATTAGCCTTATACAGACTTACTAGGTATAGGTATATAAATATCATTTTTCAAACTCCAAATGCTTCTCAGAATCCTTATGAACTTTGTCTTTCTTCTGTCCCCTAAAGTGCTATTGGACATTATTTTAGGTCTGCTCATAGTACATTAGTTTTCTCTTTTCTAGGAAGAATTTGTGGGAACTCCAACTAATCCCTCTGGTAGTTTTTCTACCTTGTAACAACACACACACACGTATGCACACCTTAGAATTCCCAATATCTTTACTACCTTATGTTATTTTTGTCAATCTCCAAATTTGAAGAACCAAATTTAAGAAATATCTTAGCAAATTGACTCAGTTCTATTACTTTCAGTTAGTTACAGAAACACAGAAAGGACTTTGTTAACAAAATACTCTGTTAAAAAAGTATTTCTAAAAATATGTGTTTGCCTTGGCTTGCTTGCCTAGCTTATCAGGAATTCTGGTGGGGGGTGATGGACGTAGTGATAAGATTAACAAAGACGTGGATATTTTAAGATGTTTATTTTGTCCTAGAATTTACATTTTAAACTTTTAAATCTATAAAGGTAAATGCTTACATATGAGATAATTATAATTATTGATTCTTAAAGTCTTTGTATACAGACTCAATAGCTAATGCAATTCAGTGTTATTGATTTGTTTTTTCTTTAACTGGAATAATTTTTAAATTAATTTTTCACAAAGTATAGATATCACTCAAATATACCAGGAAAATGTTACAAACTCAGAGTCCTTGCACCTTCAGTCCCTTTAGCTTCTCCTTCTTTCTTCCTTCTGGTGATATGGATGTGATGTTTGGAATTGCAGCAACTCTTTTGTCACCAGGACTATCAAGGTCTCAAGAAAAGGTTTTCAGAGCAGTCTATAGAAGGCAGGACCCAGAAGCCTGGGTCCTGAAGACATCTTTAAGCAGATATACCAGCCCTGGGCTGCTTACCTTTCTACTTCTTGTTATATGAGAAAAAAATTATTTTAGGTACTGTTTATTAGATTTTCTGTTACTTGCAGCTTAAATTTTTCTAGACTATATTTTATCTTAGTTAAAATTTCCATAGTGGGACAAAAAATAATGCCCATCCATGAGAAATGGGATCATAAAAGAACATGGGGACTTTCCACGTAATTAGTATTTGAGGTGGGTGGTGGTTGGGAATGTGGGATTTCAATTCTAGAAAATGGGAACTGCAATGAGAAGACAATACTATAAATCTCAACTATAGGGAGAAATTTTTGAAGATGATTCCAGAGTTTTGAGGCTGAATATCTTCAGATAACAAAAATAGGGAATTTTGAAAGAAGAACTGGCGGGCACAAAGCAGGAATTTATAGGAAGAACAAGAGATAATCAGTTTGATATAGACGGGTATTAATAGAGTCATTTCTACTAGGTTAGCTAAAGCTCTCCAACTGTTCCATTTGCCCAGGAGCTTCCTGGCCACTCCAACCCTTCAAAATAAAATGCTCTTGCCATCCATTCCAGGAGGCTTAAGAATGTCGTGGGCCCAAAAGGATGAGTCATTTGAGAAGACTTTGGGGACAAAAATGTTGGGGTGTACCTGGTGCTTATAACCAGTGTTACTTACTGAAGAAATTACTTCCACTCATGTCAAGAGTTTAATCTCCTCTGGTAGACCAGAATACTGTCTTAGAATATACACATTTAAGATTTTTTTTTTACTTTAAACCCATAGGAACATCATTTTAATCTTAGGAATCAAGAATCAGTTCCCTTTGTTCTCTATATCTACCCAGAAGGATATTTCCCTGCACGTCTATTTAACTATTTGACCAGGAGCTACTTCTAGAAGTGATGAGGTTGAATGAATGCAGGAGGAAAAATGCATTTGAAACATGCTCCCACTGCAGACGTGTTGAATTTTAGATGCTGGAGGGCTATATAAATGGAAATGTGGGTCCAAAGGGGGATGAAGACTAGAAAAATAGATATGTGAGATACAGTGCTGGAATGATGCACTCATCCAGAAGAATGATTAGAACAAAAGGATAAAGGGCTCAAAATCAGAAAGTAAGGGCAACAGATGCATTTAAGATTAAGGGAAATAAGACACATTGGTGTGATGTGCAGAATCATGGGGGCAGGTGGCAATAAGGGGGAGAGTGTGGTCAATGAGCAGAAAGCTTTTCTCTCTGATCAATCAGAAAACAGAGGTGCCGAGTAGAGGATATTGGAAACCGTGAAGTCAATGGCTGGCTTTAAGACAAGAGCTTTGGAAATCTGATGGGGTGACAGCTAAATTAAAAGAACGTATAGAAAAATAGTAGCTCAGAGTGAAAAGTTATGAGATTTATCTATTTTCAGTGGAAGACATTACTGAAGAAAGGAGAAAACTAAAGCTGTAAGAATAGGCACTACCCAGAGATCTCATAGCCAGACTCCAAGTCTGTTTTCTATGAACATACAAAGTAGACTGGCAAATAATCGTAGACGTAAAAAGATGAAAGGATGAAGAAGGGGTTGAGAGATGAAAAATTAACTATCAGGATGTGTACACTATATAGGTTAGGCCACAGACTTCACCACTACATACTATATCCATATAACAAAAAACTATACTTGTAGCCCCCTAACTCTCCTAAAAAAAAAAAAAAAAAAAAAAAAGATTTGTTTTCTTTCCTTCTCTTCCCAAATCACATAGGGCTCCATTCATGGAGCACAAAGGTCAGGAGAAATGGGCAAGAGCATTGGAGTAAAGGAATAGTCATTTTGGGCCCTAATTTATAGACCTTTATTTTGAGCCCTAACATATATACCTTGACATGGGCAAGAGCATTGGAGTAAAGGAATAGTCATTTTGAGCCCTAACATATATACCTTCGGCTTTCTTGTTCCAAGTATTTGCCTCCATCTTCACCCTCATCCTAACCAGCAATCAGGCAGCCTTAATATCCTACTCTCAATTACAATCAAAGGGTTATGAGAACTTTTGTAAGGTAACTACAAACTGAGTCCTGAATCATTTAGTCTTTCCGAAAACATTTATTCAGCACCTTCTATGTGTTATGTTCAAAACAACCCATAAAGTAGTCAGGACCACTATTGCCATGTTCATGTGACAAATTAGGAAACAGTTTAGAGATACGCCAAGTCTATACCTTGTCTCTAAGACTCTATAATACTGCATTGTTCTTTATCTGACCCAAAGTTGTCATGCACTAATACAATGTTAATAATAATTACTAAAGACCTGCACCTTACTGGGAACTTGAGGGTACACAGAAGACCTACCAGCCTTCCCCACTCTCCAAGAAAAAAAGATTTCATCTGAGCCATCAGATAATCTCCTCAAATGAATTATTACATAAGCAGTCCTCCTGTTGCACAGCAAATGACCATGACAATTACCAAGCAGAAGCCAAACATATCATTTTAATGTGAATGGGAAAATACTATGATTGTACTGTGAAGAAGCCAAAGCCAAACGTATCATTTTAATGTGACTGGGAAAATATTATGATTGTACTGTGATTTAAAAAAAAAAAAATTTTGTATCGAAGTCTTAAAATCAGTTACTGTAGTTTATAGATGAAAAACTAAAAAAATAGTACACCGTAATTTAAAACATTACAAACATTGAGAATTGAAGTGTTTTATTTCTTTAAACTATCCAGAATAATTTGAACAGTTTGCCTTATTATTATCATTATTATTATTATTATTATTATTATTATTACATGATATGGAGCAATGCTTTGGTGAATTGTCAGATTTTCTAAATCTAGATCAGCTTTAACATTTTATCCTTTGTGCTTTCAATTTTGTAAAATATTGCAGTAGTTCCTTTAATGCGAAGTGCTTGTTTTCACTCACATCTCTTCCTCTGGGACAACTTCATGCAACACATTTTCTCATGTATGTTGATTCATTTGCCTTCACTAAGTTCTTGCGATGGTTAATTTTATGGATCAAACTTGCTGGACCACAAGTTTGGTCAAACATTATTCTGAATGTTACTGTGAGGGTGGTTTTTAGATGAAGTTAACTTTTCAGTCAGTGGGGATTTTGAATAAAGCAGACTGCCCTCCAAAATGGAGGTAGGGTCTCCGCCAATCAGTTGAAGGCCTGGACAGAACAAGAAGCTGATCTTCCCTGAGCAAGAAGGACCTCTACAAAGTCTGCCAGCAGACAGCCTTTGGACTTGAATAGTAAAATCAGCTCTTCCCTGAGTCTCCAGCCTGCTGGCTCACCCTGTAGATGTTAGATGTGCCAGTCTCCAAAATCTTTATAATTGCAATCTCTTATATATGTGTGTGAATAGATACCCACACATTCCATTGATTCTGTTTCTTAGAGAACCCTGATTAATATAGTTCTCTGATTGAATATGGAAGTGTTTCAAAAGGCAGCAATTTCAATATTCCCCTGGTTGGTAATTTTTTTCTGTAATTCCATGTATATCATCTTTCCAATAGACATAATAATAATAATTCCATCTCTATTTGACTAAAATTTTACTTTCAATTTTATTACTTTCTGTTTCTTTGCTGTACATTCATCTTTGTTACCCAATCCCTTCTTTCAGTTGTCCATTTTTGTAAAGTATCATGGATTTATTACTGCATGGCAAGAAAACAACATAGCTACACATGTTGCATAAACTATATATAAACTCACATGTTGCATAAATTATATATAAACTGAGAAACAGATGCCTAGTGACCAATCACCAACAGACTCTGAAAAAAGTAGCATGATTGGTTCAATGAACATTGTGCACACCTATTATTTATTTATGATAATTTGTGGGCTGAAGTACCTACAGTTACATAATGTGGTAACTGAAATTTGAACTCTGTTCTTGGGGAACTAGTGCTATTTAACTAAACCACTGTAACAAGCTGAATTATTTGCATGTTGGAACCATGCAAGGCAAAGACTGCCTGCCCTTACTTTGGAACTGATTGCCTGAGTTTGTAATTATAAAAATGCCAACCATGAAGGACTATGAAGCAAAGAAAACAAGGTTCTCAACAGAATCAGCAGCTTCTGTATTAAAATTCTATTATTCCATCAACCTGAATTCTTAAAATACCTAACACTTCTTTTTGTCTATTTTCTGTGAATAATCATCACTTAAAAGAATCACATAAAAGTATCCAAATATATAGGTAATGGTTTGTGGCAGAGACAGTGATCTACCAAAAATCCCTTCTTCCCTTCTTTCTTTAATACTAATAATCTAGGTATTTGTGGGTCATATAGATACTTCACTAAAAACTACACACTCTCTGGTGGTGCCTGTGGCTCAAAGGAGTGGGGTGCTGGCCCCATGTACCGGAGGTGGTGGTTTCAAACCCAGCCCTGGCTAAAACTGCAAAAAAAATAAATAAATAAAAAACTATACACTCTCATCCTCTCTTGAAGCTTATGATCAAATTCTATTCCGTGAGCAAAAATCTTGTGTGCCACTGCTAGGTTTGCTTTGAAAAGGAATGACTGTGCTCTTCTCTGATCTTTTATCTCCTGGCTAGGATACAGATGTGAGGGTAAGAAGTGTAGCAGCCACTTTGAGCCCAGAAATAGAATCTATGTTTTCAGTGAGAATTACACAGCTGCACAATGCACCCTGAACCATTGTCTCTATGCGTATCTGAAGATTATATCAGAGAGAATTTATTTCATTCTTATTTTAGCCACTATATTTGGGAGTATTTTGTGACAGACACTTAACTCTATCCTAAAAAATACATGGAAGGCTTCCTGTTTGGGAATAAACAAAAGCCTAACACAGTAACACAGGAGGGTTATACACATCACACTAATAATTACTGGATTATTTCCCTTTCAACGTTCATTTAAGAGGACAAGAAAAAAGCTGAGGGTCCTAAGTCAAATGGCATCCTCTTTTGAGGATAAACTGAGCAGGATCCACCGAAGACAATAATAGATAGTCTATTGTATGATGAAGCCAACATGGATAGGATAAATAATATCCATCTCTTGTTGGATGGATATGATATTTCCAATTTAGCAGTTTTTATGACCTTCTATTCCTAATAACCAACCATGTTGGGATGGGGGATTCTGATATTTAAATTGAATTCCAGGAGCCACTGAGGTCTAATGGGAAAGATAATTATTTAGCAATTCTATATTTATATAATTTATTTGTGACAAAAATAAATTTAGGGTAGTACTAACCAGCTAAATCATTAATATGAAAATAATTTATCCTGCCAATAAAACATTGGCATCATGACTAAAATATTCATTAGTTAAGGTAACACGAAAAAAAGGAAATATGTACCTTATGAAATTTGGCTCTTTTGCAGGGAGCAGATAAAAGATCTGATAGAATAACAACAAATGTGTGACATGCTGTGTACACTAGAGGGCACTCAACTTCTACTGATTTGCAAACCAGTATGGAAAAGGTTTACCTTGGATCTTGTTAAAAATGGATGTGTGGGGCCTTGGTGTGTGTCACACTTTATGGGGGCAAAACATGATTGCAAGAGGAACTTTACCTAACAATTGCAATCAGTGTAACCTGGCTTATTGTACCCTCAATGAATCCCCAACAATAAAAAAAAAAAAAAATGGATGTCCTTGGGGCGGCACCTGTGGCTCAAAGGAGTAGGGCGCCGGCCCCATATGCCGGAGGTGGCAGGTTCAAACCCAGCCCCAGCCAAAAAAAAAAAAACCTGCAAAGATAAAAAAAAAAATACGTTACTTAAAAAAAAAAAAATGGATGTCCTTAATTATCAGAGAAATGCAAATCAAAACCACTTTGAAATATCATCTAACTCCAGTAAGATTAGCCCATATCACAAAATCCCATAACCATAGATGTTGGCGTGGATGTGGAGAAAAGGGAACACTTCTGCACTGCTGGTGGGAATGCAAACTAATATGTTCCTTTTGGAAGGAAGTTTCGAGATCACTTAGGGATCTAAAAATAGACCTGACCTTCGATCCTGCAATACCTCTACTAGGTATATATCCAGAAGACCAAAATCAGTTTGTAACAAAGGTATTTGCACCAGAATGTTTATTGCAGCCCAATTCATAATTGCTAAATTGTGGAAGAAGCCCAAGTGCCCATCGACCCACGAATGGATTAATAAATTGTGGTATATGTACACCATGGAATATTTTGCAGCCTTAAAAAAAGATGGAGACTTTACCTCTTTTATGTTTACATGGATGGAGCTGGAACATATTCTTCTTAGCAAAGTATCTCAAGAATGAAAGAAAAAGTATCCAATGTACTCTGCCCTAATATGAAACCAATTTATAAACACCCACACTTCCATATGAAAGCTATAAACCAACTACAGCCCAAGATGAAGGGGAAAGAGGAGGGGGAAGGGACAGGATGTGGGAGAATGGGTGGAGGGAGCGTAATTGGTGGGACCACACCTATGGTGCATTTTACAAGGATACATCTTAAATCTACTAAATGTAGAATATAATTGTCTTAACACAGTAACTAAGAAAATGAGCTGAAGGCTATGTTAACCAGTTTGATGAAATATTTCAAATTGTATATAAAAACAGCACATTGTATCCCATAATTGCATTAATGTACACAGCTATGATTTAATTAAAAAAAAAAGGAAGTCCTGAGGTTGTGGAAGGACTCATGAATCTACATTTTAATGAGAGGCTATGTAAGAACATGGTTAAGGCATCAGTGTAACTGGCTTATTGTACCCTCAATGAATCCCCAACAATAAAAAAAAAAAAAAGAAAAAGAACATGGTTAAGGGGACGGCTTATGAATCTGACTGCCCGGTATGAAACCTGACTTTGCCATTTGTGTACTTAGACTACACACGTATAACCTCCTGTGCCTCAGTTTCCATATCCACTGGATGAAGTTAGAATTAGAACCTACTTGTTACAGTACCTGTAATCATTAAATAAGTTAACTCATAACACAACCTAGTACCTGGGAAGAAATACTAGGTATGTTGTCATAATGTAAGTATTTTTAATAAAGATGTTCATTGATTTTGTTGCAGGGAATCTGAGAACCACTCTTGAGAAACAAAGAACTAATTTAAAAAATTGAAACAGGATATTCTTACCAGAGACTACCCAGCCAGGCTAAGGCCTCAGGGTGTTACCCCTAAATAGAGTGATGATGAAATGGCAGAAGCCAAAGGTGATGAAGAACGGAGCAAGATGAAGCTTGTCTGCACACTTTGTCGAGGAGTTCATATTTTCTCTGGAAGTCAGTGGAAATCTACCAAAAGGCATTTACACAGATTTATATTCAAGATAGGTTGCTCTGGAAGCACAGCTGGGGATTGGAGGAAAGGGTGGCATTCACAGGCAGTAGATTAGGGGGCTCAGATAGATGTAAGGCTGCTCTTTTTCCAGCTTAAGAAACAGTCTCCAGAAAATATTAGGATTATTCACATCAGTGATACTAGTAATAAAAATGTGAACATTACAAATCCTTTTGGGAGGGCAAAATAGAGTCGAGCATGTAATAAACAGCCCTATGGTTTACACACAACATATAGTGTAGAGTATCTGGCAGGCGTCCTCCCTAGGTTTTGAGGCAACAAGTCCTGTGGCGAGGACTACTGTGAGCTAGGAAGTCACCAGGGAAAAACTAGACTGTCCTTCACGGCACCACAAGCTCAAGCTCACTTCAGCTGGTGCATTTCACCTGATAATCCTGTAGATGTCAGGGTAAATTCTCAGGAACTGTGGCACCTTTGGAGAGTCTGACCTGAGAGATACTGAAATAAGCTTCATTTCTGCTTGTCCTGCCTGCAGTAGAATGGGAGGAGCTGCCACAGGGGAGGGGGCCAGAGGAGGAGAGGAAAGCTAGGGTCATGCTCCTTGCTTTTGCTAAGAACTCACTAGCACCGTTCTAATACCATGGGATTAGCAATGCCAGAGAAAACAACTGTGAATATTTTCTCTGGTACCTGAGGAGTGACTAGGAATGATTTCATGAGAAAGGAATCCATTCCTGGGGGCCGCTCTGCCAGGAACAGTTCCTACTTGTGTACTCAGCCAACCTTTCTGTATCACCCACATTTCTAGTCTCTAAGCTAAAAACACACAAATTGTAAGTAGATAAAGCAGTTCTTCCATCCTTAGAGCTTTTGAGATTGCAAAATCACAGAATGTTATCTTGGACTGTTCAGAGCTAGAAGGAAACTTGATCCAGTGGTTTTCAAACTTGATTTAGTATTAGATCTCTTCAAACAAAACCCTGTGAAGAAGTCCAGATAACACATGGACAAAAAGCAGAGCTGCTTCTATGGTCCAGGGATTCTGGCTGCACAAACCCTCTCCTGTTTGTCAGCCTCCAACACCAGATTATGTGAATTACTTCTTTGAACCCCTAGAACCAAGAGGAGCCAAGTCTGAAAGTCATGATTAAACCAATTCCTCTATTTTACAAGGGACAAAAATGAGTCCCAGAGAGTTGACAATTAGCATGTATGAGCAATAGTGTTGTGGCATAGAAATAAAATTAAAGGTCACGGTTCAAATTTCTGGTAGAGAGTGAGATTAAAAAAAATTTTTTTAAGGATTAGGCCAATGAGTCAAAAAGAATGACACTAATTGGTAAGAAGTGAGAATGAAATTTAAATTAGACCCAGAAAAGAATTCCCAATATAAAGAGATACAAACTTTGGGTCTAAAACAGGTTATCTGTCAAGAGAGAGTAAAAACTAGCTTTTAATTACAGTCCTACATCAAGGTGGAGCCTGTCAGCCCTACCAGCCATTAGTCATCCTCATCTTTGGCATTGTCAAATCATTAAAGGTTTTTAATGTATACACAATTAAACACTTCCCACCTTCCCCATGCCCTCCCACCCCCCAATACCAATTTTGCAGATCCATAGAATAAACAGACAGTGCCATGCTGATGCTCTGCTGATTCATGGTAGGAATATTACCCAGTTCCAACTTTTCTTACTTTGCTTTCTGTGTTAAAAATTAAACTCAAAAATTACCTGAGCCAGGAAATATGTGACCCCCTAACTCCACTCATCATTTTAGCAACTTGTGTTCTTTATTTACCTCATTTATAAGATAGGGATAATAATATAATAATAAAAAAATTCTCAGTGTTTTTATATGAGTAAAGGAAATAAGATGTTAGCTTTTTAGCACAGTAGCCCTGCTACACAGCAATTATTTTAAATTATTTTAGTTTCTTCTTTGGCATGTATCTCTGATAGACTAAGGTCAATTTAATAAGAATTTGAAAGAGAGAAAAATTTCCCTTTAGATGTCTTCCTATATTTTCTTTTAGAATCCACTCTACTTTCTGGGCCCCGTTATTTTTTATTTCCTCACACTCCCTCCCCTTTTATTTTTCTTCTGGAATAACTATAATAAATTTTCATTAATGTAGAAGTTAACTGATAATGTTAAGAATGAAAGTGGAGAATAAAGTTGATACCCATATTCAACACTGTAGGTTACCTTTAGTTACAAAGTTTTTCCCTAAAACATGCACAAAAGGGAGTGCGTTTATCATGTCTCCTCTTTCATCTTTAGATGGTTAGAAAACATCTTTTACCTTTAGGTAATAAATTCTACAGTATTGGCCAGGAATAGGTCAGTGCAGAGCTGAGATTAACCCATGTTATTCAAGTGAAGATTTTAGGAATGAAAAATTTAATATCTGAAATGAAAATTTCCATAGATGAGCTTAATAACAGATTAAAGATTTGAGAAGAAGGTACTCATGAATTTGAGGAGATACAGATGGAAATTATTCAACTGGAATAATACAGAAGGAAAGAAAACATTGAAATAAGAAAACATTGAAACAGCCTCAGTGACTGGTGGGACAATATCAGGAGATCTGTATATCTTTGTAGTCACAAAGAGAGAGAGAAAGTAGAGAGAATGAGACAGAAAAACTATTTGAGGAAATAATGGCCCCAAACTTACCAAATTTGGTAAAAAACATTAGTTTACAAATATATGAATTTCAGTAAACACCAAGCAGAATAAGCAAAATGAAAGCCATACCTTGGGATATTAGAGTCGAGCTCTTGAGCACTAAAGATAAAGAAAAAAGCTTGGAAACAACCAGAGATAAAAGACAAATTTATATAAATGAAAAAACAATATGGGCAATGGCTGACTTTGAACAGAGGCCAGAAAACAATGGAAGTGAGGAGCAGTGCCTGTGGCTCAAAGGAGTAGGGCGCTGACCACATATACCAGAGGTGGCAGGTTCAAACCTGGCCCCGGCCAAAACCTGCAAAATAAAGAAAACAATGGAACGGGACACCAAGGCCAGAAAACAATGGATCGCTGCACTCAAAATCCTAAGAGAAAAACTATCAGCTCGGAATCCTGTATCAGTGAAAATATTTCTCAAAAGTGAGGGTAAACCTCAATGAATCCCCAACAATAAAAAAAAAAAAAGTGAGGGTAAAATGAAGACATTTTTAGAAGAGTAAAAGCTAAAAGAATTTGTTATTATCAGACTAAAGAGGATTATTTTTTTCTTTTCTTTTTTTCAGAAAAATAACCAGAGACTTAAAGCAAAAATAATAGTAATGTGTTACTGGTTTTATAACATGTGCATAAATATAAAGTGTGTCACAACAACAGGCCAAGGATGAAAGGAGGCCTACTGGGTTACACTTCTGTAATGTTCTTAATTATAGTATTCATAAAGTATTACAATACCAACTGTAAGTAGACTGTGATAATTTAAGGCTTAATAGTGTAGTGCTAGAACAACCTCTTAAAATTACAAAGAGGTATAGCTAATAATCCATTAATTAAGATAGAATACCAAACAAAAAATGCAATTAATTCATAAGAAAGAATAGAGGAACAAAGACAGATGGGAGAAACAGAAAACAGACAGCAATATGGCCAGATTTAGAGGCAAATACTAGGAACCAAAAATAGGGTGCAAAACCAATGGTCTAAGCGTTCATTTCCAGTCATTAACAGAAACTTGATTCTACATTGGGAAACAATCCTTCAGTATAGCTACACTGGGAAAAATTGTTTGGTAGTTTTTACAAAACTAAGCATAAAACTCCCATATGACCTAGCAATTTCACTCATGGATGCGTATTCCAGAGAAATGAAAACTTATGTTTACACAAAAACTTAAATATGTATGTTCACAGCAGCTTTATTCATAATAACTAAATACTGAAAACCACCCAGCTGTCCATCAATGGGTGGTTAAACAACATGTGGTACAGCCCTAGTATGGAATACTACCTAGCAATAAAAGGAATGAACTACTTATATATAAAACAACTTAATGTCCAGGGAATTATACTGAGTAAAAAAGCTAATTCCTAAAGGTTACATACTATATGATTAGATTTATATGAAGTATTTTTTTAAGAGAGATTAAAATTTTAAAAGTGGGCAGCAGACTAGTGTTTACTAGGGATTAGGAATAATAGAGATGACCAGGGGAGGATAGGAGGAAAGAAAGTGCGTTCATAAAAAGGGAACCATGAGAGATTCTCGCAATGGTGGAGCTGTTCTGCACCCTGATTGTGGTGGAGAATACAGGGATCTACACACTACATGAAGTTGTTAGAATTAAATACATACACATGCAAATAGGTACAAGTAAAAGAGGAGAAATCTGAATAAGATTGTTGGATTGTAATGTCAAGGTCCTGAGTGTGATACTGTACTATCATTTTGCAAGATGTGTTGCCACCGTAGATAAGTGAGTAAAGAATACCCAGAATCGCTCTGTGTTAATTATCAAAACTGTATGTTAATTACAGTTATATAAAAATAAAAAGTATAATTTTAAAACCTTCTAGCAAAATAGGAATAGATTAAGAACTTTCAAATCTAATCAACAATGGGTCCTAAGAAAAACATACACCAACCATCATACTTCATAAGAAAATAGTAAACGTTTTTCTTGTATATAAATCACAAGTCAAGTACCTGCTTTACCCACTTTTATTCAGCACTCTATTAGAGGTCCTAGCTTGTGCAACAAAGCAAGAAAATAAAATAAAAAGTTATAAGGACAGAAAAAGAAGAATTAAAACTGTCATTATTCACGGATCATATGGCTGTGTATGTAAAAATTTCAAAAGAACACATAGATAAATTTTTAGAATTAAAAAGTGCATTTGAAAGTCAGATCAATTCCATACAGTAGCAAAAAATGTAAAATATACCATTTACCATACAATTTAATAAGGTTAAGCACCTAAGGATATCTAACACAAGATGTGCATGGCTTCTGCATAGGAAACTACAAGCATAATTAAGGGACCTCAAGTAAATGAAAGAATATATTACAAATAGATCTTAATTTATCAGTATAGTAAAAATGTCAACTTCCAGAATTGATCCTTGGAGTCAATTCCATCCCAATCAAAATCCCAATAAATTACTTTTGTTGTTACTGAAATAGACAAGCTAACTATATAATTTACTTGGGAACAAGGATAGTCAAATTTACTGTTAAAGGAGAATGCCACAGAATTGGCTCTACTGAGTATTAAGTCCTATTATAAAGCTACGGAAGTTAAAGAGTGTTATACTGGCACAAAAATAGATGTAAAGACTACTGGAACAGCCTGAAAAATGCAGAAACAGACAATACATGGTGGACACACAATTATGACAAAAGTGGAGCTGCAGAAGGATGGGTCAAAGATGGTCTTTTCGTGTGTCAAATGGTCTGTGAAGCTAGTGAACGATGCCCCATGATCATATCAATGTACACAGCTATGATTTAATTAAAAAAATAAATTAATAAATAAAAAAATAAAAAAGATAGTTTTTTCAATAAATACTGATAGATCAATGTATTAGTTTTCTGTAGCTGTTGTAATAAGTAAGCACAAACTTGGTGGCTTAAAACAATGCCCAATTTTTATTTTACAATTAAGTCAGAAGTACAACATAGGTCTCACTAGATTAAAATCAAAGAGTTGGGGAGGTAAATCTCTTAATATTTTGCAGGCCTTCCTATGACTGGGGCCTCCTGGAGTTATTTTAACTCTCACACTTGCCTGCACTGTGCCTCCCCCAACGCGGCAATTACAGTTCAGGTAATTGCTCAGTCTCTGCTCCAGCACTGGTCCCTGCAGCAGTTGTCACTCAGGAGTCTCTCCCTGCCCCCATCACAAGGCAGCAGTTTCCTCAGTTAACCACCAGAAGACTCGGACCCGAAGATGGTCACAGTACCATTACTATGGCGCTGCTGTGAAAAAGAGCTCCCAGTATCATGATGGGATGAAGTCCAAGAAAGGAGCTGCCTGAGTGAGCAAGACGGACAAGAAAGAAGTGAGCAAACAGACACTGGCATATTCACCCCAGTCCAAACTTGGAACATTGCTGCCAGAGTTTCCCAATGTCAAAGATCTAAATCTGCCAGGCAGTCTGCCTGAGGAGAAGGTCTCTACATTTATTATGATGTACAGAACCCACTGTCAGAGAAGACTGGGCACTGTAACAAGAGCCAGCTTTGATGAGGTTCAAAGTTTTCTTCGCTTTTGCCTAGGAATGCCACCCCACATGCTGCCCGTGCTGGGCTCCTCCATGATGGTGAACATTGTCTGCGTGTGCGACTCCATCCTCTACATAGCTCTCTCTGGGGCGCTGATGCCCCTCGCACTGCAGGCTTTACCTGACAGCTTAACTCAGGTGATTCGCAAGTTTGCCAAGCAGCTGTATGAATGGCTAAAAGGGGCTCTCCACGACCTCCCAGAAAACTTGCAAGACATCAAGTTTGAAAATCAAGATGATTTTCCCAAATTCTGAGATGACAAACATCACTAATCATCTTTGCCGGGCATCTCAAACAGTGATCCACACTGCAGACATCATGTTCCAGATGCTGGGAGACGGGAGGAATGTGGACCATCCACTTGTCTCAGGAGTCCCACCATCTCGGAGGAGCAGTCTCCCGTCCAGTCCTACACTGAGTGGCTGGACACCATGGCGGACTGCTAGGTTGTGAAGATGGCTGCCAAGAGACAAGGGCCCCTGAAGAAAGTGGCCCAGCACTTCCTCTTGATGTGGTCCTGTTTTGGCACCAGGGTGATCCGGGACCTGACCTTGCACAGGGCCTCCAGCTTTGGGTCTTTTCATTTAATTCACTTGATGTTTGATGATGATGTGCTCTACTTACTGGAATCTCTGCACTGTCAGGAGCGGGCCAGTCAGCCCATGTGAGCTGCCAAGGGAGAAGACAGCCCTGAAAGCTGAGAAGAGATCATCTTGACAGATGCCACCCCACCAACTGCTTTGCCGGTGCCATCATTTTCTCCTGCAGAATCTGCCACGTCTGTGGAAGTGCTATCTCTCCCCTCCCCTGTTAGCAACCCATCCCCTGAGTACACCAGCCTCAGTGCTACAGGTGCAATGCAGTCATACACATAGTCTCTAACTTACACAGAGACGACAGCTGCTGGGTCCCCAGCAGAGAATTCCCAATAGCTTCCCTATACAAGGAACACTCACATGCCTTCTTCCTCTATCACACGCAGGATACCAGTTTATCCCCACAGAGAGGAACATGGATACATAGGAAGCTACAACAATGGGAAACTATGGCAACCAGCATCCACATGCCATGCCACACCAGCACTGGCCCTCCCTCATGACGTCCCTCTCCGGGCCACTCCACTGCGCCCCTTACCATGGGAGCTCTGCACAGTAGTACCCTTTCAATAGCCCCACTTCCCGGGTGGAACTTGTTTGATGAGCAGCATTCCCAGACTGCGTCCTGCTCCCGTCACTCCCCGATGGCCAGAGGTGCCCTCAGCCAACACCTGCTACACAAGCCCATCTCTGCATTCTGCAAGGTATGGAAACTCTCGTGACATGTACACACCCCTGACCACATGCAGGAATTCTGAGTATGAGCACATGCAACACTTTCCTGGCTTTGCTGACATCAATGGAGAGGCATCTACAGGATGGATTAAATGACTGCTATCATAGGAGTCCATATTTAATATTAATAATAATAATTAATAATAAACCCAGCACCCTACATTATCCTACAGAAGACTTTGTATAATGTTACATTGTAACTCATAGGCTATTCCTAGGCATAGATTTCTTAAGAAATGTGAGGATGTGTTTCAATGTGCAATGAGTAAACTTTAGTTCAGAAATGGGACTTACTGAAAATCAGTGGGATTGGGTTGCTGTAGTCAAGACAGACTTGACTGTATAGAGCACTATGTTGGGCAGGCCAGTCTGTGCCTTTTCCCTCTGTTCCACGGTTTCTTTGTGTTGGCAACCACTCCCAGTAAGCTACTCATTTTCCTGTTGACAAAAGCTCTTTAGTCTTGAAGGATAGATACTGGAGACAGTTCTGGTTGTGTTCTTGGGTGGACAGGTAATTTACCAAAAGCAATCACCTGGCCACCTGTCACCTTACTGCACAATGAACAGCCCTCAAACATGTTCTATACACCGTTTTTTCCTGGTGGTATCATCACTGCTCCCTGGAGCATGAGGGCTTAAATGGAAGTGTCAAGAAACTCTAGATTCTCTGTTACATTCATGTATGTCACAATACCTGCATTGTCTTGGAATGTGAGCATGGTCTTGAGGCAAGGGAAAAGCCTGTTTTGTATTGCCTTAAGTTGACTGAGGTTTGTAGAGGACCGGTTCTTCTACATATAAGGATTTGTCCTAAGTCTGCACAATGGCTAGTGTCAGCCAAAGGCAGGAAAGGGTGTTTTTTGTTGTTGTTGTTTTTTTTTTTTTTTTAAGTTCTAAGAGTATGTGGATTATGGCATTAAGTATCAGCCTCAGCTCCGCTGTGTTAACTTTGTGAAACTGGATGGACCAAACTTTAATTTACCAAGCACCAAGTGTGAAAATAACTTTCATGGTTCCTTCATAAGACTATAATAATTTCCAACACTTTGATAGAAAAAAATAAATTCAAAGCTGTGCCTTTGAGCCTATAGTATACTGTGTATGTGTGGAAATAAAAATGTATTGTACTTTTGGAAAATTTTTCGGTAGGCATTTTTTTGTCCAATTTGTAGCAAATTGCAAGGTTTGTTAGAGATTAACATAGTTTTTCTTTCTGTATTATAAAATGCACCAAGCAATTATTGTGGAACTATTACCCTATGGGATAAGAAATAAATGGAAATATGACATTGGATGTTTTAGCGATTGTTCTGTAAATAAAATGTTTGATCACACCACTCAGTGTAATAATCATGTCTACAGCTAAAATGGAAAAAGTTTTATCTGTACTGTTGCACAAGATATGAACGGTTTCACACTTAAATAGAAAGGATAGATTAAAATGAAAAAAATGAAAGTTCGTAGAAAGTATTCTTCCCTGGAGGTTTTAGAAGAGATTTCAGTTCTCTGCCATTCCTAATTTCTAGAGGTCATTCACACGCCCACCATGTTCTACGTTGGTTCATTATCCTATCCTCCATCTTCAAAGCCATACTATTATTCCCTGATCATGATCACATGCTACCACATCCTAGAATGGTTCTACAATTTTAAGGTCCCATTTGATTAAATTGGTTCCAATAATATATCCCAGGATAATCTCCCTATCTTAAGGTCACATCTGCAAAATCCTTTTTGCCATGGCAGGATAGGCTCTGGTGATCAGGACATGGACATCTTGGAGAGGCCATGATTCTGCCTACCACAGTCAAGTATACATTCCTGTGTGAAAAATAAGAAACAATCTTCCACCTCTCAGCATACACAAGAATCAATTCCAGATGGACTGACTATATGCAACTCTAAGAATGAAAAATAAATTTTGGGAAGCAAATATAGAAGAACGTTTTCATGATATTGGGGTAATGAAGGATTTCATAAGCAGAACACACACTAAAAAATTTTAAAAATTAATATAAAATTGAGAAATTGGCCTACATTAAAATTGAGACCTTCTTGTCATCAATAGATCCTATTAAAGAGGGAAATGCAAGCTGCAGAGGAGGAAAGGTGTGAGAAAAGGACTTGTGTGCAGGAGTTTCTGGTTATTCTGGTATGTGTTGCACTGCACAATAAAACAAGATAATAGCAACCAAAAGGAGAAAAGAGGTCTTAATGTACAATAGCTAACATTTATTAAATGCTTTCTGTGTGGGTCTAAGTATTATTTGTGTATCAACTCAGTTAACAAAGTGGACCCAAGAAGTACCCTCATGTGGAAGCTGAGTTACAGGTTAATTAACGTCCTAAACTAGTAATCATGGTTTGTGAAGGTAGAGATTTTTGTCTATTTTATTTACTGCTATATTTCCTATCCCTAGAAAAGTGTTTTTAAGAAAATAAAGTGGCAAAGATGGGATTCAAACCTAGGCTGTCTCTGGTAAAGCTTACATTCTTAACCACAGCACTACACAGCTCATAATGTCACTCATTCATTTCTTAAATTACAATTAAGGTCCAGGCTGTAAGAATAAAGATAATAAAAGCATAGTAAAATGAAAAAATAATTACATTATTTCATCCATTAATCTATATTTCTTAGAGCAAAGGGGGGATAGGAGAAATCAAAAACCTGCAGAAGGTTTTTAAAATACTTCTCTTCCCCACTAGGTTTATTTAGATCATATTTCTGTACCTTCCAGCCAGGATTTTAGCCTTTGCCAATGAACTTCACAGATTACAGAAACCCACCTTCATCACCCTTCTCCCAACACCTGACCCAATCCCTGCATGACCTTTGCCCAACTGAAGAATGTGTTGGCATTGGCTGTTAGTTCAGAAGTTCTGTTTCCAGCCCCTGGATCATATTAAGCTGAAACCAAAACCAAGCACATATTTCTCTAAGAAGCAGACAGTGGGGCTTTCACACTGAATACTGAGCCTTTTTCCCGCAGCAGTCTGGAAGCTCCTGCAGTTCAGGGCTGCTGACTAAGAAATGTATTGTACAGACTACAGATCACTGTAAAAGTGTCTTGTTGCCATGGTGGTGCTGGTGGCAGTAGTGGAGGGTGTGTGTGTGTGTGTGTGTGTGTTTGAAACAGATGTAGCAACATTTATGAGATACTCTGTTCTCACATTAAGAAATGATTACCACTCTAAATTCACATAATACAGACACTAAAGTCTCTGTCGAGAGATCACAATTTCCTCTCTCTTGGGAGATAGCCAGTTGTTTTCTGGTAGGAAAGATAAATATTCCAAAGTATTATTTGAATTTTTATTAAAACATGAATTTTTATGGTCCACAAATCAACATTTTTCAACTGAAGCTATAAAAGTGGCTATTATAAGTAACTTTAGATATAGGTTTTTGGCACTTGTGATTACGTCTCCAGAGGAAGTGCGCAGTCTGAAATATATGATGTATTTCTATTTCCCTGTTCATCTAATTTTCTATGAAATATATTTGCATATATATACATATATATCCATCATCATATGAAATGACTATACCTGTTTATTGCTATTTCTTTGAGCCTATTGAAAGTTAATGCTTTATATCGTCCTTAGAATGCATTTACTTTATATACAGTGATCTTTTATTCGGTCACAAAACTGATTCATTTTCTTATTGGAAAATATAGAATACACATTCTTACTTGATTTACATGTAATAAAGTTCCAGCCTATGAGGAACAATTTAGAAAAAAATAGGTATATCTCGAAAACTAAAGAAAAAAACTTAAATATCTAATATTGTACATATTTAAAATTTATCATTCTATATTTTGTTTACTGTATCTTTATTTTTTCAACATAGAAGAGTCCACAAGTATAGCTGAAGGTGTTTTTGAATATTTTTTTCTTTGAAGGGCTTTTCATCTTCTTGCAGTAAGAAATCAGAAAACGAAGGGATGCAAGGCTGGTTTAACATACGCAAGTCCATAAACGTTATCCACCATATTAACAGAGGCAAAAATAAAGATCATATGATCCTCTCAATAGATGCAGAAAAAGCATTTGATAAAATCCAGCATCCTTTTCTAATTAGAACACTGAAGAGTATAGGCATAGGTGGCACATTTCTAAAACTGATTGAAGCTATCTATGACAAACCCACAGCCAATATTTTACTGAATGGAGTAAAACTGAAAGCTTTTCCTCTTAGAACTGGAACCAGACAAGGTTGTCCTCTGTCACCTTTACTATTCAACATAGTGCTGGAAGTTCTAGCCAATACAATTAGGCAAGACAAGGAAATAAAGGGAATCCAAATGGGAGCAGAGGAGGTCAAACTCTCCCTCTTTGCTGACGACATGATCTTATACTTAGAGAACCCCAAAGACTCAACCACAAGACTCCTAGAAGTCATCAAAAAATACAGTAATGTTTCAGGATATAAAATCAATGTCCACAAGTCAGTAGCCTTTGTATACACCAATAACAGTCAAGATGAGAAGCTAATTAAGGACACAACTCCCTTCACCATAGTTTCAAAGAAAATGAAATACCTAGGAATATACCTAACGAAGGAGGTGAAGGACCTCTATAAAGAAAACTATGAACTCCTCAGAAAGGAAATAGCAGAGGATATTAACAAATGGAAGAACATACCATGCTCATGGATGGGAAGAATCAACATTGTTAAAATGTCTATACTTCCCAAAGCAATCTACCTATTCAATGCCATTCCTATCAAAGTACCTACATCGTACTTTCAAGATTTGGAAAAAATGATTCTGCGTTTTGTATGGAACCGGAAAAAAACCCCGTATAGCTAAGGCAGTTCTTAGTAACAAAAATAAAGCTGGGGGCATCAGCATACCAGATTTTAGTCTGTACTACAAAGCCATAGTGCTCAAGACAGCATGGTACTGGCACAAAAACAGAGACATAGACACTTGGAATCGAATTGAACACCAAGAAATGAAACTAACATCTTACAACCACCTAATCTTTGATAAACCAAACAAGAACTTACCTTGGGGGAAAGACTCCCTATTCAATAAATGGTGTTGGGAGAACTGGATGTCTACATGTAAAAGACTGAAACTGGACCCACACCTTTCCCCACTCACAAAAATTGATTCAAGATGGATAAAGGACTTAAACTTAAGGCATGAAACAATAAAAATCCTCCAAGAAAGCATAGGAAAAACACTGGAAGATATTGGCCTGGGGGAAGACTTCATGAAGAAGACTGCCATGGCAATTGCAACAACAACAAAAATAAACAAATGGGACTTCATTAAACTGAAAAGCTTCTGTACAGCTAAGGACACAATAACCAAAGCAAAGAGACAACCTACACAATGGGAATAGATATTTGCATATTTTCAATCAGACAAAAGCTTGATAACCAGGATCTATAGAGAACTCAAATTAATCCACATGAAAAAAGCCAACAATCCCTTATATCAATGGGCAAGAGACATGAATAGAACTTTCTCTAAAGACGACAGACGAATGGCTAACAAACACATGAAAAAATGTTCATCATCTCTATATATTAGAGAAATGCAAATCAAAACAACCCTGAGATATCATCTAACCCCAGTGAGAATGGCCCACATCACAAAATCTCAAAACTGCAGATGCTGGCGTGGATGTGGAGAGAAGGGAACACTTTTACACTGCTGGTGGGACTGCAAACTAGTACAACCTTTCTGGAAGGAAGTATGGAGAAACCTCAAAGCACTCAACCTAGACCTCCCATTCGATCCTGCAATCCCATTACTGGGCATCTACCCAGAAGGAAAAAAATCCTTTTATCATAAGGACACTTGTACTAGACTGTTTATTGCAGCTCAATTTACCGTTGCCAAAATGTGGAAACAGCCTAAATGCCCACCAACCCAGGAATGGATTAACAAGCTGTGGTATATGTATACCATGGAATACTATTCAGCCATTAAAAAAAATGGAGACTTTACATCTTTCGTATTAACCTGGATGGACGTGGAAGACATTATTCTTAGTAAAGTATCACAAAAATGGAGAAGCGTGAATCCTATGTACTCAATCTTGATATGAGGACAATTAATGACAATTAAGGTTATGGGGGGGGAAGGAGAAAGAGGGATGGAGGGAGGAGGGTGGGGCCTTAGTGTGTGTCACACTTTATGGGGGCAAGACATGATTGCAAGAGGGACTTTACCTAACAATTGCAATCAGTGTAACTGGCTTATTGTACCCTCAATGAATCCCCAACAATAAAATAAATAAATAAATAAATAAATAAATAAATAAATAAATAAAGAAATCAGAAAAAGAAAGCATTTATTTGAATACAGTGTGATGAATGGCACATTAGAAAGAACCTGAATTTTTTTTTAATCAAACCCAGATGACTTCAAATTCTGCCTCTGCCACTAATTAGTTGTGTGATTGTAGGCAAGTGACTTGGCCTCTCTTTGGTTTTGTTTTTATGAATAATAACACCTACCTTGCAGGATTATGTTGGAAAGGATTTTTATGCATGAGTCACTATAAGGATACCATAGGACTAGAATCTCCTGGGATTTGGTCATGAATATTTCTTCTTCAAAACTGAACTTCAGCCATGAGGCTTCAGAAGGGGCTCACCTCCATCATCCTCTGCTGTGGCAAAAAGGAGGTCTGGTTAGACCTGGATGAAATCCATCACACCAAGGCAGATTAGCAGATCCAGAAGGTAATCAAAGATGTAATGAACACCCATGCAAACTTGTGACTTCATTCCCTGGCTTGATGTCAGTAAAACAAAAACAGGCATAAGGGCCTAGGTAAGCAAAGGGGGACTGTAAATACTTAACTACCCACAAAAGGAACCTGGATGAGGAAGATGAGAATTTCTGCTCTGGCTCTTCAGAATATACCACATGTAGATTAACCCCACATTCCACAGCCCATACTAGTAGATGGGGGAGCATATTCAAAAGTGGACATGTCCCACAAGAATCCTGGATCTCGTGTTATACGTCCACTAACTGAAGGCTGATAAGGGCTACAGAAAGCTCTTGTTTGACCAGGCTGAGGCCCACAGGTCTAACATCAAGGGAGCAAAGAAATGTAAGGAGCAACTCCAGTCTAAGAACAAGATCATCAAGACAGAAACCAAGAAACAAAACTCCCATCTCTTGTCTGTACATAGTGGCCTTGGCAACTATATAGATCAATCCTTCAATAAAACAAGTTTTTGCCTGAGAGAGAGAGACAAAAAAGTGAATTGCATATGTCTTTCTAAAACTTTCTAGTTATATTGAACATTCAACCAATTAAAAATCTAAGTCTTTTTCATGTGAAAAATCTGTTTAATAAGATTTTCCTCTTTCTGTTGATAGGCTATTGATTTACTAAACTGAAATACAAGATCTTGTATTTACTTTTAATTCTATTTAATCATATTAGCTTTAGCCTTGATTTAACTTTTTGAGTTCTGTTGACACTAGTTTGTCATTTAACATGCTAATTAGTCCTTCTAGATTTGTGACATTTCTACATTTAAGTGGTTAAACTCTATTCATCCAAATTGTTGATTAAAAAATGAAAAAGATGTGACTGAGTACAATGTTAAGTTCTTGTCACCAAAAACATTTGCTAAATTATTCTGAATCCAATAAATAGCCTTCTTTGATTTTCAGATGCCAATTCGCCTAACTATATTATTATCCAGAGCAAATTTGTACATCTTACCACCAAGACACCATAAAAGTATTTAATTATATTTTGGCATTTTTCTCCAATATTCATTAAACATTACCAGCAGTGCTTCCTAAGCCACTTCTAGAAGTGATTATTTCAGTGAAAGAAGAAAGCTCTCACTTAGATCTAGACATGTATCCTAATCAGAATTTTCGGGGCATGCTTTTATTTGTTATGACTCTATTTGGACTTCCCTACTGCTCAATTTGTGTGTGTGTGTTTTGTGTGTTTTTTTTTTTACTAACATTTGAGTTGTGTTATATTTACACATGTTTCTCATTGATAAGCAACTTTAGTTGCTCTACTTTCTTTATTGTATGTCTCTCTCGGCTACCTTGTTCTCTTTTGGTCAAAAATTTCTCCTTCTCCTAATTCCATCATGTACTTCTTTCCCCCAAAACTCTTTTTATCGGTTTTACCTTTACAAAGGCATAAATATTAAAAAAACCCAGCATACATGAAAGTTTTTATGTTTTATGATATTCTTTAACATTTTCATTCTCCTCGTGTTAATCTCCCATCTTCTTGTGTTTGCTGTTTCAGTGTTTAACCATTTACTTATGAGGTCAGACAATTAAGTTCAGAACTCATCCTAGAAAAGTGCTACATACCTTTTGTATTGCTGAGTAGGTGCTGCTACAGTTACTTTCAAAGTACTCCCCTTGGGAAGCTATGCACTGAGGCCAACGCCTCGTCAACACTTCAAAGCACTTTTTCTAGGATGAGCTCTGCAAACTTAATTGTCAGACCTCAACGATAGCTCTGATGGCTATTCCAGAAAAAGAGTTCCAAAATCGCTTTGAATCTAGAGGAAATCATAACCCTACTAAGACTGGAGGTAGAGGCTGGTCAACGGAAAGTAGAGGCTGCTTGTGGAGAGTCTAGACATGTGTACGGGCACGTGGATTTCTGTAGATGTGGCTCTCTCTCATCGTAACCACCTGTGCCATGTCAAGCTTTTAAGTCTTTCATTCCTTTGTGCTATCTTAACAAGTTATACCCACGTTCTTTTACTCATATGCATTTATTAAAGACTTGTGTGCTGTGTGCAACTCTGTCTTCCCTTTAAATGACATTTCATTCGGAATCCTTGCCTTCTCCCTTAATTTTTAGAAATTTTGAAATCTGCTTTCAAAGTCAAAATATTCACCTGGTTTTGCCTGGTTGTTCTTTCTTGATGACCAAGAACTTTAAATTTTAAGGTCATTTTTACTTTCAAATTGTTTAGATCAATATAGTTTATTGAATAGCTCCCATGGGCAATCCCCTAAATGAAATATGTGTCTGGGAGACACAAAGATTACTAAGAGGTAGGCTCCTTCCTTATGAAGTTTAAAAACTTATAGGGGAAACATGCACAAAAAACATGATAAAAAGAATGCTGAGTGCTTTACTAAAGATATTTTCTGTATAAAGACCAGAATTTCTGGGCAGCACCCCTGGCTCAGTGGGTAGGATGCCGACCCCATGTACTGAGGGTGGCAGATTCAAACCCGGCCCCAGTCAAACTGCAACAGAAAAATAGCCGGGGATTGTGGGGGGCACCTGTAGTCCCAGCTACCTGGGAGGCTAAGGCAGGAGAATTGCCTAGGCCCAGGAGTTGGAGGTTGCTGTGAGCTGTGTGATGCCACGGCACTCTGAGGGCAATAGAGTGAGACTCTGTCTCTACAAAAAAAAAAGAAAGAAAGAAAAGAAAAAAGACAAGAATTTCTTGTTTAGAATTAAGTCCAGAAGAGAATCTTCAGCTTCTTGATCATTAGAGAGATGATAAAATGAAGTAACACTGTAAAAGCGTAAAGTTTAGATTAAATTAAAAATTGTAAGAGAAGTTGTATTCTTAAAAAAAAGTGTCTTTGTATTTCTAACACATTTCAAGGCAAAAGGTACATGGATGTTAGATAACCAGTCTGATCATATCCCATTATTCAAAGGTTAATTCAGCAATTTACCAAAATAAAATAATAGTAGTACATATTATGGGTTAACTTACATTTAAAAATATATATTGGAATTAAAGTGTTAACCATAGACTTTTACTTTCTGTAGAAAGTATTTTTCCTACACTTGCAAGTAGGAAAAAATATATCATGAGTTCATATGTGGTGCTTCTATTAGAGAAATTAGAGAAAGGCATTGTGCTAATTCTCTGGAAAGGTGTCTATTAGGATCTTTTTTCAAAATGAAAGGAAAATTATTATAAAAGTTTGAGAAATATGGAAAACAGAAAAAGGAAAAAAATCACCTGTAAATCTGCTAGCATAACTGTTATACTGATACTGATGATTTTTTTCTTTTTTTTATAAATTGGTGAGTTGTTTTTAAGTGGCTAAATTGCAATACTTTTAAAAATATATCTAACCGGGTGGCGCCTGTGGCTCAGTCAGTAAGGCGCCGGCCCCATATACCGAGGGTGGCGGGTTCAAACCCGGCCCCGGCCAAACTGCAACCAAAAAATAGCCGGGCGTTGTGGCGGGCGCCTGTAGTCCCAGCTGCTCGGGAGGCTGAGGCAAGAGAATCGCTTAAGCCCAGGAGTTGGAGGTTGCTGTGAGCTGTGTGAGGCCATGGCACTCTACTGAGGGCCATAAAGTGAGACTCTGTCTCTACAAAAAAAAAAAAAAAAAAAAATTAAATCTAACCATAAGAACAGGAATATCGTCTTTACATGTATTCAGGTCTATATTTTGGCCTAACTGGAGTGGTAGAACCCTGGAATATTTTCATGGAAGGACTTTATAAACAATCCAAAAATATCCAAACTCTTATAATAACTCCCAGAAAGTAAAATCTGTATCTTCTGGATTTACTTGTTGACTGGGTCACCTTACAGTAATAATCCAGATGTCACTGTCACTTGTTCCCCTGCTTACAAAGGATCCTAATCTCCAGAAAAGTTCCCGCGTATTTCAGGGGGCGTTTGAGTAAGGTTTTACATGTAATATGAGCAAAAGCCGTGAACTATCTGATCAGTTCCCATTTTCTTCCCTCTTCACCTGTTTTACCCTTCATAGGTGGGATACCACAGAATCCAGGGCACTGCCGCCTCTCCATGCTTCAGCTCCGACATGCCAAGGCAGGTCAGTGGTCTGTGGGGAAGCAACAGAGACTGTCCTCTTCTCTTCCGGCTTCCCTAGTGGTGCCGTTGTGTCTTGCAGAATTTTTACTGAAATCACTTTTTAGGAATTTACTTAAAGCCTTGCTACTGTAAGTGTGGGCTAGGAACCAGTACCAATAGCATTTAGGCAGTTCAAGGACTTCCTTTGGCAGCATTGTTAGAATTGCAAAATCTCAGGGGGCCAGGTTTTAACAAAAGCCCCAGGTGATTCGCATGTAAATTACAGTGTGAGAAAAACTGACTTAACACATGTCTCTCTTGCTGAGACTAAAGTGTGAATTCCATTGGGGGCAAGGGCAGTATTGGGTCAGGAGACAAAATCAAGCTATTTTATAATCATCCTACTCTATGATAACTTTATCTTTGTGATTAACCTTAAAATGCCTGCCTCCTTCTTTTATATGAGTTCTCCCTCAAGAGGCTGCCTCACTCCTCACTGCTTCAAGAGATAGACTTTTAGAGACCTGTCACTTTTACTTTAGTTCAACTCAACGTGGCATAAGATCAAACTTGAAATCCACCAGACTCATGAAAAATCTTACACTTTACTTACATGTAAAATATATTTTTTGTTTACTCAACATTGTTTCACCACAGAGTATTTACAAAACACCGTATGATGGGCTATAGAAATAAGTAAAACAGTCTCTTCTCTTAAAGGAGGTAAAAGAAGAAAATTTATGTTGAGGCAGGTGGGACCCCTGGGAGATAACTTGAGGGATAATCCAAAAGGTTTCCAACTGCAGAAGTCTTACCATAGTTTGGAAAAAGCACTGTTGCCTCTTTTATCTACAACCTGTGTGTGCCTGTTCTCCAGGTGTAATGACCTCCATTTCCATTTCTCTTCATTCTTGCTTGCCTTCCAAGCCAATGTAAAATGCCAATTTAGCTGGGCATGTTGCCTCACACCTGTAATCCTAGCACTCTGGGAGGCTGAGTTGGGTGGATTACTTGAATTTAGGAGTTTGAGACCAGCCTGAGCTAGAATGAAACCCCATCTCTACTAAAAATAGAAAAACTAGCCAGACATTGGGGGTTGCTTGCGGCTACTTGGGGGGCTGAGGCAAGAGGATCTCTCCAGCCCAAGAGTTTGAGGTTGCTGTAAGCTATGATGCCAAGGCACTCTAGCCTGACGCAACAGAATGTGATTATCTCAAACAAATAAAAATAAATAAAATGCCAATTTATCAATGAAGTTTTGTTCTAATCTCCTCAGCTAATATGATTCTGACACTGCAGCACTCCCATCATCTCCTACTTTGAGATCAATTATGTGTGTTGAGCCCTTATGAAAAAAGGAGAGGGTTATAGGGCATCTTAGCAGCAAAGAACGTACTTTAGCCAGTCTTCTTTGATTCACCATGGGACCTAGCCTGCAGTAATATAATATTAGTAGTTTTTGAAAAAATAAAAACAAATTAAAGGTAATGCATCCATTCTGTTAGTGCTTCCCTACTCAGGAAATGTCAGCCTTCTGAAATCACAGAGAGATGAGAGGGGACAGCAAATGTAGACCGGGATAGTTAGGAGGGATAACCCTCTTTTTCCCCCATCTTTTTCTCGGGTCTGATTGGCTCTTTCATCTAGAAATAATGTCCTCATCATTGGTAGATTAGTAACTATTAATCTCAGTTGGATGGAGAGCTCCAGTAGCACAATTGGTTAGCTCCTGGTACTGATAATCTCAGCTGGATGGGATTTCATCTTGTTGTAAGAAGTGGGCTGTGACATATGCTTGTTAGTATTTAAGAAGTCCCTTACCTTAGCAAGTAGCACTTTTTATGGCTGGGTTTCCCCAGAGATGAGATGGACTACCAGACTAAGGGCCCCTTCCCTGAGGCATGTAGACTTGCCATTAATCAAGCAGCATCTTACCAGATGTATGTCAGTGACATTTATTTATCCATGGTTAGTATAATTTATTTGTGGTTGGTATAGGTTCTTGAGCAACTGTGGGGGAAGTTTTGGTTTTGATCAGGGTGATGACATGACTTTTATCTCCTTAGTAATGGTGATTATGGCCATATTTGACATATATATATATTAGAGGTTATGAATCAGTGGCTGAGATTTTACTGTTTTATGGCCCAATGATTTAAAACTGATTGCAAACTGTGGGCTATCATAGGAGAGTTCTTCCCAGTGTGTTCCCAAAACTGTATGGGCATCAAACACTGATGTCAAACTGAATGAACAATTTTACACCCATATGTCTTATAATTAGTATAGATTGTTTTAGGATGGGTTGAAATAATGACTTTAAAATGTCAATTTATGCTGGGCTTCTGTTATGTGCATATACAGTTAATGGGTGTAAATACTAGCATGTAGGTGTCATGAATCTGACCCTTAAAGATTAGGCCCCAACATTTTGGAATTTGGCTACTTTTTGAGGAAGCCTGGGTTCAGGCAGACAACTAGGGCTTTCTGGGGCCTTCTGGAAGTCAAAGGACAAGACAGAGTGCCCAAGACCAACCAAAGAAGGCCTCTTGACAGCCACTAACACAACAAAGTGAGTTTATGTGAGATTCTAGCCTTAAAAATTAGCTCCTCTCAGCCTCAGTCTCCTATTCTTACCTTTGACCAGAGCTGTTGTTACAATGAAGAGACGGGACCTCCTCCTTTTGCCTTTTTCTTCGAAGAACGGGCTAACGAGAAAAGAGAGCAGGCAAAGCAGCTCCTGAGACATCTGAGAAAACGTGAGGGTGCTATCTGCCTCCCCGAGATTAAGGTGAATGGGAAACTTTCTCATGGCCCCTACAGGGCCTTTGCCAGGTCTAAAGAATTTAAACAAGTTGCTACCTAACTTGTTAGGTGTCTCACATTCCTACATGGGCTTCTTAGCGCTAACTTTGAGAGCAAGCATGTGTCGATGTCATTTGGGGGAAATCTTAGCCACTAATTGCTGGCTTGGCTTTTCTCAATGAGTTACACAAAGTGTGGTCTCTGGACCAGGAGTCCCAGCATCACCTGGAAAGCCATTAGAACAGTAAACTCATAGGCGTGGTGCCTGTGGCTCAAGTGGCTAAGGCCCAGCCACATACACCTGAGCTGGCGAGTTCAAATCCAGCCCGGGCCCCCTAAACAACAATGATGGCTGCAACCAAAAAATAGCCAGGCGTTCTGGTGGGCACCTGTAGTCCCAGCTACTTGGGAGGCTGAGGCAGGAGAATCACTTGAGCCCAGGAGTTGGAGGTTGCTGTGAGCTATGATGCCACAGGACTCTACCCAGGGCGACAGCTTGAGGCTCTGTCTCAAAAAAAAGAAAACAAACAAAAAAACTCATAGATTCTACCCTGGTTTCTCTGTGGGTGGATCCCAAAGAGCTATGTCTCCACAAGATCTCCAGATAATCCTAATGGTCTGCACAGCTTGAAAAACACTACTTTACAGCCATCTCCCAGAGCTGTTAGGATCCTATTTCAGATCATTAATTCAGGTACACATTCAAGTACTTCATATGGTAGTCTTTTCAATGTAGTTAAATTTTTTTTTTTTTTTTTTTTTTTTTTTTACTGCAACAGATACTGTAATGAAACAACCTGAACCTTAGTTGAGAATATTACATCCAGGAACATCCCTACTTATCTAAAGCGGTTTTGTTCTGTTTGCTTTCTAACTTGATAAGGAAATGTTTGCTTTATAATAGATGTGAACCAACATCACAGAATTTCAAAGCTAATGGAATAATCATATATACCTGAGCCACCGCTAGTAGTACCCTTGCTTTATAGCACATTAAAATCACCTGGGGATTTCTTAAAGCTTCTGATGCCTATAGCGCACTCCATACCTATCTAGTCAGGGTCTGATTGAGAGCCAGCATTCAAGAGTCTTAGCTGATTCCCTTGCATCGCAAAATTTGAAAATCACTGAGTTATGCAAACCTAGTTATAATCCCATACCGGAAATAGCATAACAAAACTGTCCAAGGTAGTGACTGTGCCTGAGGAGGAAAGTGACTCTGCTGTTTTCTCCAACAGAGGCCTCAGGTAGCTGACTGGGGAAGTGACCTGCAAATCCTAAAGTTTGCTCTGCAATTGGAAATCTCCTTAACTGAAGTCCTAGAAGACCTAAAGCTCTGTGCTTCCGAGAATGAAGAACCTGATGTGAGTAGTTACTGGTTCTGACTGTATCATCTTTTCACTCACTTCTGGGAAATGGGCCCAAGGCAGTGGATCATCTAATATGTCCTTATTTCCCTGCAAGGAATCTAGAAATTAATTTCTAGAGGTGGAGTAGAGAGATAGGCATCCTGGTAAGGAAGAATGCAATTCAGTACATGTTGAGAAAGTCTTCCAGAGTGATGTACTCTGAACAATTAAACAAAATAATGATTTTGTTGCTGCTGGCTTATAAATCCCCTAGACCAGAATGCTTACATTTTATTAAGTGCAAGATTAGAGTAAAACAAACTTCTAGGCCAAACTCCCAGTTTGATTGGATTGGTTTTGTTTGGGGCTTAAATTTGCATTTCTAACAAGTTCCCAGGTGACAATACTGCTGACCAAGGCCACACCTTGAGAACCACTGGCCTAGACCGTCACTGCAAAAGTAGATGTTCACAGTGATTTCAGACTTCTGAGGTCTTCCTTGTTCTTGAATACTCTGCCTTGAAATGGCAAATACTTTTGCACCAACTCGCTAGCTTCTCGGGAAGTCAAAGAAAAGAAAATGCCCTCATATAAAAGTTCTCAGCCTTAGATATGTGTGGACTCACTGAGGAGCTATGAACAGGCACAAATGCCTGAACCTTATGCCCGACCACTTAAATTTCAATCTTTGAAAATGGGGTCTGGACAGCCACCCAAAGTCTCCATGTGATTCAGATAAACAGGATTGAAAACCATTATAGTAAAATTATTGTATAGTCTTTTTTTTTTTTTTCTTCTGAATTAGGGTCTCTGTTGCCCAGGCTAGAGGGCAGTGAGGTCATCATATCTCACTGCAACCTCAAACTCCCAGCTCAAGGGCAACTCCTACCTTAGCCTTTGAGTGGCTGGGACTATAGGCACATACCATCAGCCAGCTAACTTTGGTATTTTTTTTGTAGAAATAGGGCCTATGGTGCTCAGTCTGGTCTCAAACTCCTTCCTTAAGCAGTCCTCCCACCTCAGCCTCCCAAAATGCCAGGATGACAGACATATGAGCCACCATGCCTGGCTTGTATAATCTGTACCTTTAGTGAGATGATCTAACACACATACCCCCTGAAAGTGGATACTTGTATTTACCTGGAGGTCTTGAATGTCTCAGATCAGTGCTTCTTGGAACTTTAATAGGCATGTAAATCAGTCCCTTCCTAAAATACAGAGGCTGATTTAGCTCTGGGGTGGAACCTAAGATTCTGCATTTCTCACATGCTCCCAGGATTGCCGGTCTGTGGGGTACAATTTAATTCTCATTGCAGACATGTTTATAAATGCAGGCTCTTATTTCCACAGCTTGTAAACTTTGTGAGAAAATTCCTGGAAAAACAGAAAGAGTGCACGGATTTTCTGGATTATCATCAGAGGACAGTAGAACTGTTTCTCCAGAATCCAGGCCTGGAGGAAAACCCTGATGAGCCTCCAGCAGGTGAAGAGACTTAATTTCCGAAGGCAACACAGCAAGCCTTCCATTGTAGTAGGTCCCAGAGTCAGCTACCTAAAGGTCTTAATGGGTTACAATTGCCTGATAATTGCTCTCCTTTTTACCTAGTTCCCTAACCTCATTGCTATGCCTGCAAATAAATCTGCTTTGCATTATAAATAAGTATAAATAGAATGCTCTTTGAACACTAGAAGGGTTCTATCAGTGTAGAATTGGTGAAAGCTTCCTGGGGAGCAGGGGGACATATTAGACTTAGAAAATAAACGGAGCCATGTGGTGTGATGGCTCAGATCTATAATCTTAGCACTCTGAGAGGCTGAGGCATTAAGGATTGCTTGAGGTCAGAAGTTCAAGACCAGCTTGAATAAGAGTGACACCCAGTGTCTACATAAACTAGAAAAAAGCTGAGTGTTGTGATGTACACCTGTAGTCCCAGCTACTCATAAGGCTGAAACAGGATCTCTTGAACCTAGGAGTTTGAGGCTACAGTTAGCTATGATACCACTGTCCTCTAGCTGGGGCAACAGAGTAAGACCTTGTCTCAAAAAAAAAGTACAAAAAACTTTCCCTACCCATCCCAACAACACCCAGATGACAGATGCAAGACTTGGTAAATTCAACCAGTGTAAGTAGATACAGTAGAAATTATGTGGTAAAACCTTAACTCTCAATGCATTCCTCCCCTATTTGTATGTATACTTTAAGTTCAGAAATTTGTAGGGGTTTCTGCAAATTAAATCCAAAGCTAAACTTGAGAGCAAGAGTGCTTGGTCTAGAAAGGGTGCGTCTCACCTGAATGATGTACAGTTCCTTCACAGAGCCAGAGGGAGACAGCAACAGAAGGATACATAGTCAATTAGTGTACCACAGCTGTGTGTGGATCTCCCTACCCACTCCACTGTGAACCAACAAGCAGCTACTAGGGTAATCATTTGGGGGAGCAAACAATGAGCATGCAAGCTTTGATCAGACTTCTCAAGGTTTTGTGTGTCTGGCCCACCTGGGAAGAAATGGAGTGTTAAAAGATAGTGTCCCCGATCCAAAACTTCACTAGCTCTATGTGCTTGAGTGAATTTTTACCTCTTGGATGCCTCAGGTTAGTCAAGTGTGGTGGCTTAATAGTACTTAGCTCATGAAGTTAGTGAGAGAATGAAATTAATACTTAGGAAGTATCTGGGATCTGATCAGATTATGTACTGTTGGTTTTATAATATATTCCTACTTCTTAAACTTGAGGAAATCCAATACATAACAGAGGCACTTGAAATAAAAATCATGTCACTAGAATCGAAGCAGAATCTTAAAACATTTTGCATCTTTAAGCAGAAGAGTACCTTATGTGAAACAAGAACAAGTGGTTCTAAGAGCAAACCTATTAGCTATTTTGGAAAAAATTCAAGTGAAGAAATGGTCTGAATATTCAAACACAGGTAATCAAGCAAGTGATCTAGAAGTAACATCAGATTTTTCAGCCAAACCAATAAAGAAGTGGTATTTAAAGTGTTTAAAAATAATGAGGTTCCAACCAAAAGATATAGTTGGAGCTCCAGGAGGAAAGAGAAGTTGACATTAGCCCATAGTAACATCAAGGATAAGAAATGTTATTTACAAAGAAAATAAAACTGACAGATTAATAACTTTTCAATACTAGCTTCAAATAGAAAATAAACATCAAATAGTGAAGGGGGAAAAACTCAGGGCAGAACAGACCTTTTCAGATATAAAATGATTAAGAAACCTTATGTAAGCTTATAACTACGGAAGACATTCACTATGAATTGTTTTAATGGCAAAGTGTGACAAGGCCTTCCACCTGTCTGGCTGACATTAACATCGTACACACATAGTACTTCATGCTTTACTAATTCTGGTGGGGCATGTCCACAGATGATAGTCAACCATGTAGTGTACTTCTTCTCTTCCTTTATACATTTTCTACAACTTACCTTTTCCTGAGAATTACTGCCACAGTGAGCTGCTGTCACCATTAGAGAATTATTAGTTTATAAAGCACTCTTGAATAAGTGTTCCACTCTTATTACTAATTTATATCCAATTTTATACTTGAATATTGATGGACATTCACATTAAAATCAGATAAGAGGTCACTATTCAATGTTTTTTTGAAAGTTCTCAAGCAGTTTCTCAACCGTGGTAATCTTGACCTTTTGAGGCAGTTTCTCAACTGTGGTAATCTTGACCTTTTGAGCCAGATGACTCTTTGTTGTGAGAAGCTGTCCTCTGTGTAATACAATATTTAGCAATATCCTTGACCTCTACTTACTATAGTATCTTCCCCAGTTGTGACAACCAAAAAACATCTCCAGGCATTGCCAAATGTCTCTTGAAAGGCAAAATTAGCATGCTTGAGAACTAGTATGTGCATACAATGCAATAGAGACACTAAGGAACCTGTTTGAAACAGACTGACTTATTTAACATAACTGGAACTGAGAAACTCTTATAACTATAATAACTTACGATAAAGTTTTATGTTACTGGATAGAGGATAAATACAAACCAATATTTCCTATATAGCATTAATAAATGGAAAAACATTTTTAAAGATATCCTGTCTATAATATCCACAATGAATAAAATATCTAGGAATTAGCCTAACAAAACAAGTTTTAAGCCTATATAAATTTTTCCTGAAAGATAAAAGGTTTTTATAATGTAAATAGAAAAAGAATAAATATGAAGATTATGAAGGACTAAAACAGTTTTGATCATAACCCCAATAGGATTTTGAAAGCTGGACCATTTAGTACTAAAGAATTGTTAAGTTTCACTTATGGGGAAAACAAGGGCATACACAGAAATCATTTGTCATTGGAAAATGCAAACCATAACACAAATACCACTGTATACATCAGATGGCTAAAATTAAAATGACTGCCCACACCATGTGTTGGCAACATGATAAAACAACTGAAGATTTCACACATTAGTAAGAATGTAAAATGGCACAACTATTTTGGGAAAAGATATGGCATGTTATAAAACTAAGTTTATACCTTACGAACCAAGAACATTCTGTTTATCAGATAAGAAAAATGGAACCATGGGATCACAAATTGATTTGTATAAAAATGTTTATAGTAGTTTGTAATAACTACTAATAACAGTCCCTAGGGCTGTCCACCTGGGACTCTAAGGTTGACTGCGGAAATGCTGTAGTGGAAAAGAACTGAATGGTGGGGGTGGGGTGGGGTGCCGCAGGTGTCTGTACCTCTCCACAGCAGAGACTTAAACCAGGCATCCTCAAACTTTTTAAACAGGGGTCCAGTTCACTGTCCCTTAGACCGTTGAGGGTCAGACTATAGTTTCAAAAAAATCTGAACAAATTCCTATGCACACTGCACATATTTTATTTTGAAGTAAAAAACTATAACTTAGAACTTATTCACATCCCTTCTCATTCCATCCTTGTTTTCTCAAGTTAACCATTGTTCAGATCTTTTCCTTGATGGAATGATTTTATATATTCTATGATTTCATGTGAATGGAACCATAAAGTATGAGTATACTTTTTCACATAGCATATCATTTATATTCTTCTATGTTGTTTTATTTGTAGTTCACTCCTTATTACTTAATATTCTATATCATAATTTGTTTACCTATTCTTTTTAAAATGTTTTTGTTTTTATCAAATAATTGTGTACATTGATGCATTTATGGGGTTCAGTGTACTGATTTGATATACAATGTGAAATAGTCACATTGAACTGATTAACTCATCTATCACAATTATACTCTTTTCTTAATAGTTTTAAAATGTACCATTGCATCATGCACATTAGGTGAGATGTCTCCAAATACCCTCCCTCCTCTTGCCTTCTCCCTCTTCTTCCCTCTCTCTTCTCTTTCCTTCAACTTTCTGGACTATAGTTATGTTTTATCATTCATATGAATGTGTAGGTAATTATATATTGATTTCATAGTAGTATTGAGTACTTTGGATACTTCTTTTTTTTCATTCTTGAGATACTGTACTAAGAAGAAAATAGAAACAAGATAATTATACTTTGAATAGAGCATCTAAGAGTGAACACAGGAATAGAAAAGAGAAATGACAGGAAACACCCCCAGGGAAGGAGCAGGAAGACTCAGCCTGTTCAGCCAGGATTGGCTGGATGCAGGAAAAAGGTAAGTGAGAGGAGTAGTGGCTCACACCTATAATCCCAGCACTCTGGGAGGCTGAAGAGGGTGGATCACCTGAGCTCAGGAGTTTAATACTAGCCAGAGCAAGAGTAAAAACCCATCTCTATAAAAAAAAAAAATAGAAAAACTAGCTGAATATTGGGGGAGCAACTATAGTCACAGCTACTTGGGAGGCTGAGGCAGGATGATTGGTTGAGCCTGAGTTTGAGGTTGCTGTGAGCTATGATGCCACAGCACTCTACCCAGGATGACTAAGTCAGACTCTGTCTCAAAAAAAAGAAAGAAAGAAAGTGACGGGACCCCCAAGACTCCACATTTTTGCCAAGGACTTGTACAATCCTACATACAGGAAAGTCCCTTGACCCTCATGGGCCTCAATACTAACACAGGGAGCTGCCTAAAGATTGCACAGAGGCATTGCTCTAGGGGGAATTCACAGTAAGTTCCACAGGATTCAAACCCTCAGGGACTGCAGCTTGTTGCCTTTCTGAGAATGAAGCCCCTAAGTATGTTGTGTCCTACCCTGGGGCTGATGTCAATGCTATGCTATCACTGCTAAGCCAAGGAGAGGGGAGAGGACAAATCTCTCTGCCACTTCTTTGAGCTGCTACAGAGATGTAAGCAAACCACATGCCCTGAAGCTAACAGGGGCTCTGCTCTCTCCAGGCCCAAGCCATAGCACAACCACTGCTAAGTGTTCTTTCAATAGCCTGGGGAACACCATACCCTTGCCTACCACAGCCACCATAGTGGCTTAAGGACAAATGCACCAGCTCATTATCATCCCTCTAGTACATGCCATCCAGAGGACTGGAGGTCACCCAGCCCAGTCCACCATGATTAGCACCTGCATATTCCTCCTGGGGGCTGAGTTTAAGCTGCCCCAACCTGCTGGTACCAACACAGCTGACACACACCACCAGTAGGCTACAGGACAGGCTAACTCAACTTGTCATAGCAACCACAAACAAGAGCACAGACGGCTTAGTTTCCAGTGAGTTGTTCCACCAATGATACTGCCATCACTGCAACAACAACAAAAATAAACAAATGGGACTTAATTAAACTGAAAAGCTTCCGTACAGCTATGGAGAGAACAATCAAAGCAAATAGACAACCTACACAATGGGAAAGGATATTTGCATATTTTGAATCAGACAAAAGTTTGATAACTAGGATCTATAAAGAACTCAATCCACACGAACAAATCTAACAATAACATATATCAAAGGGCAAGAGAGATGAATAGAACCTTCTCTAAAGAGATAGATGAATGGCTAACAAACATATAAAAAAATGCTCATAGTTCATAATTATTAGAGAAATGCAAATCAAAAGCACCCTGAGATAACACCAACCCCAGAGAGAATGGCCCACATCACAAAATCTCAAAACTGCAGATGCTGGTGCGGATGTGGAGAGAAATGAACACTTTTACAAACCTGGTGGGACTGCAAACTAATACAACCTTTTTGGAAGGAAATATGGAGAATCCTCAAAGAACTCAAGCTACACCTCCCATTTGATCCTGAAATCCCATTACTGAGCATCTACCCAGAAGGAAAAATATCCTTTTATCATAAGAACACTTGCACTAGACTGTTTATCACAGTTCAATTTATAATCACCAAAATGTGGAAACAGCCTAAATGCCCACCAATCCAGGAATGGATTAACAAGCTGTGGTATATGTATACCATGGAATACTATTCAGTCATTAAAAAAGATGGAGACTTTACATCCTTTGCACTAACCTGGATGGAAGTGGAACACATTATTCTTAGTAAAACATCAGAAGAATGGAGAAGCAAGAATCCTATGTACTCAATTCTCATATGAGGACAGTTGATGACCTAATACAAAGTGGAGGGTGGGGGAAGAAAAGAGCAGAGAAAGGGAAGGAGGGTGGGGGTAGGGGGTTATAGTGTGTGACTTTTGGGGTGGGACACAATTATAAGAGGGTTTACCTAACAGTTGCAATCAGTGTAACCTAGTTCTTTGTACTCTAAATGAATCCCCAATAATAAAACACACACACACACACACACAAAAAGAATTCTGAAAAGCAATTAGACAATTCAGGATATGAATGAGAAATTATCAAGGAGATAGATGCATTTGAAAAGAACCAAATAGAAATTTTGGAACTGAAGAACTCATTGAATGAAATGTAAAATACATTTGAAAAGCTTCAAAAAATAGTCTAAATCAAGTAGAAGAAAGAATCTCAGAGCTTAATCCAGTCAGACAAAAATAAATACAAAAGAATAAGCCAAGTCTTAGTAACATTTGGGACAACATAAAGCAACTAAATATTGAAATTATCAGTGTTCCATGGTGTAAAGAGAAAACAAAAGGGTTTTTTCTATTTAACTTATTTAATAAGATATTAGATAAAAACTCCCCAAATCTAGAAAGAAGCTTACACATCCAGAAACAGGAAGTTGAAAGATACATGAACAAATATAATGCAAAAAGTTCTTCTCCATGGCAGACGTGTGTTATAGTCAAACTATCTAAAGTGAAAGACAGAGAAGTTACTGAAAACAGCAAAATGAAAGTATTAGGCAAGAGAAAGAAATAAAAGGCAGCCATGTTGTCCCTCCTAACTTAACAACATGATCTTATATCTAGGCAAACCTACTTCACCAATAAACACCTGGATTCTATAAATAAATTCCGTAAAGTTGCTGTGTACAAAGGCAACACAGAAAAGTCAACTGCATTTCTATATTCCAGTAATGAACTAGCTGGAAAAGAAGGCAATCTCATTCAAAACTACAAAAAACAAACAAACAAAGACATAGGAATAAATTTAAGCAAGGTTGTAAAAGAGCTCTACAAGAAAAACAACAAAACATTGACAAAAGGAATTTAAAAGGATACAAAAAAATGTAAAGACATCCCATGCTCATGGATTGATGAATTAGTATCATTAAAATGGCCATTCTACCCAAAGCAATCTACTGATTCAATGTATTCTTTATAGAAATACTAAGGCTATTTTTCATAGAAAAACAATCTTAAAATTTATATGAAACCAATAAGCCCAAATAGCCAGAGCAAAGTTGAGCAAAAAGAATAAACCTGGAGGTATCACACTACCTTACTTCAAAGTATATTACAAGGCCATAGTAACCAAAACTGCACAGTATTGGTATAAAAGGAGATATATAGACCAAGGAAACAGAATAGAAAACCCAGAAATGAATCCACATATTTATAGCCAACTGATTTTCAATAAAAGTGTTGAGAACATATTAATACACTAGGGAATGGACACCCTTTTCAATAAATGGTACTGTAAAAACTGGATAACCATATGCAAAAGAATGAAACTAGACCCTCACCTCTTCCCCAATATAAAAGTCAACTCAAAATGGATCAAAGACCTAAATGGCAGAATTGAAAGGGTAAAATTACTAGAGGAAAATAGCATGAATGCTTCAAGATATTGATCTAGGCAAAGTTTTATGGCTAAAACTTTAAAAGCACAGGCAACAAAACCAAAAATAGACAAATGGGACTATATTAAACTAAAAAGCTTCTGTACAGCAAACGAAATAACAGTGAAGAGACTACCCTTAGATAGAATATTTCCAAATTTCTCATTAGACACGGGATTAATTTCCAGAATATATAAGAGGGAACTTCAACATTCAATGGTAAAAAGAAAAAAAAAAAAAAACATTAAAAAAGGGACAAAGCACATGCTTTGACACTTCTCAAAAGAAGACTTACAAATGACCAGCAGCTATATAAGAAAATGCTCAGCGTCACTAATCATGATGCAAATCAAAAACACAATAAGACATCATCTCACCCCAATTGCTGGTGAGGATGTGGAGAATAAGGAGCTCTTATACACAGATAGTGGAGATGTAAATTAATAAAAACTTCATGGAAAACACTATGGAGATTTCTCAAAAAACAGGACTTCCACATGATCAAGAAATCCTAATAGATGTTTATCCAAAGGAAAGGAAATCATTATATTAAAGGGATATCTGACCCCATGTTTATTCATGATAACAAAGATATGGAATTAAACTAAATGTTCATCAACAGATGAATGGATAAATAACATTGTATATACACAATGAAATACTAATCATCATAAAATAATAGTGGAATCATGTCATTTGGAGCAACATACATGGAACTGGAGGTCATTACGCTGACTGAAATAAGCCAGGAACAAAAAGGCAAATATCTAACACTCTCACTTATATATGGAAGCTAAAAAAATTTTGATCTTGTGGAGATTGAGAAAGAATGATAATTACCAGAGGCTGGGAAAGTTGTGAGGGATGAGGACAGAATGAGGAGAGCTTGGTTAATGAGTACAAACATATAATTGATAAACAATATAAATTAACAGGAAGAGTAAGTTTCAGTGTTCCATAGCAGAGTAGGGTGACAATAGTTAACAACAATGTTTGGGGTATTTCAAAATGGCTAGAAGAGAGGACTTGAATGTTCACCACACATGATAAATGAAATGATAAATACTCAAAGTAATCAATCCCCTAAGCACTCTGGCTTGATCATTCCACATCCTATGCATGTAACACATACCCCGTAGAAGTTAACAAATATTATGTATCAGCAAAAAGGGGGAGGGGGCAAGTAAAAATGTATAATGGCTCAAATATAAGTTTCTTACTCAAAAGCAATATGATGTCCTGAACAACTTGTAGGCCTCCTCCACAGAGCCATTCAGAGATTCAGGCCAGTGAATTTAGCATGTGATTTGCATGTTCCCTGTAGCCAGCAGGCCTGATGAGCATGAAGGAGCCATACCCAGGCATGAAGTCTTCATGGGCATAGCCCAGAAATTGTGTGTATCAATCTGCTTAAATTTCACTGAGCTGAACTGAGAGAGAAACTGGGAAAAATAATATAGCTTTGCCAGAAATAAAGAGGAAACATAGATGTTTGTGAGCAGCTGGCCAACTTGACCATACTTCTCATCCTAATGTTTTTTCACATTGATTGTCTTTGTTGATGTTTTATGGGTCCTTGTGGAGGTTTGTTGTTGTTTTGTTTTCCGGAGGGAAGTGCACGAGTCCTTAATGCATAGCTACACAACTTTTTACTTGTTTTTAATCCCACAAATGAAATTAATATGTACTATTTTTCCAGCACCCTCAATGGTCCCTATGTCCTCTCATAGTCAATATATAAGAATAGTCACTATTCTGACATTGACCAACTAGACACTGTCTATTTTTTTTTTTTTTTTTTTTTTTTGTAGAGACAGAGTCTCACTTTATGGCCCTTGGTAGAGTGCCGTGGCCTCACACAGCTCACAGCAACCTCCAACTCCTGGGCTCAAGTGATTCTCTTGCCTCAGCCTCCCGAGTAGCTGGGACTACAGGCGCCCGCCACAACGCCCGGCTATTTTTTGGTTGCAGTTTGGCCGGGGCCGGGCTCGAACCCGCCACCCTCGGTATATGGGGCCAGCGCCCTACCGACTGAGCCACAGGCGCCGCCCAGACACTGTCTATTTTTGAACTTGATATAAATGGACTTCTACAAGGTGTAGATTCTTGGATCTGCCTTATACCCCTCATTGTTAGGTCTGGTTTTCCATGTATCAGTAGTTTGGTTTTGTCTAGTCTTTTTGAGCATACTCCATTATATGAAAATATGATATATTTACCATTTCTACTTTCAGCAGACATTTGAATTATGTCTAGTTTTGAGTTGTTACATATGAAGCTATGAACATTCTTGTACTTTTTTTTTTGGTAGACATATGTCCTCATTTCCATTGGCTACTTTCCCAGAAGTGAAATTTCTAGGACATAGAGCATAGTATGTTTCACTTAAGTAAATCACTTTTCCGAATGATTGTAGCAATTTATCTTCTCATCAGAAATTTAAGAGATTTTTGGCATTTTCTGTTATTTTTTGATCTATTTTAATTTGACAATAATTTAAAACATATGTTAATGGAAAAGTTACAAGCTTTACCCAGACATTCAGAAGCTGGTTTGCACTTAGGTCTAGAATTATGTAGTTTGGAGCTGGCCTGCTGCTCACAGATAGGGGCCCTGTTATTCTCCTGTTAGAAACAATCTTACAGATCACCAGTATCAGATAAGGTCACTCTGAGATCATAATAAAGTGAGAAAAAGCAAGACAATTTAATAATTTGGTTTGAGCAGAGACCAAAACAAGATCACTGTGCAATTCACAAAATACAAACATCCCTTTTTTTGGTTAATATGAAGACAATTGCTTCTTCAACAATTACTTTATTCTCACTCAAGTCTGCTCTTGGTATGAATAAGATTAAGAAGCCTGATTACTGATGACCTTACTTCCTGACAAAGCAAAATCATACTTTCTTAAACCTTCCCCAAATCTACCCAAAGAGCAAATACTTTAACTAGTCTTTTAAATACCCACTGGTGGAGATGGCCTGCAGTTCCCCCACAATGACAATTCTTCCTTGCCATAGCAAGTGATAGATCCAATTTGTTCAATTATAGGTATGTTCCTGATGGCCACTGGCCAGAGGACAATGACAACATAAATTAATGGAATATAATGTAAGGAAAAAAACAGAAAATATATAAAAGCTTAAAACTCATTCTTCAAAAAATATAAATAATTGAGTAAACAAATGTCTAGACTGATTCTAGAAAAAGTAAAGTGAAATTTAATCAGCATTAGAAAGGAAGCTGAGGCAAAATTATCACTTGAACCCAAGGGTTTGAGCTTGCTGTGAGCTATGAGGCCATGACACTCAACCCCAGGGTAACTGAGTGAGACTCTGTCTCAAAAACAAATAAACAAAAAAAAAAACAAAATAACTTGGATCTTGGATTTTAATGTACAGATTCAAATCTCCAAGAATACCTTTTTAACTTTTGTTCTGCTCCATTCTTTTGCTTTTCCTATGATTGGATAAACTCCAATGTTTTATATTTTGAATTATTTTTTACTGACTTCTCTAACTTTCACTTCATCTCTTCTAAAAATAGTTTTGCTTGTTTCTCTTTCACTTTTCTAAAGTTTATACTCTCTGTGTCTTGCTGTGCTTTCTGTGGTGTCTATTTTCTCTTATGTTCCTTGGAATTTAATCTTTATGAAATGATTCCATCTGTCTTCTTTATTTCTTTGCTAAGTTCTACCAGTTACCATTTCACATCTTTGTCTTGACTGACCATCACCTGCCTTTTATTGGCCAACTCTTCCCTGAGATCTTGTATTTTATTTTTTTATTGTCTTCCTAGCTATAAATCCTTTATTCACGTTGAAATATTATGTTGCAATTTTCCCTTGCTTTGAAGCAATGCTTTTCTAGTGAGTTTCTTAGCAGGAAAATTTTGTGTCTATTTTCAGTTGAATTTTGCCCTTTTATTTTATCTTTCTTTGGATGTTCTAGTTACTTAATTACTGTCTTTATCATATATGAATGAGTTGGTATTTTGAAATTAGTAGGCAGATATCTTGCCGTGAGGGAAGGGACAGCTTTCTCAGTCTCTTAGTTCAAGAGCTTCCTGCTCTATTCCTATAATACATGTCACTTCCTGCTGTATTCCTATAACACCCAGGCTGGTGGGTTTGAACCCTGAACTTCAGATCTTGTTCATTAAACTCCTACCCTCAGTTCCATGCTTCTATAGTTCTTTCACTACCTTCAGTGAAGAACACCAAGGGATTCTGCTCCCAACTCCACTAACTTCCCTCTCTTTTAAGTAATGTATTTTTTTTGAATCAGTTCACCTCTGGGTGTCTCCTTACCCAACACATTCTAAAATGTCTATCTCTAACTCTCCCATTGCAGCTCCTGTCTTTAATTACAGAAGTTCTTGCTGATTATAAGGCCCTATTTTAGAAGACTGAATATTTACTATTGATTCCTCACATCTATCATTTTTAAAACCTTTCTGTGAATCCTGCACTTAAACACATTTGCAACTCTGTTGTGGCTTCCCACAGCAAAACTGCTAAGTTCACATGACAAAAAGAGTAATTATCCAGGATACACAAAAGAAGGAAAGTTCACAAGACAGAGCCCGGTAATAACAGATACCATGAAGCCACACAGTAAAGCATATGCTTCCTAGAAATGAGCAATCCCCTCTGGAGGGCAAAATCTATATCCTTTGTTTGTGTCTGCCAAAGAGGATCCCAAGAATGGGGTTAGGGGTGGCAGAAGGTCCCCCTGGGAGCAGTTAAATACATAAATGCAAAAATGCAAGGCTTCATAAAGAATCATGAAGATAAACAGAATTGGACAAACCCAGTTGATTTTGTCAGAACAGAAAAGAAAGATAAACATTTGAAAAATAAGAATCTCTTAGCATGGATTGTTATCCTGGCCCCTAGAGGAAATTCTGGCAAACAGTTGATCCAGAAATCCCTAACTCAAACAACAATAGTAAAATATACAAGGAAAAGAAGAAAAGCAAAGGATAACAAATAGCCTGGCATCCATCTAGAGTCTGCTAGTGAAAAAGGGGGAATAATTAAGCATAATTTTGAACACGTGAGGAATACGTCCCCACGGAACAAATGAAAACTATAAGCATTTCATTCTAACCATTCTTATGGGCACGTAGTTATGTCTCACAGTAATTTTAATTTGCATTTTCCTATGACTAGAATTATTTACAAAAATTGAATTCTGGCTTGGTGCCTATAGCTCATTGGCTAGGGCATCAGCCACATACACTGGAGCTGGTGGGTTCGAATCCAGCCCGGGCCAACTAGAACCAAAAAATAGCTGGGCTTTGTGGTAGGCCCCTGTAGTCACAACTACTTGGGAAGCTGAGGGAAAAGAATTACTTAAGCCCAAGAGTTTGAGGTTGCTGTGAGTTGTGATGCCACGACACTTTACCAAGGGTGACACAGTGTCTCAAAAAAATTAATAAATAAAAATTGAATCCTGTAGCAAATATTCAAAGTCTGGTACCAATGAACATTAGTAGTTTATATTTAAGCAACATAGCATTCAGATCTCCTAGCAAGGTTAACAGCACTACATAGAATCACATATGGAAATTGCCAATATAAAGACTTAATTTGTTTGCTAAACTTGTTATTTCTTAGAACACTACTGGATTTAGATAGTGTGTACTGTGCATTTGAGTTTATTCATATTTGATTTGTAAACATGAACCACTGTTAGTAGCAGACAGGGCCACAAATACACACTCACACCATGGCAACTGCTGCAAATAGGGCTTCCTGATTAGCTCCACCCTCCTTTTGTCCCATTTCCTGATACATCAGCCTTAACTTGTAACTCCATTATTTAATGTTTCCTGTTCCTGCTCTTATTTGACCGCAAATATATTCCTTTGAGCAAGTGATATCTCTATGTTAACTATTAGGCATTAATTATAATGTTTTGTAATTAAAGACATTTATCAAAAACATCTCTTAAGGCCTGCTACTGTGTTTGGAAATTATAATTCAACTGTTTAATAATGTGAGTTAGGGGCGGCACCTGTGGCTCAGTGAGTAGGGCGCCGGCCCCATATGCTGAGGGTGGCGGGTTCAAGTTCAAACCCAGCCCTGGCCAAACTGCAACAACAACAAAAAAATAGCCAGGCGTTGTGGCTGGCGCCTGTAGTCCCAGCTGCTTGGGAGGCTGAGGCAAGAGAATCGTGTAAGCCTAAGAGTTAGAGGTTGCTGTGAGCCGTGTGACGTCATGGCACTCTACCCAAGGGTGGTACAGTGAGACTCTGTCTCTACAAAAAAAATAAAAATAAAATAATGTGAGTTAGACTCAGATATTGCCAACTCATCAACGGACATAATGTTTAATGTCATGGTACAGTGGTCACTCCTTGGATCAGAGAAAAAAGAATCAAAGCTCACTCACTTTTTATTCCTAGAAATATACTTCAAATTTAAAAATTATTTTAGAAACTTGAATTTTTATAATCATATTTGCTTAATTCTCCCACACTATTTGAATCAATTTCAGTTACTACTGAAATACTCTACTCTTGATTCTCTCTCACGCTCTCCCCCATCCCCTTCATCATGAATTTTTTAAATTTAGGACCTTATTTAATGTAATATAGATTAATGGTATATTCAAACATTTTGCTCACAAATTCACCAAAGCTATTTTGTAAAAATAGGTCTCCATTGCACATTTCAAAGTTAATGTCTAAATATATATATATGTGTATTATACATGTATATATATGTATATATATGTATATATATAGAGAGAGAGAGAGAGAGAGAGAGAGAAAGTCTCATTCTGCTAACCTTGGTAGAGAGCTGTGACATCACAGCTCACAGCAACCTCAAACTCTTGGGCTCCTTGAGTGATCCTTTTGCCTCAGCCTCCTGAATAGCTGGGGCTATATGCACCTGCCATAACACCCAGCTATTTTTGAGATGGACTCTCACTCTTGCTCAGGCTGGTCTCGAACACTTAAGCTCAGGCAATCCACCTGCCTCTGCCCCCTAGAGGGCTAAGATTACAGGTTTGAGCCATCACACCCAGCTAAATATTTCATCATAGTTTTATAGTTATCAAGGACATAATTTTCAATGAATTGTAAAAATCAACATATAAAATGAAACAGTCAAATTATTTTAAATATATATGTTCCTACTAAGATATAGCCTAAAGATAAAAAGAGCTATAAAATATTTTAAATTAATTTCAGCAATTATATTGTTTTGGTGGTATTCTGAGACTACTCTGTGTATCACGTAATAAGACACATAAGTAATAATGTTGATGTTTTTGAGAACTAGGGTTTCCTGTGTAGAAGAAAGAAGATATAAATATGTAGTATATAGGATCAATGAGGTTAAGTAAAAACCCTGTAGATGTTGAATTGTCAACATCAGAATGATGTAACTGTCCATTGAAAAGACCTGGATGTAAGTGGCAATGAGCACTCCTATACCCTCATTTTGTTTGTTTGTTTGCTTCTTTTTTTGGAGATAGAGTCTCACTCTGACACCCGTGGTAGAATGCAGTGTTATCACAGCTCACAGCAACCTCAAACTCTTGGGCTTAAACATTTGTCTTTCTTTTTTTTTTTTTTTTTTGTGGTTTTTGGCTGGGGCTGGGTTTGAACCTGCCACCTCCGGCATATGGCACCAGCGCCCTACTCCTTGAGCCACAGGTGCCACCCATTTGTCTTTCTTCAGCTTCCAGAATAGCTGGGACTACAGGCATCCACCACAATGCATGGCTATTTTTAGAGATGGGGTCTTGCTCTTGCTCAGGCTGGTCTCAAACTCATGAGCTCAAGCAATCTACTCACCTCAGCTAAGATTATAGGCAGAGCCACTGCCAGAGTGCTACGAGGATAGGCAGAGTCACTGTACCAGCCATTACTTATTTATTAACTAAATAAGTAATAAACCTAAGACAACCAGGAAAATTTCAACACTGACAGAATATTTGATGATATTAAGAAATTATAATCAATTATTTCTAGGTATGATAATTATATCATGGTTATATATGAAATAAGAATCCTCACCCTTGTAGTCAGCCCTACTATGAAGCTAATTTATAGCTTTCATATGAAGGCTATAACCCAACTATAGCACAAGAATACGAGGAAAGGGCCAAGGGAGGGGAGGGAAGTGGGGAGGTTAGGGTGGAGGGAGGGTAATTGGTGGGGCCATACCTACGGTGCATCTTAGAATGGGTACAGGGGAAACTTACTAAATGCAGAATACAAATGTCTTCATACAATATCTAAGAAAATGCCATGAAGACTATATTATACAGTTTGATGAAAATTAAAAAAAAAAAAAGAATCTTCACACTTTAGAGATAGACTAAAATATTTATGAATAAAATAATAAACATTAAAAAGGAGGGCGGTGCCTGTGGCTCAGTGAGTAGTGCGCTGGCCCCATATGCCGAGGGTGGCGGGTTCAAACCCAGCCCCGGCCAAACTGCAACAAAAAAATAGCCGGGCGTTGTGGCGGGCGCCTGTAGTCCCAGCTGCTCGGGAGGCTGAGGCAAGAGAATCGCGTCTACTGCCCCAGCTGTCTACTCTACCCAAGAGTAGAGGTTGCTGTGAGCTGTGTGACGTCACGGCACTCTACCCTAGGGCGGTACAGTGACACTCTGTCTCTACAAAAAAAAAAAAAAACATTAAAAAGGAGAAAGTGTGGGCAGCGCCTGTGGCTCAGTGAGTAGGGCGCCGGCCCCATATGCCGAGGGTGGTGGGTTCAAACCCAGCCCCGGCCAAACTGCAACAAAAAAATAGCCCGGCGTTGTGGTGGGCGCCTGTAGTCCCAGCTGCTCGGGAGGCTGAGGCAAGAGAATCGCGTAAGCCCAAGAGCTGGAGGTTGCTGTGAGCCGTGTGATGCCACGGCACTCTACCCGAGGGCAATAAAGTGAAACTCTGTCTCTACAAAAAAAAAAAAAAAGAGAAAGTGAATAAACATGAAACAAGATAGGTTGTTATTGAAACTGAGTGATGAAGATTTGGGAGTGATGGATGAGAATTACAGCAAATAACAAAAACAAGGCAAGACTTTTAGATAGAGATGTACTCGGGCCTGGACGGTTGAGGTAAGGAGTGGTAGCAGAGAGGAGTGGAGGAAATGTGTCCCAGCCACCTCCTTCCCTGAAACTCTGGGACACCCACCAAATTCCAGGAGCTGGGCCAGGGCTAGGACCCAGCCCCACTTTCCAATCAGCAGCTTTGGGTCCTACTTTAGTGACAAGACCTGGACAACCAACACTTACCAGAGTGCCCCCCACCTATACCTCCAAGGCAAACAGGAAGCAGCAATGTGAACACTTTCAAGACACGCTTATAATTCATTTTCCTCTGGATATGGTGCCTATGGAAATTCATTTTATGGAAACTATAGCTCTTATAGTTACAGATATAGTGGTTTGGGCCATGACTGCCCCTGAGTAGATGATCTGCCGCCCTGTAGCAAGCTGAAAAAAACAGCAGAGGTCATTTCAATCCATCAGAGTACTGTGTATGCATTTGCCTCTGTCAGTGTGATGATGAATGCTAGCTTTTCAGCTACCTACAACAATTTCAGGGCGGTATTGGATGTAGCAAATCACTTTCTCAATTAAAAGTACACTTTACAGGGCGGCGCCTGTGGCTCAGTGAGTAGGGCGCTGGCCCCATATGCCGAGGGTGGCGGGTTCAAACCCAGCCCCGGCCAAACTGCAACAAAAAAATAGCCGGGCGTTGTGGCGGGCGCCTGTAGTCCCAGCTGCTCCGGAGGCTGAGGCAAGAGAATCGCGTAAGCCCAAGAGTTAGAGGTTGCTGTGAGCCGTGTGACGCCACGGCAGTCTACCCAAGGGCGGTACAGTGAGACTCTGTCTCTACAAAAAAAAAAAAAAAAAGTACACTTTACAAAGGTTTTCCAGGTTTTAGATTAGTTAGGATTATAAGGTCTCTTTACAGGCGGTTACAGCAGATGGTAGGTTTACGAAGAGGTTCTGAGAATGAGAATCTGTGGGCAGAGTGAAAGAACCATGGCTTACCTTAATGCTGAGGACAGAGCAGATAACTTAGCAAAATCTTGGTGGTATTCTTACTGCTTGGTGGTCCTTACCTCACCTGGAAGCTGCTGTCTACCCACAGTGATGAAGTAAAATGCAACAATTAGGCAAGTGGTGAGAATAACCATGTAGTTGCTACACCAGAATATGATTTTGCTGCTGTATCTGAAGAAGAAATTTCTTTCCAAACTAGTGATATGCTCAACTTAGCTCTCATAGTACAACAACCCACAGTATTTGGCTAGCTTCTGGCTAGTCTTCATGGTCAAACAACGGAACTTATACCTGTAAATTATGTAAAAATTCTTCGTAAAAGAAGAGGTAGGAAAATGATGGAATCCAATAAAATTTCCAAGCAGCAACTATCTTTTACCGACCCAACACTAATTAAAGGAACTACAAGTGCTGATTCTCTGGAAGAATAAGAAGCTGTCTTTGAATCTATTTTTGTTGAAACTGGTAAGTTTCCATTTGCACCTGATTCTACTGGAAAAGGTAGAGATAAACAAGATCTTTGATAATCTTTCATGTTTGTCTAAAGTGGAACAATACTTTAGAGTACTTGCTAAAATTATTTCTCTCAAAGAAGTTAATATACAATCCAAAGCAAACATTTGTTATTGGCTATTCCAGGTGTTTTGAGGCTAGAAATTATTAAAGCTATACACAAGGATGTTGGTCTTGTGCCCTGGTCACATTTTACAAGTTATTGGACCATGAGGACATTTCATCTAGATTTTAAGATTATGACAACTGGCTTCATTTTCAACTTATGTAAATCCCTAGCTTTGGCCAGGTGCAGTGGCTCCTAGCACTCTGGGAGGCCAAGATGGGTGGATTGCTTGATCTCACAAGTTCAAGACCAGCCTGAACATAAGTGAGACCCTGTCTCTACTAAAAACAGAAAAACTGAGGCAAGAGGATTGCTTGAGCCCGAGTGGAGGTTGCTGTGAGCTATGACATCATGGCACTATACCAAGGGCCACAATTTGAGACTCTGTTTCAAATAAATAAATAAATACTAAATAAATCCCTAGCTTTACTGGAAGAGTTAATTGATGAACTACAGAATGCATAGGGATCAGTAATCCTTTTTAAACTCCTGAATTCCTTTTGGAATCCTCAAAAATTGAGTGATAATATCAATATGAGAACCAGGCGAAAGATCTGATTTTTTTTTTAATCCTTAAGAAAATTGAATAATAAAATTTTCTGATCTCTGTTTAAAAAAAGAATTTAAAATAGAATTTTAAATAATAATTCTGTACCACACAGAATAATGGATGTACACCAAACCTCTCAGCCATCCTGACATTTTTTCTTCAGGGTCTGCTAGTGTACAGCTGGGTCTATGCCTTTCCCTGTACCAAGATTTTTCCAGTGTTTCAGTATCTGGATCTCCATCACTGACTTAGGAGGAGACTAAAAATTGTTGAGTTTTTTTTTTTTTTGTGCGAAGTACTGAACTCTTCTTTGTCTGAACCTGACTAGAGGACCAAAATTCGTTCACATATTTTTCTAAACAGAGGTGAAACTATCTCCCTAATAGAAAATTGTGTTTAATGAGGGTAAGCACTTCAGCTTGCCCTAATTTTGATGTACATGTTGAAATAATACTGTGGCAACCTTGTACACAGAACAGCTAGGAAAAAACATACCCGCGCTATATAAACCCAGAAACTAAGTAGCTCTTTACTACTTACTTGGGTATTTTAGAAGTTTACTGACTTAAAATATTGTCAAAAAAGAAAAAAATGACCTTCCTGTGTTGTGACTTTTACTCTTTGTTAGGATAAGTTGACCTTACTGTAAAGCTGAGATTATAAACACATAATAAAAAGCACATGTGTGCTATTTATAAGCGTGAAATGATGGTCTCCATCTTTGCATTGTGTTTGCCTGTGTTTCTCTTCTGTCTCTTACAAGGATACTTTTATTTAACTTAGGAATCACACTAATTCAATATGATCTCATCTCTATATTTATGCTAATTACAAAAAAGCCCTGTTGGCAACTTTAACTCCTAAGACCTCCTCGCCCCACTTGGCTCCTCTAAACTGATTTGTCTTACATTACAACTACTAGGTGGCAGGCATTTTTCTAAGCATTATACAAAAAACATATTTAATAGTTGTGTGAATTGGCACCGATGTTCTTTTGGGCCATCTCCACCACGCATAAAGACTGACAGCCCTTCCCTCAGCAATGTGGTGCAATGTGCTGAGCATGGTGACCTCAAAAAAGTCTGACTGAGTCCCAGCTACAGTTGCTGACACTCCATGTAGATTTGTCACTGGAAAATAAAATGTCACCTCCTGAAAATAGCTAAAGGAAGAGATTCAGAAAATTGCCAGATAAGATTCCTGGTGCAAGTATCTTTAAAAATGAGCAACAGATCAGGCCCTGTGATTCATGCCTGTGATCCCAGAATTTTGGGTAATCAAGGCTGGAAGATTGCTTGAAGATAGGAATTTGAGACCAACCTGAGCAATATAGCAAGACCCTTGTCTCTATAAAAGAATTAAGGTGGGGGTAGGGGGGAGAGGCATGATGGCCAACTAAAGCCAGCTTTCGGCAGAGGATCCTGTCCAGAGGGAGAAATAATGGCCAGAACCAACCCAATAAAGCAGAAGGTGGGGAGCTGAGAAAGAGGATTGATAGGTTCGCATCACCCCTGATGAAGCAAGCTAGGACTCCAAGGAAACAAATTTCAGGTACAAAACCTGTCCCAAAAAGGATGGGAATCTTTCCCCTCCCCTCTTCATGAGAGCAGCTAGAGGCGAGGAGTAGTGAACAGAGGACCTTTTGTTTCACCAAAGGGGAGAGAGTGACTGAGGGCCGGGACTCCATCCACAGAGAGATACTGCTGCAAGCCCAGGCAGTCTCTTGCCTGGAACAAAAGTTGAACTAATTTGATGAGAATATTTCAGATTGTATATGAAACCAGCACATTGTACCCCTTGATTGCACTAATGTACACAGCTATGATTTAACAATAAAAAAAAATGCTTAAAAAAAAAAGTTGAACTAATACTCCCCCTACATTTCTGAACTCCAATCCAATCTTCCACCCTTCCACCCTCTTCTGGCAGTCTGGAGGGCTACTCCTTGCAGAATCCATACAGTCTTGCAGGTTTTTGCCAGGGTGGGGCATCTCATGGGCTGTGGGCCAGTTGTGCTAAAACTATAACTTTTATAAAGGTGGGGAGTCACCAAGTAGAGAGAGAGACTTGCCCCATGTTGGAAAGAGCATAGCATGAGACTGGCCACCAACCACTGGGGATCATATCAGTGCTCACCAGCACTCCACCTGTGGGGCAGCACTGCCCTCCAACTCCCCAGCTATCCGCCTAGCTCCTGCAACCCACAGCTGGCGGTGGGCGGCTGTGACTTCCAGCTCCCTGTCTGGATACTGCAGCCCCCACAGCTGGTGGCAATGCCCTCCAGCTCCCCACCCGGCTCCTGCAACCTGTGCATAGCAGTACCCTAGACTGGTGGCACCACCCCAGACAGTGGCAGCACCAACCCTTACAGGGGTGGCAGCTCCACTGTCACTTCCACTGGGGTCAAATTTGGGAGAGACACCTCCCCAATTCTGTGGAACACAGAGGGAACCTGACCTGACATGCAAGGGTTCCAGAAGTGGAGTGTGGCCAAAGCGGGGGTGGTCTCTGAGTGAGAAAACCATACTCCTCCACGGTAACCCCCAGCTGGGTACAGAAGCAGATAGAATACTCCCTAGTTTCCAATGATCAATGGAGGGGATCAGGCCTGAACTCCTCCTGCCTGTAGGTCGCACAGTTAGACAGCCCAGTCAGGGAGGCATTGTCTCCTCTTTGACTTAGATGCAAATCCCTGGTGTACTTGAGTATTAGAGAGAGCTTGGCTGCAGCCCTGTGGGGTAACCAGTAACTGAGGGTGATGGTGATGCAAAGTGGGAAAAGAGGCACCAACCCCCCTGGGTTAATTCTTTTGTTGGGTGGGCCTTTCTGACTCCATGGACCACTGAAGTGAGTCACATTTGAGCTGCCAGTGGACTCTCTGCTGGAGACCTTTTGAACTCTCCCACTTGATCTGTGTTTGTGCTGACCAAGGCAATTGGTTTGAAACTCTTGATTTGGACCAATCACCCAGGGACTCTTCAAGGTTTTACCCTGGTTGTGTTGTAGAGGGAGGGTCTGATTCTCCACTCCCAGTTATTGTCAGTGGGGGGCAGGGAGTCTTAATTGCTTGTATTCTCCACAGCTGAGATTTCAACCCAAAGTCACTGATCCACTAGGATTGGTCAGAGTCTAGCTAAATATAAGATAGACCCACCTAGCTCCATCATACCAAGCAGGTCCCCTGAATCTCAGTCTATAGTACTTAACGGGACTTTGGTAGAGCCATAGGGAAAAAGCTGCAGTCACCAGTCCCAGCATTTTGGTAAAAGGCTAGTTAGTTACATCTCTAGGGGCCCTCAATTTAATTCCCTCTTACCACCCTCACTAAACAAATGGTGAAAAACAACCAAGGGGCAGAATCAAGGGGAAAACTTAGGCAACATGAATACCCAGAGTGGATCAACTCCCCCAAGGTACTATAAAGGCAACACAACAGAAAATGCCATTCATAAACAAATGGCTGAGTTTCAGAAATTAAGTTCAGAATTGGATAGCAAATAAGATTAATACCCTTAATTAATGTAAATAGCTTAAATTATCTGCTAAAGAGGCACAGGTAGGCTGACTGGATATAAAAACTCAGGCCAGATATCTGCTGCATACAAGAATCTCATCTTACCTTAAAGGATAAATATAGACTCAGGGTGAAGGGATGGACATCTATAATCCACCCAAATGAAAAACAGAAAAAAGCAGGTGTTGCAATTTTATTTGTAGATACATTAAACTTTAAACCAACAAAAGTGACAAGGATGGTCACTTCATATTTGTTAAAGGAAACACTCAACATGATGAGATATCAATTATTAACATTTACGTGCCCAACCAAAATGCTCCTCAATTTATAAGCAAGACCCTAACAGACGTGAACAATTTGATATCTTCCAGCACCATAATACTTGGAGATTTTTCCACCTCTTTGGCAGTGTTGGATAGATCCTCCAAGAAGAAACTAAACAAAGAAATTTTGGACTTAAACTTCACAATACAACAATTGAATTTAATAGACATCCACAGAAAATTTCATTCTAACAAAATTGAATACACATTCTTCTCATCAGCCCATGGAACATCCTCCAAAATTGATCACATCTTAGGTCACAAGGCTAACCTCAGGAAATTTAAAAGAATATGAATTATTCCTTGTATTTTGTCAGAACACTGACCTCTGGAATAAAAGTTGAACTCAACAACAAGAATCTTCATACTCAAACAAATACATGGAAACAAAATATCCTTATGCTGAATGACAGTTGGGTCAAAAATGAGATTAAGAAGGAAATTGCCAAGTTTTTGGAACAGAATAATAATGCAGACATGAATTATCAGAACCTCTGGGATACTGCAAAGGCAGTCCTAAGAGGGAAATTTATAGCATTGCAAGCCTTCCTGAAGAGAATGAAAAGAGAGGAAGTCAACAACTTAACGGGACATCTCAGGCAACTGGAAAAGGAAGAACACTCCAACCCCAAACCCAGCAGAAGAAAAGAAATAACCAAAATTAGAGCTGAATTAAATAAAATTGAAAACAAAATAATTATTCAAAAGATCAATGAATCAAAAAGTTGGTTTTTTGAAAAGTTTAACAAAATTGATAAATCCTTGGCTAGCCTAACCAGAAATAGAAAATTAAAATCCCTAATTTCATCAATCAGAAATGATAAAGGTGAAATAACAACACACACCTCAGAAATTCAAAAAATTCTTAATGAATACTAAAAAACACTCTATTCTAAGAAATATGAACATCTGAAAGACATTGACCAATACATGGAAGCACACCACCTTCCTAGACTTACCCAGAAAGAATTAGAAACGTTGAACAGACCTATATCAAGTACTGAAATAGCATCAACTATATGAAATCTCCCAAAAAAGAAGAGTCCAGGACCAGATGGCTTCCCATCAGAATTCTACTAAACCTTCAAAGACGAACCAGTACCTATATTACTTAACCTTTTCCAAAGCATAGAAAAAAGAAGGAATACTTCCCAACACATTCTATGAAGCAAATATCACCCTGATCCCCAAACCAGGAAAGGACCCAACAAGAAAAGAAAATTATAAAGATATTTTTATAAAAGAAAATATCTTTAATGAATATAGATGCAAAAATATTCAATAAGATCCTAGCAAACAGAATCCAGCATCACATCAGACAAATTATACACCATGACCAAGTTGGTTTTATCCCAGGGTCTCAAGGATGGTTCAATATACATAAATCTATAAACATAATACATCACATAGACAAAATAAAAAACAAAGAGCATATGGTTCTCTCAATGCAGAAAATGCTTTTGATAATATCCAGCATCATTGTATGATCAGAACACTTAAGAAAATAGGTATAGAAGGCACAATGCTTAAACTGATAGAAGCTATCTTCAGCAAACCAACAGCCAATATTATATTGAATGGAATTAAATTGAAATCATTTCCACTCAGATCAGGAACCAGGCAAGGTTGCCCATTGTCTCCACTGCTTTTTAACAATGCAATGGAAGTTTTAGCCATCACAAGAAGGCAATCAAGGGCATCCAGATAAGAACAAAGGAGATCAAACTTTCACTCTTCACAGATGATATGATTGTATATTTGGAAAACTCCATGGATTCAGCTACAAAAGTCTTAGAAGAGATCAAGGAATACAGCAGCATCTCAGGTTACAAAATCAATACTCACAAATCTGTAGCCTTTCTATATACCAACAACAGTCAAGCTGAAAAAACAGTCAAGGACTCTGTTCCTTTTACAGTAGTTCCAAAGAAGATGAAATATTTGGGAGTTTACCTAACAAAGGATGTGAAAGATCTCTGTAAAGCGTATATGAAACTCTAAGAAAAGAATTAGCTGAAGATGTTAACAAATGGAAAAATATACCAGGCTCTTGGCTGGGAAGAATCAACATTGTTAAAATGTCCGTACTACCCAAAGCAATATACAATTTTCATGCAATCCCTATTAAAACACCACTGTCATACTTTAAAGACCTCAAACAAATGATACTTCATTTTATATGGAATCAGAAAAAACCTCGATTAACCAAGACATTACTCAGAAATAAAAACAAATAATGAGGTATCATGCTACCAGACCTCAGACTATACTATAAATTGATAGTGATCAAAACAGCATAGTACTGGCACAAAGACAGAGAGGTAGATGTATGGAACAGAATAGAGAACCAAGAGATGAACCCAGATGCTTACTGTCATTTGATCTTCGATAAGCCAATCAAAAACATTCAGTGGGGAAAAGACTCCCTATTTAACAAATGGTGCTGGGTGAATGGGCTGGGACCTGTAGAAGACAGAAAATGGACCCGCATCTTTCACCATAAACAAAGATAGACTCTCACTGGATAAAAGATTCAAACTTAAGACATGAAACAATAAAAATACTAGAAGAAAGTGCAGGGAAAACACTTGAAGAAATAGGTGTGGGAGAATATTTTATGAGGAGGACCCCCTGGGCAATTGAAGCAACACCAAAAATACATTACTGGGATCTGATCGAACTAAAAGTCTTCTGCACAGCCAAGAGCACGGTAAGTAAGGCAAACAGACAACCTTCAGAATGGGAGAAGATATTTGCAGGTTATGTCTCTGACAAAGGTTTAATAACCAGAATCCACAGAGAACTCCAATGTATTAGCAAGAAAAGAACAAGTGATCCCATCTCAGTGTGGGTAATAGAAATTGACTTGAATAGAAATTTTTCTGAAGAAGGCAGCAGCATGGACTACAGACACATGAAAAAATGCTCATCATCCTTAATCATCAGAGAAATGCAAATCAAAACCACTTTGAGATATCATCTAACTCCAATAAGATTAGCCCACGTCACAAAGTCCCAGAACCATAAATGTTGGCATGGACATGGAGAAAAGGGAACACTTCTACACTGCTGGGAATGCAAACTAATAGGTTACTTTTGGAAAGATGTTTGGAGATCACTTAGGGATCTAAAAATAGACCTACCATTCAATCCTTCAATACCTCTACTAGGTATATATCTGGAAGACCAAAAATCACTTTACAACAAAGATACTTTCACCAGAGTGTTTGTTGCAGCCCAATTCATAATTGCTAAGTCATGGAAGAAGCCCAAGTGCCCATCAGCCCATGAATAGATTAATAAATTGTGGTATATGTACACCATGGAATATTATGCAGCCTTAAAAAATATAGACTTTACCTCTATTACATTTACATGGATGGAGCTTGAACATATCCTACTTAGTAAAGTATCTCAAGAATGGAAGAAAAATTATCCAATGTACTCAGCCCTACTGTGAAACCAATATAAAAGCACCCACCCTTCCATATGAAAGCTATAACTCAACTACAGCCCAAAATCAAAGGGAAAGAGGAGGGGGATGTGAGGGTGGAGAACAAGTAATTGGTGGGACCACACCTATGGTGCATTTTACAAGGGTACATCTTAAATCTACTAAGTGTAGAATATAACGGCTATGTTAACCAGTTTGATGAAAGTATTTCAAATTTTATATAGAACTAGCACATAGTATCCCATAATTGCATTAATATACACAGCTATGAATAAAATAATTAAAAAATTGGGCGGCACCTGTGACTCAGTGAGTAGGGCGCCGGCCCCATATGCCGAGGGTGGTGGGTTCGGACCCAGCCCCGGCCAAACTGCCCCAGAAAAATAGCCGGGTGTTGTGGCGGGCGCCTGTAGTCCCAGTTGCTCGGGAGGCTGAGGCAAGAGAATCGCGTAAGCCCAAGAGTTAGAGGTCGCTGTGAGCCATGTGACGCCACGGCACTCTACCCGAGGGAGGTAGAGTGAGACTCTGTCTCTACAAAAAAAAAAAAAAATTAAAAAGTGTATCTGGTTTTGGTTCACCTGTAGTCCCAGCTACTTGGTGGTCTGAGCCCAGCGGACAGCTTAAGCCCAGCAGGTAGAGGCTGCAATGAGCTATGAGAACGCTACTGCACTAGCCAAGGCAACAGATCTGTCTGAAAACAACAAGTACAATAAAGAAAAGTAATAAAGTGAAAAAATGAGCAACAGGAAAGCTCTCCAAAGAAGAAAAAAGGAGAAAGCCAAATATCTACGACAGAGAAACAGCCTCAGCTGGAACAGTTGCAGTTCAGGGGAGTTCCTTGTGCATTATTAGTGGCAGATGTCCAAACCATGCATCTCATCTTTGTCTCTTCTCCATTCAGATAGCTCCTAATTGAAGAGCTCTACAGGACTGAATATTTTTTGACTTTTTTTAAAACACCATGAGGATCTATAACCTATTAAGCTGGGGGATGAATAAGAATCCAGCAAATGAATTTTATTTTCTTTCTTGTGGACTAACCAAGGTAAGAGTTTATGTATGATTTGGAGCTACCGATTTACTTAGAAGTGACATTTATCAGCCTCTGGTGTTCAGTTTTGTTCCTCGATTATTTTTATGTCTTCAAAGAGCATAAGTGAGCTGAAGCCTGCATTCTGTAGGCACTCCATAACATCTTATGTGTTTTGTGGTTTGCAGAAAGGGTTCACTGCCAACAAATGACAAAAGTAAATGTCACAGGACAATAAAAGAATAAAAACAATACATTTGATAGGGTCAAAATATTTATCAATGGAAAGAACATTGGCCACATGAGAGGAACTGACAGCTGGAATAAATTATGATGTCTTCTGTTCTAAAACAGGAAAGGGTATACCCTTTTAAAAAAAATGTTTCACATAGACTCTTCATATAATTCCTATTCACATAGCTTAGCATAATTCATTAATTCAAGACTGGAATGAAATTGGTCCTTACTGGAATTTTTACTTGTCTTTTAGGTCAAAACAACTACAATAAACTGTAATGGCCACATGTTTTCACATAATGACACCAAAGCAAAGGGAATTACATTAATACAGACATAGCTATACTATCGGAAATCAAGTAGGTGGGATTGGGGAGGCAGGGTAGGGTTAATTCACACCTAATTGGTGTGATGCACATATTCTCAGTGAAGGACACCCTTATAACTTTGAGTAAAAATGTATAAATGCAAATTATGTGACCAAAATGGGTATGCCCTGTAATACTCTGAAATTAGGTACTCAGATACTATCAAATTGAGGTAGAAACTGGAAAGACCAGTAAGATGTGTGTGAACTCAGAATTGTTAATGACTTTAAAACTGATGCACTATTTCTAGCAACATATAGTAAGAACCCTAAAAGGTTCATAGCGTCCAACCTCATAATTCCACTATTGGGATTTTGTTTGAAGGAATCAAATCTGTATATACATACCATTGTGAAGCCATGGCATTTGTACCAGCAGAATCCTGGAAACAATCTGATTATGTAGCTGCTACACAGAGAATGATTAAATAGTGACCAGCGATATGAAGGAATCCATGCAACCATTAATAACACAAATATGTAGAAGAGTGAAAGCAAAACTATGTGAAGTACAACAAACATGAAGTGATTGTGGTCAGGTAAACCAGTGCGTGCAACTGAAGAAGACATGTAGACATATAAATACTTCTTTCAGTATGAAAAGACTTTTATTTTACAGCTTAGTGAAATATAATTTCCATATCGTAAAATTCATCTATTTAAAGTATACTATCTAATGGTTTTAAGTACATTTATAGAAGGTTCATTTTTCTTTTTTTAACATTTTGAACCAACAGAATTGATTTATTATACACTATTTTAAGTTGTAAAAGATTATTCACTGTATCCATTAAGGTAGATTTGGCTGCAAGTAGCAGAAACCTTCCTCTACCTGTAGTTTAAGTCATAAAGACATTTACTGTTAATAAGAAACTTGGGGACAGTCCATATCAGGACTGGTCTTCCAGCTATGATGTCTTTAGAACTCACACTCTGTCTTTTCATTTTGCATAGTGGCTTGTCATCCTCATCCTGTCACCTCAGGTTTGCAAGATAGCTGCTGTAGTTCCAAGCGTCACATGCAAATTCAAGACAGAAAGAGCTGAATCGGCCACTACTTTACAATGTAGCAAGAAAACAAACACTCTCCAGAAGCCTCCTTGCAGACTTCATCTTGCATCTCACTGGCAAAAAATGCAACATATATCCATGGACGCTCCTAGCTGCAAAGGCAGCTGGGAAAAAGACTATGCAAAGAAAGAGGATGGAATTGTCCGGACCGGTTTTGAAAGACCATGAATCATCTCTTCAGGCCGGGCACATTGTCATCCTGAGCAAAATCAGGATTCATGCATAACTTCTGAATTCCATCCTGCTATTTCAAGTTGTGTTGTGGTCTGCTGGTGGCTGATTCTGTATGTGGTGATATCTTTCCTTCTCTCGGTAACTGAGTTTGCAACTGAGAAAACTTGGCACTATCCAGTAATTGCTTGCCCTGTAGTGAGTGGCTTTGTGCAGGGTACACGGTGTGGGGTGGGGTGTGCTGTAAAGACAAGTTCAGATGTTCTTAGGGCATCTGGGTTGAGGCAACAGCACAAGGTCATGGAGGCAACAGCAGAAGGTTGGGTCCATGGAACTCACCTGTGAGAAGGCCACTGAGAGGAAGTAGATATTATTCCAGCAGGTTCTTTTCCTGCCTTGATCGGTAGTCATAGTTTGTCAACCTGGTGTTTATCATCTTAGTGTGGCTGTTGTCATTTTTAAAATCTTCTTTTGTGATCTTGGCCCACTGGGCAACATTTTTGTCTTCATTGCTGTTGTTTATAGTTATATTCTCCTCTCACATTTTAGAAGAGACATCTGTTTATATCCCAAGCACAAAGCTTTGTAAAGGGAGCATCGCATCAGACAACTTCTCACCACAGCTGACTGAAAACGCTAGAGGGTTCATTTTTATAATTACTTTAACTTTTTTTTTTTTAAGATGAGGCAAGAGGTCAGTAGATCTTATTTCCTGTAACAAAGACAAAGGAGTCACATTTTAGGTTGTTTAAAAGATAATGAAGGGCAATGCCCATAGCTCAGTGAGTAGGGCCCTGGCCACACACACTGACCGAGGCTGGCGGGTTCGAACCCAGCCTGGGCCAGCTAAACCAACAATGAGATCTGCAACAAGAAAATAGCGGGCATTATGGCAGGTGCGTGCAGTCCCAGCTACTTGGGAGGCTGAGGCAAGAGAATCGCTTAAGCCCAAGAGTTTGAGGTTGCTGTGAGCTGTGATGCCATGGCACTCTACCAAGGGTGACATAGTGAGACTATCTCAAAAAAAAAAAAGATAATGAAAATTGCTGGAACTATATCCATGCAATGAACATAATTCCAAATAACCTATTTGGATCTAATATCCAGATAGATGTCCAGTGGAACAAGATTTTTAAAAAATTTGAGTCCATTGCTGGCAGTAAATTATCTCCTTGTTTCCCAGCTTACATAAGGTTTGTATTCTCTTCCAGTTGATCCTAGCAAGTTTAAATCCATCATCTCTAATGTCAGTTCCAGCACCTACAGTGCCTAGAGCAGTGAAATTCCAAAGATTATTTATTAAATTGTTTTCAAAAGAAGTTCAAAGCACAGTAAGTATACTCTCTCTTTTTTTCTTACTGTTTTTTAAATCAACATAATTTAAATGTACTGTGGAAGCTTAACTATAGGTTCAAGAGTGCCGTGAGATTAAAAAAAAAAAAAAAAGGTTGAAAAACACTTCTCTAGAACATTCTCCTTTGTTTTTTTTTTGTAGAGACAGAGTCTCACTTTGTTGCCCTCGGTAGAGTGCTGTGGCATCACAGCTCACAGCAACCTCCAACTCCAGGGCTTAAGCAATTCTCTTGCCTCAGCCTCCCAAGTAGCTGGGACTACAGCCGCCCACCACAATGCCCGGCTATTTTTTTGTTGCAGTTTGGCCAGCGCCGGGTCTGAACCCACCACCCTCAGTATATGGGGCTGGCACCCTACCCACTGAGCCACAGGCACCACCCAGGACATTCTTCTTTGGTAGGAAGAAGGGAATAATATGATAAAATTATATTTATTCTTAAGAATAAATGTGGATGGTGGTGCCTGTAGCTTAGTAGCTATGGCACCAGCTGGTGGGTTTGAACCCAGCCAGGACAGCTAAAACAATAATGAGGACTGCAACAACAACAACAAAATAGCCGGGCATTGTGGTGGGCCCCTGTAGTCCCAGCTACTTGGGAGGCTGAGGCAAGAGAATCTCGTAAGCCCAGGAGTTGGAGGTTGCTGTGAGCCGTGATGCCACAACACTATCGAAGGCGACATAGTGACACTCTCTCAAAAAAAAAAGAAGAAAATAAAAGTAAAGAAAAAAGAAAGAATAAATGTGGAATAACACTAAACACCAAATACACTGGCTTTGGATTCAGACTTGGATTTGAATCTCATCTCTGCTATTTGTTGTTGTCTATTCTGAGGCTTACTTCCCCCAGTTATCTCATCTGTAAAATAGGGTTAATGCTGCTTACTTTCAGGGTGGTGACTGACATGATGAATGTGAAACACTTAGCACAGTATCTGGAATGTTGGTGAGGCTCATTCACTGGAGTAAGTACTCTAATTATTAGTCCTATTATATTAGCATGGACCTACATACATAGAAGCCTTGTTTCTCAGACCACACCAACCGTGAGAAAACTAATTAAGGGCATGAGCTACAATTAAGGAATTATTTCAGCACCACCCCCATCCTGTTTTCCTGGGACTCTGGGTGGTAGCACCACAACAGCCATGTCCCCTTCCATGCCCTCTTTCTGCACACCTGTGCCTGTCCACACAGCTGGTCTCTAGCTTCAGTGTCTTTCCCACTCATCTTCCTGTAACACAGATGCCCTGTCTCACCAAAGTGCCACCCCATCCCATGTACATGGTTCTACTTTTTCCCATTCATGGCTTTTGGAAAATTAAAAAGGGTGGTATTTTCTTTGTGGGAATAACTCAGCCACACCAGCCTAATTACAGAATAAAGAGTTAAACTTCTACTGCCTTGGCAGGATCCCCACAAATCTATTTGCTGGAAATTTCCGTGCCTGTACATATAAACACCTGCTTGAACTGTGTGCCAAACACTCCCTAGATTTTTCCCAAAGTTATTTTGATCACAAATCCCTCAGAGTCTTTTCAACAGCATTCCTGCGACTGTGCGTATGTATATGTGTGTATATGTTTTCCCCTTAGATGTGGGCTCAGAAACACTTTTTTTCTATGTTCTAAAGAAGGTTGGCAAGGTTTTGAATATTGAAAGCATGAGCTTTACTTTTACCAGAAAAAAAAAAAATTAAATGCACTGTTTTCAAAAACCTAGAATGGTGTCTAGGTGCTGATGTGTGCAAAGGTCAGAGTTCCTGCGATTGAGGAGAAAAGAGAGGCCTGGACTTGAGGATGAGGAGTGGTTTCATGCTACACTGGGGTTTCTGACTGTGAAGTGTGGTGTGGAACATATTGTTCATCTTGGACAATGAATATTTTGATTGTAGTAAAGATAGAGTCAAGATCAGAGGACCATCCTCAAATTAGCAATAAACCCTAAGAATAAATTCTATATTCCTGTAGAATCCTAAGATAAAGTTAGATTTCCCAGGGGGTATAGCTAGAATTTTCCTCCAGTTTTGATGGGTATTGGGAAGGAGAGGGGAGATACAAGACTGATCTGATGTGGAAAAAATAATGTTATATATTCTTTACTTAGAGTGCATGGTTACTTTCCATTTCAGCTGTATTCAATTTGCAGCAAAGATTCCCAGGCTTCTTATTGAGCAGTTCTATTAGCTTCTGTACTTCCTTAAGAAGTTGCATTCTCAAGGGATTATCTGGAAAAAAAATACAAATTTAAAAAAAGATGAATTACCTTTCTTTGGAGTTTACATGATTTGATTCAACCATCTACATTATTTAAATGGGATATTGTCTGGATAGGAAATTTGTGAACTGTGAAGCAAACCACAAGAGACAATGTAAGTACAGTACAGAAAACAAAAAGCTTTGGAGACAGAAAAACAAGCTTTGACACCTTGGCCAAGTTGCATGCTCTCTCTTTCAGGTGGCATTTTTATGGAAAATAAAGATATTAAGTATACTTTTCATCAGGTGGTGGTGGAAAAGAAAATAAATGAGTACTTAAGGGCATAGAGCCTTCAAGAAATGCTTATTTTTATCTTCTATGATAGACAGAATTGGGTCCTTTTGATCTCCTTGACTTTTTTTAACAGACGTTATTGACATATACAGAAAAGAACATCATAAACATAGAACTTACATAAACATACCCCTTGTTACCACCATGTGTCAAGCACTAGAGCATAACCACTGTCGGGGAAGCTCCTCCTCTGTCCTCTACCTCCTCCCCTGATGCAACCACTCTCCAAACTTCTAAACATCATTTAACTTTGCCTGATTTTTTTTTTTTTTTGTAGAGACAGAGTCTCACCTTATGGCCCTCGGTAGAGTGCCATGGCCTCACACAGCTCACAGAAACCTCCAACTCCTGGGCTTAAGCAATTCTCTTGCCTCAGCCTCCCAAGTAGCTGGGACTACAGGCGCCCGCCACAACGCCCAGCTATTTTTTTGTTGCAGTTTGGCCGGGGCCGGGTTTGAACCCGCCACCCTCGGTATATGGGGCTGGCACCCTGCTCACTGAGCCACAGGCGCCGTCACTTTGTATCCGGCTTCTTCTACTTACGTTGGTAAGTTCAGTCCACTTTGCATTAAACAAAGAGTTTGTTCATGTTCGTTGCTGAAGAGTTTTTCTATCGCTTGACTGTGCCATATTATCAATATATCCTTTAGTAGATGCTTCCAGAGAGTATTCCAAGTAGCTATCTTCAATTTGGTATTAATGTTGTGCTGGTCTTATGAGGTGGAAAGCATCATCTCTTTTTTATTCTCTAGAAGAGTGGTATATAAGAACAGTCCTGTATCTTCCTTAAATTACTTAGAAGAAATTCAAATGAAGTCATACAGGACTAGAATTCTATTTATACAGGAAAAACATTTAGTTTGCAGTAGTTTTAATTAAAGATTCAAAGCTTTAACTTCTCAAATTGATATAGTATTATTTGTACTTTCTATTTTGTATTGTATGCATTTTGATCAGTTTTTATTTTCTTGGAATTTTCCTATTCCATTCAAATTCTTAAATTTTTTGGCATAATGTTATTTTAAATATCCTCTTATGATGTTTCTAATAGAAACAGAATTTAGAGTGATGTCTTCTTTTTCTTCACTAATATAATCTATGACTTTTTCCTTTTTTTCTGAATCAGTCCCACTGGGAATTTATCATTATTATTATTCTTTTTAAAGAAGCTTTGAGTTTATTTCTCCCCCTTATTACAAATTTGCTTTATGTTTAATTCATTTCTCCTTTTATCTTGGTTATTTTCTTCCTCTAGTTTCAAGGGGCTTAATTTGCAGTTCTTTTTTTAACTTCTTGAGATGGGTGTTTAGATAATTTATAGATATTTTTATTGCTTGCACTTGACGCTATAAATTTCCCTTCTAAGTATGACTTTTGTCCAATTAACAAGTTATGTTCTTTGTATATGTATTTTCACTACCATTCAATTTAAATATTTTTAAATGTTATTGTGCTTCTTCACATATGTATTATTTAGAATTATATTGCTTAACACTTGGAAATTTTCTACTTTCTTTCTTCTTTTTTTTTTTTTGTAGAGACAGAGTCTCACTTTATGGCCCTCGGGTAGAGTACCGTGGCTTCACACAGCACACAGCAACCTTCAACTCCTAGGCTTAGGCGATTCTCTTGCCTCAGCCTCCCGAGTAGCTGGGACTACAGGCGCCCGCCACAACGCCCAGCTCACTTTATTTCTTTTAAGTCTCTTTTCTTGTTTTTTTTTTTTTTTTTTTGGCCGGGGCTAGGTTTGAACCTGACACTTCCAGCATATGGGGCTGGCACCTTACTCCTTTGAGCCACAGGCACCACCCCTTAAGTCTCTTTTCTAAATCAACTTGACTGAGACATGGTTTAAATATAACAAATATATACTTATTTTTAGTACATAGTTCAATATGTTTTGACACATGTATGTCCCTGAGTAACCACCAACAAATTGAAGATATTGTAGATTGCTGTCCTTCCCAAAATGCTCTTTTACTCCCCTTTGCAGTCAGCTTCCCATCCCTCTGATCCCAGGCAAATACTGTTGTTTTCACCACTATAGATTAAGATTTGCCTACTTCAGAATCTCATATAAATGGAATCATACAAAATGTTATCTGTTGTTGTCTGGCTTATTTTGTCAACATATATTTTTGAGGTTCATCTATTTTTGTTGAATGTATCAAAAGATAGTTTCCACTTATACCTGAGAAATATTCCATTCTATCTATATATCATGATTAATAAATTCATTCACAATTAATTATTTAATTAATCCATGAGCATTTGGATTTTTCTGACTTGGAGCTCTTTTATTTTATTTTTATTTATTTATTTTGAGACAGAGTGTCACTCTATCACCCTGGGTAGAGCGTCATGGTGTCATCATAACTCACAGCAATTATCTCAAACTCTTGGGCTCAAGAGATCCTCTTGCCTCAGCCTCTTAAGTAGCTGAGACTACAGGAGCCCACCAGAATGCCTCACTAGTTTTTTCTATGTTTAGCACAGACAGTGTCTCACTTTTGCTCAGGCTGGTCTTGAACTCCTAAACTCAAGCAATCCACCTGCCTCGGCTTCCCAGAGTGCTAGGATTACAGGTGTGAGCTACCAAGCCTGGCCCTTTGGGGCTGTTTTAAATGAAGCTCATATGAGCATATGTGAATGTATATTTACATATTGTTTCTTGTGCACATTTGTTTCCATTTCTCTGGTTATTGCAAAATTACTGGGTGACATGGTATTTAATAAGTAACTATCAAGCCCTTTTTCAAATTGATTGCACCATTTTTTATTCCCAGTATCTGAGAGTTCCATCTGCTTCACATTCTCACATGCATGGTATTTGTCAAGCTTTCTAATTTTAGTCATTCTAATAGTTTTGTGGTAGTGTATTATTCTGTTTTAATTTATATTTTTTCTAGTGACTAATGATGATAAGCATTTTGCAAATACTTGTTGGTCATTTCTGTATCTTTCTCTGTGAAGTGTCAGTTCAAATATTGTGCATATATTTTAAAATTGGGGTGTTTGTTCTTTTTTTCTCTTATTACTCAGTTGTAAAAACTGTTATTTTTATGTTATTTTCTTTTATTTTAGAAATGACAGTTGCAAAAACTGTTATTTTTATGTTATTTTCTTTTATTTTAGATACAGGATCTTGCTCTGTCACCCAGACTGGAGTGCAGCAGCTTGATCATACCTCACTGCAACCTCGAGAGTTCTACCTCACCAGAACTCCTGGTCTGAAGTGATCCTCCTGCATCAGCCTCCCAAAGTGCTGGGATTATAGGTATGAGAAGGAACTTCAACTCTTTAAAAGACAAACAAAATACAAATGAAGTCCAATTCATAATTTATATTTATTTTATACCTAATCTATTTCATGTTCTTTTAAGAAAATTTTGTATAACAAAGGTCCTATATTTTCTGTGGAAGATTTATACATTTTTCTTTTACTTTTAGATGTGTGTCAGTCTTTGAGTTAATTTTTATTCATTGAGTTAGGTAAGGACTGAGACTTTTTTTAAACCCCAATTATCTGTTGGTTATTGGTTTCTTGCTGAATTAATTTGTGGTCAGAGAATGCGCTGTGTATAATTTCGGTTTGTTGGAATTTGTTAAAATTTAATTTGAGGTCCATAATATTGTCAATTTTAGTAAATGTTCTATGTACATGGGAAAATAATGTGTATTCAATTGTCACTGGTCACATGTTTTATATATGCCAGTTAGGTAAATTTTATTCTGTGTATCTTTTAAACGTCTACTGATTTTTGTTCTTTTTTTTTTGTTGTTTGTTTGTAGAGACAGAGTTTCACTTTATGGCCCTCGGTAGAGTGCCGTGGCCTCACACAGCTCACAGCAACCTCCAACTCCTGGGCTTAAGGGATTCCCTTGCCTCAGCCTCCGGAGCAGCTGGGACTACAGGCGCCCGCCACAATGCCCGGCTATTTTTTTTTGTTGTTGTTGCAGTTTGGCCAGGGCCGGGTTTGAACCCGCCACCCTCGGCATATGGGGCCGGCGCCCTACCAACTGAGCCACAGGCGCCGCCCTGATTTTTGTTCTTTAATGAGCCATCCGTTATTAAGACATTTGTGTTAGAATTTTCCACCACAATATCCTTCTTTGTCCTTTTAGTTTAGTATGGTTTTGCTATAAATATTTTGAAGATTTTTTTTGTTAATGTTATTATTTAGAATATTTATCTTCTTCCTGAATTAATTTTTTATCATTTGATATCTCCTTTTTTTATCTCCAAGTAAATATTTTTACATTATTTTACATTATCTGATATGAGTGTAGCAACTTTGTTTTGTTTTTGTTTTTGAGACAGTCTTTCTCTATTGCCTGAGCTAGAGTGCAGTAAGATCAACATAGCTCACAGCAACCTTAAACCTGGCCTCAAGCAAACCTCTTGCCTCGGTTTCCCGGGTAGCTGGTACTACAGGTGTATGCCACCATGCCTGGCTAATGTTGTTTTAATTTTTCTGTAGAGATGGGGTTGTGCTATGTCCCCCCAGCCTCCAGTCTCAAACTTCTGCTTCAGCCTCCCAAAGTTCTGGGATTATAGGCATGAGCCACTGTGCAGGCCAGCCTAACTCTGTTTTATTTAGTGTCTGCATAGTTATGTTTCCATCCCTTTACTTTTTATCTTTGTGCGTTCTTATATGTAAAAGATGTCCCTTACAGTTTAGTATTTTTATTATCAGATCTTACAATTATTGTCTTTTAATCAGAGTATTTAGTCTCCTAATATGATACCTAGAAGTTTAAGTTTAGTGTTTGATTCTATGTATGTGTATCTTTCTCTTCTTTTCTTTCCCTGCCTTTATTCCTTCCTCTGTTCCTCCCACTTACAGTCTTTGAATTAATTCAACATTTTATTTTTATGTATTTCACCTCTATTAGCTGTTATGCATTTTACAAAAATTTTTTTAGAGACAGGGTCTCACTGTTACCCAGGCTGGGGTGCAGTGGCCCAATCGCAGCTCACTCTAACCTCAAATTCTGGGCTCAACCCATCTTCCTATCTCAGCCTCCCAAGTAGATAGGATGATAAGCACACACCACCACACCCAGCTATTTTGTTTTTATTTTTTAGAGAGACAGGGTCTCGCTGTATTGCCTAGGCTGATCTTAACTCCTACTCTCAAGTGATCCTCCTACCTTGGCCTCCAAAAGTACTGGGATTACAGGCATAAGCCATGAAGTCTGTCCTTACTATGCATTTTTTTACTATTTTAATTGTTACTCTAGAGACCTCTACATTCATCCTTGGCTTGTTAAAGTCTAACATGGAGCAGTACTTGTATCACTTCCCAAAGGCTGTAGCATTCATTGAACACTTTAACAGGATTCCCCCCCTTTTTTGTCATGGATTATGCTTCTGCATATATTTAAAACCCTCTGTATATTATTATTGTTTTATATATTCCATATTTATTAGATTTACTCATGCATTTATCCTTTCTGTTCTTCATTTCATCGTATTGCTTTGTGATTTTTTTATCTGAAAATATTTGCTTCTGACTAAAGAACTCCCATTAGTATTTCTTTCATGTGAATCTTAGTAAATCATTCTCTCAGTTTATTTCATCTAAAAACATCTTCATTTCTCTTTCACTTTAGAATCTCAGCTATGTTTTCTGTTAGCTCTGACATTATGTGCCATTTTGCTATTTGTGGCTCATTTTCTTTTGTTGAGAATGCAAGCGTCAGGCTTTTTGTTCCAATTTGAAGGTCATAAAGTTTTTTCTTCTAGTTTGTGTTAATATTTTCTCTTTGTGTCTAATTTTTACCAATGTTGGTGTGATACACCTATATGTTGTTTCTTCTGTATTTAATATGCATAGAGTTTACAGCTAACTGAAATTATGTTTTGTTTTTTTCTTTTGAGACAGAGTTTCACTCTGTTGCCCTGGGTTAGAGTGCTGTAAAGTCACAGCTCACAGCAACCTCAGACTCTTGGGCCCAAGCAATTCTCTTGCCTCAGCCTCCCAAGTAGCTGGGACCACAGGTGCCCACCACAACACCTGGCTATTTTTTGTTACAGTTGTCATTGTTGTTTAGCTGGCCCAGGCTGGTTTTGAGCCTGCCAGCCTCAATGTATGTGGCTGGCACTGTAACCACTGTGCTACGGGTGCCGAGCCTGAAATTATGTTCCGATATTTTATAAAATTCTTTCATTTCTTCAGATTTTGTCCCTGTTTTGTCTATTCATCTTTTCTTTCGTTTCCTCTTCCCTTCTTCCACCTCTTCTTCCTTTGAGGATTTCCACTACATATATATTAAATATTTTCACTATTTTCTATCTTTTTTAAACAAATATTTTCGTAGTTTTCATTCCTTTTTCTCTCTGTGCTTTGTACTGGATATTTTCTCCTGTCTATTTTCCAACTTAGTAATGCTTTCATTGATTGCTTCTAATCTACTTCTATTAAAATGTTTTTTACTTTGATTTATTAAGTTACACAATAATTTTCCAAGTCTCTGTCACCCAAAGTCAGGAAAACTGGCTGAGTCCCCCGAAGGAAAATAAAGTATTAATAAAAATGCAATCCCAAAAGTAGGCAAGAGGGGGTCAAAAGAACTTTCCATTTTCGATTCTAAATGTCAAATGGCCATTCCATTTTTTATGGTAGGGCAAATAATCATTATTTGTTAAAATTCTTCTGTAAGTAGCTGTATATTGAGGTATTTTAGGAGCAATTATTTGAGAAATGTATTGAGCTTCTATTAAATTTTTAAGTTAGGTATTATATTTTTTCAATTCTAGAATTTTCCTTTAAAACATTTTTAGATTTTTCCCAGTTTTATGCTGAGATTTTCTACTTTGTCTTCTGATTTCTGGAACATAATTAATATCAGTTATTTTAAAGTTCATGTATGTTGCTAGGTACAGTGACTCATGCCTATAATCCCAGCATTTTGGCAAGATGAGGTAGGAGAATCACTTGAGGCTAGGAGTTTCAAAACAGCCTGGCTAACATAGAAAAACCCTGTGTCTACAAAAAGAAAAAGAAATTTTTTTTAATTAGCCAGGCATGGTGACATGTGTTTATAATCACAGCTGCTCAGGAGGCTAAGGCAGGAAGGTTGCTTAAGTCTAGGAATTTGAGGTTATTAGGAGCTGTGATCAGGCTACTGGACTCCACCCTGGGTGACAAAGTGAGACTCAATTAAAAACAAAAAAGTCCATGTATAATAATTGCAATATTTGGATCTGCAGTGACTGTATTTCTATAAGCTATTTTTAGTCCTATGGTCTTATCTCCTGATATGCCTAGTAGTTTTTTATTGACAGCCAGATAGACTATATGATAAATTGTAGAGATAATTTTAAGATTCTCGTCAATATTATCATCCGGAGAGAATTCATTTTTATCAGTTAGGTAAGACCAAGATTAATTTTAACTCAATCAGGAATGTAGTTGATTTGATGCCAGCCTTTGTAATTTTTGAGGGCACATATTTGAGTTACAACCAAAAACTAGTACATATTGTAGGAAAAGAAAAAAAATACTGGGTGGTGCCTGTGGCTCAAAGAGTAGGGTGCTGGTCCCATATGCCAGAGGTGGTGGGTTCAAACCCAGCCCTGGCCAATAAAAAAAAAAAAAAAAAGAAAGAAAAAAAATACTGCTATCTTTTAAAGATCTTATTAAGTGATATAAAGTGATAACCCCACATGCCACTAATGTGTAATAGCTGAAAACTAGTTGACCTTAGCCTCACAGTGAAATTTGTAGCACATCAAGATATCAGATTCTCCTGAAGCAGTAAATCTCCCTTCACTTATATACTGACTTCTCAGATAAGTTTAATTGCTGTTTTCAACGTCTAGTTGCTCTTGATTTCCTCAGATTAACCATTCATGGTATTACTCATCTCATGGTAATTTCCACTGTGACTAAAACACTAATCATGGGTGTGGGACCACAGAGAAAAGGGTGCAAAATTTACCCATTGCATCATCCCAAGGCAAAGGGTTCACAAACAGTTCGTTATATGTTTATTTTGTGTTTAATCCTGATTGCTGCAACTCATATGATCATCTCTTCTTCCTTTCCTTAACTATAAACTTACCTGCAGTCTAACCTATGGTCTGTGATTTAGCTACCTATGACATATGTTGCAAGAATTTTCCAAATTTCCCTATTCCAAAATATTAGTTTAGAACCCTGCAATTCTTATCCTTTCCCAGGTTAGGCCAAAGATAATAGTTCTTTATGAAAACTCTTTATAGAATTTTATCATTGTGCATGTTCTATATTTTTATATAATATAAAGCAGAAAGTATCAATGTAAGGAAATCTTTTAGGAGCTCTAAATGCAGGTCATCTCTTCCACTTGTTACCTTCTCCTGCCATCTGTGATGCCTCTCTTAGTATAGGTATCAACCTTCAGAAAATTTTGATCTGCTTAATAATAAAGTTCATGGTAATCCAAAGATGTTTCACTGATTTCCTCAGAAATAACAGTAAGTTCAGCTGGCACCTGTGGGGGCACCTGTGGGTCAAAGGAGTAGGGCCGGACCCATATGCCAGAGGTGGCGGGTTCAAACCCAGCCCCGGCCAAAAACTGCAAAAAATAAATAATAATAATAACAGTAAGTTCACCACAAACAGATGTTAAGATAATGGGCTTAATCTGTTTCCTCCCTATGAGTCATTTTATCATCACCACTGGTCATCTTCACCCCTCTAATTTGAAGATGTGTGGCCAATGGGACATGATGACCTTTCCAAAGAGAAGAGGATCCTTCAGTAAAGGATGTGGATCCCTCCTAGGCTCCTAGGATCTAAACTATAGATCACATTTGAGAGAAATATTTTATCATAAAATTAGCAAATGTTATATGTAGGAATAAAAAGCTATGCAATATGAACTCAACTGTATATATATATGTCTAAAAACATATGCACATGTATGAGAATATATAACAAAATATTAACTGATTATATTAGGACTGTGGATGGAAGCTAATTTTGGGGTTACCAGGGGTGGAGTCAGGAGTAGAGAATTGGATAGATGTTGGTCATATGATGCAAAATTTCAGTTAGGAGATGTAAGTTCAAGATATTAATTGTCCAATCTGATGACTATAGATAATAACAATGTACTATGAAAATGACTAAGTATTCTCACCCCCTAGAATCGGTGACACACGTTAAGGAGCTTGATTTGGCCATTTTACAGTGTATATATATTTCAAGACATTATGCTGTACACCATAAATATATGCAATTTGTGGTAGGGAAGAAAATGAGAAAAAAAAAGTTGCAAAAGGATATAAAACTTAATTGGAGGAAATAGAAAAAGGGAAAATAAACTGAAAGTGACAATTGAAGGGTGACAACTGCAAAGACAAATTAATGTTACCTACATGTGCCAAGCATTTCCCTACGTGTTTTTTTAACAACTGTCTCATTTTATTTTTAGAGTAACTCTCTGAGGCTGGTATTTTATTGTCCCTGTTTAACAAATGAGGAAACTAAGCACCACCTTTTTTTTGAGACAGAGTCTCACTTTGTCACCCTCCGTAGAGTGCTGTGATGTCACAGCTCACATAAACCTCAAACTCTTAGGCTTAAGCAATTCTTTTGCCTCACCCTCCAAGTAGCTGAGACTACAGGCATCCACCACAACACCTGACTATTTTTTGTTGCAGTTGTCATTGTTGTTCAGCTGGCCTAGGCCGGGTTTGAACCCGCCCACCTTCGTGTATGTGGCTGGCAACATAACCACTGTGCTACGGGTGCCAAGTCCTAAATACCACTTTAAGTGATTTCCCCAAGACTATGTGTTCCTTTTCTTTAATGAGATATGTCCTGGGAAGTCCAATTCTCTTTAGGTCTCCTGTTGGCCTGATTTGTCTTCTTGGGTGTCTGATGTTGCTACTCTATACCTCAGACCCTCCCAGACTATAACATAAATGGACAGAATATCTGACACTTGTCTGATGTCTAATTTCTTCTTATTATTTTTCATCATTCTATGAATCAAACAGGTTTAATAAGGCCCAGAATAACCTATTATGAAGAGGAATGCCTGGGTCTAATATTAATACCACATTCATATTTTCCAATTCATAATGTCATGAACTTCAAGACATTATATCTATAAATTTATCATATATAATCTTTCTAAAGTATAAAAGAAAATCACAAAACACTTTTTTAAAACACATAAAACTCATTTGCCCAGAATTTTAATATTGTCACTATAAATAACTGAAACCTATGTTGCCATCATTTAACAAGAAAAATTTTCCCACCAAAAGTTAAACAGAACAAGTGGCTTTTGCAGAAGTTTATATTTCACTCAATGTTTGGTTAATGGTTTGGGGTTAGTAGCGTGGTTAAGTCTTGTCAGCTGTGCACTCAACCCAAGCTCCTAAATTCTCTGGGTGTTAGTTTTCTAATCTGTAACATGAAGCAATATGATTGCAAAGATTTTATGACTATATAGCTTATTTTTTAAAAAGGTGAAGAGCTCTTCTGTGATTAAGAATTAGGTCATACCTCAGACTATATTACAAATTTATAGCGATCAAAACAGCATGGTACTGGCACAAAAACAGAGAAGTAGATATCTGGAACAGAATAGAGAACCAAGAGATGAATCTAGCTACTTACCGTTATCTGATCTTTGACAAGCCAATTAAAAACACTTAGTGGGGAAAAGATTCCCTATTTAACAAATGGTGCTGGGTGAACTGGCTGGCAACCTGTAGAAGACTGAAACTGGACCCACACCTTACACCATTAACTAAGATAGACTCTCACTGGATTAAAGATTTAAACTTAAGACACGAAACTATAAAAATACCAGAAGAGAGTGCAGGGAAAACCCTTGAAGAAATCGGTCTGGGTGAGTATTTTATGAGGAGGACCCCCCCGGGCAATTGAAGCAGCTTCAAAAATATACTACTGGAACCTGATCAAACTAAAAATCTTCTGCACAGCCAAGAACACAGTAAGTAAAGCAAGCAAACAGCCCTCAGAATGGGAGAAGATATTTGCAGGTTATGTCTCTGACAAAGGTTTAATAACCAGAATCCACAGAGAACTCAAACATATAAGCAAGAAAAGAACAAATGATCCAATCGCAGGTTGGGCAAGGGACTTGAAGAGAAACTTCTCTGAAGAAGACAGGTGTGCGGCCTACAGACATATAAAAAAATGCTCATCATCTTTAATCATCAGAGAAATGCAAATCAAAACTACTTTGAGATATCATCTAACTCCAGTAAGATTAGCCTATATCATAAAATCCCAAGACCAGAGATGTTGGCGTGGATGTGGAGAAAAGGGAACTCTTCTACACTGCTGGTGGGAATGCAAATTAATACATTCCTTTTGGAAAGATGTTTGGAGAACACTTAGAAATCTAAAAATAGACCTGCCATTCAATCCTATTATTCCTCTCCTAGGCATATACCCAAAAGACCAAAAACCAAATCATAACAAAGATATTTGTACTAGAATGTTTATTGCAGCCCAATTCATAATTGCTAAGTCATGGAAAAAGCCCAAGTGCCCATTGATCCACGAATGGATTAATAAATTGTGGTATATATACACCATGGAATATTATGCAGCCTTAAAGAAAGATGGAGACTTTACCTCTTTCATGTTTACATGGATGGAGCTGGAACCTATTCTTCTTAGTAAAGTATCTCAAGAACGGAAGAAAAAGTATCCAATGTACTCAGCCCTACTATGAAACTAATTTATGGCTTTCACATGAAAGCTATAGCCCAATTATAACCCAAGAATGGGGGAAGGGGGAAAGGGAGGGGAGGGAGGAAGGAGGTGGGCAGAGGGAGGGTGATTGGTGGGATTACACCTACAGTGCATCTTACAAGGGTATATGTGAAACTTAGTAAATGTAGAATGTAAATGTCTTAACACAATAACTAAGAAAATGCCAGGAAGGCCATGTTAACCAGTGTGATGAAAATGTGTCAAACGGTCTATAGAACCAGTGTATGGTGCTCCATGATTGCATTAATGTACACAGCTATGATTTAATTAAAAAAAAAAAAAGAAAAAAGAAAGAATTAGGTCATAACAAACTTCAAAATAAGTGACATTTAAAGTTCCTAATACCTTTGTTTGAAAAAACATTCACATGTCTATAATGGTCCTTGATTTTTACTTCTGCCATAAATCACAGGAGCAACATTAATGATAAAGGATCACACTGAGGAAAACAAAACAAAATAGCCATCTGTCAGTGCCAAGTTAGTGAATGCTATTCATCTTTGTTATTTTGTAATATTTTTGTGTAAAACATACCACAGTCTGGCTGGATGCCCTGGCTCACGCCTATGAACCTAGCACTCTGGGAGGCTAAGGCCAGTGGATTGCTTAAGCTCATGAGTTCTAGACAAACCTGACAGAGAGAGACCCGTTGCTGTACTAAAAACAGAAAAATTAGTCAAGTATTTAGTCGGTACCTGTAGTCCCAGCTACTTGGGAAGCTGAGGCAAGAAGATTGCTTGAGCCTAGGAGTTTGAAGTTGCTGAAAGCTATGATTTTAGGGAGACATAGTGAGATTCTGTCTTAAAAAATAAAAATAAAGGCCAGGCATGGTGGCTCAGTCCTGTAATCCTAGAACACTGGCAGGCTGAGGCGGGTGGATTGCCTAAGCTCACAGGTTGGAGACCAGCCTGAGCCAGAGTGAGACCCTATCTCTAAAAATAGCCGGGAGTTATGATGGGCGCGTGTAGTCCCAGCTATTCGGGAGGCTAAGGCAAGAGAATCTCTTGAGCCCAAGAGTTTGAAGTTGCTGAGTTGCTGTGAGTTATGACACCACAACATTCTACCAAGGGGGACAAAGCGAGACTCTGTCTCCAAAAATAAAATAAAATAAAATAAAAATAAAAATAAAGTCACAGTCAACAATTCAATCTAAGTTGAAATGACTGAAAGGCACTGATTTGCATGGCAGCAACCACTGTGGCTGGCACACAATTAAGTATTGCCCTTGTGTAGACCTTTCATAGGGAGTTTTAGGTGAGTCACTATGGGGAGTCAGAGGGTATGGAGGGAAGAGAAGAAATCATTACTCCAAAGTTTTTGGAAACAATACTTCAAGTAAGGTCCAATCATGCCAATAATTTTTACTATGTTAAGATTCAAAAACTCTATTTAAGATAACTTTTCCCAATTTAAAGGTTTGGAAATTTTGAAAAGCGGAAAACTTAAGAAAAAAAACTTAAAAACTAAATGTTACGGAAGCTATATTTTCAATCAGTGGGCATTCAGCTTCATGTAACAAAATGTACTGCTAAAAGTGGCTTAAAAATAGGAGTCTATTACTTTACAACTAAGAAGTCTGGAGCAAAACAATTCCAGATTTGTTAGAGCAGCTCAATAATTTTATCAGGAAGTGAGCCACTCTGCCTACCCAGCTTGGCACCCTCAGGCTTGTGAGATGATTCCCTCTGTTCAAGACACAACATGTAAATAGGACAATGTCTAGGGCTCTAAATATAGCAGACTTTGTAACATGTATTTATACTTTTAATATTATACCATAAACATTTGTTCCATAGCAAGTCTTTTGAAACTTCATTTTAAATGGTAATAGGTATTCCATACAAAAGAAACCACAATGATGTACTTCATTTGTAATAAACAGCATTCTTTTCATTTATAGAATACCTGGGTACTAAAAAATAGATATTAGAGGTTTTACACAACTACCTCTAACCCTTAAAACAATCTTGCAAGGTACCTATTGTCATTCTGACTTAAAAAAATGAGAAAACAGAAATTCAGAAAGCTTAAAACTTACCTGGTATTCCTGCTGGTAAGTTGCAGAACAGGAAATCTGAGTTCAAACACAACTGATTTTCAAGTCAACATTCATAATCATATGTATTTGATTTGACATCATGAGGGGCAAAAAAAAAGAAATTGAAACTCAAAGGAATAGACGACTTCATATTGTAAAAGTAGAATTAGTTAAGTTTATTACTGAGCAAAACCAAACCAAAGAAAAAGCCTGAATTCTTGCAGGTAGCCAGCAGGTGGCTATAAAGCTGTCATGGCTATTCAGAGCAATTTATATGGAATTAAAACTGCAGTCCATCAATGCAATTTTCGTAAATAGTCAACAGTTATTCAATTTGCATCAGTAGCTATGTTCAGCTTATTCAGACATCCAGTTTTCCGTCATTCTTGATCAGGCTCACTCTGAAATTTTGTTCTTCATAATTCCTTATCAGCACTTCCTACAGTTGCCCAGCCCTGTATCTAGGACATACTATGACTCATATTCTTTAACATGCCACAGTAAGATTAGATTAAGTTCAGTTTCTCACAGTACCCCACTATAAAAATCTCCTAATTTGACTCTCATGTAGTAAAACAAATGTCATTAGCCTGTAGAAAACTCTATTTTATATATATGTATATACTTCTTGTGGTATTTCTTGTGGTCAGTCAGCCCATATCTTCAAATAGATGACAGTCAAAGTCTTTTTGTTCTAAAAAGCATCAAGGAGGTCATACAGTATCTGCAGGTGTCAGCAGTTAAATGGAAAGCATGAATAAAAGGGAAAAATAAGAGAGGGGGAAGCAGGAAGGCAAGAAGAAAAAATGTATGTTTAGGGCAACAGAAGGGAAAGGGCGACAGTCTGTCATCATTGTCATTTCTGCTATGACAGAATGAATTCTAGAACAAAGTGAAAAACAGTACAAAGCAAATGTTTCTGGGCAGTCGCAAAGATAGCAGAGACTAAGCCAAAATGCTGTCACATTGCATCACTACACTCTCCCTGCTGGGAGGACACTTCCTTTTCTCCTCCCTAACGATGGACTTGGGCACTTGGTTACATTCCCTGAATAGTTTCAGGCACTTTAGGGCCAGGCTCACTTATTTTCCCATCCCCTTTTTGGACATGCTCCAAAAGGCTTTCCTGACAGGACATCTCCTGTCAGTGACCAGTTCCACTTCTTGTGTCTCCTCCCCCATGTCATTCCTGCCAGTGGCATGGGTGTTTCTGGGAGAAAGGTGACAGAAACAGGCTCCCTCTGAACTTGACACAACAGAGCCAAGTAGGAAATGATGCTGGTGGCTTTCCTTGTTGAGGTCAGACACAGAAAAGTGTTGACAGTCTGGCAGATGGGAAATCAAAGTCCCTTTGAGAGCAGAAAATGTTCACAGAGCCTCCGAGCCTCTTTTCTTTGTCCTCCGCCACAGTTATTGGAGCCAGTGAAAAGGAAAATTCTCCCCAGATTGTCTGGCCACACCAAAGTAGTGTCTCGGTTAGGCTTCATGATTATTTCTTTGGTCCATCCGGATATAGCTTTTGGGAGAGAGTAGGGAAATCCATAAATTTGCTGTAGTTTTATTTTTGTGACTTACAAGAAAGAAGTGTTTTACTTTTTTTCATTCTAAATTACTATTATCCTCACTTAGCACCTCATTAATAATATGTAAGTACGTCTACATTTACTCATCTTTCTCATGTCTTAAATAGACCCCGAACTTGTAGCACATAAATTTATAAAATATATGACATTTATAAATGTATACACAAAGAATAGACTGAAGAGTTACAGATCTTATTTTCATTTTGGCTCCTGCATGTCCTAGGAGAATGATATTGAATGAATTGGTTAATTTCTTTAAACTTCTAGCTGAGTGTGGTGGCTCATGACTATAATCCTAGCACTCTGGGAGGCCCAGGCAGGAGGATAGCTTGAGCTCAGGAGTTTAAGACCAGCCTGAGCAAGACCGAGATCCTATCTCTAAAAAACAGCCAGGAGTTGTGATGGGACCCTGTAGTCCCAACTACTTGGAAGGCTGTGGCAAGAGGATCACTTGCGCCCAAGAGTTTGAGGTTGCTGTGAGCTATGATGATGCCATGGCACTCCACTGAAGGTGACAGAGTAAGACTCTGTTTCCAAAAAATAAAAAAATTCTTTAAACATCACTGAATTTCCTTATCACTGAATTGAAGGTGCTACTGACTACCTTAGAGAGTTGTTAGCGTTAATGACAGAGTGTTAAGTTATCCCATGAAGTGTGAGGCATGGAGTGACTGAGTAGAAATATTAGTTCCCTTTTTCCTCTTGCTGTCCCTCATTAGCCCAAAAGAATATATATTTTCTTTGGGTTTGTTAACAAATGTACCAACAAATGCTTTGAAGTATTCCAAAATTATCACTACTCTGAAAGAACTTATAATCAAGTTGGGTATATAACATTAAGTCACATGGAACAATAAAAGAACAACTCAAGAGTGTTTATTAAGTAATCAATTGGGTAATGTGTGGTTCAGCTTATTTAATTACAATTAAATAAGAAAAAAGAAGACAATGGAATGAGATTTTCTATCAGGTAGGTCTTTCCTCATTTAGCATCTTCTAGATACTCTGTAGAATGGGAAGGAAGTCTAGTTTCAGGTTAATTATATATAAAAATATTAACATACTTTTCCATATTAAAAGTAGACTAATAGGCATACTTGACATTTTTTAGGGGTCTTCTAGACAAAATCCTACTAATCTCCTAAGCAAAAGCCCAAACTGTCTTTCAAAAATTAGAAAAAAATAACTTTAAAAAGTCCATGCAGAAGGCTGGGCGAGGTGGCTCATGCCTGTAATCCTAGCACTTTGGGAGATCGAGGCATGTGGATTGCCTGAGCTCACAGGTTCAAGACCACCTTGAGCTAGAGTGAGACCTCAGCTCTAAAAATAGCTGGGCATTGTAGCTGGAGCCTGTAGTCCCAGCTACTAGGGAGGCTGAGGCAAAGGGATCACTTGAGCCTAAGAATCTGAGGTTGCTGTGAGCTATCATGCCATAGCCCTCTACTAGAGGGTGACAAAGTGAAACTCAAAAAAAAAAAAAAAAAAAAACAGTCCATGCAGAGTGAACTATTCCTTTAATGTTCCTTATACATCCGTAACACTTTGAACTTTGCTCCAACCTTGTGCCTATTGTGACGATTGTAAAAGTATTTTGTCTTTCTTTTCTTCTTTTTTCTTTCTTTGCTTTCTTTTCTCCCTTCCTTCCTTCCTTTCTTCCCACCCAGCATTCTCTTTTTTTCTTCATTTTTTGAGACAGGTCTCTCTTTGTCACCCAGGCTAGAGTAGAGTGGATTCATTACAGCTCACGGCAACCTCAAACTCCTGGGCTCAAGCAATCCTCCAGCCCCACCCTTCTGAGTAGCAGGGACTATAGGTATATGCCACCATGCCTGGCTAATTTTTACTATTTTTGTTGAGAGGGTCCACTTTTTTTCCTCAGGCTAGCCTCAAGTGACCTTCCTATCTTGGTCTTCCAAAATGCTGGGATTACAGGTGTGAGCCACCGCTTCCAACCCTGCTATTTTATATACCTAAATTTTTCCATGCTATTCACAGTCAATAAAAGATTCCATCAGAAACTTATGAGATAAGACATTTCCAAGCTTTCTCCTATGACTTACCAAAGAATCAGATATCTTATCAAATACATGTATACTAAAAATAACAATTTTTTTAAACTGCAAATTCCCCTTTGGAACTCTTTGACCCTCATGGGATTGATATCATATAGGGAAAAAAAAAGTATCAGACTTCTCTTACCTTCAAAGCAGTTGATGAAAAATATTTGCATTCTTAAAAGTATTTTCTTATGACTTATGAGTCATTTTCCTTTTGGGCCACGTAATACAAATTCAGGACGCTATCTCTATAGGAACCATTTTTCCATGTCTCTGGACAATGCTCTTGCTATGCCTTAAGGGGTTATGATGCCTTTCCTCTTAAGAATGAAAAGAGGTAATGTGTGACAAAAAGACAACAATTATCCTCTGGATAAGAACCATGTAAGTTCAAAATTAAAGAAGAGAATAGAAAGACTTGTAAGTACTATGCTTACTATGTACCAGACACTGTTCAAAATAGTTCGTGATTAACTCATCGTGTCCTCACAGCCATCCTGTGGGGCAGGTGTAAATGCCCTCATCTTGCAGACGAGAAAAGTGGGATGAGAGAGATGAAGTCATCTCCCCAAGGTCACAGCACCAGTAAGTGAACTAGAATTCTAACAGGCAGTCAGACTCAAAACCTACATGTGTGTTCCCAAAGCAGAATTTCATAAATATTGCTGAATCTTGAGCAAACATAGTAGAATCTTTAGTTAATATAATTAAAGAATGGAATATTCTGTTAAGCCACACTTTTTTTGAAATGTCAATACATTGCCATAAATCTCTCCTTAAGCTAAATTAATCTACTTCTTTTTCTTATAAATGTCATATGTATGTTTGTATACAAATTATATATATATATTACATATATAATAGTATTCTTCTTACCAAAGAATCAGATATCTTATCAAATAGATGTATACTAAAAATAACAATGTAAGTGTGTGTATATGTAAAATATTTATCTGAGTTCTCTAACTAACCAACAGGATGTGTATGTGCACATACGTGTGTGTATGGTATATGTATATGTGTGAGGGTAGGTATATATATGTGTCTATGTATGGGTATACATATGTGTGTATGTGTGTGTGTATAGATATATGTATGTGGGTGTGTGTACAGGATCATGAATAAGAACTTTTGAAACCTGTTCAAGGGCTAAACATACAGAAAACTTTGAGTCAAATTCTGAACTGACCATTAGATATAACTAGGAATTTGGTTTCATGAATAAATTCTGACTTAGCTTTTCATGTTATTCACCACTTTCTTCTAAAACTTGAGGACAAACAAAACCAAAATCCAATTATTTGAGATTTTTCAAATAAAATGACACATTCCTGCACATGAATTATTTAAATCTTGCTCTCTGACTCTATTAATAGCTATCATCCATCCATCCATAGGGACTTAGAAGTAGGTCTACATTCTTCCTAAGCCAGAACTGGAAATAGGGCAAACTAGATAAGACAGGCAGACTTCTTTGCTTTCTAAAGAGAGGATTAGCAGACCTCCAGCAACTCCCCAAAATTATACACAAACAATTTAAATAAAGTGGTATGATTTCTCCCAAAATGTTATGGGTAGCCTTGGTGATGAGAAATTATCTAAAGCACTAGTGCAAACATTCTCCAGAGGGAACACCAGACAGTCCATGATGATGCAAGTAGAATACACCACATTAGAATATATTTTATTTATTTATTTATTGAGACAGAGTTTTACTTTGTTGCCCTTGGTAGGATGCCGTGGTGTCACACAGCTCACAGCAACTCCAACTCCTGGGCTTAGGCGATTCTCTTGCCTCAGCCTCCCGAGCAGCTGGGACTACAGGTGCCCACCACATCACCTGGCTATTTTTTGTTGCAGTTTGGCTGGGGCCGGGTTCGAACCTGCCACCCTCAGTATATGGGACCGGCACCCTACCCACTGAGCTACAGGTGCCGCCCAGAATATATTTTATTTAAATTAAAATATTCATATTGACACTGTTCTTGTGATTGTCTACCAATCACTGTCACATGCCATGTGGAAGAGAACCTAAGGTACAAGTGAAAGGTACACAATGACAAGCGGGTGGCAATGGCACCGTTGCTAACTGGTTTGCTACATATTGCAGACCACGTGTGTGGTTAGGTGGATTTACACACTCCAGTTCTGATTTTAACCTATTACTCACAAAATGAACAGGTGAGTGAAAAGCACATTCCAGCAAAGAATTGGAGATGCTAATAATGCCTTGAGTAATAAGTAAACTGCAGCGCTAGTGCTATTCCTAGCACAAGCTCTTATCAGACATGGTACAAATTATCTAAAATATTATTTGAGGCTCAGCGCTTGTAGTTCAGCGGCTAGGGTGCCAGCCATATACACCAGAGCTGGCAGGTTCGAATACATCCTAGGCCAATTACAACCAAAAAATAGCCGGGCGTTATGGTAGGTGCCCATAGTCCTAGCTACTTGGAAAGCCGAGGCAAGAGACTCTCTTAAGTCCAAGAGTTTGAGGTTGCTGTGAGCTGTGATGCCATGGCATGCTACTGAGGGCAACATAGTGAGAGTCTGTCTCAAAAAAAAAAAAAATATATATATATATATATAATTTGAAGTATCTGTTTATATGCACTATCATTATAGTGTATAATTAATATAAAAATAAATATTAAAAGCTACTATTTTAGGCTGGGTAAGGTGGCATGCAGCACTTGGGGAGGCCAAGATGGGAGGATCAGTTGAGCCCATAAGTTTGAGGTTGCAGTGAGCTGTTATGATGACACTGCACTACAGCCCTGGCAACAGAGGAAGGAGGGGGTGGGGTGGGATAGATGCCCTTGGTGAGAGAGTCCCCCTGAGCCCCTGGCCTGTGGAGTTGGAGCTGGCTTCACACCTCTCAGGAGGCTGAGTTTCTTTTTGTCAGGGGTCTGTCGGTCAGAAGGGAGGGGCTAAGGTGGAGAGGAGTGAGATCAGCCCCTTTAAATTCCTTTCCCCCTTTTTCTGCCTTCTTCACTAATATTTATTCAGTTGCTAGCCTTGCTCTTTGTAGTAAAAACTACACAAGTAGAGACTTGAAAAGTGATTTATATTGGGCTTTCTTCCTTGCAACTCTTGGGAACCCTGCAGCCAGTTCCATGTAAATGAGCCAGGATGAGGCTGCTAGATTAGCTAGACAAGCTCACGTGAAGCTATTGACTGCCAGCTGACCAGAAAGCATAAGTAAGTCCATGTGAGTCCACTAGAAGGACTTTACAGCTGAGTCTCGCCCAAAATATCAACCCAGAGAATCAGGAGTGGATAAGTTAATGATTGTTATTTTAAGCCACTAAATGCTGGAGTGGTTGGTTACACAATAAAAACTGAGAGAAATTAGTACCTAAAAGTGGGTGGGTCTTGTAATAACACCCAAAACATGTGGCTTTGGGTTTGTGAATTAAGCAAAGACTGGAAAAAAGAAAAATTAAGAACCCTGGTAGCAAATGTTGGGAAAAGGGTGAGTAAACTATCAGAGAAACAATGAGGAAATTGTTATAGCAGGCCAGAAAAGTAGCAATACATGTCATGTAGCTAAAAACAATCAGCAAAATACTTGCCAGTGGTACTTAGAAGGTTAAAAAAAGTTTCTAATGAATTCATGGTCCATGGAAGATGATTTTCAGGCAAAATGCTGAACATGTGGTTTCCTACAGCTAAAAAAAGCTAAGGAAAAGAATTTAGAGGTAACATACGGAGCTAGGTAGCACTTCGTGGTGTAAAAAATAAAACTATCTCATCCCTAATCTCTTTCTCTGTTTTTTAAGCAACACATTACACCAGATTACTATTTAATCTCTTTAGCCAGTAGAAATCCTCAAAGGGAAAGAGGCCAAAAATCATATCAAGATGTGGCTATTTAAACTTCATTAAGACATTTGAAAGACTTAAGGTAGTATCTAGCAGACACTCTCAACTAAAAAGGTAAGTATAAGAATCTTAAGTATGTTGTCCCAGAGCCAGCCAATAAAATTCTATCTCAAAAGAATTGTGGGTGTGACTTTTCTTAAACCAAATAGACACAACTTATATTCATAGGAAAATCACAATGTTTTAAGACAGTTGTACTGATAAAACGTCATATACTTAGATTTCAAGACTGAGATTGCTCAAATTATTAAGTAGCCTTTGTAACCCTTACATCCTAACAGTAGGAAGGATCAGAGAAAGATGTTCAGCTATAAATATGAGTTTTTTTTTTCTGGAAAAGGAACATCTCAGAAAACAAAGGCAAGAATTCAGAAGGTGGAGTTTAGGGCCTTAGAGAACAAGGGAATGAGGATTTGAAACCAGCCTAATCAAGGACAATTCCTGCCCCATAATGCAAAGACCTTGAACAGACAGATACTAGAGTTTCAGGATTGTTATAGACAAGTGGCTGATCTGTGTCTCACATTCTTTCCTTTTTCTCTGATGGGAATATCTATTTCAAGAATCCTTGGCTAGGCACAGTGGCTCACACCTATTATCCTAGCACTCTGGGAGGCCGAGGTGGGTGGCTCACTTGAGTTCAGGAGTTCCAGACCAGCCTGAGCAAGAGTAAGACCCTATCTCTACTAAAAATATAAAAAACTAGCCAGCTACTCAGGAGGCTGAGGCAAGAAGATTGCTCAAGCCCAATAATTTGAGGGCTTGACATTCTACCACAACATTCTACCCAGGGTGAAAGAGTGAGACTGGAAAAAAAAAATGCTCTGAAGAATCCTATCTATGCCTCTTCATTATACATGAATATGGAGCACCTGGGGACAGATAGTGTTTTTAGTGCACAGGCCTCTAGAAGAACAAGATGAGCAAATATGGACCCCATGCCCGTAGCACAGTGGTTATAGCACCAGTCATATCTACCAAGCCTGGCAGGTTCAAACCTGGCCTGGGCCAGCTAAACAACAATGACAACTGCAACAACAAAAAAATAGCCGGGCATTGTGACAGGCGACTGTAGTGCCAGCTACTCGGGAGGCTGAGGCAAGACAATGGCTTAAGCCCAAGAATTTGAAGTTGCTGTGAGCTGTAATGCCAGAGCACTCTACCAAGGGTAACATAGTGAAACTCTGTCTCAAAATAAAAAAAAAAGAGAAAACATGAAGACACTGATTTGATTATAAGATCCCAGACTAACATACCATTATTAGATGAGACTCTTGGGGATCTTAAAAGCAAAAGGACTGGTAATTATTGTGGCCAAAAGATAGACTACAGTAGACTGCAAAAATGAATTACGCTATGTAGCTTTCTCCGTCAAGAGATGTTGTCCTTGAATACAGGCCGATCTCGTGACTTATTTCACCAGTGATATGCAGCAGAATTAACATGCAGCAGAATTCTAGGCCTAGAATTTCAGGCCTTTTATTCTCTCTGGACATGTCAACCACTACCATGTGAATATTTAGAGCTACCTGCTGGATGGTGAGAGATATGTGGCTCAGTCACCTTGTTACCCTCACCTTTAGCTGATCAACTCTCAGAGCTGTCAGACTGATTTTTAGCTGCTCAGAGATACTCTGAGCTAAATGAGCCAGTTGAGAAAATTACCCAATTGATCCTAGCTCAAATTGTTGGCTTAAAAATTGTGAATAAACGAATGGTTGTTCTTTTAAGCAAATAAGTTGAGGTTGTCTATTCATCTATGCCTACACCAGTTCAACACTGTTATTCAATGTAGATTGCTATCAAATGAGGAAAATCTCCCACCTACCCCCCATCCCCAACACACAATTTTTTTTTTCTTCTTCAGAAGAATCTTGGTTATTTTTGGTCTTTTGTTCAACTCTATGAATTTTTTTTTTTTGCAGTTTTTGGCCAGGGTCAGGCTTGAACCTACCCCCACCCCCCTCCCACCCCCCACCCCACCCCGGTATATAGGGCCAGCGCCCTACTCCTTGAGCCACAGGCGCTGCCCTCTTTAAATTTCTTTTTTTTTTCTTTTTTGAGACTGAGTCTCAAGCTGTTGCCCTGGGTAAAGTGCCATGGCGTCACAGCTCACAACAACCTCAAACTCTTGGGCTTAAGTGATTCTCTTGCCTCAAGACTCCCAAGTAGCTGGGACTACAGGTGCCCACCACAATGCTCCGCTATTTTTTTTTTTTTCTTTTTTGCAGTTGTCATTGTTGTTTTAGCTGGCCTGGCCAAGTTTGGACCTGCAAGCCTTGGTGTATTTGGCCAAGCCCTACCCACTGAGCTATAGGCACCACCCCAACTCTATAAATTTTGAATGAGCTTATCAAGTACAATAGAAACAAACCAAAAAACCCCACACTGTTGGAATTTTCATTGAAATTATATTAAATCTACAGATTTAATATAATTGACATTTTTTAATCAACTCTATTTGTAAACATCTCTCCATTATTTAAGTATTCTTTGGTTTCTACTAATAGTTTTGCATAATGTCCTACATAGACATTGTGTACATCTCTTTTAGATTTATTTATTTGTAAGTACACTATATTGTTGTCATTAATATAAATTAGATTTTTAAAATTATACTTTCTCAACTGACTATTGTAGGTATATCAAAGTACAAATGGCTCTTATTAATTATAATAATTAATCTGTGGATATCTGAAGATTTTCTACATAGACAATAGTCTGGAGAAAATAGTATACACACACTCTCTCTCTTCTTTTTACACTTGATGAGGATGAGTTCAGAGTAACAGCTGCTTATACAAGAGGAAGCTGGGAGGCAGAGAAGAGAAATGAAGCAAAAAGTGTCCCCTTCTTTCATTATAAATTTGCAAGTCTGAAACAGAGTAAGGAAGGAAAAAGGAATAGCTACTTACATAAGAGTTTGCAGTTTTGATATCATACCAGCAGGAAATGGAGATAAATTATTATTATGCCAGACCAAACTTACATTTTCTAATAACAACTGTAGAATCTCTGGCACAGTGGGACATTCGCTATCTTAAATGTCTCAATCAATAAAAACAACTTAAGACTTATGAAAAAAAGTATGACACATATTTAAGGTTTCTCTGATATGGCAATGAAACTAAGGTAGCCATAAAAGCCAAAATCAAAGCAAAAGTGGGAAATCTATGAGGTAAGCAAGAAACAAAGGCAGCGTTTCCCTGAGGACACATTGAGAACCCCTTCCTAGCCTCCCCTGACCCCGTGACTTTGAGTTCTACTTTCATGACTTCTCAATTTTGATCAGCCAGAAAGCACCAAAGTTGGAAGAGTAGTAGGACCACTCCTTACATAAGCTGGGACCCTGTGGAAGGTAAATAATGGTCCCCAAAGATGTCTATGGTCTTAATTCTTAGAACCTGTGACTATGGTGTCACAGGGCAAAGGAGAACTAAGACTGTAGATGAAATGATGATGGCTAACCAGCTGATATCAAGATAAATAGAATATCTTGAATCATTCAGCAGATTCAGTGTAAGCAGAAGGGTTCTATAAAATGTAGAAGACAGAGGCAGAAGGTCAGAGTCGGAGAGGGATTTGAGGATGTGATGCTGACTTTGGAGGGAACAGCCAGGAGCCAAGTAATGCCTGTGTCTTCTAGAAGCCAGAAAAGGCAAGGAAACAGTCTTCCACACAACCTCCAGAATCCATGCCGTGGAACTAACACTTTGATTTGAACCCAGACTTCTGACCACCAGAACCACAAGATTATAAATTTGTGTTGTTCTTACTCACTAAGTTGGTGATAATTTGTTTAAAAAGCAATAGAAAAGTTAATAGAACTCAAAGGGGTACCATATTTTCAGAACATTGTCAATGCAGAATTATTGGGGGAAATTATGGTTATGAAGATAATAGAATAATGTCTATAATAAATGTTAAGACGAAGCACACACAAACATATCCACCGTATTCAAGAGTTCAACCAACACAAACCCTTACTTGTTGAATTTAATAAAATGAAAAGCATCATCTGCCCCTGGGAAAGGTGGGGCAAGGTTCATTAACAATTATATTTACTGGAAAAGGAAGAGCTGAGTCACTATGCCTGAAGCATGAAAATATCTCCAGTCATTCTGCAGACTTCAGAATCTTATGAACAGAAATAGATGCCCTTGTCTGCAATGAGCTCATTCCTGATCTTTCAGGAGCTTTGATCTCATGCCCCAAATGGAAGAAATTATTTTTGCTAGTGAAGGAAATAATTTTTCTTTCCTTCTTTTCTTTCTTTTCTTTTTTTTTGAGACAGAATTTCACTCTGGTGCGCTCATAAGAGTGTTGTGGCATTGTAGCTCACAGCAACCTCAAGTTTTTGGACTCAAGCAATCCTCTTGCCTCAGTTTTTCTATTTTTTAGTAGAGATGGGATCTTATTCTTGCTCAGGCTGGTCTTGAACTTCTCAGCTCAAGTGATCCACCCACCTCGGCCTCCCAGAGAGCTGTGATTACAGGCCTGAGCCACCACGCCCAGCCCCAGGAAATAATTTCAATTCCATAACATGCAATCTATAAGTTAAGAGGGTTATTACACGTAGGAAATGTAGGGGGCCACCGAAGTTCACAGAGTGAAAGAACCCAGGATTCCTTCTGTGTCTTTTTCTAAAAGTGCTACTACTTCCACTCATAAGAAGTGTTTTCATTTTACATGTATGGGCATTGGATATCACAGTAGTGACTTCATGGTTTAATATTCTCTTTCTAAGTATAAAAATGTTTTATATCTTATGCTTCGGAACACTTCGGCCAAAGAAAAGATTTTTGCAGTGTTAGGTATACTGACATCAAAACGTGGAAGACAAAGCAAATTAGTTGGCCAAATAGTAGTTAGGTTGAAAATGGCTCAACATGGAGGGGAGAAAGGAACTGAAGATAAAGGTATTACAAACAGAACAAAACCTCAGCTTACTCCCATGCTGTCAAACAGCAACTTGCCCTTATCCTTTTCCTCTGCCCATTACTGAGAACTCAGGAATGAACACTGGGCACTGACAACTTCATGTCCCTGCCGCAGACACTCGACCTCCAACCTCATCAGAACTCAACTGTTAAGACTTCTCATTTTCCTCCTTCCAGACTTCAGCTAGTCTTATTGGGAAGGAGCTCATAAACTAATACATTTATAATATGATGCTACATTATCTTGGGACTTTCTTCTCCCTACAGAAGAGAATAATGATTCCGATGACTGAGCTTTTCTTCTCAGTTCCCATCCATGGACCCACAGATAAGTTTCTATGTCGCTGACAAATCAATTCCATACATTCATGTTGGAAGGCAGCTGTGAAGATGGAACCTGGGAGGTGGAGGAGGAAGGAAAAAGGTTAAGTTAATCTTCAAAATGAACAGATAAGAGAATTTTGGAAATTTGGGGCAAGTGAAAGGTGTTGGAGTAGGGTGGGCAGAAGATAATTGAGGAAAAGGAAGAAAAAAGTAACAGATTTGTTGCTGGAAGATTGGTAAAGAATTGACTTTAATTTTTTTGTTTGTTTGTTTGGAGACAAAGTCTTTCTCTGTCATCCAGGCTGAAGTGCAGTGGTGCAATCATAGCTCACTGCAGTCTCCAATTCTTAGGCTCAAGTGATCCTCCTGTCTCAGCTTCCCTAGTAGCTGGGACTACAGGCATGGGCCATCATACTCAGATAATTTTATTTTTTATGTATGTATTTATTTATTTTGTAGAGATAAAGTCTCACAGTGTGCTCAGGCTGGTCTTAAACTCCTGTCCTCAAGTGATCCTTCCACCTTGGCCCTCCAAAGTGCTGGGATTACAAGTGTGAGTGATCAAACCCTGCCAACTTGGACAATTTTTTTTTTTTTTTTGTAGAGACAGAGTTTCACTTTATTGCCCTCGGTAGAGGGCCATGGCATAACAGCTCACAGCAACCTCCAACTCCTGGGCTTAGGCGATTCTCTTGCCTCAGCCTCCAGAGTAGCTGGGACTACAGGCGCCCGCCACAATGCCCAGCTATTTTTTTGTTGCAGTTCGGCTGGGGCCAGGTTTGAACCTGCCACCCTCAGTATATGGGGCCAGCGCCTTTACCAACTGAGCCACAGGTGCTGCCCGATAATTTTTTGTTGTTGTTTGTTTTGAGACAGAGTCTCACTCTGTCACCCTTGGTAGAGTGCATGGCATCACAGCTCACAACAACCTCCAACTCCTGGGCTCAAGCGATTCTCCTACCTTAGCCTCCTGAGCAGCTGGGACTACAGGTGCCCAACACAACACCTGGCTATTTTTTGTTGCAGGTGCCACTGCTGTTTTAGCTGGCCACCCTCGGTATATGGGGCTGGTGTCCTACCCACAGAGCACAGGTGCTTCCCAACTTAGATAGTTTTTTTTAAAAAACACAAAAATCGGAATGTAATCCCATTTTTATTACTAATGGTCATTTGGTCCTGGCTTCTATGAATGAGACTGTCTACATAGACTGGACCATATAGATCAAAGGTTACAAGGGTTATACAACAAGTTTAGAGTGTCTAATTCATCTCCATTTTTCCAACACTTCCCTAATGTTAGCACTGAATGCCTGAGAGCCTTCAGTCTTTGTCAACTTGGGATGATTGCTTACTCTAAATTTTAGTGAAAAATAATGGCTTTGTGGGTTACATTTCCTGGAAAAACAGTAAACTCGTGTTTTTCCTAAGAAAGGTTGCAAATGATGAATAAGAAATTATGATGGCATTTGCCTTTCAGTGGTGTCCATAGAAATACTATCTTTACTGTAGTTGAAATGCGTACACTTACAGTATCTTTTTTTAGAGTTGGAATTTTCTCTCTCTCCTGATTGCAAGAAAAGACAAATACACTACTACTCAGAAAAAGAGATGGGGGTGGTGGTGGTGGAAATTAATGAAAAAGAAGGAGAAAGAGGAAGAGAAGAGAAAGAAATGGAAGGATAAAATAATGAAGAGTGTATGTGTGTTTATAAGTGAGATAGTCTTGAATCTAAACCTGAAGTTCTTATCTGGGGAGAATTTCATTCTCCAGAGTGTATTTAGCAATATCTGGGGATATTTGGGGTTGTCACAACTGAAAGGGGTACATTCCTGGCATCTAATAGGTACAGAGAAAGGATCCTCTATCCTATAATATACAGAACAAGCTCTCCACAACATTTAGCCCAAAGTGTCAATAGTGCCAAAATTGAGAAATCTTTACCTAAAAGAATGCATCATTAGTAATGAATTAATACACTTCAGAAAATGTATAGGAGGAGAGTTCGGGGTGCAGCCTTCCTGTTTACCCTTAAATCACACTATATCTTGACACTTAAAATACTAGTTGTTTTGGTGTCTAAAATGATAGTGCTAGCATATAAGCAGATTGCTAAAAGACCATAGGCAAAAAGGAAGAAATAGATGTTAATTTCTCTGAGAAATTGGTCTCAGAAAAAAACATGGATGTAGAAAATAATACTTTCCTCAAATGTTTTCTAATGATAGGACAAACAGGAGTATCCCAATTCACTCAGAATCTATAAAAGACATTGTTAAATTGAATGGAATAAGCAATTAGGAGATGCAAAGTTTGCCTTGTGAATGACAACACTGCTAATTTATTCACTCAACAAGCACATTTCTTCATACCAGGAGTCTTGCAGAAACTGGGCATGCAAAGATGAACATGATGCACTGAGAGCACAAAATAGATAATTCTTTCTTGAAGGTGAACATTGTGTCATAGGAGCACAGCAAGGGAGGGACTCGTCATACTTGAAAAATTCATCTCAGAATAGGTAAAATGCTCTTTGGGCCTTGAAAGATAAGTCAATAGAAGTAAATAATCCACCAGAGAAAAACAAGATAAGGACAATCCAGGCCAAGGCTGCAATGTGCAGATCACAGGGGCTTTAAGAGGTGAATACCTTGATCTTTGAGTAGCTCGTCTTCCCAGCTCACAGATACCATGGAGAAAAGAAAGAAGAGCCTGAATCAGAAACCTAGAAAACAAAATCACTAGATTGCCTTTAAACCATTTCTCAAGCCAAACAGCTTATTTATTCTTCCCGTTGCCCGTTACTGTCTTCTCCCAATGTGGGTCTTAGCCCATAAGTCCTTCTTTCTCTGCATATTCCAGGTTCCAACATATATCCCGCAGCTGTTTTTGTGCTGTGCATAGTTTATATCATTTAACATTCAATTGTAACTTTGTTTTTTTTTTATAGTGACGCCTTCTCCTTAGTATAAATTGTATGAGGTCTTACAATTAAGTCTGCAAACTCATCCTAGAAAAAGTGCTGCACACCCCCTCACTGGTGAGTGTCAGTGTGGTCACCTTTGATGTACTCCCCTGGGGAAGCTATGCACCTAGTTCACCCTTCAAAGCAATTTTGGAACTCTTTTTCTAGAATGACCAACCGAGTTGTTATCATATCACCCTTGATTTTCTAAATGTCATAAAATGTCTTCCTTTCAATGTTTCCTTTATTTTCAGGTAAAGAAAAAAGTTATCAGGAGGCCAGGCCATTGGGGCTTATGCGTGTAATCCCAGCACTCTGGGAGGCGAGGTAGGTGGATTGCTTGAGGTCAGATGTTCAAGACCAGCCTGAGCAAGAGAAAGACCCCATCTCTAAAAAATAGCTGGGCCTTGTGGTGGGTGCCTATAGTCCTAGCTACTTGGGAGGCTGAGGCAAGAGGATTGCTTGAGCCCAGGAATTTGAGGTTACTGTGAGCTATGACATCACAACACTTTGCCAAGGGCGTCACAGTGAGACACTGTCTCAAAAAAAAAAAAAGTCAAAGGGCCATATCAGGTGAGTAGGGGGGTTCCAATACAGTTATTTATTTACTGGCTAAAAACTCCCTCACAGACAGTGCCGTGTCAGCTGGTGCATCATCATAATACAAGAGACATGAGTTGTTCCAAAATTTTCAGTTAAGATTGTCGTAGGTGTTTCTCTATAGATGTTTACTTGGTCTGCTGTTCTTCTCACAGTCAGCCAATGATTTAGATGCACAACTCAATGAATTTCTGCAATGATTTCGTCAGTTCTGCTTGTTACTGGTCACCCTGACTTCTCTTCATCAGTGATACTTTCTCTCCCCTGAGAAAAACATTTAATCCATTTGTATACTGCCGTTTTCTTCATGGCTTTATCCCCACAAACTTGGACTAACAAGTCCCTGATTTCACGTCACTCTTGCCATTTGTTGCAGGCTACCAGATTAGACAAGGAAAGTCTAACAGGGAAAGCATCTTGCTCTAGGACCCAGCTACTCTGTTTCCCTGAAAATAAGACAGTGTCTTATTTTAAGGTGTGCTCCCAAAGATGTGCTAGGTCTTATTTTCAGGGGATGTCTTATCTTTCCTGTAAGTAGGTCTTATTTTCGGAGGATGTCTTATTTTCGGGAAAACGGGATAGTACCAAGTGCAGCAAGAGTCTGGGCCTGGGCCTGGCTGATTCTCCTCTTCCTCTTGCCCTCACTGTGTCTGCAAGTCAGGATGCTGTGTGTGAATGGCTCCTTACACACCTTCCTGCTGTCATCTGAAACTGACCAACCATTCTCACCCAGTGTGGGGAACCTAATTTGGTATTCTAGCAGGACTACAACAGAGGAAGGTAAGGCCTAAAACATTCAGTCCAGGTGAGGTGTGGTGGCTAATGCCTGTACTCCTAGCACCCTGGCAGACCAAGAGGGGTGGGTTGCTTGAGTTCAGGAGTTAAAGATCAGTCTGAGCAAGAGGGAGACCCCATCTCTAAAAACTAGGCGGGCATTGTGGTGGGCACCCGTATTCCCAGCTACTCATGAGGCTGAGGCAAGAGGATTCTTTGAGCCCAAGAGTTTGAGGTTACTGTGAGCTATGGCCATGGCACTCTACCAAGGGCATCAAAGTGAGACTCAGCCTCGAAAGAAAAAAAAAAAAAAAAAAAAAAAAGAAAGAAAGAAAGTAAAAGAAAAAAACAAGAAAGAAAAAATTTGTCCAAAAAAGAATTTCCAACATCTCATATATATCTGAAGATAATCAGAGACTAGAGGGTTAGTTTTTTCTTATACAGCCACAGCTAACATTGACTCTGGTAGACTATTTTTTGGAAATAACTCTTTCGGTGCTAATCTCAAGTTTGATTAAATGACTTTGTTTGATCATATATTGGTTTGTGGATAAAGATGAGATGAACAATTTTGTATCGGTGCCTTTCTCCCTCCTCAGCGCTCGTCAGACCAGCTGGAAGGTGGGAGCTTGCCAGCACCTTTCAGGCCAGACTATAGAAAGGATTTGAGTCAACACATTATTTTCTAGTCCTGGTTTTTCTCTGCCAAATTCTGCCCAAGATGACTTTCTTTCAATTTAGCCAAGGGCTAGGAATAGGTCTAGAGAGGGGAAGTCTTTAAACACCATGCCCAGCTAATTTTTTCATTTTTTGTAGAGATAGGGTCTCACTTGTTGTTCCGGCTGCTCTCAAACTTCTAGCCTCAAGTAATTCTTCTGCCTTGCCCTCCCAAAATGCTAGGATTACAGGCATGAGCCACCCTGCATTTTAAAGGAGGAAAGAAAAGAAAAGAAAAGAAAAACAAAGAGGAGGCTAAGCTAGCTGTTTCACACAAACATTCAAACCACAGCTGTTCACTGTCCTCTTGCCCCAGTGGAAACTGGCTTTCTCCCAGGCATGGATGATGCTTTCCTTGTCCCTCTAGCTTATTCCGACAGCTGTAACCTTGCAATGATTACAAGGCAAGATTTTGAGAAATGTTCAGTGAGCTCTGAGATAGCGTGTCCAGTACTTTACTCAGTTACGATCAAAGCTCTACTTTTCTTAAACATGGTATAATAGCCATAATAGGTAAAGTTTTACAGATATGTCCCCATTTCATCCTCATAGTATCACCCACTGAGGAAGATTATATTTATTGTCCTCGTTTCACTGGAAAGTGAGACCTAGCCCTGTGTCCAAGTCATTTTTCTGACTTCAAGACCTATTCTCTAAACCAGAGGATTCTAAAATGTCTTCACATCACAAGGATACTTGGTTACAAACATAGATTTCCAGGTAGCCAGCTCAGAGATTTTGATTGAGTAAAGGTGCAGTGGAGCCCAATAATCTTTTCTTGACAGATGTCTCTGAGAAAGCAAGGTGTCTCACGATGCTACTCTATAATCTGCTTATTCTGCTTGGCACAGCCCTCTCTCACTTCCCTGTTCTGATGAATCACTCCTTCAGCTGGGTTCTCAGAGCACTCGCTTCTCATGCCTGATACAGCAGGAACCCATTTTGTGTTAAAATTAGCTGTTCTTAGTCTGTGACCCTGCCCAGATGAGGACCTCCTCGATGCCCACGATGCTATTTCTTTTTCCTGAATTGCTCCTTCCACTTATCTTTACACAGCTAGGTTTTCCAGACCATTTGGGTCTCTACTTAAAGTTCCCTTGTGAGATAAGCCTTTCTGATGACCTAATAAGGAAGTCCATCACTCATTTTCTGTCATATACCCTTATTTCTCCATCCAACAGAAAGCACAGTGATCAGCACAGTAGGGTACCACACCAAAAAAGAGGCACCAAACATGTTTTGAGGAAGTTGGCAAATAATTATTTTTAAACTACAAAAGTCATCTGAAAAATGTCAGGATCTTGCTCGTTCTCCTTCCCTCTCACATTACAAATTCGTAGAACTTCTGTAAGTTGACCACACAAGGGATTGTAACAAACTGGTCAACATAAGGAACTATATTCTGTTCTATGAAAATTAGATCAACTTAAGGAGGGGGTCAACTATGGAGGTTCTACTGTATTATCTTTGCATAGAATTATATATGGTACACGGGCTTCATAATATTTTGGGACTTTGAGTCTCTGAAGTTTTTGATCTGGCATGCTGCATAGTATCTGTTTATCAATATCTTTGTTTTCCAAACATTTTGAAAATAAATTGGAGCATGTGGCTGGTGCCCAGTTATTACCCAATTTCATCTTGAGGTGATAAACAAAAGCACAAAAAAGAAGAGAAAGAACACTGAACTGATAATTTATTGTTGTTTTTATTTTTATCATTTTACTTCTTTTTTTGAGACACAGTCTCACTTGGGCACTCTTCATAGAGTGCTATAGCATCCTAGCTCACAGCAACCTCAAACTCTTGGGTTCAAATGATCCTCTTGCCTCAGCCTCCCAAGTAGCTGGGACTACAGGTGCCTGCCACAACACTTGGCTATTTTTTTTTTTTTTTTTTTAGAGAGAGGGTCTCACTCTGGCTCAGGTTGGACTCAAACCTGTAAGCTCAGGCAACCCACCTGCCTCAGCCTCCTAAGTGCTGTGATTACAGGCATGAGCCACCACACCCAATCTTTATTTTGATTTTTTTTTAACTGATAATTTTTAAAAAAAAATTCTTCCTTTCCTGAATTTCAAAATATTACTAGGAATACTAAATTATCAAATTGAGCATTAAGTAAAGCTCAATGAGTATGTCCTCTTCATACAAGTACGCTCTTGAACATTAAAGAATCTGTTCTCCAGAGGTTGAACTTGGACATGGTTGGCTTAACTGCACCATGCTGAAGCTCACTTCATTCCTCTTACTTATGAAGCATGGGAATTAAATGAGAACCTGTAGGATGTGGAATACCTAACCAATAAACAATTCTTTGAACTTTAAAGACACATTGTGACCTTGAGGATTAGAACTGCTACCCGAAGCTTTTCTTTGCCTGATTAAAGCAACTCATCATTGTGGCAAAGAAGAAATGTGACATAATCTATACTTCTCGAAGTCCGACTTACTTTTCTGAAGGGGCAAGAGCTTGTCTTGTATTAGACTAGCATTTGTTATTTACTTTTGATTGATTTTTATTATTTTTTGTTTTTATTGAGACAGAGTCTCACTTTGTCATCCTCAGAAGAGTGCCATGGTGTCAGAGGTCACAGCAGCCTCAAATGCTTGGGCTCAAGCAATTCTCTTGCCTCGGCCTCCCAAGTAGCTGGGAATACAGGTGCCTGCCACAATGCCCTGCTATTTTTTTTGTTGTTGTTGTTTTGTTTTAGAAGGCCCAGGCCGGGTTCAAACTCACCAGCCCAGGAGCATGTGGCTGGTGCCCTAACCATTGAGCTACCAGCACCCCCCTAGACTAGCTTTTGACTTCCTGTATTATTTAGGATAAATTTAGAAGGCACAGAGCTGCCACACAGCGACCGCCATGCTCCCAGTGCCATCGCCTCTTGCCTCAAGTCCTGCAGTCATTTCCTGACTGAGTTTTCTGCATCCATTTTGCTTCATTATAATTCTTCTCCACATAACCCCCAGAATAATCTTTTAAGAATATGTCAGATTGTGTCACTCCTTGTTTAAAATCTTCTAGTTACAGCTGGGCACTGTGACTCATGCCTATAATCCTAGCACTCTGGGAGACCAAGGTGGGTGGATTCTTTGAGCTCAGGAGTTTGAGACCAGCCTGAGCAAGAGCAAGACCTCATCTCTACTAAAAATAGAAAAATGAGCTGGGTGTTGTGGTGGGTGCCTGTGGGTCCAGCTACTCGGGAGGCTGAGGCAAGAGGATCACTTATACCCAGGAGTTTGAGGCTGCTGTGGGTTGGGCTGAGGTCATAGCACCCTGGCCTGAGGCAACAGGGTAAGACTCCCTTGGGGAAAAAAATCTTCTACTTACTTCCTTTCACATTTAGAATTCAAACTCCTCCCCCTTGTCTTGCAGGCCCTGCATGATGCGTGACCAAGCTCCTGCTTCCTGCCGTGCTTCCTCATCTGCTGTGCCCCTTCTCCTTTGCAGGCTCTGGCCAGACCACTTCCCACCAGGAGGGCTGCAGGAGCCATTCTTTCTTTGGTTCTGCAGAGCAGATCCCACAGTTGAGTTTATGTTTTAAAATGGACCCAGGATTTGTTTTAATTAGGTATAAGTTATGCAGGCATGGAAATGATTGTCAAGAAGAAAGAAATTATTCTTTTTTTTTTTTTTAGAGACAGGATCTGGCTTTGTCACCGAGGCTGGAGGATTACAGTGGTTGCTACCAGAGGTCACTAGGTCACTATAACCTCAAACTCCTGAGCTCAAGTGATCCTCCTGCCTCAGCCTTCTGAGTCCTTGGGACTATAGGTACAGGCCACTACACTAGCTCATTTTTTGTTGTTGTTGTTGTAGAGATGGGATCTTGCTATGTTGCTCAGGCTGGTCTTGACCTCCAGCCTCAAGCAATCCTTCTACCTTGGCCTCCCAAAGTGGTGGGATTACAGGTGTGTGCCAAGATGCTTGGATGAAAGAAGTTTACACATTTGCAGATCCCTAGAATAAGAGGCATGCCATGAAGGCCCACAAGGGGAAACTCACCAGGGACAGTTAGGAAGCAAAGGAACCAGGAGGAAAAGGAGCCAAGAGCCTTTTTTGTGGTTTCCAAGCAGGTAGATGAGCTTAGAATTGGCTAGTTTGAGTAATTTCTGTGAGTTCTGGGGTATAGGAGCTGTCCTGAGTTGACTTGCAGCTTGCTCTGAGGTGACCAGGTTTTTACCAAACCCCAAAGGGGTCAAGCCTATGTCTGCTTACTCACTGCACAGAAAGCCAGTTACTGAGATGAGGAGTTAATGCCAGGAAGGAAAAAGTTTTATTGCTATTGATGTCACCTGGGAAATAAGAGCTATTTATCAACTCCATCTCCATGACTGACTAAGAGTAAGGGCTTTGACATCAGGTTGTGGGATGCAAATCAGGTTGCATGAGTCTGAAGTTATGGTTCTGCAGGTGGTCTGATTCAAGACTCAGCTGTTGGTAACGGATAATGAATCATCAGGAAGTCTTCTGGGGAAGTTAGTTAAGCAAGAAGATTATGCTTATTAGGCTTGACTCTGAAAGTGTGAGGTATTGGGGGGAAAAAACATAACAAACAAAAAAGAACTTAGGGGAGGGGGTCATTTTGGAAAGCCAAAGACCAAGGCAATAGAATATTGGCCTGGAGTGTAAGAGTCCTGTAGAGGAGGTAGAAGGAGGCAGTGTGGGCTCTGGACTGGGCAGTGTGCATCTAAAAAAAAGGTCTATCTCTGGAAATTAGCTAACCATGGGAAGAGCAGTCTCTTCCCAGTCAGCAAGACCAGAGCATCAAAAATATAGACAATAGCCAGGCCCGGTGACTGATGCCTATAATCCCAGCACTCTGGGAGGTAGAGATGGGTGGATTTCTTGAGCTCAGGAGTTCAAGACCAGCCTGAGCAAGATGGAGACCACAATCCCTAAAAACGGCTCAGCGTTGTGGCCTCCCAGCTACTTGGGAGGCTGAAGCAAGAGGATCACTTCAGCCCAGGAGTTTGAGGTTGCTGTGAGCTACGATGCCATGACACTCTACCAAGGGTGTCAAAGTGAGACTCTGTCTCACTAAAAAAAAAAAAGCTCAGTGCCTGTAGCTCAGCAGTAGGGCACCAGCCACCTACACTAGGGCTGCCAAACAACAATGGCAACTACAATAAAAAAAAGTCAGGTGTGTGGCGAGTGTCTGTGATCCCAGCCCCTTGGGAGGCTGAGGCAAGAGAATTGCTTAAGCCCAAGAGTTTGAGGTTGCTATGAGCTGAGATGCCACTGCACTCTACCAAGGGCAATAGAGTGAGACTCTGTCTCAAAAAGAAAAATAATAATAAATACAGAAAATAACAACATATACTTAATACAGTTTAGTTCTATAACCTCCATATACATCATTGAAACATAGCTGCAGACTTCTGGAAACCATCACCTTCTAACTGGAAGGGGGCCTAGAAGAAGCAATACTTCTTTTTCTATCATTTCAGGTTTTGTTATTAGTAATAAATTTGACTTGATAATTCTTTCCTAGACTGAGGGATGACAGATCAAATTTTCTTGCTGTCCCTAGTTTTTATTTTTATTCCTTTATTTATTTATGTATTTACTTTTGTGACAAGAATGTCACTTGCCAATCTCTCCAGTCTTTAAAAGGAATCCTTGTAAATGTATTGTCCTTTGCTGGTGCTCTCAACACATTCTGGTAAGCATATGACTCTGAATGAAACTACTTCTGTCGGGCGGCGCCTGTGACTCAGTGGGTAGGGCGCCGGTCCCATATGCCGGAGGTGGTGGGTTCAAACCCAGCCCCGGCCAAAAAAAAAAAAAAAAAAAACACGAAACTACTTCCGTCAGATGTAAATACAGGCCTAGATCCTATAAATTCCTTAAAGAGAATTAATGTGAGAACAAACATTTCACTGTTATCTCTGAGAAGTTGTCCCTTTCCAGAATCTTAACTGGGCCAGAAAACTGTTTCAACTCATCTTCATTTAAAAAGAGGATGAGATGGAGGAATGAGAGGCTTAAGGAGATTGTGAAGGTATTTAGGGAAATACAGTCCAAAAAAAGAGAACAGCTCTCTCTCTTCTACACAAGGAAGAGAGTTTTCAAAATAATCTTTGCTGCAGCCTGCATTAATTTGTTGTTTTGTTGACACATTTTCCTATGTCTTCATTGAATTTTTGCAGTAGCAAAAAATCCCAGCTAATCAATACATATTAAGAGTTTAGTGTGATAGTTAGAAATTTTTATATCATAGAATCTTGGAGTTGTAGAAATGTTAGAGAGTAGAAAATTATGTAGGAATTAATTCTGAAAGGTAGTTATAATGTAAATATAGGCAAATTATTCTATTACTAGACATCTTGTGTTATTCATTTGTAATGGATGAATAAAAACATAGTCCTTTAATAATACAGTTTGAGCCAAAGATAGTATTTTCCCTCTTTTTCTTCAAGAGAAAAATATGAACCAAAAATTCTATCTAACAGAATCTCTCACCTGAACATCAGGCAGTAATCTTCATTCATAATTAGTTCTGAAAGTTAACATCTTGATAAGAGCATAGAGAGTCCACAGTTATTTTCTGAGGAGAGCTTGGATTGGCAAGGTCTTATGTTGCCAGTTGTATATGCAGGATACTTTTCAGGCTGTAAGAAGAAAAAAGAAGTATGACTGACTTTAACATTGGATATATTTGAATATACATGATTTTGAATTGACACATATTGTTAATATAAGCAACATATTTTATTATGGTTCCAGGTTGGATAGTTCGCATCTCTTCGACTTCATCAAGCATTCAGTTCCTTGCTGTCTTCTTGCCCCACCATCCTCACTTGCCTATGAACCTTGACTATTTCAGGATGGATGCCACCATTGTCACACATCACAGCCTCATCCAAGGATGTCTCACAACTGGATGAGAAGAGAGAACACCCACCTTCCCCAAGAAGCTGTTTAAGAGACAAAGGAAACTTTTGCAAAGACTTTTCTCTCTTATCTCATTGACAAGAATTTTGTCACATGGCCACCCCTAACCTAATCCATAACAAAGATAAAGGTTACCATGGTTGGCTGAAACTAATCTTGATTTACACCCTGAGGGCTGGAGAAAAGCCCAGCCTCTTTTGAAGTTTTTGGTCCACTGATTTATGAAAATACTTGAGCTCATGTTGACAAAGATTAGAGGGGGACCACAAGATGTAAGTTAGACACCCCATGAAGGGGCAGTGTGTTTTGATAGTCAGTGGTGTACAGAGAGGGTTTATATTGTCCTCAAAAACAAAATTAAGGAAATCATTATTATTGACAAGTTATTTCAAACATTGAGATTAAGGTTGTTTTTATTCATTTCTACTTGGACTTGAGTCTTTTTCTAGGTAGATGTAAAATAAGTCTAATTTCCTTTTGCTGCACCAATTGTCTGAGCATAGTATTCAAATATAGCTCTCCCGTGACTCCTAGGTTTTTCCTTCTAGTCCCCTCAGCCTTTCATTCCTTATGATTTCCAAATTCAGAGCTGTCTTCTCTATGCTTATGTCTCATTTCTATTTAACTCCTAACTAATTCTATGAAACTGAACTTTCAAGACTCAGCTCTGGAGAGCCTTTGCAAATCCCCCATGGCCAGTAAGTACTCCGTGTTCTGTCTGAAGTCCTCTGTCTCCCCCTTCCTCCCTGCCCATATTCATTGAGCTCCATGTTCCAGTCTATCAAAAATGTTATCAAGAGTCTATGGTTTCAAGAACCATATGAAACAGGTATTAATTTTATCTCAACTTGAAGTTCAGATAAATGGCACAGTGGTTCATGCCTATAATCCCTGCACTCTGGGAGGCCAAGGCAGCTCAAGTGTGGATTGCTTGAGCTCAGGAGTTTGAGACCAGCCTGAGCAAGAGCAAGACCCCATCTCTAAAAATAGTTGAGCATTGGGCGGCGCCTGTGGCTCAGTGAGTAGGGCGCCGGTCCCATATGCCGGAGGTGGCGGGTTCAAACCCAGCCCCGGCCAAAAAAAACCACAAAAAAAAAAAAAAAGTTGAGCATTGTGGTGGGCCCCCATAGTCCCAGCTACCTGGGAGGCTGTGGCAAGAGGATCTCTTGAGTCCAAAGAGTTTGAGGTTGCTATGATCTATGATATCATAGCACTCTACCAAGGGTGACTGAATGAGACTCTATCTCAAAAAAAAAAAAAAAAAGAAATGATCTCAACTTGATAGATGACAACACTGAGGTAGAGAGAGATGAGCAATTTGCTTAGGTCATGAAGTGTTTAAATGGGGGGACCGGGATCACTAACGAGTCCTGGCTCATTAGTATACACTCTCTGGCTTCTTCACAGTCTTATCCACATCTCCAGAGCTCTCCTTGTCCCATAGGCAGTACACAGTGAAAACTTCACAAAATGTTCATTAAGTGAATGCAGGAATGAATTCATTCTCTTCTATATAACATAGATAATCAATTTTATTACTCCAAGTTTTGGGACTACAGCAAAATAAATTGCACATGTGGAAAATAATGCCTCCCCGACCCCAAGATGTCTATATATCCTAATCCCTAGAACCTTTGAGCACGTTATCTTATATAGGAAATTTTTCAGACGTTATTAAATTAAGGCTCTTGAGATGAGATTATTGCAGATTATCTGGGTGGGCCCAATGTAATCACAAGGGCCTTATCAGAAGAGGCCTTACATGACAGTCAGAGAAGCAGGTGTGATAAGGGAGATGGGGGTTGAAAGAGATTTGAAGACTCTATGCTACTTGCCTTTTCGATGGAAGGAGGGATGATGGAGCTGAGGAATGGAAGTGGCCTCTAGAAGATGGAAAAGGCAAAGAAAAATTGCCACCTCAGGGCCTCCAGAAAGAACCAAGCTGTGCTGATACCTTGAGTTCAGACTTCGGATCTCCAGAACTTTAAGAACATTAATTTGTGTTGTTTAAAAGATACTTTGTTGCAGCAGCAGGAGAATATTATAGTATAGATACTTTTTTTGCCCTGGTTAAAATGTTTCTTTTAATAACAGCCTGTATCGGTGTAGTCCTCTTGATACTGACTACACTATGATTTCATGCTACAAGTAAGTTAATCTGAAAACATAAATTGTCTCCATGTTCACTCTGGCTTTCTTCTTTAAAGTCTCTTAGTTGGCATCTGTCCCTTATGTTGCCAAACACTTCTGGATTGTTTGTCACCACCACCCCCGTCCCTGTCATTGGCTTTCATTGAGGCTGCTTTGAATGAAGTTTGTCTCTTAAGATTAAAGGCCACAATGGCCTGGAGGCCAATTCGTAATAAATAACAAATTTCCTTTATTCTTTGCACTGCCTTCTCATCATGAAGTCTACATGATGTTATTTATTACAGAAATGGCCACAACTTTTTAGAATCTAAATTTGTAAAACATCTATTAAGAGAAAAAAGTGATTTCAAGTCAAATCATAAAGCATCTCAATGTCAAAGCATTTTGAATTCTGACAATCAGGCTTCAGGCTTTAATTGGACAATTACACTGAGTACATAAAATATTTATTATTGTAGTTAGTTTTGTCTACCTACTTACAACTTTGTATTTTATAAATAACCTGGTCTTGTTATTCCTCCTGTGAAATAGAGACATTATTCATAGCACAGTCCCGTAATACAATTTTAACTAGGTCAATTGGTACATTTGATCCCCTAACAGGGGTATCCAACCTCTGGTCCATGGGCTGTATGCCAATTAAGCAAGGACACTTTTTGCTTATCTGTGGTGGTGTATATTGCAAAAATTACGCAGGACTTTCTTTTTTTTTTTTGTTCCTTCTCATCAGCTTTCCTTAGTGTGAGTGTTTTTAATGTGTGACCCAAGACAACTCTTCTTCCAATGCAGTGCGGAGAAGCCAAAAGTTTGGACAACCCTGCTGGCACATGTTTCTTAAAGTATGGCCCCTAAAAAAGCATCAGCAATGTCTGAGAGTCTATTAAAAGTTTTTTTAAAAAAACCTTAGGCCGGGGGGAGGAGCAAGATGGCAGCCGAGTAACAGCTTCCTTGCATCTGGGCACCGTGAGTCTGGGGATATAGGACTCCAGGCATCTCTGGCTGGTGGGATCTGCCTATCATCACCCCTGAGAGGATACAGGGAGTCAGCGAGAGACTTCTGGACCCCAAGAGGAGGACTAAAACAGTGGAAAACCGGCAAATGGTCGTGTGTGTTCAATCCGCCTAAACCCGCCCGCAACTTCCACAGGCACAAGAACTTAAAGAGCAAGAGGAATTGAAAGGAAAATTAGGGCAAGTAAACAGATAAAAGAAATCACCCATGAGGAAGAATCAGCAGAAAACTCCAGGCAACATGAAGAACCAGTCCAGAAATACCCCGCCAAGGGACCATGAGGTAGCTACTGCAGAGGATTCCACCTATACAGAAATGTTAGGAATGACAGAAAGGGAATTTAGAATACACATGTTGAAAACAATGAAGGAAATGATGGAAACAATGAAGGAAACTGTTAATAAAGTGGAAAATAACCAAAAGGAAATTCAAAAACAGAATCAAATAAGAGATGAACGATATGAAGAATATAAAAAGGATATAGCAGAGCTGAAGGAAATGAAACAGTCAATCAGGGAACTTAAAGATGCAATGGAAAGTATCAGCAACAGGTTAGACCATGCAGAAGAAAGACTTTCAGAGGTAGAAGACAAAGTTTTTGAGATAACTCAGATAGTAAAAAAGGCAGAAAAGAAGAGCGAGAAAGCAGAACGTTCACTGTCAGAATTATGGGACTTTATGAAGCGTTCCAACATACGAGTTATAGGAATTCCAGAAGGGGAAGAAGAATGCCCCAGAGGAATGGAAGCCATACTAGAGAATATTATAAAAGAAAATTTCCCAAATATCACCAAAGATTCTGACACACTGCTTTCAGAGGGATATCGGACCCCAGGTCGCCTCAACTCTAACCGAGCTTCTCCAAGACACATTGTGATGAACCTCTCCAAAGTCAAGACCAAAGAAATGATTCTGCAAGCTGCCAGGAGTAAGCGCCAGTTGACCTACAGGGGCAAATCCATCAGAGTGACCGCAGACTTCTCTAATGAAACTTTCCAAGCAAGAAGACAATGGTCATCTACCTTTAATCTACTTAAACAGAACAATTTTCAGCCCAGAATTCTGTACCCTGCTAAGCTAAGCTTCAAAATTGATGGAGAAATCAAATCATTTACGGATATACAAACATTGAGGAAATTCACCACAACAAGACCAGCTCTACAGGAAATACTTCAACCTGTTCTGCACACTGACCACCACAATGGATCAGCAGCAAAGTAAGAACTCAGAAATTAAAGGACAGAACCTAACCTCCACACTGATGCAAAAGATAAAACTAAGCAATGGACTCTCACAAAATAAGATGAATAGAATACTACCACACTTGTCAATTATCTCAATAAATGTTAATGGCTTGAATTCCCCACTGAAGAGACATAGATTGGTTGACTGGATTAAAAAACACAAGCCATCCATTTGCTGTCTGCAAGAAACACACCTGGCTTCAAAAGACAAATTAAAGCTCCGAGTCAAGGGTTGGAAGACAATTTTTCAGGCAAATGGAATTCAGAAGAAAAGAGGAGTTGCAATCTTATTTTCAGACACATGTGGATTTAAAGCAACTAAAGTCAAAAAAGACAAAGATGGTCACTTTATATTGGTCAAGGGAAAAATACAACAAGAAGACATTTCAATTCTAAATATTTATGCACCCAATTTAAATGCTCCCAGATTCTTGAAGCAGACCTTACTCAGTCTGAGCAATATGATATCTGATAATACCATCATAACAGGGGACTTTGACACTCCTCTTACAGAGCTGGACAGATCCTCTAAACAGAAATTAAACAAGGATATAAAAGACTTAAATGAGACTCTAGAACAACTGTGCTTGATAGACGCATATAGAACACTCCACCCCAAAGATAAAGAATATACATTCTTCTCATCACCCCATGGAACATTCTCCAAAATTGATCATATCCTGGGACACAAAACAAATATCAACAGAATCAAAAGAATTGAAATTTTACCTTGTATCTTCTCAGACCATAAGGCACTAAAGGTGGAACTCAACTCTAACAAAAATGCTCGACCCCACCCAAAGGCATGGAAATTAAACAATCTTCTGTTGAATAACAGATGGGTGAAGGAAGAAATAAAACAGGAAATCATTAACTTCCTTGAGCATAACAACAATGAAGACACAAGCTACCAAAACCTCTGGGATACTGCAAAAGCAGTTTTGAGAGGAAAATTCATCGCTTTAGATGCCTACATTCGAAAAACTGAAAGAGAGCACATCAACAATCTCACAAGAGATCTTATGGAATTGGAAAAAGAAGAACAATCTAAGCCTAAACTCAGTAGAAGAAAAGAAATATCCAAAATCAAATCAGAGATCAATGAAATTGAAAACAAAAGAATCATTCAGAAAATTAATGAAACAAGGAGTTGGTTTTTTGAAAAAATAAATAAAATAGATAAACCATTGGCCAGACTAACAAGGAATAGAAAAGTAAAATCTCTAGTAACCTCAATCAGAAATGATAAAGGGGAAATAACAACTGATCCCACAGAGATACAAGAGATCATCTCTGAATACTACCAGAAACTCTATGCCCAGAAATTTGACAATGTGAAAGAAATGGATCAATATTTGGAATCACACCCTCTCCCTAGACTCAGCCAGGAAGAAATAGAGCTCCTGAACAGACCAATTTCAAGCACTGAGATCAAAGAAACAATAAAAAATCTTCCAACCAAAAAATGCCCTGGTCCAGATGGCTTCACTCCAGAATTCTATCAAACCTTCAAGGAAGAGCTTATTCCTGTACTGCAGAAATTATTCCAAAAAATTGAGGAAGAAGGAATCTTCCCCAACACATTCTATGAAGCAAACATCACCCTGATACCAAAACCAGGAAAAGACCCAAACAAAAAGGAGAATTTCAGACCAATCTCACTCATGAACATAGACGCAAAAATTCTCAACAAAATCCTAGCCAATAGATTACAGCTTATCATCAAAAAAGTCATTCATCATGATCAAGTAGGCTTCATCCCAGGGATGCAAGGCTGGTTTAACATACGCAAGTCTATAAACGTTATCCACCATATTAACAGAGGCAAAAATAAAGATCACATGATCCTCTCAATAGATGCAGAAAAAGCATTTGATAAAATCCAGCATCCTTTTCTAATTAGAACTCTGAAGAGTATAGGCATAGGTGGCACATTTCTAAAACTGATTGAAGCTATCTATGACAAACCCACAGCCAATATTTTACTGAATGGAGTAAAACTGAAAGCTTTTCCTCTTAGAACTGGAACCAGACAAGGTTGTCCTCTGTCACCTTTACTATTCAACATAGTGCTGGAAGTTCTAGCCAATACAATTAGGCAAGACAAGGAAATAAAGGGAATCCAAATGGGAGCAGAGGAGGTCAAACTCTCCCTCTTTGCTGACGACATGATCTTATACTTAGAGAACCCCAAAGACTCAACCACAAGACTCCTAGAAGTCATCAAAAAATACAGTAATGTTTCAGGATATAAAATCAATGTCCACAAGTCAGTAGCCTTTGTGTACACCAATAACAGTCAAGATGAGAAGCTAATTAAGGACACAACTCCCTTCACCATAGTCTCAAAGAAAATCAAATACCTAGGAATATACCTAACGAAGGAGGTGAAGGACCTGTATAAAGAAAACTATGAAATCCTCAGAAAGGAAATAGCAGAGGATATTAACAAATGGAAGAACATACCATGCTCATGGATGGGAAGAATCAACATTGTTAAAATGTCCATACTTCCCAAAGCAATCTACCTATTCAATGCCATTCCTATCAAAATACCAACATCATACTTTCAAGATTTGGAAAAAATGATTCTGCGTTTTGTATGGAACTGGAAAAAACCCCGTATAGCTAAGGCAGTTCTTAGTAATAAAAATAAAGCTGGGGGCATCAGCATACCAGATTTTAGTCTGTACTACAAAGCCATAGTGCTCAAGACAGCATGGTACTGGCACAAAAACAGAGACATAGACACTTGGAATCGAATGGAACACCAAGAAATGAAACTAACATCTTACAACCACCTAATCTTTGATAAACCAAACAAGAACATACCTTGGGGGAAAGACTCCCTATTCAATAAATGGTGTTGGGAGAACTGGATGTCTACATGTAAAAGACTGAAACTGGACCCACACCTTTCCCCACTCACAAAAATTGATTCAAGATGGATAAAGGACTTAAACGTAAGGCATGAAACAATAAAAACCCTCCAAGAAAGCATAGGAAAAACACTGGAAGATATTGGCCTGGGGAAAGACTTCATGAAGAAGACTGCCATGGCAATTGCAACAACAACAAAAATAAACAAATGGGACTTCATTAAACTGAAAAGCTTCTGTACAGCTAAGGAGACAATAACCAAAGCAAAGAGACAACCTACACAATGGGAAAGGATATTTGCATATTTTCAATCAGACAAAAGCTTGATAACTAGGATCTATAGAGAACTCAAATTAATCCACATGAAAAAAGCCAACAATCCCTTATATCAATGGGCAAGAGACATGAATAGAACTTTCTCTAAAGAGGACAGACGAATGGCTAACAAACACATGAAAAAATGTTCATCATCTCTATATATTAGAGAAATGCAAATCAAAACAACCCTGAGATATCATCTAACCCCAGTGAGAATGGCCCACATCACAAAATCTCAAAACTGCAGATGCTGGCGTGGATGTGGAGAGAAGGGAACACTTTTACACTGCTGGTGGGACTGCAAACTAGTACAACCTTTCTGGAAGGAAGTATGGAGAATCCTCAAAGCACTCAAGCTAGACCTCCCATTTGATCCTGCAATCCCATTACTGGGCATCTACCCAGAAGGAAAGAAATCCTTTTATCATAAGGACACTTGTACTAGACTGTTTATTGCAGCTCAATTTACAGTCGCCAAAATGTGGAAACAGCCTAAATGCCCACCAACCCAGGAATGGATTAACAAGCTGTGGTATATGTATACCATGGAATACTATTCAGCCATTAAAAAAAATGGAGACTTTACATCCTTCGTATTAACCTGGATGGACGTGGAAGATATTATTCTTAGTAAAGCATCACAAGAATGGAGAAGCATGAATCCTATGTACTCAATTTTGATATGAGGTCAATTAATGACAATTATGGTTATGGGGGGGGAAACAGAAAGAGGGAAGGAGGGAGGTGGGTGGGGCCTTGGTGTGTGTCACACTTTATGGGGGCAAGACATGATTGCAAGAGGGACTTTACCTAACAATTGCAATCAGTGTAACCTGGCTTTTTGTACCCTCAATGAATCCCCAACAATAAAAAAAAAAAAAAAAAAAAGAAAACTAAACACACAAAAAAAAAAAAAAAAAAAAACCTTAGGCCACACCCTAAACTTGCAGAATCAGAAACCCTGGGGTAGAAGCCAGCAATTTGTTGGAGGGCTGGGGCTATCTTAGGTGATCTAAGGTGATCTGGGTCAGAGTGTCAGAGCATTAAACTCCCTTTTAGCAAAGTCATTTTAGAATTCAGTGGTTCAGAATCCTTGGGTAGAATTTTCTTCTATAAAAATCTGAGTACATGCATGATTTATTTTAAGCAAAAAAAGACATGACAATGCAAGTAAAGAAAAATCCTTAAGAAAAAAAAGATTATTTTCTGCATAAAGCAAATCATCAATTCCATATTTCCTGATGCTCTTAGGAAGTTATTTCCTCTTTTTTTTTTTTTTTTTTTTTTTTTTGTAGAGACAGAGTCTCACTTTATCGCCCTTGGTAGAGTGCCGTGGCGTCACACAGCTCACAGCAACCTCCAACTCCTAGGCTTAGGCGATTCTCTTGCCTCAGCCTCCCAAGTAGCTGGGATTACAGGCGCCCGCCACAACACCCGGCTATTTTTTTGTTGTTGTTGCAGTTTGGCCGGGGCCGGGTTTGAACCCACCACCCTCGGCATGTGGGGCCGGCTCCCTACCCGCTGAGCCACAGGCGCCGCCCAGTTATTTCCTCTTGTTTTTACGACATTCTATTTATGTCTAATAGTTACCATACTATGATAAATAGTATTGCTTTACATGTCTGCTGTGGTTTGAATGTCTATATTCCACCCAAAGTTCATGGGTTGGTACCCAATCCCCAATGCAATACTATTAAGAGGTGAGGCCTTTAGGAGGCAATTGGGTCATGAGGACAGTACTCTCATAATCTGGATTAGTTCCCTTATAAAAGAGGCCCCAGAGAGCTGCCTTGGCCCCCCTACCATGTGAAGACACCAAAGGTGCTGTCTAGAAGGAAATGAGCCTTTGCCAGACAATAAATGTACTGGCATATTGATCTTGAACTTCTCAATCTCTAGAACTATGAGAAATAAATGTTTGTTATTTATAAGTAAATGTTTGCTTTACTCTGTTATGGCAGCCCAAATAGGCTAAGACATTGTCTGCTAGTCTGCCAGCATCATCAAGTAGTACATGTCTGTTCACCACTGTATTCTGTGGACCTAGCCCAACACATGACACATGTACGGTCTCTAATACTGTATTCTGAATGCTTATTTCCTCCACACCACCTCTCAAGGGAGCAGCTCCAATATCTAGAACTCTTGTTTGTCTAATGTCTAGAATGCCACTATGCTAGACATATAATGGGTTCTCATTAACATGTAAATGAACAAATGAATTAAATCATGATGTACAAATCAAATTCCATTACCATATTCAGTTTACATTCTGATATAATATAAAGTTTTTCTGAAAATAAGTAGGCATGGCCTGGTGCCAAAGAAATTTTTGTTGCATTAAGTCTTTGCAAATGTATTTGGTGTTAGATAATTTAGATTGCACAACATACTTCTGTAGAAATGAAGGAAAGCCAGCTGGCAAAACCATAGAAAATCGTTTCAGACATTAACGTGAATTTGGGCCAGCATCTATTTTATCATGTCTGAACTGAAACACAGAGCATAAAATAATGACTAGTCATATTAAGTAGAGTAGAACCTCTGTACATTGACCCCCTAGGGGACTGTAACAAACTGGTCAACATATGGAGGTGGTCAACATAAGGAACTAGGTCTACTGTACTGATATGTATATGTGGTATATGTCTGGTCTATGAAAATTAGGTCAACTTAAGGAGGTGGTCAATAAGGAGGTGGTCAACCATGGAAGTTCTACTGTACTTACACTATAAAATAATAGGAAATGCTGATAATACATGATTCCAAGAACAATACAGTAATGCGTTTACTTGTAGTAAACCTGTTACTGCAAGTTTGCCATGCAATTTTCTTCTAAATATATTTCTAAATGGGACTTAATTAAACTAAAAAGCTTCTACACAGCTAAGGATACAACAATCAAGGCAAACGGACAACCTTCAGAATGGGAAAAGATAATTGCATGCTACAAATCTGACAAAGGACTGACAACCAGAATCTATAGAGAACTCAAGTTAATCAACAAAAAAAGAGCAAACAATTCCATTATCAGGCAAGAGACCTGAACAGAACCTTCTCTGAAGAAGACAGATGAATGGATAAGAAACACAAAGAAAAATGCTCATTGTCTCTAATCATCAGAGAAATGCAAATGAAAGCCACTCCGAGATATCACCTAATCCCAGTGAGAATAGCCCATATCACAAAGTCCCAAAGTTGAAGATGCTGGTGTGGATATAGGAAGAAGGGAACACATTTACGCTGTTGGTGGGATTGCAAACAATATAGTCTCTCTGGAAAGAAGGATGGAGAATTCTCAAAGAGCTAAAAGTAAACCTTGCTTTAATACTCCAATCTCATCACTAGGTATCTACTCAGAAGGAAAAAAAAATCATTTCACTATAAGGATATGTGCACCAGAATGCTTATCACAGCTCAATTCACAATCACCAAGAAGTGGGATCATCCCAAGGCCCATAAACTCATGAGTGGATAAACTATGGATGGAGTACTATTCAGCCATAAAAGATGAAGACTTTACATCCTTTGTATTAACCAGGATAGAGTTGAAGAACAGTCTCCTTAGTAAAGTATCCTAAGAATGGGGGAGCAAGAATCCAATGTATTCAATACTAATACAAAGCCAATAGATGAACAACTACATGCCCACACAAGAGAAAAACAATTAAATTGGAAAGAGGTGGGGAAAGACAGAAGGGGTCAAGAGGATCAGTGTGCTCCCACCTAATGGGCACAATGAAAGGATAGGTGGCACACCGCCTGGCTGAATGGCTAAACCACAACTTGGACTTTGCCTGACAAATGCAAACGATGTAACCTAGTCATTTGTACCCTCATATTAATCTGAAATTTTAAAAGTGACATGCTTTTCCAATCTTTCATAGTCATAGTAGATTTCTTGAAAGGATCCAGTCTTTGGTTTTCTAACTGGATATGTAGAGAACTAACTCTGTAGGAATTTAGGTTTTTTTTTTTTGTTGTTGTTGTTGTTGTTGTTGTCTTCTTTTAAATGGCTTTTATAGATACAGACGGATACATTATGATAGAATACCGACTAACAGAGTCCCCACAAAACAAGTTTTCTTTAGATTTGCTTAACCTTTAAACAAAGTTAAACACCTTTCTTTATTGCTGTCTTTATATAATCTTTTATCATGCTAATATGTATTGTGTATGGTCTTGGGGGAGCAATTCGAATTCAATTTTGCTTGCTTAGAAATCCTTTGTTCTGGGGGCAGTGCCTGTGGCTCAGTGCCAGTAGGGTGCTGCTCCCATATACCAGGGGTGGCAGGTTCAAGCCTGGCCCAGGCCAAAAACTGCAAAAAAAAAAAAAAATCCTTTGTTCTTAGAACTCAGATTAGCATCTATCAATAGGACACAACTGAGGAAGGCAACTTGATTTCAAAAGCAAGCATTGAAATGACATTTACAAAGAGAAGAACTAGTAAAATCCACAGGGCATTGCATCAAACCCTGTTTTTCACTCAATAGTACATTCCCAGATGGATCTTTATTTATTTATTTTTTTTGGATCTTTATTTTTAAGGATGGAAAGAAGACCACAATTTCTACAGGAGAGGAAGAAGGGAGGAGAGAGAGAGAAAGAAAGAAATGTTAATGTAATTGAAAATTCAAATGTTAGTCTGAAAAATTTTTTTTAAATACTAATGACATAAATGTTTCACTTTTTATTAAAATTTCATCAAAATTTGAAACTTGGCAATTAAGTTATAGCTGTTCTTTTCAGTTACAATTTTCTTTGTATGTCAGAGGCAGTTGAAGGATTTCCTAACAAAAGCATTAGATCCCTCATCCTCTGACTCAGCAAATGAATGTCTGTGCCACGGCTTTGGACCAATCCAGACCTATATTTGAGTTTTATTCTATTCTGGACTGGTTTTTCTCTCTTTATATTATCTCTATAATATCTAGCTACCAAAGTTTATTACTGTTAACCGTGAGAATGAATGCAAAGCCTCGCTTCAGCATTCAACAGACTTTCCTTTTTGCTTTACCTAACCTCTTGTCTGTGGAGCTCTTTCATTTACTTGTGGCTGCCATATTCTGCCTTGTGTTACTAGCTGACTGTTAATAAGAATTTGTCTGAAATCTCTTTATGTTCCCTCCTATGCCCCAGCTGTAAATATCTATCCTGTTCCTTTTTAGAAAGATAACTATGCTTTCGATTCTATTGGCTCAGTATTTTTTTTTGTTGTTGTTACAGAATAAAAAACAAAAGTTACAAGATATCTAGAGAACAATTAGCTTTGTGCTGATTTTGTTATAAAATCCTAGACGGACTGAGTCAGAGAAGACAGAGTTCACTATTGTGCTTTGCTTTTGGAGAGTGAAGGTGGTATGGTGGGAGAGGCAAGTTTTTTCTAGAAAGAAAGAGAAAAGAAACCTAAACAGAGAAAGACTTTGGAGATTAGCCCAAGACTGAGAAATAAAACTGTGCTTGTGGGTCCCTAGGATATTATCACGCAAAGCACAGTTCTAGGTGATGAGACCTCGGGTGGGGTGACCCAGGGATGGGATAAACATGTGACAGGGGAAGCACAGGTGAAATGGAGAGGTAGGGATCAACAAGATGACCACTGAGGACTTTCTGGATACCCTTCATCATCAGGTTGTAAGTTCCAGAAGGTCAAGAATTTCTGTTGCTTCCCAATGGCCAACTGCACTCGTAGTACCTCAAACAGTACCTGGCAAAGAAAAAGCATGTAATAAAGAGGTATGTAATCATTCATTGCATACAGAGTGTGTTAATGACATGAAGGAAGAAAGTTTAAGTAACATGGGGAAAAATAAGGACATGTTAAGATGACACGAGGTTTCACAAGTGGGGAGATGGGAGAAAAAAGCATTGTCACTAACAAAAATAAGTAAATTGAAAAGCTGCGTGGTCTAGAAGACTAAAGAGTTTGGTTGTGAATGTGTTGACTCTGCTTTCTTACAGTACATTGCCTGCAGTGGGTGCCGATAAATACACATGGAACTGAATGCTCAGCAAGCAGTTGGAGGTACAAGGCTAAGACTTAAGAAAGTAGTCAGAGCTAGTCTCTCTGTGAAGGGTGGTCAGAACCCCTGAGAGATCTCAGATACAGACGTGTTAGGAGAGAGGGGTACTAAACTGAAAAAAGGACATGCACATTTTCTGAAGTTATGTTCAAATGAACTTATGCATTATCCCAGGGCTAAGTAAAATTTAGGGACAACTTCCAAATATTTAGCATTGGTATTTTATTGCTTACTAACCTATGGATTAGAATTTTGTCTACTTGAAAGATTCTCAGTGGTAGGACTATTAGCTCTAATGGGTCCAGGAAGATTCAAAATATTCCATTTCATAGTGTATAGCCAATAAAAACTTTTATCAGTTACACAAAATTTTGGGAATCCAAAGTCTAGGACTATATTTGATTTGGGTAAAATGCATTAATTGACAAGTGGCATACAGTTAAATTCCACCTGCTTCTATCTCTTTCTCTAAGCAAAACCAAAATTATACATATTTCTTTTTAGTCCCGTAGGCAGAGAATTAGAAGATCCTGCCTTTTATGGGATAATAACAGGATGATGATGATGGTTGAGGTTATCAGTATTTACTGCTTTTGAAGTGCTGCAGATAGCTGTCTATGTAGTCAATATATCACCATGCGGTAAACATACTCATCACAACTCATAGGCATTGCCATTAATGTATATGATTTGTCATCAATATGGCATTTCGAGTATAGGAAACAAAATGTTTATATGAAGATACAATAAAAACAAACAAAAATTGTAGTAAAACAGTACTAGTTTAAAACTTCTACTTCAGATGTTCACAAGGAGTGTCTTAGTGAGTCTGGGCTGCTATAACGAAGTATTAAATACTAGAGACTGGGTGGCTTCTAAATAGATGTTTATTTCTTAGTTCTGAAGGCTGAAAGTGGGAGATCAGGGTGCCAGCATGGCTGAACTCTGGTGAGGGTTCTCTTCTGTCTTCTTGTTATATCCTCACATGGTAGAAAGAGGGTTAGAAAGAGACCTCTGAGTTCCCTTTTATAAGGACAATGAGCCTATTCATGAAGGATCTACACCCATGGCCTAATTACTTCCTAAAGTTTCCACTTTCTAATACCATCACATGGCAGGGTTAGGATTTCAACATACGAATTTTAGGGAAACACATTAGGTCCATTGCAAGTAGTTCCTTGTATTCAAGGCTCTTTAATACTGATACTGGTTCTCTTATATTATAAGGTCTTACAGTATGATAAAGAGTTCCTAGTAAAGAGTAGAAGGGAAGAACTGAAGTACTGGATTTGCCTACTCCTAAGGAGCTGCTAAACTTCTTTCCCCTGTGATAAGCCTAACACCATTATAACTGCCACTTCTACCACTATAGTTACCTTAAAAATAGGATCTTTCCCTTGTGAAGCAATTTATTGAAAAAAATAGAGTAAAAATAATAGTTGCTTTTTCCATTCACACTGTCAGGGCACTACCACCTCTTACCTGTCACCCCTCTCCCCAGAAATAGACCCTGTGGGTCCTACAGATTCTTACTCATCTCTAAAGAGAAGGGAGTTCAGGTGTGAAAAAGTCCTGATTGGCTAGGAGGACTCACGACAAGGGTCTTGCAGAAAGGTTTTAGTAATCCACATTCTGCTCAACCCTGGAAAAAACATTCTAGTTTTGAGGAACCAGAACTGGAACAGTGGGAACTGGGAAGTGGTACAATCTCATTTTAGTTGACAGTTTGATACCCATTCACAAAGGGCTAATTAAGGCTTCCCAGGATTTTCATTCAATTTACCATGGTCACGAGTGTTTTCCTTAAATGTCACACTCATAATAACAGCCATTACTTTTTCTCGTATTATTCGTATCTTGAATAGAAAGGCACTAACTATGTCATGGATATCAAAAGAGGGTTTTGGAGGTTAATCTGGGCTCAGATCTCAGTTTTGAAACATATTAGCTCTGGAACCTTGGACAAATCATGCAACTTCTCTGGGATTACATGGCTCATGCCTGTAATCCCAGCATTCAGAAAGCTGAGGTGGGAGGATTGCTTGAGGCCATGAGTTTGAGCAAGAGACCAAAATGAGCAAAAAGATGAGACCCCATTGCTACAATAATAATAATAAAACTACGTTGGTGCCATGGTGGCAAGCACCTATAATCCCAGCTACTTAGTAGCTGAGGCAGGAGGACTGCTTAAATCCAGAAGTTTGAGGTTGCAGTGAGCTACGATGGTGGCACTGCACTCTAGTTCCAGAGAACAAAATGAGACTATCTCGAACAAAACAAGTCAAACCAAAACAATATAATCTATAAGAAACTACCCAGCATCTGGAAGTTATGTAGTAAATGTAACTCTCACCTTGCCCTTCTGTTTTCCCCCATCTTCTTTGGTACCCCTCTGGTTATCTTCAAAACCAGAGTGTGTATAGGCCTCTAGCACCAACTTTGTATGCCATCAGTGTGTTGAAAAGCTACTATCTTATAAGTATCCTCATGATGATATGAGAATTCCTTGCAATTTTGGGAGTAGATGAGTTCTTGTAATTCTGAGGCTGAGAATAATGAATGTCCCATAACCATCACTATGCTAACAGTGCATAGACACCTTTACAACAGCAGCCTTGGTAATGACTCATTGGAAAAACAACTGACACTCCCACTTCCCCGACAAGTAAAACTCAATGTGGTATGTCTGTAAGCAATTGCATATAAAAATCCCTAAAGTATAGAATGTTTTGAAAAAAAATTTTAGTTACAAAGTCAACAGGTGCTTACAGTGAAAACCAAACATTCAGAAATGTTTTTATAAACACCCACACGAAGAGAGCCAGACTCTGTACACCACCTACGATGACAGACAAAGGTTTAAACTAAGAATAGTAAGCATAATTAATGGACCAAGCAAATGGCTAAAGTTACCTGTCAACTCTGACAGAATGATCTGTCACAATTCTGAAGTAGAAATAAAGAGAAAGGCTTCACAGACAGGTGGGAAGGGTGTAATACCTCCTTTCTCTGAGTGTGTAGGAAGCTTCTCAGCAACTAAAAGAATTCCTCCTGGTGTAACCAGAGTAGCTATGAGCCAGTGAAGTGATCTTACATCCCTTTCCCTCTCCCCTCTCTGATAGGTGGCTTGTTGACTTGAGGCCAAAAAATCTTCTAAGAAAGTTAGGGAACTTTAATTAGGATTTTGAAATTCAAATCCTAAAGAGCCTTGTAAGTTCAATAGCAATCACCAAATTACCCTCTAAAAAAGAAGTACCATTCTACACTTCCATAAATAGTTATCTGACACTTTTTGACAAAACTGGAATTCACTGATCTTTTTCGTTTGGGCCAATCGTTTCTCATTTTTGTTTACTTTTTCTTAAATATTGTTATTATATTAAAAAGACACTGACATTTTGTACACGCTTGAGAACATTATTATTTCTTCTGTGGATTGCTTGTTTATGGCCTGTTTTCCATTTTTTTTTCCAGTGAAAAGCTTTAATGAGTTTTCTGTATCCCAGCAGATGATCCACTTATTTAAATACCACAAAATAGTCAATACTACAGAATTCCTTGATGACGTGACAATTTAATCAGTCTTTGGCAATTGGGTGTAATTTAATCAGCGTGGGAGTTGAGAAGACTTTACCCCCAGTCAGCACACTGCCTCTTGAGTTTGCCTTCTCCACAGAGCCCAAATCTGACACTGGTCCTGGGACCTGCTCCTTCTTTTCTAGAAGGATGTTTCTGAGCTTTTACTGTTCCTATTCTAAGACCACTTTTGCCTGCAGATCACGAGCATCCTGTTTGCTCAGTCAGCTCTTACTTGAACCTCTGCAGAGGCGGCCTTACTTTCCTTCCAACTTTTTGGCAGTTAATGTAATTAAATTTGTTATGAAGTCCTTTGTGAGTTATGAACAGTAAAAGTGGAACAAATATGGGACACCTGTCGCTTATGTTACATTCTGGGCACCTGCATAAGCTCTTGGTAAGAGCATACTTAGCGGTGGCCTTTGTGGGGAGAAATGTGTCAACAACTTTAAATATAGACACCCTTTGATTCAGCATTCTATTTCTATGGTGTTATACTATAGATATATGTCTATGAGCATCCACAGAAATAAACTGGAAAAAAGCTAAGTATCCATCAAGACAAGAATGGCTGAATAAATTGAGATATATTTATACCAGGCCTATTATGCAGCTATTTAAAGTGAGTTAAATTTACACATGGTATTATGGAAAGACTGCTAAAATACACAGTTAAATAGCAATAAAGGAGAATTCAGAACAGAATGTACCCATTTGGACAGCAAGTTGACCCAGCACCATTTATTGAAAAGACATTTCTTTCCCAGATGCTCTGCAGTGCCGACTTGTCATAAATAAGAATGACTATCTATGTGGCATCATTTCTGAACTCACTATTTTATTCCACTACTATATTTGCCTGTCCTTATGCCAATACTGTATTGTCTTAAATACTTTAGCTTTCTAATAAGTTTTGATATACAGTTTCAACTTCAATTCTTCTAGATGACCCTGGGTATTCTTGGCTGTTCATATTTCCACGACAGTTTTAAAGTCAGTTGATTTTAATTTCACATGTAAAACTTACTTATCTTAAAATTTAGATTGCATTGAATCTGTGTGTCAGTTGGGGGCAATTGACTACTTTAACAACACCGAGGCTTCCATTCTATGGCCATGGCATATCCTTCCATTTATTTAGATCTTTTAAAATTTCTTTCAATAATGCCTTATCAATTTCTGAGAATAGGACTTTTATAGCTTTCATTAGACTCATTCCTAAGTAGCTTATGTTTTGATACAATTTATAAATGGTATTGTTTTGATGTAGTTCACTTATCCAGTCTTCATGAATTTACAGAGAAATTTCTGATCACCAAAAAGAATTAAAAGAATGATATGAAAAGCTATACATGTTTACATTTAACAATAAAAATACATACACAGTGCTGCAAAATAATAACAAAAAGACAGACAATCCAGTTTTTTAAATGGGAAAAATACATGAACAGGTATTTCCTGAGACAATTTACAAGGGGCGAGTAAACACAAAAAAATGACTCAGTGAAATGAATATTAAAATCACAATGATATACCACTGTATAATCATCAAAATCCACTGAAATTTAACATCAAATCCTGAAGATAGTGTCAGCAGTACATATGTGTAGCACAATTGGAACTCTCACATTCCCAACTGATAGGAGATAGCATTTGAAAGACTGGCAATAACTCCTAAAATTAAGCATAGCAAATATGACCCAGCAATTACACACTTATTATTCCACAATAGTAATGAAACATATGGGCACCAAAAGATTTGAACCAAGTATTGATAGCAGCATTGTACACAATCACCTCAAACTAAAAACAAGACAAATATTCTTTAGCAGTAGGATAGATAATTGTGATATTTTATATGTCAGAATCTAGTGTATTCTATGTACATCTCACATCTATATTTGAACCAAGTATTGATAGCAGCATTGTACACAATCACCTCAAACTAAAAACAAGACAAATATTCTTTAGCAGTAGGATAGATAATTGTGATATTTTATATGTCAGAATCTAGTGTATTCTATGTACATCTCACATCTATATTTCTGTATATTAGAAGTGTCATGATAATAAATTACTGCTCCCATCGATAAATTATGCAAACATAATGTTGACTATAAGTAGCTTGACACAGGAGAACACATTTTGTATAGTCACATCCAGACAAATTAATTTATTGTTTTAGGATTCATGATATAAAAGGATGGTGACTGGAAAAGGGCATGAAGAGGGCGTCTGGGAAGCTTGTCACATTCTGCAGGGTGTCCCAACAGTTACCTCTGAAATGGTCATGCATAGGGAAAATGGGAAATTGTAGCTACATGGACCTTTATTCATAAAATATTCTTTTTTTTATTGTTAAATCATAGCTGTGTACATTAGTGCAATCAAGGGGTACAATGTGCTGGTTTCATATACAATCTGAAATATTCTCATCAAACTGTTCAATGTAGCCTTCATGGCATTTTCTCAGTTATTGGATGTAGACATTTGTATTCTGCCTTTAGTTAAGTTTTGCCTGTACCCATTCTAAGATGCACCGTAGGTGTGGCCCCACCCATTACTCTCCCTCCACCCTGACCTCCCCCCTCCCTTCCCCTTCCTTGGCCCTTTCCTCATAGTCTTGTGCTATAGTTGGGTTATACCCTTCATGTGAAAGCTATAATTTAGCTTCATAGTAGGGCTGAGTACATTGGATATTTTTTCTTCCATTCCGGAGATACTTTGCTAAGAAGAATATGTTCCAGCTCCATCCATGTAAACATGAAAGAGGTAAAGTCTCCATCTTTCTTTAAGGCTGCATAATATTCCGTGGTATACATGTACCACAATTTGCTAGTCCATTCGTGTGTCCACGGGCACTTGGGCTTCTTCCATGACTTAGCAATTATGAATCGGGCTGCAATAAACATTCTGGTTCAGATGTCTTTGTTATGTTGTGATTTTTGGTCTTCTGGGCATATAAACCTAGTAAAGGAATTATAGGATCGAATGGCAGGTCTATTTTTAGGTCTCTAAGTATTCTCCAAACATCCTTACAGAAGGAATGTATTAGTGTGCATTCCCACCAGCAGTGTAGAAGTGTGCCCTTTTCTCCACATCCATGTCAACATCTCTGGTTTGGGGATTTTGTTATGTGGGCTACTCTTACTTGAGGTGATATCTCAAAGTAGTTTTGATTTGCATTTCTCTGATGATTAAGGATGATGAGCGTTTTTTCATGTGTTTGTAGATCGTGCATCTGTCTTCTTTAGAGAAGTTTCTCTTCAAGTCCATTGCCCACCCTGAGATGGGATCACATATTCTTTTCTTGCTAATATGTTTGAGTTCTCTGTGGATTCTGGTTATTAGACCTTTATCGGAGGTGTAACCTGCAAATATTTTCTCCCATTCTGAGGGCTGTCTGCTTGTTTTACTTACAATGTTCTTGGCTATGCAGAAGATTTTTAGTTTGATCAGGTCCCAGTAGTGTATTTTTGATCCTGCTTCAATTGCCTGGGAGTCCTCCTCATAAAATATTCGCACAGGCCGATTCCTTCAAGAGTTTTCCCTTCACTTTCTTCAAGTATTTGTATAGTTTCATGTCTTAAGTTTAAATCGTGTGGGTTTAGTTTCAATCTTCTACAGGTTGCCAGCCAGTTTACCCAGCACCATTTGTTAAATAGGGAATCTTTTCCACACTGAATGTTTTTAATTGGCTTGTCAAAGATCAAATAATGGTAAGTAGCTGGATTCATCTCTTAGTTCTCTATTCTGTTCCAGACATCTACTTCTCTGTTTTTGTGCCAATACCATGTTGTTTTGATCACTATGGATTTATAGTACAGCCTCAGGTCTGGTAGCGTGATCCCTCCTGCTGTGTTTTTATTGCTGAGTAATGTTTTGACTATTCGGGTTTTTTTCTGATTCCATATAAAACGAAGTATTATTTTTTCGAGATCTTTAAAATATGACAATGGAGCTTTAATAGGAATTGCATTAAAATTATATATTGCTTTGGGTAGTATGGACATTTTAACAATGTTGATTCTTCCCAGCCATGAGCATGGTATGTTTTTCCATTTGTTAACATCTTCAGCTATTTCTTTTCTTAAAGTTTCATAGTTCTTTTTGTAGAGATCTTTCACATCCTTTATTAGGTATACTCCCAAATATTTCATCTTCCTGGCACTACTGTGAAAGGAATAGAGTCCTTGACTGTTTTTTCGGCTTGGTTATTGTTGGAATATATAAAGGCTACAGATTTATGGGCATTGATTTTGTAGCTTGAGACATTGCTGTATTCCTTGATCACTTCTAAAAGTTTTGTAGTAGAATCCCTAGTGTTTTCCAGATATACGATCATATCCTATGCGAAGAGTGAAAGTTTGATCTCTTCTGACCCTATGTGGATACCCTTGATCACCTTTTCTTCCCTAATTGCAATGGCTAAAACTTCCATTACAATGTTAAAGAGCAATGGAGACAATGGGCAACCTTGCCTGGTTCCTGATCTAAGTGGAAATGATTTCAATTTAACTCCATTCAATACGATATTGGCTGTAGGTTTGCTGTAGATGGCCTCTATTAGTTTAAGAAATGTCCTTTCTATACCAGTTTTCTTAAGTGTTCTGATCATTAAGGGATGCTGGATATTATCAAAAGCTTTTTCTGCATCAATTGAAAGAATCATATGGTCCTTATTTTTTAGTTTGTTTATGTGCTGAATTACATTTATAGATTTACGTATATTGAACCAGCCTTGAGAACCTGGGATAAATCCCACGTGGTCGTTGTGTATAATTTTTTTGATGTGTTGTTGGATTCTGTTTGTTAGGATCTTATTGAGTATTTTAGCATCAATATTCATTAGTGATATTGGTCTATAATTTTCTTTTCTTGTTGGGTCTTTCCCTTTTTGGGGATCAAGGTGACGTTTGCTTCGTAGAATGTTAGGTAATATTCCTTCTTTTCCTATATTTTGGAAGATGTTTAGTAATATAGGTACTAGTTCTTCTTTAAAGGTTTGGTAGAATTCTGACATAAAGCCATCTGGTCCTGGGCTTTTCTTTTTAGGGAGATTTTGTATAGTTGATGCTGTTCTGTTTTCCATTTTAAAACAGATTATTTCTCTTACTGATCCATAGGAGTCTTTTATATATTCTGAATAGACAGCCTTCTTTAAAAAATATAGTATGTTGCCACTGTTTTCTGCCAGTTGTCTTAATTCTGGTTTCCATTGCAGTTGTTCCTGTACCATACAGATGTTACACATGTTCCAGGGCTCGGAATGAGCTCCTCCCCAGTCCCACCTCCCCTCATCCTCCAGCCTGTGGAAGGAGAGTAAAAACAGTTCCTGGGACTCAGAGCTTCTAAGAAATCTGAGGCCCTGACAGGACTGGTAGTTTATCACTGTGATTTATGAAGTTGGAAAAAGGCTTCTTCTACAGACATGACTTCCTTTTTTGTACAATATCAATAGTTGGGAAATCATCACAATGGATATTTACATATGCAAATAATATATCTGACTCAATGCTCTGAAGTAGAGATGTTGGAGAAGTAGGGCTCTGCTTAAAGGAACTAAACTGCTTTTTGTTAATGTAATAGTTTTTCCACTCTAAGTCAGGATTTAAACTGCATAGGCATTGCGGCATTTATTTGCCGAGATGCACATGTTCTTTAAACAGTTGCTCACAGGAGATAACACCCCAACACAGCCAGAAGACTGATATGGCAGAATCTTTACCTTGATTTGGAAAAAGGATTAGCTTGGTTAAGTTCAGTCTTGAGGCAAATAGTGATTAAAAATGAACAACTGAACCTTTGAGAAATGTTCTTTAAAAATGAAACTTCTTTTTTATTATTAACTTATAAGAGAATATTGTAAGAAAGTGGCCTCTTGTCACTTAAGGTTATCTCCAGTGCTGAGTTTCACTAACTATCTGATATGATTGTCTTGCTGAGAAGCACATCTTTTATTTATGTATTTTGTTGGTGGACATTTGTGATGTTCCTTTTCTTTTAATTTCAGGTTAATGTGAGGATACAAACAACTAGGTTACAATGTTTGCATTTGTCAGGTAGTGTCCCTCTTGTAGTTGTGCCCTACACTCAAGAGTTGTGCCATTTACCCTTACATTGTGCCCATTAAGTGGGAGCACACCAACCCCTTCTCTCCTCCCTTCTTCCCTGAGTTTGAACTGAGTTTTTCTCTTATGTGAGCATGTATTAGATCGTCTACTGGCTTCATATTAGTATTGAGTACATGGATACTTGCTTTTCCATTCTTGTGATATTTTACTAAGAGGAATGTGAGAAGCACGTCTTTATGAGTAGGTCTGCCCGTCAAAGAGTAGACGTTCTTACCCTAAATCATCCCAGTAAACGCTGTACTTGGAACACGTCTTGGGAATTTAGAAGGCAGGCTGTCCACTGGGGATGAGGAAGAAATACTCCTTTATTTGGACTGATTCCAAGTGAGGCTACAAGTGCTGAATGGCACCAAAGGGTAGTGTGGGGAACTTGGCTTCTGTCACTGGCTGTGCCGAGGCCATATCCCATGACTCAATAATCATTTTATTTCGAAGAGATTGCACTGCCCATGACTGAAAAGGAGACTTAGCAAACAGGGCTAGCCTGTGTGTACACTGTCTAAATATCATGACTTCCAGGTCATTTGAAAAGCCTTGCCCACTGCAAGAGTCTTATCTTCCTTCCTGGGTCTTCTCCCATCTTATTAGGATAAATCCTCTACGAAAAGGCTGAGTTAAATATACTTACCTTGTAAAAACATCTTGCCCAAAACAATTATCAAAAATACTAATTTAGAGAGCGCTAAAAACCTTTAATTCAATCACCTTGTTTAATACTTTTATCAGCTTCCACAAGAATTTGAAATATTTATATAGTAGCAATCATATGCCCATACAATAATATATCCTTAGTTCTTAAAAATTAGTGTTAAGTCAGCAGTCCCCAACCTTTTTGGCACCAGGGATTGGGTTTCATGAAAGACAATTTTTTCTGCAGAAGGGGTGGGATGTGGGGGTGGGTTAGGGTTTTAGGGGGTGGGACGGGAACAGGAGACCAAGCTCAGGCAGAGATGCTGTGCAGCCCTTGTTCCTCACAGGCCTTGTTCCTCACTGACGGGTACCAGTCTGCAGCCTGAGTGTTGGGGACCACAGAGATAAATAGTGCAGAAGCCCCCACCACAGAGAGTTACTTAGTATTGATACCCTGGAAGGAAAATGGATTTTGGTCCCAGATACTTTCACTTGAATCACTGCTTCAATACTGCCAGTATGGTCTTGGGCACTTTCCTCAATCTCTTGACTCTGTTTCTTTGCTTCTATCATGAGATGATTCTGGCTTACAGGATGGGTGAGAGGAACAGTTATGATACACAGATGTAGCTGACTCACGTTGGACAATGACTGATAGTTATCTACATTTTATTACTTCTTGATTTGAGGATTTTTGTGGCAAGCATTGAGCCAAGTATTCCTTATATCATCATCCGTTTTAATTCTTTTGACATTCTCTTAAAATAGGTTGCACTGTCTCACTTTACAGTAACAAAAAGGAAGCACACTAAGCCACTAACTTCCCCAAGGTCACACAACAGGCCCAGGGAAGAGGGGGAAGGGGAAGGTGAACAGTTCCCATAACTGGCCACTACTGAATATGAAGCAAGATTGTCATCTAAGAACAGCACATGGCCTCTCTCCTTCGCACATCACTTAGCGGATTTAAAACATCTAGGAAGGTCAGAGTGGATAAGGTGAAATACAGGTTGAATTTTTGAAGGTCAGGAACAAGAGAAAGATAATGAGGCACTCAGGAGAAAAACACAAAAGCAAAGTAAACCTCAAGACAAATTAGCCAGGAAGACAAAATCTCTAAAACTTTTTCACTACCCTGATGTCCCAAAAGTCACATTTAAAATTACAAAAAAAATCTGTGTTCTCAAAGGTGAGTTGTAGAGAGGGCAAAGGATAGGAATTATGTCAGCCTTTTCAGTTTTTTGATTAGCAAGCTGGGAAAACAACAAGAGCTACCTCGTAGGACTGTTCCAATGAAGACAAATACATCACAGACCAAGAACTTTGTTCTAGTGTATGACACATCGCCAGCCTTGAATTACACCCAAGCTAGCCCACAGGTTTTCTCTCTGGAGTCATTTGATCACACGTGATTATGCTGCTCAGTTGGCCAAAGGCTGGAGCCCCCAATTGAATGTTGCTAGACAGTGAATTATTTGACAAACACTGATTGCATTCGGAGTCATCCAGGTATGAGGACATTATTATCGTAGGCTTCTCCCTACAGTTACATTAACAATAAAAGGAAAACAAAAGAGCACATCCTACCTTCGTTTTTCTTCCTAAGGTAATATCTTCTTCAAAAGCACTAACACGTTTGTCCTTAACAAGACAGAGAGCCGGGTGGTAATTCGGGAGCTCTCTGAACACTCCTCCCCCTCTGCTAGGGACCAAGCTGCCTGCTGCACCGCGTGTCACCGCAGTCCTCGCGGCTCCAAGCCTCTGTTTACTTCCACTGCCCGCCTCTCGAGCGGGAAGGGAGTAGCCGGCCGCCCCTCACTTTTCACTCCTGCTGCTTTCCAAACAAACCAGGGCGGAATGGGAGTGTCTTCTTGGCTGTGGAATCGATCCTCCTACCTTGTCCTGAAGCCACCCGCTGCCTTTGCCCGGCCCTCCCTTCGCGGTGATTTTCCTGTCCCGGACGCCAGGCAAGGGCGCGCCGTTGGCGTCCGCCCCGCCCGAAGGTAGGGGATCGGCTGAGCTCCCGCCTCGCCGCCCTGGGTTCCGCAGCATCCCTCCACAGTAGCACCTTCCTCCGAGAGTTTGGGGGCGCCTGTGGCCACCGCGCAACTGGCGCCAGTCACCAGGCAGGAGGAGCTTCTGGCGGCTCGGGAGGCGCTGGGCGCAGCCGCCCGGGATCCGGACCAGGGCGCAGCGGGCGGCGCGCCGTCTTGGAGGGTGCCTCGGACTCCGGGTGGCGCTACGCCTCCCTCCGCTCCCCTGCCGAGGTCCAGGGGGAAGGAATCGGGCCTGACCCGCGCCACCTTCCTCCAGTTTCTGCTAGTCGTGGGCTTCGGCGGCCCGATGCGGCAGTCGCCGCCGAAGAGGCAGCAGCCGCTACCGAAGAGGCAGCAGCCAGCTGGAGTGAGCGGCGCGGGCGGGCGGAGAGCAGCGGGCCCTGGCTGCGGAGCCCAGCGCGCCTCTGCGGTCGTCGTGCCTGGGCCTCGGCGGGTAACTCTCCGGGCTGGCTTGGCTGCGGGTCTGCACAGCTCGGGTTGGGGAGAATGGAGTCGCGGGGACGCGTTCCTGACCAGGCTCCGGGCCGCCTGAGCTCTGTGCTGCCCAGACCCTCTGTGGCTGAGCGTTGGGGGTTGAGACGCGGTGCGCGGACTGTCCCTCCACATTCCCTGCCAGCACCCAGGTCTGTGGCGGGCGGCGGTGAAATGAGGCCACCGGGCGCTGGGAGCCGCGAGCTAGTTGGGGTGCGCTGAGACCAGGGCTGGGACAGTGCCCCGGGGGTCCTGGAGCTCACGGGGACTGTAGGAGCTCCGCGACCCTTTCTTCTCTAATCGCAGGCGAGGGCGTGCGCCTGGGAAACCCAGGGGGTGACCAGTTCCTGTCTCACTATTGTTGTCTTGTACAACGGTCTATACCCGAGGAGGGGCGAGGGGTCTGGAAGGTTCTGGTCCTTTACCTTAGAAAGTTTTTTCGAGAAACCTTTCTTTCCACTACAGAACTAGACCTAACAAAGCAAGCACCGAGGCATTTTGGGGGCGGGGGTTAGGCGGTGAGAAAATTGCAGTGTTTGGGCTGCCGTTAATTTTCAGGATAAAGAAGAAAAAACTTGTCCTTTTGCCGCCGCTAGCTCCGGACCTACCAGCAATCTCAAGCCCCCTTGTCATGTGCTGCTATTTTGCCTTAAAAGAAAATCTGTTCCAGAAACCCAAACAACCCTCCCCAAATGCTCTTTTAGGCTTTTCAGTGGGGCGGCAAGGGAGGGCGGAGAGGAACAGGCTGGGGAGAGGAAGCCGCTGTTCAAAGGTAATGTTTGAAAACAGTTTGTGGGGGTGGGGATGGGAAACACAGTTGAGGATCAGAGTATAAGAAGCCACCCGCGTCACACCGGCGTTTAGGGGACCGCCAGGGCGCTGTGATTAGGTAGAGGGTCAGGAATCCTGGTCTGGTGTGGTCGGTCCACGCCGACCTTCCGGCCGTGACCGCTCTTGGTGTTTCCGCTGGCCTCTTCGGTACACTAGCCTGAGGATCGGAGTTTGCGGTTTCTAATCTTTCTCACCTAGCTGCAGACCGTGAAACTGTATTTTTAGTTACGGGAAGATGTTAAATATTTGCAGAAATGTGGTCAGGCTGCCAGGTTATTTTCCGTGGGCAAGCACGGTGATTTGACGGTGTCAGTTGGTTTGGGTTGCTTCCTTTTTCCTCTCACCAAGAACGGCTTTTCATAGCAAGATCTGCAAAAGAGACACCCTAAGATTGTGGTTTAGTTTGCTGAGTTTGAATGAAGCTAACGGCTTCGGACGCACTTTAGATAATGGCAATATTGGTTTGTAGGGAGAGAACTTTTCCAGAAAGGGTTACCCTGGTCTGGTTTCCCACACTGTTCCCAATGGTAGAGTGTGCGGGGGAATGCTCATTCCTTGCTCTGCATAACTTTCTTTTTTACCATACGCTGTAGTCCCTGAATGCCGCAATCCCAGATTGTACTGTATCTTGTTTTAATGAGGTGATAAAATGCGACCACAGTTTTCACTTGATTTTAGTAGGATTTGTTGGAGATATTCAATTTGTTCTTATGTGCCAAATCAATAGAAATATTTGAGGCTCAGAAAAGAATAGACAAAATTGACAGAAGAATGCCATTGAAAGACATCAGTCTGTTCAAATAGTTCAATAGACAAAATTTTTGGTATGAAAAAAAAAGACATCAGCCTGGCTTTGATCAAATTATCCAGAACTCAGTGGCAGAGAACTGGATTTCACAGCCATTTTGTTCTGTTGGAGACATTTGTGTTGGAACCTTATGGGAGGAGAAGAGAATAATGCCCTATTTCCTACTTTTCCCTGATAAGCATCATCTGCTAACTGTGCAGACGACCAGATGGCTGCCACGGAAATTATGACTCCATCCAGGGCTTGGGGACCAGAGATCTGTGCAACATGCTTTCTAGGTGATGTTTATTGAGGAGGTGAGGGAAGCGTAGAGCTCACTTGTGGCACTCACCCACTCTGATCTATGGTGTGTTTTTGTATACTATTTTATGTAAACTTCCTAACAACCGTATGAGACAGAAACCAAGACTGCCTCAGGTTTAGTTACAATGGCTTATGTTAAGTTGCTACCTCTGCCTTGCTCCACTTGAGGAAGCTTCCTTCTTACACATTCTGCACAGATCCTTTTATTTCTTGTGTATTTCTCTCTCCTTGGCTGTTGCACACACTTAATGTATATATACCTTGGTGTGAATATATCTTTCCAATTACCCCTCAGTCTGGGCTTCTTGAATGTCTACGCATTTTGTCCCATTTTCCTTTTGCCAATTTCAGACTTCAGGTACTTTCTATCTTCTGCACATCTCTCTCTTTCTCTTTTTAATTAAAATTGAAAAAACATTTCTGGAGATAGGATCTTCACTACGTTGACTGGGCTGATGTGCAATAGTGTAATCATTGCTCATTATAACCTTGAAATCCTGGGCTCAAGAGATCTTCCTGCCTTGGCCTCCTGAGTAGCTGAGACTACAGGTACATGCCAACACACTCCACTAATTTTTAAATTTTTTGTAGAGAAAGAGACTTGTTACAATGCCCCGGCTGGTGTTGAACTCCTGGCCTCTAGCAATCTCCTGTCTTAGCCTCCCATAGTGTTGAGATTACAGGTGTACTTGGCAGTTTACATCTTTGATATGCCATTTAGGTGTGCTGTGTCTTGTCACATCCAGGAGCTTATGCTATCTCCACTAGGCTGTATTCCAAAAGTTAGTTTCTTTCTGAAAATATTTTCTACTCACCCTTAAAGGATCAGCTGTATCTTGCCTGGAAGAAGTCTTCCCAGGGTAACATTCCAACCCTTACAGTTGAAATGAACCTCTGTCCCGCTTGTCCCAGCCTCAGTGAATAATAGTACACATGACGGTTTTCAAGTTAACCCTTTGGGTTAAAAATTGTGTTTGCTTTGGAGTGAGCTCGATGCCTGTAATGAAATGTAAGCATTGTAAGATTTGAGTAGGAAACGCGTCATGGTTCTATATCAACGACTTAGAAACTCAGTCCCCTCACTATTGTGGGGTAGTGGTTCTTTCTCCTGATGGTCAATCAACTGTACTGTCTCAAATGTGGTAAGGAACTTGACTGCTCTGTGGCTGGGCTCGGAAAGACTGAGCTTTGGCAGTCAGGTTATGAGGGCGAAGGAGAATAAGGAACGTGCGGTTAGGCTTTCTTCCCCAAGTCCGTATTTCTTTTTCCTGGAAAACTTATGGTTATCCAAGGGAATGGCCATCTTACCTTTTACTGCCATAACTTTTCAGTATCTGACTGGGGCTTTCCTCTTCCTGGACTAGTGGGATAGAGGGGAAGAAAAGCACCCAGCTGCTAGTACATTTTCTTATCATAAACACTGAAGAGCTGAGTGAAAAGGTTCTCTTGCCCTCTATTCTCTCCCCCTCCTTCTCTTATACACTTAGTGCAAGATGAAGTGTGCAGATGGCATCATTTTGTTCAGTAGCATCTAATGCTGGGCTTTGAAGGGTTCTTTAAACATTTATTTACTTTTTATCTAATTTGGAATAGAAAGATCTTTAGGTGGTGCTAAGAATAAGACCAAGAGGCTGGGGTTCTCTCCAAAGGTGGTGGGCTGCTCTGCAGTTGTGAAAGCACGAAAGCAGCCCTGGGGTTGGTCTGGCTGCGGGGCATGGTCACTGCTGGGAGCTGGGGGAAACAAGGGAGCAGAGAGTGGTTTACAGTGGATATTTCTGCATGGTCATCCATAAAGTGAGACTTTCTTCATGGTCAGCCAGTATTTACTAAGCATCCACCATGTAATAAGAGATGTTCTCAGGAGGCAGCAGTACAGTGTTGTACAAGACGGACAAATCCCCTGCTCTTATAGAGCTTATGTTGCTGTGGGAAACAGTTAATAAACAAGATATAAATAAATGACAAAGCATATGTCAGATAGAATGAGTGTTAAAAAGACAATACAACATAGGAGAGTGATAGAGACGGGATAGAGGAAGCAACTTTGGAGCAGTTGGGAAGCTTCTCGGTGGAGGTGATATTTGAGCTGAGATGGAGCCTGTCAGGTGAAGAGCAGAAGGAGGAGCCTTCCAGGCAGAGGCAACTGTAAAGGTCTTGGGCATAAATGAATTAGAGGTGTTTGAGAAACAGAAGAGCAGTGTGAGAAGAGAGTGGTTGGGACAACCTGCAGTTCAAGGAAAGTGTGAGAGGGGGTGAGGGGAAGGAGATTCAGTCACCAAGGGAGATAGAAGGCAGATTTTGTGAAGCCTTTGAAGGCCTGTGAAGCCTCTGAAGAAGTTTGAGATGTAGTCTCACTCTATTGCCCAGGATAGAGAGTGCCCTGGCCTCAGCCTGGCTCACAGCAACTTCAAACTCCTGGGCTCAGGGGATCCTCCTGCCTTATCCTCCTTAGCAGCTGGGACTACAAGCTTCTGCCACCATGCCTGGCTAATTTTTTTATTTTTAGTAGAGACAGGGTCTTGCTCTTGTTCAGGCTGGTCTCGAACTTCTGAGCTCAAGCATTCTGCCCACCTTGGCCTCCCACAGTGCTAGGATTACAGTAGCACTGATTCCTTGAATTATATTTGAATTAGAATGGATGCCTCTGAAGATTTTTGATTAGGGACTACATTTTCACCCATTAAGCAGTGGGTTTTCCTGTCTTGCACACACACGTGCTCTATCTCTCTCTCTCTTACACACACAAATGTCCACTTTCGACGTTGGCTTTACTTCTCCCCATTAATTGTCCATCACTGATTTCATCTCCTTTATGTAGGCCCGGACATAGGTATATTCGTACACACAGGCAGGGCTCAGAGAAACTTACACAGTTCTCCTCTTATCCTCTGAAATATACTCATATACTCAGGTAGTTTCACCTTCAGGCACAAAGTTCTTACGACTAAACCTGCTAGTCGACTGCTCTTCAAACTGAATATCTAGTGTTTCTAAGTAATCTTTGATATTGACATCTGAAACTACGTACTAAAAATTAAATTAATTATCTAGTCAAATCAAATGAAACTTATGTCTTTTGCAAGACAGTTATTGTTGCAAGAGGCAGTATTTTGAATAACCCAAAGGCCTTGCCTTTTCCTGAATTCCTGCTTCTTTTCTCCTGGACTGCTGCCTATGCAATCTGTCTTGGGAGGTTCATGCTGTCTTTAAAGTACAGTTTCAGTGGAAATGTACAAGACTCTTATAATATTTGTCACAGAAATATATACTATGCCTGAGAATTTCCATTGGTCTTCACATATGATCTTGGCAGTCTTAGAGTAGCACTAAAATTATCTTGATTTATTATTACTGTTAAACTAGTAGTGCTGGTTTATTAGAAGTGAACAGAAGATCCCAGGATTTTATCAGCTATCCTTCAATTTCAGGATGTCTCATCATGACCAGTATGTTACTTTCTGGGGAGGCTTAGCACAATTTTTAGAGAAAATTATTTTTGAGATTCTTTAGCTCATTTGTGTTTGTTTGTTTGTTTTTTGCTCATTCGTTAACTTACATACTTACCTAACAAGTAAATTTCAGCTTTTTTTTTTTTTTAATGTAGTGCCAAAAAATCTGAACCATATTTCTGTTTGAGAAGGCAGTGGTGGAGCCTTGTCTTATTCACCTGCATGCCCTCTGCACCTGGCACAGCGTCCAGCCTTTTATGAATTCAGCACACATTTGTCAGATTACTTCATCGGTCTCCGTTGATTGACTTTCAAAGTTAATACAGATGTTCCTCCCATTCAGATTACATCTTGATAAACCCATTGTAAATTGAAAATATCATTAAGTCTAAAATGCATTTAATCTGCCTAGCTCATTGAACATCATAGCATAGCTTAGCCTATGTTAAGCATGCTCTGAACTTATATGAGCCTACAGATGGGTAAAATTATCTAACCCATAGCCTGTTTTATAATAAAATGTTCAATATCTTCTATAATTTATTGACTACTGTACTGAAAGTGAAAAACAATGGTAGTTGTAAATTGAACTATCCTCAGTTGGGGTTTGTATTTTAGCCCAGTTGTAACATTTTTACATTGATCATGATTTATCTTAATAATTATTATTACCAATTTGTCATCTCAAAAAACTTCATCTGGGTGGCACCTGTGGCTCAAAGGAGTGGAGTGCTGGCCCCATATGCCGGAGGTGGCAGGTTCAAACCCAGCCCTGGCCAAAATTCAAAAAAAAAAAACTTTATCCATTGGAGAAAACAGGCAAAAAATGAATTCATCCCTGTGGATTTGTGTCTCCAATATTAATGAAAACACTTTTGGTTCAGAAAAGTTTTTTTATAAAATACTATTGTAGTATACTTATGCTGACAAAAAAAAGAGATTGGTATATAAATGTCACCAGATGGGGGCGGCGCCTGTGGCTCAAGGAGTAGGGCGCTGGTCCCATATGCTGGAGGTGGCGGTTTCAAACCCAGCCCCGGCCAAAAAAAAAAAAATAAATAAATGTCACCAGATGGATATTCTCACCTTTTTTTCCTGTGTGGTAAACTTGTAGTAAAATTTCCTAGTTCCTAATTAATGATAATTTAGGTGGGGCTTGTGAGGTTATTTGTTACATTACTGAAAAGAATAAGTGTGGCAAGAATGTGAATAACAAAATTATTTCCCTCTTTAACAGTACAACATCTTTATGTTGGTGATTTCATGAATTTATTTTTAAGCACTGTAGTAGGCCAAAATTTCATTGTTTAAGTTCCAACTGCTTGTTATGACGTTTCTTAGATTTCTATTAGGTATCACTTAACCTAGTTTAAAACACAAACGAATGCCATGGGGAATAAAAATACTCTCACATCAAGATTGCCAGAATTGGAGGGAGTCAGGAGAAGCTCAGCAGATGGGGGAGAGGCAGGCACTGGCCCACGAGAGGGGCTCAGCTGCAGGCTCCAGCTCAGACTCAGGGTGTCAGAGATTCATTGTAACAAAGAATGTCTTCAGAAGGCATCCTCTTGGTTCACATTTAAAAAGAAGTGTATTCACATTTAAAGATTTTGCAGGAAAGGCCCTACCTTTTAGATTTGTTTCCTCCCGTTCCATAAGAACATGATGCTTTATAAACACAGCCTTTTCTCTGGGCTGGTTCTGTGGAGTCCCCTTCCTGTCTCATCAGATTTTACTTCTCAGAAGTATCAGCCCACTGCTTCTGAACTCTTGGTGGAATTTTCATCTTGGGAAATATTCTATTGCTAAAATTTAGGCCAGATCCATAGAAGTTTCAAATGCTTCTGTTAAAATCTTGTGTAATACTTTAATATGTAAGAGTTCTTAATGTATTAAGGGGTAGGAAAAGCAGAGATTAGGAATGTGTTCATTTTCCATGGTCAGCATAAAGCCAAAGAATAAAAAGACGTAGATTTTATTTTTGTTTTAATTCCCTCACTCCTCATGGATAATTGACTGTATTTAACAATTAGAAAATGAGTTTTCCAGTTACATTTGGACAAGAGCAGTGAGATGATAATGCAGGCCTTCATGTAGGGCATGAATGGATTTTTAGCTGCCTTTCAGCAACAGAAATTAATTTAATTTTATTTAATTGATAGAGCTTGATAGTTAAAGGAGCTTTCCGCTGTAAATGTAAATGATTCTGTGAGCTAAGAAAAGACACTGCTGTCAAAATACTTCTGATACTTGTAGCCAGTATTTCAGATAAACGAAAAAGTGATTTAGCTAATTTTTCGCTGCTTTACAACAAGTAAATAATAAATAATTATATTTTTGGCTAGGCATGGGTGGCTCACACTGTATTCCTAGCACCCTGGGAGGCCGAGGATGGTGGATTGCCTGAGCTCAGGAGTTCAAGACCAGCCTGAGCAAGAGTGAGACTTCGTCTCTACTAAAAATGGAAAAACTAGCTCGGCAATGTGGCAGGCACTTGTAGTCCCAGCTACTTGAGGCTGAGGCAAGAGGATTGCCTGAGCCCAAGAATTGAAGGTTGCTGTGAGCTATAACACTATGGCACTCTACCCAGGGTGAAAGAGTGAGACTCTGTCTCAAAAAATAAAGTAAAATAAAATAAATAAAGTTCGGATTTTTGATAAACAGGATGTTAGGAGGTATGTGTATGCTTTCTGATCATGAAGTACTTATAAATGTTTTCCATGCACTGAATTTTTTTTGCAGACAAATCTGGCCTACCTATTGCCAAAAATTGTTTTTACAAGTTTAGTAGATAGGGCTCTTCTTTTTGAATCATAAAATAAAATAATAACGTTTTTAAAGAAGATCATATACCTGAGCTCTGTACCTACAACCACCAATATTCCTGGATATATACCTTTCATAATAACATTCCTGAGGCATGGTTTTTATTATGAAAAAAATTTTTCAGCTCAAAAATACAGAGGATTTCTCGTAATGGTCTCTGAAGTTTTCTACCATTGCATGTTTCTGACTTTTGTTTACTCTCCCATTTGACCCGTAGCCATGCAGGCATCCCACGGCTTTGGTCTGGGCTGTTCCGAGACACTCAGTACCTTTTTCCTTCCCCTCCACCTCTCCCACCTCAGCCAGGTTGCCCATGTTCTGTTTCCAACTTCATGGCTTATCACTTATCATGGCATGACTTTGATCAAGTTGCCCAACTTCTCTGAGCCTCACTTTCCTTATCTTTAAATTTGAAATAATATCCACATCATAGTTATTATGATAATAAAAAGTAAACACATATGAATAGTTCAGCATAGTTTCTGCCAAATATAAAACATTCGATCAACGTTATCTGCCATGACATTATGACACTATTCCTATAGCCATTATGACAATTTTATTTTTCCTCAGATAGTTAAAAATTAACTTCCCCTAGAAAGGCTTTCTGATCAGTTTTATAAAGCTCTGATTTTTTTCTTAAGTTTGTTTCCTCTTAGCACCTGACTTTCATTTGGAATATATGAATCTATCAATGTTGTTATATTTCTTTAATCATTTTTCGATGAACAGCAACAAGTATTTAGGTACCTATCATGTTCCAGGCACTGTGCTATTATAAAGAGGTCTATGGGCACGCATAGCAAGGGATGTAAGGTGTGTGTGTGTGTGCACATGCTTTTACTGGAGTTGCGAAGGAATATCTCTGTTGGTTGAATAGAGCTGTGAAATGTTCAAAATAGCTAGGGATAGGGAACAAAAGCTATTTTCTCTAAGTGTTCATTTAAAAGTTTAACATTGTTTAGTCTGAGTTTTTTTTTTCTTTTTAATGGTTTAAAAGATAGGCTCGTTGTAGTTATCCCAATTTTTGAAACATCTTTACATATGCTTGCTTTCTTAGTCTCCTCACTATCCTTACCCAAATACAGGGTGGAGGTGGAAAGGGAAGTATTCCTTAAACAGTAGTATCCCAACGGATGATTCTAATTTATAGCGGGGAGCGTGCTAGTGAGTGTGAGGAGGGAGAGCATTCCAGGCATCAGAAACAGCACAGAGTCGCTGAGGGATGAAAGAGTGTCAAGTAGGGATTGAGAACTGTGCAAAGTTTGGTGTTATTAGAACACAACATTCAAAGTCCGGCATTTTAGGTTATGAGGCCAGTGAGTTCATTAAGAGTCAGCTGGATCAGACTTTTATATCCAGAGGGGGGCAAAAAAATGTATGCACAGGTTAAGAAAGGAGAAAACTATATTAAAATTATAATACTAAATATGTACCTATACCAAACGATGAGTACAAGTCATGCTGAGCAATTTATTTAACTGCAGAGTATTATAAATTTAATAAAGGCTTTCCTTTCTTAAAATGTGTATACATTTTTTTGCACCCTCTCTATTTATGTCTTCCTATAACCCTGTGCACTGACGGAGGTAGGTCTGTACAGACAGTTTAAACAGGTAAATTCTGGGCGGTGCCTGTGGCTCAAAGGGGTAGGGCGCCGGCCCCATATGCTGGAGGTGGCGGGTTCAAACCCAGCCCGGGCCAAAAAACTGCAAAATAAATAAATAAATAAATAAATAAACAGGTAAATTCTGCATGTTGCTTCTCAAGTTGGGTTTGGCGTTTACACATGGCATGTGATACATCTCTTCCAATTACTGTTTTCCTAAGAAAATGATGAAAACATTAGTTAAGGTAACACATAATTGATAGAGCACTTGTTTTTAATAACATGAGCATTTAAAGGGTAGTCATGTGAAATGTCAATTTGTGACTTCTGTATAAGTGGAGATGGACTTTTGCCAGGATAGAGACATCCAGTGTCCTTGAAACTTTCAGTATCTCCCTTATACATTTCATACAAGTGCTTCTCATTTTCCACAATTGATATTCTATTTGTATTTCTTTGTTGACACTGCAGTTAAGTTTTGGCTTCTTTCCCCTCTTCCCTCCACTGATCTGATATATCAATATGTTATTCACAGCTTATGTAATATCTGATGTTAATATTTAATTCTAAAAAATATTATGTTTTTACTTCAGAAATATGTTTTCTATTTTTCTACTAAGTCTGAGTGTTGCTCAGGAGCTTTTAACTCGGCCTTTTGGTGGTGTTTTCTCTTCCTTGGAAATTAAGCATTAAGACCCCAAACACTCTAATTCCAACAGTTTAAATTCCCAGAGAAGAATTAGATGTGAGAGAAAAAACACTGGAACTTACTTGAACTGTCCTTAGCCTCAAAGTGGAATGTGGAGGAGAGGTCTGCAAGGAGGCTGGAAAAACAGAGGGCAGAGTGGAATGTCTCCGCATATTCGCAGCACTGCGCGGGGAGAACGGAGCCTTGCTATGAGTCTGTGCTTACCAAACAACTTTTTAATTATTACTTGTGGATTTGCCTGTAGAAGTTACTGATCTGTTGGTTTAGGTATACAGACTCCTTGGCACTTACATTTTTCTTTTTATAAATGAATTACTTTGGTATTTTCATCCAAATACCAGCTTCCTAGGAGTTGCTCCTTACAGGTGAACTCGCAGCTCAAGTGTCTAAGCCAGTGGGGCTGAGCTGCCAGCTCCAGGCTGTGCCATTTCTCCCAGAGATTACCCCCCTCTGAGGTTCTACCTGGGCTGCCAAGACCCCTATTTCTTGGACAGCTTCATCTTCTCTAATGTATTTTAAAGTCAAGTTTTTATGGAAATAGACAGAGAGCGGAGTGCACAAACCATGTAGGTGTAGCTCAGTAAATTTCCTCACAGTGAACACAACCAGATAAGCTGCCTCCAGATGAAGAAATAAGGCATTACTGGCTCTCCAGGAGGGCACCAGGTGCCTCTCACTCAGGCACTAATACTCGCCTCACATGTAACCACTATTCTGACTTTTGCCACCATAAGTTAATTTTTTTCTATTTCACTTTAACATTAATTGGCCCCCAGGTATTCTGGTGGCTCGGGAACATCAGGGTCCCTCTGATTGAGGTGAAGCACTGGGTGCCCCAAAGAGGGTTTAGAGGTTCATTTGTACGTTGAAGTCCTAATCCACAGCACCTCAGATTGTGACCTGATTTGGAAATAGGGTCATGGCTGATGTGGTAAATTAAATGAGGTCACCTCACTGGCGTACATGTGAGGACAGAATTACAGTGATGCATCCACAAGCTGCGATTGCTGGCAAACCACTCACTGCTGGGAAGAGGCCAGGGAGGTTCTTCCCTGCAGTTCTGAGAGGAAGCATGGCCCTGCCAACACCTTGACTTCTGGCGGCTGGAACTGTGAGACAATACATTTCTGTAGTTTTAAGCCACCTAGTTTTTGGTGCTTTGTTCCGACAGTCCTAGGACCCTATTACAGAGGGGTGGGACTGGTACCCACTTCTCTGAAGTCTCCGATCCTGCTTGGCCCCTGGTCCTGGAATTGCTCAGTTTAGTGGTGGCTGTAGCCTGTCCAGGCTGTTCCTCTTTAAACTTCACCCTTGCCCTGTCTGTGATGTGCCCCAGAGGAAGACAGAGGATGCATTACTGTAATATTATGTGGCTTTTCTTCGTTTCACTCTGCTTTTCACTAGCACTTTCAGATGGAATTGGTTTGGTTTTTAGACGCCCCCAGAATAAGCCTTGCAGATCCTCCCTTTTGTACCTCATCTGGGTTCCTGCTGGTATCTACTACACCCTTCAGCCCCAGACTGGGGACAGAACTCTGGTGCAGTTTTCCCTAGCTCCTCTGGTCCAGAGTCATCTTTGATTAAAAAATAATAATGATAAATCAGTACACTTTATTTTTTACAGGAATTCTCTATTTTTCAAATAATGTAGCATGTTGTAAATAAAGGCTTCCTTTTGCTCTATTTAGGCATGTCAATGATCCATTCTTATCTGAGAAAATAAAAAGTTTTCAGATCGAAAAGGTGCCCAACAATTAGGGTTTAGTTAGTAACGAGGAACTACGCAGAGCATATTAAACCACAGGATATGCCTTCTTTAGCAAAGGATTTGCTTTAGACTGCCTTACAACTATCTATTTTTATTTCAGCCTGAGTTTCTGGAGGCAGGGGAATCACAGGACAGCCCTGTTAGGAAATTCCCAGGGTAACTCCACAGACTCAGGGCAGTTCCTGGGTTCTCCATTTGTACCTTTGCTTTGGGACCTAGGGACTCTACTGGTGGCATTTATTTTAAATCTTAGCACAGACTGTCTTTTGGTTGAACGTCCCCAGCCTGGACTGCCTAGATTCCTCGACTGCCCCTTCCTTTTTGTTCAGAAGCCACAGATTCCTGCTCATAACCATAGAAAAGTCTTGAGGACATTTTAAAAAATCACAAACAGAAGAAACTTTTAGAAGTTTTAAATAGTCTTAGTTTTGGTTTCTGGTCTAGTTGCCATTTCTTATTCTGCTTAAACTTCTTTTAACTTGTGCTTTTGGCTATTTATACTTAGGAAGCATTTTGCCCTTTGGGGAGAGAGTTTTTGGCTAATTATATATTCTGTATAATACACACTTTATATAATTGAAAAATTATAAGATAGTTCACTTTGAACCTATAGTTAAGAGGTCAGGGGTGGGGCAAGAGGTTATGTTTGTTATGTTCAATTGTCTGTGTTTAAAATGTAGCTACGGGGGTTTACCTTCAGGATGTATGTGCTCTCTCAGCTCACACAGTCCTGGGACCCTGAGATTCCATGGCACACAATAGATGGGTAATAAAAATCTGGGATGCGTGGATGTTTGGATGGATGGACAGACGGACGGACATAGGATGGAGCTGCTCCATCTGCTTAGCCAGTTTTCTCACTCAGCTACTGGTGGGATGAATTCAGGCCTGCCTCTGGAAGCCTTGGGATGGTTTTCCTAAGCCCAGAGGGATTTCTTAAGCTGAGCCAGGGATCTAGCAGATATATCATCTTGACTTGTGGAATATACTAAAATATGTTCTGATTTGTGAATGCCAAAATCATTCAGACTTCATTGTGACCCCAGTGTCCTTTGAATGACTCCTTTCATTGGGAACTCAGATTTGTTTTTTATTTACCTTTTTCGGAGTGCTGTACACTTCTGCTAGAAGAAGCTTTTCTTCTCCCTTCTCCCCCAGAAAAGAAAAGCCCATCTTCAACTTTCCTTTTGTATTTTCTAGACTGTATTGTTTTATACTGTGAAGAATGCAATCATTAGTAAATTAATTATACATATTTTGAAGATCTACCTTTTAAGGTTTTGTCAGATAGTTCTTTCTAGGAAATAATGTTAAAGATCTAGGAATCCCATAGATGAGTTATTTGTAAAGTTGACTTTAGTTTACATTTGATAATAAACCTTGTTACAATGTCCTTGAGCTAAAAATAGCCATTAATATAAACATATCATTGTTTATGGTCACACCATTTATTGTTCTAACCACTTCAAGATCAAGTACTAAATATTTTATTGCTCTGTTTAACTGTCCACTTTATCAAACGTTGTCTTTGGCACACAGTAGGCACTTCATAATTCCTTTATTCTAAAACAAAAAAATTAGTAACCTTTCTGTCAGACTGTGCTTTAGATTATTGTCTGGCCAGAACAGAGAATAAATCATTCCACAGGACCTTTGGTTTGTTTATCTACATTCTCCAGAGCACTTATTTTTCTGCCCAGGCAGTGTGTGGTTATGAGGAAGAGAAAGTGGTTGTAAGACTATTTTCTGCATCTACTTTCTTTTCAATGCATTTGATTTTCAACAGGATTATTATAGATTCACATTCACTAGAAGTTTATTTTCAGGCACAGTGGCTCGCACCTGTAACCCTAGCAGTCTGGGAGGCCAAGGTGGGTGGATTGCTTGAGCTCAGGGGTTCAAGACCACCCTGAGCAAGAGCAAGACCCCCATTTCTAGTAAAAATAGAAAACTAGCCAGGTGTTGTGGCAGGGGACCCATAATCTCAGTTGCTTGGAAGGCTTGAGCCCAAGTTTGAGGTTGCTGTGAGCTAGGTTGATGATACGGCATTCTATCTAGGGCAACAGAATGAGACGCTGTCTCAAAAAATAAGTAAATAAAATAAAATAAGATACTGTTTAGTTTCCATTTTCTGAGATTAATAGTATTGTAATAATTTAAGTATTTTTATATGACTTGAACTACTAAAGGTTTATGCTTTAGGGAAAAAAACTATTTAAACATGAATTTATAATTTTGAAGTATTTCTAGCAATTTGTAGGGTTGGCAGAAGATATTTGGCTTGAAAATGACATTTAGATAAATACTTTTCTTAGAACAATCATAATGTCTACTCCAGAAAATGGATAACTTTGTGATATAGTTTGTTGATGGAATACTCTACGGTATTCAAAAAGAATGAACTAGACCTTTATGAAGCAAATGGAGGCATGTCAAAACCGAAAGGAATGGAGTGAAAAACATGAATTTCAAAATATTATGTATTCGTTATATAAATGTTAAACATTACTTAAAACAACATCATATACCACATATTGTTTATGACTGTATGTGTTTGTATATGTGCGTGAATGAAAAGTAGACTGGTATCCATCAAATTCATGATACTGGTTGTCACTGGGAGAAGGAAAGGGATAGGAAAGGATAGGAAAGGGATCAGAAATGTAGTTTAAAATGACCCTGAGAAGATATGGTTATTGTGGTTAATGGGCTTGTGGGCATATACTAAATTAGTATTTGGACTTAATGTTAACACCTTTTTGTAAAATTTTTTAATGAAGTAGATTCCATCTAGGAACCATACCTTATCAAGATTCTGGGAATGAGACTGAAGGTATTGTTTCATACATCTACTATTTCACCAGGTCATTCTGTGAAAAAATGAAAAGTAAGAAAATGAATTTTGAGCATGAGAAAAGCTCGAAGTTGCTTCTGCTCCTGGGAAGCTGTGGTAGCCTAGAGATGAGGAAGGAAGATCCCAGCAGCAAACTGCCTATGCCCAAACCAGTCTTGATAATCTTTATCTTGAGACCTTGGGTGGGTCTTTTAACTTCTCTAGACCTCAGTGTCCTTATCTATGAAATGAGAATAATAGCGCCCTTCTCAGTGCTGTCATGGGGATTATACCAGTTTGTGCACATGAAGCCTGGAATGTAGGGATCAGCTTTTATTTTCATCACCACCCCTACCTATCAGCAGCCTTAGATCTTTCAGTATACCATTTCATTCTCAACTCAGAGTCTTTCCAAATGCTGCTGTCGCCTCTGCCTGGAATGGTCTTTCATCTGGTTAACTACATTTTATCTTTCAGAGACTCTTCCTGTCCTTCCCTACCTAGGTCAGTTCCTCGCTCCCCATGATTGTAATCGGATAATCACTTATAAACTGCTTGTTGATGTCTGCCTCTCTCCGTAGGTTGTAAACTGTTTTTCTTTTTTCACTGCTGGATCCTCAGTTCCTGGAACAATCTGGCATAGATTGGGAAATTCTTCACTGAATAAATCAACACTTTCTCTGGAAAGTGAAAACATTGAGTTAATTTTATCAAGAAATGAATTTGAAATGCTCTTTGGCTGAAGGATTAACCTGCTGGTTTTAGGAAGTTTGTATTGTATGATTTTACATACACACACACAATGTATTTATATACACCGTATGCATTGGTATATTTGTACTAATGAATTATAAGGTCTCTAAGTTAAGATTCATCTGGTATTTGTATTCATATTTGGCTTTAGGAGATCATCTGATGGATAGTGGTATAAGAATTGTCATATATTTTCATTTGCTGTGGAAAGCAGGACAGTTTCCAAAATGAGAATATTAAAAGTTGATGTATGCTCTCACCTTGGGTAGAATGCAGTGATGTGATCATAGGTCACTGCATCCTCAGGCTCCTGGGCTGAAGTAATCCTCCTGCCTTGACCTCCAGATTAGTGGGACTACAGGCAGGCACCTGCCACTGCACCCAGCTAATTTTTTCTATTTTTCATAGAGACCAGGTCTCACACTTGCTCAGGCTGGTCTTGAACTTCTGACTTCTAAACAATCATCTTCCATTGGCCTCCTTGGATTGCAGGCTGAACCACCGTGCCTTCCCATCAGGAGATTAGAATGAAAAGGAGGACTTTTAGAGTCAGAGGGGAGGGAGGAAATGTTTCCCTGTTAGGTTTATTTACTCTGGGAGAGAAACATAAGAAATGCTTTCAATTTTGAGGAAGGGCTTCGTATTCATATATCAACACATTTTTCTAGAAGAGGCACTGCATAGAATTTATACCAATTGAAAGCTCGAATTTATTAAACTGTGCAGCAGAGAAAAATATGACCAAGCAAGATATAGGGGTTTTCAAAGTGTTGAAGGAATGCTTATGATTTGTGTAGGTGTTTGGGAAATGAGAGCCCTTAGGAGACTTTCCCACCCCATTTAGAGGCATGATTTTTTTTTTTTTTTGTGGTTTTTGGCCGGAGATAGGTTTGAACCCGCCACCTCCGGCATATGGGACCCGGCGCCCTACTCCTTGAGCCACAGGCGCTGCCCAGAGGCATGATTTTTTAAGAGAAATTTCTGGGAAAAATTATTCAGAGCCATGTTTTCCCGAATCCTACATTTCCATTAACTGTAGAATACTGAACCAATAAATTTACTCATTTATCAGAGTGTATTTGGCTTATTTGGTTTTAAGCTCAGAATAAGAGCACTTTTTTTTTCTTTTATGAAAGTGAAACATTTCTTTCTTCAGAATTGTGGAAGTAATTATTGCTGTGACCTTGGGGATAGAGGATGTATATTCGAATTTGCATGTGTGTAGTCACAGAACTCTGAAAATAACAACTTAACCTACTTATGAATGGGCTGCCCCAAAATCAGGGCTGGAGAAGACTTTCGAAATCAGTAGTTGAAGACTCTGTGCAATGACCACCCTTTGGGAAACTGGATTAAGTAACCCTACATTCTCACCACTGAAAGCATTGGGCCACAGACTAGCTGCACTGGTATCACTGGGGAGCTTGCTGGAAATGTGAATGGATAATCAGGTCTTGCCCCAGACCCGCTGAATCAGAATCAGCATCGTAACAAGATGTTCCGGTGATGCCGATGGATATACTAAAATGTGTTAAGCTCTACCCTGCACTCCCTAACAAGTGGTCCTTAGAATAAAATATCTTTGCTAACGAGTGAGCCACTACCCAGCAATGCAACCTATGTTATTTTTAGACATTCTAAATATTAACATGTTCTTTTTAGTACTGAGCTCAAACCTAACTCCTTGAATTTTGCATTCCCTGGCCTTGGCTTAACTGTCCAGTAGCCGTCAGAAACAGGGCAATTCCTCTTCTTCATGAAGGCTCCTCAAACATGAGACTGGACTATCTTGTTTCCTCCCTTGATTTAAGCTTCTCCTGGTGTAACTAAATCCCCATCCCCCCAGCTGTTCCTGGCATGGCATTGCTTGCTATTCAGACTCAATTATCTTAAAGGACTCTTCTAACTTTAAAATTGTGATTGATCTTTTATTGGTAGCAAGTAATAGTGGTGATAGAAACCAAAGAACTGTTCTTTCTGTATATTTTGGGAAAATAATTCTATGGTACAAATTTGTCATGATCCATAATTTCTTTTTTTTTTTTAATTAATTTATTTTTTTTTATTGTTGGGGATTCATTGAGGGTACAATATGATCCATAATGTCTTTAGGTTCATCTCTAAACTTCCATCTCTTGGTGAAGACTTCTCTGTTATAATAGTAGCCTTTGAACAGCACTGCTGACTTATTTTCTAATTTCTAAATGAGTCAACTACTTAGCTGGCATGTCAAAATGAAATTTACAAAGAGATATAGGAAAATAAGTGCTTCCTGTTTCTTTGCAAATTTTAAAATGTATGTACTTTAAGGGAAAAAATGCCCTGACATCTACGACTCAGAACATCAACTGATTTTTTTCTCTAATGCTTTTCAGTTTTGGGAACTGTTGATTTTAACCAAAATGACCTACAGCAGGTCCTCAAATAATGTCATTAAATATCATTTTGTTATAATGTTGATGAGAAAAAAAATTCGTTTTCTTTGTACATCATTTTGCTTAAAGTTGCAGTTTCCAAGAATGATAACACACATTGAGGACTTAATGTCACACAGTGCACACATGCTCATATACATAAAACACACAGAAACAATCTTAGTGGTAAACAAATAAAACAATCTTTTATGTGACAAAATTGATTTTTTCAAGTTACTATATGATTTTCACAATAATCAAATTACTTCCCTACTGAAGGAATGTATAGTTTATAAGTGGCTGCTAAAATGAAAGATTCATCATTTAAAATTTTCTTTCTGAGAATATTTTTAAATAACAAATAGTTTCTACTAATACCACAGAGTGTAAGGGTAGGAAAAAACTCCACTCCATCCTCTTTTGGTCCCAGGATGGGTCTAAGAATTGTATTGACAGAAGATAGATTGACATGGGAAAGGCCAGGCATGGTGGCTCACACCTCTAAATCCTGGCACTTTGGGAGGCCAAGGCAGGAGGATTGCTGGAGACTAGGAGTTTGAGAACAGCAGAGCAAGAGTGAGACCCTGTCTCCACAAAAAGTAGAAAAATTTGTTAGGTGTGTAAACCCACCCAGGTGTCTGTAGACTTAGCTGTTAGGGAGACTGAGGCAGGAGGATTGCTTGAGCCCAGGAGCTTGAGGTTGCAGTGAGCTATTGATGTTGCCACCACACTACTGCATTCTAGCCCGGGGGACAGAGTGAGACCCTGTCTCTCAAAAATACATACACAAACAAAAAATCAGAAGAAAGGCATACATTATAAGTTTTATTATAAGTTTTATATGCCACAGGAGCCCACATCAGAAGATAATGACTCAAAAAAAGCATTAGAGCCAGTTACAGGCATACCCTGTTTTATTGTGCTTAGCTTTGTTGCGCTTCACATTTTGTTTTCTACACACTGAAGGTTTGTGGCAACCGTGTGTCCAGCAAGGCCTATCACTGCCATTTTCCAGCATGCTCACTTCATGTCTCTTTGTAACGTTTTGGCAATTCTCACAACATTTCAAATTTTTCATTGTTATTATATCTGTAGTGGTGATCTTTGATCAGTGATCTTTGATTTTTGCTATTGTAATTATTTCATGGCACCATGAACCACACCCATGTAGGACAGCAAACTTAATTGATAAACGTGTGTGTTCCAACTGCTCCACTGGTGTTGTGTGAATGTTTCTTGCATGGGCCGTGCTGCAGAGATTAAGCCTGCGATGAAATGTCAGGGAATAAGGAAGGCTGAAAGCTCGCTCAGGCAAACAGAGACTTTATTTCTTCCACCAAAGCTTATGTAGGCATATAACTTAATCAATAAACATATGACTTAAACCTTAGCCCTGGGCCTCTTACTGCCTGGTGCTTACGGATTAACTGATAACCACTTCACTAACATTATCTAAAACTATTCTGATGCTAAGTAATCAAAAATAAAACCACAAAACAAGGTTCTGGGGAAATACGCTGTTTGAATGCTTGACCTTCAGTAGACCATCTGGAGGCAGTCATTCATCTTTAGGCAGTAGTCTGGAAATTCCTGAGATATACAGGTAACTGCCTGCAGGCCTGCCCCCACGAAGCCAGGCCTTTAATAACTTCTACATGATCAGGCCTTTAACCACACATGGCGTTCTATCCAGGGGTTTTTTCCTTTCTAACTCACAAAAGACTTCAAACTTGCCTTCACAAAATGGAACCATTTAAAGGCTTCTTTATAGGCTTTCCGCCTATACAGTGGCTAGCCATTCCCCCTTTCCTTGGGCCTCTCTATAACGAGAAACAACATTATTGAAATTGGGCCATTCAACCCTACAATGAAATCAAAGTGTTCAAGGAAAAGAAGAGTTTCACATCTCTCACTTTAAATCAGAAGCTAGAAATGAGTAAGTGTAATGAGAAAGTCATGTCAAAAGCTGAGGTAGAACAAAAACCAGGCCTTTTGCCTCAAACATTTTAACCAAGTTGCACATGCAAAAGAAGTTCTTGAAAGAAGTTAAAAGTGCTGACTTTTTTAAGAGAAATCTCTGGGGAAAACCTATTAACAGCCATGTTTTCTTGAATCCTATATTTCCATTAATCGTAGTACACTGAAATAATAAATTCATTCATTCATTGGAGCACATTTGTTTCTGAAAGTTCAGCACTTGTCTTCAAGTCCACATCAGGAAAATGAGGACAAGTGGTTTGAGGAGAAGGAAGAGAAGTTAATTTGCCAATAAATGAGAAGGTTGGCAGACTCCAGTCTTAAAGTACCAATGTGTACCTTCTGAGTAGAAATACAGAGATTTTGGAGGGGAGGGTTTTGATTAATCCCATCTTTGGCTAAGACGATCTCCTTATTTCTGCCTGGACAATTCCTTTGAGGAGTCTCCTATAATAAAAGAACTAAGAACACTCTCCTACCCCTCCTGAACACTGGCTTGAGGCAGGAATGCAGTTTTAATTCCCCAAAGGGGTGGAAGGGGTTTTAGACAGACAGAAAACATTTTTACCCTTTTTTCAGGCCATTCCTCCTGTTACATACTGCCCACTGTCAGTATCTATGGGAGGAGGGACAACACGGTCGTCAAACTGCTTCCTGCTGAATTGGGCTGATGTTTTTGATGGAAGGTTTGTATAAAGAATACAATAGATTAGGAGGCAAGACCGCGCATGCACAACAGATACTACTGTGAGGATTGACAGGATGACAAGGCAAACTAGGGGAAGAAACCTTATAAGAGGTTGTTTTCTCTTTTACCATTGGTATCTAAGACACTAGTAAGACTAGTAAGTGGGTCCTTTGCTCATAATGTCAGATACAAGGCTGTGTAAAAAGGAAGGTTAGCAAAAAATATCAACATTTTCCTTTTTCCCTCCCCTTAAACATATTTTATATCGTTTAGAGACTGGCCTATCCACTTGCGCCTGGGTCCACCTGTTCTGTGGGACACCTCTTTACTCTGGTAGGTTGGACCCAAGATTTTTACTTCTGACAATTTCAATGAGGTATGTCTTATCAGAGACACTTCATAGGGTCCCTTTCATTCCTCTGCTTCTAACTGGAGTGGGCACCTCAGAGTGCTATGAGGGGTCTCTCATAAACTATTTCTAAGGGGCTCACCTTAAGCCTGCCTCTAGGTCCTGCCCATATCCGGGGCAGGACAAGTAGAACACCTTATTCCACTTTAGGTAGGTTTCCTGCATCAATTCCAGGATGCATGCAATTTCCATTCTAGATGTAAGGCTTTGCTTACTTGCTGAGTTACCTCTGATATGTAAAGGGTCCGTTATCACTCTGTGTGGGAGAAAGGAGCCTGTGTATGTCTTGATGACCTGAAGGATCATTGAGTTCACGGTATCTGGCCTTGGAGAAATAGTTCACCTAGTTCCCACTGGGGGGGTCCACTTGAAGAAGCTCATGGACGACCACAGGACATTGTGCAGTAGATACAGTTGCAGATAGCGGAAAGCAAAGATTCCCCTGATGAATGCCACTATGAAGAAGCCAAACATGGGGATGCCTTGACCTGTGGAGCTGTTTCTGCAGCTGTCTGCCAGTAGTGTTCATCCCCAGCATGCCATTCTCCATCAGCTTGGTCTTTTTCCCTGGACTAAAGTCCATCATCCCAGTGTCCTCTGAATCCTGTTCCTACTCCATGCTGGCATATGTATTCGGGAACTCAGCAAAGGCCCTCTCCCGTGCCAGCAGCTCCTGGGAAGAGCCCATCTCTGAACAAGTCCCATCAGAAGGATGCTGGTAACTTCAGACTCTCTCCCTTCCGGTAGGACAAGCCTCTACCCAGCCTTTTTTCCTGAAGAGTTCTGGTTAATGCAATCAGTTCAGCTTTCTGGGCTGAAGTCCCAGGTGGCAGTGCAACTGCCATTGTCTCTGTATATCCACCCAGCCCTTCATTGTCCATAAGATTGCTCCCACCTGTGAAAAGATCCCAGTTTGGCACAGGCATTGGCTGATAGGACACATCCATCCTGCTAGAACAGAAGGTCTGCAGAACCCAGTCTAAACAGTCATGCTGCAAAGGCTCATTTTCTTTCAGCTGGTAAAAGGATGGCGAGGTTAAGATTCAACTCACAAGTGGCTGCTGCAGCCCCAGGGCTCGGAGGCCATCTTCTCACAATATTGTTCACTGGGTTTGACAAGTATGCCACTTACGGTGACATATCCTCCCACATCTTTATTAAGGCAACCACTAAGTGGGGCAGTCATAAGACTCTGCTTCTGTTTTCAAAGGCATTTTGACCTCTGGGGTTCAGGTCAGGGGCCCCACATCTGTATTTTCAGGGGCCCCCTCTGAAGTCTTTGCTGTTAGTCCAAACGTTGGGATCCAGACGCGATTGAACCCTGCCATTTTTAGGAACCTGTGCAGTTGCCTTTTATTTCTGGGCACCTTAGGATTCAAGATGACTTGCTTTCAGTCTAAAATTAGGCTGCTGGTTCCTTTGCTAATTTGAAATCCCAAGTAAGTAACCTGCTGTTTCCAAATCTGTCCAGTTGCAGCTTCCACAAGCTGCCAGTTAAACTGCAGGGCTGGAGAGCCCTTTTAAACCCCTGAGGCAACATAGTTCAGAAGTACCAAGAGGCCACCCTAGTCCCAGGATCCTGCCATTCAAATATGACCACCATTCATAATCATTTGTACAAGGTCATTAATGGCATGTAAATCCTACACAAATCTGCACACATTGTTATGGAAACTTTAAATTCTTTCTGCACATTCTGGGGGTCTGTTGGCCTGTAGGGCTTACTCACTTTTGGTAGATTTCTTCTTGCAAATGCAGCAACAAAGTGCAGGTCTCATGAGGCCTTAACTTTAAAGTGAACTGCTCCACGACGTCAGTCACACACACCCCCCCCACCCCACCCCCCCCGCACACTTCACTAGGCCCAGGCACCCATCCAGCAGGAGCTTAGCAGTGGCCTCAGAGGTGAGCTTCTGCTGCTTTTAGAATAGCTCCCGGTGCTCCCCACTGCTTGTCCTGGTCCTGGCCCTGGGCCCACTGCTGGGAGTTCTCAGCTGCCACCTACAAAGCTGCCTGTGGGTGGTTGGTCCCAGGGCCTGGGCCACGGTGGGAAGGTAGGTGGCCCTGCTTTCTCCAAACTGCTTCTGCCCATGTGTGTTAGCACCGATTGAATCCCCACTGCCAATTTGCATCTGGGGTTTCAGTGGGGAAGCATGGAGCCCCGGGCCCCCCTTATTCACAAAGGTCCACTAATCATGTCCCCACTGACACTTTGCCCTTGGGGCATCTAAGGGGATATTGGGGTTGGAGCTACTAGTGGGGTGGGTGTGGGGGCCCTAGGACCCTTCCTTCATCATCTGAGTCCTGGATGTAAAGGAACCATTTGCTTTCCTGAGAGTGTCTTGTTACCCAGAGCCTTTTGTAATTTGGGGCAGGGTTTTTTCTAATGTCCTTTTCTAAAAAGCACACTGATTGTACCCCACAGGTACAATGGTCTTTCTTTATGACTATCAAAAGATCCTCAGCTGGCATAGAGAGCTTAGTCTACTTTAAAGGCCATATTAACCAACTACAAGGGACTCATGCTGGTTGCCTTACCCCAGTTATGGGTGCCTTGTGGCCAAATTTAGCTCCCTGCTGGGTAAGGAGAGACTATTCCCAATCCCAAGTCATAACCTAGTGAGTGTGAGATTGAACAATTAATTCGGGCAATGCCCTCCCTGGCCCCCTCCCATGGTGCCAAGATGCCAGTGGTGGTGGGCATTCCTTCCCCCTTGCTGTGCCCTGCTCCGTGGTGGGCCACATGTGCCAGCCCGCAAATCATTCTGTATGCCATAAACAATGAGTTTATCTGAAGCCCAGAACTTCAGAGTCAACATTTTAACTCTGTAGTGGCAGGTCAACCATTCGAGTGCTGAATTTTTCTTAATGTAATTTGGCCTTCAATAAAACCTTGTGCACAAGACCTGGCCATCCTAGAAAACTTGGCATGCCTTTGAGGCTTCCTGTTTATACAAATACTTGCAAGTAGAGGCTCCTTAAACCAACTGCAGGGCCCAAAGGGGTTGGTCTCTTCGTATTTCCTTATTTTTAAAGGGTTTCTCCCATTCTTCTTTAAAAAAAAAATAGCCAGGCTGGGGTGTTTATATTGTGGGGTGGAGGAACTCCACAGTGTTTCATCACTGAGTCGTTCCCACCCTCTTACATGTAACTCAGGCTCTTATTTATCTACAAACGAGAGTTTGCTTTCCTCTTTTACAAAAGCACATAAGACTGATTGAAATTAATTTTAGGAGGAAGAGGCAATGGAGAAGACCCTTTAGAAAGAGCTTTGAAATCAAAATTATGACCCATACAACAAATTCCTGAGAAAAGAACCACCAGCTCAGAATAAACCAAGGACCACCAGTTACCACTGTTCCTCACACTCCAGACAATTGGTATCACAATAATCTATAGATATAGTAGGTATGAAAACTCACAAGTAATCAAACACAAGAAATATAGAGAATTCCCAATACAATCTAAAATGCCATGGGCTATCAATCAAATGGGAATCCAAAGGGACAAACACCATCCCAAATGGTACCTCAAACAGTGCCTCAAATGCTTTGCCACAGGGCTACAAGGCTCAAAACCCTCCCTATATCATGGTGTAGGCCTCTCCTTCTCTGGGAACTACAAATGAACTCTGAATTCAAACCAGGTTTCCTAATTCCACTTAACCTTGTGACTTCTGCCCCAAATGGTACCTCCAAATAAATTCTCTGCCACAGGGCTAGAAGATTCAAAACCTCAGCATGCATGCTGGGGAACTCACTCACAGAAATGGCTGAGGTTTTCTGAACACTTCCAGATCCATTTCCTTCTCAACAAAATTAAAGCTGTTCAGAGCCATGTCTAATTCAGGTAAGAGAGACAGGAGTTTTCTGGAGCTAAATAGACTCCAGCAGCTGCTAGGATGACCTCTCACTCTCTTACCTGAAAAGGTGATTCTCCTTCTAATGGCTTGACTAGGGCTGCTTCCCACCTCTTCTAGCACTTGCAGGGTCACTCTGTTGGCGTGTGTGGGGTCCCCTCAGGGACACCAAATTCTGTTACTGAAAGCTCAGCACTTTTTTAAGGGGCTACAACTGAGGAATGAGGACAAGTGATTTGAGGAGAAAGAAAGAGGAAATTATTAATTAGCCAGCAAATGAGAAGGTAGTTTCTGGTCTGAAAATACCAATGTCCTCCTTTTGAGCAGAAATACAGAGGTTTTATAGGGGATAATTTTTTTTTATAGGGGATACTTTTGAATAATTCTATATTTGGCCAGGGCAATCACATGAACTCTGTTTAATCTCATTTTGGGCTAAGGAAATCTTGTAACCTCCTCTGGACAATTTCCTTGGGGTATCTCCTGTGGCACAAAGAACAAAAGACGCTCCCCTGCCCTTCTTGACCAATGGCCAGGAGCAGGGATACAGGTTTTAATTCCCAAGAAGAGTGGGAGGGGTTTTAAACAGACAGAAAACACTTTCACCCCTTTACCAGGCCATTCCTCCTATTACCCAGTTAATTGATTTCAGTTAATTTCTAAGCTCAGAATAATAGCCCTGTTTCTTTTTTTTTTTTTATGGAAATGAAACACCTGTTTAAGGTTCAAAATTACTTGTTGCTGTCCTCTTAGGGGTATAGGATACAGTATATTTTTTGGAAATTTGGACATGTGGACTCAAAAACCTCTGCTAATAGCCACTTAAAGTCTCAACTATCTGCCCCCAAATCAGGGTTGGAGAAGACCTTTGAAATTGTTCCAAATGATTAGAAAGTAAAATGCACTTATTGCCGATATGGAGAATGTTTTAGTGTTCTGGATAGAAGATCAAACCAGCCACAATATTCTTTTAAACCAAAAACTGATAGAGAGCAAGACCCTAACTCTGTTCAATTCTATGAAGGCTGAGAGAAGCTGTAGAAGAAAAGTTGGAAGCTAGCAGAAGTTTGTTCCTGACGTTTGAGAAATTAGGCCATCTCTGTAATGGTGCAAAGTGAAGCAGCCCTACTGATGGAGAATGCATCAAGAAGAAGATGGAGCTGAGATAACTGATGAAGGGGGTTATACTAAACAACATATTTTCATGTGGACAAAATAGCCTTCTATTGTAAGAAGATTCCATCCAGGACTTTAATGGTGAGAAAGGATAAGTCAATGCTGGGCTTCAAAGCATTAAAGACATGTCAACTTGTTAGGAACTAAGGGACTTGCTGACTTTAAGTGAAAGCCAATGCTCATTTATCATTACAAAAATCTTAAAAACCCCTAAGAATTGTGCTAAATTTACTCTGCCTATGCTCTATAAACAGAACAAAGCCTGGATGATAACACCTTTGTTTATAGCATGGTTTACTGAATATTTTATGCCTGTTGTTGAGACATACTTCTTACAGAAAAAAAAAAAAGAAAAGAATTCTTTCAGAATAGTGCCGGCCACTGACAAAGTACCTAGTTTCTCATAAGCTCCTATGGTGATGTTTTCATGCCTGCTAACATAACATTCATTCTGCAGCCCATGAATCAAAGACTAATTTCAACTTTCAAGTCTTCTTATTTAAGAAATATATTTCGTACGGCTATAGCTGCCATAGTTAATGATTCTTCTGGTGGATCTTGGCAAAGTAAACTGAAAACCTGGAAAGGATTTGCCATTCTACATGCCATTAAGAACATTCGTGATTTGTGGGAGGAGGTTAAAATACCCACGTTAAAAAGAGGAGTTTGGGAGAAGTTGATTGCCAGACTTCATGGATGACGTTGAAATGTTCAAGACTTAAGTGGAAGAAGGAACTGTGGGTGTGGTAGAAACAGCAAAAGAACTAAAGTTAGAAGTGGAGCACGAAGATGGGACTGAATTGCTACTATCTCATGATAAAGCTGTAATGAACGAGGATTTGCCTCTTCTGGATGAGCAAAGAAAGTGGTTTCTTGGAATGGAATCTACTCTTGGTGAAGATACTGTGAACATTGTGGAAATGACAGCAAAGGATTTATTTTTATTTTTTATTTTATTTATTCACTTTTTTTGAGTCTCACTCTTTCGCTCTGGGTAGAGTGCTATGGCATCATGGCTCACAGCAACCTCAAACTCTTGGGCTTGAACAATTAATCCTCTTGCCTCAGCCTCCCTGGGACTACAGACACCAGCTACAATGCCCAGCTAGTTTTTCTGTTCTTTTTAGCAGAGACAGGGTCTCCCTCGTGCTCAAGCTGGTCTTGAACTCCTGAGCTTAAGCAATTCCACCCTCCTCACCCCCAAGAGTGCTAGGGTTATAGGCGTGAGCCACAACACCCAGTCACAACAAAGGATTTAGACTATTACATAAATGTAGTTGGTAAAGCAACAGCACAATTTGAAAGGATTGGCTCTAATTTTGAGAAAAGGTCTACTGTGGGTAAATTGCTATCAAATAGCATCACATGCTGCAGAGAAATCTTTCATGAAAGGCCAAGTTAATTGATGTGGCAGACTTCATTATTGTCTTTTTTTAAAAAATTGCCCTGGCCACTGCAACCTTCAGGAACCTGATGAGTAAGCGGTCATCAATATTGAGGCAAAAAGTTCGCAAGTTGCTGAAGGCTCAGAGATTGTTAGCATTTTTTAGCAACATAGTTTTATTTAACTAAGGTATGTCTATTGTTTTTTAGACAATGTCATCGCACACTTAACAGACTACCGTATAGTGTAAACATAACTTTTACTTGCACAGGAAAACTAAAAAATTTGCATGCTTGCTTTATTATGATATTTGATTTGTTGTAGTGCTTTGGAACTGAACCCAGGCTTTCTCTTAGGTATGTCTGTACTTGTACAAGGTGTCCATAAAGTTTGTGTGCAATTTACTACTATTTTAAATTGCATATGAACTTTATGTCCACCCTGTATGTTGGGTTGAACAAAGAAGAGTGAACTGTGATAATGTGACTAAATTATATGGGGAGCCTTAAAAGTTATCCTAACAAGGTCTGTCTCAACTTCTTGTCCTTGAAGCTAAAGATGTTGCCTTTTTTCTGGTATAAGGAGATTATCTTTCATATGGGAATTTCATTTTTGCTTTTAAGATATGGGGCAACACGGGTACAATGTGTGGGTATATGCCACACCTCCTGGGCGAAGGGCTTAACTACAACTTGGACTTTACCTAGCACACGCAAACAACGTAACCTAGCCGTTTATACCCCTATGTTAATCTGAAGTTTATACAAAGATATTACTGCAAACTGAGAGATGAATTAATAATTAGAACTCAAGAATCGAAAGTTATTATAAGAAAAAATTTAAATATTTCAGTCAGGGCTTATGCAATCAAAAATATGCATAATTATTGCAAAATAAACATTTCTTAAAAATGTCTGAAGCTTTTTTCAAAAGACGATATACAAAATGGAAACACGACAGGCGAATAAAAAGAAATGTCTAAGTATAAAATTCCATATTATTGAAATCAAAAACTGTGAATCAAAAAGTTATATAAATTTATTCTTGACATTGAAATATGCAAAAATAAAAAGAATTGTTTTCAAAAAAGAGAAAAAAGCACAATAGTCAAAGTGATCTTCTTGCACCTGCTGTTTTTCAAGTGTCTTTAAGTAGTCAAAATATCAGAATAGCATATTTGAGCCTCTTCAAGCCATGCAGTGTTTGGGGTGCATGTGTGTGCGTCAAGGTTAGTCTTGTGTAAGGAAAGCCGTAGCAGCAGAGGCAGTTTGAGACTTTTTTTTCAATTTTTTTTTCAATTTTTTTTGAGGAAGTAGTCCACAGCATATTCTTAACTTAGTTGCTCTTCTCAATAATTCACCCACACTTCCTTTTTCCTCACTTTCTTACAGATATTTTTATTCTTCTCAACCTCCTCCCCAGTCTTCTTTCTCCCTCTGCTCCCTTCTTTTGATGGTTTTCAGAGCGGTAGGTCCTGCTCTCCCCTCTGCGCGTAACAACAAAGCTGTGTGTGCTGTGGAGAGAAGCTGAAAAATAAGACAGATCATTCTTTTTTTACCAGTTTTCTTAGGTTAATTGAGCTGGATATGCTATTATTTTCTTTGGAAAACTAGTCGTGAATGACAGTAATATAATATGGGCTGCTGGGTTTGCTGTTAGAGTTGTTGTCTTGCTTTGTTTTTGTGTTTGCCAATTCCATCATCCGGTAAAGCATTTTTTTTAAAAAGTGAGGTTTTAGGAGATCAGAATACTAAAATAATATTTTCATTGACTACTGTTTTTTCAATGGCTTTAATTTTTCTTGGGTAGCTGAGCCATTCTTAGAAGTACGCTATCTTTATGTTTTATTTCAGTACTTGCCAGTGAAGAAGCTTCACAACCCTTGGTCTTGGATAATTTCTGGCAGAGAAGCCCCACAAATTTAGCAGTTTCCTGAGCCTTCAACTTACTAGTCCCTGCTCACCACACTCTCTACCTTCAGGAACAGAGGGCCTTTGGGGAACAGATTCCTAAAAGTGCAGGTAAGCAAAGGAGACCATTGTCCCATATTCCTTAAATGTAAGTTCGAACACTTGAAATGTTCTTATACAATGTTTTGATCTCCAGTAGGTGATATTAAAATTCCCTCTCCTTCTGTGAATACACCTTCTTGTTATTTTCTCTCTTACTAGTTTTTCAGGTAGCCAGAACATCCGTGAGGCTGTTAATATAACTAGTGACTTTCCAGCATATCCCAAAGTTGACTATGGAGGTTTTAAATACTATTTTTATTCTCAATCTAAATGGGCCTTCATTGGGACTGTTCTAAGCCAAAATATAAAAGGAAAGTAAGAAAAATCTTGAATTAAAATCAGAAAATTACATTCATCACAAATACTCTAGAAGTTGTGCTACCATAAGAACAAGTTGTGTAACCTTGGGTAAAGGGCTTGACCTCTTTGGACCTTGTTTTCTCAGTAAAGTTAATTCTAGTCCCTTCTCTGTCTTTAAATGCAACAATTAATAATAATTTCACTAAAGTACCTTGCAATTATTTTTGCTTATTCTCTTTACTATTCATGGAACCCCATGCAGAAATATTTGACACCAATGTAAAACTGTTTTGAGAAAGCTCTGGAGCTCATCTACCCACCCAGAATTAGCCATGTGTTTTATCCACCAAGTTATGTGGTCTTTCTGATTCATTATAGTTCATCAAAGAATAATTATTCCATTAGCAAATTTTTTACATTATAGTCTTGTTTGGGGATCTTTTTGTGAAAGACAGTTACTGACTGAGAACATTATGCTTTAGTGGTACTGGCAAATAAGTACATTCACAATGGTTTTGTGATTTAGTCCTAGGGAATTTCATGAGCTCTTGCTTGTTCATACGAAGATGATTCAGGACTGTGCCCTTGATCAGCTTGGTCCTGAATCACTGCACTTACAGAACTCTGGAGTAGCACGAGCCTAAGTTAGATCTTCATGCTTCTTATTGCCAGCACATCTTAATTTAATGTAGTGTGGGCTGTAATCGCCTTGGTGATTTGCAGGGCTACCTTTCCTGTCAATCTTTACACTTTCTGGCATCAAGAAGATAAAAGCATTTTGAGAGTAACCTACTGAACATGGATTCTGGTGTGTGCCTGGGTTTGCGTCCCAGCTCTGCCACTTAAAAGTTATAACTTCTGTGTACGTTAGGATCTTTATCTTTACATAGGGACGACAATAACACCTTTCTTAAAGGGTAGTTTTGAGGATTAAAAGAATTGTACATCTAACCCATTTAGACCAGTGATATCACAGACATGTTTAGAAAATTTTGACCCATTTTATTGCCATCTGTTACACATGTTTATTCTTCTGCCTTCGTTCTCTAGCTTAGGGCTAACACAAATTCCAGTTTTACAACTTACCGTTTTAGACACTGTTGAGTCACTACTTTGTTTGCTTCTAAGCCTAGGGCACAATTCTGAATCCTTCTCAATATCATAATGGGTTCATATGAGAGTGTAAGGTGAAACCTATTTGTCAGCTCTGATTTTTTTATAGAGTTCTTAATGTTTTTTCCTTCAAGACATACACTATATGTAGTGCTAACTTTCCTGTTAATATTTACACTTTCTGGCATCAAGAAGATGGAAGATTACAAATGTGGATTTTCTGTTTGTTGTTTATTTATACTAAGAGCAATTTTATCATGAGAATCATAAAAAGGTGTGGTTTATATAACCAGAATAGGCTCTAATTCCAAGATGAGTTTTGCCAGTGAATTACTACTATATTGAAATCCTTTCATTTTATATTCAGAAGCAGATGAGTAAGGCTTCCTGTTATAGATATATTAAAATTTTAAAATGAATGTGCAGCAAAAATAGCTAGCACAATAATATAAACTTAATTTTTTGAGGCTATTATTAGCACATGATATCATGAGTTCTTTATGCTGGATCTTTACCCAGGATATTATGAAGCTAGTTTTTTAGCTTGGTATGTGGCCAGATAATGCTTTGTTAATTTTATTGTTTTTAATTGTAGTATTTAATAAGTCAAGCAGAGATTGATTTTTTTTTTTTTTTTTGGAGACAGTCTCACTTGGTTGCCCTGCATAGAGTGCTGTGGCATCATAGCTCATGGCAACCTCAACTTGGGCTCAAGCCATCCTCTTGCCTCAGCCTCCTGAGGCTGCACCACTATGCCTCACTAATTTATCTATTTTTAGTAGAGACAGGTCTCACTCTTGCTCTTGCTGGTCTTGAACTCATGAGCTCAAGGGACCCTCCCGCCTTGGCTTCCTAGAGTGCTAGGATTCCAGGCATGAGCCACCAAGCCCAGCTGCTTTATTATTTTTAAAGGAAGAACTAAAACAAGATTACCTTACTGTATGTCAGATACTTATCTAAGTGCTTCAGATAATAGTAGCTCCTTATAGGTAGTATTGTTATAATATTTCCCATTTTTTAGCTGAGGAGACTGAAGTATAAAGAAGTAAAGCAAATTCACCTGGTGACACAATTAGAGGAAGTGCTGAGGCTCAAACTCAGGGGTGTCTGGTTGCAAAGGAAGCAATCTTAATACCTAATTGTGCTGTTACCTACAAAGAAGAAATTGCATGACGAAGATGATGGAAAGTGAGGTGGGAGGACAAAACTATAGAAGTCTTAAAGGCTAGGCTAAGTGACAAGATGAGAGCTGCACTTTGAAGATTTTATACCAGGTAAAGCACATGGTTTGGTTTAAAGGGAAGAAAGATTATAGATCATTGCCAATAGTTAAGGTGGAGAAGTAATGAGAACAGGGGTTTAGGAAACAGGATTAAGATAAACAGCTTGAGAACACCTGTATTGAGGTGGGCAGAGCAGGAAGAGGAAGTCCAGAAGCACAGGCAGAGAAGTTAGCAGTGTGAGGCCCAGACCAGTTTGGTGCCCCCCACGGGGAGGTGGTTCAGAATTGAAAACCATACATATCAGAAAGCATTAGAACAGAACAAAGACGTGTGTGTGTGTGTGTGTGTGTGTGTAGGTGGGGGGTGGGTAGAGATATTAATTAATTCAGTTCCTTATTGACTCGTTTGCTTACTCATTGAGTAAGTAAATATGACTGTGCACCCACAATGAGATAGCAGTTTTGCTGGAGTGGAACCCAGGGAAAAATGTTCTCCTGTGCCACAAACTCTGCTTATTGGAAAGATCACTTTTTGTTTTTTTCTTTTTTTGCAGTTTTTGGCCAGGGCTGGGTTTGAACCCTCCACTCTGGTATATGGGGCTGCCCCCCTACTCCTTTGAGCCACAGGCGCCACCTGGAAAGATCACTTTTGACAAATGCTTTAACTTTTCTAAATCCTGGCTGCCTCCCCTGTAATATGGCACCTAAGACCTTTCTCTGTCTGAATGTCCTCAACTCTTGTGGTCTTTCCTGCTCTCAGGTCTGCAGTTCGTGGGCCCATGTTATGAATTCCAATAATTGGAAATATTGTAATCAGTTGACTGGTGATTTGATTGGCACTTGTAGGTGAATCTGAAAGAGATGCAGAATGAAGTCTGTGTCCCATAGGTGCAATCTGAACGGAGTAGTCCTGCTTATTTTCTCTCACAAATGGCAGTAATATCATAGTGATGCCGGAAATAGATGGAAGAATATGACTGAATATAACACAGGAGGGACAGGTCCAGGGAATTTACAGAGTACCATAAATGTTCCCTAGGATGGTAAAGGAAATTGCTCTTACTTTCAAAGCATGTCTGACCAGATTCTTCAGAGAAAATTCTGTTGATTGAAAATTCAAAAGGTCAAACTCCAAAGACTTTTAAAAGATGGAGCTGAAGAGCTACGTTTTCTGTGAAGCCCCGATCCTGTCAGTTGGATGCACTTCCTCTTTTCCCTGACCTTCTCCAGCAGCAATTCTCAAACGCACGGGTCACCTGGGGCTCTTGCCAACATGCAGGTCCTGACTCGGCGGATCAAAGAGCGGGGATGAGATTCTGCATTTCTTCCAGATTCTCAAGTGATGCTGATACTGTTGATCCGGGCACCACACTTGGAGTAGCAGGGGTCTAAAATATTCTGCTTTACTTCTTACAACAGATAATCAAAATAATTTAGGAATAGTATAACTTAGTTCCCTCACCACACTGTAAGCAATATTCCTCATATCCTTAAGTAAAATACATCTGCGTAGGGCGGCGCCTGTGGCTCAAGGAGTAGGGCGCCAGTCCCATATGCCGGAGGTGGCAGGTTCAAACCCAGCCCCGGCCAAAAACCACAAAAAAAAAAAAAAAATACATCTGCGTTATGAAATGCTTGATTAAGAGGCTCTTACCTTGTCAGCATCAGTAATTTGAATTGCTATAGGTAGGGACTTTTTCCTTTTACACTGAGAGATTGAAGTAAATGTGTTATTCAAAACTGGTAGGCATCGGTATGCACTATATAAAGTTTTCACATAAGCTTAAATATATATTTACTGTGTGACCCCTGAAAATGTATATCCATTCAAAGAGTTGTACTTGAATGTTCAACACAGCTTTATTTATAATAACCAAAAATGGCAAAGAAATGTGTATTATTTGGTGAGTTGATAAACAAGCAGTGTTGTAGTAGTTCTTGTAATAACTACTTAGCAATAAGAAAGAATGAATTCCCAGTAGGAGCAACAGTTGGGACAGTTTTTTTCTAAAAGCAATATGTTCACCGAAGTTACCAGAAATAAGATATAGACTGTATGATTCCATTTATACAAAACTTTAGAGAAAGCAAAACTATAGTGATAGATTAGTTTGCTAGGTGCCAGGAAGTAGGCAAAAGGAATTTACTGTAAAGAGGAATTAAGGCACTTTGGGGCTTGATGGAAATGTTAATATCATGTCTTTGGTGGTGGTTACCTAATTTTATACATTTTCCAAAATTCATCTAATAGTAGATTTAAACATGGTGAATTCGATTGCACAAAAATATCTCAATAAAGCTAATTTTAAAAATCAACCACAGTCGGGCAGCGCCTGTGGCTCAAGCAGTAGGGCGCCCGTCCCATATGCCGGAGGTGGCAGGTTCAAACCCTGCCCCGGCCAAAAAAAAAAAAAAAAAAAAAATCAACCACAGTCATCACCTGTTAACAATATGGAATTCTTCTTGGAGATTAATATCAGTCGGATGTTGATATAAAGAAGTAGAGAACATTTTCATTGTGAGAGAAGAAAGAGGCCCCGGAAGAAAATATGAAAAAATAGTAGGAACATAAGAAATTCCCATAAAAGCTTCCTTGTGTATTTGCAATGGAGCTTAGTCTACAGGGAGAGATCTTGAAAACAGGAACTCCAGTTCATTTATTTTTAGTATGCAGTTCAGTTGCTTTTAGCTGAATGATTTTAGTGTGTCCGGCTGTGCTATTAAAAAGCGAAATTCTGCTGAATAGTCATTTCTGTCCTTTTTATATTCTTTGCGATGAGCACATCCCATTTTCAGGGGAGATTTGGTAATCTGCTTTGATAATGAGGGCTTAGATTTTACTAAGTGAAAAGATCTTAGCAAAAGCACTGGCTTTTTCGAGAAACTGAGAAGTGTATGTGTATATGTAGGAACCAGCTTCATATCATTGCCTTAGTAGAAGAATTGGGGGAGTAAGGGAAAGAAAGTTATTTATGTTCTCCTTCTGACATGCAAAAAAGAAACAGTTATACCCTTAGAAATCTGTCAGGATTTGTATAGTTGATCCAATTTGTTGAAACTGTACAAATCTGGGTTTTTGGGGGGAAGGGAGAATAAATCAAATTATAGTTTTCTATTAATTTACTCAGTTATGTCAGAGTTCTTGTCTTAATTTGTACTAAATAACTGTAGTTCATAAATTCAGATTTAAATTTGGCCTCTTCACATGTAATATTGTATAATAATGTTTAAATCTGGATGTGCTAGCCTTTTTTATCTTTAATTATGGCCTATTGAGAATTTTTCAGTCTTTCAAGCAGAAAATCCCATCAACCAGAATACTGATTCTTTAACATTTATCTCTTTAATTGTGAGACAAATAGTTTTTAATGTTATAATGTTGTAAGTAAATATACTTTTAAATGTGTACATTTAATGGGTCTTACTCTCTTGTTTCATTTAAAAAAGGTATTGTTAAGTGAACATATTAATTCACACTGTTATAGTTAAAAATACAGTAATTTGAGTTGTTCATTCAGCACAATTTAAAAGTGTGGGCTTTGAAATTAGGCAGATCTCAGTTTGAATTCTGGCTACTGCCCTCGGTATTAAACATTTCTAGCATGGAGGAGATAGTATCCCTGATTACGTCATTAAGTGGAAAAGGGCCTAGTTCTATGCTGGGCATCTGGTAAGTGCCCAATAACCTCAGTCTGTAAATGAAGCTGCCCCCACACACCCAGACTATCTAATTAGATTAAGGACTAAACTTAAACGAGGGGCAGCAGGTGGGGTGAAGAGCACTGAGGCCTTTGCGTCTGTTGCATGTGTCCCTGTGTATCTCCATTAAGGCTTGGCATGTTTGGCAATGGGCTAGGTCTGGGAGGCTTAGGATTATGGCACCTGCGAGACCAGACCAGAAGACCTAGGCATTCATGGGTGGCGAGAGCTGGGAGGTAGTTGTTCTGAGTTAGTGCGCATGGGCATATGGTCGCAGATAATAATTGCAAATGGAGCAATAAGGACAAAGAGGAAGGAAGGCAGATATGAGATCTCTTGGCTGTATTTCACAGTCTCGAGTGTGTGTCCCTGTGAGCTGAGGGCTGGCGGAGACATGGATGAAGCAGGGGCTGGCCAAGGGCTGAACGGACACAGGCGCCAGGAGGAACACCTGGAAGGGTATGGAGGTGAGCTATGCACAAAGCCACCTGGCTAGTCGGGAAGTCATGTTGAAGTCTAGCTGCTGCTAAGATGTTAGACATTAGGCACCCACAGGCTGTGTGGACACAGCGCAGGTGTTCTCTAATTTGCATAGAGTACTGGACGGCAGCATGCTGAGTGTGAGAGGAGATGTGGTTGCTGAAAGAGTAGGACATCGGTCACTGGAAGAAGGGAGCAAAAGGCCTCTCCACAGAGTCAATGGGGAGCATAGTTTAGGATTTTAGGGACTAAAAAAGGTAAAAGTTTGGCTACAGAGTTGCTGGGGTGGCTAAGAGAGAGAAGACAGCAGACATTAGAAAGCTAGGCTATAACTTAAGGTCCCAGCAGCAAGGGCTCTGGTCCAGTGCATGAAATGTCCAAGGTAACCAAGGGATCCATAGGGCCTGATCCAATGGGTGAGCTGCTCCTCGAGAGCTCCTGGGGCTTCCTTTCCTTGGGCTAGCATCAGTCCTAGTGTTTGGGTAGCTGAGCCTGCAGCCAACTCAAGACAAATGGGGAACAGAGGAGCCAGGCATGTGGGGTCTCTTTGTGTTCAGCATCTGGAAAAGTGAACACCACGGGGCTTTTTCACTGGTGTTGTACAATATTGGTTGAGATACCCATAGGGTTTTTGTATCTAATGAGTAGAATAGTATTTCCAGAATTGTCGCTGAACATGTTTTCTTCCTAGCTGGTTGGAAAAGCAAGCTCCCTTTGGTTTGAGAAAGCATTAGGAGAGTCTAAAAAATAAATCTGGAGATATAAAGTTTGTATAAAAGATTATATGTCCATCAATTCATTTTAGGTGCAAAATAAGCTTGCTAAATGGATGTACATGTTTCCATAGGGTTTGTTTTTATAAATAATACTAGTATGGCTGGGAGGAACAGCATTGGGAAGAACAGGGTTGGGAGTAATAGGCTTTTATCTCAACAGAGTTTGAATCAAAAAGACTATAAACTTTCTCTTCATTTCATCAGTTCCTAGAATTGACCCTGCATAAGGAGCTGATGGGATTGACAAATTGGAGAAACGCTCTGTAAGGTTTCGCATGGTATCGATAAGCGTGGGCCTGTGCTCGTTTGTGAAACCTCACATCTGGGGGAGGTCATATTATGCATGGGCTCTGGCTTGATAGATTCAGCTTTGAGACCTGGTTCTGCTATTTGTCAGGTCAGGAAAATTACTGCTTTTCTGACTTTGTTTCCTCATCAGAAAAATGGAAATTGTGAGTTTACTCTGTCCTTCAAGCGTGATTGTCAGGATGACATATACCATATACCAAAAGCATTTGTTACGTGACTTGGCACACGGGCAGAGCACTCAGACCTCTTAATGATTATCAGCCATTATCCACTGAGCATTTGTCATGTGCTAGGCATTTAGGGTAAAAAAAATTAGTACAAAGCATCTAGTTATGAGATCTGAAACTATACTCAACAGCTATTGATTTAGCATCTCCTACGTGCCAGAGGTTGTTAGAAGTATTAGAAATGATAAGATAGAGAAGACAGACAGGACCTGTTCTCATTGGGATAATTGCTGTCACGTTTGTTATGGTATCTGTATTTCAGCAAATCCACTAATAATTTTTTTCCCTCGTGGCTCTGTTGCACATCCTAGAGTAGTGATTATCAAAATTTAGTGTGCATAAGAATCAAATAAATTTGTACACACTTATATTCTTGAGCCCCAGAGACTCAGATCAAGTAGAGACTGTGGTATGTGCATGTTAACAAGCCCCAACTGGTGTTGTACCTGCCCTAGAGCCTCCCTGCCCTTCACCAAAATCCTAATTTACCCTTCCAGGACTCAAGACGGCAAAAGACACTATGAAGAAGTTTTAGATTAGAATTCTCTTTTTTGGGTTCCCCTCATGCCTTTTATCTTGAAAGACAGGATGACACCAGGAAAAGAACCCTGAGAGGGAAGTGGTGAGACCATGCATCTGTTTCTGTTTCCCTTGAACTGTGTGACCCGAGAAAACTCAACCTTAGAATCCTTCAGTTTCCTCACTCACCAAGAGAACAAAAACTTGTACAACAAGCTTATTTTGCACCTTGAATGAATTGATGGACATACAACCTTTTATTACAAACTTTAGATCTCCACCCAAATAAAATATACTTTTATTATTAAAGAGAAGGAAATGCTGTTATCAAGATTGAGCTTAGTTTGGCATGTGTAGATTATTTATACATAGTATGAGAAGAAATGGACATTTGTTCTCTGCTATTGATCCTTCTATCCCTCGCTGACCTTTATGTACTTTAGATTGTTTTGTGACTGGAACTTTGTAAAGGATTCTTATTTTAGAGGCATCTTCCATCAGTCATGTTTGATTTTGACATCAAGAACTTGAAACATGTTCATGTTGGTAATTGAAGCTATATTGAAGAACCTTATGTCTTTTTTCTTTTCTTTTCTTCTTTTTTCGTTTTTTGAGATGGAGTCTCACTATGTTGCGCTTAGTAGAGTGCTGTGGCGTCACAGCTCACAGCAACCTCAAACTCTTGGGCTTAAGTGATTCTCTTGTCTCAGCCTCTCAAGTAGCTGGGACTACAGGCACCCACCTCAATGCCCAGCTATTTTTAGAGACGAGGTCTTGCTCTGGCTCAGGCTGGTCTCGAACTCATGAGCTCAGACAATCCAACCGTCTCAGCCTCACAGAGTGCTAGGATTACTGGCATGAGCTACCACACCCGGTCAGACCTTGTGTCTTTTTAAAAGCAGGTACCCTACATGTAATTTTAACTGATGTTTCTTTGAACGCATTTGCTTGAAGCAAAATGATCCTTCCATTTATAGAATTATAATTAGAAAATTCGATTATTTGTGATGGAAGCTTTTTCCTGCGGGCAAGGAGAGGAACCATACGTGTTTATCACAGTGATACACTGTCTGGCCTCAGTCTGCTTTGCAACTTGCGTATTGGATCTTTGAATTGCCTGTGAAATTGAAGAGAGTTGCTAAGCTTCTTTGTTTTTCAGCGATGTGTGCAATGGCTGTACAAGAGTGGATTCGGTTTACTTTCTGAAGAGAAAACACTTCTTTGTTTTCAGTTAAATCACATGTTAAGTGAAAAACAACAAAACAATAACAAAAATTGTGTTAACCCACACCTCCATAGTCTGTGAAACAATACATATGCAGCTCAAAGAGTATATTTTGAGGGATAGATAAGCAAATTGAATGGTAAATACTGAATTTTTTTCTATAGACCTCCATACACTGTCTTATCTTAGATGTAAACATACTATGTATGTTTTTAAATTTGCTGATATTGGTATAAGTGGTATCCTTGTTGGATATTTGCATAAATGATGTTATGCTTAGTGAAGTCTTAAGTGTTTAATTTGACCATTTAAGCAAGATGTTTGGTGATTATTTTGGCCTGTGGTAAATTGCCTTCCAGACAGTCTAACAACCCAAAAAGGGAGGTGGTGTGATCTCACTTGAGGACATTCAGGTCAGAAGAGGTAAACTGATTTACCTGAGGCTCCCAAAGCCTTATGTGGACTTGGGCTGTGAATCATGTCTTCTGATTTCTAATCAGTGTTGACTCTTCCCAGGGATTAGAAATATGTGTAAATAAAAGTTGCTCATTTAACTTGTTTATTTGCTTTCTCCTGACATAGTCTTCATTTCTATTTACAATAGTTGCATGTGGGGGGTGGTGGCTTTCTTAATAGCAGTGAGAAGCAACAGCTGCCAGCAGTCCAGAAGCAATCTTAACCAGATAATCACTACAGTTTAGGACTTCACCAAATAGCCCAGAGACTCCTGAGCTGCAAAAGGTCTCAATTCTAAGAAAGCCCAGCCAGTTAGGATATATGTTAAAATTTCCCCAGTCTATCAATAAAACTTAAATTATGTTTAGTATATTCTACTTAGGAAGGCAAGAGAGTAGTTTCAGATTTCTATTTGGACTTTTTTACCATTAAAAGGGAGGCAGTGTTAGAGTACTTGGAAAGGTTTCCAACCAGATTAATGTGTTCTATGCTCATCCCCCCTGACTAAGGTTAATAGATATGGACAGGAGCGAGAGGAGTGGGACATGCAGTTGTTTAGATGAACCAGAAAAATAATATACCTCTTTAAAGTCACATGCTTTGAAATAGAAGATGTATGATAAAGCTGTATATTAAATTTGTCTTTTTCATTTAATTACATATGAAAGTGGGAACTTTTCATTTTTGTCTTTGAAGCAAAGAGAAAACTAAACAAACATGTTTTAGAGGTTTAAAAAATATATATTCTATACAGACTCTTTTTTTTGCATTTGCATTCTAGAGGATTGGGTTCAGGTTTTTGTCTGTCTGCAAATGTGCAATAAACAATACTATCAGGTTAATACAAGAAGTAATTATCTGAATGTACCTGTGCTATGATGTTGAAAAATCAAAATTGACAATGTGGGAAATATTTTTCAGTACTCTTTTTCTCGGTTTTTCAAAGTTCGAAAAAGGATGTGTTAAAAATTATAATGCATAACGTTTAGAAGTCATTTCAAGAACCAAGATATGAAATTCTTTAGTTACACTTTAAGGAATATGTTTACTTTCTATTGAGAGGAAGAAAGATACTTTTTAATATTTCTGAAAAAAGTTTGGGATCTGGAATAGACATATAAAATTTTGTTCCAGGGCGGCGCCTATGGCTCAGTGAGTAGGGCACCGGCCCCATATACTGAGGGTGGCAGGTTCAAACCCAGCCCTGGCCAAATTGCAACAACAAAAAAAATAGCTGGGCGTTGTGGCGGGCGCCTGTAGTCCCAGCTACTCGGGAGGCTGAGGCAAGAGAATCACGTAAGCCCAGGAATTGGAGGTTGCTGTGAGTCCTTTGACGTCATGGCACTCTACTGAGGACGGTAAAGTGAGACTCTGTCTCTACAAAAAAAAAAAAAAAAAAAATTGCATTAAAATTTTGTTCCGAAGGAATTGTTTTCTTTCTTACCTAGTATGAGAAAGTGGTAGGGAAGCCCCCAGCTTTGAAACCATGAAACTGTTTTTTGGCCTAAATTGCCTCGTGTTGTACAGATTGATAAGAAGAGAGACAGAAAAAAAAATTGTCTTTTTAGCACACTTAGTATTTTTTAAACTAAGGGCTTGTATCTTTTTTTCCCTGTTTTTCCTTCTCTATATGTTTATTCACTAATGCTTACATTTGAGTTGTGAACATCCATCCGCATAACCATTTTGCCTTTGCTTTGAACTTCACTCCTTGTTTTTCAGGTGGGCCAGCCATGAGAGGGTACCTCGTGGCCATATTCCTGAGTGCTGTCTTCCTCTACTATGTGCTGCACTGTATATTATGGGGAGCAAATGTCTATTGGTAGGTTTTGTTTTGCTATTTAAAAATAACTCTCAAGCTAATGTTTTACACAAACTCACAAATAATATTAGAAGGTTGAATAAAAAAAAGAGATAGAAACCTGTAACATTTTCTAGTTTTCCTTTATAAATTCGGTTTATATCCCAATATCCTACAATACAAAGATTGTATCTCTAATAATCTAAAAACATAAGCAAAGCCTACTTTTTATTGACTCTGCAGTACAGCTGTGGTGTTGACAATCTTTGGGACATAACATTCTTTATAGAATAGTTCTCCTTAGGTTAATGGAGTAATTCTCGGATTTAGTGATACTTGACTTTTAGAATTTAAAGTACATGCACAAGAGATTGTTGATAAAATATATAGACACTACACCTGATTTCCTTTGTTTAAAAATATCTGATGAATGATGAGATGGAGTATATGTATCTTTTGAAATAGCTTTGACTTAAAATGTCACATGTAAAATTTAGAAGGAGCAAAGATAGTTTTGCTGCAGAGAAAGCCTCAATAGTAAGTTTTTTAACCCTTCTCCCCATTGCCAGTCCTTTGGCCAAGAAAAAAAAACGTTTTGATGACCTTTAAATTCTGAACGTGTAGTAACCACATGACAACTTCCTGTCCTACACAAAGAATCAGTATTTTTGCCAGTGTTTCAGTAGTAGATCTTAGATCATGTTTCTAGCTTGTGCTTATTAGATTTTTAAAAATGATGATTCTTTTTTTAATTTCATTACTTGTTGATTGTAAAGGGAAGTTAGCCAAATGGTCACTGGAAAAATGCCCAGTGCCAGCAGGCTGGATTTGGTTCTTAAGTTTTAGGCCTTGGACCTATGAGGCTAGAGAATTTTGAAGTCTGATTATACACGAAATGAGGACAATACTGCGGGGATCTGTCCCTCCATCTCTGCCACGTTCTCTGTCCCACAGTAGGTGAAGACAAAAACCAAAGAGAAAGCAGAAAGCTTAGCAGATTGCTACTGTCCTCCAAATCCTATCATGTGTCACAGGGAAAATAATAAAACTGATCATGCAAGGGGTCCACATTCTGCTAGTCTTTTGTAATCTGGCTTTAAGTGGTGACCTAAGCTATCACATTACTTCTGTCATAGCAGGTATCATAGGGAATGACCTCAGATGAATGTTTGTGCAATGAATTTGCTTTCATAAAAATTGTTTGACTACTAATTGTTTTTTTAAAAAAGCCATCCTGACTCAATGCCTGTAGCTCAAGTGGCTAAGGTGCCAGCCACATACACCAGAGCTGGTGGGTTTGAATCCAGCCTGAGCCCGCCAAACAACAATGACAACTCCAACCAAAAAATAGCCAGGCATTGTGGCAGGCACCTGTAGTCCCAGCTACTAGGGAGGCTGAGGTAAGAGAATCGCTTAAGCCCAGGAATTGGAGGTTGCTGTGAGCTGTGATGCCATGGCACTCTACCCAGGGTGGGAGCTTGAGGTTCTGTCTCAAAAAAGAAAAAGAAAAAAGCCACCTAAACGTTGTCTTTACAATGTCCTAAAATAGTTTGTTTTCTATGTTTATGACCTTAAACATCAAACAATATCTTATACCTCACATTGTTCTCCAAATATAATTCAGCTTTTATGGTCTGACATGCTAGTCTACCATTTTTATGGGTCTTCCTTAGCTATAAAGCAAAGGATCATTGCCATTAATGGTATTCACAAAAGAAGTTTTCCCACATGAGGTCTTTACTAGCCTGATAGTTGAGAAACCTAGCAGCTTTAACTGTGGGGTTTTTGTATCCCCCAAATTGAAAATTGTGTCTATCTCTGAAGGGTTTAGGCTGTTTCTATCTGTGTGAATTCTGCTATTTATAGAAGAAAATTGATGAGTTTTCTTTTTATACTAATCTTTACAGAATTTATGATCATTAGGAAGTTCTTTAGTATTACTCAGTTTTCCTCTTTTCTGGCTAAGTCTGGACCCTGTCCCCTGCCCCTCATTTGTTTTCCCTGTTGTGCTCTGTCATGTTTCACAATACCCTTTTAAATTGTGGAGACAAGTACTCCATTCAGGAAACACACAAGGGCCTAACCTGTGCCAAGAATAGAGGAGAGCTAGATACAGCTCTAAATAGTGTCATTTGTGGAGTCCCTGGGCTCACGAATCAAGAGTCTATGGACCCTGCTGTGGTCAGGTGTGTCTGTGGTGCTTACTACTGGTATATGTTCCCAGGGGTGGCATGGAGGACCTCGATGGCCGTGTGCACTTGGGATGAGTTTGGTTTCTCATATTTTCTGGGGCTTCTGAAAGCGAGCCTGGCTGTGGCTTCTGCAGTGTAATAATCCTGGCCCTTCTCTGAGGTCCTTGGAATCACTGCTCTTGAGTTACTTCTGGTTGCTAATCACCACAGCCTTTTCCACCTCATCTCTCCAAACCCTCAAGTGTGTGCAGGACTTGGAGAAGGTACTGTCAAACCTCGGGGGCTTTGGGGAGGATTTTTATTTGCTGCCTGAGAAGCCTCTCAGTGGTGGCACTAGCGGTTTCCCAGGGCATTTGCTTCCCTTTGGGCAGGCTGCCCAGTTCTGTTTCTAACTGACACTATTTTTGTCTCATAGGGTACCACCTGTGGAAATGAAACGGAGAAACAAGATCCAGCCTTGTTTATCAAAGCCAGCTTTTGCCTCTTTGCTGAGGTAAAAATATACAAAAGGAAAAAAAAAAAACATGGCGTACAAAATGTTCAATATGTGTTTGTAATCACTTTCCATACTTGTTTACCATTTTTATACAATCTTAGCAGTATTAAGTGAACACCCCATATTTAAGGATGAGCTTGAATATCCTGTCTCTTTTTGTGCTTTTAGTCAGAGCTCTGCATGTATTTTAAGAAAAGGCTTTGAAGAACTCAATCAAACCAGTATTCTTTTCACACAGGTGAGGCTAGACAGGTCTATTTGTGTTTGATCATAAAAAAGTGAACTGTTCTTCAGGGTTTTGTTCTTACCATTTGTTGTTCCCGTGTTACTTTTCACCCTTATTATTTTGTGGTTTCTTCTCCCCTGCCTCTAGGTTAAACTTTGTGATTAGAAATCTTCCCTGACTTTTACTAACTTTTTTCTTTTTTAATTAAATCATAGCTGTGTACATTAATGCGATCATGGGGCACCATACACTGGTTTTATAGACCATTTGACATACTTCCATCACACTGGTTAACACAGCCTTCCTGGCATTTTCTTAGTTATTGTGTTAAGACATTTATATTCTACATTTACTAAGTTTCACATGTACCCTTGTAAGATGCACTGCAGGGGTAATCCCACCAATCACCCTCCCTCCCCTCCCTCTCCCCTTTCCCCATATTCTTAGGTTATAACTGGGTTATAGCCTTCATATGGAAGCTATAAATTAGTTTCATAGTAGGGCTGAGTACATTGGATAGTTTTTCTTCCATTCTTGAGATACTTTACTAAGAAGAATATGTTCCAGCTCCATCCATATAAACATGAAAGAGGTAACTTTTGATGAACTATGTAGAATACCATAAGGATGAATCTATATAGAATAAAAATGCTGATCGTTCTCTGCGGTGGTCTGGACTTGCAGAGAAGTTACTCTGCCACTACAAATGTTCTTTTCCTGTGTCACTTCAACTTTGCACAGATTGCTGGCCAGAATGCTTCTAACTTACGGGCAATAAATGACAGTCTGTTCTAGGCATCTTTAATGGTATAAAAATAGGCACCCTGGTCAGCATTTTGTCTATTAAGCGTTATTTACATTTTCTTTTTTCTTTTATTATATTACTGTACCTTTCCATTACTGGTTCCTAACCCAGTGGAATTATACATCTCTTTAGAGTCAATCAGCTCTCTGGAAAACTGTACATATACAAACTTTTTAACATAGATTATAAGTATGTTATGCTGATTATAGTCTATCCCTGGGTGTGTGTTCTGTTAGGAGCACTGCAAAGCTGGGAGAGCAGTTGTGAACTATTTTTGACCATGACTCATAGTAAAAAACACATTTAACTTTGGGACCTAGGATAAACAGGTATTTAAAATCCAAGAAAAAGGAAAGGATTTTTACCCTTATTGCTCCAAGTGTTCTATTCTATTCACTTTTTTAAAATATGCTGATCATGACTCACAAAATTGTTTTTATAAACCGCATGTGGATTGTAGGCTAGGAAAACTCAAAAGGGCTAAAATATAGAGATTGCTCAGCGGGTATATGAGTTTGTAGTCTAAGTGACAAGTAGGTTTGCATTTGTCATTTAACAATATTCTCTGAGGGGAGCACCCTAAAATATGCTTGAGGATATTTTCTCAGAAATACAGAAAAACCAGTAGCAATTTGGAGAAGCTTTGCTCTGGAAGCTAGAGCTATTACAAAGAGGACATTTCCTTCTTAGAATTAGGCTTACATGTGGATTTCAGCTTTTGGATTTATGAGCCAGCGACCCCAGACAAGATATTCATCATAGCTGATACAACTTCATACATGGGGTACTTTTAAGTTTAGAAATGGCTTAGCATCAATACTTATATTGCTTTCTTCCTATATGTGGCCATCATTTTATCACTTGGTGTTGGTTGGGTTTTAAATTTTGTCTTTATCCCCTGAGCTATAGCATATTTTGTTCCAGTGCTTGGAAAGTGTTTCCAGTCCAGTTGTATAAGTCCATCCTATATCCCATTTTATATAACATTCAAATACTGTTTAAAATTATTTTTAATGTAAAAATAGTACATTTTCATATAGTCAGTATAACAATATACATTATATATTATGGTTATTTTCAGTTGTGATTTTTAAAGTCTACAAATATAATAAGAATTTGACAAAATTATTCTCTATCCTTTCCTTCCAGGTTTCATCAGTTCCACCCTTTTTTGTGTGCAGCTGACTTTAAAAAGATTGCTTCCTTGTATGGTAGCGATAAGTTTGATTTGCCCTATGGGACAAGAACATCAGGTCAGTAGTATTATTTTTACCCTGCCCTGTTAAATTTGAGTGGTGTTTGATGAGAACAGCATGTTTATAGGATTTTTAAGCCTTTTAATATTTCTGCTTCCTAATGATTCCTAAGGGATATAGTATTGGGATGAGATAAAAGGAACTGACTTTTAAAATATAAATCTCTAACCCTTTTGAGGCAGTGTAGAAGCAAAGGATAAAAAAAGCAGATTTGCTTTAGTTGTTGAGAAACTGCTTTTTACGTTTGTTCTGACACCATGTGGTTCATGTGATTTCTGGTGCCTTACCTCATTCCTATTTATAATTAGCTTTGGACAACCCTGAGGATTAACTTATTTCCTGTCTCCCCATTTTACCTTCGTACCTCTGAGTTCTATTTCATTTCATCCCCAAGTTTTAGCTCCTTAAGCAAGCTTTTAATTGAATCAGTGGCTATTTTATTTTTGTTAAATTTTAGAGAGATTATTCCATCTTCTGATGATGAAACACTTTCCCTTCTTATAGATAAGTGATTGGCCTTATATAGCTTTAAGTTCTAGATTTTTGAGAGACCTTAAAAACCCAAGAGGTGACAGGCCTACAATTGACTGGAATTTACTATTGATTTTTCTCTTCTAATGTCAGTTTCAGAATCATCTGATATTGCTAATTTTTGGATAACTCTTTAATGATGGTTTTCAGATTAAGCATCTTATTTTTCTTCTATAGTTTTTAGAAAGTGTCCTTAGAGCACTTGTCATTTTAAATTGCTTATTGAGTAGTGCTGGCTGATTGCTTCTTTGGGATGGGATGAAAGGTATTGAACTTTAAAATACGAATTTCCAGGGCAGCACCTGTGGCTCAGTGGGTTTGGCACTGGCCCCATATACTGAGGGTGGCGGGTTCAAACCCGGCCCTGGCCATATTGCAACAAAAAAATTGCTGGGCATTGTGGTGGGCGCCTGTAGTCCCAGCTACTTGGGAGGCTGAGGCAAGAGAATTGCCTAAGTCCAGGAGTTGGAGGTTACTGTGAGCTATGTGATGCCAGGGCACTCTACCAAGGGCGATAAAGTGAGACTCTATATCTACAAAACAACAACAACAACAAATTTTCAACTTTTTAAGGCAGTATACAAGTGTCATTACTTTTTCACAGAATATCATTACTTTTTCAGGATAAATCACATGTGGCCATACTAGCTGGAAATGGGTTTGTGTGTGTGTGTGTGGGGGGGGGAGCAAGGTGGCTTACTATGTACCTAAAAAGCCATGTTATCCTTTATTCATAATATTCCATTTGTTTTCTAGCGGAATATTTTCGACTTGCTCTTTCAAAACTGCAGAGCTGTGATCTCTTTGATGAGTTTGACAAGTGAGTTGATTTCCTTGCTTACATTTAGCTTAGCTTAGCTTTAGCTAAGGTGGCTCAAAATATATATCCCAAGAAATGTAAAATGTTTTTACAGGAAATTTTCATAATGTTTGCATGTAACTTGGCGGCACCTGTGGCTTAAGGAGTAGGGCGCCGATCCCATATGCCGGAGGTGGCGGGTTCAAAGCCAGCCCCAGCCAAAAACCACAAAAAAAAAAAAAAAAATATTTGCATGTAACTGAATCTTCTACTAGTTATTTCTTTGATGCTTAAAGTAAACAAACTCCACAATTTACTTAGAAGCTGCATAACTGGTTAGCTCAGAAGTTTGCAGTCTTGAAGATGATCCAGTGCTGGTCCCAAGACAGGACATTTTTAACCCACAGTCACCTTTTTTAAGTTGTCCTACTTAAGAATTAATTCATACACACCCTGTTAATCAACTCACAGCCTTCCTTCCTGGACTGTCCCAACTTTTCTCAGACATCCTCTTAACTACTCATGAAGATGCTTTCTGTTTCATTTTTAAGGAGGTTGAATATTAGCTATTGGAAGCAGCACTCTTCCTTTCTAAAATCAGGATTATATTTTCAAGGAAGCCAACAACTTTCTAAGGTAGTTATTTTCTGACTACAAAGGTAATTTAGTTCTTAGAAAATTTTGTTGGCAAGTTGACCCTGGAGAAGTTAAATTGCCAAAGATAGACCTCTTGGCAGTTAGGCTTATTTTACAGAAGTAGACTTAACTTCACAAAATTTTAAACTACACTTTAGAAGTTGGCCGGTGGGCCAGCGTGGTGATATAGGTGGTCCACAGATGTCAGGCCTCTATTTAAAAGGAAAATCACAGAATTTCCTCTCTTGCTCCTTGTGGGATCCAGAAGTTGGGGGTAGTGAACAGAGGTGTGAAAGCAGAAACAGAGTTTGCGGAGTGGAGCTGTAGAAGCAGTGTTAGATTTTGTCTGAGTTTATCTTACTTTTCTGTGTTGGAGACCTAGATTGTTGAAGTGTGGATTTTATAATATGTGTTGGTTCGTTTCAGTTTGTATAATTTGAGACTATGCTGTCAACCGAACTGATTGTCAGTTTCATGCATATCAACGGCAATTGTATTTGTTTCCAACCTAAAATTCCATGTAGCTCTTATTTGTAGGATGTATTTCTGGGCAGACTTCTCGCGCACATGCTTTGCGTCAGTGTTCTCTGATTTTGTAAGTGGGGAGAGTGAGGCTGGGGACATGTATACGATTTGTGACAGCTGGGAAACCCAGATAGTTCTAACTCTAGTGCCAGGATACCTGGGTAAAGAGTGATAATGGCTATTCCTTAAGTATTTGCAGCAAGGATCTGCAAATATTTATAAGGATTCTTGGCCCTCTGAATGCGAGCTACTGTCAGGATTCTTGAGGGTATGTGATCAGAAGTTTTGTCTTGCCTAGTTTTACTGAAGAGCGAGGCTGTGCTTAATTTAGGTGCTTTGAAAACCCCTTCTCCACAGGTGTTCGTTTGTGTGTGCCTCAGCCAGCCTATTTCCTCCTCTTCTTGCTGCTTTCGTCTTGCTGTCCTCTGCCTTTTGCCCCCTTTGTCATCAAGAGCACCCCCACTCCCCACCATCAACCTATGTCTATTTCTTGGTATTATTTATATCGGGAGAGAAGTGAGGTGTGGTTGGTGAGGATGGATTGAAAATCATGCTGACTACACAGAGTTCTTTATTTTGAAGTTGCCAAGAGTCAGAGGAGTGCGATGGGGAGGGAACGTACAGCCAGAGACTCTTCAGATACAGAGTGAATGGCGGCCGTCCCTGCAAGAGCCCACAGTCAGTGCAGTGTGCATGTTTTGTGGCATCACAGATGTTCTGTCAATATTGCTGAACTGCTTGCTTGACTTGAGCAAACCTGTTCCCTGGAGATTTCAGAAAGAGTATTTTGAAGCTAGATAAGACTATATTTATTATACTATTATCTTCTATTTGCATAGCACTTAACTTTTGGGAGGGATCCATGTGTGAATTTAACCTATATTTTAAATAAATCATTCTACATTTGTCTAGTGCCTGTTACACAGCACAAAGAAAAAAACACACCTGAGGCCGGGCTTGGCGACTAACACCTGTAATCCCAGTGTTTTGGGAGGCTGAGACAGGAGGATTACTTGAGGCCAAGAGTTTGAGACCATCTCGGGCAATAGAGCGAGACCCCCATCTGTACAAAATATAGAAACAATAGCTGGGCTTGGTGGCACAAACCTATAGTCCCAGTTACTCAGGTGGCTGAGGCAGGAGGATTACTTGAGGTTACTATGAGCTATGCTGGTGCCACAGCACCCTAGCCTAGGCAACATACTCAGACCCTGTCTCCAAAAAACAAAAAAGAAAGAAAGTAAATCTGTCTTTAGTGGGAGAGTCTTCCTAAGCCTGTGGAGTTGAAGCAGGCTCCACATGTCCCAGGAGGGAGCCCTGCTGGAGTAGGCTGGCTTCCTCTCTGTTGACTGGTCAGAGAGGGAGGGGGTGAGACCAGCCTCTTTCAAGTTCCTTTTTCCCCTTTTCTGTCGTCTTCACTGATATTTATATAGCTGCTGGCCTTGCTCTTTGCTTAGTCTTTTGGAAGATGCCTGGCATATTTTGGAGTGCAGCAGCCAAGCACAGATCTTTTCCCTACCTTTTGTTCTCTTTCTATCTTCTTCGAACGTTCCAGAAGTGTTCAGACATTTTATTGCTGTTGATATTGCTGATTTGTAGGAGACACCAGTAAGAATTACCTTGGCGATAAGGGATTGGGGAAGGGATTTAACATCATTTAACATCATGGGTCTCTTGTTAAACAGCATGAGAGCACATAAGAGCACGTGAGGAGAACACTGACATCATTGCATAGCAGTCTCCACACCTGTGGTGTATCATTTCTATAATAACGTCAGGAGCAGCTGCTGCTCAAATCTAAGACAGACAGACTGCTGCTGAGATTGCTGCAGAGATGCTCGCCCCTACTAATATTGACTGTAACTTCTGAGGTGCTTCGGCACCCGAGACCAGAATGAGACCTACCTCAAGTAAGCTGGCGCAGTGGCCTGTGTCCAGACAGTTGAGCGGGCCGGGGCCAGAAACCTTGTGTCCCAGCTCCGACAAGGCCCTGGGTTGGGGCTGGAGACACAGCATTCCCAGGCCCTGACAAGTGGCACCCCAGGTGGGACCCAACACTGTTTAAATCTGAATCGTTAAGATTCTACTAGATATAAGTCTTAATTTTTTTCAGATATCTTAGATAGCATGCGCGAGGCCATCAGTTGGTATAGATTTCACTGTGAAGGGGAAAACTCAAAATATCTGATAAAAGTTTTCCTTTTCCTCACAGTTGACTCTGCCATTCCTCAAAACATAACTCCCTCCTCATAGTCCAGTATGAAGCTGGAGTTGCACCGGTCACATCTGCATTCCTGATGGCAGTGAGGAGGAACAGGCAAAGGGCACACCCCAACCCTTAGGACAGGCCTCCTCTTCATTACATCCAATGATGTGCTAGACCCAGTTAGTAACACTTGTAAGAGCTGCAACTCTTCATATTCACTTCCATATTCAGTGCTATCAAAGTAGAAACTTGAAATTAGCCATGGCAAAAGTATTTATACCATGCGAACTGGCAACACTGCAAATCAGGGCTCCCCTCCTTCACACTCTCCCCCTTCTCCCCCAGGACTGGTTGTCAGACATTTGCTAACAACCTTTGAGTACGTTCCACTGGACATGACTCAGTGACAAGGGCACCCCTAGCTGGAAGGAAAATGTAGCCTGTATTCCAGGCGACTGTGTGCTCACCTTTCAAACAATGATTCTAATTTTAAGGGACAAAGGAAACACACTTATTGAAAGACAACTATGGACTGGGTGCAATGGCTCACCCTATAATCCTCTCATTCTGGAAGGCCAAGGCAGGTGGATCACCTTAAGCTCAGGAGTTCAAAAGGAGCCTAAGCAAAGTGAGACCCAGTCTCTACTAAAAATAGGAAAGCTAGCTGGGCATTATGGCAGGCACCCATAGTCCCAGCTAGTTGGGAGGCTGAGGCAAGAAGATCACTTGAGCCCAAGAGTGTGAGGGTGCCGTGAGCTATGATGCCATAGCGTTTACCCAACATGATAGAGCAAGACTCTGTCAAAAAAAAAAAAAAAAACAGGGTGGCGCCTGTGGCTCAGTGAGTAGGGCACCAGCCCCAAATACCAAGAGTGGCGGGTTTGAACCTGGCCCTGGCCAAACCGCAACCAAAAAAAATAGCCGGGGTGTTGTGGCAGGCACCTGTAGTCCCAGCTACTCGGGAGGCTGAGGCAAGAGAATCGCCTAAGGCAAAGAGCTGCAGGTTGCTGTGAGCTGTGACACCATGGCACTCTACTCAGGGTGACAAAAGTGGGACTCTGTCTCTAAAAAAAAAAAAAAAAGTAGTCGCTTCAGCAGCACATATACTAAAACTGGAATGATACAGAGAAGATTGGCATGGCCCCTGTGCAAGGATGATGCGCAAATTCGTGAAGCATTCCATATTTTTTCGAGTTCCATTATCAAAAAATAAATAAAGGAAGAGAGAGAGGGATGGAGGAGGAAGAGAAAGAGAGAGGAGGAAAGAAAAGAGAGAGAGAAAGAAAGGAAAGAAGAGAAAGAGAGACAACTAGCTGTTTTTATCAGTATTCTCCATCACTTCTCTAGTCCACATCTGTTTTTGTGCCTGGTCACTTTCCGGGCTTGGCGGTCAGTAAGGTAACGCCGCACTATAACAGCTGAGCTCGGGGAAACTCTTCTGCATGCTGCTGCTGTGGATTTCTCATGGACTCGGGGTCCTCTCTTCGTTCTCTAAAGCACAGCCAATGCAAGATGACCATGCTTCACAAACTTCATAGAAGATTGAGGATATTTGAAAAGAGTGTGTCACAGAAAAGAAAACTTAAAATGTGCCCCTATTCCAAGGTCCTAATTCTTCCTTGTTGTTCATGTAGCTCCTTAGCACCAGCCTACGCCCTGGTCCTGAGGATTGCTGAGTTTTCCTTAGTATGTGTGTATCCTCCCACAGCCAGAAGTAGCAGAAACCCTAGACCACAAAGCCTTAGCTTGCACTTTAAGTGCAGAAACAATCCCGCCATCCCCAACCACCACCGTTGTATGCTGAAAGCATGCCAGATGCCATGAAGAGTGCTTTAGTCCCACAGCTTGGGTGGTTATACAGTAACTACACATAAATATCTTACCTAACCAGAGCACCTGTGTTCAGGCAGTTGCCTGCTAAATGGATGGCGATTTGTACAAGCTGCGTGGTTGCTCTCTCAAGCAGAATCCATTATGTCAGCATCAGTATCGCTGGGTTAGATTAACCACCAGCCAGGGTGGGAGCATGTCCTTAAAAAACTTTAAGAAAGAGGACTTAGACATTAGGGGTATATTTATTATAAAGAGTGTCCTAACTCATTAAGAAATATCAACATCTGCATCTGTACTCTAGACATCCTGTTTTGCATGGCTTCTTTACACTTCAGCTTTCTTTTTCTTTTTTTGAAACAAGGTCTCCCTCTGTTGCTTGGGCTGGAGGATAGTGATGGCAATCACAGTTGACTGCAGCTTTGCATTCCTACACATGCCCCTATGCCCAGCTAATTTTTCTTTTTTTTTTTTTTTTTAGAGACAGGTTCTTGCTCTGTTGCCCAGCCTGGTTTCAAACTCCTGGCCTCCAGTGATCCCCTCACCTCAGCCTTACCAAGTGCTGGGTTATAAGTGTGAGTCACTGTACCTAGCCATTGCAGCATTTTTTTCTTTTTTCTTTTTTTTTTTTATTATTAAATCATAGCTGTGTACATTAATGCGATCATGGGGCACCATATACTGGTTTTATGCACAGTTTGACGCATTTTCATCACACTGGTTGACAAAGCCTCCCTGGCATGTTCTTAGTTATTGTGTTAAGACAGTTATATTCCACATTTACTGAGTTTCATTGCAGCATTTTCAACCAGGAGGAACACTTGAGGGTGAGGGGAAGTTGTGATTCTGTATCAACAGAGCGAACCGTGTATGGTGAAGACATAGGGGCAGCTTCTACTACCTGTTTTCTAGCATCTTCTGTGGTTAGATGTCGGGTAAAGATATAGAAATGCTGATTCCTGTACCAGAGAAAATGGTCACATCTAAACAGAAAATACAAACGTTCATGAACCTAGTGATTCTCTTATATCACAAAAAGGGCCAATTGAGATCAGAGGGTCAGGTTGTTAAAGCAAGTTCAGAGAAGTGACATGTGGGCAGCCAGAACTAGCAGTCAGCGTTCTCTACCCATGTCCCTTGCACAATGACTTAGGATTTTCTTGCTACAAGTAATAGTCTCCTGATTAAGAGTGATTTAAACTAAGTGAACATTTATTATCTCTAAGATTGCGTAGATACGTTATTTCTGGTGTGCAGACCTGTGGTTCTAGTTTGCAGGGTGGGCCATTTACGGCTGCATAGACCCCTGACTGCACACCCACGGGGAGTGCCAGTTCATACACGCAGTTATCCAAGTGGTTCTCCCTGACACTGGCCAATGTACAACTTGCACGTCTATTTGGAGTGGCTCAGTGATGTTAACGCTCCGGGGTAGTTTTTTTTATAGCTCTTTTCCTCTGAGTTACAGCTGCTCTAACTTTTTGTCATCACATGTCAATGTCTAAGCAGAAAGGAAGAGGTGGGTAAAAAGAAATGTTCTGCTCACACCATTCTTTTGCTGGGGCAATGTCTTCTCCAAAAGCATCTAACAGACTTGTCTCAGATCTTACTGGCCGGAGATGGGTCCTATGGCTATCTCTATACCAAACATTGGCAGAAGAAATGAACTCATTTATAGGCTTACAAAAACAGGGCCCTGCTAGCAAGGCACATGGGGTCATGGTCATGGGGAATATGACCAAGAGCATCTGCCATAGACTATTACACTGAAGGTGGAGTGATGTCTTTTCATGTACATGATTCTGTGCAAGGGAAAAAATGTCAAAAATCACTCAGGAAACAGCTCAGCGCCTGTAGCTCAGCAGCTAGGGCTCCAGCTACATACACCAGAGCTGGCCGGTTCAAACCCAGCACGGGCCTGCCAAACAACAATGACAGCTACAACAAAAAAATAGCTGGGCGTTGTGGTGGGAGCCTATAGTCCCAGTTACTTGGAAGGCTGAGACAAGAGACTCGCTTAAAGCCAAAAGTTTGAGGTTGTGATCTGTGACACCACAGCATTCTATCCAGGGTGACATAGTGAGACTCTGTCTCAAAAAAAAAAAGACTATTAATCCATTCATGAGTCTATGGGCACTTGGGCTTCTTCCATGACTTGGCAATAATGAATTGAGCTGCAATGAACAATCTGGTGCAAATATCTTTATTGCCAAATGATTTTTGGTCCTTTGGATATACACCTAGAAGAGGAATTGCAGGATCAAATGGCAGGTCTACATTTAGATCCCTGAGTGTTGCCCAAACTTCCTTCCAAAAGGAACGTACTAGCTTGCATTCCCACCAGCAGTGCAGAAGTGTTCCCTTTTCTCCACCTCTACACCAACATCTGTTGTTTTGGGATTTTGTGATGTGGGCTACTCTTACTGGAGTTAGATGGTATCTCAGAGTAGCTTTGGTTTGCATTTCTCTGATGATTAAAGGTGATGAGCATTTTTTGTTGTGTCTGTAGGCCGTTCACCTGTCTTCTTCAGAGAAGCTTCTGTTCATGCTCTTGCCCACAATGAAATGGGATCACTTGTTTTTTGCTTAGTAATAAGTTTGAGTTCTCTGTGGATTCTGGTTATTAGACCTTTGTCGGTAGCATAACTTGCAAAAATCCTCTCCCATTCTGAGGGCTGTCTACTTGCTTTACTTAGTGTGTTCTTGGTAGTACAGAAGCTTTTTAATTTGATCAGATCCCAGTAATGTATTTTTGATGTTGCTTCAATTGCACGGGGTGTCTTCCTCATGAAGTATTCTCCCAGGCTAATTTTCTCAAGCGTTTCCCCTGCACTCTCTCTAAGAATATTTATGGTTTCATGTCTTAAGTTTAAGTCCTTTAACCAGTGATCCATGAATGGATTAATAAATTGTGGTATATGTATACCATGGAATATTATGCAGCAGTAAAAAAAACGGAGACTTTACCTCCTTTATGTTTACATGGATGGAGCTGGAAAATATTCTTCTTAGTAAAGTATCTCAGGAATGGAAAAAAAGTATCTAATGTACTCAGTACTACTGTGAAACCAATTTATAATCACTCACACTTGCATATGAAAAATGAAACACAACTTTAGCCTAGGATGAAGGAGGGAAGGAGAGGGATGGGGAGGGAGTGAGAGGGATAGTAGGCGATAGTAGGGGGACCACAACTATGGAGCACATTGCAAGTACAAGTTGGTTCTATCATGTGTAGAGCACAAATGTCCTAATGCTATAATTGGGTAATGAGATGAAAGCTATGCTGATTAGTATGATGTAAGCACTCCAATTTGTACAAATAATCAACACACTGAAATGGGCATAAATGTATTTATGATCTATGTACAAAAGACTTAGACTTAATAAAAAAAATCACTCAGGAAAGAAGCACATACCACAAATTATGAAAAATGGGCAACTCAGGTTTACTTTCTCTATACTGGTTGTGTTGACATTTCTCTCCATATATGGTAATAACTCTTCTGACTTTGCCTGACTTTATAAGAAACATGCCTATCACCTGGGGGAAATGTAATCTCTTACCACTACGGTTTCTGCAGCTTTCCAGATTTTTCATTAACAGATTCAGGCATTCTGGAAGTATTTCATTTTCTGGGTGAGTAGTTTAAGGCATGTGCATTTCCCTACTTGTTTCCAAGGTGGGGGAAGGAGTAACAGGTACCTGCTTCTCCAAACACAAAGTAGGAAAATGACCTCCACACACTTAATGTAACAATCAAACTGATTTCTAAAATGCAAAGCCTGTGGATAAGGAAGTGTTTGAGACAGGAAAATACAGAGATATAAATGATACCATCCTTTCCTTTAAGGACTCACAGCTCACTGCAGCTATTTATGCATGGAAGTTGTGCTAATTAAACATGATTAAATCATACAGTCACCCAAAAGACACTGAAAGTCATTATTTCAAACCTAAGAAGGCAGAGGAAGCCAGGAGCCTAGTCCAGGAGGATGAAGCCAAGGAGAAAATGAATCACTCTTTTCATGGTATGGGGTGCCTGCTGGGGAGAGAGGGAAGCAATGTGTTTTGAGGAATGTTGTTCAGGTGGATTATCTGTACCATTCCATATTTCCCAGAGCCATGCTGGAACTGTGAGTATGAGTTGTAGATAAGATGTTACTGCCAGAGTAGTCCTAGGGACACCCTAAAAAGAGCGTTTAGAGTTATATGTTATTCTCAGAAAGTGTGTGGATCTTTGCATTATCCTTCACAAGGAGGAAAAGTGGAATTACATTAACAAGGTTTCTTTTCAAAGGCATTGTCAAGCTTTTTCTATAGTAAAGGCCCTTCCCCACTTCTGTCTGTTCCCTGTAAAGCTTACAGAAAAGAAAATAGAAGTGAATTTCCTCTTTTTTGGAGAGGAGGGGTTTATTTGTTTTGATATATATATATTTTACTTTCTTTTAAAGAAGTATTTCAGAATATCATAGGGGCACAAACATTTTGGGTAATGAATTGCTTTTGTGTTGTTTGAGTCCAAGTTATAAATGTGCCCATCACCTGGATAGTGTGCATTGTACCTGCTAGATGTGAATTTACCCAGCCCCTCCTCCCCATTCCACCCACTCTATTTTTGATGAGTATTATTTTCGTATGTGCACATAAGTGTTGATTAGTTCTAATTTAATAGTGAGTATAGATGGTGTTTATTTTTCCATTCTTGAGATACTTCACTTACAAAAGTGATCTCTAGTTCCATCCAGGTTGTTACAAAAAGTATTAGTTCCCCATTTATTATGGATGACTAGTACTCCATGGTACACATATACCACATTTGATTAATCTGTTCATTTATTGATGGGCACTTGGATTGTTTCCACATCTTTGCAATTGTAAATTGTGCTGCTGTAAACATTCAAGTGTGGATGTCTTTTTTTCCATTGGGTAAATACCCAGTAGTGGGATCCCTGGATTGAATGGTAGATATACTTTCAGTTCTTTGAGGTATCTCCATACTACTTTCCACAGAGGTTGTAGTAGTCTGCAGTTCTACCAACAGTGTATGTGTGAGTGGTCTTATCTCTCTGCATCCATACCAATATTGCTTATTTTGAAGCTTTCTGATAAAAGCCATTCTCACTGGCATTAGATGATATCTCATCGTGGTTTTGATTTGCATTTTGCTGATGATTAGAGATGCTGAGCATTTTTTCATGTTTGTTTGCCATTAATCTATTTTCTTTTGAAAAGTTTCTATTCATGTCTTGCCCACTTTTTAATGGAGTTTTTTTTTCCTTGCTGATTTACTTGAGATCTTTATAGATTCTGGTTATTAGATGTATAGCATGAAAATATTTTCTCCCATTCTGTAGGTTGTTTATTTGCTCTACTGATGGTTTCCTTGGCTGTGTGGAAGCTTTTTAATTTGATCAAGTCCCATTTATTTATTTTTGTTGTTGTTGTGATTGCTTCTGGGGATCTTCTGCATAAGTTCTTTGCCTAGGCTGATGTCTATAAGAGTTTTTTCTTCTGCAATTATTATAGTTTCATGTGTTAGGTTTAGGTTGGTTATCCATTATGAGTTAATTTTTGTGACTGGTGAGAGATGTGTATCCTATTTGGGTCTTCTACATGTGGCTATCCAATTTTCTCAACATCATTTATTGAATAGGGATGTTGTTTCCCTGTGTATATTTTTGTCATCTTTGTCAAAGATCAGATGACAATGTGAGGATGGTTTTATATCTAAGCTCTCTATTCTGATCCATTGGTATGTCTCTGTCCTTGTGTAAGTACCATGCTGCTTTGGTTACTACAGCCTTGTAGTATAGCTTGAAGTCTAGTAAGTGATGCCTTTCTATTTGTCCTTTTTGTGTAAGTTTTCTTTGACTATATGGAGTAATTTCTGGCTCCATATGAAGTACAGAATTATTTTTCCTAGATCTACAAAAAATGACATTAGTATTTTAATGGGGATTGCATTGAATCTGTAGATTGCTTTGTATAGAAATTTTAACAATGTTGACTCTGCCAATCTATGAGAATGACATATTTTTCTATATGTTTATGTCTCTGCAATTTCCTTCCTCACAAACTCATTGTTATTTCTGTAGAGGTCTTTTATCTGCTTGGTTAAATATATTGCTGGGAATTTTATTTTTCTTTTTTTGTTGCTATTGTGTAGGGTCTTGAGTCTTTGATTTGGTGTGCAACTTGCCTGTTCTTGGTGTATATGAAAGCCACACAATATGATTTGTGTATATTAATTTTGTAACCTGAGACTTTGCTGAACTTATTTATCAATTCCAAGAGTCTCTTGGTTAAATCTTTGGCATTTTCTAGATACAAAATCATATTGTCAGCAACGAGTGATAGTTTGACTTCTTATTTCCCCATCTGTATGCCTTTGATTTCCATCCTTTGTCTGATTGCTCTGGCTAGGACTTCCTGCACTATGTTGAATAGAAGTGGTGGTAGTGGTGGACAACCTTGTCTTGTTCCAGTTCTAAGTGGGAATGCTATCAATTTTTCACTGTTTAGTATGGTGTTGGCTGTGGGTTTGTTGTGTATGGCTTTTATAATTTTGAGGTAAGTCCTATCTAAGCCAATTTTGTTAAGTGTTGTTATTATAAATATTCTGAATTTTGTTAAATTCTTTTTATTCATCTATTGAGAGGATCATATAGTCTTCTATTTTATGGTGAATTACATTTTGCATGTGTTGAACAATCCTTGCATCTCTGGGATGAAGCCCACTTGGTCATGGTGAATTATTTTTTTGATGTGCAGCTGAATTTGGTTTGCTAGGATTTTACTGATAATTTTTATGGCTATTTCATAAGGGATATTGGTTTGTAGTTGTTTTTTTTGTTGTTGTTGTTAAGTCCTTTCCTGGCTTTGGTATCAAGGTCATATTGGCTTTATAAAACATGTTGGGAAGGATTTCTTCCTTTTCAATATTATGGAATAATTTCTGCAGGATAGGTACCAGATTTTTATAGGTCTGGTAAAATGCAGATGTAAAATCATCTGGTCTGCAACTTTTTTTGTTGGAAGATTTTTTTTATTGCTGCTTGGATTTCAGTATTTGATACTGTTCTGTTCAGGAAATCTATTTCTTCTTGACTGAGTCTAGGGACGCTATGTGTTTCTAGGAATTTGTCCATTTCCTCCAAGTTCCAAGTTTATGTGCATAGTTTAGTTTTGTTTTTTTTAGAGACAGAGTCTCATTTTGTCACCCTCAGTAGAGTGCTGTGACATCACAGCTTACAGCAACCTCCAGCTTTTGGGCTTAGGCAATTCTCTTGCCTCAGCCTCCTGAGTAGCTGGGACTACAGGTGCCTGCCACAACACCTGGCTATTTTTTGTTGCAGTTTGGCTGGGCCGGGTTCGAACTGCCACCCTTGTATATGGGGTCCGTGACCTACTCACTGAGCCACAGGCGCTGCCCTACATGCATAGAGTTTTTATAATATTCAGAGGTGATATTTTGTATTTCCATGGTATTGGCTATGATTTTTTCTTAAATTTTTGATTGAGCTAATATTATTAGAGATCTTGCTCTTCTGCTTCTGGTTAATCTAGCAAGGAGTCTGCTAATTTTATTTATCTTTTCAAAAAACTAATTTTTTATTTCATTAATCTTTTATATAATTCTTGTGTTATCATTTTCATTTAGTTATGCTCTAATCTTTGTTATTTCTCTTCCTCTGCTTTTTGGGGATTGGTTTATTCTTTCTTTTCCACTTCCTTGAGACGATTCATTAGATTGTTGATTTGTGATCTTCTGTCTTTTAGGAGTAGGCATTTATAGCTATGAACTTTCCTGTCAGGACAGCTTTAGCTGAATCTCACAGATTTTGATAATTTGTGTCCCTTTTATCATTTAGTTCAAAGAATCTTTTGTTTTCCATCTTAATTTCCTCCTTGACATAACTGTCATTCAGCAGTAGGTTATTTAGTTTCCATGACTTTGTGTAGATGAGTGTTTCCATTAGAATTGATTTCTAATTTTATTCTATTGTGTTCTAGAAGATTCATGGTATAATTTCTATTTTTTTTTAATTTGTTGAGACATGTTTTGTGGCCTAGGATGTGATCAGTCTTCAAGAATGTTCCATGAGCTGATGAGAGGAACATATATTTGGTGGTTTGGGGGTAGAATGTTCTGTAAATGTCTGTTAGGCCCATTTGTTCTAGAGTTCTATAAGTCCACTGTTTCATTGTTTATTTTCTGCTTGGAGGATCTGTCCTGTTATGTTAGAGGGGTGTTGAAATCCCCAATAATTAAGGTGCTGCTGTTTGTTATTTTGTTTAGATCAAGTAGGATGTGCTTTATGAATCTGGGTACACCTGTGTTAGGTGCACAAACTGAGTTGTTACATCTTCTCGTTAAATTGTTCCTGTTTGTTTTCCTTTACTTTTATTGATTTGAAGTCTGTGTTAGCTTATATAAGAACTATTACAACAGCTTCTTTTGATTTCCATTTGCATGAAATATTAGTTTCTATTTCTTACTTTGTGGGTTAGATGTGTTTTCTGGAGACAGCAATTTGTTGGCTTGTAGTTTTTTATCCATTCATCCTTCCTGTGTCTCTTGAGTGGAGAATTCAAGCCATTCACATTTATTGAAAGAACTGATAAGTGGGGTAGATTTCTGTTCTTCCTATTGAATAGAACTTTATGGCTTTGTTTTACCTCTTGTGGTGACTGTGCTCTGACTTTTAGCTTTTGGCCTTTTTTACATAGGTAGGTATCTAATGTTAATGTATGTATAGTGCAGGTCTGAGTACTATTGTGGGGCTGGTCTGGACTTGGTGAATTCCTTCAGCATTTGTGTGTCTGAAAAGACTTAATTTCTCTATCAAATGTGAAACTTAGTTGGTGGTGTTTTTTGTTTAAGAAAGCTGAAAATGGGAGCCCACTGCCTCAGGTTTGTAAGGTTTCCACTTGTTTTTTGTTTAAGAAAGCTGAAGATGGGACTCCCTCAGGCTTGTAAGGTTTCCAGTTTTCTGTTACCTTGATGGGTTGCTTATGTCTAACTGCTTGTAGAATTTTCTCTTTCACTTTGACTTTGCCCAGGTTGAATAATGTCTATTTTGGAGATGTCCCATTTGCTATGAATCTTGCCAGCATTCATTGACCATCTTGTATCTGGATAACTGGCTCTCTGGCAATACTTGGGAAGTTTTCCACAGTAATTCTCTCAAATAGATTTAAAATTTTTTATTTATTTATTTATTTTTTAAGAGACAGAGTCTCATTTTGTCGCCCTTGGTAGAGTGCTGTGGCATCACAGCTCACAGCACCCTCCAGCTCTTGGGCCTAGGCAATTCTCTTGCCTCAACCTCCTAAGTAGCTGGGACTACAGGCACCCACCACAATGCCCGGCTATTTTTTTTGTTGCAGTTTGGCCACAGCCAGGTTTGAACCCACCACCCTCGATACGTGGGGCCTACCTCCCTACTCACTGAGCCACAGGTTCCTACCTCAAATAGATTTTTTAAAAAAGGAAAAAGGGAGAGCGAGGGGGAGGGAAGGAGAGAGGAAAGAAAATAAAGAAAGGGAAAATGAAAGTATGGTGACCTGAATCATAATGAGTTTTGGAATAGGAGTTCTCTTGATTGAGGAAGTGTCTATATGATTTCTTTCCAAGTCGTTGAACCTTCTGGGACCGTAAATAGGAGAGACTGAGCACAAGGAATAACTCTCTCTTGGTAGCTAATTCTTGAGCATCCTGCAGAAGAGATCTGCCTGCAACTCCCCTTTTCTTTTGGCTGAAAGGGCCAGTTGGGTCAGTGGGAAGAGGCCAGGAACTTGAACCTGAGTGGGGATTGGTGATGTGGTCTCTGTGGTATGACAGTTGGTAGATGCTCTTCCATGATTTCTTTTTGAGGTACACAACATCTGGGCTTGATGACTATCTGTAAACCAGTCTGAGAGAGAGGAAATGTCTGTGAACAATAAGGTGCAACTTGATAGTTTATTGTGTAACATCATAGAACTAGCTGTGTCTAGGACTGAACTAAGTTACCTCTTTCAGGTGTCAACATCAGAGGTTTGGCTTGTAGATCAGAAGTCTTTTGTTGAGGATAAAAATCTGGGGTGGGAGGAGGATATGCTGATGGCCTGTACTTATGGCCCTTGCCCCTGCATGTTTGGTGTAGTTGGAGTCAGGCAGTCTGGGGAACCCAGGTCAGGATGGATGCTGGAGCCACTGGGGTACCTGGAATCAGGAAAACTCAGCCTTTCCCTGGATAAGGAAGTGGACTTCAGCTTTCATCAGAAGGGGAGGGTTAGACTAGGCACCATGTATAGATATTCTTCGTCCACTCCCATGCAGGCCATCTCATGGCAGCAGCTGTTACTTCAGTCCTATCTGTTCTTATCCTTGCTTTCCAGTGCCCAGCCTTGCTTAGTATTCCCAGTGGGAGATGAACCCAGCTTTAGGAGGTTTGCCGCAGATCTGAATTAAATTGGTACAGTTATGTGAAGGCCAAGCAAACTATGAGGGCTGTAGAGCATTTCTGGGCTGGGTCTGGTGAAGATAATGGACATACCTTGAGAGGAAAGGTTTTAAATATTCACTGGGGCTCCCATATTAGCCATGCTACATGGCCCCTGAACAAAGAGACTTTGATAAAATTGGCTCCCTGGAATATGGATTGAAGTCAAATTTGCTTAAAGAATCTAGAGATAATGTTATTTTCTTAGTTTAGTACAAATAGATTTAAACAAATACCTGTAAAACACGCTGTGACATGCAATATATGCATTAAGGAGCATCTCCTGGACAATCCTATCCCCCTGTTTCCAATCCCACCAGCCTGTGCAGCTGTTCTTATCTGATGTCACAGACACTGATCTAGACATGACTCTTTAATATTTGCAGGGATAAAATCCCCAGGTAAAATGTGTTAAAAAGTATTTTTGAAATGTTGAAGAGTTAAAACTTATGAAATAATTAAATAAGCTATACAATTTTACTAAGAAAAGGTGAAATTATGCATGTATGAATGTTGACATTGTCTCTTCTTAACCTGACAAGGCTCTTTTTAAATAGTTCCTGTATTCCTGCATTCTCTATGTTTAAATATTCTATAGCATTTATACAGTTTTTCTACTCACTAATTTACTAAAAGCCTGGAGGTATTGAGTTCCATGGGCCTGCTGATTTCACAGTTCTTTGAGAAACCATTTTCTCTTTAGACTTTTGATGTCATGAGGGCCCTGGAAGGACAGCATAAACAGCCTTCCATTCTGTAGTTTTGTTCCCCAGAGGGGAAGGACCTGGTCTGTTTTGTCACTTCTATAGGCTTGATTGGGTGGTGGCAAGAGCTGGGAGTCACCATAAGAGGTAAAACAAAGTCATAAAGTTCTATTCAATAAGAAGAACAGAAATCTACCCCACTTAATAGAGTATAGTATAAAGAGCAGAGTAGAGTATAAATATCTTAACACAATAATTAAGTAAGTGAGGTGAAGGCTATGTTAGCTCCATGGCTATGTCAAGCCTTGGAGCACTCAACACTTAGAAGTTGAGTACAGAAACCTTTGAAGGCTTTTTTTTTTTTGGCCAGGGCCAGGTTTGAACCCGCCACGTCTGGTATATGGGGCCAGCACCCTACTCCTTGAGCCACAGGTGCTGCCCCCTTTGAAGGTTTTTAAGCAAGAGAAACATGTGCATAGAATGTCAGGGCCATGTTTGTCGACAGCCAGTGGTGTACAATCCATGGTTCTAGGCTGATCCCAGCTGGCAACAGAAGTCTCCCTTTATGTCCTCCTTTAACAGTCTTTGCTGGGAACATGGAGTGAACTTTTAGTTTGTGTTGGTTAAGCTCTAAGGACCAGTTCATGTTTAGGAGATTGAAGTGCATATGGATAGGGTACAGAACACTCTTCCTGCCAGATTCCCAACTGTCTGTCTCCACATTTAGGCAACAGAATGCCAGAGATAAAATCTGAGAGGAATGGTTAATGCTGGCAAAAGATGTATATGGATGTAAAGTAAAGCACTCATGCAGAGTCCTCTGTGGAAGGGTGTTTTGTAGTCTAAAGGTCTGGATCAAAATGCTAGTTTGGAGTACGACTTTGAAATGTTACATAACAGTTTTCTGAACCCGTTTTCTCATTTGTGTAATGAGGATACCAGTCTCACTTATCTTAAGGGGTGGTTAAGACAACCAAATGAGAGAATGTGTATATGCTGGTAAGAGTTAATAGTTGCTGACAATTATGATACATTCTTCCTGTAGGATGTTATTTATTGAATCTTATAACTCTTAATACATCTTTAGACCTATAAGTCACAATTGGTTCTTTTTCTATTTGTGCAACAAGTGAATTTGGCATTCAGTTCCTGAACATATAAATAGTTGTAGAGATCACCCAGCTTTATAAAAGATGGCTCAACTTCTCACTTACCTATCTGTCCCACAGTGTGCCATGCAAGAAATGTGTGGTGGTTGGTAATGGAGGAGTTCTGAAGAATAAGACATTAGGAGAAAAAATCGATTCCTATGATGTAATAATAAGGTAAATGTTTCCTATTTGCCGATCTAGAATTGTTTCAGAATAATATGATTTCCTACTTTACTACAACTAGGGGAGTTGCATCAAAGTTTTTATGTATTTGATTACACAACCTTCTTTTTCAGTTGTTGGCTAAAGGTAAGCCTAAATTTCACTTACTTAGCAAATATTTATTAAGGCTCCTTCACATACCAGGCACATTTCTAGCCATGGGGCAATAGCAGTGGGTAAAAACACTATTTTATATGGTATGGAGTTTATATTCTAATGAAGGGAGGAAAACAGTAATTTTTAAAATGCCTTATGGACAAAAAATGACATGACAGGATCTGATTGAGAGGCTCCTTTAGAATGGCTGACCACTCTGAAGAGACATTAAAACTAGGCCTAAGTGATTATACAGTAGCAGCCATATGAAGATTGTGGAAGAGCAGTCTAGGCAGAGAGAATGTTTCTCGCCGGTCCTCAGAAGGATATGATCCTGAGTTTGAGCAGCATAAAAACTTGACCAAAACAAAATGATCCCATGAGGCTGGAGGGTAGCAGGCTGGGGAGTAGCAGGCTGGGGAGAGTGGTACAATTGGAAGCTGAAGAGATGAGCAAAGAGCAGGCTGTGTAGGGCTTCTTCATAAGCTAGGATTAGAAGCTTGGATTTTAAGCGGAAAAGAGGAAACCTTTGAAGGTTTTTAACCAAGAGAAACATGTGGATAGAATGTCAGAGACAAGGGTGGAAAGGGGATGGCCAGTTAGGTTGCTGTATTCAGGTAGGAGATGATCGTGGTTTGGAACACAATTGTTATGGGAGAGAAAGAGATAAGTGGGCAGATTGGAGATATGCTTTAGATGCAGACTTACCAGGATTTGTTATTATGTTAGATGTGGGGAGAAATGCGAATAAAGGAACGAAAGATACCTCTTACTCTATTTTCAGCATGAGAGACTGGCTGGAGAGTGGTATCATTTATTGATTTGGGAAAGACTGAGGTAGGAGCAGATTAGAGGAGAAACAAGATTTCTGTATGAACATGTTAGATTTGAGATACATATAGGTTTACACTGGGAGTTGGATAGACAGGTTAAAATCTTCACAGTAAGTAGCCTATAAACTGTATTTAATCCATAGGCTGGTTAAGATTTACCAGGGAGACACTAAGAGAGAGAAGTGGACCAGGGATTGAGCTTCGGAGCACTCAACACTTAGAAATTGAGCACAGAAGGAGGAATGTGTAAAAGGGATGGAGAGGATCCACTAGTGAGGTAGGAAGAAAATCAAGAGAAAGTGATCCCAGAAGTCAAGAGTGCAAAGAAGTTCACGATAGAGGCAGGGATCAGCCATGTCCCAGTGCTGATGATAGGTCATGCACAATAAAGACCAGGAGGTGCCCATTGGACTGGCAACCTGAGAAAAGCAGCCTTAATGGCATTATGTGGCAAGAAACCATCTAGAATGGGTTAAAGAGGGGGTGACAAATGAGGAAGGAGAGAAACCAGTACAGGCCACTCCTTTAACAATTTTGCTCTGAAGGGGAATAGAGAAATGACTGGTAGCTGGAGATGGTTATGCAATCAAGAGAGAGTTTTTTCTTTTCTTTTGTACAGATAAGAGATGCTAGAGCATATCAGTAAACCGAAGGAAATGAGTAGAAAAAGAAAGCTGGGTCGTAAAAGAGCTGGGTACGGGTCCAGGGCTCCAGAGCACAGTGTGATTAATCTTTTGTAATGGAAAAGAGGGCCAGGATTACAGTTATAACTACCAAGAGTTCCCAATGTACTCAGTACTATTATGAAATCAATATATAATCATCCGCACTTTCATATGAAAGATAAAACACAATTATAGCCCAGGATGAAGGAGGGAAAAGGAGGGTGAGGAGAGGGGAGGGGGGAGGATCGGCGGAGAAGGGTAATCGGCAGGACCTCACCTATAGTGTATATTGCAAGGGTACATGTCAAATCTATTAAGAGTAGAGTATAAATGTCTTAACACAATAATTAAGTGAGGTGAAGGCTCTGTTAACCAGTTTGATATAAGCATTCCAAATTGTATATAAAATCAGCACATTGTACCCCATAAATGCATTAAGGTACACAGTTATGATTTAATGAAAAATTGTTAAGAGGAAAAAAAAAGAAGAGTTCCTTAGCTGTTGCAGCGGAAAACCAAGGACCTTTCTTTCTTTTTTTTTTTGTAGAGACAGAGTCTCACTGTACCGCCCTCGGGTAGAGTGCCGTGGCGTCACACGGCTCACAGCAACCTCTTAACTCTTGGGCTTATGCGATTCTCTTGCCTCAGCCTCCCGAGCAGCTGGGACTACAGGCGCCCGCCACAACGCCCGGCTGTTTTTTTTTTTTGGTTGCAGTTTGGCCGGGGCTGGGTTTGAACCCGCCACCCTCAGCATATGGGGCTGGCGCCCTACTCACTGAGCCTTTTCTATCTCTATTTTCTCAGAGAAAAGTTTTGGTAAGGTCATTATTGGGTGTGTTAGGAGTAGTTGTGATTAGTCTCTTGAAGAATGGGAAAGCTAGCACACTGGGGCAAGGCATTGGGATGACCTGGCAGTGTTGGGTGTTTTGCTGGCTTATAAGCTGCCTAGGGTTTCTACATAGAAAGATCATCTTGTTTTCTGTTTATTATCTATTTTAAGGAAGCTGTCATAATGTACTCAGAAAACAATTTTTAAGCAATTACGGTTTGTTTACATTTGGTCATTTAAAACCACAAGAAGACTATGTGAGAAAACACCATCGGTACAACATTTTGAAAGTCATTTTAAGTGTTACTAAGACCATCTTATATTACACAGAGTTAGTGGCAAAGGGTAAAACAGTACTTATCCTCCTAGGGAACACTGTTTTGGAAACAAAGCCTTCCTCTTTTTATTTGCATGCCTTCATACTGTGTGCATAAATAGTGCATGTCTAACCTTGGCTTTGAGCATACACAAAACCAACAGTAGATCCTTTGTGGTTCTTCAATTCACTCCAGCCATAGATATTTATTTGGTTGTGCTTGACTGTAATACAGCAATTTTATATTGCTGCTTTATTATACAGCAGAACAATTTTGATGAGTCTTCAAACCAACTTAAATTTTTCTTCCCTGTTAGTCACGTGGATACACATCCATGTCCTACATGACTGTGTGACCTTGGGCAAGTAACTCTAGCTCTATGGACCCCAGAGTCCTTTTCTATAAATCCAAGGGAGGTTGTATAGTTGTCTTCTAAGATCTCTATTAAGTCTGGTATTTTGTGGTTCTGTGTTCCCATTTCTTCAGTTTTCGTGGTAGTGAGACTAAATTACCATTGACTCCACAATTAATTTTCAAATACAAATGAATGCTTCTGCCTTTGATCAAGTAGCTATTTCCTAAAAAGGAATTATCTCCTTGGCCATTAGGTATAAAAGACCTATGAATTGTCTTGTGGCTTCAGAGCACAGGATAAATGGCTGGTGTTTGTCCAACCCTGAAGCCTCTGAGATTTGTAATGGAAATCTTGTGTGTTTCATTACCCACAGAATGAATAATGGTCCTGTTTTAGGACATGAAGAGGAAGTTGGAAGAAGGACAACCTTCCGACTTTTTTATCCAGAATCTGTTTTTTCAGATCCCATTCACAACGATCCTAATACAACGGCTATTCTTACTGCTTTTAAGACACATGATTTAAGGTGGCTGCTGGAATTGTTGGTTGGTGACAAAATAGTAAGTAGGCAAAATTGAACTCTCTTCAGATTACCTTGTTTTTTTCCTTAAAAATAAAGACAACCATAATGTTCTATGTTACTTTATTTCAGAACACCAATGGTTTTTGGAAGAAACCGGCCTTAAACCTGATCTATAAACCTTATCAAATCAGAATACTAGATCCTTTCATTATTAGGACAGCAGCCTATGAACTGCTTCATTTTCCAAAAGTGTTTCCCAAAAATCAGGTATGTGTATATGTTGGCATTGTTTCAAACTAAAGCTCTGGCTGAAGTAGGATGGATGGTCATGGGAATTCTTTGAAACTCTATGAGAACCATGGCTCATGGCCACCTCTGAGTTAGTAAAATTAATTATCTGTGGGTATTTACTGTTAAAAGTTTTTCAGGTTGCAAGGAAAAGAATCTTAAATGGAGGGTGTTTTCCTGCTTTTACAGGGCCTTCCTGGGGTTTCTTTGTGATGTCCAAGTAGGTGACTCCTCCTAACTTCATCTTCAGTGTTCTGTGACAATGAGTCATACTGGGTGGGCTGAAGGGTAGGCTTGTGCTCCCAGGAGCAGGACTGGCTTCAGGACAAGTGTATGGCTTTTCAGTAAAAAGAACTGTCCAAAGCATTTAGATAAAAATATCCTAAGAAAGCCAGAAGAAAGGTGCAGAAGGACAATAAGGTAGTCTAGAAATATTTCTGTGGACAGAGGGAAACATTCTCAAGTTAACGAGGCACTAAATTCTCAAGTAATGGTAGTTACATTGATATTGAAAGTTCTTGAAACTCCAAATTATTTAATTGAATGAAATCTTATTGACTTTGATTGTAGTAGCCCTGCTTGTCTACATTCCCTAGAAAACAATCCTTTCTAGACCCCATACAGTGACAGAGAGGTATTTTTCATTTGAAGCTTGAGTAACTGTTTAACGTAATAATACCTCAGCTGAAATGATGTGTTTCCCTCTTTGTAAAGCAGGGAAAATCCAAAAAATATATACATTGTGCATCTTTTCTTTACCATGATAAAAAACGTGATTAAGAGGGGTGGCACCTGTGGCTCAAAGGAGTGGGGTGCTAGCCCCATATACTGGAGGCAGTTGGTTCAAACCCAGCCCCAGTCAAAAACTGCAAAAAAACAAACAAACAAAAAAAAACAGTGATTAAGAAATTCTGGGGTGTTACATTCTTAAAATCAAATAGCTTACAAAGGAATAAAAACAAAAAAAGTAAATTATTCATCTCTTCTCTCTATAGTAACCCATGTCATCTCTCAATCTTTTCCACCTTTTATGTTCTTCCATGTATTAATGAACACATACACATACGCTTTTTGTTTGTTCAATATAATTATAATTATACCATATTGTTCTGTTTTCTTTTTCCCCTCTATTATTCCCATATTTACAGACATTTGGATGTATACAACTTTTTTCCCCTCTATAAATAATGTAATAGTATATGAACTTACAGGACACTTGATTACTGCACACTTGATTACTGTAGGATAGATTCCTGGAAGTGGAATTCTCTAGTCAAAAAGCATACATATTTGAAGTTTAAACTGGACTTCAGTAATTTTGAGAGTAAAAGACAGCTTCTCATTGTGTTTTGCGACTTTTCAACTCCTATTTTCCTAAATAAGGTATGATGAGATGTATCCCTTTAAAAAAATAATCTCTTTCATTCCCAAAGCATAGGAAAACTCTGATCATAGTTAGAGATAGTAGAAATAGTTGTAACTAGATTATACTAGTCCCGCTAGGACATGATGTCCTAGAAGCCAGATGAGGACTCTGCTGTATTTCAAGAAAGGCCAACCATGTCAGATGCTGTGCAGAGGTTAAGCCCAAATACCAAACCCTGGTTTGGGATCATGGAGGTCACATTGGCAATACTGACAAGGAAGAGGAAGAAAGCCTGCCGAATGGGAGTGAAAGAGAACATGGGACATGAAGAAGCAGACAAATCTTTAATGGAGCTTTGCTAGAACAGGGATCAGAGGAATGGACCAATTATTGGGAGACGACACAGGATCAAGCAAAGTTTGTTTCATTCATTTTTTTAGATGATATGTTTGTATGCTGAAGAGAATTGACTTAATAGAAGGAAATACAGATGATGAGAGAAGACAGTAGATAAGCATGGAAGCAAAATTGTTGAGAAGAGAGATGGGGTGAAATATTGTATGTTAGTGAGGGGCTGGCCATTTATATTCTTTTCAGAGGTGGGGTATATATGTATAGTGTTTGGGGCTTGAGCCTCAGAACATGGTGGTTTAATTAAATATTTCTCTCCTGATGAAGTTTTCAGAAATCTCTAATTTTATAAAATTAGGCCAACCAAATATGCTTTGGAAACAAATAGCTCCTTTGGATTTTTAAAAAACTTTCATTTCCCCCCCACCAGAAACCCAAACACCCAACGACAGGAATCATTGCCATCACACTGGCATTTCACATATGTCACGAAGTTCACCTAGCTGGGTTTAAGTACAACTTTTCTGACCTCAAGAGTCCTTTGCACTACTATGGGAATGCCACCATGTCTTTGATGAATAAGGTAATGTACTTGGATATAATCTTTGATCCTGAGCATTGGACAACTCATTTTCTCTTCTCACCTTCTCATTTTCCTGAGAGGTTCTGAGAGGTTGAGGGCTTGACCAAGGGTTGAAACTAGGACTCAAATCAAGATCATTTTACCTATAGCAGCAATTCCCAATTTGTGGGAATTGCAGACCCTTGGGAGAACCTCGTTATTGCCAAGGGTCATCAAACCCACAGAGGTTGAGGCAGGAGGATCCCTTGAATCCAGGAGTTTGAGGTAACTGTGAGCTAGGCTGATGCCACAGCACTCTAGCCTGGGCAGCAGAGACTCTGTCTCAAGAAAAAACAAACAAACAAACAAAAAAACTAAAAGCAAAACAAAACAAAACCCACATAGGGACCAACCCTTACTTTAGATGTTCTATAAGAGTATAGACAACCTGCTGTGTTTGTGTTTGAGATATTACACAGCATTGCTGTGGTCACGATAATTTTTTTGTCCAATTAAGTAGATGAGATAGTCTCTAGAATATTTTAACCCCATAAAAGAACCTTCATGGTCAAAGAGGTTGTATTAGATCATGCTTCTCTTGAAAGGGGAGAGATCAATAGTGGTAGAGTTGATTCTGAGGATTTTTTTAATTGGGAGGGAGTTTTCTATTTTTCTTAGACTTATACTGTATCACATGTGGTGGATTAAAATCTGTGCACCCTTTTTTTTTTTTTTTTTGAGATAAGAGTCTCACTCTAATCTCCAGGGTAGAGTGCCATGGCACAGAGGTCCTCAAACTTTTTAAACGTGGGGTCAGTTCACTATCCCTCAGACCGTTAGAGGGCCGGACTATAGTTTAAAAAAAAACAAAACTATGAACAAATTCCTATGCACACTGCACATATCTTATTTTGAAGTAAAAAAACAAAACGGGAACAAACACAATCACACCGCCTCATGTGGCCTGCGGGCCGTAGTTTGAGGACCCCTGACCAGCAACCTCACTCTTGGGCTCAAGTGATTCTCTTGCCTCCTTGTAGCTGAGACTACAAGCACCTGCCACTTCACTTCACAGGGTCTGGCTTTTGCTCAGGCTGGCCTTGAACTCCTGAGCTCAAGCAATCCATGCCCCTCACCCTCCCAGAGTGTTAGGATTACAGGTGTGAGCCACTGTGCCTGACCTTAACACTTTTAATCTTAAAATATGAATTATTTGATGTAAAGTACATATATGGCTGTATTTCATGAAATCAGTCCCCTAAGTCATCCCGATACTGTCCCCCACCCTTACTCCCTGCACCCACGATGTGAGACAAGACAAACACTTGAATAGTTCAAGAATTAGGTGCCTGGAGCATTTAGATTACGGATGGAGAGAAGCCAGCTTAATCTTTCCTATAGCATTTATGTCATTTCAGAGTAACCTAAAGAACAGAACAACTTCCCTAGGAAAATCAGAATATCTATCTACAGAACAGAATAATTTTTTAAAAAACACATCTTAAACTGAACCATGCATCATACTTTATCTCCAGGTGGATTAAAAAAAAAAATGAGCTCCAGGTGCTGCTTTCATAAAGAGAACGTGTTTGGACTTAAAAGTTTTGGTCTCTAGATTTACACTATGATTCAGAATGCTAGGGGTTGATCCGAAGGAACCTCCTATTTGAGAGTTTAAGTGGAAAAAGTGGGCTTTAGGGAAAGTTCTTTTTTTTTTTGTAGAGAGAGAGTCTCACTTTATGGCCCTCAGTAGAGTGCCGTGGCCTCACACAGCTCACAGCAACCTCCAACTCCTGGGCTTAAGCGATTCTCCTGCCTCAGCTTCCCGAGTAGCTGGGACTACAGGCGCCCGCCACAATGCCCGGCTATTTTTTGGTTGCAGTTCAGCTGGGGCCGGGTTTGAACCCGCCACCCTCGGTATATGGGGCCGGCGCCTTACCGACTGAGCCACAGGCGCTGCCCAGGGAAAGTTCTTATACAATGATGAGCAAGGAAAAAGGTAGAAAGGTAACAAAAGTTAAAAGTGCATGTGTCTTGTTAATTGACATTCCTGTTTTTTATTTACAACTTTGTATATACAGAATATTCTCTTGCTGCTAATATTTTGAGAGTAGGACAGATAACCTCCTTTTTCTTTCTTTTTAGAATGCATACCATAATGTGACTGCAGAGCAGCTCTTTTTGAAGGACATTCTAGAAAAAAACTTTGTAATCAACTTGACTCAAGATTGATCCCACACACTCAGAAGATGATGCTTACAGTATTAGTTTTATTTTTATACTGTAATTTTTAGTTTATATTTTTAAATATGTTGGAGGCACGCGTCATATAATTATGTATATTACAAGTCTTTTGCTGCCTGGTGATTTATAACCACCAGCTTAACTTCTGTGAATACTATATATTTAACTTATAAAAACTAAGAAATGTTTAGTTATCAGGGAAATAAGTTTTGATTGCATTGTTTTTTTAAAATAAGCTAGTTTTCTGGGTGTTTTAAAACACCTTTGTATAGTTCATTCATCTTAGACTTTTGAAGGAATGTGACTTCCTAATGAGTAAGGGAATTTAGTTTACCACAATTTCATGATTTCTAAACTACAAAATGACATTTTGAGAAGTATATTTGGCTACTGTAAACCCAGCTGGTGGGAATGGCACGTGGTTGTGCCTTCATGTGGTAAACAGGGACCACTTTGCTATGGAAATCTAAGTTCATACTGGTTAATTAAGCTTTGTTCCCCCCACAATAAGCTAAATCATGATTATGAGTAATTTAGTAGAATGAAGATGGTGTTTTTCTTCTTTTTTTTTTTTTTTTTTGGTAAGGTAAAAAAAAATAGGCTAAACATAAAATTCTGGATGAGTAAATACTTAAAAAAACCGAAGTCTGGTGGTTTTGCATTATTTTAAATATAACAGTTTATATCCAAAGAAGCTGAGCTGGGGAAACTCAAGAAGGACAAAATTCTTGAATATATTTTGTCTGGCTTAATTTATTCATTAAATTTTAAAGGCTTTCTACTTGAAGTAAATTAAGTAAAGGCAAAGACAACAACAGAGCAAGTAAACCTTTCAAAATAATTAAACTGTTTTTTGGATATAAGTGATATTTTCATGAAAAATCTCCATGTTTACATGATTAAAGCTGATCTTCAAGTGGAAAGCTTTGCTGGCTACCTAGAGCACACCAGATGGGATGAAGCAAGCCAGCCCCACAAATGTGAGTGTCCCTTCCCACATTTTAATGAGTACAATCAAAGGCAATTTGTAGGTGTGAGGGAAGAGAGGAAGGAAAAAGGAAGAGAACAGTTGAAGTTTTAAGAAGGATGGAGGTAAAAGATGTCAGAAGAGGTTAAGTTGAAGTCACCACAAATAGTCACTGGGAAACACAGGTGTTCCTGACAACCAACCTACCTCTCTAAAGAGAGTGTATAAAGGGAGAAATACTAGATCAGGCTGAGAAACAGAAATAAATAAAATACTTGGGGGCGGCGCCTGTGGCTCAAAGGGGTAGGGCGCCAGCCCCCTATGCCGGAGGTGGTGGGTTCAAACCCGGTTCTGGCCAAAAACTGCAAAAAAAAAAAAAAAAATTAATAAAGATAAAATACTTGGAAGCAGTGTAAGAGGAGAACACTAGTAGTCAACTTAACCCAGATCAGACGTTAATTATGGACTGTGTTCTGCTAATGCCAGAGTATGTTTGCACAGTGCTACAGTTTCACTGGATTCTTCTAATAACTTTGATGCAGAAAAGGCAGGTTCCAGGCTAGAATCCATACGTATTCACACCACACACAGCCACAGACTGCAGCTTGGCCGCTGACGTTCAGTTTGATGCAAATCAGGCTTCAAAAAGAATGGTACTGGCCACAGAAAAAGTGAAAAATCAATAGTGGCAGTTTTGAATGTTGTTGGAAATACCATAATATTAGCCACAAAATTTGGGTGATGTTAAAATTGAGGAATATGGCATTTTGTGTAGTATGAGAAAAAGCTACAAACCTCAGGTTTGTTTTATTTAAGCCAAATAATCTGAGCAAGACATATATACAATTTATTAAAAACACATTAACACATTAAAATCTCACTATTTATACAATCTAAACTCTAGCAACATATACAAATACTGAGTGACTACAGTACATGACGAGGTAAGAAAAGTACATTCTGGAAGAATTATCAGTGACGTTGAAGCCATTTTTATTTCCAATATGTATTTCAATACATGTTTTGTTTCCACTTTTCCCAGTGCCAAACAAATAAAAAGGAAAAGGAATTAGTCACAAGTTGGAATAAATGAGAATTGGTGCCACAGTTGACATAAGAAGTACTTTAATAACTATCTAATTCTCATATTAGATTTTGCAGTTTAGGGACTTCAAGTTCAGAACCAAAAGCCAGAGCTAATTAAGTAATAATTACATTTGTACAGAGAGCTTCACTGAGCTCTCTTAAGATGGTATGAAAAGCTTTCAACATCCCACATTTTCGGGCTTCTTCTAACTGTCCCATCTGACATGATGTTTCTATAGCCCTTTTGTTCTCCAAGTAACAATGTAAAGCCAAGTCAAAGAAGTTCAAGCTTTATTACCTTCCACAGTTTTGTGGCCATATTCTTATTTAGATGAGCGTCTGCTTCCCACTCCCAAGGTGGTGGGGGAAGAGGGGAGAGGCAAGTGAATACATAACATCATCATTTTAATTTCTGTACAAATTCTCTACTCAAACCATCAGCAAATAAACCCATTGTTCAATGCAAAGTGCAAATAATGAAATGTGAACTTAAATAACCGGACTAGCCCCGGCACATACAACAGGATCCATCTAGATTTACAGCGTCTAATAAAATATAAATCAGAATTCACAATATCTTATCTTTAACTACACTGGTTCCTAAGATCAAGTAACAGCCAAGTCAGTGTAATTTTATGAACCGTATAATGTCCACACTTGCCTCGTCTGGTTCTATTTCTATAACTGCAATAACAGAAAAAAAATTAATCCAATAAACCAGTGACTTTATGTTTTAAATGCTTCAAGCAAAGAATAAACATTCAAGGGAATTCTGTGAAAAATGGTTACTTTCACATTTTCGGTTGTTACTTGATTGTCTCCAAAGTTGTATATATATCAGACATAGAATTATAGTAAAAAACAAAAACAAATTAGAAGACCTCTAATATGAAAACAAACTAAAAAACAAACAAAAAAAACGTACAAACCAGAAAAACCATTTGAATCAGGCTCAGCTCTTCATCTGGAAAGAAAAATATACAACGTTTACTACTAGATTTTTATAAAACTCATTGGTAGTTTAAGGACAGCACAGTGTAGCAGTATGAATTGAAACTTAAAATATATAACATTTCAGAAAACACTTGCCTCTCAACAAACAAACAAAAAGTGTAACTCCAGAGAAAACAATCCGGTACACACAATTACACAAAAACAGCAAACTTCTTTGAGAAAAAGAACACTTATTGAAAACATCTCTTTTAAAGCTTCAAACAGGCATGTGACTCGAAGAAAAGTATATCCTCTGTGTACTAAGAATGAATAAAAAAAATAAAGCAACTGGTTTACTCTCTTCCCACCTGAAAGGGGATGACTTATTAGTGCATGTGCTTTACACATTCATATATGTTTTAATAAAAGTCTAATTAGTATCTGTGCTTTTTGTTTCAATATCTTGAAACAAAATTATGTATTGGCTTTTCAGTGAATGATACTGTGCCTCAAAGTTTGTCTGGAAAAGGAAAAGCAAATGAAAATAAAACCATCAAAATCATACAAGGACAGGGCAAGAAGGCTGCAGAAATAAGTGGTTCTCTTATTGAAGCAATGTTTTAGAATACCGATATATTTGTGGAAGTAAGCAAAATGAATACTGTTCATATTTACTCAAATTTAGTGAATTCTGTCAACATCATAATCTGGTGGCGAAGGCCAACAGAAGTGACTGGAACTTGATGGAAAAGTATGTTTGTTTTTATCATAACATATCAAAATGTGAACTTTTCATGTCACTTGACAGTCTAAAGACTTACAAATGTTTTTTATACTATATGCTAATAAATTACAAATGATTTCTATTTTACTCTACCTAAAACTAGTTCTGGACAGGTCATGAACAAGTGATGACAAGGAAGTTGTCAGAAGTATCAAAAACAAGGCATTGATATTCATTTGCAAGAAAGTTATAATGTCTGTTCCTTAGGGCTGACATAAAGGACTACTAATGTTGCTTACCACTCAAAGGGCACACTCACACAGTCCTGAAGAATATATGTTAGGTTTGTATTCTGTGTAATGGTTTACTGTGGGAAACTAAAAAATTATTTGTCTAGAAAGTAATAAAATATCTTGAAACTAAAGAAAAATTTATATGTGTTTGTGTGTATAAAAACAAAAAAAGATAAATTCGGGTTACCTTTTTTTGATTTTTAAGGTAATTTACATTACTTCTGAAGGAATGATTTTGCTTTAAACTGTGATAAATACAGGTGAGTCATTTTTACAGCATTCACTTAGAAGCCTTTGACTTTTCACAACTCTCCTAGGAAAAATCCCACTGCCAATAAAGTTGGGGTAGGGGAAATCTCCTTTTAAGCTTTTTAAATTGTAAAGTTGTTCCTGTTTCTGTATAGAGTACAGACATTAAAGGATTTGGATTCATGACACTGAAACTCAGCATTTTATAAACACAAGAATGGGGCAGGCCACCAAAGGTCCAGGGCAAAACAAACAGGGATGAGACCAGGTCATGTACCCTGAAATGTAAAAGCTCTTAGAAGTGTCAAAAAGTGAACAATCACTCTGTTCATTATAAGTCAGAGTTTTCTCAGCTATAAATCTTCCTAAGGAAAGATGGATAAGGGTATAAGGCTGTAATCTAAACTTGCTTTATAATTAGTGCTTATAACACTCCTTATTTTAAAAAATCAGGAAGGAATATAGGAATAGAAGACAAAGCAATCATGATAGTACCCACCTTTCACAAAGACAGTAAAATTTCAAGCCATCAGATATTTCAAGAACAGTACCATGCGTTATTGCCAGTCAGGCTTAGAGAGCCATCTCTTGAGTTCATTAATGTACCTGCAGCATTGGTAATAAATACTCAGTGATTTTTAATTTCTTTGAAGTGCATTATAGGGAGGTTTTTTTTTTTTTTTGTATTAAAAATCATGTTTTTTACAGTAGTAACAAATAGGATGTTTGAAATTTAACAGGCAAGTAACTGGGCCACAGTAACTAATACCTTTAAAGCAATATTAGTAGTTTCCTGTACCTTGGTCACCACATTTTCCCCAACCACTTCAGTGACAGATATGTAATACATTCTATATATTAACTACCACTAATAATTAAAAAAAGGCCATGTGCTTTAAAACGATGCTTTGTGACAAGCAGCATCACCTTCAAAGGATTTACTTAAAAACATCACACTCCCCATCCCTTCCTGCTCCTAGTGCTTCCTGCGTGCTCTGTGGCACCTGGTACACCAACTCATCTGGGGCAGGTGGACCTGGTTTCCCACCTTTTGGGGTATCATACTGGGCCCGGGCTGAGGAGCAGCTGTCAGTCCTGGAGAGGAGTGTGTTGTAAGTTCCCATCAAAGGGGGAGGTTGGTTCCCTGTAGCTTTGAAAGTGGATGTGGAGGGCAGACCAACTGAAGCTGTGGGGTGCCCTGACATGTCCATGATAATTGGGGTTGCATACTCAGGCCCAGAAATGGGGAGTGGTTCAGCGTAGGCATGATAAACTTCCTGCACCGGTGAGTTATAAGGATCTAGGTCTGCGTAGCCTGCTTCTTTTCCTTCTTCTGGTTTAAAGGTAGATCTCTGATGAAGTGTACCAACAATTCCTCCCACAAGGGGTTGTGCATACTCTGTGGACATCACAAAACACAACAGAAAAGTTATTTTACTAACACAGGGATTGTATAATTTAAGGTGCCAGCTACAGATTATACTAAAAGCAAACACTTCATTTTGGGACTTTGTTGCTATCAACTCCAACCTATGGATTTTCTTCTTGTAAGAACCAACTTCAAAAATAAATATCAAAGATGTTATCTAGTATCTCATAGTAATAAGTTTATATGCCAGAAAGCCTATTTGTGTAATTTTACATAAAAAATGTTTGTACATGTTCCTTAGATTTATGGTTATTTCATTGGAAAAGAAATACCCAGAAGTCAGAGATTTTCTTTTTCAAATATTAGGAAATGTTTAAAATGAGTAAGTACTAGCCTAACAGGACAAGTACCACAAGGCTCTCTACTCCTTTCCCTGCTCTCATCTTCCTGGTACCCTCTCCCCAAACCAAAACAAAACCTCAGTCAACATACAAAATGCCCAGTGTCTTTAAAAATGAATGCCCCAATTTTATGGAAGGAATATCCAAGACACAGAAATGACTCTCAAGCTCTGTTCTTTTTTTCTTTATTTTTTGAGACAGGGTCTCTGTTGCCCCTGCTAGAGTACAAGGTATCCATCATAGCTCATTACAACCTCAAACTGGTGGGCTCAAATGAGTCCCCTGCCTTAGCCTCCCCAGAAGCTGAAACTATAGCCATGCATCACTGCACATGGCTAATTTTTCTATTTTTTGTAGAGACGGGGTCTCAGTCTTGCTCAGGCTGGTCTGGAACTCCTGGTCTCATGTGATCCTCCCACTTCAGTCTCCCAAAATGCTAGGATTATAGGCGTGAGCCACCACACCTGGCCTTCGAGGTCATCTTTTTAAAAAGTGGTTCTACCTTTAGAAAACAGGTCATCTCTTATATATGAAAAAGATCAAAGATAACTGTCATCTCTGAAGCACTTTACAGCATGCAGTTTCTCCCTTTAGCGGGTAACCTAAGTCTGAAACATTTACCTGCAGAGTCAGTTTGCAACACTGTAGTGACTTCTCTTGGACTCAAGTGATTAACTTCACTACTGCTGTAGCGAACTGGGGTTTCCTCATGTTCCACTGATTTGGCTGGGAAAAACTGCTTCATTCCTTTCCACCAACCTTCATTGTGATTGCAAGCCAAAGAGACCATTACATAAAAATGTCTCAAATGATAGTATTAAAGGAGAAACGTTGTTGCATTTAAGTCATTTCTATAGCAAACAGCTCTACAAACTAGACTTCATATTCAAGCTGACTTTCTGCTTTGGTAGAAGAATATCCTGGGCAAAGCAGAATATGGTAGAAACCTCTATTGAAAGCATATGCGGAAGCAAATCATTGGTATTATATAGGATAGTGCAGTCAGACACAGTGTCTCTTGTTGCAGTGGTTTTTATAAGTTTTTCTCAAAAAATACATTTCAAGATCTACCTTGGGACAGGGTGATCTGCCCTCACCACTGCCCTCTTCTGCCCTGGTCTGAGCAAGAAACTCTCCCTGGCTCCTAAGAGTCACTGGTAGTGAGAACTAGGAAGTGGGAGACCATTAGGTGGCCTCCGGTGTCATTTAAACCAATTCAGAGATGACAACTCAGCATGGCAGAGGACACACACACCCCATGTTACTGGGGCCACAGCTGTTTCCTGCTCAGTGTTCACACAGGCCACACAGAAAGCTGGTCTCCTCAGGAGAAACAGACACGTAGGATAAACCAGAGAAGTCCACAAGAGAAAGAACAGAGCTTGTGTTATGAGAAATTTGCACTTTCTATTGCATTACTTATTAACTAGAAGAGGTTTTGTAGTAAGGGAAGGTAAAAATCGTGAGAACAGAACGTAATGCCACTTTTCTAACAAGTGTTGGGGATTCACGTGGGCCTGAGAACAACTCTCCTCTTTCACTACTGCCACCTGCAAGGGAAGAAATTTGCTCTGACAGAAATCACATACAAAGATCACATGGGTTACCTGCCCGGTCCCAGTACGGTAAGTCATAGGTGCCTTCGGTTTTTTTCTTTCTGGAAAAAAATAGAAAAATAGCAAGTAAAGTTAATTCATTGGTAAGAAATCTCTGAAAGTGCAGAACAAGCACCAAAGTTAATAATTAGTCAAGAGAACACACTTTACTTGCTGATCTACCAAGGGAGCCCCTCCATTTCATTTGACTTTCAAAATTGCCACTGCTGAGGGTTATAAATTCTCAACTCTCAATGAATTAAATTATCTTCTGACATAGGTTTACCTTGTTACTCACCTAGTCCCTCCACAAAAGGGATAAAAGAAACTAAAAAAGCCAAATCTGTAGATGAAAAAATTGAAACAAACCAAAAAATGAGCCCTGGTATGTGGCTTATTATGGGCAAATCATGATAGGTCTATTGGTTTCAAATACAAATTTTGAAAATTAATTTACAAAATTCATACCCCTAAAAAGTAACTTTTGGTTTTCTATTCAGCATTGTTCTTTTTTCTTTCCTCTCTTCTATAAACCTTTGCTCCAGAGAAGTCTAATGTGTCTTATATCCTTAATTGCACAGACCTGATTCCCCCAATCACCCGTGGGTAATCACCCCAGGATTAATCTACCACTAACAGTGACAAGTGGCAGAGGGAAGGGAACACGAGCTTCCAGACCAGCAAGTCACTGCAGTCTCTGGGTAGATGAGAGCCATGTCTCCAGCGAAGAACATTCTCTCCAGAAATCTGACTCATCTGCCCTAGGAGAAATCTCCTTTTCATCCATTATAAATTATTATTTGCCAAAAGAAAAACAAACAAGCAAACAAAAGAACATTTTCTGATTTGAGGGTGTAAATCTAATTTAATTAAAATTAGTGCTTTGCAAGCTAAAAAAAAAAAAAGCAGACATTATTCTACAATGAGAACAAGGTGTCACAGAATATGATTTGCTTGAGATCACAAATGTAGCTTTTATAAAGAGCCCACACCATGGACTTTTCCTACCAGGAAACAGTCTGCTTCAGTATAAGATTATGTTTTTATCACTGTGTTAGACGCTTCCTCGTTTGAAAGTCTGGCTATATTTATATTATTTCATTATTTTGAAGTAAAGTATACTAAAAAAATTGAGGAAGAGAAGGTCGTTGTTGAATCTGCTAATCAAAAACTTGAATGGAAAAGCAGTAATAAAATATGTTGGTTCTTCTAATTATCATAAGATTAAAAAAATTATCTTCTGACTCCTGAGCTCCTGCTTATAATCCCAGCATTTTCGGAGGCTGAGGCAGGAGGATCCCTGAGCCCAGGAATAAGAGGTTACAGTGAGTTATGATCACACCACTGTACTCCAACCTAGGCAACAGAGTGAGACCCTTTCTCTAAAAATAAATAAATAAATAATCTTTTCTGCATGGAATTTAGATGCCCTATATGGCTAGGACAATAAATTTAACTGTATGAATATCAGTCAAGGATTATACTATAAAGGATTTTATATACTTAACTTCAAGTGACAAAACTTCAGGTTGCTTAATCATTACACATACAGTGCTTGCCATGGGCTAAGGATTTAATAAGTGGCAGCTGTTTTTTATTATTACTCTCCTCCTAGTTTCCACAGTCTCTCAATGTCATCTGCTCCTTTACTCCTTGCTATGAAGCCACTCATCAACAATTTCTAGTCTATTCTTAGTATTAACAGTAACCTCATTTCTCCAGCTCAGATCTTGTGTCCTGAACACTAGGCACATATCCAATTGCCTCTTGGGAGTCTGAATACCCACAGGGTCCCTTCCACATCATCCATATTGACTGACCTCATGCCCTGACCCTTGCCCCCTCAATAGCTCTCCTCCCAGTCCTTATCCTTTCACCCTGTGCTTCAACCACAATGGGTTACACTGTATTTGTTTGTTCATGATACATTGAGAGGCAGCAGTGGATAGCAGCAGGAGCCCGAAACCTGGTCTAAAACTCCCCTCTGCCAGGTCCTAGCCTGGTGACTTGGACCAAGTTAATTAGGCTATGTCTCACTTTCTTCTTTTGCATTTATTACAGTACTTGCTTCCTAGGCTGTTTTGAGGACTAAATGAATTAGCACATGAATTTAGAATAATGCCTGTACGCAGCATTTAATTTTCTATAATTTTCTATTGTTGCTGTGGGTCTCATCATTACACTGAATGCCTCACGCACTGCTCTCTCTGGACTTCCCTAAGCCCACCCTCTTCTCCTCCCTGCTGGCCTCAACGCTTGACTCGCTGGGTCTGCTCAGACAGCCTTCCCAACACCATGAGTCTCGGATCCTCCAACTTTCTCCCTTGGCACACATTTTGTGGTCACTTTCCTGATCTGTAAGCTTTGGGGTTCATCACTGAACTCACCAGGACACGGCTCAATACTTGGCACAGGGTAGGAGCGAAATATTCAAATACTTGTCAAATGGCTGAACAAATGAAATCAGTTGCTTTTTCTCCACCAAACCTGTCCTTCCTGCTCACTTATCTCAACTCAGGACATCTCTACTGATTTAACTGTACAAACCAGAAACTTCACAACACCCTGGATCCCTCTTTCTTCCTTAGACTAGTCATGCATCCTACTGATGGCAGAGGGAAACACCCCCCCATCTCTTCTCCCTTCCCTAGAATCACTGTAACGTGCCTGCCTGGCCTCCATGGCTTCCTGACTCATCTCATTGCCTCTTTCTACCTCTCTCCTCTTCAATCCACCCTTCAAAATTCCTACCATTCTCCTATAATCATCTAATAATACCACTCATGTACTTAACACTCGGTGATTCCCTATCTATAGGATAAAACCTAAATTTATCTCTCCCAGAAAGCCCACCTTGATCCAGGCCCAGACGACATTCCAATGGTTACCTCTCAGGACTGTTCCATGCTACACATACTCCGTAGCTCTGGCCTTTACTCAAGCCATTCTCTCCAGGCTGGTCCAATCTCTACTGCAATAGTTTGAATGTTTCTGTTTCTCCAAATTTCATACACTGAAATCCTAATACCCAAGGTGATGCTATTAGGAAGTGGGGCCTTTGAAGTGATTAGATCATGAAGGCACAGCCTTCTGAATGGGATGAGTGCCCTTATATGTGGCAAAGAGGCCTGGAAGGAGACTGTTTGCCTCTTCCACCATGTGAGGACGAGGCACCATGAAATAGAAAGCAGGCCCTCATCAGTCATCAAATCCACCTGTGCTTTGATCTTGGGCTTCTCAGCCTCCAGAACAATGAGAAATCAACTTCTACTGTTTACAGACCAACCAATTTTTGGTATTTTCTTCTTGTAACCTGAATAGACTAAGATAACCTTCCTCCAATCAGTCAACCTCAACTCCTTTAAGGTGAAACCTGCCAAAATTGAGCATTCCCCTTTCCTAAAGAAAAACTTCAGGTAATTCTCATGATTCTCCTCATCAGTTCATAAGTAACTCATCAAAACCATATTACATAGTTCTTTATTTTTGTCAGCCAACCCTGCTAAATACTTTGGAGAAAGGAATGACAATGTCATTCTTTCAGTAAATATTACTGAGTGCCTATGTCATAAATTGTTTTATGGAGCAGTTAGGCAAACTAGCTATATACCAACCTGCTTCTCCAATGCCAAGCGCACACTGATATGAGAATGAGAGTTGTGAGGACCATGACTAGCACAGGGACGAGGACTGCGGCCAGCGCTACATCTGAAGTTATGAAAACAAAACCAAAGAGCCACATTAACACTAAGGCGGACGTCATCAGGGAAAAGATTCAAAGAGTTAATGCCATCATCATTCAATATTTTTCTATTTCAGAAAATAACATATGCATTATTTATACAGACTGAGCATATGCTGGTAACTGCCAGAGCTTTCATGGATACATGAAAGCTCATCACACTATTCATTCCACTTTTGTATATGTTTGAAATTTTCGTAAGTTTTTAAATCACCCCCCCCAGAAAAAGAAAGACAAATAATAAGTTGGGAAAATATATTTTCTGCATATATAATAAAGGTTAATATAAATAATTGTATTATAGGACTATACAAATCAAAACCTAGCATTATAACAGAAAACTCAGTAGAGGTGAACCATTAATACATTAAAAAACACAACTAGCCACTAAACACGTTTGCCTCATTAGTAACCAAAGAAATAGAAGTTAAAACAAGATCAAGATACCATTTTTGCTTATTAAATGGCAAACATTTAAAAGAATGACAATTAATTGTTGAAGAGGATGCCAGAAAAGTTTTATTTTTTTCATGAAAATATAAATTGGTACTATATTTCTGACTGGCATTTGGAGGTAATATGTTTAAAAAATATTATAAGTGGGAGGTGCCTGTGGCTCAAAGGAGTAGGGCACTGGCCCCATATACTAGAGGTGGTGAGTTCAAATCTGGCCCTGGCCAGAAACTGAAAAAAAAAAAAAAAAAATTACAAGAAAATTTCATCTCTAGAATTTATTCTTGGGAAAATTAAGACCTTCAAAGATGCATCTTAAAAGACATTTACTCCTATTTCTGCGTAAGAGTGAAAAATTAGAGATAACCCAAATGCCCCCAAAAGAGAGAAGAAATAAATCATGGCATCCTCCTTCTAGTAGAATATAACTCAGCAACTGAAAATGGTATCACAAGGCAATAACAAAATATCTGCAGATAGGAGAAGGTAACAATGTGGTGCTAAGTGTAGAAAGCTGATTGAAAATGTGTATATGGACAGGTCAGATATAGAAAATGGTCTGGCAGAGGTCATTTGGGGTATTAGTTTCTTCCTTTCTCCCTCAATCTCATACTAGCCACAAGGATGATAACAGTGCAACTGCTGATATTTATTTGAGTCCAAGAACCAGATACTGAGATGAGTCTCACCTGCACCATCTTTACTCCTTATAATTGTATCCAAAAAAAAAAGAGGCTAGTGATGGAGGCGAGGAAGAGGATAATTCAACCACACCAGGTTTCTGGGAAGTTGATGAATAGGGACCAAGGCACAGGCAAAGTGATCAGCCTTGGGCAGCATAGGAAGCCCCTATTCACTACAGTGAACAAAGGATATACGTAAAGCTATAGGCACCAAAAAAGGGGAGATTCCTTCCAATGGCTCCTACTTTGAAAAGTTGGAGAGATAATTGAGAATGAGTGAAGATAGTTGGGTCAAGGGTTTGAAAAAAATGGAATACTAAAAAATGCTATCACTGAGGACAGAAAACCTCACGAGGGACATTCAGAAAGATCACCAGCCGGTGCCAAGGGTCCCACCGAGGGAGGATCTGGAAGCTGTAGGGGGTCACAAATCTGACCACGACATGCGTTTCTCCATGAAATCACTCTCAGCCTGTGTATAAAAATGGAGAAGAGCGTACAACGGAAATCATGATTTATGCTAGAAAGCACTCAGAATTCAGAAAAGTGAAGATGGACAGAATAACCAAGCTTAGATGGATGCAGTGTGATTTAATCAGAGGGCTTAAAACATTTGTATAGGTTCATAAAATAAAGGCTACAAGCTAGCATCCCAAAGATAAGGAGACAGGAGGTCTGCAATTGAGAAGACCAGCTCATTCTTTGATATTCTTTTTAAGCTGACGGAGATCCAAAAGTTCTAGGACACTTTTAGCTTTGAGGGTTTGAGATTCTATAATCAGACTTTTAAGATGAGCAATACTTTCAGATGTCTGTTCTTCCATCCAGGCATGTGGTTTGGAGTTCCGCCTAAAGACAAGCCTTCTAATAAGTGTAACCTCTGGGAGATGCTGCTCTTTTATCTCTGAGAACTCCTGCGTCTCTCTAGCTTTACTCACAACATGAGAAAGAAATTGGCCTTTGTGTAAATACTTCAGCAGATAGGAAAGAAATTGACATGTGGAAAGGTAGAGAAAGTTATACGAATCCAGACAAATTTTCACCCCCAAAGAGAATGATTAAAGTTCTATGTAGACAAGTTACTCCGGATAGAAATCTTCCGGGTAAGACACCTTGCCTCTGCACTTTCCTGAAAATGAGTCTGCTTTTTCTATCTGCCAGCACTGACACTTACTCTACTATGACACTGACATTTTTTTTAATTCAACTGAAATTCCTTTCAACTAATAAAACTACTACTACCTTTTATGTATCGTAACTATGTTTTATGTATTTTAATACCTTATTTATCACTGAAAGTTTGAACGTAAATTCCAATACATTATATTTACAATCTGAGAAAAATATAACTGTATTAATTTAAAAACAAAGACCTAAGTTCTTTTTTGTGAATATGTTAACTCAGAATATTTTGAAAAAAACTATTAGCTTCCACGACAATTTGTTTTTGTTTTTTTCCTTTTGCCATCACGTTCCCTCTCTACAAAGAGACGTTCCCTCTCAAATTAATATAGTATCAGGAGAAAAAAACAAGTTTGCTGCTACGATTTTAGTCATTATATTTCTAAAAATTTCTAGAAATACTGTATTTTTAAGCCTGAGACTTAATGTGTTTGGCTGTAAGAAGAAAAAAAGTCACAAGAGGAGGCCTACAACACAGTAACTATTTCTAAACATTTAAAGAACAATCCTACAGGGCCCAGAGAACAGAACTTAGATCAACACTGTAGTCTTTTACCTATGGTAGGAAATCAATTTTATCTTGCTATACCTAAAAAATATATTGGAGGAAAAGAAACTGAGGATTTAAGTTGGAATGCCCATGAAAACTTTAGTTAAAAACAAAACAAAGCACTACTGTGTCATAGATTTTCATTTTTACTTCTGCATACCTTTGGTTACATTTGGAGTTACGGTAGTATTTTTGATTTCTGGAGTAGCAGTTGTTTGTTCTGTCTGTGCAGGAAATTCATTTCTACTGCGAGGCTGAAGCGGTTGAGTAAATTTTGGGCCACGACCTTAAAAAAAGTTTTAAAAACTTTACTTTTACATCTAAACCAACTTGGTAAAGTTATTTTATAATGCATTTAATATATGTATGGAAAGTTGTAGCACAAATCCAGGGAATATCAAATTCTCACATTAAAAACAGGCATACCTTTGGCTATTTTTGGAGGGTCTGTTGTGTTTTTGAGGTCATTGCTATACCGAGGAGGTGGAGGTTGTGTAAGTTTTGGAGGACGACCTTGAAAAATAGTTAGATTTATACATTTTGACTTTTAAAAGAGTTAAAAATAGTAATATAAAATATTTTCAACATTTCCAAAAGTATGTAATTCTTCAGAATTCTATAATTTTAAATCTTAGAGGGAACTATATTAGAAGGATAAATATTATATTCTATATTAGATGCACAAATATACAAGGATTGCTCAGTTTTAAAATAATTAAAATCATCTAAAAACAATCTTCTTAGGAAGGAGCATAACAGGGAGAAAAATGACATTCAACTCCAAAGTCATAAAAGTGTCCTCACAATTTGATATATTGTTTATTCAATTCAGCTATGGAGGGCCAATTACATGTCAGGCACTGTGACAGGCTGGGGAGATACAGCAATAAATAAGTTGAGAGAAATTATTTCCACTTTTAATTTTCTTTATATCTTCGGTGCTTATGTTACACAAATATCATAAAACATAAGACCTCATTTAAAATTATTAGGACTAAGTAAATTTGGCAAGTGATTTTACTACAGTACCTCATGAACAATTCTATTTCTTCTTCCACTTGTAATTTTGGAAACTATTCTGCTTTGTCTCTTTTTAATAGGGTAACTATTTATATTTTTAAAAATTCCTTTAAGAAGATGTTATAATGAAGAGTTTAAATACAAAAACTCATCAGCAAAACCCTTTTAAATTAACAATCCAGTGAAAATAACATGAGTTAAACCCATTGTCTCTTTACCTTTAGGAATAAACTGACATCCCAGCAGCTCCACTTTCATGGCAATTTTCTGTTGCCATTGAGTAGGGTTCACTCTAATAAAACGTGCGATAATTGGTGGCAAAAAGTTATTACGCACATCTTGATGATAATCTTTGTTTCCTTGAAATATCTTTTAAAAAACAACAAAAAAATTGGTACTTTAACAGAAGTCAGGGTTAAACTGCTCCATGTTTTGTTTTTCCTCCGGGGCTTAAATGACATCGCAAAGCATGACAGTAAGAAGTAATTTCTAAGAAAATAATCATAATTTAGAAAAAGTATTAAGAAGCTGCACATTCTTTGTCAAAATTTATGAAAATATCTAAGACGAAATCAATTCCAAAATGATTTGAGAATTTAACAAGAGAGCTAACTTGGCAATTTGAGGAAAAGGTTTCAAATCCAGTGAGTTTATTGAGTTACAGTTTAAATATATTAATTTTATTTTCAAAGTAAAACAGATCAAATGAAGCCTTTGAGGAAATATTTTGTTCTTGTGTGCTTTTGACAACTTTTCTCTTAAGTAGGCTGAAAATGAACATCAACTAAGGAACACATAACAGAGACATACTTCCACCTACTGGATAAACCGCATAAAGATAGTTCCCATATTTAAATCACAGTTTTCATTCCTTGTTGCTATCTGAACCAGGAAAGTGACTTTGTAACACTTTTCTATGGCTAATCTAATAATCATAACTTAACAACAACAAATATATAAGTAACCCTTAGGTGAAAATACAATTTTCAGTCACTCTTGCTCTCTCAAGTATTTCAAGTAAATAAGAACAGTATCTTACACTGGAACACCTCTGAATTACTTAGAAAGTATTTTCACATAATTAACTCTAACGTTCTTTATGACAACCCTGTGTGACAGGCAGGGCACAGGAAACCAGGACAGAGAGAATTTAGTGGACTGCACAGCTAGTCAATGATAGGGCAGTAACTGGTTGGGTCTTCTGACTTACCTATAGTGCTCCAGTAAGCTAAGAAGAGCCCTGCCTTTTCCCTAAGCTAAATCAAGTAGGTAGTTTTAAAACAACATTAAAAAGTGAACACCAAGTGAAATCAAAGTGATTTTCTTTTTTATTAGCTAAGGTCAGAGTAAAGTAAATGTTTAACTTCTCAATTAAGTTATTTCCAAATATTGTGGTTATTTCTTCTTGGCTAATTCACATGACATAAGAACCTCTAAAGATATTTTAACATCTTTTACTTTTCTGAAAGGTTTGAAGTTACAATAATCTCCACACTAGCAAGCTTCCATGACTTCCACAGATATTACTGTGAAATAAAATGAAGCTGATTCTTCGCAGTCTTCTTATATAAGTGGAAAAGGGACAATTATGAAACATCATTTTAGGACATAAAAACTGTTACTATTTCAATTTTCATTAAAATTGAGTAAAAAAGATTCACTACTGTCAACTTATGACCATTTATTGAGACTCTCTATGTTTAGAAAGATTTGCTCGGTGTCATGAGGATAAAATGAAAGTGGAAGTGCAAGTCCTGACCTCAAGACCTTAAATCCTGTGGTATTATCACACATAAACGTGGCATGATAGGCTGGGTACAGTGGCTCGTGCCTGTTATTCCAATATTTTGAGAGATGGAGTCAGGAGGATTGCCTGAGGCCAGGAGTTCCAGATCAGCCTGTGCAACTTAGTAAAGACTGTCTATACAAAGAAAACTTTTTTTTTTTTGGAGACAGATTCTCAAGCTGTTGCCCTGGGTAGAATGCTGTGGCATCACAGCTCACAGCAACCTCAAACTCTTAGGCTTAAGGATTCTCTCGCCTCAGCCTCCCAAATAGTTGGGACAACAGACGCCCACCAAAATGCCCGGCTATTTTTGTGTTGTTGTTATTGCTGTTGTCACTGTTGTTTTTTTTAGCTGGCCCAGGGCAGGTTCGAACCCACCGGCCTTGGTGTATGTGGCCAGCACCCTACCCATTGAACTATAGGCACTGCCCTGTACGAAAAACTTTAAAAAATTAACTGAATATGGCGGTATATGCCTGTAGTCCCAGCTACTTGGAGGACTAAGGCTGGAGGACTGCTTGAGGCCAGGAAGTTACAGTGAGCTATGATCATATTACTGTATTCCAGCCTGGGCAACAGAGCAAGACCCCATCTCTTATTTTAAAAAAGGCATAATATTATAAAGTGAAACATTATAAAAACCATATATAAACATGCAAATGTATGTGTGTACATATATATATATTCCATTTTCTGAAAATAACCCGATGCCACTGCTATGTGCTCATGCACATGTGCAGGTTTTGAAAAGGTGTGAAAATGAATAGAACAATGATCCTTGAGTCGGGGGTAGATAAGGGAACAGACGGACAGACATGAGGGACTACATATAATTTAATGTGAGGGCACTTCTGTCTGTAACAGTAACAGGGACTAGACTTAAACTTCAGCCTTAAGTATCTTAAAAACTGGATATATTCAGGACAATAGGCAGCAAAGGGCAATAGTCACTGACAGAAGGGAAACACATGATATGAGCTCTGTTATTGATTGCCCCAGTACTATCTAGATCAAGTTTCCAGGCCATAGTGCAGGAAGAAAGATTCCAAGCAGAGCCTGGTGGTCTCACTGAGTCAAGGAGACAGAACTTGAAGACTGAGAGACCAGAAGACAGCTAGAATTGGACGGGCAGAGTTTAGAAGAGAACTACAGAGGTAGAGGAAAGAGACAGACTGAGACAGAGATACAGAGACTTCGAGGATGGGTAAGGGGTTTTCTCTGAAATCTTTAGCTGCATGAAGAACTGACCTATGATCAGTGAAAGAACCACAGGAAGGAGTCAGTTCTCAGGAACGCCTCACACTGCCAACAGACAGAAGGGACAAACCTCATAACAATGAGACCCTGGGTTCAGTATTGTCTCAGTAGTGCTAAAAAATTAGAAAGCTAAAGGCCCAGCCTAACAAAGCCTAAAAGCAAGACTTGACAAGATCCAACTGTCTCCAAGTAGCTTAACGGCATCCAGAGTAAAACTCAAAAACATTTAAGGGAATAATAATAATAAATCCAGTGTCAAATAACGTAAAATTCACAATGTCTGGCATCCAATAAAAAAAAATCACCAGGCATATAAAATATGATCCATAATGTCAATCAACATAAACAGACCCAGATAGGACATGTATGATAAAATCAGTAGATAAGGACATTAGAAGAGTTATTGTAAGATCCATACATTTCAGAGATTAAGAAGAGCATGAGCCTGTGAAGAAGAGGCATGGAAAACATATAATAGATATGATTAGCAGATTAGACACCACAGAACAAAATATTAGGGAACTTGAAGACAAAATAACTTTGCCAAACTAAGAAAGAGTTTTTGAAAAAAAAAAAAAAAACAAAAACCTGAACAGAGCACCAGTGAAGTGTAAGGTATCTTTGAAGGTCATCATTCACAAACATAGAATTGAGAGAGGAAATATTTGAAGAAAAAATAAACTATAATTTTCTAAAATTGATGTAAATCACAACCTACAGATCCAAAAAGCTCAAAGAATCCCAAGCAGAAAAAACATAAAGAAAACTATACAAATCTGCATCATAATCAAACTGCTTAAAGTAAATGATAAAAAAAAAAGTATTATAGTTTCAGCTTTTTTGTCTTTTTTACCTCTTGCCTACAGAGTGGAAATCTGAGAACAAAGGCTCTTCATCATTTGGTGAACTACAAAGAAAGCTTTTTAAAGATAAGAAATTAAAAGTTCCATTTGTGACTTTCTTATTAACTTGCCCTAAACAATTCAGTTAAAAATGAAGTAACAAAAGTCAGGGAAGCACATACCCTTAAAATCACCAAAAAGGGACCTAAGAACCACTAAGAATTTTCTAACCATAGTTAAGAGTAAGGCCAATAGCTAACATTACCTAGAATAACCATGAGAGGGCGCTGTAAGATGAAATGATATTTACCTTTTGCGTCTCTTCTATACAGAATTTCCGTGACTTTTGGCAAACATGTTTTTAAAAATACTTTGGTAATTATTTTACCTTCTCCTGTTCCACACCAGGCTCTCTGTACACGGTCCATTTCTGTCCATCATCACTGTACAGAATTTTGTAGGCAGACACATAGTAATTGTGTTCCACAATGGTGGATCCAGTGGTTACAATGCCTGGGGAATGAAGAGTTACTTTCATTAGTACACTAATGGAATTAGTCTGAATCCCCAAGTTTGTTCAGTATCAAAGCATAAGCACCTGGTATGTGCTGTTCAAACATTTCTGTGTATGGCTCACTTCCATATCTAAGTGCAGGTTTTCATTATAATAGTAAATCCTTGGCTTTGTTCCCCTGTACAGACAGGAGAAATTATGGGCACACCTAAGGAAAAACTATTCTATTTTGGCAGTTTGTGTTCTCATCATTGTAGAATATATTTCAACTACTGAGTAAGAAAGACTGCCTGGGGCTGAGCATAGTAACCTATGACTATAATTCAGCACTTTGGGAGGCCAAGGCAAAAGGAACACCTGAGTCAGGAGTTCAAGACTAGTCTGGGCAACATATTAAGACCCTGTGTCTACAAAAAATTGTTTTCAAAAATTTGCTGGATGTGGTGGAACGTATGGTAGGCTACTCAGAAGGCTAACATAGTAGAATCACGTGAGCCCAGGTGTTTGAGGCTGTAGTGAGCTATGACCATAACCCTGGCACTCCAGCCTAGGCAACAGAGCAAAACCCTGCCTCCAAAACAAACAAAAACAAACAAACAAAAAAGCACGAATTCCTGGGAACAAACAGATTAAAGTTGATTAATGGTATTTTTTACAATACCAAAGCAAAATAAATCTTTTGAGAAAGTTATCTAAACCAATCTCAACCAATGATTCTGACCATTTACTAAATTTCTCTACATTTATACTCGGCACATGTGGAAAATTATTATTCTTAAAATGAGTTCCTTTAACATGAATTCCTCTTAATGGCTATAAGAGATGGTTATTTCAGATGTCTGAAGATCAGTTTATTAATTAAAAGTCTTACTGCAATGAAAAAGAAAAGCTATTAATTAAATATCAATCAACTCTCTATCATGCTTTATAAAACTATCTCCAATAATATTAACACCAGTAATGAAAACTTTATTGAAAATAATTAAATTTTCAGTGACCTAATTTTTTATGGTAAAAATGTCACCAGTTTTCCAAATGAAAGAATATTATTCAAGAAAATTCTATCTTTTAACCTGTTATCTTCTTTTCCTTATTCAGATCTACTTGTAACCACTGATACTCATCCGTGGCGAGAGCAGCCCAAGGAGGCCCAGGTTTTTTCAGTCTAGCTTTCTCAGGTTTCCAACTGTTCTCTTGCCCTGTGTGGTCAGTCCACTCTAGCACAGATGATGCTGTTATCTGAGGATCGGCAATCACGCCAGATTCCATTCCCAGGGTTCCGTAACAACCTGAAACAGAGAAAGTAAATTTCTAAATATAAATTTAAAATCTATATAGACCTGCTCACTGCAAACTTTCTATAATACCTCTAAGTAACATAAACTGTGTTAATAATACACCATAACAGAGAAATCTCAAAATTGGCAAGTGTTTCTTGGGCATGTCTTTGTGCAGCGTTAGGAAACCTACAAACATATTCATTCACAAGCAATAACTGCTAGCCTAACGGAAATACACTAGGCTCTTCCCCGGACACTCCTCAGGGAAGTGGACAACTCATTCCTTTACTTCTTTCAGATTTTTGGTCTCACGTCACAATCTCTATGAGGCCTTCCCTGACTCTACTTAAAACTTCAAACCAATCCTTCTGCATTTCCTGTCCTCTTTCCTTGCCTTATTTTTCTACATCTTTTATCATAAACGGTATATTATGAACAATAATTTATTTATTCATCATTTATTGTCAGTCTCTACCAGAATATAACCTCTAGGAAGCCAAGAGTATTTTTTTTACTCACTGATACATCACTAGCACCACAACAGTGCATGCCAAATAAAAGGTGGTGCTCACTAAATACCTGCTGATTGAATAATTAATTACTTCTTTAGACAAGGTCAAAAGTCATTTTTCTAAGGCAGCTTCCTTGCTTACATGATCATTTCCCTATTAATATAAAACCTTCAGTTTCTTTTATTCATTGTATTATTAGGTACAATAATAATTGTACCTTATCTCACAGTGTTATTATGACAACTACGTAAGAAAGTAAAAAAAAAAAAAAAAAACAGCAAATGACACAGTGCCTAACATACAATGTTCAAAAAATACTAGCTATTATATAAAAAATAAAGTCATAAAGTCCATGAAAGGCTTACCACTTGTCTTAAATGTAAAAAGACTTGTAGATAAGTGGCCCCTGAAAGAAAGAAAGGTTTTTTTGGTGATATTCACATACACAACATGACTTTTCATATTAATCTCAGTTAAAGTTTTTCTTTTGATTTGGATTTTTCTCCTCACTGTTTAAAGCGGTTTAAAGAACTAAGAAGATTTGATGGCTACAAATTTGACAACTGATATTGTTCCTAGATTAAGGAAGTTATCTAAGTAGGATAACTTCAGAAATCAGCATAAACAATTTTCTCCACAAGTATCTAGTTCTGTACATGATTGTACAAGTGTGCCCATATAAACTTTTAATACTTATTTCTTTTTCATAATTTTTTAACTCATTGTTCATTGTCAATCTCTCACTATTTCATCAAAGAAATTGATTCTCAGAACTGGTCTAAGGGAACTACTTTTGGTAAAAGTATACTAACAGGTATAATTTTCAGAGAATTAAGCCCCTGCTTACAGAAGAAAAGCTGGCTATTAATAGAAAGACTGCACTTTTTGGCGGGGGCTGGGTTTGAACCCACCACCTCTAGCATATGAGGCCGGTGCCCTACTCCTTTAAGCCACAGGTACCGCCCAAGACTGCACTTTTTTAGAGGAAATCAACATGTCTAAGAACAACTTTTGTATTGGAATACAACGTGACATTGGGCAGAATGGGCAGAAAGGGTGAGCTGACGAGCATGGAGGGGTTGAGACAAGTGGATAGTTTACCATGAAGCAGGTCAAACAATTCCAAGGAACTGGGAGAAATAAAATCATCAGTGTACACTCCTGCCATCAGCACACCAATCAAATTAGTATGAGAGGATGCAACCTACCCAGGTTTTTTTTAAGTATGAAAGAAAGAATTCACATAGAAAAAAATTCATTCTAAGGAAGAGCAGGGGAAAGAAATGGAACTCTATATATTAATCATCAAAAGACATCTGGGATGAATGATAGTCCATTCATAGCCTGTTTTGTATGGCCAGCAAGCTAAAAATGATTTTTACATGGTAAAGAGCGGTAATTAAAACAAAACAAAGAATTAGCAACAGAGACATGTGGCCCGAAAAGCCCAAGATATTTGCTAGCTCAATCTTTACAGAATGTTTGCTGACTCCTGCTCTATACTGCCCTGAGTATAGATCATCCTCTTGTCTTCTGAATGTAAATTGGCCTAGGAACTCTGAAGAGAAGCTGGTTCAATAAGGCTTAGTACTATCTGCAGGAGTGAGCATATCTAAGAGGCAAGATTTATGAAAACAGATTGCTAATGCTGCATTTATATATAATGTTTCAGCTTCTGCTTTTGATGCCAGGTGTATATTTTGTAAAACAGGGCATTATAGATACCATGAATACATATTCTTATAATATTCTCTTGGAATGAGAGGAAGATTCATAATAATACTTATGACAAAATGTTTTACATCAACTTTTATTTTATATTCAGAGTATTGTAATTACACTCAATGCATCTTAGATCACATGGGCTATAAGGAGCAAAGTAGTTATGTCTTCTGATCTTTAAAACAGTAAGGATTTGGTAACAAACTTCTAGACTCTTACATTCTAGACTTTTTCTATTTTCTACACTTAGGAAAGACAGAAATACAAAGTAAATCACTCTTCTCTTCCAAATGACTACCTTTTTGAAGGACAAGCTAAGGTAGTATAACATTGCCTGTACTCTCAAAGTCCTCAGATGCCAAGCACACACAGATGTGTTTATTGCCTCACTGTTATTTCATGAACACACTGCCAGTGACATTGCTGAGATCTATGTAGTCTCTAGCCCACCCCTACTCAGCATGTTCATTATAAATAGCGTATATACATATACATAAAGTAGCACGTGTATACTTACACCACAGATGTGATGTTGTTAGCCAAAGAACTTTCATAGTATGGGATACCTTTACTAATAACAACACTGATTTGGCCACCCAAAATGTTTGACACTACTCCTGCATGCACACCAGCCATGCACAATGGCGAAGACTTAAGGGAGGGAAAAAGAAAAGATTAGTTTTAAATTTTTTCTCAGTAATTCATAAACAAGACAGTTCTACTTCCTTAAGCAATCAGTTGACCTGGGCAGTTTTCTCATAAATATAGATTACTGGTACTGTAATGCAATTGTTTTTTAGCAGAAAAAAAATTGAATAAAACGTTATATATTACTAATAAGAATTGCTTTCTGAAAAACAGAAAGATAAAGATTATATTAGATATATGTCTAGCTATTCTGGAGTTCTCAAAAAAATAAAGTTATATCACAACTTTAAAATAAGTCTATATCTAACTTACATCTCTATATCCATGAGGAATTGTTCCAGATATCTCACCAAAAGGGAGCAGACAACCAGCTGGGCAGTACTTACTAAAAAATGAAAACAAGTAAAATGTTATATAATGCTATGCTTTCTTGGGTGGGGGGAACAGCCCCCCCTCCCCGCCAATATCACATATACGTTTTTTCGTTCAATGTAAATATCATCATCTCATCACTCTGAAAGACCTACCATTTCTAAAAAGCCCTTTTAGATCTCCTCCTAGCCATATATTTACATAGTGTAACATGTCTTTATTCACATATTTATGAAATTTATCTCCCATTCTACATATTGTTTTTAGCTGTCCCAGGCCAGTTAAAACCCACCAGCCTTGGTGCATGTGGCCGGCACCCTACCCACTGAGCTACGGGTGCCGCCTACATATTATTTTGATTGTTTTACTTTATAATGAATGGTAAACACTAGTAGAAAAAACATTTCTACTATAAGACCAATTCATCATATTTAATAGCTATATTATAACCTATTTTGTGAATAAACCATAAAATATTTTGCCAACCATCTATTGATCAAATTTAAGCTGCATTTTCATTCATTTATCCATTCACTCACCCAATCCACTCAACATGTTTCTGTTATGTTGTCTATTCAATGTTGGGCTATGCTAGGTACTGGGCTTACAAAGGTCAACCAAATATGGCTCCTGTCCTCACTGAGTTTACATTCCAATGGTGGACGAAGACTAAACCAATACTTAAATAAAGAACTAGATTTTGATTCTGCTATGGAGAAAAGGCACCCTGAAATAACTGGGAGAAACCTAACTTAATACAAGTAGAATCATTACTCAGTAAACTTAGAAAATTACCAAACAGCATCCAAAGTCCTTCAGGTAATCCCTGCAAGAACCCTACATGAAAGGTACTATTACTGTCCTCCTTTCATAGATAAAGAACTGAGAAAATGTACACCTAGGCTACATAGCAGACAGGTGGCAGATGGGTCCCAGAGTCTGTGCTGTCACTCAGGGAGCAAGCTCCGAGGAAGTAAAGTCTCAGCAGAGAGCTCACAGATGGGAAAGAGGTAGGAAGTGCACACAATCAGAAGGACGAGCACGCCCACGAGGCAGGAGGCCTGGGAAGTGTGTGGGAGTGAGGATGGTAGTGCAAGCCGAACACAACAAGAAAGGTAAGCTCAGCTGTACAGAAAGCCAGGGGCGAGCTCATGCCAAGGCCTTGTGGGCTATGAGGTGAAATGTCTGGAATATATTCCTAACCCAAAACAGGGAGACAGTAAAGGTTTCTTGACAGCTTATATACATAATCTAATTAATAGTTTTTAAAGGGAAGAGATTGTAAGGAATCACGAATGGAAGCTGGGACACTGTCAGGAACGGTGTGGCAGCCCTGGAGGGGGGTGACAGGAGCCTGGATTTGGATGGTGACGCTGGAGCTGGAGGGTGGAGTGAGGGCAGAGCTGTTTACCATACCCCTGAGCCAAGGTTACCCCACCTGACCAGAATCCCCCTCAAATGCTGAAGAGGGTGCTCTTCACACACAGAGAGAACCATCTTAGAGACAAAATCTAAGGTTCTTAGGGAAGAAGTGTAAATGAATTGGGAGTTTAGTGGGTTGGGTCTTAAAAGATGAGACTTATTTTGCTAAGCAGAGAGGAATAAAGCAATTCTAGGTAAAAGTTCTGAGATCTCAGACTAAACAATGCAGAGCAGTTTTAGCATGGGGAAAACAAGGTGAGAATGGAAAATAGCCCGTGGAGTATTTTTGAAGGACCCTGGAGACTAGGCCAAGGAATCTGGACAACTTTTTAATCATAGTAAGGAGTTTCTCAAGATTTTTAAGCAGGGAAATGATCAGATATGTATTTTAGAAAAGAACTTGACAGCAGTGTGAATGACAGAATAAAGAAGAAAATGTTAGAATGGGAAATCAATTAGAAGCTAATTCTAATCCAGGCAAGAGACAAAGGCACAATGCAGACAAACAGGAGCAGAAATGCTACTTTGGTAAAAAACTGAAGAATTCCATAAAAGCCAAAACTGTCCTCTTTTTTGAGAAAGGATTTATAGCCTTTCTATTTTTATTAGAAGTTTTACCAGATTTTGAAAAGCAATTATAGTTCTACTTTTAAAACATACTAGAATTATACTTTCATCTTGGAGAATATGTTAATGCTACAATGAGAGTGCAATGACATCACAGCTCACAGTAACCTCCAACTCTTGGGCTTAGGCGATTCTCTTGACTCAGCCTCTCAAGTAGCTGGGGCTACAGGCACTCACCACAATGCCCAGCTATTTTTTTGTTGCAGTTTGGCCGGGACCGGGTTTTGGACCTGCCACCCTCGGTATATGGGGCCAACACCCTACTCACTGAGTCATAGGCACTGCCCAGTGAAAGCAAAATTTAAAAGTAGCACTCAGTGGCTTTACATAAGCATTAATTTACTGAGGACTTAGAACAAAAATTATGTATCTTATCATATGCATTAATTTTACATGTTTACGAAATGGGGATGCAGAGTGAAAGAAGAGTAACATTTAAGGAAGAAAAAAGGCACACACATGTTCATACCTGAACTCAGGTTCCACAAAATTGGATGCAGTGTCCAAACAAGTAATCAGATCTAAAAAAAAAAAATAAATAAATAAAATAAAAAACTGATGTAGTTAATACACAGACTTACTCTTTCAGAATCTCAAATTGTATTGTTCTCTTTTTAAAAATTTATTTTTATTATTTTTTTTTAGAGACAGAGTTTTGTTCTGATAGTTGGGAACACAGTGGCAAGATTCCTGATCACAATGGGCTCAAGTGATCCTTCCACCTCAGCCTTCTGAGTAGCTGGGACTACAGGTGTGGCCACTATATCCAGCTAATTTTTTCTTCTTTTGGGTAGAGACAGGTTCTTGCTATTTTGCCCAGGAAGGTCTCAAACTCCTGGTCTTAAGGATCCTCCAGCATTAGCCTCCCAAAGTGCTGGAATTACAGATGTGAGCCACTTTGACCCCAAATTGTGTTGTTCTAATTTTCCACATCTCAACAGTTTATCAAGGTGGTACTAAAAACTTTACAAATTCTTATTAATCACTATTTCTTTCTGATTTTAAGTTTCTTGATTTCTGGAGCTATGTGTACCCAATACTGTTTGCTAGCATATCACCTCATGAAGTCACACAGCATAAATATAGAACATGTACAGATAAGTAAAAATTATAGCCTTAAGTGGCTTGTGTAAAATGCAGCTTCCAAAACACAAAGAAAAAAAATATTTCTTGGTTACTTATACAAAGAAAACAATGACCAAAAACAGTGAGTGAATTTTGTCACTCTAACTAACTACTATTCAGAATCTGGTCCACAGACCAGATTAGCAGCATCAGCATCTTCTGAGATCTTGGCAGAAATTCAAATCCTTGTACCCTGTCCAGATTTATAGTGGTGGGGGGCCCCAAAAATATGTTTTAACAAGTCTTCCAGGTAATACCTTAAGCACACTGAATTTGGAAAAGCACTACTCTGAAGAAAACAAACTTTTAAATGTTAACATTTTCTACCTAGAAATCAGTAAGTCTGAATAAGAGTGAATCTGCTTTTAATTAAGACCTAGTTGACAGGCCATGTAAAAGGTGGCTTTTGGTCAAAAAAAATTCCATGTGTGCGGTACCTATGGCTCAAAGGAGGAAGGCTCCGGCCCCATATGCCGGAGGTGGTGGGTTCAAACCCAACCCCGGCCAAAAACTGCACATACACACACACACAAACTTCCATGATACTCTTGAGATGAGCTAAGCCCTCAATGAAGTCCACAGGGTCTTTAAGTGGCTGGCCCTTTCTACCCCTCCAGGCTCCTGTGTACCTACAGGGCTTCTCACCGCTCTAGCCTGCTTGTGGTCTCTCCCGGCACAGGCTACTCTCTTGGCCTGGAAGGCTTTCCCACCCTCCCTTAGCCTAGATGACTCTTCTCAAAGACCTAATCCTACCTGTCACTCCTCACAGAAGCTGTCCATCACCTTTGCAAGTCAAACCACTTTTTAGCACACAGTAGGTGCTTAAGTTTTGTGTGTTTTAATGAACAGGTGACTATTATTTGTTCTCACAATACTATGTGTTATGTAAGACCAACTGGATGATGTAATCATATAGCTTCAAACAACATCAATTCTATAATGCCTAGACCTGAACAGAGAGGAAGGCTGTTTGTCCTCACCTTTGTATTGCCAGCAGCAATCACAGTGTGTGGTATATAGGAGGCTTTCAATGAACACTTAATTAGTGGATGAATACAAGTTTCTGATTGTTAGCATGTCTGGCTAAGTCCAATTATTTACTAACCTTTAAAGAGGAAAACCTGGAAGACAACTGAAGACAACCACAAAAATAAGTGATTTCACATATAAATGTTTGGCTAAAGAATGTGTGTCAAGGGTGGCCAATATACCAATGGTGATAGCAGACAGCATACTGCCAAAATCACTGATGGTATGTAAATATTTATTTTTATTGTTGGGGATTCATTGAGGGTACAATAAACCAGATTACACTGATCGCATTTGTTAGGCAAAGTCCCTGTTGCAATCGTGTTTTGCCCCCAAAAGGTGTGGCACACACCAAGGCCCCACCCCCTCCCTCCTTCCCTCTCTCTCCTCTCCCTTTCTCCACCCCTCCCTCCTTCTTTCTCTCTCTGCTCTCCCCTTCCCCCACCCCCACCATGACCTTGTCATTATCTAACCCCAGTGAGAATGGCCCACATCACAAAATCTCAAAACTGCAGATGGTGGCGTGGATGTGGAGAGAAGGGAACACCTTTACATTGCTGGTGGGACTGCAAACTAGTACAACCTTTTTGGAAGGAAGTATGGAGAAATCTCAAAGCACTCAAGCTAGACCTCCCATTTGATCCTGCAATCCCATTACTGGGCATCTACCCAGAAGGAAAAAAATCCTTTTATCATAAGGACACTTGCACTAGACTGTTTATTGCAGCTCAATTTACAATTGCCAAAATGTGGAAACAGCTTAAATGCCCACCAACACAGGAATGGATTAACAAGCTGTGGTGTATGTACACCATGGAATACTAGTCAGCCATTAAAAAAAAATGGAGACTTTACATCCTTTGTATTAACTTGGACGGAAGTGGAAGACATTATTCTTAGTAAAGCATCACAAGAATGGAGAAGCATGAATCCTATGTACTCAATTTTAAAATGAGGACAATTAATGACAAGTAAATATTTATTAATTGCTATCACCACAAGCACAGAATAATCACTCTACTTTACAATTATGAATAAGTTTTATGTTTATTATCCAAATGAAATATGTCTTGAAAGTAAGAATAATAATTGTGTTATACTAACAGGAAAGTGGTATTTTAGGAACAACTGTAGAGATTAGTATCTATACACCATAGGCATTTAAACGATGATTAAGTTTTAAAAGTTTAAGAGGATACATGTCTGAATAGAGATTCACTACCACCTAGCTGACCAACTGGGAAAAGGGGATAAACTGAATTACTATAGTCTGGTTATTCCTGTCAATCTTTGCACAGCATCATTTAGAATCGATTTTCCACTTTCCTGCTCCACCCAAAGAATTTCCAACTTCTGAGATTACAAATTGAACTTCTAAGATTAACAGCCTGGGATGGAAAGGTAGTGTGTGGTCCCATATGGCTTTCAAACCCTAAGATGACTGCTAGCTGGCCCCATTACCTGCAGGCCCCATGCCAGAAAACTGGTCAACTATGGATATATTAGATCAGAACAGGGCCTTAGTTATAAGTCCACTCAGTGCTGAAACTTCACATTATGCCATGCAAATGTGCAACTCACTGACCTTGCTCTCAAATTCTATGGGGGCTCAAAAGAGCTCTTTAGGAAGAAATTAAGAATTCAGAATGACAGCTACAAGGAGAGCCAAGAAGACTCAAGACAAAGAAAGAAATTCATGAATGCATGCTTTGAGGTTTTAAGGTTTATGAACATCATAAAGGCAGAAGAGAAAAGAAAAGAAAAGAAAAAACCCACCAAATTAAGCAGGGAATTAATCAGCTTTACAATGTGTCTCCCTTGAGAATTTTATCCCAATAAACAGCCTTCCAGAAAACTGCCATTACTACTATGCTCCAAACATATATTAGAACTCAGCCTGGGCAAAATGAAAACAGCTCAAAAGAAGCCATCTCTCTTAGACACTTCTCATACCAATGTATAAGAAGTTATAATCAATGAAATAGAACAACTGAGAGTCAAGAAATAAACACAACTGATTTTCAACAAATGTGCCAAGACAATTCAATGGAGGGAAAGAATAGTCTTTTAACAAATGATGCTGAGACAAGTGGATATCTTCAGGCAAATGAATGAAATTGAACCCTTACCTTACACTACATAAAAAAATTAACTCAAACTGTATCTAAACTTAAGAGCTAAAACTATAAACTTTTAGAAGGTATTATTTGGGTAAATCAGTACTACTACCCATAGTTGTTTCTTTCTTTCTTTTTTTTTTTTTGAGACAGAGTCTCACTATGGTGCCCTCAGTAGAGTGCCGTAGCATCACAGCTCACAGCAACCTCAAGCTCTTGGGCTTAAGTGATTCTCCTGCCTCAGCCATCCAAGTAGCTGGGACTATAGGTGCCGCCAACATGCCCAGCTGTTTTTTTGTGTAGTTGTCATTGTTGTTTAGCAGGCCTGGGCCAGGTTCAGACGTGCCAGCACCCTAACCAGTGAGCTACAGGTGCCAAGCCCTGTAGTAGTTTCTTAAATATGACATCAAAGGTATTAAGAAAAAAACTACAAGTAGATAAATTGAAGTTTATCAAAATTAAAAACTGTATTTCAAAGGACACTATCAAGAAAAAGGGCTGCCACGTACAGTGTCTCATGCCAGTAATCCCAGAGCTTTGGGAGGCCAAGAGGGAAGGACTGATGGAGGCTAGGAGCTTGAGATTAGCCTGAGCAAGAGTGAGACCCTGTCTCTCCAAGAAACACAAAAATTAGCTGGGCATGATAGTGTGGGCCTTATAGCTCTAGCTACTCGGGAGCTGAGGTAGAAGGATCACTTGAGCCCAGCAGTTGGAGGCTGCAGTGAGCTATGAGGATACCACTGCTAGCCTTGGCCAACAGAGTGAAACCACATGTCAACAAAAAAAGAAAAGGAAAAAAGGTCTAAGTAGTTTGCAAAAATCAGACTCACTCACAAATAAATGGAATACAAAGCTTTGCCAATTTATATTCCCACCAACAGTACTTAAGAGAGAAAAAGATCATTTTTTAAAATAAAAATTTAAAATTTTCAAGCTTACATGCTCTAAATTATTTACACCACAAAATTATTTCAAAATGACTATCCTACTCTCTCTTCAGATGTGAGAGCATAGACACAGGGTGAGGATCCAGATATAGAATATAGAGTATACCTCCTATTACTAATTAGGGAAAACAAAATGAACATATCGAGGTAGCTAAAGGGAGTTAGTGTTTTTTGGGTATGGTTTCAGTAGGTAATGAAAAAGTTCTGGAGATGGACTAGTGGTAGCCATTACAATGGCAGTGTGAAATACACTTAATACCACAGAACTACACTTATAAATAATAACCATTTATATGTATATTATATCACGACATTTTATAAAAGTATATACAGCAAAAAACCTCCTAAAGATTCACCTTTATCTAGCTGGGTGCTTTGTAACTATTTCTTTCTGGTGCACTCTGCAATTTGAAAGTTACAAAATGATTAGGTAACCAGTAACTTGCTTGCCTATGAGTACTGCATCACTGGTGCCTAGAACAGTGACTGGCATGCAGTTGAGTGTCCAATAAGTATTTGTATAAATGAATGAAGATAACATCATGAGGGAAATGACTGGTAGGAGTCATTAACTAAATGACAAAGATTCATTAAATTAACTGCAATAGTAATTAACAGTAATAGTAATTTAAAGAGCTGAAGTATGAAGGGTGGGGCTAAGCTGAAAATACATTCAATCATGATGACCCTAAAAAGGATTAAAAATCACTTTCAGTAATCTATTTAATAAGGGAAGAAAAGTGGTGATATAATTACCATAAAAGTGTTGGCCCTTGAGTCACCTTGAAAATTCATTTATATGAAACATGGGGATCACTGCTAATGTCAGGTAAGTGAAGCATTCTTTTTACAGTTATAGGAAAGTCAAGTGCAGAGAAGTCATAATGGAAAATGTTCTGTTTTTGAAACTTTAAAAGGGCAATAAATTTATTTTCAAGTACCGTATAAATTCAAAGTTAATTACTGGTACATTAATATTATTTTCACTAACTTCTCTTGGAAATTTAGTATTTCCTTTAATGATGAACATTGGCTAAGATTCTAATCTGTCTTTATAAAGGCAACAGGTATGTACATATATGCAATTAAACTTTTAATAAAATCACTATGGGTAATGGATAAGGAAAAGAAAAAAAATAGTGACTAATTCTCACGTAAACTGGATTTGATTTTAATTAAAGTACATTACTTAAACATTAATTTTTACTTCAACTTGTTAATATGTTGTTTAGGATACAGGATACTGCATCCTCATTTATAAGTGAATTATGTTTGTAATTTCCCCTTTATAATAATATATTTTTTCTAATTTTAATATCAGGTGTATCCAGATTAAGTAGAATGATTTTGAAGTATTTCTTCTTTTTCTATTGTCTATAAGATTTGGCATGATCTATTTTTCGAAATTATCTTTATTTATAAATATTAGTTGTCTATTCTCTTTGATACTTTGGGGAAAAAATAAGAAGTAGTTAATTGATGACTCTATACTGAACCTCAGAGTCAAAGCATTTTATGATAGACATACTCTTATTTGACAATGTGAATGTTACTTTCTTTGGATTACTATTATTATTATTGCTTAATACTTCTTTGCAGCAATCACCTGATTTCTTTTCTGAATGTATTTCTCTTCGTTCTTTCTTTGCGAGGTTTTTGTTTCTGGTCCCTATCTTAAACATTGTTATTGTTGTTAATTTTAAGCCTTTTAAAATTTGTGAAGGCAAAAGGTGGAAGCCTAATGAACACATGTATATGTGAAAATAAAGGAAAAAAATAAAATTATTATTTAAATTAAAAAAAAAAGTCGCTATGGGTAAGGGGCATCCTTATAACTTTGACTCAAACTGTACAAAAATAATTCATATAGCCAAAACATTTCTGCTTCATAATATTTTGAAATTAAAAAAAGAAAGAAACAGGAATGAAGTAATTACACATGCAACAACATGGCGAAACCTTGAAAACATTATGCTAAGTGAAAGCAGCCAGACGCAAAAGACTACAAACTTGATTCCATGTATGTGAAATGTCCAGAACAGGCAAATCCACAGAGACAGAAAGTCAAGTTGTGGTTGCTGGGTTGGCAGCGGGTGGCGGGGGGGGGGGGGGGGAGGGAAATGACAACAGGTTCCATGACAGCAGTGCTGACTACTATCATCACAATTTTTCAGTAAATATACTGAAAACTACTGAATTGTATAACTAAGGGAGTATTTTGTGGTGTGTGAATTATATCTCCATAAACAAAAGACAAAATAATTTAATTTTCAAGTTAAAAAAAAAAAACGAAAAAGAAAGGCCACAGAATGGGAGAAAATATTTTCAAATCATATATTCCATAAGGCTCTAGTATCCTCATAAAGAACATTATATGACATTAAAAAGACATACAAACTAAAAAATGGGCAAAAGATCTGACAAAGAAGATATATAAATGGCCAATGAACACATAAAACGATGCTCAACATCATTTATCCATCAGAGAAATGCAGACCAAAATCACAATGAGATACCACTGTACACCCACTAGGGTTATGAGAATCAAAAACATCGGTGCAAGCATTGCCAAGGCTACGGGGAATCTGAAACCCTCATACACTGCTAGTGGAATTGTAAAATGGTCCAGCTGTTTTGAAAAACTGTGTGGTAGTTTCTTAAAAAGTTAAATACAGTATTAGCAGATGAACCAGACATTCTGTTATTAGGTTATATCCAAAAGAATTGAGAACATACCTCCCACAAACATTTATACAAACGTGTACACAAATGTCTGTGAGTTGATGAATGGATACACAAAATGTGGTATATTCATGTGCTGGTGTATTATTTGGCCATAAAAAAGATGAAGTACTGATAATGTGCTACAACATGGATGAAATCTGAAAACATGCTAAGTGAAAGAAGCCAGTCACAACGTACCAGATGCTACGTGAACTACTCATATGAAATGTACAGAATAGGCAAATCTATACAGATAAAAAGTAGACTAGTGGTCACCTAGGACTGGCGGAGATCAGGAGTTGAGAAATGTGGAGTAACTGTAGAGTTTTTTTTGGGGGGGGGTGATGAAAATGTTCTAAAATAGACTGCAGTGATGATTGCATGACTCCCACTATATGGGAAAATTAATAAATTATATACTTTAGAAGAACTGTATGGTGCATGCATTATATGTCAATAAAACTGCTATAAAAATTTTAAAAATAAAAAGAAGTTATCCTGGAAGGAATAACAATTTACTTTCATATGCTACATATCTGCATTGATGCATGAGATAAAGCCAGGCAGGCAGTTCATTCATTTATTCAGTTAGCAAATATTTAGTAAACATCAATTATGACTAGGTGTTATTCTAGGGCACCAGAGACAAAACAAAGAACCAGGTAAAAACTGCATATGAGGAAGGTGCTCCAATGCAGAGTAAGAGAAAACAGATAATACGTAGTATTAGTTAACAACCATATGTAGTGCATTAGAAGATAATGAGTGCTTTAGAAAATTCAGAGAGTAAGAAAGTCAGAAAGGCTAGGGAGTGGCAATTTTAAGTGAAGTGGTCGAGTTAGACCTCACAGTAAAGGTGGCATTTGAATAAAACTCTAAAATCAGTAAGGGAGTGAGTGAGGTGTGAGCTATGTGGATCTGAAAACAGACAGTGGGCATCAAAGAAAGGCCCTGGGTGGGAATGTGCATGGCGAATGAAAGGGGCAAGTAAGGCCAGAATGAAAGGGGAAAGAAAGAGAGAAGTCAGGCAACACTGAACACATACAGAAGACTGTACCATACATGTTACTACACAAATGCTTCCGAGTGAGGGTAGTAGTGAGCAGAATGCCCTCAGGGGTCCTGCTGAGGAAGCCAGACATTCTCCCTTTTCCTTGTGTGACCCAGAAGAGAGGAAGCACTTACTGTGTCATTAGTCTCAACAGTATAATCTAACCCAAAAGGACTCCAGAAAATGTATACTGTAATTCTCTCCTTTATTTGCCCTACTTTTCTTTAGGTACCCAATTTTCCAGAACCTTTAGGAACATGTAGTCCTGCTTTTGTAATTCACACCTTGTCAGTAACCTTGCCTTGTAAATAGGTGGACAACTACTTTGTTCACGTGTTGCTGGCTGTAGGACAAGCCTGTTCTTGCTGCTAATTTTTCTCAATTGTATTATTATGTAATCTTAGGACTAATTCCTTATTTCCAATGCTAGGAATTTGGTATTGACTTCTGCTGTCTGCATTTTTGTTCAAAGAGATTTACATACATAGCACCACATAATTTATTGTGATTCAGAGTTAACTAACATTTATTAAGTACCAAATACTATACTATCTCTCTTTTTACAAATCTTATATTTCTCTAAGAAATACTACAATGGCATCTATGGAAACAGAGTCCACAGTACAAGCTCAGGGAAAATTTTCTTAGATGAAAATAACTAAGGCCTTCTTAAGGGTGATACAGGCATGGCTCAGTTGCCTAAACAACAAACCAAGTGGTCAGATAGGTTATAAGCTACATATTGTTAACTATCTCAATTCAAATGCTTTCTATAACTAAATTCACATATAATAAAAAATAACTACATAGTGATCTACATAGTTTCTAGGACACTATCAAACACATTAGTATTGATCAGTGGTGAAGGATAAAGCCAAGAAAGCATAAACACATCATGTTGTCCCTTCATAGCACTCCTGATGTACTAAAAGAATGAAAGTCAAAGAAAACACTAAAATCATTAAGGTGCTCTTCAGGTTGTTCATATACAGGCTTAGAATAAGCTATCCTAGAAGTCGAATTGCCTCTTTCAGTTAACACCAGCTTAACAGACTAATGACTAATTCTGTTTTAAATTCTCTTTCTCTACAAAATTGGCAACACTTTGCTCATTAGCACCTTTGTTTGACAAACTGGCACAAATACAAATATTTTTCTGTATGTTAATTATATGAAACACACAAACATTACATATATTCACTTTGTGTAGGGACTATTGTTTCCTGACCTGGAGCAAAGACTTGCTTTCTGCTTTGAGAGACCGAAGAGTCACGAGAATGGTGTGTTAGTTGTGTACATGCAGGTGGACAGAAAACTGACCTCCAAGAGAGAATGTCCATGTGTGGTGTGGCAATAAAGATTCTCTCACTTCCAAAGGTCTCTTGAAGGTAGAGGCAAAGATTGCACTCAAGGTCAGAGATTTCGTAAAAAGAAAGGTGGAGATCATTCTATATAATCTTCTCCACATCCTCCCTTATCACTGCTGGTGTCTGATAAACACTTCTTCCTGTTTTATGATAATAAATAAATAATAGATGGACCCGAGGTTTGCTTGAGAGGACTCTTCCCTGAGCTCCTCAGTCCCCTGGCATAGACTCTGTGTCAAGCCTTTGTGTTCCTCACACCAAAACTCCTTCACATGTGTGTAAATAAGGGCATATCTAAAGAGACCAATGTAAAAAAGATGCTTACTAAGATCAATAAAATATTACTAAGATTAGTTTAATGGTATACGCATTTTTAAATGTTTGCCAAATAAAATAACAAAAACTTAGAACACAAAAGAAATATTACAAATAGAAATCTAGCTAAGTGTACTACTGAGAACAAAAGGTATTTTATGAAATTACCATATAGTTATTCAGGCAGCAGACTAAGAAATTCATACTTTATTTTCAAAACCAAAGACATTCCATGAAGAAAAAAAATTACCAGTTACAGAAATTTGGACTCTATTAAAAAAGGAATTCTCCATTCAGTCCTATGTTTCATTTATAAATTAGTGTAATCTGATGTAAGATGGAAGAAATAGAAAATACTTGCCAAAAATACTGTCAAAAAATGTTGCAATCAGAAAATTATTATACTATTGGTGTTAATTCTGAAAATAATCCATCATATAGCAAAAATAACCCTGTTAAATGGGAATATTTTCCAGCCTCAGCTTTTCTTTTTTTTTTTTTTTTATTGTTGGGGATTCATTGAGGGTACAATAAGCCAGGTTACACTGATTGCAATTGTTAGATAAAGTCCCTCTTGCAATCATGTCTTGCTCCCATAAAGTGTGACACACACCAAGGTCCCACCCCACTCCCTCCCTCTTTCTGCCTTTCCTCCCCCCCCATAACCTTAATTGTCATCCTATCAAAATTGAGTACATAGGATTCATGCTTCTCCATTCTTGTGATGCTTTACTAAGAATAATGTCTTCCACTTCCATCCTGGTTAATACAAAGGATGTAAAGCCTCCATTTTTTTTAATAGCTGAAGAGTATTCCATGGTATACATATACCACAGCTTGTTAACAGCCTCAGCTTTTCATTAAGTCTTAAGCACATTGTCATTAGCTTCCAAGGGGCATCAGGCAATGAATACGTTGTTTAGAAAGTACACTAATAATCTATTACACACTGGGTCATTTTATGTCACATCAAATTTTTAACTATTTACCGTTTTTCTCCAAAAAATGAAGGTGAACTTTAGATTGACCTTTACAAAATTCTCAATTGCTGAAATTGAGAATAATTGAGAATAATTGAGTAATGAAGTTTACCATTTCCTCTCAAGTGATTTAGTGTTTTCCAAAAAGTAAACCAGGATTACCACTTTCCAATCATGCATGTACACATCCGCCCCAACGCAAATAAGTGCTGCCTCGAAGGACATGCAAATGTAGATTTCATTATTCTATAACTAGAACAACTAAAAAAATTCATCATCTAGAATTGTCCTAGAAATGTTGAGCTCTTCCTAGAAACTTGACCATCACTGAATACAGATTCAAAAACAGGAAATTAGTTCACTCATCACTCATTTTACTTTTTAAGTCCAATGATAAATGCTATTTTTTTTTTTTTTTTTTTTTGTAGAGACAGAGTCTCACTTTATCGCCCTCAGTAGAGTGCCATGACTCTCACAGGACTCACAGCAACCTCCAGCTCTTGGGCTTCCGCGATTCTCCTGCCTCAGCCACCCGAGCAGCTGGGACTACAGGCGCCCGCCACAACGCCAGGCTATTTTTTGGTTGCAGTTCAGCAGGGGCTGAGTTTGAACCCGCCACCCTCGGTATATGGGGCCGGCACCCTACTCACTGAGTCACAGGCGCCACCCTAAATGCTATGTTTTTAAATCTACTTTATAGAATAAAATGTCAGTAGCATTACAAATTTTTGTGTAATTTTGCAAGGGGCTCTTGCATAAGGTAATTAAAATTAGTCTGTTACCCCAAAACATGACTCTACCAATAACTCGTACTCTAACATTAACAAATCTGCATGAGAGTGTTAACAAATGAAGTAGCTGTTAAACAAGATTTTTCACAATCTTTTTATTCCCATATACTCTATTATCTTCAACTGGACTTCTAAGCTGCGACATGTACTTATGCTCCTTGAAAATACTCACGGAATTCAATGTGGCAGCTAAATTTCCTGGAGGGAACACACTGAGGATCTTTACCAAAGGCAACCAGCCCTCAGTGTTCTCCTGGATAGAGTTTAACCAATTCACTCTAGTTCACATAAAACAACTGCAAAATTAAGTAAGACTTCAGGGGATGGCTGTGAAATGAGGATTTCCCAAGATGATTATGATTTTGAAAAGGGTTGCTATCAAAAAGTTCCTAATTAAGGCAGATATATCAAAACCTATCCATGGAAGCAAAAATTTATCTGAAATAGTGACACAGCCTTTTGAAATTTGGAACAGAGGTTTATAAGAACATACTGACTCTGTTACCTGAGATCACTGTCAATTCTAGAGTAACGTTAATACAGGACATTCAGGTTTCCATGGGTCAAAAAGCCCCATAATTTAAATAATGAATGTAAGAACTTTTTTTTTTTTTTTTTGCAGTTTTTGGCCAGGACTAGGTTTGAACCCGCCACCTCCGGCATATGGGGCCGGCGCCCTACTCCTTTGAGCCACAGGTGCCGCCTGTAAGAACCTTTTTTAAAGAGAGAATATTTTCCAGAAACGTTCAAATCTATAAAGAATGAAGAGAGAATAGAGCAAATATAAAATCAAAATAAAAAAAATTAACTTTATTTTAATACTAAGAAACTGAAGGACAGTAAGAAGCGAATTAATTATTTTCTATCCTTTCGCCTATCAGCCCAAGATTTTTAAGAAGTAAAACTGAAAAAACGGTAATCCATCATCACCTCATCTGATAGTAGTAGGGAAATATAAGCGTGCACAGACAATGATGGAAGGGGAAAAACCATCCTCCTGTGTGTCCGCTATGCCATGTGCCTCCAGGCACCACACAAGTATTATTAGATTCGGTCCTCACAACCAACTCACTCCCATACGCACCTCAGGGAGGTGACGCTGACTGGCCAGCGGTCACCCGGTACCCGCCTTGCATGCAGCTGAGACAGGTTTTGATTCCAGCACTCCCTAGTGTCCTTCCCACAACATCACATTGACTTAAGTTTTCCCAGCTCTGTCAAAAATACTAATTGCTCGTTTAGCATAATGTTTCCAGTTCTTTTCTTTCCACTATTCCATCCACATGAATTCACTTTCTCATTCCAAGGAATTTTATTAGCCTTCACACCTTGTTCTATAGCTTATAAACTAATAAGTGAAAGCAGATGCCTCTTTACACAGAACAGTTCTCCCATCGCGTTCTATGTGAAACTTTTACCATAGTGTTTATCTCAAACTTCCCACAGCTGAAAAGGAACAGCTTGGTTTGCCCTCAGTCATTCTCGGTGCCCAAGATCTTCATACACAGAAAATCCTGGTAATTTTCTCATTTATATAATACAAAATAAAAGCCAATTTTCAATGTAATTGGTCAACTTCATTAATTCATTATTGAATATTAAAATAATTACCTATTTTCTAATGTAAATGACTGTTTTGATATATTCTTATAATAGCAACACTTCCTAAACTTGCTTACCAGAGTATTCCAAATAGCAGAGGTTAGAAGAACACAGGCCATAGCAGCCAAAATACGTGAGAGATTTCATACAGGTCTTACACTTTACCTTGGAGATTCAGGTAAATTTTCAATTTCGTTCTAATTAACAGAATTACTTTTAGTTTTTTTCTTCCTTCAAACTCTAAACATTAGCAAGTCAGAAAACAACCCTTGTTTATTTTGTACTATCTCAGCATTAATCAGGGTACGCCTGGTGATATGAAACTATATTCTTTGAAAAGAATGGTAATATGGTCTTTAACACAGCAGCATATAATGGTAAACTATGACAATAAAGCTTTAATACATTTCACTAATTATATTTTTTTCCAGTACCTCTTTTTATTTATTATTATTTTTTAATTTAATTTTTTTTTATTAAATCATAGCTGTGTACATTGATATAGTCATGGGGCATCCTAATTCTTAAGTTTTCAAAAAGCTATTATAGTTCGGGTGGTGCCTGTGGCTCAAAGGGGTAGGGCGCTGGCCCCATATGCCGGGGGTGGTGGGTTCGAACTCAGCCCTGGCCAAAAACTGCAAAAAAAAAAAAAAAAAAAAAGCTATTATAGTTCCAGTTCTAATTTTATAAAAGTGAAAAATCAGCATTTCCTCTAGGAAAGGGAAGTATTAATATAATTAATATATGGACTTTATATAAAAGTGAATACACTTTAGTTTTAGAATTCTGAAACTGCTCAAATTTTGTCAAATTTATATAGGTGTTATTAACTGTTCAGTCTTTCTGCTCTATTTCAATTTCAGATAACAGGTACTCAAAAAAATTTAATTTTTATTGTTGGAAATTGCAAAAAGTGGGAACCATTGCATAAGATGAAAATTACCTTGTTTATCTAGAACTGAGTATGAGGCCAAAAATCCTCGTCCAGAGATATGGATTCCACTCATAAACAGCACAGTAATTTCATTGCTTTTTGATTCAATTGAATGGTTCATTCGCAACCCCAGACCACAGTATTTGCCTAGGAAGGAAAGAAAAGCAGATATTTGGTATAACTTTCATGAAGTCAATATTATTTGCAATGTACATAACAGAATCAGAATAATATACCAAACTGGATATATCAGCATAATATAATGATAGCATAAAATAATGACTAGAACTCATATCACTCATAAAATAATGACTAGAACTCTTATCACTATTTTTTTAAAAAGGCAAATGACTTGAATAAGACACCCCAACACAGAATGTACACAATCACAAGTAAGCACATAAAAAGATGCTCAACAGCATTCAGCATTAGGGAAATGCATATTAAAACTACAATGAGATATATGTGAAGGGGTTCCAGGGAGGACCCTGACCCAGTCTGGGGGCTGACAAGAGAGACAGTGCTGAAGAAAGAAGGAAACTTCACACTAACTTAGTGCATAAAGTCTGAGAAGCCAGGAGAGGCTTACATTGTCTTAAGCACCAAGTGGCAGATTGAGGCAATGCAACAGAGCTCTAATTGCTTAGAAACTTTTTATTGATCTCTTAAAACAAAGTATTTGTGAAAAGAAGCAAAGGTGTTAAAATTCAAAAATAGGAAAAAAGGAATCCCAAGTCCCTTGGAAGGATGGGCAAAAGAATAAGGCATTAATTTTTAACTCAACATGTTAATATGTTATTTAGGATATTGTGTTCTCATTTGTAAGTGATATATGTTTATAATTTCTCCTTTATAATAATATATATTCTCCAACTTTAATATCAGGGGTACTCAGATCAAGTAGAATGAATTTGATGTATTTCTTCTTTTTCTACTGTCTACAAGACTTTTTTAAAATTATCTTTTACTTTTATTTATAAATATTGGTTGTCTATTTTTTGATATAAAAAAAATAAGAAGTTAACTGATGACTCTATACTGAACCTCAGAGTCAAAGCATTCTATAATAGACATACTCTTATTTGACAATGTGAATGTTACTTTCTTTGCATTATTATTATTATTGCTTAATATTTCGATGTAGCACTTGTCTGATTCCTTTTCTGAATGTATTTATGTTCGTTCGTCCTTTACAAGGTTTTTGTTTCTAATAAAAAAATTAAAAAAAAAAAGAAGAAAGCTGAGTATAAGGTAATAAATTATCAATGATAGCAATAACACATCCTGAAAGGGGAGGAGAAAACAAGTTTAGTGCCTGTCAGAAAGGTAGACAAACTAGCTTCCCTAATCTAACTGTTCATCAGGAGTTCAAAAGACTTAACCCACCCTCCTGACCATTCTCTATGCAGGGATAGTATTGAAGACATCACCCTATCTGGGCTGCCTTCAGGCTACTTTCACTTTGTTCTTTATAAAGAGCCCCAGGGATGGCCCACCTCCATGCTTTACCCTGGATGGGCCCCAGAGAAATCAGAGTAACTCCCACATATATGTCCAATAAATGGTAATATTAAAAAAAACTGACAATAAAGCAAGTATTAGAAAGGATGTAGAGAAATTGGAACCTTTATATACTACTTTTAGTATAGGCAAATTGGAACCTTCATATACTACTGATAGGAATATAAAATGGCAGACATTTTTGGAAAACAGTTCAGTAGTTTCTATAAAACATACATACTTATCATAGAGCCTAAGCAACCAACTTCTAATTATCTAATTATCATCAGCTAGTTATTGAATAAATAAAATGTGGTATATGTCCATACAAAGGAACAACTCGACAATAAAAAGGAATAAGCCAGCCATGGTGGCTCATAATATAATCCTAACACTTCAGGAGGCTGAGGCAGGTGGATTGCTTGAGCTTAGGAGTTCAAGTCCAGCCTGAGCAAGAGTAAAAAGCTAACTCTACTAAAAACAGAAAAAACTAGTCGAGTTACTTGTAGCAGGTACCTGTAGTCCCAGCTACTTGGGAGGCTGAGGCAAAAGATCTCTTGAGCCCAGGAGTCTGAGGTTGCTGTGAGCTATCATGCCACAGAACTCTACCCAGGGCCACAGAGCGAGACTGTCTCAAAAAAAAAAAAAAAAAAAAAAGGAACAAACTACTGATATATGCAACAAAATGGATGAACCTCAAAAACATTTTGCTAAGTGGAAGAAGCTATATATATTTCTAGAAAAGGCAAAAAGGAAAGGGGAAAGGAAAGAGGAAAAGGAAATGGAAAGGGAAGGAAAGGAAGAAAGACAGAAAGAAAAAAAAAAAGGGAAAGCTGAGTAGTAGCTGCCTGGGGCCGGGAATGTATGGGACCTGTCTCCAAATGGGCACAAAGAAACTCAGAAGGGAAACGTATTTACGCATGAGTGATAATTTTGTCAGAAATTGCAAGATGAAGAGAAAAACTACTTTGCTCTATCTGAGATAATCTCAGGCCTATACATCAACAGAATGACAAAGATAAAAAATGCATTCTATTCTATATATCGTCATGTTTTAGACTTTTTCCCAAAGTCCAAAGTTTGGCAAGTTAAGTTCAATTTTTCTGTCTCTCATTCAGACTGACTTGACATAATTTGAGAAAGGAGAGCACCTCAAGTAAATTTTCTCCCTGTATAGGCCCAGAAAACAAGCTATCTTATGGGTCATCAACATCTCCTGGATGCTGGATAGGGCTTGGATGCAGAGAAAACCTGAACAGCAGTGAGTTAGGGAAGACTCAGAAGAGAAAAATACCGAAGACCCATGAAAATCCCAACAGAGATGGAGGTGAGGGTCTCTGGAAAATGTGACAGAGGCTAGAACATTAATCTCTTAAAATAATTCCATCCAAGGAATAATTTATGCAATTATTTCCTTTACTGTGGAAATTTCCAATTCTCCCATCTTAGATAATGATGGAATAGACTTACTCATATGTACATTTTTTTCCATATTTAAAATGATTCTCTGAAATGAAGTTAGAGTCATGTTTTTTTTCCAAAAGAGTTATGTTAATGTGTACTACTCCCATCAATATAGGGGAGTTTTTATTTTGAGGCAGCTTTATTACCATTTTTCCCTGTTTACAAATGCTTAAAAGTCTATAAACAGTATATAAATGTAGAAGAACATAAACAGAAAAAGGCATTCATCCTTACATAATCCAACTACACAGCAGTAAGTACTCACAACACTTTCAAGGGTATCTCTCTATGCCTCAGCTTTCTACATCTGATAAATGCAAACAATAATAGCATTTATGTCACTGAACATAAATGTGTATCTGCATGTACACACACACATAAGCCGAGTACTGTTCCTGTGTCTATTCATCTATTCATGCATATTCACTCTCCAATATATTACTACTAAACTCCTTTTCAGAAGGGCTGTACCAATTTACTGCTCCTCTCCCAGCAGTATTAGAGATAAAAGAAACTGATAACTTGTATAAAACTAAACTTTTCCAGTGTGTGCTTACTTATAAATTTTCCTCTAATATGTGATTTCTTTATATTTCTAGGGTATTTTCTTACCAGGACTCCATGTCTGTTTAAAATTTTAATTACTTGTATGTTACACATACAGCAAAAGGAAGACTTTTCTGCATAGCCATGACCTGATCAGTAGGCCCTTTACAAGGAGTTTTCTCATTAAACTGAAATAATAAATAAACAAAAAGCAGTTTTCTCAATTAGTTGCCAAACTGAAAATTAGAGAGACACATGCCAGCTGGCCTAGAAAAAAGCAAACATCTATGCTGTGAACTGCCTATCAGAGCCATCACAGGCAGCCTCTAGAAACTGAGAGCAGTTCCTGGCCAACAGTTACCTAGAAAAAAGGGACCTCAGTTTTACAACTGCAAGGAGGTGAATTCTGCCAGCAGTCAGTAAACCTGGAGAACACTTAGCCCCAGATGAGAAACATATCCCCAGCTGACACCTTGATCTCAGCCAAAAGAGACTATGAGTAGAGCATTCTGCTCAGAATTCAGACCCATAGAAACTGAGATAATAACTGTGTTGTTTTAAGCTGAAGTTTGTGGTCACTTGTTAGGAAGCAAAAGGAAACTAATACAACCAGATAATTTACATGGGTGTCCACCTGCAGCCTGTGGGCCAGATGCTGATTTTGTGACAATGGTTTTTTTGCTTATCTGTGGTGTCGGATGTCACAAAACATGCACAGACCTTTTTTTTTGCTAATCAGTTTTCATTAGTGTTTGTGTCTTAATGTGTGGCCCCAAATTAACTCTTATTCTTCCAATGTGTAACAGCAAAAAAGAAAGATTAGACACCCCTGCTTGGTGTATAGTAAGACTATCCTGCTTTGGGACCATCAAATCTGATGATAATACAGAGCAGAAGTTGGAATCTAGAGCTCAGGACTTGAATCAGCTCACAGAAGTATTTTACTTGGTCTCTTGGCCCAGAAAGTTTAAGGCCATATGTTCTTTCAAAAATGCTTCAATTAGGTGCTCACATTTAAAAAATCTGGAAATGTCACATAAATTCTGAATTTCTGCTTTCTCTTGAAAAATCGTAAGAAGAAAAAAAGGAAGCGTAGGCCAGTTTTCCAAATTGTTTTCCTAAGTAGCACTGTCCCCTTTGAAAAAGAAAGTCACACTTTAGTTTGCCCACAGCCCCACCATTCCACAGTGTTCCCAATCCTGAAGCTCAGTTATCAATTACTTCCATGGCTGTCACGATTGTTCTTCTCATCCCTGGTCTATTTCAGCAATTTATTTTACCTATTTAGCCCCTGTTGGCAGTAAGTTTGTATCCACTGGAAGGTAGAGAGTTCGCAGACCTTAACATTTATTACTCTTGCTATGTCCACATCAACTATACTTTTTATAGATGGGAGTAAGAGTGAACTCTGGAAAATGTTAAATGGAAATATTCTGTATTCAAAAGATAGGAGAGATGATGCACCGAGAAATATTTTGTATTCAAAGGATAGGAGAGATGATGACTCCGACAGACCAGAAGTAGAGTTAATATTACAAAACTTAAGAAACCCAATTTATGTTCTCAGAGAAAAGGAAGCTTGAGAGGTGTGTGATGAAACAATCTTCCTCTTAGGAACCTGCAACTTAGAAAGATGAGATGGAGGGTAGGGAGTTATTATATCATTAAATCTGAAATGTCCTATTTTGAATCAAAGTTTAGTTTTCTGTATCTCAAACAAGGGGCAGTACAATAAATCAGAGTATGTGCCTTAACTTTCCACACAGTTTTTCCATCTTAGCAGTAGCTTGTGTATGCCAGCAGCAAAGGAGCCTGGAGAGCAAGTGGTGATGAAACTGTGAAAGGCATTTTCCACAGCTTGCTGAGATTTGAATATTTTTCTTTGCAAGAAGGGGTCCAAAGCCTGAAAGAAATGGTAGGGAGCTGGTGCAAGGTCTGGTGAACATGGTAGATGAGAGTTTCCAAATCCAACTTCTGTAGTTCAAGCAGTGTTGTTTGTATGACACTTTTGTCTTGTAAGATGATTGGCCTGTCTCTGTTGACCAATCTCAGCTGTTTCATCCCAAGCCTCATCATTTCACTCAATTGGCTGCAGTAGACATCTGTTGTAATCGACTGACCACGTTCCATGAATCTGTGTGGATAATGCTGGCACTGAACTACCAAACAGACACCATTAGCTTGTTCTGGTGAATATTAAGTTTTGGACTGTGTTTTGCCCCTTCATCTTTATCCAGCCATTGTGCTGAACATTTGTGATTGTCAAAAAGAATCCATTTTTCATCAAACGTAACAATACAGTGTAGAAAATGTTCCCCTTTATGTCGTGACAGCAAAGAAAAGCAAGCTTTAAGACAATTTCTCTTCTGATGCTCATTTAATTCATTATCCAGCTTCTTCATCTTGCCAGTTTGTTTCCAATGGTCCAATATTGTTAGAATAGCAACATCAAACCTTGGTGCTAATTCATGCCTCCGCTGAGAAGGATTCACTTCCGCTACAGCTTTCAGCTCGTCATTATTCAGCTTGGTCTCAAGTTGCCCGTGTGGCTCATTTTCAGGACTAACATCACCAGAACAGAACTTCTCAAACCATCAATGTAGTGTGCAATAGCCTTCCCAAACATTTTGTTGATATTTCAGGCTGTGTGAGCTGCATTGGTTCTACAACAGAACTCATATTCAAAAATAACATGAATTTTTAACTTATCCATGTTTTCACAAAAATTGCTCTAAAAAAACCTTTGAAAGATAATTACAAGCCAAAATCTGCATTTGAAGAATACAAATGTACCTACTCAATTAAAAGAAAAAACAATAAGTGTCAAATTGAAATGTCAGAGAAACCAACTGCTCAACTCAGTACTTAAGGAAATCAGACGTTTCATACTTAATAACCTCATACTCACTAGAAGGAAAGCACAACTCTGCCCATCTCTGCTATAAAATATAGCTAGTCTGAAGAGCATTGCTTTTAATTTACAAACTGATTTAGGAATTGTTTTTTAGTATCTAGTATAGGAGCATCTCCAGTCTCAAAAACAAAATTTAGAATTCTCAAAGGAATTCATTTATTGAATGAAATCTAGGCACTAAGCTAGGCAGAGACTGGGGATTCAGTGATGAAATGAGATAAACAGTTTTGCCCTCAAAAAGCTAAGTGTGGATGGATAGGGCAAATGTAGCTGAAGCCACTATGTACAGAAGAAGCCATAATAGCCCCTGGAGAATATTTAGAGTAGAAGTTATTATTCAATAATGTCCATCAGTACAGTTTATTTTTTTTTTTTATTAAATCATAGCTGTGTACATTGATATGATCATGGGGCATCATTCACCAGCTTCACAGACCGGTTACCAAGTACAGTTTCTTTAAAAAAGCTTCAATGATCACTACCTTGTGTTTGGTGGGCCAGAGCAAGGTGGAGTTGTACAAATTAACCCCCTGACTTATTTAGTCTTTTTGAATGACTAAAATGTCTTCCCATAATGATTTCTCCTGAACAATAAGCTGCTGTTTGCAGCTGGATTTAATCTTAAGCTATCTCAACAAAGACTCACCTGCAGAGGATAATGAGGAAAAAGATATAGATCGAATTTCTTTTTAAATGATTAGACAAATGGGTATATATGTATATTTAAAATCAGACACGTAGGTTAAAAAGGGATTTAATAATATAACTAAGAATGAATTTGTCTTTCCTTCTAAAAGATAGTAATAGTGACTGCTCTTAAAAGTATGTTTTTCTACAATATCATAAAGTCATCGTACATTTTGATTTTAGGGAAGGTGGCTATTTCTCTTAAAAAAAAAAAAATAGGAGATCTGGTATTGGCATATTTTAAATGAATAAGGACCACATGGGGAAATGTACCTTGACACTCTGACTTCTATCTCATACATCATAAACAAAAATCAATTCAGAAAGGACTGAGAATAATATGTGCAGAAAAGAGCATAATAAGAAAAAAAAATAAAAAATAAAAATAAATCAGAAAAAAAAAGCACATAATAAGACTTTAAACCCTGAAAACATCTTCATGACCCAAGGAATGGAAAACAATTTCCGAAACACAACGCAAAAAGTATTAACCATAAAAGAAAAAAAGGTAATAAAAGTGAGCTATTATAAAATTAAATAAAAATTAATGTCCATTTGTTAAAAGATCAGAGTATAAAATGTTAGTCCATAGAAAGGGAGAAGATATTTGTAAGACATAGAGTAGAACTTCTATAAAGTGACCTAAGGGACTGTAACAACTGGTCACGATGGGGAACTAGGCCTACTATACTCACACGTACATGTGGCGAGTGTCCAGACTATGAAAATTAGGTCAACTTAAGGAGGTGGTCAGTGTAGGAAGGTGGTCAACTATCAAGGTTCTACTGCATACCTACAAAGAACCCATGGCCAGAATATATACTGAACTTCTATACATGAGTAAGAAAAATATTTCCCACCAGAAAAAGAAAATGTAGAAACACTTTAAACAGACACTTCACAAAAATACTCAAACAAACATGAAAAGAGCACAATTTCATCTGTCATCAGGGAAATGCAAAGCAAATATGCATCATGTGGTATCAGTACTCATACCAAAACAGTTAACCCAGACAAAAGTAGAGAGCAGGAACTGGACTCTCACATACTGGTGTTGTGTATAAACAGGTAAACCACAAAAAACTGTGGCCTACCTACTAAAGCTGAAAATATGCAACCTAATAGTTTAGGAATTCCTCTTCTAGATACACTAAAAGACAAGTAATAGAATGTTCATACACAATTAATCGTAGCCAGAAACTGGTTATAAGTGGATGCACCTCAATTTACTTAACCATTCCTTATTATAGGAAATTTAGATTCTACTTTTTCTACATAGTGAATAGTATTATAATAAACATCTTCCTAACACAACTTCTGTCTTTTGAAGTATTTTCTTAGGAGTGATTCTTAATATAAATTTCAAGACTCCTACCCAAGTGAATCATACCAATGCATCCCCAATGATGTAAGAAGTGCCAGTTTTACTACACCCATATCAATATAGCATAGCAACATTTTTATACTTTTTATTAATCCAAAACTCAGGGAGGGCACGTACTTAGTTTTAAAATTTTGCATTTCTTTGATCATAATGGTAGTTGCCCCCTCCAAAATTATCTTTCAGAAATACAACTTGGACAAAAGAGGATATAGGTTTTTATCACCATCCTTAAGTATCCAAAAGATGCTGACAGTAAAATTTTTAGTACATACTGCCAAAATGTTTTTTGTCATTGTACCAGTTTATATCCACCCAGGTCAACCAAAATATACATCAAGTAATAATACCAAAGCTTTTCTAAGCTTTTCTTCTCTCTTGTGGAGCTTCTGTTTTAATTGCGGGCTTTAAAAGTTACCTTCTATAAAGTCAACAAACATTTGGACAGAAGAGAGCTTCAGTCCTGTTTCTATTTTTTTTTTTTTTTTTGCAGTTTTGGCTAGGGCTGCGCTTGAACCCACCACTCCTGGTATATGGGGCTGGCACCCTACTCCTTGAGACACAGGTGCCACCCGTTTCTATTTTTTAATAAAACTTTTTGAAGGAGGGATCAAGATGGCCAACTAAGCAGGTAGTATGTGCCTCCTCCATAGTCAGGAACCAGAATAGTAAACAGATCCTTACATTTCAAACAGATCTAGGAGAGAATGCTAGGATTCCCAAGGGAAGCAATAGTATATAAGACAGTGGTTCTCAACCTTCCTAATGCCTCCTAATGCTGCAACCCTTTAATACAGTTCCTCGTGTTATGGTGACCTTTAACCATAAAATTATTTTCATTGCTACTTCATAACTGTAATTTTGCTACTATTGTGAATTGTAATGTAAACAGCTGATATGCAGGACGTATTTTCATTGTTACACAGGGGTCGCAACCCACAGGTTGAGAACTGCTGATAGATATAAGGAGAGGGTTCAAGGCAACCTCCTGGCCAGCACCTGGCTAACAGCTGGAAGAAGCTCCTGGACACAGTGAAACAATAAAACAAAAGCCCCCAGAGCTCCAATCTCCAAGACAAGCTTTTACAATCTTGGCAACAAGAGAACCCCCTTGATCCACGCAGGTCTCTGGCCTAACACAGAGAGCTGCTTTGAGATAGTACAAAGACACTGCTCCAGAAAGGGAACTCAAATGCAATCCCACAGGCATCTGAGAGCCCCCTGAGATAGGTGCCACCTGAGAACCTAGACACCAGGGAACTGTGGGTTTGCCTGCAGCCACTGTGTGCTCTGAGGAGGGACAAGGAGCCCAGGTGCTCCTGCACACCCCGGCTGCGGGCTGCTACTGAGACTGAGACATGGGCAGACAGCATTTTCCAGTGTCTTGCCCACGTGGACTGCCTGGGTACAACCTCAGCCTTTTCGGTTACAGGTCTAAGGTGCCATTTTGAGAGTTTGATACTGAGTTGTGTGCCACCCTTGGGCTGGATGTGGCTGTAGCCCCTGCCTCAACTAGGGAGAGGCAGAAAAACTAGGCTTTCCTGCTGCTGGCTGCTGTGGGACCCAACCTTGAGCAAACTATGTCCCCCATAGTTTCCTACCTACTCGCACAACCTACCTGAAAAGGAACCTGACCTCTCTGGCCTAAGACCCAGGGTATCTGGGAGTTTGAAGCTGATCAGGCGACCTGCCCTTGGGCTGAATTTTGACTAGCGCAGCTCTGCCCAGCTAAGAAGGGAGAGAGGACCCCAAGTTCTCCTATACACACTAGGACAACTCCCACTGCCCTGCTATAGGCTGCTGAGGGACCGAGTTATGAGTGGATGGTATCCCCCATCCCAAACAATTGCACACACTGCCTAGAAGGGGCCCCAGCCAGAGACCAGCGTGTTAGTATGGAGTCTAAGGCTGGGCAGCGCGCTGATCTCAACCTCAGGCTGAGTATGGGCTGCTGTAGCTGCAGCCCTACCCAGCTGAGGAAAGGTAAGGGAGCCCAAGCTCCCTAGGACAATTCCCACCACCCTCCTGTAAGCCATAGAAAGACTGAGAGATGAGTGGACGGCACTCCACCCAGCATCTTGTCTATTTTGTTTGCCTAGAAGAGGCCCCATCCTCTCTAATCATAGGCCTGAGGTGCCATGTTGGGAATGTAAAGCTGGCCAGCCTTAGAAGGGACATGGAGACAGGAACCTTCCCTCTCCAACCGCCCAATGCTACAGACATAGCAGCCTTTGCTTTTGGTGTGGGTAAGCTGCAGTATAGCCACATCTAGGCTTACAGGGGAGGGGCACACCCCCAATAATACTCTGCTCACTGCACTTGGGTTCTGCAAGCAGGATGTGGCTTGCTTCCCTCCCATCACAATCGGGCAGTGTTTCTGTAGCTGTACTGACCGTGAATCTCAGCCCAAGTTCTTTATACCCCTGAATCCACAGCCAATGTCCCCCAGCACCCACTCAGCCTACAGCAGATTGGGGGACCAGTGGACCCTAGGGAACTGTGAATCTCTCAGAGTTTGGGCATTCAGGACAAGCTATTTCCAGCAGACAGAAATGTGCATGCCACGGGACACTTAGGACAAAGGGGACAAGAGCACCAGCTAACCACCATCTGGGGGAGCCTTCTCCTCCTCCCTTCCCCATCCACTGCTGCTAGGCAGCCAAGGCTGCTTCTGTATAGGATGGGTGGGGACTCAACAGGGGATGATTAAACTGGGATACTCCAGACCAGCTGCCCCACCTCTGACAGAGTGACTATCATACCTAGTATACCATGGAGCTTAGGGCTCACTCCTCTACCTCTAAAAAGCACAACAAGCACTTCTTTGTGCCCCAAGGACAAAAGCTACCACCTGTCCTGAGAAAGGGCAGGGCTAGCAATCTTCCCCTATAGCCATCTTTTCTGGGGGGGCCTACCCTCCCTGGAGGCAAATCAGTGCCACAACCACACCTTCCTCTCTGGACCATTTAAGCTACAGCCTATGGCCAGCCTGGTAGCCCTGCACATAGAAGGCTGAGCTGCCTCCACCATTTCTGCTGAAGCAGGTCCAGTATAGGATCTGGGAACCTGGACCCAGCTCCTACGCTGAGAACAGAGACTATTGCCATTGGCGGGAGAAGGAAATGTGAGTAACTTGTGCATCTCACAGCTGCCTGCTTCTACTAATGTTGTCACGAGGAACTCACCCCTCGTGTCTCAGACTTACAGTGCACCCATCCTTCTCCCTCGTGAGCATTCTTCTGCAACAAAAAAATCACTCCACCCCTCACTGTCACAGCCAGTGCCTAAACCCAGGGAGGAGTAAGGGCAAGTCTGCCAGGCCAATCTTGGTCTATTCCCCCCAGGCCTTGAGCATGCCATCTAGGGGCCTTGGAAATGGGGTTATCTATTCTAGTCCACCACTGCTAATACCTGAACACTCTCCCAGGGGACTGAGTCCAACCAAAGAAACAGACAGCAACACCACGGTGGATACCTACCCGCACGAGCCAAAAGGCAGTGTACCTTTCCTTCTCTCCTCTACACTGAGCAGCAGAGCTCCCAGCACAGAAGAGCAGCTATCTGTTTGAAGCCAAAGGAAGAGATTCCAGATGAGAAGGAACTGGCATAACACAACTCTAGCAATATGAAAAAACAGGCTTGGTGTGAACCCTAAAGGTAACATTAGCCGTCCAGTAATAGAACCAAAAGGAAATTTTGAAATATCAGATGTGGAATTCAAAATATGGGTCACAAGTAAGCTCAAATGGGACTGATAAGAAAGTTGAAGACCAGCACAAAGAAACCAAAATAATAATACTAATAATATTATTAGTAGTAGTATTATAATTCAGGACATGAATAAAAAATTCACTAAATAGATAAAATTAAATAAACAAGAATTCTGGAAATGAGTCAGTTGGAGAACACCGAACATAGTAAAAAGTCAACAAACTAAACCAATCAGAAGAATTTCAGAACCTGAACATAGGCTTTCAAATTAACCCAATGAATAAAAAAAAAAAAAAGAAAGAAAAAAGAATCAAAGAAAATATCAAAATCTCCCAGAAATATGGATGGTATAAAACGCCCAAATATAAGAACCACGGATATCCCCAAAGGAAAAGAAGAAAAAGCAAAAAGCACAGTAAATCCATTTGAGGGAATAATGGAGGAAACATCCCTGGTCTTGCCAGAGATTCAGACATCCAGATATAAGAATCAACAAACTTCTGGCAGATTCACTGCAAACAGGACATCAGCAAGGCACACAGTCATCAGTCTGGCCAAAGTTAAAATGAAGGAGAAAATCCTACAAATAATGAGACAAAAGCATCATCAAAAAACTTAAAAGGAAAAAACCATCAGAATAACATCAACGGACACCTTACAAGCCAGAAGGGTTGGGGTCCCATTTTTAGCCTCCCCAAGCATAACTGTCAGGCAAGCATTGTATATCCCACCAAAGTTTCATAAATGATGATGAAATAAAAAGCATCCCTCACAAGTAAATATAAAAGGAATTTGCTAATGCCAGATTTGCCCTATAAGAAATGCTCAAAGTCGTGTAAACACTGAAAAGAGCAGATAATATTCACCACTGTAAAAACATTTGAAAGCAAAAATTAAGAGTTCTTATGATGCACGAGAAACACCAGAGAGAATACAAAGCAGGAAAGGATGCCTACTCTCCACTGAGGTTCAACGCAGTCCTGAAGGTAGAAGCCAAATTAATTTAATAAGAGAATTGAAAAAATAGAAGTAAAACTCGATTTGCAGATGATTGTGTATCTGAAACTCCCTAGGAAGCAAATGGTAAAACTAATTGAAACGATTAAAAAAAAAAAACACTCAGAATAGAATATAAATTCAACATACTGAAATCTAGTCTACATATAATTAGGAACCAGTTAGAGAATACAGTGGCAAAACAAAAACAAATAAAAACATCTTCACTTATAATAGCAAGGAAGAAGACAAACTTGTTCCTAAACTTATTTAGCAACAAATTTAACAAAAAATGTGTAAATCCTACATGGAATAAGTTTAAAACACTCCAGAAAGACAACAAAAGTAGATTTGAACAAACAGGAAAAAACAAACAAACAAACACACACAAAAAAAAACAGCTCTGGTTTTTGCATGGTATGACTTGCTATAATAAAATTAATTTATAAACAACACAGTCCCAATAAAAATACCAACAAGCTTTTTTATGAAGTTAGACCAGTTGATACTAAACTTCAGATGGATAAATAAACATTAAGAAAACACTAAAAATGAACATCTCTGAAGGGAAACTATCTCTATCAGGCATTAAAACACTAGAAAGCCTCTTTACACCCTTACAAAACTGCAAGATTCTGGTATGGGAATAGATAGACCAGTGGAAGTGGAATCCAACAGAAAAGTCCAAAGGTAGACCCAAGCATATACAGAACTGTCCAACAGGAACCATCACACTCAGTCCCCCTGACCTTTCTGCAGCTTTCATTCACCCACATGAAAAGAATACGGAAAAGACAACAACAATGGAAATGAAGAACAGTCAAAACTTATTAAATATCCATTATATACCAAACACAACAATGTATTATCTCATTTAATCTTCAAATGGTATGAAATATGACTTTTTTTTTTTTTAAGTCTGAGTAAGTTCACTGACTGCAGAAAGGACTCGGCAACTCCTGAAGCTGTGACCAGAACCTCATAAAAATTTTTCCCATGTCACTCTTCCTCTCCAGCAACAGTGCCACGATTTATTTACATGAAATATGTAATTGTCTTGACTTTTAAGAAACTTCTCATAATGGAAATTTTCAAAACTACATGAAAGTAGAAAGAACAGAGTGTAACGATTCCCACGTGCCCATTACTCAGTTTCACCAGTGTGCCATTCTAGTTTTGCCTATTCCTCCCCCTAATTATTTTCTCTGAAATACAGGACCTCTGTAAGCTGACCACCCAAGGGAATGTAACAAACTGGGCAACATGCAAAGGGAACTAGGCCTACTATTCTACTGATACGTACATGTGGTACATGTCTAGTCTATACACAGGTCCACTTAACGAGGTGGTCAGTGTAGGGAGGTGGTCAACTATGGAGGTTCTACTCTGCTTAAAAATAAATCTAGACATTTCATTTGAACTTCAGAATGTCTCTTAATAAGAACCTAAAAAACAATTATAACACTGCCATATCTAAAATAATCATTCTTTACTATCGCTGAATGCATAATCCCTCTTAAAATTTCTCTCTCAACCTTAAAAATACCTTCTTTCAGTTGGTTTTCCTAAATCAAGAGCCAAAGTCCATACACTACTTCTGGAAGATATATCTCAAAGTAGGACAGTTCTTTCCCCCTCCTCATCTTTCTTTTTTTAAAATCCTATATATATGTGGAAGAAACTAGGTCATTTGTTCTACAGAATTTCTCATACTCTTAATTTAGTCCTTATAGCCAGTGGAATGTATTTCTCTATTTCCTTTATTTCCTGTAAAATGCTAGAGGCTTGACCAGATTGTGGTTCTCCTTTTTTCACGGTTGTTTCAAGAGTGCTCAGTTGGTACAGTCTACTCTCTACTTCATCCTCAGGAGGCATTTATTGTCCAGCTGTTTCTACATCGTTGGGTGATTTGAGTTCCTAAAATTTTATCTAACACAATGTACTCATGGAACTATGCATGTGGGGATTAAGCTACCGCTAATCGAGAATTGACTAAGAAACAATACAGGTTATCAATCAGCAACCAGGAAAACAGGGCAGGAATTTTTCCTCTGGTAGATTAAAAGGCCAAAAAATAAAGAAGAGATGAAGAATTTGGGAACAGATCAAGAGAATGTCCGAGGATGGATACTGCAACAATATTTAAAGGATACTATACTGGAACCCAATACTAGAACCCAGAACTATTATAGTTCTGAAAGATATTTTACACACTGGTACAAATAGATGTTTCCAAATAAACTCAGAAGTCAAGAGCTCTTAATTTTATAATGTTAGTTCGCCCATACAACCTTACAGAATTTTCCACCTTTCTTGCTTAAGAGAAAGGAACTGATCTCTAAGCCAAAGGTTTTAAATTTTCACTGCAACGATTTTCCTGACAATTAAAATACTGAACCCTAGGTCTTACTCAATCAATTCTGATTCAGTTGGCCCAGGAGGGGAACGAGGTATGTATTTTTAACCTTATGTGGCTAAAACACAGCTATTATTGATAACCACTGCTCTTAATCAAGAATAGTAACAATAGCATGTAATATTTACCAAGCATATCTTAAAATACTAGGTACTATTCCAAGCACTTTACATATACTATTCATTCCTTATTTTACAAGTGAGAATACAGAGCGGTCAGGCCCACAACAAGCTAATAGCAAAGTTAGGATTAAGGCTTTAATCCTAGGAAATCTGCATCCAAAACCCATGTTCCTAATCACCATGCTAAACTACCTCCTATGTATGAATTATACTCATATTTTTCAACTTCAAGTAAAATAATCAAAGAAAAATAATTAGATAATGAACTTCCTTCCTTAGAACTAGTAGAGTGACATCTTGGGAAAAGGTACCAAGATAGGCTTATTATCACAGAAAAGTAAATGAACAAGGTAAACAGACAAGTATCTTCTCTTCTCAAAAGAAGATTCAAATCTGAGATCTCCACGTTTTCAGGAATTTCTCACATATCACCTTATGCAACAAAGTCAATGTTAAGTATCAAAAATTTCTTCAGTTTTCAAATGAGGGACAATGATGTATTCACAAGTATATATACAAAAAATGTCCTACCTATTTCAGTTCTGCTGACTCCAATTCCATTATAAATTCTCAAGTAATTAAAATGACAAGAATCAGAATCTTCAATGTCAAAGTCACCAAATTTGACGCGAATTCTCTCTCCCACCTTTACACGAATCTCCCATTCACAAACAGTGCTGTTGGGATATGTCTGCGGGTAGTTTATGGACGCAAGGGTTCCACTTTCAGGGCCTAGTACAGTGTGTCCACATCCGTCACCTGTAAAAAAAGTTACAAGAATGATAAACTGTTCTTACATCTTTAACTTATAGCCCAAGAATTTAGGATTGTTTGTGAAGATTTTAAAATATGTATGACATCAGATATTTTATAACACCAATACTTTCTTTACACAAGATGAAACAGATAACATAGTTCCTGGTACACCTACTCACAGGACCCAAGAGAAACCAAGTTAGGTCAAAATAATCAATGATTACACATATAATTTTATACATTCAAAGAATTTTCTTTTCCACTCTGAACAAATAAAAGTAAACATAATTTAGTAATAGTTAAATATAGTATACACAAAGCATCAAATTCCATGTTTAAGAGTATCAATTTATAGTAATTGTTCAAAACATAAATATAAAATATAAAAATGTGTGATCAGCATCTATTTATTTATAAATATCATGAACTCCTAAAATCTTTGTGAGATGATGAATAATTTCTAAAAATTACTTAATCTATACTAAGGACTATGCGGATTTCTGACCATACTATAGACATAATGCTTTCCTTCTTGAATATTTAATGAAGTTTAATTGTAAATTCTATTGAAATTTGACACTTTTAGCAGTCCCTTCCCCAAAGAAAAAAGTAACAATTTAACAGCTTATTAAAGATTAGAAAAAATGACCTTTATGTCTTGACGGTATTATTTGCTCCAGAAATTTCTTCAGCAACTGGATACAGAAACTCGGATAACTTAATTATTGTTTGTAAAAATAAAACATTTGTATCTTTTCCTTTATTATAAAGTTTGTACTGTTTATTTTATTTTTTTCTTTTTATTAAATCATAGCTGTGTACATTAATGCAGTCATGGGGTACAATGTGCTGGTTTTATAGACAAGTTGAAATATTTTCATCAAACTGGTTAACATAGCCTTCATGGCATTTTCTTAGTTATTGTGTTAAGACATTTATATTCTGCATTTAGTAACTTTCACATGTACCCTCCTAAGATGCACTGTAGATGTGGTCCCACAAATTACCCTCCCTCCACCCATCCTCCCCCCCATTCCCTCTTTCCCCATATTCTTGGGCTATAATTGGGTCATATGAAAGCTATAAATTAGTTTCATAGTGGCGCTGAGTACATTGGATACTTTTTCTTCTATTCTTGAGACACTTTGCTAAGAAGAATATGTTCCAGCTCCATCCATGTAAACATGAAAGAGGTAAAGTCTCCATCTTTCTTTAAGGCTGCATAATATTCCATGGTGTACATATACCACAATTTATTGATCCATTCCTGGGTCGATGGGCACTTGGGCTTCTTTCATGACTTAGCAATTACGAATTGGGCTGCAATAAACATTCTGGTACAAATATCTTTGTTACAGTGTGATTTTTGGTTTTCTGGATATTTACACCTAGTAGAGGAATTGTAGGATCGAATGGCAGGTCTATTTTTAGATCTCTAAGTGTTCTCCAAACATCTTTCCAAAAGCAATGTATTAATTTGCATTCCCACCAGCAGTGTAGAAGTGTTCCCTTTTCTCCACATCCACACCAACATCTCTGGTTTTGGGGTTTTGTGATATAGGCTAATCTTACTGGAGTTAGATGCTATCTTAAAGTAGTTTTGATTTGCATTTCTCTGATGATTAAGGATGATGAGCATTTTTTCATATGTCTGTAGGCTGTGCACCTGTCTTCTTCAGAGAAGTTTCTCTTCAAGTCCCTTGCCCAGCCTGAGATGGGATCACTTGTTCTTTTCTTGCTAATAAGTTTGAGTTCTCTGTGGATTTTGGTTATTAAACCTTTATCAGAGACATAACCTGTAAAAATCTTCTCCCATTCTGAGGGCTGTCTGCCTGCTTTACTTACTGTGCTCTTGGCTGTGCAGAAGCTTTTTATTTTGATCAGGTCCCAAGGGTGTATTTTTGATGCTGCTTCAATTGCGTGGGGGTCCTCATAAAATATTTGCCCAGGATGATTTCTTCAAGAGTTTTCCCTGCGCTTTCCTCTAGTATTATTATAGTTTCATGAAAGTTTGTATTGTTTTTAATGAACACCCAGAAAAAAGCATTAATGTTAATTTAGAATTTTCAGCTGCTGCTTCAATTGTACTTTTTAGCATTTTGCAATGATGGGATTCAAATGAATCTGTTTTAATAGGATGGTGAATATATCCTATTAAAATAATAGCTTTTCTCCTTCAAAAGAATTATTTATAATCACATTTCGGAATAGTACTATACTTTCACAAAAAGCTATATTAAAAGTGACACTGCTGGGCTTATCTCAATATGGACACAGATGACTGCAACAGAATTATCTATTTACGTATTATTGCTAAGACAATGTAGTGTTCCTATCATTTACTAGAACAGATGAAGTATTTTAAAAACCTAGGAATAAGAACTTCACACAGTATCTAGCAAGTAGTTGCTAAATGTTTACTAATTGAATAAGAAAACTGTACATTCACCTATGAAACTGTAATTTCAAACTAGCCTTAAAATTAACTTTAGTGAAGGAAGAACTCTGTACCTACATTCTTATAATACTAAAAATCAAATCTTTCACTGATAAACATTTATTCTCAAATCCATATTAGTATCACTCCATAATCTACTTTTAAAAGTCAATAACAGAAATATGGCTTCCTAAACAAATATTTCTCATACAAAGCTTAGTTTTTAATGAACAGTAAACTTTAGATATCTTTTATACTGCTTTCATTCATACACAAGAGCTAGGTATAGGAGTGCAATGATATAAAGATATATAAAGGCAGAATGAAATAAATGTGGGGTTTTGTGCAATATACCCACTGATCTTTTGCAAATATAATACTTAGGATATTACACAATCCACCAAAACAATGCAAATTTCCCCTTACATTAACATAAAAATATCTTGAATATCTCTGGGTATCAGCTAAATTAAAAACATAGTGTGTTTTTCACTCTGCTGTGAAAAATAAATGAACTGTAATGTAAAATAACTTGTAAACAACCATTAATTTTTTTCCTTATAGAAAAAAAAAACTATCCTAAGAGGAGTTTCTAACATTATGAAACTAGTTTGAAATGTTCTCTTATTATTGGAGAGATGAAAATGTGCTTCTTGGAAGTGTTTCAATCTTTAAAAAAGCCACTGAATAAAAGAAATAACTCAAAGTAAATAGAAACTAAGGTAGATTTTTAAAGATTTTCAGATTAAAATGAGGGTACAAACAATTAGGTTACAATGTTTACATTTGTTAGGTAAAATCCCCATTGTAGCTGCGTCCCACTCCCAGGAGGTATTCCATATACCCTTACATTGTGCCCATTAGGTGGGAGCAACACTAACCTCCCTCTCTTAAGGCAGGTTTTTAAATGATCGGAAGTGTTGATGGATTTCAGCAAGTCAAGAATTTCCTAGTAACAGCTGGATCCACAACTTTGTAATAGCAAACTGTCACATTAAAGGTACTCTCCATAGGCTATTATTTGGCTTAAGGTTGTCATTTTAAAATGAATTTTACAAAAAGAGTAAAAACAGAGTGCTAGGAATAATTTTTAGATGTCTTATGCTCATGATCATGTTTGATTCTCAATAAATAAACAAAACGTTTCCCTTTCTCCCATAAAGCATAATTTCTCCAAAAGTTAAAAATACTAACTGATGAAAAACAGGACTTTTGCATACATGCCGATAAAAAAAAACAATTAAAATAGAGATGTCCTTTTTCAGAATCTTGTGAAGGGGGAGGGCCTTAACAGTCTGCAAGTAACATGCCAAGAATGTTCTAAAATATGTGATAGAGTTCAGAGCTCCCTTCTCTCACAAACAAGATGATAACCAGGAACCAAAATTAAAAGTAAATCTCCGATCTACTGTAGTGAATAAACTCGGATGTTTCATATTTCAAAGAATATTTGACAAGTTTAACCTGACTAGATAAACAGCTTAACTAAGCACCTACTGCTATGGAGTGTATGTTTAAAATATTCCAGTTCAAAAGAGAAGGCTGGGCATAAACATATTCATATATTTTTCTGTTTTTCCAAAGTAAGAAATACATTTTCCGTGTGACATTGTACACTCATGGATGCATATTCCTGACCTACTAAACTATTTCATGATCCGCTAATGGGTTCCCACCGGGAGTCTGAAAAACACTGTAGTAGGCATCCAAAGGTCATACTGAATTCTCAAATCAAGGAAAGACCTTGTCCACACTTTTCACTCCCAAATTAGTAATATCGTTCTAGGTTATCTTTAGACTTTAAAAATAAAGTCTATTTTATTAAGATACTTAAAATGACTAGATATTTAAAAGTAAAACTAAAATCTGAAAAATAATCTTTATCATCAAATCATCTTATGGGGGAGGGAGTAGAGGAAGGAAAAAAAGAAAAAAAAAAAGGATCCCACAGGAGTGAGTTTATCTCCCATTTGGCAGGATCTGGAGACATTTTGAGTTGTCACAGCAGGAGGGGGGAGAGGTGCTTAGGGCATCCAGAGGGTAGAGGCCAGAAATGCTGCTAAAACATCTTACAGTGCACGAGACAGGCCTATAGAACAAAATATGATGGACCTTTAAATGAGAACAGTACTGAAGTTGAAAAGCACTGAGGTAGAGCCAAGGCTAGGAAATCTCAGACTAAAGATCTGCTTTAGTTCTTGGCTGGGTTTCATTTGGCCCATAGGGTAATGCTGTTCTACTCACTAAGGGTACAACCCTGGGAATAGTTTTCTCCCAGAGATCAGCAGTTACACGAAAGAGTTTGATGTTCCTACTGCCCAATTTTCTAAAATGTAAATGGAATGCTTTAAATTAAAGGAGGAAAAAAGTTCTATTTCCTAGTCTACAGACTTCAAAAATTTTTTTCTCCATTAGGAACTCTCACCATTAAGAGGGAAAGAGAGCTAATAGGACCAAGAATAATCATCCCCAAATTCTGTGATTAGCTTTGCACACTGGGAAGAATAGTGATTTGTGATCAGGCTGTATCAACTATTAATTCACAAGGCAGACTTGACAAAAAGAGCACAACTTCCACAATGAGTACCATAGGACCAATCAATTATACACTTTCACCAAAAACTTCACAGACCCTTTCTCCTTCTCCTGCTCTATCACAGCCATGGTTACTGACAGCTCCTCCTCCCCAGATGGTCTCCAACAGACTATAACAGACCATAAAGAGTAGAAAGCTGCTAATGTAATTTCTGAATTTTATTTCAGTGGAGGAAAAAACACTAGAATTTGAGCTTATTGCTCTTTTTTAGCCTGTAGATTTATCTAGGGGATTCCTCCTAGAACATGTGTTCACTTCCTCTGAAGGAGTGTAAGGTCAGATATGTTAAGCCAGATATACATTTTGATATTGTTCCAGAAAAAGAACTGAGTAATTTTTTTTTACTACCTACCCTAGAGAAAATCATTTTAGACTATTCTAATTAAACTCCAAATCAAAGCAGTTTTGGAGTATGTGCTTGTGATGCTGATTCCATATAACCATGCACTACTTCCAGATTTCAGTCCTATTGCTACTAATGAATAATATATATTATCAGGTTGGGCATGGTGGCTCACGCTCATAATCCTAGCACTCTCTGAGGCTGAGGTGGGTGGAATACTTGAGCTCAGGAGTTTGAGACCAGCCTGAGCAAGAGCAAGACCCTGTCTCTACGAAAATAAGAAAAACTAGCCAAGTGTTATAGTAGGTGCCTGTAGTCCCATCTACACAGGAGGCTGAGGCAAAAAGACTGCTTAAGTCCAGACTGCTTAAGCCCAGCAGTCTGAGGTTGATGTCTGCTATGATGATGCCATGGGACTCTACCCAGGGCGACCCAGTTAAGATTCTGTTAAAAAAAAAAAAAATATATATATATATAATATATGTATATATAATATATATATATATTTTTTTTTGGAAAAAACTTCCTTTAACAACAGCAAATACAAATACAAATGCAGAACACCTCTATGCCAAAAACATAGACCAATGTGACTTTCATTACAATAATTACAAACTACAAAAGGTTCAACTTTTCCGATGAGTTTGGCTGTACTTTCTTTAAGTGTCACTTCTGTCACATCTTACAGCACATCTGTGAGATCTTACATCGAAATAAAAAAGAAAGTATGGAGTATTTAGGGAATAGGAAAGTGTTCAAGGAGTAAGTTAAAACTGTTAACTAATATATCCTATTTGGCTGCTATAAAGTTTTTAATGTATTATTTAGCACTGTGAATTTTTTAACCAGAAATACTTTATTAGCCCTGTAACAGTGAGGTTTCTTACCTCACTACATCACTACAAATGTCAAATAGATAATTCAAGGTGCTACTTTCATTTCACTTAATTTTTTAACGTCCTCTTTATCCTTGGTAATTTTCCTTGTTCTTAAGTCGGTTTTGTCTAAAATCAATACAGCTACTCACATGGTATGTGATTCTCCATCCCTACATATTTTTCTGATAAAATATGAATAATAAATTTACCACTTTTAATTGATTTTATTTTTTTGAGAAGTTTTGGAATCACAGCAAAACCAAGTGGAACAGAGACTTGTCATACTATACATCCTTGCGCCCACATGCGTAGCCTCCTCCACTAGTAAGGCTCCTGACCAAAGTGGTTCATTTGTTTTAACTGATGAGCCTGCATTGACACAACATTATCTCCCAGAGTCCACGGTGCACTTTAGGGTTCACTCAGACCATAACCTGGACTTTATTCTTGCCATTACTGGAAATCTTAAGACTTTCATGTTTCCCTCTTCCAGTCACAGCCCCCTGAATTTTCAGCTCTCTTACACCCACTGCAGACTTCCTGTGAACTTGATTTCTCTTTTCTCTCCATATTAAGTTCATCCTGGCTTCAGACCTCATCTACAACACACACAGACACACACACACATATACACACATACAATCTCTCTCTCTGTTTTCCTGGTACCATCACTTCCTATTCACTGTGTCCTTCTTGAGCATCTGTCTGACAAACTCTCCTCCCTGGATCAAATAATCTGCCTTCGCCAAGGAGCTGAGTACTACTGAGGAAAAAAATTCCAAAACCCAGGGAATAGACCTCATTCGAAAGTAACGCGTAACCTCAGATGGAGCACTCAATGCCACTCAGTTCTCTTACCTTGGTGGCTCGCAAAATGCCATCAGCATCAGAATCAGCTAAGGGCTATTAAATTAAAAGTTCTCAGGCTCCCATCTTTGCCTCCATAGATTCTAGTAAGTATATCAAAAAAGTTATGTGAAATTTGGAAATAGATTTAAAAAATAGTGAACAGCATATCCTTTAAATGTCATACATGGCAAAAGCCATCTGAAAATCATATGGCAAAATAATTAGTTCGACTTGCTATTTAACATTAATTAAAGGTCACAGTCTTGGTTGTGTGTTAAAGTGTAGTCTATTCATTATTAGAGATGCATTAATTTCTAGGTAGTTGAAAAAATAACCTAAAGGTTACAGTTTATGATCCTGTGGGCCATGATCAGTTTTGCCCATCTAACCTAGCAATCTCATCATATTTGAAAAGTTCATTTTATACCTGCATGACAGTTATGATTTTGCCCTTTCTGCAAAGTATACCCCATAAGATAGATCTTTAGTGGGGCCTAGGCTCTGTACTTTAAGAAATTTTAAACAATAACAGCAACAATTAACACAAAAGAACCTCTTTCCAACTTTGTGACCCTCCCATCTACCATTTCATTTCTCACTTTTCCTTTCGTTTACAAAGAGGCGTTTTCGGTTGTCTACATTTGACATCTTACTTCCTTGCCTCCCATTCTAACATCAAGGTACTGTGGTTCAGATTCAAGACTGTTGTATGTTGAATTTTATCTTCCATCCTTAAATCCTAATTTCTAGGACCTATGAATGTGACCTTATTTGAAAACAGAGTCTTCATCAATGTAATCCAGTTAAAATGAGGTCATTCTGGATTTAGGGTAGACCCTAATCCACTGCTGTGTCCTTAAAAGAGGGGAAAAATTTGGACACAGATAAAGGGGGACCAGCATGTATTCACAGAGGCAGAGACTGAGTGATGCTTCTAGAAGCCAAGGAACACCAAGAACTGTAACCATCAAAAGCTACAAAGAGACCAGGAAGAATCCTCCCCTAGAGTTTTCGCAGAGATCATGGCCCTGCTGACACCAGTGTCAGAATTCTGGCTCTGGGTGTAACTGTGAGACAATGAATTTCTGCAGGAAAATTTTGTAGCAATTTGTTACAGCGGCCCTAGGACATTAATGCAAAGACCTTCCTATCCGATGAAACCATTCACTAAAGCCGTCAGTTTCTGAGCTGCCAAAGCCAGTGGATACTTTCCCATCCTCATCTCCTGTGACCATATACACATCATCTGGCACTGCTAGCACTTCCTTCCCTCCTTCCCTTCTTTCCTTCCTCTCTCCCCTCCCTCCTTCTCAAAACTCTCTTTCCACATCTTAGTTCTTTTAACTCTCTAACTACAACCTGCCAGATGTAACTGTAACTTTCTTACTACTGACTGTTGGCTGCTGTCTTTTCTCCTCTTTGTATTCTTCCCTGACAATCTCCCCTACTTCTTGACTGCACTAAACACTAAAAGGACAAAGTTCCAAAGTCTCCAATATCTCTTCTAATCCTCAAACCTGTTACTAAGCACTTCTGCTCAGAAGTTCCATGGCATTTCAAACTCCCCAAGTCCAAGGAATTCAATGAATGGCTTCGACGTGATAGGCACTGTACTAGATGTCAGGGACAACAGCGAAAATAACTGGCATGCCCCCTATCTCTATAGGAAGATAGATACAGAAGGAGAAGGAATTCCAGGCACGATGAGGATGGCTGGGAAGTAATGGGTGCTTTACAGTGTGTGTGGGATAAACAGCAGTTAGCTAGGCAGAAGTCCAGGTGGATGAGAGAAGTGGAGAGGGGGAAAAGGATTCCAGAAAGGGGGGGAAAAAGGCATTTAACTGATCCCTTACTCTCTCAAATTTACTGGGTCATTCATTAACTTTTATACTCTGTACCTCCTTAATATGTCTAAATTTAGTCCCTTTGAACAAGGGCAAGCCTTGCAAAGTTCTCTAATAGGCTTCCCAACTTCATATCTTTCCTCTAATTCACTGTCCATCTTCCTACCAGTGTTTCTCCCCCCCAGCCCCCCACCTCATGCATTTAGGGAGTACTAGTGTTTTTTGTTACAAGAACAAACTGTATCATGCTGAAGTCAGGGTTTTTTGTGTAACCGCCACCAAAAAAATGTACATTGTACCCGCTTGGTAGATTTTTTTATTCCTTACCTCCACTACCCCCTTCTTAGTTTTCAATGTCCTTTATGCCACTTTATGACCACATACTGAGATACCCCTTGTTTAGCTCCCACTTATAAATGAGAACATGTGGTATTTGCTTTCCTTTTGCCAATGTTTCTTAAATACTAACTGGACCATGTGGGCCCCTTATTTAAGTCTTCAACTCTTTGCCACTAATGATGCAATGAAGCTCCAACTTGACAGCAAGGATGTAGTCATTATAATCTGACCCCGACTCCCTTTCAATCTCATCTCCTGAATTTTCCCACAACCTCTTCGCGTCGGAGGTGACCTATGCCTGACTCCTCTCCACACACTCATCTCTGTGCCACTGCACACAATGCTCCACCCTGCCAGGAACATTGTCCCTCCTCTCACCCACCCAGCAAATACCTACTCAATGTTATCTCCTTTGTGAAAGCTTTCTGACACTCTGCTCTTTCTCCTTACTTCTATTATAATAATCTCCTTATTATACTTGATATACTTAGTTACACATATTTATGCCAGTTTACCAGACTAAGCTACAAACTTCTGTTAGAAAGACAATGTATTATATTCACCTTTATAGGCACATCTCATCAGAAATAAAACATGTGATGAGGCTCTTACATGCTGTTCAATTTAGAAATAAACCAAAACGAGCCATATATTATGGTAGACAAGTGATACAGTAGAAAGTACACAGCTCAGGAGTCAGTCAGTTCTCGACATGCAAACTTTAAAGTTCCTGGACACTGCGTCTCTATGGGCCTATGCATCCGTACAGGGGTGAGGATGGACACCACCTGTCTTCTAAAGTAATTATAAGGGTTCAATAAAAACTTATTTAAAATACAGTATATTCTTTATAAATATAACACTCCTTTTTCTTGAAGAGGATGCCTCTATCTAGTACCTACCTTATCCTTTTTCTGGGAAGTGCTCTGCAATTTCCCAACAGTCTTTATATGACTTCATGCCCAGTTGACTGGCCCAAGGGTGGGTACTGACTCACACTGAGCCAATGTGAGGCCAACTCATCCTTTCCTCCAATGTCTGGACCTTATACAATAGGGAAAAATCCCAGAATCTCTCCAGTGTTAAAGCTGCCAAGGCTTGGGGACTGCCAGCAGCATGATTCCTCCATGTAAGGAAACTGAGACTGTGGCAAAAGAAAATGAAGTTGGATCCTTGGGCCTCAAGTCCAGCTTCATTCCTGCCTTCCCCTTGGTTTAGGTTAATTTAGTTCTAGCAAAGACTCTGTAAGTTACTTCAGAAGCCTCTGAATACTTTCCTCTTCTACCTTAAGCAGAGGTGGCTTTTTGTTCTCTATAATCTCAAGAGTCCTAACTAAAATACTCTCCTCCACCCTTGCAGAAGAATGTCTGCCTGGCGTCCAGACCAAAAAAAGCTAGCTTCTTGTATGCAAAAAGTAACTGGGAACAAGGGCATGTCAGGAAGGGAAAGATAAACCAAGAACCTGAAAATGATGCGACAGGGTGGAGATCAGAGAAACTGCAAACTTATCAATAGGTAGAAAGCTGAAGAGACAGAGCAAAGGTCAAAAGGGAAGAGCCAAAACCAGTTATTAAGGTTTGGGTGGTTAGAGGGCAGCTAAGGACAAGCTGTGAACAGCCGTGTCTGACTGTCACGCTCCTCCACTGCATGGTCAGACTCCTCTCACTGAGCCAGGGCAGGAACTTCCCTGAACAACAATTAGGGTGGGGATAAAAAGCAGAAGGATGGAAAAGTGAGTCTCATTAGAAAGCAAACATTGGAAAACCGAGATTTTAACTATATAAAGTGGAGAAAAGCGAAATAAAATTTTCACTCACATATTGAACCATTGAACAAAAATGCACTGGCTACCCAAATTTGATCCCAGTCTTCAATACATTCTAAAAAGAGAGATAAGTCCTCTTATGTTTTAAAACATTTGGAGTGGTAGGTGGATATCAAAATTCAAGACAGCTAGTATTTAAATTCAAATCTTTCAAAGACCAACAAGGTAAAACAAAAAAACAAAGCCTAAAGACAAAGCTACCAGATGTTTCAGACTAAACAAAAACTAAAACAAACTAAAATCTAACAGTTTAAATGACAGTTTCTGCAGAGCAGAGTCAAGATTGCAAGGGTTAAAAAAAGAAACTCATCATTTAGGCCAGTGCAGGGGCTCACATCTGTAATCCTAGCACTCCAGGAGGCCCACTTGCGTCAGGAGTTTGAGACCAACCTGAACAAGAAGGAAACCTTGTCTCTTATCTCTCTGAAAATTAGAAAAACTAGCCAGGTGTTACGCCTCAAGAGGCTGACACAAAAGGATCACTTGAGGCTAGAGTGCAGTTAACAAATACCTATTGTGTGCAGACACTAAGAAAATGCACAGCACATATGTCTACTTTTTAAAAGTTTGTCACTAAAAAAAGCAGAGATAAAAGGTACTTAGAAAGCAAATCATTGAAAAAAGAGATGTGTAAAAGCCAGTGGCATGTGGAGCACGTTTCCGGATAGAGTAAAAGCATCACAGAAGTGTAAAGTATAATAAAACAAAACTCACGTTCCCTGATGAAGTCTGTTCTGGACAAAGTATAAGAGGACAAGGTTTCGGGAAGCAGGAAAGGTGAGGCAGGAGGCAAAATCACAATGTGCAGGGATGAGGAAGGAACAGGGCAGGAGTTCAGCTCTACCAAGTGAGTTGGCCAAAATGCTGCTGCTAAGCAGTAATCAGCCTTTGAGATTTGATTAGTTTGTCTCCATTTGCAGCAGATTTAATAATGATGGCCACGTGACTTTCTCCACTAACTCTCCAGAACCAGAGAAAGCAGACAGTGGGTACTGTCACAGCCCCAAATTTGGAAATTGTCAAGGACCAGGGAAAGAAGATTGTTGAGATGATGGACCTGGGTGCCTGGCTGGGAAGAGACAAGTACACCATAGGTGTACATACAAATGGGACTGGGTGAAAGAGGAGGCACCTGCAGCTGCTGTTACGCCTGATACCACAGCTACAAATCCTCAGTCTGCCCTTCAATGGGAAGTCCTCCACAACATGGTCTCTACCACCTTCCAGCCTTCATTTCTTATTCCTTTCCTACCATACCAGATAAGCAAAGCTACTTGAATGATCCCCAGGAACATGACCTGGCAAGGAGAAAGGAGACAGGCAGCTAAAGAAGTAAAACTGGGTGGGGGTGGGGGAGGGGGAGGGGGACTTTTATAATGCTGGAGGTGGCGGCAACTTAAGTCAGAATTTGAAAGAGAAGGCACAAAGGGGTTCCCCCAACTTGCTGACTATTTAGATTGTCATTGTTATTAAAAGACACCTATCTGAGGGGAGTGGAATTATCTAAGAAATAGTAATGTCCATATTCATAGTTCCAGCTTGATTCCCCTCCAATAAAGGAAGAGCAGCAAAGGGGTCTTCCATCTGGGAAGAGCAAGGCTGGGGTCAGGCCCTGAGCAAGTCGGCAGTAAGGTTCTTGAACTGACCAATAACAGTAGAGATTAGGCAAAGGACAAAAGTGTGAAGTACAAGCAGGTGCCAGGGGACTGACATTAAATAATGTGCACTGGGCAGGAAATTCATTCCAGAAAAGAGGTTCTTATTTCACATAATTTGAACAGACACCATGGCATTAAAAATATGAAAATGAATAAAACTCTCTCCACTGACAGGAACACTTAAAATACAGTGTGGAGATGAGTGTGGATGGATAGTCAGAAAACGCTTCATAAAGGAATGATATCCAAGAAGGATTCTGAAGAACGATTAAAAGTTTACCAAGACAAAAAAAGTAAGTAAGGGCATTCCAAGCAGAGGAAAAGGCATATGTAAAGAGATCAATCAGTACAGGGAAGAAGACAAAATAGCATGAACACACATACTGGAGGAATAAAAGTAACTCAGTCTTATACCTGAACCATAAATTGTGAGGGGTGTTCCATGAGATTAAGTCAGAGTGGGAGAGACCAGACTGTGAAAAAAAAATTACATAAATAACATGCAAAATGTTTAGGTTGTAATCATATAGATCATAAAATTTTACATTTTTTAAAATGTTTGTCTTACTATGTCTTACTATGTTTTGTAAGTATGTTTATGTATACTAACTTAACCTATGAATCAATTTTACCATGCTGTCTATAGAATACAACGCTATTAAAATTACAACTATGTAAGATTATGTAGGTATGTTAATATGGAATAAAAAGAAATCTAGCCTTTTCTCATCATACATGATCTGATTATTTACTTTTGCCAGTTCATTCATTCATCATTTTATTCCAATACTGGTATTTTTGCTTACACCAATGTCACCCTTTTTAAGATGCTTTTTGTCTTTTAGAATGAAACTCAGATGTTCAAATGGAATTTATTCAACACCTCCAGAAGGAAACAATGTTTTCTTTTTGCTTGTAACATTAGGAAATCCACCTAAATATCATTAACCTATAACTTTACAGTCGATTTTTCCTCTACCATTTTCAAAATGTGGATTTTAAATCTGATCATTCACACGTGGAATGTGTGCTATGTTTCTAATTTTCAAAGTGTAAAATTAATCAGAAATACAGCAGAAAAGGATGCTTTGATTTTTGCCTTTGAACAAAACTACAAAAAATAGCCCTTATGTTTTATCAGACCAAGAAAAGACAATAGAAAATTCTAAATAAACTTAATGTTGACATAGAAATAATTACAAGTGTTCTTTGCAAAAGGAAATACATTCTTCATTTCTGAAAATTCACACAAATACTGTTTAAAAAATATTTCCCTGCATCAAAAGCAATTAAAGGTATTACTTGACAGCAAATAAACTTTTTTCGCAGATTAGTTCCAAATAGCACTGTGGAAATGAATCATTCTTTTAAAGAACCAATCTGATTTTTTTCACAGATTAAATTAGCAAGCAAAAATCAATAGCTTCACAAACATGTCATAGTAATAGAACTAAACAAATCAGGCTTAAAATTAATTCCCTGATATTCTACCAAATTCAAATTACATTCTAACTCAGAATATAGGCAAGCCTTCCATGATATAAATGAGGAAGCTGAGCTCCTGAGATGGGGTAACTCAAATTTCTACAGTCCTAATGTAAACCAAGACATAAATTCAATCACAGTATGTGGACTATCAATTTCCCATTAAGGAAATTTATTACAATAGCAAATACGCGATTGGCGTTAAGTTTCACCATGTTAAGTTTTTTAGAGAGATACACATTTTACAGTAAAAAAATTTTTTTTCAACAAAAGAAACATTTTGAAAATGAACAGAACATCAAACTTAAAACACTATGTATTTAAAAGCCATATCTAAAAAAAATCAACATAATATATAGATATAAATAAACAGAATGTATTTATAAATTTGTTAGTGAAATAAGACTGGTTAAAAAACATCTCTTCTGTGAACAGATGACAAATTTTCAAACCAATGATAAATTTTATTCTGAGCCAAATTTAAAAAGTCACCGTCAGCAGAAAATCTGCTGAGGAATAGCTAAGTATGGCATTAATTGGATGGAATGAAGATAACATTCTGTTATTTCAAACAGATGTCAGAAAGATTAAAAAAAAAAACACACTAAAGCACAGTTCTCCCTCAAGACATATTAAATGCACCTCTACCTATGCCAGCTGAGAGGAAAAAAAATCTATATTTTCAATTTATTTTTATTCTGATTATAAGACAATTGCAGAAAACTTGGAAAAGAATAAAGAAGAAATTACCCACAATTCTATCACCAAAAGACAACAATTGTCAACATTTTATTATTCCTTTTCAGTCTTTTTTCCTAAGACTTCTTATACTGTAAAAACGCTGCCTTGTACCTCTTACTACAACATGTGGACATCACCGTTATTAAAAATCCTAAAGGTGTTTTAAAGAACCACTTCTCATTTTGAAATTCTACTTCTTTTCAGGTTATGTAAGAGAATACCTGGAAACCCTGAAACACATCTGTTAGGCTGGTAAAAATAATTTAAAAGGAATTCTACCACCAGCTTTATTAGGGTCCTTTAGATAAAACATACAATTTTAAAATACTTAGGGAATTCAAATCTCACATAATTTTTGAGTTTTTAGATGATATATACCAAATTAGCTTTTAATTGACCTTAATAAGCTATTAGTTACCTTATTATGCTATATTACGCTTTCCCTTTGCATACTATCATGTTGTTTACATTAAAGTATGAGATAGGTATGCATTCTCTTATACACAATGTAGGAAACTGAGGTACAAAGAGATTAAATATTAAACAATTTAACAAAAGTTTGCCAATCAATTTAGAAGACAACTAGAAAGCAAGTTTTTTAATTACCAGCATCATTTGTATTTGTGTCACTATACGTTGATGTCTATGACACCACTGTGAAAAGCATACACACACACACACACTCTCTGATAAATGATATTAAACCTTAAAAAATTAAGTAATGTTGCCTGTCTGATTAGACTAGCCTTGAGAAATTCTAAAAACAAGGCGATCATCTCATTTGGGAGGGAAACATGTAACTGATTTCTTCAGAGTTCCAAGATTTTTTTAAAACACGAGATAAGCACTTTTAGGTCTAGAAATAAGTAAAAACAGAATACTCATTTAGTCGTGTACCTTTCCAAGCAAGGTACTTTATATTATTTGTGTCTCGGTTTCCTAATGTTTGGAATAGGATAACAATACTTATCTCAGCTGACTGTGGTGAGGATTAAATGAATTAATATACATAAATATACTTAGTCTGTGTCTGCCACAAAGTAAGGCTAGTAAGTGTCTACCTAGAGGGGAATACATGCATGGGCTCTGAAACTTCAAAGGAAGGACTTCATACCCTCTTAAGTGTGATATTCAATCATTCATTTAAGAAAATGATCTAACCAAAATCTAAGGGCTAATCATCTAAATTCTGAGTTACTCTGTATAGAGATAAGCCTAGATTTAAAGAGGTCAGTTTACCAAACACATTTTTTTCCTTAGATTACACATGCCTGTCAAAGTTTGAGCATCTTCTTAATGACAGGCTTATGGCCATAATTGCATACTTTCCTGAAAATCATGACAGCAACAGTAAATTGGACTTAAAGGGAGAGATCAATTAAGGAAGAAAAAAAAAAAACTCTTTCCAGCAATAAGTAACAATCCAATTCTTATCCTTTTCACCGCAATCAAATGGGAAATACAATGGAAAATGTGTTCAATAACTGATGCCAAACTCATTCAAAAATTGTGACACATTGCCGGAAAATAATGCTAAAAGGGGGGAAAAATCAGCTCTGCCTTCTCTTTCCATTATAATGATTATTCAATAAATAGTTTTGCTGGTTTCTGGGATAGGTTTTTCAAGGATTTTACACGGAAAAAAAGTTTTGTCACTTTCTGGAAAGATTTACCCTTTTAAAGCAGAACTGTCCATTTGGGCAACATAGCACATTGCCACTATCCTCATATAAAGAACACATTCTGAACCCAAGACTCAGCAGACAACCGGAATCTACTCCATTCGCTTTCACTAAGGATGATAATTTTCTTGCCTTTAACAGGTTTAAGATGTTATCAAATGTCCTTCCGTTCCCATAGTGTCCCTCCACCCAAGTAGCTTAACTTTAGGGGTCGCATCACCAAAGGTTCTCTTTTTTCCTTCAAAAATTTTCCTCAGAAGGATCTAACATCAATGAGGCTTTCATACCAGGTCTTACGTTCCTCTTTTCAGAGAAATGGATGCCCTTGCCAAAAAGTAAAGCCGCGCCAACTCGGGGGACAGACAGGCACAGTCCATCTTTACTCCTCGGCCGTGCCCGAAAGCGCACCGCACCGCCCCTGCGGGTCTAACAGACTCGTTCCACCGCCGAGACCCAACGCCCCGAGGGAAGCTCCCTAGCCGCTCACTCCCTGTAGCAGAACCACTCACCTTGCTGGGCTCCCGCGTCCTCGAGCAGCAGCAGCAGGACAAGTAAGAGCAGGAGGAACAGAGGCATGGAGGAGGAGTTGGAGCAGGGAGGCGGGGAGCAGCAGCGGGAGAGGGGGAGCGCGGCCCGCGCGGGGGCGGCAGCCGCGGCCCGGACTTGGGGACCCTGCGGGCTGCGCCTGTCTCTCACCACCGCCCCGCTCGCCATCGCGGCGGCCGGCAGTCCGCCTGCATAGTGCGGGCGCCCCGGGGCCGCGGCAGCCCGGGAGACGGCGGCGGCTACGAAGGGAGAGGGAGAGGCAGCGCGCGCCTCGCCTCGCGCCGGGACCCCTCCGCCCCTCACCCCGCTTTCGCCTCCTCCTCTTTCGTCCCTTCCCTCCGCTCCCCGCCTCGAGACCCCAGGCCGGAGAGCAGGGGAGGGGAGGGAAGGAACCCGGGTGCTCTAGCGCAAAGAGTGGCCACGGCAGAGCTGGGAGACGCGCCTCCTGAGCCGCGTTCCTCACCCGGAGTCCCGCTAGCCGCGCTCGCCCGCGCTCGCCCGCGGCTCTGGCTAGCTGGCAAGCGAGTTCGCCGCCCGCTCCCTCGCTCTCCTTCTCGCGCGTGCTGGCCACGCCCCCTGGCCCGCCACGGCCAATTCTCGGTCAGCTTCTGTCCGTCTCCTTCCACGTTACCCAATCAGCATGCTTACCCGCTCCCCGAGCTCCCCCGCCCCTTATCGCCCTCCCCCAATCCCCTTCGGCCTTCGGAAGCGTCCCACCCACCTCCCCCAATCCGGGTCCCACCCCCAAGCTCCGGCCCCCAGCGCCCCGGCACTGCCCGCGCGCCTGTTATTGTTGGGACAGAAGCCTAAACCCATGCCGCTAGAGAGGCCGCTAGGTCCGGTCAGTGACTTCCGGGACTTCCCCCAGCCGTGTTCTCCTAGCTCCTCAGGCCTGCCTTGCTCATTGCTCCTCCCCCGCGACACATCAGGCCACTGGAAGGGGTGGGAAACCTGGATCCTGGATGGTTTGAACTAAGAACTGGGAGCTGAGTCTAGGGCTTTTTTTTCTTTCTTAATTAAAACTACAACCAATGTTGCGGCAACTCCGAGTTACTATAACATGCAATGTGAGCTATGATCCCACCACTGCACTGCGGTGTGGGTGACAGAGTGAGACCATGTCTCAATATATATGTTTTATGTTTCCAGTGTTCTGTACTATATACTATTTATGTTATATGAAGTAAAGTGTAAAACAAGATCAGTGCCCGCAAGGCAATTTAAACCTAACATCCTAACATGCATTGCGCCTTTCTACAAAGCGTAGAGCACCTGCTATCTGCTAATACCAAGCTCAGAGTCTTAGGACCTGCAGCCATCCCACAGAAATCTTGCAGTATGAGTGTTGAACAGAGATGGAAATACAACATGCAAGTCAAAAACGCGTGCTAATGAGAGTCACAAACAATTTGAAGGGGACTGTAAGCTGATAGAGTGACAAAAGCGAGTTTTGAGAAAGGGAGAATCCAAAGGACTACACAGTGATTTATCTTAGAGAGAAGAAAGTTGCCTCAGGGACATATTTAAAGGCTGTCCCCAAAGGATGATAATGTCATTAACAAATAGAATAAACTGAAAGCGTTCAACAAATTATGTGGGAAATTAAGTTAATTTTGGACATATTGAATTTGAGATACTAACTCAGCTAATAAGTACCAGAAAGGTGAATATTTTGATCTAAAGTTCTGAAATTACGGGTCTGGGAAGCATAAATAGATGTGATTCTCAAAAACATAGAAGGGGCTAGTATCCTCAAATGAAAATCTGAGAGGTGAAGGTAATTTTTTTCAACCTTCCTTGCATACTTCTCATGCAATAAGTCCTTCTACCAAGTGTATTCAAATTTATTAAGTGCCTAAGAAACATAACTGTGCTCTAAGCCTAAGGTAGGTATTGCATTTACAAAATTTAGTCATGTCCAGCTTACATTCTGGTGGAGGAGGCGAATATGTAATCAAATCCATTATTATCAGTGGTATGTTGGAGGTATGAACTGGTGTCACAATACCAAGTAGAAGGAATTAAAAAAAAAAAAAACAGAACACTGTTTGAAACTCCAGCTGTCTAAAATTAAAAAGAAAAAAGTGAAAAGATGATCTCAGTTTCAGAGGCAAAATAGGCTAGGTCACAGACATGGTAATGAATGGTGTTCACAGAGCTGAATGAAGTCAACTACAGCTGACTTGATAGGTGAAACTGGAGACTCCTCTGGAAAAGTTAGCAAGGGCAATGTCTAAGACAGGTCAAGAGTCAGGATTTTGTAACATTGAGAAATAACTAAAAGGTTCTAAGAAAGAGTGACATTATCAGGTTTTTATTGTAGAAAACTCAGGCAGGAGGAATGCATTGGAGTAAGAACAAGACTGAAATTCAGGGACAGCCAATCTGGATTTAAGGGGAGTGACAATTAGTCTGAATTGCATTGGCAGTGGACTTGGAAGGCCAGGACTGAATGGAGAAATATTTGTGGATCTAGTGACTGATTAGATTTAGGGAATAAGAATGAATTGAGGAAGAACCTCAGGTTTTTTTGTTTGTTTGTTTGTTTTGCAGTTTTTGGCCGGGGCTGGGTTTGAACCCTCCACCTCTGGTATATGGGGCAGGTGCCTTACGCCTTTGAGCCACAGATGCCGCCCAGAATCTCAGGTTTTTAGGTAGAAGGTAGATGTTGGGGGGCCTAATGCAGCCTTTCCCCTCTTCCTCCTCCTCCTCTCACCCTAAGACAAAAACACAAAGGATCTAGCTATCCCATCCCTAAGAAATTAGTGCCAAAAGACCCTAACCTAATAGGTAATCTGTGGAATTCACCCACCCCCAAATCCCCATATAAAGGTGGTCTCTATTACCCCAGAGGGCAGACACCATCTTTGCACTCCCTTTCAATAAACCTGGCCTGAACGTCTCCACTGTGGCTTCCTCTCTGGGCACAGTAGTTTAAACCTTTCAGTAGAGTCTTTCACATAGGAAGGACTATAAGGGGAACTAGTTTGTTTAGATAAGGAAGTAGAATATAAAAATTATAAATTCGATATTGAACATATCAAGCATGATGTGCTAAAGTGGCAAGCAGTCAGTTGTGAAGTAAGATTTCCAGGAGTGGACAGTTGCTGAGACAAACCCCCTCATTTGTTGATTTTTCCTTTCACAGGGACATTGATGTAACAGGTGACAGAGCCAGATATTATGAATCTGATTCTGGCATTCTACTGAGACAGAAACAGAGCATTCACCTGGGAAATAGCACAGTTGTGGAAGCCTTTCTGAGCAAGCCCAAACTTGGGCTATTAGCCACTGCTACCATTTGTTAGCACAGCCTGAAAAGATCCAGACTACATACCCCTAAGGCAAGAGGAAGCAGTGCTTACATTTTCTGATTCCTGTTTTACTTACTATCTACTATTTTAAAGGATTGTTAAAAGTGGAAAACAGGGAGGTAAAGAGGTTCTGAATGAGGTCCGTGGTCAGGAAAGGAAAGGGTACTGGGAGCAAACTGGAGTTATATTTAAAGCAGGGAAATAAAAAGGTGTTGGTGACTGATGCCTTTTGACTGTTTCTGTGTTATTTTATACTTCATTTTCCTGAGTTTTGCTTTGGAAGTGCAGGGTCTAGAACTCTGGCTAGTAACATCTGTGATGTCCTCTATTGCAGCATCTACAGAGCATCTATAGAGACGTGGGAGAGAGTTGGTGCTGTTGCTGCCCCTAGTGATCATTGTCACTGTACTGACTTGTGAAAACAATGACATAAGGCTACTCTGACATGCCCAAAATTTCCTAGTGGGACCTCACACCAAAGTAGAACAGGCATTCATTTCTAGGACAAGGCCTGGAATACTGTTAGAGTATTCTCTTAGTCATATTACTTCTCTTACTTTCTGAATACTGCCCTAGTCAACTTTGTCATCATTCTTGCCTCTGGGGCTTGATTTATTTGAGGGTTGAAATCTTCTGAGGTAGTGGAAACAACACCTGTCTAGGACCATTTACCCACATGAAGCAGATGCATGATCCAGGGACAGAACTGGGGATTCTACAGAAGACTCAAAGTGGATGTGTTTGGAGGAGCCATGAACAGTCCCAGACTACATACCCTTAAAGTAAGAGGCAGCCAGAGGCCTCCAGAAGCTAAAGTGCCTCCTCCACAAGGCAAGCTGAGGTCCCAGTTCCTTGCTGTAGAATCTCAAAAGTATAGGAGCATTAGAGATTCCTTTGGGTACAGGGACCAACAGACAGAATCCACCACAGCAGTATTTTCATTGCACATGAGTTCTTTGACATGGACTAGGACTTGTAGCAATCATATTCAACTCCATTCATTGACTGATAAATGACTTAATGCTTTTGATGAAGGCTTTAGGAAAGACTGGAACTTCAGGAAAGGATCACATGAGATAGTTAAATATGAAATGCTGGGAATTAAAATGTCTATCATTTTAATGTATTTAGGATTGTTTGTTCCATGTTCAGATATTTAAAAATAAAAATAGAGGGGCGGCGCCTGTGGCTCAGTCGGTAAGGTGCCGGCCCCATATACCGAGGGTGGCGGGTTCAAACCCGGCCTCGGCTGAACTGTAACCAAAAAATAGCCGGGCGTTGTGGCGGGCGCCTGTAGTCCCAGCTACTCGGGAGGCTGAGGCAAGAGAATCGCTTAAGCCCAGGAGTTGGAGGTTGCTGTGAGCTGTGTGATGCCACGGCACTCTACGGAGGGCCATAAAGTGAGACTCTGTCTCTACAAAAAAAAAATAAAAAAATAAAAATAAAAATAGATCTTCAACCTAAATTTTAATCCACCAGAACTCCCCCTGCTTTTCTTCTCTCCTCTCCTCTTTTTCTCTTTCTTTCTTTTTCTCTTAATCAATAAAGAGTAGAGTAATAAATAAAATGGAATTAATCTATAGAGAAAAGGGGAAATATGAAAAGAATGATTACACTCTGCTATTTTTGCTTTCATATGAATCCCAGCTCAGCTACTTACTAAGGAAATGGGAATAGAGGATGAGAACCTGGTGCCTTTGCTTCTGTCTATACAGAAACATCTGGATTTTAATAGTATGATATGGTGAGAATCATTTGGCACCATCATTGTTTTTAAAGGTCCATTAAGCATTAATGAAACAGAAGAGACTCATTTAAAGTGGCATTTATACTAGAAAACTTAGGGTGATGGTATGTAATGACTCACTGGTGGGCTTTATCAGTAAGTACATATTTTTGGCAGGATAGCAGAAAGAGAGAATGAACAAGAATTTACTTTTGTCATCTTCCAGTAGGGTGGGAGAGAAGGAAGACTTTGACAGTTCTGGGGAAATGTTTCAAACTTCAAAGACCACAGCCCTAAGATCTGGTTACTGTTCTCACAGGAGCATTTTCTGTGTCTTGTTGATTGGGCAAATGTTTACAGCCACGTTTGTTACTACATGTCTAAATTCTGAAGAGACATTTTTCCTTTCTGAGAGCAGAAGTGGTTTGGATACATTTCTCCCTTTATCTTGCAAGCTTCTTTCAGTGAGTCATTTTGGTGAAATCGCTCAGGTTTATTACTCATAGTTTCTTAACTTTTATAATGTTTTTAAAAAGCTATTTGTTATCAGAGATTTAAAGCAAAGGTGCTAGGAACCTAATTTATTATAGAAGATATTTAATTTTTACGAGTGGCTAATAATGTTAAATATTTTTGTGAGATTAACATTGGTGTACGTCAGCAACGTCACTAACTTTGATCATTTTTCATTTGCATCTTCGTTTACTGCAACCACTTCTCTTTCTTCCTCTCTATCTCCTGCCCCAGTCTTTATCATATCTTTGCTTTTTCTAGGAACATAAGGAATTTAACTTTTTTTTTGCGGGTCATAACAAGAAAGCTTCAGTGTAGTATTTTATCTCTGATGGATGATTCAAAGGATTTTAGTAAAAGAATGTGAAAACTGCTTGCCATGACGTTAACATCATGCCTAGAAATTAGAGAATTAATTATACATAAATGGTTAACATAGCACTAAATTATGACTAGAGATCATACCAGAGTGTATGAGATAATAAGATTTAGGTATGCGGTCGCTGCGTGCTTCTCCCGCTGTATGCCTGTGTCCTTGCCTGTGGGACATTTGCTGGCAACAAAGTTGAGAATTAAATGTACGGAGTCGAAATGCTATTTGGCTTCTGGGAAACTGAGTTTTGTGAGATCATGGAAACAGCCCTGGATCAGCCTTATGTATCCCACTTCTGCTCGAAAGTACTGTATAATCTCCAGCAGCGCTCCTAATTTCTCTAGGCCTTAGTTTCCTTGCCCATAACAGATGATTGGATTCTGTTATAAGTGTAAAGTTTGATAATGCTTCTAAATTTTCACTATTCACTTCTCCCTTTCATCTCACAGACGTATTCTAAGAACTTAATTTCCAAATTGCTACCTAATGTAGGAGGGGAAAGAAATAAATACTGATGATTACAAAATCGTTCTCTGGGAAATATTAATAATTGTCTTTGCTGAACAGGAATGCACCTTACAGGATGTTTTTGATTTGGGAAGTAACCTTTAGGGCCCCTGACCCCATTGCAGCAATGCCTTTGTAAGCTAGGACTAGATGAATAGCCCTAGTTCTGTTCTGTGAAAGAAGCAAATGAGACCACCTTGGAACTGGGAGGGTAGCCTTATTAGGAAGATGTGGGGAAGTCAGAGGAGATAAAGCTAGTCAGCAACTTGATGGGAAGCTGGAACCACCGAGAGATGAGAAATATGATTTCCCAGTGGTTTAAATGCAAAGATGCTTTTAAAAATAGAGAGCGCTAATAAATAATTTCAAGTTGTTTGCTATATATGCTGAATTAGAACTTCCTTGGCTTCCTCCCAAACACTCCATTATGTTCACTACAGTCACAGCCTGATTGAGTGAATTTTGCAGAACAGGAGGAGGAGAGCTTCAGGCTTGAAAGGCAGCATCTCAGGAAGTGAAATGAAAATAGAGATTAAGGATTCAGAGGAATCAGGAGACTACTAAAACCAGAGGTTTTGAGAAACTTAAACCTCCACACCACTCCCCACCCTTTTGACAAGAAACTAGGTTTCCATCTCTAGGTAAGTCAGAATGTTTGGACAAGTGACTGCAGCAAGCTAATGGTACATATTATACTAGGATAAGCAAATAACAGCATAATAATTATACCCCTTCCTTCCTTCCTTCCTTTCTTTGAGGTGGGGTTTTTCTCTATTGCTCAGGCTGCAGTGAAGTGGCATGATGACAGCTCTCTGCAGCCTTTGTCCTCCCACCTCAGCCCCTGGAGTAGCTGGGACTACAGGCATGAGCTGCTACACTGGCTCATTATTTTTTTTTTAAATATTTTTCTACATGAGGTCTTGTTATATTGCTCAGGCTGGTCTCAAACTCCTGAACTCAAGCAGTTTTCCTCCCTCAGCTTCCCAAATAGCTGGGATTACAGGCATGAGCCACGACACATATGTACTTTTTATTTTCTAAAAACCAAGAGAATAGAAATAGAAATGGGGATTTTTAAAACACGTAGATCACATCTGTCAAAGGATTCCTTTTGAATTCTTTTATTAAATTTTAAATTCATTATGCTTAGTAAGTCAATAAAATAGGAACTAATATTTTAAATAATAGCAATCCTTCAGAAATTCGGTGTTTAAAAGGAATACCTAATGTTTTTAAAACCAAGAAGTATCTTTTTTTATATCACATTCACAGACTATGTTAACCTGCTTAACACAGTAAGATATAAATGAGATGCAGAGTATGTTATACATTTTCATTTAAACAGAACTTTTTATTTTTGACATTCTATTAACCATGGCTTTGTAAAATGATAGACTGTGAACTAAAGGGAATAATATGTTATTCAGATTAATCTGACTTTCCATGAGCTTCTGCATTCATAATCAGGTTTTAATAAGTATTACATTTGACTGATATATACTATCATTTTTTTCTTAGTTAACATATTGCACAAAAATGAAGATGTGAGAGATTTTTCTGAAGGATTGATTGCAGGCTAAGATAACTCCTAAGAGAGAAACAAAGGAGAATATAATTTCCCTCACCTAGCTATTTTTTCTTTTAATCTTGAAAGACCACATATGTCTAGTGCTTATAGAATTTTGAATAAAAAGAACTATTTTCTTATCACATACTGGGCATCACTTACTGGTGATTCCTCTAAATCAACACTTGGTTCTATTTTTATTAATATAGATCTAAAGACATGTAGATTCATTCTGGATAAATATAATTCATATATTGGAGGCACATTGCTTATATTATTTGACTTGGCTTAAATGAAGAGTTGGAGAATGGACTTTGTAAAAGTCATGTAGTAAAAAAAAAAAATTACTAGATATCCTATTTGCTTGGGATTCAATTATTAGGCACCCAGGTATTAAGGGCCCCATCTAATGACAAAATCTATTTGTTTAGCTGTTTGATTTGAAATAAGCTTCCCCCCCCCAATCAATTACCAGACATAAAGTAATTAAGGATTCACTTTAGTCTTTTTGTCATTTGCTATTATTTCCAAATAAATAAATAACTAATATTAAGAGAGTACAGTACTTCATTAACACATCATACATGTATTTATGCATAAAAATAGTCACTTTAGATACTACTAGTCACATATGCATGCAATTCATTAAATCACCTACAAAATAATAGCCTCACCAGAGAGCCAGGCTGGATCAGCACCCCCCAATTTTATTATAATAACTGCAACACTGCGTATAATGAAATTGAAATCCTCTCCAAGAGACAAATTCATATGGCCATTCATGCACGCTTATGGCAACCATACATTTAGAGGAATTATAGTTATACACAGTCCCGAATAAAATTTTTAACACCATCTGTACCCTAATGGAAAACAAAATGAAACAAACAAGCCATATTGGAAGACACGTTAAAATATTATGCTCAATTCCCATCTGTAACCATATACATCTTCTTTTCAAAGTTATTTCCCAACTTTTGTGTCTATGTATCAGACATATAGAGAATTTAAGTTCTTTATCTAGCAAGACTTTTTCCTAGTCCTGTGATTACTACCATAATTGTGGTCTCGTTGCAGTCTATCATATGAAATAAACCCCACCTTTAGTTTCCCAACCTAAATGGCTGATATTCATGAAAGGTAGAATGAGTGTCCTCTAAATATCTTCTTTAAAAAGTTGCTTCTCAAATTGTGGTACATGTATACCATGGAATACTATGCAACCTTAAAGAAAGATGGAGACTTTACCTCTTTCATGTTTACATGGATGGAGCTGGAACATATTCTTCTTAGCAAAGTATCTCAGGAATGGAAGAAAAAGTATCCAATGTATTCAGCCCTACTATGAAGCTAAATTATAGCTTTTACATGAAGACTATAACCCAACTATGGCACAAGACTATGGGGAAAAGGCCAAGGAAGGGGAAGGGAGGGGGGAGGTTTTGGTGGAGGGAGGGTAATGCGTGGGGCCACATCTATGGTGCATCTTAGAATGGGTACAGGCGATTGCACTAATGTACACAGCTATGATTTAACAATAAAATAATAATAATAATAATAAAAAATAAACTTAAAAAAAGTAAAATAAAAAGTTGCTTCTGTGGACTTGACATAGTCAATGAATGGTAAGAAAACACAATTGAGGAGAATACATTATGAATTACCACTGAAGATACCTTGAGAATGTAAAATGTCTTTGGGGGGAAAAAAGCAAGCAAGGTCAGAATTTTACATCCTACACCACCAAAGTTATTTTTTGTCATCAGTTTTCTAGATTGATTTAAAAATTCATAAAAATTATGACATTAAAGTTTGTGGACTATAGAGTAAAATGAGCTACTTTACTGAGATGGGAGGGGATTTTACAAGTCTCAAAAGTCCCCACTGGAAACCGGTAGCCTCCTTAAGTTGTGGTGGGAAAAATATTGAGAACCATTTGGTTAGGAGATTTAATTTTGACAAGCAGGCTGTGCAAGTTCCTTAGGAGTTTTAGATTTTTCAGGTTTACATTTCAAAATCCTATGTGTCTATTTCTGCCACCTAAGCTTGCGTCCATCCTAGACTGTTTATCTTCCATATTCCCTCTCCTTTGATCCATTAATGGAATGTAGTTGACCTAGTGCCCTCTCTGTCACAATGTTGATTCACAGCTACATGGAGCAATGGGCAGCAAGCCAGGCTGCACGTAGAGTCTAAACCCCGGCAACAGGTCAGACATGGTGCTGGCTTAATAGGCCCCTTTGTCTTAAGCAAGCACATTGCCTGTCACAGTCAGTACTGCCTTTTCATTGTAGGAATTAGTGCCTGTGCACTCTAAAGGCTGTTTGTGATCAGGATTAGGTAGTCTCTTTACCAAATGACGAATCATGTAGTTTGTTACTGGGTCTGCTCCCATGCCCAGCAACCCAGGCCAAAAGAGGATGGGAAGAAGACTCATTTCAGTGAGTATTGATCTCTGCCAGGCATTTGATGCATATGTTGTTCACATCTCGTGGCATCGCTGGGAGGTAATTATTCTCAGATATGGGAATACGGGTTCAGTGATTAGGCTATGGCTCAGCTGGGTTGCGACTACAGGCCTGAATTGTGTGTTGTACCTACACTTCGAAGTAGTTAGCACCACTCTTGTATTTCCAAGCTTTACCACCAGCTTCTATCCTAAGACCCTTGTTTTTTCTTTCTCTTCCTTAATCCTGAACATGGGCTATGCTCCCCGGAGATATCTTGGCCATCACTCTTGGCTATTGAAGCATCTTGGATAGTCATGCTTAATTTTCCTTTCCTAATTTTAAAATATCCTGCCATTTCCTCTGGTTACATATGCAGACTCTGGAGTTGGATATTCTGGGTTCACTTCCAGGCTCTGCTACTTAACAGCTGTGGTTTCTTAATCTATAAAATAGGGTTAGTAACAGAATCTGTTCATGAAGCTGTAAAGAATTAAATTAGAGACACATGTAAAAGGTTTAGTGCAGTGCCTAGTAGAGAATCACTCAGTGAATGTTGGTCATAGGAATCATTATCCTGGGTATCATTTGACTCGATGTAAACACCATGGAGCAAAAGTCAATAATCTCTGTCATGATATATATGCTCAGGGATTCATTGTTTACACATATGTCTCATTGCCATGTCCTCACTTAGCTCTGAGAAGTTAGCACTGTTTTCAGTAACAGCTTAAAAAGTGGGCAAGAGCATACATTAATGTTTAGTATAGACACTTTCTCTTTCCCAGTCTTAAGTTCTTTCTCTACATTTTGTTACTGGTTAATGACAACACATGGCAATCACTTCTAGTTATCTATGTAATAATCATTTCCAACTACATGCTTTTGGACAAAATTCTAATATTATTAGTGATGGCAATGTGACCAATTAAGTATACAAGTGTCCAAAGTCTTTTAATAGCTAAAGATGGCCAAGAGACCCAGGTCTGGGTGACGAAATATAAGAATCCATCGGGTAGGATTGTAGGAAAGCTTTTTAAAAAGAGACAGTCTGGCATGGCATTGACTTTTTGCTCTTCCCTTTTCTTCTTGCCTAGGGCAAGCTTGTGGTGGGATGAAGCCGCATGTTTTTAACACAAAAACAGTAGACATACGATTAGGATGACAGAATAGAAAGAGAAAAAGAGCCTAAGTCCCTATGGCATCCTAGACTTGTTGTACAATAATATTCTTCCAATCCATTCATGCTACAAGAGAAAAAAAATACCCTACTTTATTAAGACCCTTAGTCTCACCACAGACTGAAGTCTGGACCTGCTGTTACCAATGTTTCACACAGATGATTTATCTTATAAATAGACAATGTAAACTTATAGTATCAAATAAATATAATATAGTACTATAAATGTATTATCTCTTCATTATGATTTTCTTAATACTATTTTATTTTCTCTAGCTTGCTTTGTTATGAGAATACGGCATACGATATATATAGTATACAAGTATACAATATATAAAACAAACAAAATATGTGTTAATCAACTGTTTATGTTATTAATAAGGCTTTCAGTCAACAGTTGGCTGTTAGTACTTAAGTTTTGAAGGAGTCAAAAGTTGTATGTGGATTTTTGACTACTCTAGCTCTTGTGTTATTCAAGGATCACCTGTGTTTGTTCATTTAACAGTGCCCCGTGTGTCCTACAAGCTTGCTTCGTTCTCTTTTATTCTTTTTTTTGTTTATCTTTGGCCTGCCTGGACTATTTCAAAAGAACTGTCTTCCATTTCAGAAATTCTTTCTTCTACTTGATCTAGTCTATTGTTGATCTTGACTGTATTTTTCATTTATTTATTGAATTCTTCAGTTCTAAGATGTCTGTTTGGTGCTTTTTTTATAGTGTCCATCTCTTTAAATTTCTCATTCAGATTGGGAATTGTTTTTATGCTTTCACTGAATCAATCTATCAATATTCTCTTGTATCTCACTGAGTTTCCTTAAGAGCATTATTTTGAATTTATTTTGAGGCATTTCCTTTTCTTTGGGGTCTGTTATTGGAGCATTATTGTGTTATTTTGGAGGTGTCATGTTTTGCATGTTTTTTTGTGTCCCCCACATTTGTATCTGTCCATATGGCAGTGATTCTCAACCTTCCGAATGCCGTGACCCTTTAATACACTTCCTCATGTTGTGGTGACCCCCAACTATAAAGTTAATGACCATAATGAAGTAGCAATAAAATAATTTTATGGTTGGGGGGTTACCACAACATGATGAACTGTATTAAAGGGTCACAGCATTAGGAAGGTTGAGAGCCACTGCCATATGGTATAATGGTTGCTTTTTCCAATTTTAAGGAGTGACTTTCATAAGGAAAGCCTTTTTGCATATATACATATATATATATATATGTGTGTGTGTATATATATATATATATATGGTCTCATTTGTGAGGGGTGCTTTGGCTTTGGTTCTGAGTAGTATTATCTATATATGATTTATTTACATCCTAAAGTGCCTCAGTGCCCTAGTCTGTTGTTTGTGGAGGCTGTAGCATGGCTTTTTTGAGACCTAGATTGCTAGATGGGCCAGTGCTTGGGCCCCAGGGAGGCACATGAGGGTCCATGTCAGCCAAGCTGCTAAATGGTGCAATAGTTTCTTAAATGGATTTCCTCCTTCCAAATTTCCCCTGGAAGAGACCCTGAGGATAGAAGACCCAACAGAACTTTTAGTAGTCGTATGGAGACAGAATGACAGAATCGGTAACTTGAGGGGCCTCAACACAATGTTCACCTCATGACAGTTGCTAAATTCTGCAGCTTAGAGATATATTTATTTTCCTGGATTTTGGAAATACATAGAGAACTTGGGAGCTACAGCTCACCCCTGTGAAAGTTGGTCCAAACCTTTCAATAGCACCCAGTTGTTGATAGCTTCCAGATGAGGAAGTTATCAACTAAATCTTGTTCACTCCAGAGAGTAGGCTTAATAAGTGCTTTGGCCATGCCTTATCTTCACCTCTCTGTGTCTCTTCTGTCTCTGCTCTGGAAACACACATCTGGCCTTTTGACAGTGCACTATTATCTTCAGGAACACAAAATCCAACCCCAGAGCCTGTGGAGCCACAGGGATCCAACATTTCTGGTGGAAGATAGTGGGCGACTCTAAGAAGTGTGATTGTTATGGGAGACAGTGGGAAACTCTAAGAAGTGTTATGGAAGATACCGGGAGACTCTAAGAAGAATTTTTACTGAAAAGACTTTGTTATGAATTAGTATAAAAGTCCCTTTTATGAATACTGAGTATAGAGTTATAGTGAGTAATTTAATTAAATATATCTTAAGTAATTTCTAACATACTTTCTTTAATACTATAGTAAGAAATAAATATGAATAAGAAATGGCTTCTGCTCTCAAGAAGATTATTAGAGATGATTAGATAAACACACAAATACAAAGTGAGTCTAGTATAAACCGTGAAAGAGGTGTAGATGTAACAGATAGAGACATTGCATTTTGTTAGAAGGATATGGAAAAATTCCCCCATATCCATATGGAAGAGGCCTTGAGAAATGGATAGGATTATAGTAAGCTGAAGGGTTAGGACACCATCAAAGAAGGATCTGACATGGACAAGAAGCATAAGGTAGGAATTTGCAAAATATGATTATAAGAGTTACTAGCTGCTATAAAACTATATTAATTTTTTCAGCTCCCTAACAACCGTCAAAATATCATTTAGATCATTTTGAACCCCTAATTTACATTTTACTTTGGTCACCTCTGACACTTTTGTAAGAGAAACATTTTATTTCTCCTTTTAGTTCTAACAATGAAGGTAGAAACTTGATGACATTGCAATTTGAGGGTATTAATGTAAATGTGAATTTTTATTTGTACCTACTGTCTATGAGAACATTTGGATGGAATATATGAACATTTGGATGGAATATATATTAGTTTTCTAAGGATTTAAAAAATGTACGTTAAATGCTATTGGCAATGTAATAATTGCAATCTCTATGACTATCCTTATCCACTGCATAAAGTGCAATGGTCTTTAATTGCTCTCCTTGTCAAGCAAAAAAGAATATTATACAGAGGAAGTGACAAAGCTCATGGATTGATAAGAGTGTTTACTTAGTGAATTATTCCACTGTGTGGGAGAAACCCTAATGAATCTTTATTCACCACTTATCTTCTTTTTATAATGTAGTCCATGACATACTTTTTCTTTGACAATGGAACGGGGTGATTACCCTTTTTCACAGGTACCAAGTAATTAATACTATAACAATGTTTGCATATAATTCCCCATAAACATTCTGAACATATCATCTCAATGATCCTATAGACTCTAAGAAATCAAAAAAGAAATTTAATTAATGAAAAGCGTATATCAAAAATTAGGTCAATGTAGAGGCACACAGAAGCTGAAACAATGCTACCGTTGAGGTCCTCACATGTGCTGTGTCGACTATGCACCGCTCAATTCTAAAGAATGGCATTCATGTCATAGTCTATGGAATGACACCCTTGTTGTTGCTGGATGGTGCACAAGCTCCACTGCTATACAAGGCAGCCTGGGCTGGCCCATTCTTCTGAGTTGTCTTTTATTTTGCTTATTGTGACTGAAGGTGTCTCTTTGCCAAGTTTCCTTCCCTATATCTGTCTCTGGCTTTCCTCTGGCTCTTACTTTTCTTGGAAACTTGGCAGTGGAATTCATTGGCAGCTGTATTATCTTGGGCTTTTTTGGCTGTGTCCTTGACTCTAGATTACACCAAAAACTGGCATTCATATATGCATACACTTTATTGGAGGATTAGTGGGGGAAGTTTTCTTTGTATTACCATTTTTTTTCTTCTATATGCCAATGTGTTTCCTTATCTATGAGTTGTTGCTTCAAAGAGAATCTTATTTTGCCTTAGGGTAACCATATAACTTACTATCTAATCAAGGACATGTTAAGATATATGGTCATCCTAATATACAAAAAAGCAAACATGATTCTCTAAGAAGAACTATTGCTAACAATACTGGAATAACAGCTATAACCTGGGACTCTCCTGGGTACCTGGGTGTGTCTGGTCACTGATCCTTCTCTTTTGTGCAACTGAGATGTAGTAGAGTTGCATGTTGAAGGGAAGATGCTATTGTTTTGGAATATTTCCATTCAGTAAGTAAACAGCCATTCTCTTGCTGCTTCTGAGTGTGTCTTCACCACTGTGGCACTTCCTTTAGGACTCTCTAGTTAGTTCTACTCTCTAGCATCTAAACTGGCAATTGGCATGACTGGAGGCCCCTAGGGCCTGTGCTGGGGCTAAGCTGGCCGATGCTTTGTGCCCTAAAAGTTAATAAATACTTTTGATATTACCCCAGCCCTTTCCGATATATCTACAAAGCCCCCTTTTCTCTGTAACGTTCTTTGTCACTCCATCAGCATCTAGTCCCAGGACTGTAAAAGACACCCAAACTTCAGTTTGCCATTTCACCCCTATGTACATGTACCACATTCAATTTTCTAGGTGTTGTTTATGCACATGTCATAAGTAGCAAGATATTTTCTGACTCAAAGAGACAGAGGTATTTGATTTTGTTATAAACATCACAGAACTGTAGTGTGATTATAGTCACTTAAAGCAAGTGGCTTTGAAAGAAGAATTCTAGGAAGGAGGAAAAGAGGAGGGGGAGGAGGATTCGCAGGAGGAGGGAGGGCATGTAGGGGGATCTCACTTACTGTGCATATTGTGAGGGTGTATAATGTGCCCTCTGGGCGAGAGGCTCTTTTACTGGAACTTTACCCTGGAAGTGAGAACTATGTAATCTAAAAATAGGTACCCCCATACTAATTTGAAATAAAGAAAATAAAATAAAGGCACTGATTATTTGCAGGTCTAGCAAAGGTAAAACAAGACTTCAGATTAAAAACTATAAATAAAGCCACAAAAAGCACAAAAGACTTCCTTGTAAAGCTCCAAAGAACAGACAGGCTTTCTAAATACTGTAGCTTTGCTCACTTTAGGGATTTAATAGCATAAAATAGCCAGTGACTGTATGTACAGAGTTTTAAACAAAAAGAAATTATCAAATATTTTATTAAGGGATCATCATACAAAATGAAAATATGTTACTAGAACAAAATAAAAACAAAAGCTTAAAAAAAAAATCTTAAAACCTTGAGTAAAAGTTTGAGAAAAAAAAAAAAAAAGAAAGAAGGAAGAGCTCTGTCTGTCTTCACAGTCCCAGCATTGTAGAAAGATTGTTTCTGTTCGTAATTCCACTCCCCTGACTGGAATGTGCAGAAGATGACCGGTCACATGAATAAGATCAGGAAAACTAAAGGACTGTTTCAGAGAGAGTTATAATTAAGAAGAAAGTAGAAAATGATTATGTCCTTTGCTTAAAAATCACATACCGTTTATGGGGACAAGACATGATTGCAAGAGGGACTTTGACTAACAATTACAATCAGTGTAACCTGGCTTATTGTACCCTCAATGAATCCCCAACAATAAAAAAAAAAATCACATACCAAATATTTCTAATTATTGGGTCAAATTAAAACCTTCCCAGGAACAGTGAAGAAAAAGAAAAAAAATTGAGATTTTGGGATTGATGAAAGAAAAATTCCCTTTTTAGGGATCATCAATTACAAAATAAGGATGGAATACTTCCCTGCCATACAGCAATTATGAATTGAAGCTTGAGCTCTCTGGATCAATAGTTAGTATCCTCATGGATTTATATAAATGTGTGATCTGAAGTCTTTAAGTTGGTAAAAGGTAATTGACAAGGACTTCTTTGAGAAGTTGTCTTTTTTGTAATGTGCAGAACTAAGATAAGGAGAACCCAGAAAATCTAGGGAGTGGCAGACTCCTTGTGGAAAGACTATTGTTATCTGGAGACAGGTCTGGTTTCAAACGCCAGTTCTGCCTTTTGCTAACTAATCTTCCTATACGGTGACTTCCTCATTCTAGAACAAGGTGAATGATATTTTCCCTATGAAGTCAGTGTCAAGATTTAACAATTTAATGTAGGCAAAATGCATGCTAGCATGCCTACACCGTAGTAAGTAAATTTGTACTTTAGAATATGGGATATTTTGATACAGAGTACAGGAACTAAGAGAGCAATTTTTAAGAAGGAGCCCAAGGCAAAGAGAATGGAAGAATCCATGTGAGCTGAACACTGGATGGGTCTCCACACATGGAGGTCTGTGGAGTGTGTGGAGAGCTGGCAGAAGAGTATGTGATGAAGGAAGGAGAAAGGGTGAAGCTGGGGCTCCCAGAGGAGGTGTCAGTGTCCGCAGCTGGCTTCATATACCAGGTGATGATCAAAGAGCAACCTGGCTTATACATGGTGCCCTTGTTTCTCTGGGGATCAAAAGAAGACCTGTGGCAATTCCTGTGCTTAGAGTGAGAAGAAAAAGAGGCAACTGTCAGAATGATTGCCCCCCATGATCAGTTTATAGTCTTCTTGGGTTTATATAGCCTTGAGTTCATGGACTGCTCAGGGAGCTATAAGTGTGCTTTGGGAGTTCCTTTTAATACCCCCCAAAACTGTGAACAAAATTTGGTATGTATTTGTGTTTCCTGGGAACAGAGTCCATTGCTGTCTTCAGATTTAACAAGAATGTCTGATTCTTATGGTTCTGGTTCTGCCAATACAATACTCATCTCTTAACATTGTATAGCAGCAATACATTTGGGGCAATTTATGTCAGCCTTTGGAGATTGTACTTGATCTAAGGGTAACCCCATGCTCTTTTGCAGTAGCTGATTCAAATTTAGAAACAATAGAAAAATAAACCTGTTGTACCCATCACCCAGCTCCCCACCCCACTGTTGTTGAGAGAAAAAAAAGCTGCTCTTTCTCTGAGTACACGTCTGAAGAAGAATGTGGCCCAGCCTGGAAATCAGCCTGCAACCACGAGAGGAGGAATCTGACACTGTGAATGGAAGAGCACAGGGTTCAACAATATCCTGAAGCCTGGTTTACTTCTGGATTTCCTCCCCTGTGAACTAATAAATGTTCTTATTACTCAAATAAGTTTAAACGGGGTTTTCTGTTACTTGCAGCCTAGTATATTTGAATAACACCCCAAAATGTGAGAGCCAGTGCTTTACACTACACTAAAAGGAGTGGAATCATAGGGAATGCTTAAAGGGACTGTTTAATGCTTTGAAGCAGGTTGGCATAACTCAATCATGTGATATATTTGTGTACTTTACCTCATCTACAGTGGTTAAATAATTTGTGCCTTTAGTTCTGATGCAATTGTAGGAGTTCCCTTGAATCCTTTTATAGTGCTAAGGGGTTAAAAGAGCACCATAAAAAGAAATGGGGGTGGAGAAATTAGAGTATGTATGTGTGAGGTTTTTAATTATGAGGCGTATACGTTTTTTGGAATCATAACAGTTCAGAAAAAAATGAAGCATAAAAGAAATATAATTTGGAGGGTCTATACTCTAACTTCTATAGTGCCCCTTGCTGGTTTTTTGGTCCGGAAGTGATCCTTCTGTCTTGGCCTTTGGCATGGGTGATCGTAGCGCTCTGGAAGCACTGACAGTTGTATGGTGTGTAGTCAGCAATGCAGCTCACCCTCTGTCCCTGACTCTGCAATCTGCTGGGACACAGATAAATCCTAATCCAAATTTTAGTTGAGCATTATTGATACTGGATTTTACTGATACGTACCCCTCTGCGCAGACTGCAGAGCCCCACATAAGCACGTCATCTTCCTTTCTAGTGCACTCTCTCCTAAATCCCACTTTCCACTCAGAGCCCATTGGCACTTCCAAATGTTTCACTACCACTTTAGGTTATGGAAGCTTCAGGAGGATCGGGAGGATAATCTCTGGCCTTCTCATGGCTAGATCTGTGCGGCTATCTCTTCAGACCTCCCCATGACTTTCTGAAGGTGTTTCTTCCTACATTCCAGGCAGAAAATTAGGCAAACTTCTACCTTACTCTTGGAACTAAACTTGAGAGGAATTCTGTGGGTCTGTCCTTGTTGCTATCCTATTTGGATGGACTTCTGCAGTGACCTGGATTAATGCATAGAAAGCATATTTTAGCCTGCAGATGATACAATGCTGAGAGAAATAGCTGAACATAATACCCTCAACTACTTGTATAGTGCTTAAACTAATTTATGTAAACCACTCTTCTATGTGGTTTACATAAATTAGTTCATTACTTCATAAATGATGAACTTGGTGCCCTGGAACATCAAGTTACTTGCCCAAGGCCTCGTAGCAAGGAAATGATAGAGTTAAGGTTTGAACTCAAGTAGACTGGCTCTAAAGTACATGCTCTTTATTATGTGCTGATGCTTTCAGCATGGTGTAATAGATTTGAATTTGCTCAAACAAGGAGCAGAAAACAACAGGAAGGGAAAGGAATGCTAGTTTTCAGATATGTATTCCAAGAATCGTCACGTGAAAGAGGTATGGACTGTGAGGTTACAGGGTTAATATTTCAGCTCAAGATCAGAAATAAACCATCTAAATAAATATTCAAAGACAATAGCCAGAGCCAACTTATTAGGTAGTGAGCTCTTAGGCAATAAAAGTTTCAAGAAGCATTTGGATGACCGTCGGTTGAACATCTTATTTGTTAAGAAATAATATCAATTGGACTACCATTGCCATAAAACTGTTTTAAGAATCCATCTGGCTTTTGAAAAGTAGTTTTTAGCCAGAAAACACTTTCTTACACAGCTTTTTTTTTTTTTGGTAGAGACAGAGTCTCACTTTATCACCCTGGGTAGAGTGCTGTGGCATCACACAGTTCACAGCAACCTCCAACTCCAGGGCTTAATTGATTCTCTTGCCTCAGCCTCCTGACAAGCTGGGACTACAGGTGCCTGCCACAGTGCCTGACTATTTTTGTTGTTGTTGTTGTTGCATTTTGGTCGGGGCCAGATTTGAACCGTTGGTATACGGGGCTGACGCCCTACTCACTGAATCTCAGGTGCAGCCCTCTCACACAGCTTTTAACTAGAAAATATCAAATAAGTATAGGCTTCTCAAAACTCATATCAGCACAAACTGATGGGCAACATTACCAATAAAAAATGAAAGAATAATACTTAAAATGAAACTTCCAGTCATGTATCCTTCTTTTTTTTTTTTTTTTTTTGTGGTTTTTGGCCGGGGCTGGGTTTGAACCCACCACTTCTGGCATCTGGGACTGGCGCCCTACTCCTTGAGCCACAGGCGCCGCCCATCATGTATCCTTCTAACATGAACTACTAAATATGAATTCTGATAAAAATGTTGGAAACTAAATTTGAAAGGAGTTTCTACCTCAGTGTTTTTATAAGTACCTTGACTTTGGGAAGACAGTGCAATAAATAAAAGTGTGAAAGTTAAGTGGCTGAACACCCTGTTCAGAAAGTGCACCTGTGATAAGTGAGGAAGGGAAAAAGGTTAGTGTAAACAGAGAAATGAATTCTGGGTAACCCCAAAGAGCATGATTTGTGAGTCATCCATGTTCACATTTCTTGAACTTTGTCTATCCTCAGGGAGATGAAGCAATCGCATAGATATAATGTGTTACCCTTTTAGTACAATGCATCTCACATTCCCAACCCATTAATCATCATCAGTGGTATTTGTATTCAGAGCTGTCATGCAGAGCCAGTTGCCAACAATTATTTAAAAGAAAGCCGCAAGGTTATACATTTAGGAGGAAAAGCAAAATCAATTATTTCAATGTGTGCTATGAAGACATCCATCCATTAAGGGAAAAATCCCTAAGGAGCTCCTCAAAGATACTTTTGCATCAGGGATTACCTCCAAAGACCTAAGAAGTAAATGAAGTGATTTATCTGTCACTCACAGTTTCTCTTCTCTGAAATGGAATCCGCAATGCCTGTGACACTGCTGCTCAGCAGCTTTTCTTTCTCTTTTTTTCTCCATTTTACCTACATTCTCATACATTGATTTTGAAAGCCTTTTTCTCTGGACTTTCCTCTTTGTCTCTTTTTATTCTTCAAAGCCAAACAATAAAAATACCCTAAGCTTTTATTATGAAAGACATTTCATGAAGCAACTATTTTCTCTGGCACAATGTTTCTATCCTTCTCAACTTTTTAGAAAAAAGAATGTTTTAAATGTATTTCCCTTCCCTTCCCTTCCCTCCCCTCCCCTCCCCTCTCCTCTTGTCCCATTCCTTTCAAAATAAAATTTTCTAATTAGTTTTTTGATACTACTAATAAAATAGCACATATACACATATAGTGCTTGCTACACGCCAGGCATTGTTCTAAGTACATGACATAAATTGATTCATTTAATCTTCTCAACAACCCTAGGAAGTAGGCAGTATTGTTAAATCCTTTCATAGAAAACTGAAGTATTAGCCACCATGCTGTCTCCTGCCTGTAATCCTAGCACTCTGGGAAGCAGAGGAGGGTGCATGGCTTGAGCTCAGGAGTTCTTGCCTGAGAAAGAGCAAGACCCTATCTCTTCTAAAAATAGAAAAATTAGCTGGACATGATGGCACCAGCTACTCAGGGAGGCTGAGACAATAGGATAACTTGAGCCCAGGAGTTTGATGTTGCTGTGAGCTATGACACCACAGCACACTCTACCCAGAGTGACAGAGTGAAACTTTGTCTCAAAACAACAAGGACAACAACAAAAAGAAAACTAAAGTATCAAGAGGTTACATATTTTACCAGTGATCACATGGCTAACGGGGTCTGAACACAGCACTGTGGTCAAAATTCACACCTGGCCCAGTGACATACACCACTCCACTAACTCCAAGGCCTTTTAGGGCAGTTATTTCCATAGAGACTAACGAAAAAAAAAAAAAGTAGCATATACTTAGACTTTAATTTGTGCCAGACGCTCAACATGTGTTATAATATAATTAGATCTCTGCAACAGCACTGAGTTAGGCATTAACATTCCTTTTCTACAAAGTTAAAATTTTTTGCCTAATGTCACATTGTGGGCTAAAGAAACAGATTTTCATTTAGTTGATTCTGTAAGCTATTCTGTTTAGTATACACTAGATTATCACCTCAAGCTGGAGATGGAGCAAGTAGCTTTTACCTGGGACCTTGGCATTATTTTCATGCTCATTCCAATATCCTTACTTTCTGGACACAGTAGAAAAGTTGAACTCGATCTGCTGCATCTTTTGCTGAAAAGTCTTCACTAACTGCATCATCTTCCTTTACCCTGACGGTAAAAATTTATTTTCTTCACAATGGGAGATTTTCACATGTTATGAATCTAACAAAGGGCTAATAACCAGAATCTACAGAGAACTGAAACTAATCAGCAAGAAAAGAGCAAAAAAAATCCTATTTATTATTGGGCAGGAGACATGAATAAAACCTCCTCCCAAGAAGACAGACAACTGGCCAACAAACACATAGAAAAATGCTCATCATGCCTAATCATCAGAGAATTGCAAATCAAAACCACCCCAAGATATCACTTAACTCCAGTAAGACTAGCTACATCACAAAATCCCAGAGCTGCAGATGCTGGCATGGATGCTGAGAGAAGGGAACACTTACACACTGTTGGTGAGATTGCAAACTAACACAGCCTTTTTGGAAAGAAGTTTGGAGAATCCTCAAAGACCTAAAAGTAGACCTTCCAGTGCTCACTTCGGCAGCACATATACTAAAATTGGAATGATACTGAGAAGATTAGAATGGCCCCTGTGCAAGGATGACACGCAAATTTGTGAAGCGTTCCATATTTTTTTGTTTTTTCCGTGTGTACCTGTAAGATTTTTTTCCATCATGTCTTAAAGTAAAGGATTTTGTGGGGAGGGAATAAAAGTAGACCTTCCATTTGATCCTGCAATCCCATCGTTAGGTATCTACTCAGGAGAAAAACATTATTTTACCATAAGAACATTTGCACTAGAATGTTTATACCAGCCCAATTCACAATTGCCAAGATGTAGAAACAACCCAAGTGCCCATAAATTCAAGGATGGATTAATAAACTATAGTATATGTATACCATGAAATACTATTCAACCATAAAGAAAGGTGGAGACTTTACATCTTTTATATTTACCTAGATGGATTTAGAGAATGTATTCTTAAGTAAGGTATCACAAGAATAGATAAGCAAGCATCTGATGTACTCAACACTATTATGAAACTAGTGGATGAACAACTACATGCCTACAGGAGAGAAAAACACAATTGAATTAGGAAGGGGGGAAGGGAAAGAAGGAAAGAGGGGAGGAAGGAGAAAGGAGAGGCGAGAAGGGAGGGCATTTGGTAAGCTCTCATCTAACTAGTACAAGTAGGTATATACAGCACACTTCCCGGGTGAAAGGCTCAACTACAAGTTGGACTTTACCTAATAAACACCAACAATGTAACCTAATCATATGTACCCTTATATTAATCTGAAATTTAAAAAATTAAAAAAATTTTTAAAGAGCCAAGATATTTGATGAGTGCCTTGAGAACACACTGAGAATTGCAACTATTTCCATTGAACCAAATATTAATGCATTAGCTTCTCAAATACAATATCAAATATCCTGCTAGTTTTATGTTGCCCACTTTTCTTTTACTTTTATGATAAAAATATCAAAAAATAAAAATAATAATTTATTTTCTTATCTAGGAGACTTAGAGGACATACGAGACCTCATCTGGTCCTGATACATATTGCTGATTCTGATCTACATTCGATTTTTTTTCTTCTTTTGTTACCCCTAAAAATGGGATATTGAGAAGCAATGATTAAAGAAGAATTATACATATCATTACAAAAATCATTCCAGTGATTTATAGGAAAGTAATGTTTTTGTGTATTAAATAAGCCAAACAGTGCAATTTCATATTGGTCAATATTAAGTTTTACAAACCCCATTTTTATTTCCACAATTTATATGAAAACAATTACACTATTCTTTAAGGCAAACATAATCCTATTACCAATAAATTATTGTTATTATGTTTTACATAATTTTTTATTGTATAAATCATAAATAATTTTTTTATTGTATAAATCAAACATTCCTAGCAGCTAGTGTTTATCATACTGCTATATCTTAAAGGAAATTTTTAAAATACAAGTTCCATGAAAATAAAAATACAATGTATCAAAATGTATGGAATTCATTAAAGCAGTGCTGAGAGAGACATTCATAGCACTAAATGCTTACCATAGAAAAGAAGAAAAGTCTCAAATTAATTTTCTAACTTCTTATCTTAATAAAGTGGAAAAAGAATTGCAAGACAGCCCTAATACAAGTAGAGCATATAAGTAGTAAGGATGAGAACAGAAATCAATTATCTTGAAAACAGAGAAACAATAGAGAAATCAATGAAACAAAGAACTGTTTTTTTAAAAGGTCAATAAATTGATAAACATTTGCAAGACTAAAAACAAACAAAAAAAAGAAAATTCAAATTATCTAGATCAAGAATGAAATAGGGCATATCACTGCAGACCCTGCAGACACCAAAAGATTAATAAGGAAATATTACAAACAACTCTACATACATAAATTTTGCTGCTTAATTGAAATCAGCCAATTTCATAAAGCACAACCTACCACAACTCACTCAAAATGAAATAGATAATTTGAATAGCCCTATCCCCTTCCCCCCACAAATCTCTCCACGTCCAGATGGTTGGAATTCTTCCAAATGTGTTAAGAAGAATAAATGTCAATTCTACACAAACTCTTCCAGAAAAATAGAAGAATTGAGAATACTTTCCAACTCATTTTATGTGGTCAGCACTAACCTGATATCAAAATCTGGCAAAGACATTACAAGAAAAAAATAAATTGAGCAATATCCCACATGAACATATACACAAAAATACTCCATGAAGTATTAGTGAATCAAATCCAGCAATGTGTGAAAAAGGGGCATAAATGCCCTCTAACTAAATGGGGTTAATGACAGGAATGCACAGTTGGCTTAATGTTTGAAAATCCATTAATGTACTTTATTATATTAACAGACTAATATATCAATTGATCATATCTTTTTGTATGAATTTATACAGAAAAGGTATTTGAAAAAGTCAATGTTTGTGAGTTTTATGTTAAAAAAATGTACTTTATTATATTAACAGACTAATATATCAATTGATCATATCTTTCTGTATCAATTGATACAGAAAAAGTATTTGAAAAAGTCAATGTTTGTGAGTTTTATGTTAAAAAAATTTAAATTCAATGTTCATGAGTTTTATAAAAATTCAGCACACTCAGACTAGAAAAGAACATTTTTAACCTCAGAAAAAGCACCTATGGCTAACTTAATTGTGAAAGACTGAATTCTTTATAAATAGCTAACTTAATTGTGAAAGACTGAATTCTTTATACATAGCTAACTTAATTGTGAAAGACTGAATTCTTTAACAAAAGCAAGAATGCTTAATCTCTACTCCTTTATTTGACATTGTACTTAAAGTTCTAGCGAGTGCAATAAGACAAGTATAAGAAACAAAGCGTATAGATTTTAAATGAAGTAGGAAGACTATTTATAGATGACATGATTGTCTATATAAAAAAATCTCAGGAAAACTATAATAACAGCTCTTAGGATAAATAAATGAAATTAGAAAGGCTATAGGTTATAGAGACAACATAAAAATACCAAATGTGTTTCTATATCCTAGCAGTGAACAACTGGCAACCAACATTAAAAGGCAACACCAAATATAATGGCCCTATGAAAAGGATCTACCCAGGTATAAATCTAAAAAGATAAGTAGGATCTATATGCCAAAAAAACTGATGAAGTCTTTTTTTAAAAACTAAATAAATGGAGAGATGTATTGTGTTCATAGATTGGAAGACTCAATAAGTTAAGATGTCCATTCTTCTCAAATTGACCTGTATTTCCAATAAGACGTCTAGCAGAATTTTTGTAAATCTAGACAAACTGATTTAAAATTTAGATGGAAAATCAAAGAGACTGGAATACTTTAAATAATTTCACAAAGAATAATAAAGTAGAAGACTCATATTACCCAATATTAAGTCCTACTATAAAGTTACAGTAATCAATAAAACATATTAATAAGTGGATAAACACATCGTAAATGGAACAGAGTAGAGAATCTCGAATTTTACCCACACAAATATGGCTGATTGATTTATTTAACAAAGGTACAAAGGCAATTCAATGGAGTAAGCATAACCTTTTTTTTTTTTTTAGCATAACCTTTTTAATTAATTATTTTTCATCTTCCTTTATCGCAGGTCTAAGAGCATTACTCAACAGTTGGTGCTGAAACAATTGCACAGCTAATAGGTAAAGAATTGAACTTTGGCCTAAATCTCTTACCTTATACAAAAATTAACTCAAAAAGGATTACATATCTGAATATACATTAAAAATCTATGAAACTTTTAGAAAAAACAGAAAAATGTCATGATGTTGAGATAGGCTAACAATTCTTAGATATGGTACCACATGCATGATCCCTAAAAGAAGATGTTGATAAATTGGACTACACAAAATTAAAAACTTTTGCTTTCTGAAGGACACTGTAAAAGGAACTAAAAAAGGCAAGATACAATTTGTGTATCACACATCAAATATCCAGAATACACTAAGAACTCTCAAAACTCAACCATAAGAAAACACTCAACCCAGTCAGAAAATGAACAAAAGACTTGAATAGACGTTTCCTCAAAGAAGATATTTGGATGGAAAATAAACACATGAAAGATGCTCAATATCATTAGCATGATAATCCAAATCAATTCCACAACACAGGGTGTTCCTCAAAGTCACCATACTTAGGAAAAATGAGAAATTGTAGCTAAATGTGCCTTTATTTACAAAACATTTACAATAGTCTTCATGTGTTGGCAATCTCTGTGTAAAATTTTGTAATTAATATTTTATAAATAAAGATACAATTAACTACAATTTCCCATTTTCTCTACGTATAGCAACTCTTGGGGCATACTGTACCATGCCACTGTGCACCTATTAGAAAGGCTTAAAAAGAAAACCTTGATAATTCCAAGTGCTAGAATGTGGATGCAGAACAACTAGAATGTTCATACATGATGATGGGAATGCAAAATGGTATAGCCACCTTAGAAGAGAGTTTGTAGGTTTTTTTTTTTTTGAGACAAAGTCTCACTTTGTCACTCCTCATAGAGTGCTATGGCATCATAGCTCACAGCAACTTCAGACTCTTGAACTCAAGCGATTCTCTTGCCTCAACCTCCTGAATAGCTGGGACTACCAGCACCTGCCACAATGCCCAGCTATTTTTAGAGATGGGGTCTTGCTCTAGCTCAGGCTGGTCTTGAACTTGTGAACTCAGGCAATCTGCCAGCCTCAGAATCCCACAGTGCTGAGATTACAGGCATGAGCCATTGAGCCTGGCTTAGTTTTGTTTTTTAAAGAAACTAAATACCAAAATGTGGAAACAACCTAAATGTCCACCAATACAGGAATGGATTAACAAGCTGTGGTATATGTATACCATGAAATATTATTCAGCCCCTAAAAAAAAAAGATGGAGACTATATATTTTTCGAACTAACTTGGATGGAGGTGGAACACATTCTTCTTAGTAAAGCATCACAAGAATAGAGAAGCAAGAATCCAATGTACTCAATTTTGAAATGAGGACAACTGATGACCTAGTACGTGGTGGTGGGTGGGGGAATGGGGGAGCAGAAAGAGGGAAGGAGGGAGGGGATGGGGGATCATGGTGTTTGACTCACCTCTTGGAGCACATTTATAAGAGGAACACATTTATAAGAGGGACTTTGCCTGACAAATGCAATTATTATAAACTGGCTCTTTGTACCCTCAGTGAATCCAACAATAAAAAAAAGAAAGGAAGAAATTAAATATATGTTAATTATATGACGTAGGACTCTCACTCATAAGTATATGAAAAATGAAAACATTCACACAAAAACATAGAAAAATGGTTTTATGTTCACACAAAAACCAGTGCATAAATATTTATAGCAATTTTATTCATAAACATTTCAAACTGGGAAACAACCCAGATGCCCTTTAACAGGTGAGTAGATGAACTGTGGCACTTCCATACAATGCAATACTCCTCAACATAAAAAGGAATGCCATGACAACACGATGTATCTCAAAGTCATGCTGAGTGAAAAGGAAGTCTCAATATACTGCTTATTTATGAGTTTATTCATGTGGCTTTCTGGAAAATGCAAACTACAAGGACATAAAAAAGATCATTGAGTATTAGGGTCTAGGGATGGGCATGTGGTTTGACTATGAGAGCAAGCATGAAAGAGGTCTGGGGGTGTGAGAGAACATTTCTGTATCCTGATTGTGGTTCTCATGGTGGTCACAAATCTATATACATGTTAAAACACATAAGAACGCTACATAAAAAGATCAATTTTAATATATTTAAATTTTAAAATAGTTTTAAAAATTTTAAAGAAATCATTGTAATCTATGAGAAGTTTCTGCAGAAATATAAACTTCAGATTGTTTCTTGCATTTCAGAGATTCTTTATCATAGTCAATTTTCATATGTATAAATCATTCAAATATAATTTAGAAGTCACAGAACTAATGAAAAGTATATTGACTTTGGGAAATTCATTTTATATCTTCAGATTCAGCATCTTTACCTTTAAAATAAGCTATTGTCCCAGTTTATTATTAAAATCACTTTCAGCTCTAATACTATGTGACCTCTGTGCTCAGATGGTCTCTAGGATCAGCTGTAGCTCTCCCTGAGAAAGCTTTTCACAAGGTTTCATAAGTAGAAGTTTATTTTATCCAATGTACATATATACATCTTTACACAAATTTCTGATAAAATGCTGTCCAGATGTGATTGCCCCCATGTGCCTGAGTGAGCAAGGTCAGACCTCCACAAATGGCTACTTTCGGGTTGATGATTACAGAGAATGAACATATGGTATGCTTAATACAATAATTTAATTAGGATCTAACTTCCGTTATTTTATATTTTATAGACTCCCAGCAGTAAGTAGTAGTAAGAGCAAAACCTATGGTCTTAAAATCACCACAGTCTGTATAGATGTTCACAGCAGCATTATTCACAATAGCCGAAGAGTGGAAGCAACTCAGCTGTCCATTGATGGGTGAATAGATAAGCCAAATGTAGCATATACACGTGTCATGAAATATTATTTAGCCTTAAAAAAGAAGAAAATTCTTACACATGTTATAACATGAATAAACCTTGAGACATTATGCTAAGTGAAATAAGCCAGAAGAAAAGATGAATATTGCATGATTACATTTATGTGAATTACCTAGAGTAGTCAAATTCATAAAGACAGAAAGCAGAATAGTGGTTGCCAGGAACAGTAGGGAGGGGGAATGGAGTGTTGACTGGGACACAGAGTGCTCAGATATTTGGTTAAACATTTTTCTGGGTGTTTCTGGATGGGATTAACTTTGACTGTGTAGACTGAGTAAAGCAGGCCAATCCTCCCCAATGTGGCTGAGTTTATCTAAACACTGAAGGCCTAAGAGAACAAAAGGCTGAGCAAGAGAGAATTAGCTCTCTCTGCCTCCCTGTCTTTCAACTAGGACATAGATCTTACCCTGCCTCCAGACAAGGACTTGGAGTGGAATTCATACCACAAACTCTCCTCGTTCTCAGGCCTTTGGACTGCAGACCTTGGGACTTGTCAGCTTCCATAATTGTGTGAGCCAATTACTTATAATAATTTTTAATGAATTAATATCTCCTATTGGTTCTCTTTTTCTCTGTATTTGTTTGAACCCTGAATAATATATATATATATTCCCTTTATATATATCTATCTATCTACATAGATAGATAGATATATCTTCTATTTTAAAGGATGACTTACCTAAAGTGTAAGTATCATGTTTACAGTCACTAACCAATCCCCAAAAGTCCCTGACATCCACTGGTTAGCGACTGTTTAAAGTATTTGAGGCATATTGTCAAGTTGTCTGTAGAAACTCCCTACCAATTTACACGCATATCAGCTATTTTTTTTTCTTTTTTTTTTTTTGTAGAGACAGAGTCTTACTGTACCACCCTCGGGTAGAGTGCCGTGGCGTCACACGGCTCACAGCAACCTCTAACTCTTGGGATTACGTGATTCTCTTGCCTCAGCCTCCCGAGCAGCTGGGACTACAGGCGCGTGCCACAACGCCCAGCTATTTTTCTGTAGGGCGCCGGCCCCATATGCCGAGGGTGGCAGGTTCGGACCCAGCCCCGGCCAAACTGCAACAGAAAAATATCAGTAATTTTTTTAAAGCCGATTTCCCTACACTTTTGTCAGTACTGGGTAACATTTGTTATCATTTGTGGTGGAATTGCAATCGCCATTTCCTTTTCTTCCTTCCCTTTAGCTGGACACAGGCTGCTTAGAATAAAGATTTAACATAAAAAAAAAAAAAAGGATTTCTTCCTCAAATCTACTGCATCTTGATGTGTCAGTATAACTAAGTTCTAGTCATGGGATCTATAATGAAATGGCATATGCAGTTTCTGGCATGTTTTCTCTAAGTGGGGACACGTCCTCTTTCCCTTATCTTCTTAACTGATGGTCAGACTATAGATGTGGCTGATGGTCCAGCAGCCATCTGGGGCCATAATTCCCACAGTGTGAAAACCACAGGTGGTGTGGCAACAGTGGAAAGGGCCTGAGTTCCTGACACCTGAAACTGCACTGTAAGCTCTGGAGACTTCATACCTCCAGGATGTTAATAGGACAGAAATACATTGCTAATCTATTTACAGCTATACTTCTCCTTACTAATGTTTCATTCTCTTTAATCTTTATGCAATAGGGGAAAACTAATATTTTCTTTGTTTTTGTACATAGCTTTCTTGTCGGTTGTCTGAGAGTAATAATTTCTGAAAAGTTATTTCTACTTTTAGCTAAGCAAAGGAGAAAACACACATAGTTTTTCCTTCCTTTTTTATCTATAATGACCCATTATTAGGGCTCTTCTAAATATGAAAGAGGCTGGGCATGATGGCTCTTGACTATAATCCCAGCACCTCAGTAGGCCCAGGCAGGAGGATTGCTTGAGGCCAGGGGTTCTAGACTGGCCTGGGTAGCATGGCATGATCTCATCTCTGCAAATAAATGAAATAAAATGAATTAAAATAAATATGAGAGAGTAAATTTATTGATACTGCCTTTTTCTTTATAAACAGAGATTGTTTGAAAGAAAGGGTTGCTAAGGTCAATAGATATTTATTGAAATATTCTATTCAATTCAATGGATATGTGGAAAGAATGGTTAGATTTTGATAGTTGTAGTTTAGAGGATTTTAATGATAAAAATCAAATTGTCAGATCTTGCTGATTCAGTAAAATAGAACTAACTAAAATTAGAAATTGGATCTAGTATTTAGTGACTTTAAGCCTTGGTACTCTTGGAGTGGGGATGGGGAAGAACCAGTGAAATCTCCGTATTGTGGTTTTCAATCTTTAGGGTGGATCAAAGGCACATGGAAGGCTTTCCTAAAACACAGATGGCTGGGCCCCATTTCTCCAGATTTGTTTGCCCATATTCTCTTTGGACAAACAGAATGGCAGAATAAACGGGTTTGGTGTACAGCTGCTCCATTGTTTCTAGGATGGTGCCACCATTTGGGGGTAACTCTGACAACTCAAGGGTTTATCTAGGCAAGGGACTCAGAAGAGAAAGGAACAGCAAGAAGCAGAATGCACTCCACTTCCTCAGGTTCTTCACATTCACTGCCTAGTTTTCTTTGAGTCCATGGACTGATTTTACACTAAGCAGCCCAATTTCTGTCAAATTTAAATATTGCTTATTTCCATTAGTAACATTCTACGGGAACTACTCTCTGCTTCAGCATATCCAGGGAACTCCTTCCAGCATTAGACAACAAAGCCACGTGCTCTCCTCTAATTCCCGACAGAGCCCATGATCCAACTGAGTTTATGTCACAGTGTTCCTAGACAACACTCAACCACTGGTATATTCCTGGCTACATTTCAGCTATGTGAGAATTGCCTTAACTACTATTCTTGACCTCACCAATCTCACCCCTTTTCTGTTCCTAGCAATAAGTCTGAATTATAATGTATGTAATTGAAAATAAACGTTTAGCTACATGATAAATTGTACGTGAGGTTTTGTAACAGTTTCTTTTGAAGAACTCATGGCATCTTGTCAATATTTATCCATTCTGGTATTATATTCTTAATTTTCAAGTTGCTATGTCAGGTGTTATTTATTTTGAGCAATGTTTACCCAGGTAAAACATATCTGTGTGGAATTTTTCTTTTCCCATGTCAAACTCTGCAATCAGGCTAACGGCAAAATGATAGTTGAGAAACAATCTCAATTTACAGATGTGATCTAACTTATTATACGAGTTGGAGATTTTAAATATCCCGTGAGAAAGATAAGGATATAAACTTGGAAGCGGGCTTGGCATGGTGGTGCACACTTAGAACTCTATGAGGCCAAGGCGGGTGGATTACTTGAGCTCAGGAGTTCCAGACCCTCCTGAGCAAGAGTGAAGCCCCCTCTCTACCATTAATAGAAAAAGTAGCTGGGCATTGTGGCAAACTTCTTAGTCCCAGCTACTTAGGAGGTTGAGGCAAGCAGATTGCTTAAGCCCAGGAGTTTGAGGTTGCTGTGAGCTATGATGCCTCAGTACTCCAGCCTGGGCAAGAGAGTGAGACTCTGTCTCAAAATAAAATAAAACAAAAATAAAAATAAACTGAGAAGGGAATTTTAAAATTGTTTAATTTAGCTATTTTATTTTACATATTTAAAAAAACAAATGAGATTCAGAGAGGTTAGGCGACTTGCTGACCAAGTGACTGAGCTAGTACTAGAAATAGGCCTTTTAGTATTTAGTAAAGTCAATGTTAAATGAAGTGAACTCAATTCCAGAATCTCTAAATGTGTATAAATTATACAATATTTTAGACTTACTTGATAAGAGTTTTTCTTAAACTTATAATTCAGATATATTTTGAAAAGGAAAATATTGTACTGCAGGATTTAGGTATTGATGTCCTTCCCAAAAGTTCATTGAAATTTTTGATTTAGACTAAGTAAAACTGATTATTAATAATGAAGTCCTGCTGATTTGTGAGTAACTATAAGTAAATGTGGTTCAGGGAGAATGGGGAAGGGATGAAGATACTAAAGAGAAGCCATGGGTGAGATAAACGGCCCAGTTGGGATGTATTTAGAATAAGCTTTTTCTTTAATAACTTTCTCAGCATTTATCATTCTCAATATATCAGTGTTTACATTTATTGTTCAGATTTTTATTTGTATTATACAGATTTTTATCTGTCTTATTTCCACTATGTCTTAAAATACATATGGATAAATGTTATCACTGATAACAATATACATTTTCATGACAAATCAGTATTTTTTACTGTATGTAATTAATAATAATGTAATTCAATTTCAAAAAAATTGAAGTATTAATTCTTTTTGGGGGGGTGAGTTATAAAGAATAAGTTGATTGTTAAAACATTGGCTAAAACTGGCTTTAAAAGACATTTTCATCTTGACCAATGGCCATCCTAATATATGGCTGAGTGAACTGAGGGCAAAAGCAACTAGTCAGTTATGCTAAATTCATTAAATTTGGTTAACCAGCAGGTCAGTTTAGCTAGAAAAAAGCAAAATCAAATCAAATAGCAAGCATAAGAAATACTGTAGCTTTACTCAATGGTTTGTAAACCATTAATATTCCATTTTACAGATTAAGTTTGAATACGTTTCTGAGAGGAGAACCTCCAGAGAATGGCAGAAAACCATCTCCACTTTCATCTTGTATCTTGGCTCGGCTTCCTTTGTCTCTGTGCTTCAGAATCACGTAGGTGAGGGGAAGTCATTTCCTTTCCTGTCTGTGTCTAAAGGAAGAATCAGGCTCATTATCTTTAGTCTGCTCCAAAATTGTAAATGGGATCAGACTATGAAAAATATTGAAGACAGCTATGTCAGTTCTAGAAAAAGAATTGTATCATAGCTCATATATTGTCTCTTTGTGTTTGACTTTTTGCTTATAGAAAAATGATTAATAATAGTAAGATCTAATGTGTATTTTATGTTACTATATGTAGGGACTGCTTAATGTAAGCTGCTTCATCCTTAACACTACCTAATACACGTGTAAGGTATTTCACTTATTATTAATATTTCCATTTTACAGATTAAGAAATCAAATCAGAGTGAATTCGAACTACTTCCTCAAGACTAAGCAGCTCATAATTGGTAGAGCTAAGATTTAAACCTAAATCTTAATCATTCCGCTCTTCTTCTTGGTCAGAGCTCAAGTGAGAAATACTTTAAAAGAAGGCAATTTGTGTGAATCAAAACAAATTACGCATGGAAATTAAAAACCATGCAAAGTGAGAAATTTAGCAGATGCCTTGAGTTATTAGTCCATCTGGTTGTTTGGAAATAAGAATCGTAATTACAGCTCTCATAAAAAGCCACCTTAGGCTATACAGGGATACAAAACATTTTGCGAGATAACTGAGTGCATTCTTTGTCTTCAACCATGTAGTAACTAGAACAAAAATCCTGAAAGTAATTTTAATTACTGGGTTCTTTTTGCAGCAAGTATTAGTTTGCTAGTATTACAAATGGTTTAAAGAATTTATATAGCACTTGTCTTCATGGAATATAGTGATGAGAATACTGTACATACCCATTATATATTAGATAACCATATATAACCACATAAGGTAATTATATTTTGTTAAGTGGCACAATGAATAGTACAGACAACCTACTCTTGCAATCTCCAAACTTTGATAGATGTATTTGAGTAAGGGTAGAATAATGTGGACCAGGCATGAGAAGTTTCATGAAGGAGGTGAGCTTGAACGAGGACTGGAATGCTAGGTAAAATTCAGAGGAATTTTAAGCAGCCATGTTTGATATGTTCTAAAGACATCAAGGAAACAGCTGTGGCTGGAAGAAAGGAGTTTCAGGGAACAATTGGGTGGGTAAGGTTAAGTCATAAGCTTAGGAGTTTGAACTACAGTAGAACCTCTGTAAGTTGACCACCCAAGGGACTGTAATAAAATAGTTAACACATGAAGATGGTCAACATAAGGAGCGAGGCCCACTGTACTGACACATGCGTGTGGTACATGTCTCATCTATGAAAATTAGATCAACTTAAAGAGGTGGTCAGTTCAGGGAGCTGGTCAACTCTGGAGTTCTTCTGTATATGCTATATCATGAAGAATTAATTCTAAAAGACTTTAATGAGATGTTAAAATGTTTTAGGATGGCACTAGCAAAGTTACAGAAAATGCATTGATAAAAGACAACCTTAAGTTAAGAAAATGATTAAGAAGCTGTTGCACAGACAGCTTCTGTACAGACCAAGAGATGTGAAATAGAATGAATTGTTCTGCCTCTGGAAGGGGAGTCAGTCAAGCTAACTAATGTCTGTGCTAGTCTGTGGAGTGAATGGACTAGGATAGAGGCAGAACAAACAGTGTCTGAAGGGATGCAGGCATGGTTGATATATTCTAGAGACAAGGAGGAAATAGCTTAAGATGAAAACTGTGTCTGTCTTCATCCAATCCGTTTGCTCCACAGACTAGCACTAACATTAGTTAGCATAATTGACTCCTCTCTCTTGCAGAGAAAGACTGCAAAATTTAAGAAGTCAAATCGATTTTCAAGTTATAGGGGCAAGCATGGTACTGAGAAGTAGAGATGAAGCTAAAGGATTCAGGTAAAGACCAGATAGAAGCTAATATAGGAGTGAAGTGAGAAGATTGCAAGAGGGACCAGGGTTCTTCTGTTGTCTAAAGTGCTTTTTAGGGGATGTCAATCCCAGGGTCTATCAGTTAGTCATTCTGAGCAGAGTATAGACAGATCAGTACCACTCAGGCTTATAAAACAGTAGGAAGTCTAACTCAGTCGACATTATCGGGTATTAACCAATCATAGTTTTAAGGACCTTGGTTCTAGGAACTTTTTCAGAAATTGCTTTTCTCTGACAGAACATTTTGGATGACCATAAACCAGTTTTGAACTTTGTAGAAGATGGCAAGATGGGAATAAATTTAAGAAACTGGCAAAGCTGAATCAAGATTTTTTTAAATGGACTAAAAGCTGAAATAAGAATTGTACAATTTAGAGTGGAATGGGACCTTAGAAGTTCTTTATAGTTCCCCTACCTAAGGTCTAAGGTGGATTCTCACAAAGAACATTTAGTACTGTCTTATGCATGTTTTTATGCCTTTGAGAATATTTCTATTTATTTTATGGCATTTAGCTCCCACCTTCCTTTTTTATAATAATAGATTGGACTCGTGGAAACACATTAATGCTTGCAAGAATAATCTACCATGTACTTTATTTAAACTTATTGCTGTGATTACATTCATTAAGTGACGAAATAAATTTGGTTTATTTAAACATAGATGGCAATAATAAAAAAAAAAAACTAGAGCTACTGTCAAATATATACATGAAGTCATATTAAATTATGTCTTGGATCATTCCAGTGGGAATTTCTAGCTCAGTTAATACAGTTATTACACAGTTATAACCTACATGCAAGTAGGAATAAATATTTAAATAGAAAAATCTTCTCTTTTGCTGCCAGGAAACATGTCTAACAGGGCTACAGAAAGTACATAATGCCAGTGTGTCTGCACCAGTTAGGGGACATTTTCAGGAGAAAATTTTTACTTCAAATCTGAATATTGATCATGTGAAAAAAAAAGGACAAGAGTTATGTGCTGTTCTATTTTAGTCTACTATGAGAAGATGATCACATAAAAACTAAGGTGACAAAAAAAAAGAGATCCATAAAAGATTAGGATATTTTCTTTGGCCCTACCTGGATAAACTTTTTAGCAAATCTCTAGAGAGGAAGTGGTATGAACATCAGGAGCAAAAAACACATTTCATATTATTTTTCATTTATAGTTTAAGTATTTATGTTTAAAATAAATAGAATCATAATTTATTATTATAGTATACTTTATTTGAGAGATGTAGGATTATGAGCTACTGATATTGGATTAATTTGTAACAGGCTTTTTGTCAGCAAGTTGAATACTGCCTGCCTCATTTGCCTCACTATTTTTTCTCATTAATTTGAGCATAAGGAATATTCTCAAAACCATATTACAGAATCAATCACAGAAATACAATCTAGAATCCAATCATATTTTTTCTCTACATAAAAAAAGCCAAACAATAGCAACAAATCCTAACCAGTCTGTATCCTCTGGAGAATAAATTTTCTGCTCACAAAATAGCTGTACATCCCATCTTGTTCTTATTATGGTTTAAGTCATATAACGAACTGTGAAAAGAATGTTACATGCCAGTGTACCCCATTCTCATATGAAACAGCTTTGGAGCGCACTGCAGTAAATGTCAGTTTGTCATTCCCTGTTTAGAAGTTGACTCTAGTGGTTCCTTTGAGGTGAACTACAATTCAATGCTACAATTCAATGCTAGTAAGTCAACTACAATTTCAATGCTAGTAAGTCATTTTTTGTGTCTACTTTTAGATACTTTTGGGGAAATTCAAATGTGCATCACTTTTCAATACAAATCTGCATATATTGCAAATTTATGGTATAATTTATTGGTTTTTTTAAAAGGAAAAAATAGAGAATTAAATTTATGATTCATCTATTCAATGTGCAAACCAGCATGGCACATGTCAATTGTGCTGATATCACTGACCAACTTGTTAGTAAGGTGTGAAAGTCTATTAAAAAAATACAAAAATCTTGATCTGGATGTCTGTGTTGATGAATGAGCTAATTTAGAGAAACAGCTCCAAGAAAGTCAGATGAGTAACATGCATGCCCAAGATGACAGAAGTATATGAATCATTTCTATAAAAGTGGAGCCTGAGGCGGTGCCTGTGGCTCAAAGGAGTAGGGGGTGGGAGGTGGTGGGTTCAAACCCAGCCCTGGCCAGAAACTGCAAAAAAAAAAAAACAGTGGAGCCTATCCCACTAGTCTTGCAAATATTCAGGCTGATTTTTATATGTGATGAATAAAAACACTTGTGTCTTGCTGACCCAGAGTGAAAGCTGCATGTTACAATGGAGCATTTGCCACTAATAAGGTTTTCTCATTAGAAATTCTCATTTATTGAACCATTTAGCCACACACCCAGGCTTGTGTGGGACTCCTGGGGGCTGAGTCATAGGTGGTGATTAGTCAAGATGAGATCTCATAGGAAACGTCTATGGGTCATTTGGATTTATGGGAATGAAAAAAAAATGGCCTGGGCTAAAAATTAGTGGTGAATCAAGGGATAGGCAAGGGAGGATGTCTGCTGGTGAATGAGAGGCACACAGGGCCTTCCTGTCTCTGCACTTCAGTAAAATCATTAGGGGATTTACTAGTTGCCACCAATGTAAGTCAAATCTTCAGGAGAAAAATCTTTAATTCTAAAAATAAATTATCCTCCACTTCCAACAAAGTGGACCATGTTACTTGACATTAGTAGCACTCACACTTGCCCAAGAGTAAAGCTTTGAATTTATGTGTGTCTATCTTATTTTAATAACTAAAATGAGAAGAACTAGGCCCTAAAACATAAACACCATCAACTTAAATTTGAAGAAAAAAAAAGTGACAGTAAATTTGGAATACTTCTTGATAATCAGAATGGATAGCACTCTTTCCAAAGATTATTTTTTCTAAAATTTTTCTAATTACAAATGAAAATGTTGTGGAAACCACACACACATTGTCCATTTTTCATTACTGACTATCTAGCAATGCAAAAGTTTGGAGTTTATGGAAATTTCATTTTTGATGTAATGACATATGGAGATTGCTTAGAAGAAAATAGGATTCTAGGTTTTTTAAAATAAAAAATTAATAAATCTTTTGAAAACTGATCAATCTAGAAGAATGAGGCATCCTTAATGAATACACAGAACATCATATAAATGACTTATTCTGCAATGGAAATATTGTAGTAAAATAGATCCACATGTAGCCATGATTTCATTATTAGAATTTTCAAATGAAAGAAGATCAAGGAAAAAGAAATAGCCTTCTTAAAGAAATCCATGTGTGGCACATAGTTTTTTATTAACTTAAAATATTTAAAATGCACACCATTTATGAAGTGTCTTCTATGAAGTGGTGCTAAGTATTATACATGCTGTATATCAGGCTGTGTGCTCAACGCTTCTCATTAAATAATCACAGTGACACCATGACCTACTATGACTATTTTGCAGATGAGGAAACTGAGAATATAAACATTTAAGTAATTTGCATAAGGCCACTTAGCAGTGATTTGCATCTGTACTTGATAGCTCCAAAGCATGTGCATAAATTCAATGTTTTTCTTTAAGTTTTTATGAAATCATAACTGTATACATTTATGGGGTACAATGTGATGATTTGATATACAATGTGGAATGCTTAAATCAAACTGATTACATAACCATCACCTCCCTTACTTATTTTTTGTGGTAAGACATTTTTACTCTTAGTTGTTTTGAAATGTACCCTTGCATTGTGCACATTAGGCAAGATCCCACCAAATGCTCTCCTTCCTCCCTCCACTTGCCCTCCCTCTCCTCTCTACCTCCCCTCCCCTCCTTCTTGCTGGACTATATTAGTGATTTATCATTTATATGAATGTGTATGTGATTATATATTGGTTTCATAATGGTATTGAGTACACGGGATATTTCTCTTCCCATTCTTGAGATCCTTTACAAGGAAGAATGTGTTCCAGCTTCATCCAGGTAAACATAAAAGATGTAAAATCTCCATCTTTTTATGGCTTTATACTCCATAGTATATATATATATATACCACAATTTGTTAATCCATTCATGGGTTGATAGGTATTTGGGCTGCTCCTACGGCTTGGCTATTATGAATTGGGCTTCAATAAACATTATGGTGCAAATGTCTTTGTTGTAAAATGATTTTTGTTTATCCGGGTAGATACCTACTAATGGAAGTGCAGGATCAAATGGTAGGTCAACTTTTAGTTCCTTGAGAATTCTCCATACTTCTTTCCAAAGGGGCTGATTAGTTTGCAATCCCACCAGTAGTGTAGAAGTGTTCCCTTCTCTTCACATCCATGCCAACATCTGCCATTTTGGGATTACGTGATGTGGGCTAATCTTACTGGAGTTAGGTGATATCTCAAAGTGATTTTGATTTGCATTTCTCTGATCATTAGGGATGAACATTTTTCATGTCTTTATTGCCCATTCGCCTGTCATCTTCAGAGAAGTTTCTGTTTAAGTCCCTTGACCACAAAGAAATGGGATTGTTTGCTCTTTTCTTATTAATTAATTTGAGTTCTCTGTAGATTCCAGTTATCAGACCTTTGTCAGAATCATAACCTGCAAATATCTCCCATTCCAAAGGCTGTCTGTTTGCTTTACTTGCAGTGCCCTTAGTTGTGTAGAAGCTTTTTAGCTTGTTCGAATTCCAGTAATATAATTTTGATGTTACTTCAATTGCCAAGGAGGGGAGGGTCTGCCTCATAAAATATCTTGCCAGGACAATATCTTTAAGCATTTTCTCTGCACTCTCTTCTAATATTTTTAAGGTTTCAAGTCTTAAATTTAAATTTTTATCCAGTGAGAATCAATTTTTGTTAGTGGTGAGAGGTGTGGGTCCAGTTTCAGTATTCTACAAGTTGCCAGCCAGTTCACCCAGAACCATTTATTAAATAGGAATTCTTTTTCCCAATGCATGTTCTTTATAAGCTTATCAAAGATCAACTGACAATACGTGGCTGGGTTCATCTCTAGATTTTCTATTCTATTCCATATAGCTACATCTCTATTTTTGTGTCAGTTTATGCTGGTTTTTCTTTTTTCTTTTTGAGACAGAGTCTCAAGCTGTGGCCCTGGGTAGAGTGCTGTGGTGTCACAGCTCACAGCAACCTCAAACTCTTGGGCTTAAGCAGTTCTCTTACCTCAGCCTCCCAAGTAGCTGGAACTACAGGCATCCACCACAATGCCTGGATATTTTTTGGTTGTAGTTTTCATTATTGTTTGGCAGGCCCAGATTGGGTTTGAACCCACCAGCTCTGGTGTATGTAGCTGGTGCCTTAGTCGCTGAGCTACAGGTGCCAAGCCATGTGCTGTTTTGATCACTATACATTTGTCGTATAACCTGATGTCTGTTAACGTGATGCCTCCAGATTTGTTTTTATTTCTAAGTAATGTATTGGCTATTTGAGATTTTTTTCTGCTTCCATATGAAATGAAGTACTATTTTTTCAAGTTCTTTAAATTACGACATTGGTGCCTTGACAGGGATGGCATTAAAACTGTAGATTGCTTTGGGTAGTATGGACATTTTAACAATGTTGATTCTTCCCAGCCAGAAGCATGGTATGTTTTTCCATTTACTAATATCTTCTGCTATTTCTCTTCTTAGGGTTTCATAATTCTCAGGTTTTATAATTCTCTTCATAGAGATCTTTCACATTCTTTGTTAGATAAACCCCAAGGTATTTCATCTTCTTTGGCACTACTATAACAGGAATAGAGTCCTTGACTACATTTTTAGTTGACTATTGTTAGTATATATGACACTTACTGATTTATAAGTATTTATTTTATTTTTTATAAGTATTTATTTTGTATCCCAAGACACTGCTATATACCTTGATCACTTTGTAATTTGAGTCCCTGTGGTTTTCCAGGTACAAGATCATGTCATTTGTGAAGAGTGAGAGTTTGACTTCCTCTGACTCCATTTGAATACCTTTAATCCCTTTCATTCTCTTGCCTGATTGCTATGGCTAGGATTTCCAGTACTATGTTGAATAGCAGTGGTAACAATGGGCATCCTTGTCTAGTTCCAGATTTGAGTGGAAATGTTTTCAATTTTCCTCTGTCCAATAGGATAGTGGCTGTGGGTTTGCTGTAGATGGCCTCTATCAGTTTAAGAAATGTCCCATGTAAGCCTATATTCTTAAGTATTCTAATCATGAAAGGATGCTGGATACTATCAAAAGCCTTTTCTGCATCAATTGAGAGATCACATGGTTTTTGTTTTTTAGTTTATTTATGTGGTGTATTATATTTATAGATTTATGTATGTTGAACCAACCATGTAACCCTGGGATAAAACCAACTTGATTGTGGTGTATAGTTTTTTGATGTACCATTTAATTCTGTTTATTAGGATCTTATTGAATATTTTTGCATCGATATTCATTAATGATATTGGTCTATAGTATTCTTTCTTTGTTGAGTCCTTTCCTGGTTTGGGGATCAAAGCAATATTTGCTTCATAGAATGTGTTGGGAGGATTCCTTCCTTTTATGTGTTTTGAAAAAAATTATGTAATAGAGGTGCTAGTTCCTCTTCAAATGTTTGGTAGAATTCTGATGTTGAAACCATCCAGTTCCGGACTTTTCTTTTTTGAGAGATTTTGTATAATTGATGCAATTTCAGAGCTCAATATAGGTTTATTCAAAATTTCTAATTCTTTCTTATTGAGTTCAGGAAGATGGCAGCCTTCTAGGTATTGGTCCATTTCCTCCACATTTTCATATTTCTGAGAACAGAGTTTTTGTAGTATTCATTGAGACTTCTTTGAATTTCTGTGGTATCTGTGGTTATTTCCCCTTTATCATTTTTGACTGATGTTATTAGAGATTTTAATTTTCTGTTTCTGGTTAGTCTAGCCAAAGGTTTATTAATTTTATTAATATTTTCAAAGAACCAACTTTTTGTTTTGTTGATCTTCTGAATGTTTCTTTTGCTTTTAATTTCATTTAATTCTGCTTTAATTTTGTTGCTGGGTTTGGGACTGGATTGATCTTCCTTTTCTAGTGGCGTGAGATAATCCATTAGGTTATTGACTTTCTCTCTTTCTGTTTTCTTGATGAAGGCTTCTGATACTATAAATTTACCTCTTAGGACTGCCTTTGGTGTATCCCACAGGATTTGATAATTTGTGTCTTTATTATCATTTTGTTCCAAAAATCTGATGATTTCTTTCTTCATCTTGTCTTTGACAAAGGTATCATTCAGCCTAAGGTTATTTAGTTTCCATGATGTTGTTTGAGTATGAAGATTTCAGTTGCTGTTGAGTTCAATTTTTATTCTGTGGTGGTCCAAAAAGATACAAGGAATAATTCCTATTTTTTAAAATTTATTGAGGTTATACTTGTGTTCTAAGATATGATCAATTTTGGATGATGATCTGTGGGCTGATGAGAAGAATGTACATTCAATTTTATTAGGATGAAATATTCTGTAAATGTCTGTGAAGTTTAGTTGTTCTAGGGTCAAGTTTAAGTCCATTATTTATTTGTTTAGTTTATTTTTGGAAGATCTACCCAGAACTGACAATGGAGTGTTAAAATCTCCAACTATTATAGTGCAGGAAGATATCAAATTGTTCATTTCCTTTAGGGTTTGCTTATAAATGGAGAAGCATTCAGGCAAGGCACGTAAATGTTAATTATTGAAATCTCTTCATGTTGAGTGTTTCCCTTGAGAAATATGTAGTGTCCATCCTTTCCCCCCCCTCATCTTTGTTAGTTTAAATACTATTGTATCTGCAAATAAGATTGTAACTCCTGCTTTTTTCTGATGTCCATTTGCCTATATTATAGATGTCCATCCTATCACCCTAAGTCTTTTTTTATCCATTGAGGTAAGGTGAGTTTTTTTTTTTTTTAATTATGTAGTCCTACTTTATTTTATGGATGAGATGAGGAAGCTGAGCACCTGGTGGTGCTAACGGTACAACATTAGGTGAATGAACAGGCACTAATCCAATTGCTTTATACCTTGGTCCAAAGCTTTTTGTTTCAGGACACGTTGTGGCGTTTTCTTTACACAATGTGATGCAAACATGCTGAGATTGCTGGCTAGAGAGATTGTATCTAGGAGGCAAAATCAGAGTATAAGCAAAACTGAAAGCTTTAGACCCACTCTTTTTTGGAATACAAATATCCATCCATTCAAAGGAGATATAAATCATAAAGACTGCTAATTATTCTGATTTTCTTTTGCTAGTTATGTCAGTATTTGGCTGACTTAGTATAATTAGAAGGAGAAGGACCCAAGCTATTCCGAAGCTGCTCAAAAAATGTATATTATTATGCTACATATATGTAGCATTTCCTACTTCCCCATAAATATACTCAATCACCGATGAAGTGAGATAAGGAGAATTTGAAACATATGAAAACAATTTTTTCCCTAGCTTATCATGACTGGGAATTATCATCAAGTTCAGATATCTGAGACTTCAATCTTTTCCTTATACTGGTATTTTTAAGAGAAAATAAATAAATCCAGTGGCTTAGGTAGAATTGGACTACTGTGGTAACAACTTGCACAACTAATGACAGTTCACCTTAATAAAACATATTCTTTTGCTCAGCTACTTTTTTTTTCATGCATACATTAATGAATTTATGGGGTACAATGTGCTGATTTCATACAGAATTAGGAACACTTACATCACACTAGTAAATATATATACCTCATCTCATTTACTTAATTATTGTGTTAAGACATTTATACTCTATACTAATAGATCCAACATGTACCCTTGCATTATTCACCATAGGTGTGATCCCACCCTTCACCCTCCCTTGATCTGACCTTCCCCTCCCCTCCCACCCCCTCTTCCTCTCTCCTTCATCTTGGGCCATAGTTACGATCTATTCTTCATATGAAAGTGTGAGTGATTGTAAATTGGGTTCATAATAGTACTGAGTACATTGGATAGTTTTTCTTCCATTCTTGAGATGCTTTACTAAGTAGGATATGTTTTAGCTCCATCCAAGTGAATGTAAAAGATGTAAAGTCTCCATCTTTTTTAAGGCTGCATAATATTCCATGGTATACATATACCACAATTTATTAATGCATTCATGGGTTGATGGGCACTTGGACTTCTTCCATGACTTGTCATTCATGAATTGAGCTGCAATGAGCAATTTGGTGCAAACATCTTTGTTATAAAGTGATTTTTGGTCTTTTGGATATACACCTCATAGAGGAATTGTAGGATCAAATGGGAGGTCTACTTTTAGATCCCTGAGTATTATTCATATTTCTTTCCGAAGGGACATATTAGCTTGTACTCCCACCAGCAATACACAGGTTTTCCCTTTTCTCCACATCCAAGCCAACAGCTGCAGTTTTGGGGTTGTGTTATGTGAGCCATTCTTACGGGAGTTAGATGATATCTCAAAGTGGTTTTGGTTTGCACTTCTCTGATGATCAAAGATGATGAGCATTTTTTCATGTGCCTGCAGGCCATGCTCCTATCATCTTCAGAGAAGCTTCTGTTCAAGTCCCTTGCCCACAATGAAATGGAATTACTTGTTCTTATCTTATTAATAAGTTTGAGTTCTCTGTGGATTCTAGTTATCAAACCTTTGTCAGAAGCATAACCTGCAAATATCCTCACCCATTCTGAAGGCTCTCTGCTTCCTTTACTTACTGTCTTCTTGACTGTGCAGAAGCTTTTTAGTTTGATCAGATTCCAGCAATGTATTTTTTGTGTTGCTTCAATTGCCCCACTTTATGAGGGTCCTCCTTATAAAGTATTCTCTCAGGCCAATTTCTTCAAGTGTTTCTCCTGCACTCTCTCCAAGAATTTTCATAGTTTCATGTCTTAAGTTTAAATTTTTTATCCAGTGAGAGTTAGTTTTTGTTAATGGTGAAAGGTGTGGGTCTTTCAGTCTTCTACAAGTTGCCAGCTAATTCTCCCAGCACCATTTGTTAAATAGGGAATCTTTCCCCAAATTATTTTTTTGATAGGCTTATCAAAGACCAAATGATGATAAGTGTCTGGATTCATCTCTTGGTTCACAATTCTGTTCCACACATCTACCTCTCTATTTTTGTGCCAGTACCATGCTGTTTTGATCACTATAGATTTATAGTATAGTTTGAAGTCTGGTAGCATGATTCCTCCTGTTTTGTTTTGATTTCTGAGTAATGTCTTGGTTATTCAAGGTTTTTTTTTTTTTTTTAGTTTCATATAAAATGAAGTAATATTTTTTCCAGATCTTCAAAGTATGACAGTGTGATGCTTTGATAGGGATTGCCTTAAATTTGTATATTGCTTTGGGTAATATGGACATTTTAACAATATTGATTCTTCCCAGTCATGAGCATGGTATGTTTTTCCATTTGTTAACATCTTCACCTATTTCTTTCTCAGAGTTTCATAATTCTCTTTATAGAGATCTTTCACGTCTTTTGTTAGGTAAATTCCCAAGTATTTCATCTTCTTTGGCACAACTGTAAAGGAATAGAGTCCTTGACTGTTTTTTCAGCTTGAATATTATAGGTATATATAAAAGCTACTGATTTGTATTAATTTTGTATTCTGAGACATTACTATATTCTTTGATCACTTCTAAGAGTTTTGTGGTTGAGTCCCTGGGGTTTTCCAGGTATAAAATCATATCATCTGTGAAGAGTGAAAGTTTGATCTCCTCTGACTCTATTTGTATAACTTGATCACCTTCTCTTGCCTGATTGCAATGGCTAAGACTTTCATTACAATGTTAAAAAGCAGTGGAGACAATGTGCAACCTTGCCTGGTTCCTGATCTGAGTGGAAATGGTTTCAATTTTACTCCATTCAAAATGATATTGGCTGTGGGTTTGCTGTAGATAGCCTCTATCAGTCTAAGAAATGTCCCTTATATATCTATTTTCTTTCTTTTTTTGTGGTTAAATCATACCTGTGTACATTAGTGCAATCAAGGGGTACAATGTGCTGGTTTCATATACAATCTGAAATATTCTCATCAAACTGTTCAATGTAGCCTTCATGGCATTTTATTGGTTATTGTATGAAGACATTTGTATTCTACCTTTAGTAAGTTTCACCTGTACCCATTCTAAGATGCACTGTAGGTGTGGCCCCACCCATTACCATCCCTCCACCTTAACCTCCCCACTCCCTTCCTCTTTCTTAGCTCTTTCCTCATAGTCTTGTGCTATAGTTGGGTTATATAGCCTTCATGTGAAAGCTATAATTTAGCTTCATAGTAGGGCTGAGTACATTGGATACTTTTTCTTCCATTCCTGAGATATGTTGCTAAGAAGAATATGTTCCAGCTCCATCCATGTAAACATGAAACAGGTAAAGTCGCCATCTTTCTTTAAGGCTGCCTAATATTACATGGTATACACGTACCACAATTTTCTAGTCCATTCATGGGTCAATGGGCACTTGGGCTTCTTCCATGACTTGGCAATTATGAATTGGGCTGCAATAAACATTCTGGTACAGATGTCTTTCCAACAATAACCAAGCCGAAAAAGCAGTCAAGGACTCTATTCCTTTCACAGTAGTGCCAAAGAAGATGAAATATTTGGGAGAATACCTAACAAAGGATGTGAAAGATCTCTACAAAGATAACTATGAAACTTTAAGAAAAGAAATAGCTGAAGATATTAACAAATGGAAAAACATGCCATGCTCATGGCTGGGAAGAATCAACATTGTTAAAATGTCTATACTACCCAAAGCAATATATAATTTTAATGCAATTCCTATTAAAGCTCCATTGTCATGTTTTAAAAATCTCAAAAAATATTTCTATTTTCTTAAGTGTTCTGATCATGAAAGCATGCTGGATATTGTCAAAAGCTTTTTCTGCATCAATTGAGAGAATAATATGGTCTTTGTTTTTTATTTTGTTTATGTGATGTATTATATTTATAGATTTACATATATTGAGCCAACCTTGAGACCCTGTGATAAAACCCACTTATTCATGGTGTATAATTTGTTTGATGTGTTGCTAGATTCTGTTTGCTAGGATCTTATTGAATATTTTTGCATGTATGTTCATTAAAGATGTTTGTCTATAGTTTTATTTTCTAGTTGAGTCTTTTCCTGGTTTGGGAATCAGGGTGATATTTGCTTCATAGAATGTGTTGGGAAGTATTTTGTCTTTTTCAATGTTTGGAAAAGGTTAAGTAATATAAGTACTATTTCCTCTTTAAGGATTTGGTAGAATTCTGATGTGAAGCCATCCGGTCCCAGACTCTTCTTTTTTGGGAGATTTTTGTATAGTTGAATCTATTTCAATACTTGATATAGATTTGTTCAGCATTTCCAATCTTTACGATTAACTCTAGGATGTTGGCATGCTTCTAAGTATTGGTCAATTTGTTTCAGAATTTCCTATTTCTGAAATTAAAGTTTTTTTGTGGTATTCATTAGGGGTTTTTGAATTTCTGAGGTATCTGTTGTTATTTCGCCTTTGTCATTTCTGATTGATGATACTATGGACTTTAATTTTCAATTTTTGGTTAGGTCAGCCAAAGGTTTATCAATTTTGTTGAATTTTTCAAAAACCAACTTTTTGATTCATTGATGTTTTGAATAATTCTTTTGTTTTCAATTTCATTTAATTCTGCTCTAATTTTAGTTATTTCTTTTCTTCTGCTGGGTTTGGGGTTGGAAAGATTTTCCTTTTCCAGTTGCTTAAGATGTCCTATTAAGTTATTGACTTTCTCTCTTTCTGTTCTCTTGACGAAGGCTTGCAATATTATAAATTTGCCTCATAGGACTGCCTTTGCAGTGTCCCACAGGTTTTGATAATTTGTGTCTTCATTATTGTTTTGTTTCAAAAATTTGACAATTTCCTTCTTAATTTTGTCTATAACCCAGCTATCATTCAGCATAAGGTTATTTAGTTTCCATGTCTTTGTATAAGTATGCAGACACCTATTATTGGTGAGTTCAACTTTTATTGCATGATGATCTGTGAAAATACAAGGAATAATTTCTATATTTTTAAATTTGCTGAAGTTAAACTTGTAACCTAAGATGTGATCAATTTTGGAGGATGTTTCATGGGCTGATGAGAAGAATGTGTATTAAGTTTTGTTAGGATAAAATGTTCTGTAGATGTCTGCTAAATTCAATTCTTGTATGGTGAAGTTTAAATCCAAAATTAATTTGCTTAGTTTCTTATTGAAAGATTTATCCAACACTGCCAACGTGATGTTAAAATCTCCAACTATTATGGTGGTAGAAGATATTAAATTGCTCATGTCTTTTAGGGTCTCCCTTATAAATTGAGGAGCATTCTGGTTGGGTTCATAAATGTTAATAATTGACCTCTAATCATGTTGAGTGTTTCTCTTAACAAATATGAAGTGACCATCCTTGTCTTTCCTTACTTTTGTTGATTTAAGACCTAGTGTATGTGCAAATAAAATTGCCACCCCTGCTTTTTTCTGATTTCCATTTTCCTGGATTAAAGATGCCCATCCTTTCACCCTGAGTCTATATTTATCCTTTAAGGTAAGATGAGATTCTTGTATTCAGCAGATATCTGACCTGAGTTTTTGTGTCCATTCAGCCAACATGTGCCTCTTAAGAGGACAGTATAAGCTGTTCACATTAATTGAGAGTATTGATAAGCCTGGTAGTATTTTGAGTGTCATTTTTTTCAAAAGTCCAGTGGACATTTTGAATCTTTTCACCACTGTGGAAATTGGGTTTTGGTCAAGAATTTCAGAGTGAGTTTATTTTGGTGGTAGAGCATTGTGCTGGTCATTATGGAGGATGGGTCTGAGGATATCCTTAAGAGCTGGTTTGGTTATGAGAAATTTCTTCAATATGTGTATGTGATTAAAGTATTTAATTTCACTGTCATAAATAACTTCTCCTCAATTTAGCTGAATACAGGATCCTGGGCTGAAAATTGTTTTGTTTTAGGAGATTGACGGTTGATGACCACCCTCTTCTGGCTTGAAAAGTTTCAGCAGAAAGATCTGCAGTCATTCTAATATTCTTCCCCTTGTAGGTTATGATTTACTTACATCTGGCTGCTTGCAGGATTTTCTCCTTCATGTTAACTTTAGCGAAGTTAATTACATGTGTCTAGAAGATGATTTATTTGGGTTGAGTCATGCTGGGGTTATGATACTGTCTTCTATCTGAATTTCAGTATCTCTTGCCATACTGGGGAGGTTCTCCTCAAGTTTGAAGTAGAGTATATGTGCCTTTCAGACCATCCTTTTCTCCTTCAGGGATTCCTATGAGGTGAATGTTTGCTCTTTTAGAGTGGTCCCACAATTCTCTCAGGGAATGATTCATTTTTGCTCTCCATTTCTCTTCCTCTTTGATCATTTGGGAGCATTCAAAATCTTTGTCTTCAATGTCAGAGATCCTTTCTTCTGACTGTTCCATTCTGTTACTGAGGGAATTCTACTGTATTTCTCAGATCTTTGAGGGTTGCAAGTTCTTGCCTCAATGTGTCAAAATCTTTGCATTTTGTCTTTGAATTCATTGAATTCTTGAGACAACTTTGAGTTGTCTCAACAATTTCTTGAGAACAAATTGTTCCTTGCATTTCTAATTCCATCTTTACCTCCATTCTGTTAATCTTATTGCAATCCAAATTCTGAATTTGATTTCTGATATCTCAGCCATTTGTTTATGAATGGGATCTGTTGTTGTGTCTCCTTTGTCATTCCCTGGGGGAGTCAATCTACTCTGATTATTCATGTTGCTAGAATTTTTCTGCTGATTCCACCCCGTGATAATTTTTCACCATTTGTCTAGAGAAGCTGGCAAGGCAAAATTGAATTGAGGGCTCCTGGAGTTGTCATTAACCAGCTCTTTACCAAAGAACTGGGACTGGTGATTGTGGCTTTTCCCTTAGAGCTTTGCCAAGGTCTCATTCAGAATTACTGCCTAAAACTCTGGGCATCTCCTTGGTACGGTGGGGCTAGATAGCACTGACTGGTATTCAGCTAGTCTCTGTCCAAAACTAGTGAATAAGTGGCTTTGGGCTGAAATATCAGCTGTGGAGATATGTAAGCAACTAAGACCCTCCCCCCCGACAGGTGACAACTGGAAGGGGAGAATCCCATACTCCCACAACAACACAACCAGGGTACAACCTTGGTGGATGCCTGGGTGATCAGCCAAGGTCAAAAGTTCCAAACTGATTGTCCCAGTGGACACAAACACAAATTAGGTGGGAGCATTCAAAAGGTCCTCAGCATCTAGGCAGTGGGGGTCCACTGGTGGCTCAATTTGACCCCTGTGGGAGGCACCATTGAGCTGCCACCACTGTCAGGGGCAGTGCTGCCATTTTTGGGGGTGGTGCCACCGGTGTGGGTCTCAGGAGCTGGGCAGACAGCAGGAGGGTGGAGTCTCTGGCCATGGGCCACACAGTTACAGGAGCTGGGTGGGAGTTGCCAGCCATGGGCCACAGATTGTAGGAGCCAGGTGGGAGTCATTGCCATTGCCACCAGTTGCAGGGGCCCAGAGAAGAACCAAGCAGCCCACAGAGGGCTGCCAAGCTGGGGAGCTGGCGGGCCACAGTCCCCAGTGGTTGGTAGTGCTGGACCCGAGCTATGCTCTTTCTAACATGGGGCAAGTCTCTCTCCCCTTGTGACTCCCCACCTCTATAAAAGTTCTAGTTTCAGTGCCAGTGTCCCTCAGCCCAGGAGGTGCCCCACCTTAGCAAAAATCTGCCAAACACTCTGGATTTTGCAGGGGTAGTCTTCCAGATTTCCAGGAGAGGGTGTGTGTGTATTGGGGGTTCAGGAAGGTAAGAAGAATAGTAGATCAACTTTTGGCCCAGGCAAGAGATTGGGCTTGCAGTGGTATCTCTCTGTAGATACCACTGGGCTTGCAGTGGTATCTCTCTGTAGAAGGAGTCCCGGCCCTCAGTTGTCTCTCCCCTTTGGTGAAACAAAAGGTCTTCTGTTTTCTACTTGCCTCAAGCCACTCTCTTGTGGGGTAGAAGGGGAAGGATTCCTGTCCTCTTTGGGATGGGTTTTGTACCTGAAATTTGTTTCCTTGGAGTCCCAGCTTGTCGCAGCAGGGGTGATGCACATCTATTGATCCTCTCTCTCAGCTCAGCTCCCTATCTTCCACTTTATTGGGTTATTTCTGGCCTTTATTGTTCCCTCTGGATGGGAGCCTCTGCTGAAAGCTGGCTTCAGTCTGGCATCTTGTCTCTCTCCCCCAAGGTGAGTCTTTTGTAAGCAACAGATACTTGGCCTGAATTTTTGTATCCAGTCAGCCAACCTGTGCCTCTTTAGTGGAGACTTTGAGCCATTCACACTAATTGAGAGAATTGAAAGTTATGGTAGTGTTTTGGCCATAATGTTTTTCAAAGGTTTAGTGCATATTTTTAATCTTTTCACCATTGTGAAATTTAGATTTTATTTGGTAAATTCTGGGTGAGTGTACTTTGGTGGTAGACCATTATGCTGGTCATTGTGGAAAATGGGTGGGAGTATTTCCTGGAGAACTGGTCTGGTTATGGCAAATTCCCTCAACACGTGTATGTCAGTAAAGTATTTGATTTCTCCATCACAAGTTAAACTCAGTTTAGCTGAATACAGAATCCTAGGGTAAAAGTTGTTTTCTTTTAGCAGGTTGAAGGTCGATGACTATCCTCTTCTAGCTTGAAAAGTTTTGGCTAAAAGATCTGCAATCATCCTAATATTTCTCCCTTTGTAGATAATGATTTTCTTACATCTGGCTGCTTGCAGGATTTTCTCCTAATTAACTTTAGCAAAGTTAATTACAATGCATCTAGGAGATGCTTTATTTGGATTGAGGGTTCTGAAACTATCTACTGTCTGAATTTCTTTATCTCTTGCAATGCTTGGGAAATTCTTCTCCATAATATCTTGGGTAGAGCATTTGTGCCTTTAGGACCATCCTCTTCTTCAGGAATCCCTATAATTCGGATGTTTGATCTTTTGCAATGATCCCACAACCCTCTCAGGGAATGTTCTCAGGGAATTGTTTTCCATTTTTCTGCCTCTTTGAATGCTTGGGATTGTTCAAAAGACTTGTCTTCAATTTCTGACATCCTTTCTTCTGCCTGCTCAACTCTATTACTGAGGAACTCTACTGTATTTCCAAACTCCTCACATAACTTTTTCACTTCTTCGAACTCTGCTAGATTTTTTTCTTATTAAATCTGTATTATTGGTGACTTTGTCTTTGAATTTGTTAATTTCTTGAGACAACTTTTGAACAATTCTTTGGATTTCTATTTCCATCATTTCCTCCATTCTATTCACCTTATTTTCCATCCATATTCTGAATTCTATTTCTGACAATCCAGCCATTTGTCTATAAATAGCACCTTCTGTTGTATCTCCTTTGTCATTCCTTGGGGGAGTCGATCTACTCTGATTATTCATGTTGCCAGAGTTATTCTGCTGGCCCTGCCCCATGAGTATTTTCTGCAATTTGGCAATTAAAACTGGTAGGGTGAGATTGGATGTGGGCTCCAGGAACTGGAGCTAACCAGCTCATTACCAATGAGCTGGGACTTGTGATTTTGGCTTTTCCCCTACAGCCTTATAGTGGTCCTTTTAGAGCTACAACCAGAGACTTTGAGAACCTGCTTAGTGAGATGATTCAAGCTGGTTCTGTCTTGAAGTTAGCCGGCCTCTACCCAATCCTAATGAGTCATGGTATTAGGCTGAAATCTCAGCTAGGGAGAGATGCAGGCAACTGTAGTGTCCCATCCCCCACCAATAACAGCTGGAGGAAGAGAATCCCCTTCCTGCTACAAAATAACTACTGTGCACTTTGGATGGTCCCCTAGTGAACAGCTCAGTTTGAGAGTTCTAATTAGATTTTCCTGGGCAGTACAATCACTGCTCACCAGGGAGAGTTCAGAGGGTCTCCAGTGGCTAGACAGTGGGAATCCACAGGCAGTTCTGTCCTGCAAACCTGAGGGGCTGGAGCATGGTCCCCTCCAGTGAGAAAGGGGTTCTGGAAAGTTCACCTGCCAAAGTCAGAACAGAGGCATTGTCTGTGCCTCTGTCTGCCATGCACTGACACCGGCAAACCCAAGGGGCTAGAGCCTTGTCCCCTCTATTGAGGAAAGGGACCAGGAAAGTGCACCCTCCAAAGTCAGAACAGGGCTGTCTGTGCCTCTGCCTACTGCACACTGTCACCAAGGGTCCCTCTCTCTCATGCATCCCTTTCTCCCTCACACCCCATTGCTTCCACATGAGTCACTATTTTTGTGCTGCTGTCTAGTGGCCCACACAATGCCCAGGCCTCTTAGGAAATTGCCAAACACAGTGGGCCCTGCAGCGGGTAGACCTTCAGACAACCAGGCAATGGGGGAAAAGTGGACTGGGTGTCCAGAACTGTGGAGAAAATAATTATTCAATTTTATGTTGGGCAGGATGATGCCTAAGCTCACAAGTTGGACCTCCCTGGAAAAGGAGGCTTGATGTTTAGCAGCTCTCTCCCATAGGGTAAAATGAGAAGTCTTTTTTTCCCTGCTCACTTGCAGAGAGCTCACAGCAAGCCTCCCACCTGGGGGTGGGGGTCCCTCATCCTCTTGGTGATGAGTTTTATACCTGGAATTTGTTTTCTTGGATCCTCTTTCTTGGAATCGCAGCATGCCTCAGCAGAGAAGATGTGCATTTTCTATTTTCTATCTATGCTCAGTGTCCCACCTTTACCTTTAGCTTCACTGAGTCTACTTCTGTCCAGCATCTCTCTCTCTGGACAGAAGCCTCTGTTGAAAGCTGCCATCTTCCTTCCCTCCCCACAATATTATACAAATTAGAGCAATAAAATTCCTATTCATTAAACACTTTTTTTTTTTTTTTTTGAGACAGACTGGTTCTGTTGTCCTGGCTAGAGTGCAATGGCATCATCATATCTCACTGTAGCCTTAAATTCCTGGGCTCAAGCAATCCTCCTGCCTTAGCCTCCTGAGTACCTGGAACTATAGGTGCCTGCCACCACACCTTGCTAATTTTTCTAGTTTTAGTAAAGATGGTGTCTCACTCTTGCTCAGACTGATCTCAAATTCCTGACCTTAGGTAATCCTTCCATCTCGGCCTCCCAGAGTGCTAGGATTATAGGCATGAGCCACCATGCTTGGCCCCTTAGACAAATATTTTAAAAAGAATTATTCAAACTAAACAAAGTTTGATTCTGGTTCACTACTACAACACCATTTCTCAGCATCATTATTCTTGGAGACCACAGTTAGCACAGAGTATAATTATTTATTAATAAGAATGATAAAATTATTTCTTATTCCTCTATTCCCTTTCCTTTCTTTCCCACCTCACAGTCATGTCATCATCCTCATGAATGTTATACATTTTTGACTTCAAGAATCATTTAGATTAATACTTTTCTGAAGTTCTCCTTACATCATTCCCATCTAACAATTGAGTATCTCATCCCATAAAGGAAGACTCCTTACTGTGATGTCAATTCCATTTGGGGGCTGCTCTGACAATGAGAAAGTATATCTTATAACAGAATTAAGATTATCTTTGTGTGTGTTTCACCTACTATTCCTTGTATTGCCCCATGGCCTCACAGAATAAACCATTCTCAAAGTACATTTGTTGAGTAAATTAAGTAATCAAATATTCCTCATATGGAGTATGGTGTTTGTAAGTAAGTATGAGGAACAAAATCAGCCCTCATGATTTTGCACTACAGAAGATGAGAAGAGGATAGAAAAGGAGAAGAGGAGAGAGCAAAGAGGAAGAGTTTAAAAGGCTTTGATATAGGCTACTTTGAAATGAAGGCAATGCTATTCTTTTGTGAAAACTCAGCAAACAAGTGGCTAAAAATAGAAGCCCACAACATTCAGTTACATCAATTAAGTCTATTATCTTCAGCTAGTTTTTAAAAATGTTTTAAATTGCATTTTAAAATTGCACATATGTGTATTTGCCATGTACATGACATTTTGAAGTCTATATGCATTATAAAATGATTAAAACATAGCTAATCAAACAAAAGCATTATCTCACATAGTTATAATTTTTGTGGTGATAGCACTTTATATCCACTTTCTTAGCATTCATCAAGAAAAAAGGTATTAACAATAATCACTATGTTTTACAATACCTCTTGAACTTATTCCTCATATGTAAGTGAAATTTTGTATCCTTTGACCAACATTTCTCCAACAATCTCCTCACTAAAAGCCCAGCCTCTGCTAACCATCATTCTACTCTCTACTTTTATGAGATCAAGTTTTTTAGCTTCCACATATGTGTAAGATCATGCATACATACAATACCACCATAAGTTTGCTTAAAAAATGTTTTCATGAGGTGGGTATTTTTCTGTACCCATTAATGGACTTAGCAAACTTTTTTTTTTTTTTTTGTAGATGTTACACATAGAACCACTGGTCAATTCTAGAACTGAATTCTGAATTAATGAGGTCTGATGTTTCACAGAAGTCAGAAGATATTTTTCTGCTGTCTTCTTAAATTATATTAATTATCCACATAATGTGATTTCAGGCTGGGTGCGGTGGCTCACACCTGTAATCCTGTCACTCTAGGAGGCTGAGGTGGGTGGATTGCTTGAGCTCAGGAGTTTGAGACCAGCCTGAGCAAGAATGAGACCCCATCTCTACTAAAAATAGAAGAGCCAGTGATGATGTACACCTGTAGTCCCAGCCATTTGAGAGACTGAAATGGGAGGATGGCATGAGCCCCAGAGTTTGAGGTTGCTGTGAACTATGACATCACAGCACTTTAGCTCAGGCAACACAGTGAGTCTCTGTCTCAAAAAAAAGAGGCACTCTAATTCAATTATGTTGTCTCAATTTTATAAAATGAGTTTTTATTTTGTTATTAAATCATAAACACATAGATCATGTATACATTACCGCATTTATGGGGTACAATGTGCTGATTTCATATAGAATTAGGAACACTTACCTCACATAGTTAATATATGCCTCATCTCATTTACTTAATTATTGTGTTAAGACATTTATGCTCTATACTAATAGATCTGACATGTATCCTTGCATTATGCACCATAGGTGTGATCCCATCCTTCACCCTCCCTTGGTCTGACCTCTCCCCTCCTATCCCCTGCCCCCCTTCTCCCTCCTTCATCTTGGGCCATAGTTGTAATCTATTCTTCATATGAAAGTGTGAGTAATTGTAAATTGGTTTCATAATAGTACTAAGTACATTGAATATTTTTTCTTCCATTCTTGAGATGCTTTACTAAGTAGGATATGCTCCAGCTCCATCCATGTAAACGTAAAAGAGAAAGTCTCCATCTTTTTTTTTTATTAAATCATAACTGTGTACAATAATGCAATCATGGGTACAATGTGCTGGTTTTATATACAGTTTGAAATATTTTCATTGAATTGGTTAACATAGCTTTCATGGCATTTTCTTAATTATTGTGTTCAGACTTTTATATTCTACATTTATGTGGAACGCTTCATGAATTTGCATGTCATCCTTGTGCAGGGACCATGCTAATCTTCTCTGTATTGTTCCAATTTTAGTATATGTGCTGCCGAAGCGAGCACTGTTGTCTCAATTTTTAAAACGTTGTGTTTCCAATATTCACATTACAGTAACAGTACCTAGTACAGAGCTAAGTACAGTACATACTAAGTATTCAATAAATACTGTCAAATGTAGTTGAGTTGAATTAAATCAGGTAATAGATACACTTTTTATGGACTAGTTAGCCTTGTTAGTTGAAGAATCCTATATTTCAAAGTTGGAATTATATTTTAGATTTTTCTGGACACCACACACAGGCTTAAATAAAATATAGACACAAGATTGTAATATTTTACTGAATACTACCATTGCAACAAGAAATAAGTCATGTAAAAAAGTGGATGAAATTAGCATTAAGCTTTGAAAACTGGACACAAATTAAGAAGTTAATCTGCTAAATGTTAGACAAGTGGCACATAGCTTAAATTCTCTAAGCCTTCAATTTCTTCATCTACAAAATCATGATGAAATTATTTTAATCTAGCAATAGAGAGCTACTTTGATAAACTAGTTGATATTATTGGGAACAGTTGGATAATATTAAACTAATTATAAAAAGTTACCAATATGTGGGCGGCGCCTGTGGCTCAGTCGGTAAGGCGCCGGCCCCATATACTGAGGGTGGCAGTTCAAACCCGACCCCGGCTGAACTGCAACCAAAAAATAGCCGGGCATTGTGGCAGGCGCCTGTAGTCCCAGCTACTTGGGAGGCTGAGGCAAGAGAATCGCTTAAGCCCAGGAGTTGGAGGTTGCTGTGAGCTGTGTGATGCCATGGCACTCTACCGAGGGCCATAAAGTGAGACTCTGTCTCTACAAAAAAAAAAAAAAAAGTTACCAATATGTACATTTGCATATTATTTTGTATAATTAAATTAGAAAAGTACATAGAAAAGTTCTGGGAAAACCTACAATATATCAGAGTGGGTATAAAAAGACAGTGGATGTCTTTGGCCAGGTGGGATGTTTGGACTACCCTTCCATTAAACAAGTATTTAATGTGCTTTTTACAGTGTGGCTCTTTGGACATTAATGTTCCAAATTTCCATATTAAAAGCAACTGAAAGGAGGAATAATTATTGAAAGTCGATTAAAAATGAAAAAAAAAAACAAAAAAAAACCAAAGTACTTATTCCCCTGACTTCTGCCGAATTCTGAAGAAACAGACCAAAATAATTAAAGGACTACACATTCACCAGAGTTTACTACAAACAAGATGCCAAATACTGAAGATATCCATTTATTTTTATAATAAATCATTACTAAGACTAAATCATAATGTTAACCAACTTGCTTTTACTTATACTATTTGTGTGAAAACTATTTGTAGCCAAAGCATGTAGGGTTATTGCCAAAAGTTGCTTAGTGTTTTGACTTAAAGTTCAGAAATCAGATCAGAAATGCTTTTGCTTAGACCCCTTGGAAAAGATGGTTATTGTAACTTCAAGGAATGTAACTCCTTAGGGTTGATATCTGGGGTCATTCGAATCAGAGACATAACACAAACACATGCAGAAACATTTCATATTGCCTACATGAAATGTTGGGTAGGCTCTTTTCCTGATCAAATATGTATTATTAAAAATCTTCTCTCTTCACAGGTAAAAAGAATGGACCTCAGATCAGTGAAATTCTATGTTTCACTGTGTAGAATCCTTGATGAGTCTTTGGATGAGGGCTGTTTTACCAGAAGACCTATGTACTCAATGACATTGAATGTGGGCTGTTTTAAAAACTGTCATATTAGCTTGCTAAGTAATTTTCTTTTGTTAAGAAGTTTATTTTTATTTTAAATTTCCAATTTGACCATTTACCTAGATAAGATTAACAGTGTCTGCTTGCAGAGGAGCCATTTATTAATGTAATACCACGTAGGTATAATGACCAGGCATTTGACAAACTAATAGGTATTATTGAAACATTCAGATAAAAATCACAGGAAAAAAGATAGATTTTGTTGAGAAGAGGCAGGTTTTACCAGAAGGATCAATAGTCATCAGGACTCCGCAATGAAAACAGAGATAGGAAGTATGGTAGAGAGGAAAGTGTAGAGGGTGTCAGAAATCCTGAGTTTGAGGCCAGCTAGGCTGTCAGTATTGTGACCTTGGACAAGTGGTTTAACTTCCTTGAACCCAAGTTTTCTTATTTCTTAAGTATAAATAGTAAGGATAGATGCTTCCCTTAGCCATAGTAGAATTTTAGTTTGAGAATGTATGGTTCTCGTAGGAAATGAACGTCACTCATCTTGAGACAGGAAATGGGACAGACATTGGAACACAAAAGGGAGTGGGAATTTCTCCACTTTCAGAATTGGATGAGGGAGGTGAGAGTGAGTGAGTGACACTGGGCCTGTGTAGTAAAGACCACTCTGGGTCCAGACACCCTGGCACTACAGATGAGAATCAGGGACATGTCTGTGGGAATTATTAAGTTCCTAACTTTGTTGAGATACCCAATCTATAGTAGCATTAACCTGATCATAATAGTCAACAGAGACTTCTCCTTCCTCAAACCTGGAGAATCTATTGCTAAATCACCAGTATTGTTCTACAATATCAGAAAGCAGGGAAAGTTCCTAGCTATCTGAACATACTTTCTACTGTCACTCCTTAAGGAGATTGTAATTAAGTTGCTTGACTTTTTCATTCTTCTTCTTTTTTTTCCATAGGTCTTCTGGTAAAACAGCCCTCATCCAAAGACTCATCAAGGATTCTACGTAAGAAGTCAAGTGCTTGACTTCTTAAATTGCAGAAGAATTCATCTTTTGGAGTTAATCACAAGAAGGGAAACCCTGAGAAAAGAAAACATTCTTGCAATAAATGGGATGGGAACCTGGATTTATTTAAATGTTAAGGTGAGTATGCTCTATTTTGTAAAACTAATGACAAGTATGTGTGTGCATGTGAGCATGTTGTGTATGTGTGTCTGTGTGTGCAGGGACTTTGGAAACTGTAAAGTATTGTGAAAACCCTTTATATATGCCTTTGACTATATGTATTAGTCCAACAGGTGAAAAATGTGGAAGTTGAGAGTAATATAAAGAGGATATAAATAATGGAAATGATTAAAGAATTGGTCAGACGGAACAACTGAATTGAAGAGATTTCATTTATTTCAAGAAAGGATGGGCAGCAGAAGGAGGCTGCTATGAAATGAATTGCTACCTCTCAAATTCATATCTCAAAACCCTTCCCCCAGTGTGACTGTATTTAAAGATAGAGGAGATCACCTATATGGAGATAATTAAGGTTCAATAAAGTCGTAAGGGTGATTCCCTAATTCTTTTGTATTGGTGTGTTTATGAGAAGAAAACAGACACTCTGTGAGGACACACAAGGCAGCTGTCTGCAAGTTAGAAAGAGAGGCTTCACCAGAAAGCAACCCTGATCATACCTTCATCCTGGACTAATAGCCTCCCAGAACTATGAGACAATAAATTTCTATGGTTAAGAAGAAAGAGCTTATTTGCACGTTTGCTTCCTAAATAAACAACAAAATAACTCCATTGAAGTAGGATATAATGAGTTTTATATTTCCTGTAAATTAACATTAAGTCCTATTGTTTAAATACTGGAGGACTTGCCTTATCCTCAATATTTCAATTCCTTTTATCTTAATAACATAAATTATTGTGTTCTAGAATAAATCAATATTAAGGAAAAGAACATCCTTCAACTTCCCCAAACTGGGATGAACTTAGAGAGATATGGCCAGGTGTCATGGAACATATCCCATACGGGCAATTCATGCTTTCTCTCTGGCATTTATTCAACATTTCTTACCAAAATCCTTGGTTCTATAATTATCAAAAAGATTAATCTAATGAGTGTATGCTGAGTGGTAGAATTTGCACATCTATATGTACATTGTAGGCTTCCAAAAAATTTCAAAGCCAAAGTGTTATAATTAGGTTTAGGAAGCAGAGCCAAATGGTAGAGGAATAGCTTTACTTCTCTTTATTCAGACAATTTTTCATGTTAGGATTTGAGTTATTAAGTTTGGTTAGCTTGGTCTCTTTCGATAAACTGTCTACTACTTTGAGATTAATTTCCTGATAAAAAATGGTTATGTTGGTATTACAGATCGATGATGGTTTTTATCCTGTTACAATACACTTGTAAAGAAACCTCTTTCTGACAGTTTATTATTGCCAGGCTAATGAAATTGCCTAAGTGTATGGTTACAAATGGCGTATGGTTAGCCCCATTGGTTTTGGCATATAAAATTCTCCTATTTAAAAAACGCTTACTTTTTCTAAGTGCCAATCAGTGGTTTTGGCAAAAGCTTGGTTCATCATTCTTTGCCAAACACTGATCCCAGTGCCTGGCATTTTGAGTGTTCAGTGAATTATTACTATTACTAGGTTATCTATAATTTGGTCCTATTGTACAGAAGTGTTACATGTTTGTTTTTTTCTTTACAAGGGAAAAAGACATTTTCTCTAACTGGGCAGTATACCAGAAACATCATTTTAATACTAAGACAGGGAAGTAACAGTGATTTTCTATAAATTTTGTGTTAACCAAGTTAACATCAAAGTTGCAGATGCTGGTGTGGATAGGGAGAGAAGGGAACACTTTTATACTGTTGGTGGGACTGCAAACTAATATAGCCTCTTTGTGAAGTAGTATGGAGAAGTCTCAAAGAACTCAAATTAGACCCCCCCCCCCGATTTGATCCCATAATCTCATTACTAGGCATCTACCCAGAAGAAAAGAAATAATTTTATCATAAGGACATTTGCTTCAGATTGTTTACTGCAGCTCAATTTATAGTTGCCAAAATGTGGAAATAATCTAAATGTCCATCAACCCAGGAATGGATTAATAAACTGTGGTATATGTATACCATGGAACAGTATTCAGCCATTAAAAACAATGGAGAGTTTACATCTTCTGTATTAGCCTGGCTGAAGTTGAAACACATTCTTCTTAGTAAAATGTCACAAGAATGAAAAAGTAAGTAACCAATGTACTGAGTACTAATACGAAGCCAGTAGGCAATTTAATACATGCCCAGATAAGAGAAAAACTCAATTCAAGTTGAGAAGGGGGGGGGGAATATACAATAAAAAGGGGGGAAAAGGAGGGGGGAATATACCATAAAGAGAGGGTAAAGGGAGGGAGGAATATGTGCCTGTAGTCCCAGCTGCTCGGGAGGCTGAGGCAGGAGAATCGCGGAAGCCCAAGAGCTGGAGGTTGCTGTGAGTCCTGTGACATCATGGCACTCTACCGAGGGTGGTAAAGTGAGACTCTGTCTCTACAAAAAAAAAAAAAAAAGAATTTTATGTTAAGATAATGCAATGTGAAAAGGAATTTTGAAAGACAGCCATGACCTTTAAATTTTTTATTTCTTCATCTTTGTTGCCTATTATATTTTATCAACTACTTACTGAATTTATCCATTTGGTTATTCAGTAAGTTCTGAGCAAAACTCATTCTTAAAGTCCTACCTCCTGAATCCAAATTCTCTGCAGTTTTCGATGAACTATTTATCACCTTCCTGGTCAGCCATGCTTGAAGACTTGGCAATATTTTTGAACATTTTCTCACTTTTTTGTTCAATTTATCCAAAATTTAGTGATATCTACTAATTCATTCTTTGAAGTAACACATATTTATCTTTTATGTCCGGTTCTGCTCTTCTGTTGCTATGTTGTAGTTTGGGTCCAGGCTTCTACAACTTCTGTTCTACTTAACTCTATTGTTACCATCCACTAAGCTCCACTCACCTTAAGCTACCATTTGCAGATATAGTTACCTGAAATAACTCTTGTCATACTATTTTTCCGTCAATTGCTTTCAGTGGTATGTCCTTGAAATTGCAAGTAAACTCTTTGAGTGCAGAGAATTACAATATTTTCATGATTCTGCATACTATTCAATAACATTTGTTTCTGAAAAAGAATATAGCTGAAAGATTAAGATAAGTTCTAATTTCAGAAATGTTAAAGTTGGAGGAGAAACATCATCTAAGAACCAAGGAAATATGGTACTTCCTTCATTTCTGTAACTCTAGAAACGAACCTAGTACCTATTACATAGTCAATTTAAGTATTTATTTTATTATTACATGTTATTATTGATATTGATGTTACCAAGTAAATATTAAATGATGACAGGTAGATACTATTCTTTCAAATTGATATCTAAATTCTTTGGCTCTTGGTTTTATTCTGCTCCATCTTTAAAATTGTATCTTTTCTTTTGAACATTTTCATTTTTATTTTTAAAAATTATAAATATTTATGGTGTACAACATGAAGGTTTTTAATTTTTAATTTTTACTAAGACATACTAATCACATATTTATGGGATGATGCTAAACACCATATTCATCACCTCACGTACTTTTTTTGCGTGTTGAAACCATATGCTCTTTCCTTTACTTTTCTTTTTTTTTTTTCCTTTACTTTTCTGATCAGGTAAAGTCCTTCCTCTGAGCCCTTTTTGTTTGGATTTCTTTTTGGTGATTCCTGCCTTCCAGACTGGTATAATCTTCTCTCCCCTCAGTTCTGAACTCTTATATTTGATTTTCAGTAGTTTGGCATTTTGTACTAGTTACTAAATTATAAAGAAGATTAAGAAGAACATAATTACCTTAACAACTGTTACTAGAACATTATTTTCCAAAGGTATCTATCTGTATTTAGGAAAATACCCTCCAGAGTGGGAAAAAGAGGTTCTTGCTTGGGGCCTAGAAGAAAAGGCAGGAAAGGGCCGTGCCTGTGGCTCAAGGAATAGGGCTCCAGCCTCAATACTGGATGTGGCAGGTTCAAACCCGCCCCTGACCAAAGACGGCAAAAAACAAAACAAAACAAAAAAAAAAAAAAAGAAAGAAAGAAAAAAGAAAAGGCAGGAACAAAGAAAAAAAACTGATGAGGACAACCTGACTTTTTCTTTTTCTTTTTTTGACTTCCATAAAGGAAACATAGGAGGAAGGTGAAGGCAGAGCAACCTAAGCAGGAACCTGAAGGGAAGGTGGAGGTTGGGGACAGAAGTGAAGTTGATGGAAATGGTCAAGGGACTTTAAAAACATGGCATGCCTAATATTCAATTGTAATGCTTTTTCAGCATCACTATCATCTTGTCCTGTTGGCATACTGTGCAACATGCACAAAAGCATCATGCAAGAAGGATTAATTTTGTCAAAATCTCAAGATATGGTGTCTGGCTTACCTGGTATGGACCAGGGAAAACACATGCAAAAACCTAAGGATGCTTCATAAATTGAAATAGTAGGAAAAGGAGCTTAAAGTAGGTGTAACAGAAAAGCCACCCACCCCTATTCTCTATGCTACACCGGATTTGAGTTGCCTCTGTTTCCATGGTCCTTCCTGTAAGAATCTATAAGTAAAGACTTTGATTTCTTTGACATTTGTTTCTTTTTGAAATTAGTTTTTTTTTTTATTTCAGAGTATTACAGGGCTACACACATTTACATAATTTGCACTTGTACATTTTATGTATTTATTTATTTATGACAGAGTCTCGCTTTGTCACCCTTGGTACAATGTCATGGCATCATAGCTCACAGCATGGGCTATGTCTTGGGCTCAAGCAATCCTCTTTCCATAGCCTCCAAAGTAGCTGGGACTACAGGTGCCCACCACAATATCCTGCTAGTTTTAGAGACAGGGTCTCACTCTTGCTCAGGCTGGTCTCCAACTCCTGAGCTCAAGTAATCTACCTGCATTGGCCTCCCAGAGTGCTAGAATTATAGGCCTAAGCCACCACAAAGTTATAAGTGTGTTTTTCACCCAGAACATGTGCAGTTAGGCATGAATTTACCCTAACCTTTTCTTCCCTACCACCTATTTGATTTCCATTGAGTTTTACTTTTACTGTGCATACAAGTATTTATTGCCCAGTTCCAATTTAGTAGTAGGTATATGTGGTGTTTTTTTCCCCCATTCTTGTGATACTCACATAGAAGATGGTTTCCAATTCCATCCAGATTGCTACAAAAGATACTAGTCCATCATTCTTTTTATGGCTGTGTAGTACTCCATGATACACATATCAGTTTGACTTTTGTTCTTTTTTTGTGCTTCCTGCTTTGTCAGTCGAATATGGAACTCATAAGATACATTAAGAAATTGACCATTTCCATTGATACAGTAAGACAATTCATATATATAATGTAGCTGAGGTTCAGTTTGATTTTACATATTTGTCCCAATCTCTATCATTAGAAAAACATCTCTAATATTTCCCAATATGCAAATAAAGCTTTATTCTTAATTAATAATTCTTGTTACTTATTAGTGTAAACTAATGGGATATTGATGAGCAACTGAATAATATGGTTGAGAGAATACAGTGATTAGTGTTCTTAGTGGTTTATATGGGCAAGGAAAAACATTTGCCTTGAAAAAAATCCAGATGGGTGTTCTTGCTTAACACTCATTCATATCTCGTTTTATATAGTTCAATATCATTGAACATAATTTGATACCATCTAGGGTCTTGTTACTTTTTCTTTTTTTGTGAGGAGGCATGTGGGTGTTGTTTTGCTGAGTTTCTCCAAGGAGCAGTTTGTAAGAAAAGCTATAAGAATAATGAATATGAACTTCCTCCAGTGATGTGAGTAGATAGGAACTGTGGGAAACAGACCAATAAAGAATGCAGTGCTGGTTAAATTGAGCCCAGACCCTCCTCCTTCCTCAATGCTTACAGCTAAAAAAAATTCAAGGGATGCTTATAAATCTATTGAAGTAATTTAAGCTAGAGTTCCATAATTCACTCAATAAATAATATTTGTCATCTGATATTATTGGGTACTGAGCAGAAAAAATATATGAGCAAAACATGATCTTGTATTTTAGAATTTTATAATCTATATTCAAAATCTAGTTTATTATGTAGGCATGAAATTAATAATATCACAAAAAGCCCTCAGAGAATCTCAAACAATGAGTTACAAGGTTCAGAGGAAGTCATGTCATTTCCAGTGGCTTGATGTGGGGACATGAGATTTGAAATGCATCTTGAGGTTGAGTTGGATATAATGGTGAGCACAGAGAGGAAGAAAAGTGGAGTGAAAGGCATGTGTTTGCACCCAAAATCTCTCTTCAATTTGTTTCTGAATATACCGCCACTGTATTCATCAATTCCCTATTACTTCTTACTTGATCTGAAACAACTGCCTCCTTAACAGATCTCCTTGTTTCACCTTTTTCTAATATATTCAGAAATATATTACCACATATGTTACTCTACCACTAAAAACATTCAGTGATTTCTCACTGTGTACTCAAAAGATGAAGTGCATGGCCCTTCATAATCGGGCCCAATGTTGTACCTGAGGAAACATTTAATAATGCAATGTCTGGAGACATATTTTTGGTTGTCACAACTCAGGGGAGGGTGCCCCCGGCATCTACTGGGGAGGCTGGGGATGTTGCTAGGTGTCTTATACAGCACACAATAGACCCCAACAAGGAATTGCCCAGAATGGGCACTGGCATTAAGGTTGAGAAAACATGGTTTATATAACACTTAATTCAATTATGCAATTATAACAAGTACAATGATTTAGGAAAAGAGGTAAATAAATGTAAAACCCAACTAATGGCAATACAATTTCAAGAGTAAACAGGAGAGTCATCTATTAGCTATAAGCATTTAGCATTTCGTGCTCATCAGCCAATATACCTATTTATGCAGTGCATTACCAATGCATTGTGTAATCTTGAGTGTTGTCTTAGGGAATGTCAATTAAGCTTTTGCTAAGCTTGTGTTTTCCTAACAAACTACCTCTCTTCCTATTACTAGACTTTTGCATACGTTCTTCTCCATCCCTCTGCTACTCTTCCACCTGGGAAACTTGTCTTTCAAGTCCTAGCTTAAGTATCAGACTCAAAGGAAAGCTTCCTGCATTGTCTATATAGTTAGCTGGTCTGGCAATCTCTTCATCCATCACCTACAACATAGTTTATAGAAAATTATAATTATTTATAATATACATTCCTTCTACAGTTAGAGTGAGCTCTTTGAAGATAGGGTTCGTGTTTTCATCTTTGCATTGTACTTATCATAGTATCTGATGCATAAATAAGTAATCAATGTATGTTGATTTAGTAAATGAATGAGGAGGGGCAGAAAAGTGACAAGTAGGGAGAGAGATAGAGCATAGGGAGATAGAGTAGAGGGATAGGGATAGTCTATTTTGGATGAAAAGGAACTCATGAATGAAAGAATAAAAGACCAGACTGCAAAAATATTTTGGGGTTAGATTATATACTGCTATCAAGATTTGCAATTTGTGGTTTATTTGGAGGGAGTTAGAGAAAATAGAATGTGTTTCTTTTTATTAATAGGTGACATAAAATGACACTATAGAAACAATAATCTGTGGAGGTATTAGAAAGTATTTGGTACAAAGCATTTAATAATTTAATCATAATATGGGAGGGGGGAGGTGGGTAGAGGGAAGGGGATTGGTGGGATTACACCAGTAGTGCATCTTACAAGGGTATATGTGAAACTTGGTAAATGTGGAATGTAAGTGTCTTGGCACAGTAACTGAGAGAATGCCAGGAAGGCTATGTTAACCAGTGTGATGAAAGTGTGTCAAACGGTCTGTGAAGCTAGTGAATGATGCCCCATGATAATATCAATGTACACAGCTATGATTCAATTAAAAAAATTAATAATAGGGCGATGCCTGTGGCTCAAGGAGTAGGGTGCCGGTCCCATATGCCAGAGGTGGCGGGTTCAAACCTAGCCCTGGCCAAAAAAACCACAAAAAAAAAAAAAATTAATAATAATTTAATCATAATGTATATGAGGCTTATGTAAATATTGTGGTTTTGCTAGTGCTGAAGGGAGCATGTGAACTCAACTTAGGGTCACTCCCAAGCCTGGAAGAGTAATGAGAAGAAGGCAGTAGAATATCACTATAATCACACGACTTGTCCCGGGGGATCTGTGTATTCTACTGAGGAGTGGGTGGAGATCAACCTGGGGAAACCATTTCAAGGAGTCTGGATAACTGTTAGAACTGACCGAAGTCAGGCTTGCCCTGGATTGAAGTGTCTGCGCCCCTCCCTGCCCCCCACCCTTAGAGGTGTGCCCTTTTGGCACATTCCATAGGGGGCATTGCTGCTTGTATCTAAGTTATCATAGAAGAATGTGGTAGTTCCCATTTCTGCCCATTCATCTTTGCCACCTTCCTTTTTTGGAGCTACAATATTTCCTTTCCTTTTGGTGTGATCTTCTCTTCTTTACATGTTCCTGGTATGGATAGTGATCATTGCACCCCTGTCCTCTACCTTCCCAGGCATACACTTGAACATACGACTCAGGCTGAGCCAGTTGTGGGACCACATGCGCCTGGGTAGTTACTTTTGACTGCAGTGCACATATCAACCAAACTGGGTCAATCAGAATTCTTCCCTAGAACTTCACAGTGGGAGGAGGAGAATGACTGCATTTTCTACTTAGCATGCAAACAGTAAGGGTGACAAGCTGGATTGTCCAAGGCCACCCTGTCATGCACGGAGAGAGACTGCATGGAGTAGAAAATGAAGTAGCCAAATGCAAACAGAAGCAGAGGCCAACCCTGTGGTGGCACTGAGGCTCCTGATTCAGTCTCTCAGTCAGTGGTCTCTGTGGCTTCCTTTCCAAGTTGATGATCTATCTTAGTATGCTTGCTAACCCAATGAGTAAACTCAGTTCTCTTTTTACTTAAGTTAATTTTTACGGGGTTGTGGTCACACATAAAGCAAAGGAATCTGAACTAAAAGAGCTATTCGTTACCTAAGGGCATAATAATGCAAGGGAGCACACATCTAGCGGCAGGTTGGGATCTGAAATACCAGCCATTGTTGCCATACACAATTTCCTTCACTGTTGATCACTGACACAAAATTAGGAATAATTCATCTTGATTCTCTACCATCTCTAAATGTCTTCATAATCTAACAAAATTATTAAGATTCAAAACAGGAAAGCTTTAAATGCTAATAGCAAGAATTCAAAACATTTCAAATATGAAGAAGCATTTTGCTCTTTATGTTACCTCGGCAGTGACTCAGACTGTGTGCCATCCTAAGGTAGTCTGGCCATCAGGTCCAGATATGGTTTTTCTTATTTAGATACTTAAATAAGACAAGTTGTTTCCCGTTCTCCCCACTCTTCCATGGACAATATGGGAAAAAAGGACAGGATAACCTCAGCACTTGCTCTGACTTAGGGAAGATTGGAGACAGCCAGCAGTCAGTGGGCTGCGGAAGTTCTGAAATCCCACTGAGGAGACATTGTGAGTAGACTTGGGTGAGAGAGCTTCTTTAATTCTTTGGGCTGTGACTTTGTTCTCTGAAGGGGACTCTTTGTCTGTAGGTCTTGGCAGGATGTGTCCTTTTCTTTATATTCTACAGTGATCTGGAATGGACAGTGGGAGCAGTCCGTGGGAGCTGAATAGCTCTCTCAGCTCATTTTCATGAAAGAAACTTGGAGGTTTAAGACTTGTTTACAATCAAATTTTTTTTTGATCAAAGTTCCAGGTGGGTTTCTGTTTTTTTTTTTTTTTTGCAAATCAATCCATTAAGAATAGGATTCTGGTCTATTTACCATAAACTTAACACCAGTAATCACGCTGAAAGCTGCTTTTGAAACATGATTCTCAGATCTGCTTTATTTCTGAGCTTCTTCATAAGCATGTCTTGGTTTCTCTAGGCTACCTTAGGGCTATTGAGCTTAAGTGGGGCGATTTTACCATTAATCTAACTTTACCTAGATGCACTTTAGTCATCTAAGTTGTTATTGGATATATTTCACTCAAAGCCTTTTTAGTGCCATTTTTTACTTTTGAGGTGTAAAAGTAGTTGACTTTCCAACCTCAAAGTGCTTGAATTCCTTGTCTTTCACTACAAATTCCCTGTGGTCTGTTTTCAAATAATCAATTATTTCTGAATTTATTTCCTAGTGGTAGTACTTTGCTAAACACAGCAATAAGCCACCCATACATAGTACTAAAGCTCTATTTTCTACCCTTTCCTCTAAACTCCTGTCTCAGTGCCCATGTGAGCTGACTTTCAAGTCACTGCATGCTTTAGGGTTATGAAATATTTTCCCACTGCAAAAACACATACTATTGTCATTTCAGCTTCTGATATTAGTTTCCTTGCAGTTCATTACCCATGATGCAAATTTGCATATTTTAGGTGATTTGGGTACCAACATCTCACCTTTAGGTACTTGAAATTTTAAAAATTAAGATAATTAATGCTAGGTACCACATTCTGAAGTCTTGGTGCTATATAACAAAGGTTGGATTTTCCTCATGTTTTATGTTCAGAAGAATCAGTGATCAGCATATGGGGGGTGTGCTGCTCCATGGAGTCTCTCAGGAACCCAGGCTAATGCAGCTACACCACCAAGAACACTTGGCCTTTGAGGTCTCGTAGACACAGGAAGAGAAAGATGAAGGGGCACACCAATTCTTAACTCTTCAAGCCCAGAGTTATAAATATTATTTCTACTCTATTTGTCTTAACTAGTTGCCCAAATGAAAAATAATTACAAAGGAGGCTGGGAAACATAAGTGAGCAAGTGGAATAGATGGGGAGCCCTCCCTATCTCTGCTCCTGGAAGCTACTGAGGGAATATGCAGACATCAGAAGAAGGCATTAGACAGGGATAATCTGGCAGGAAAATGTCTGGTAGCCATTAGTTCTGTTCAACAAATATTTCCATTTCGCTTTCCCAGCAGGATGTACTTCTCTGTTCCCCTGGAGGTAGAGTGGTCATGTGTTTTGGCCATTCATTGCTTTCGACAATGAAATGTGAATAGAAAAATATGCATTTCTTCCAGGAGGACTCTTTAAGCAATTTCTTTATGCTGTCTTTCCATCTGCCTCAATGACCAGCAGCATTGTGGATAGAGGTTGTTTCATTAGGCTGGGTACCCACGTGAGCACAACAGGAAACAGAAGTCCAGCCAAATCACGTCCCATGTGTAGTGAGAACATGAGTATTAAGTCACTGGGATGTGCATGGTAGTTTATCACTGAAATGTATTTCATTCAATTATGACTGATAACGCATTTTCTCATCTTTGTTTCTTTAATGCTGGGACATAGCAAATGCCTATGAAAGGAGCTTTTTTTTTTTTTTGCTGCAAATGACATTATTTTATTCCTTTTTATGGCTGAGTAATATTCCATGGTATGTGTGTTATGTATAATACATATATATAATTACATGATATATAATATATATTATATAATACATATATATTACATTTTCTATATTCACCCATGAATTGATGGACACTTAGGTTGATTCCTCATCTTTGTGAATTGTGTTGTGCTAAATGTTTGAGTGCAGGTATCCTTGATAAAATGTCTTCATTTGCTTTGCTAGATAATCGAGTAACAGGATTGCTAGATTCAACTGAGGGATTTCCATACTGTTTTCCGTAGAGGTTGTATAGTAGTAATCTGTGGTCCCACTGGCAGTGAATAACGGTTTCTTTCTCTCTGCATCCATGCCAACATCTGTTGTCTTCTGACTTTTTAATAATGGCCACCCATTCTGACAGGAGTAAGGTGGTATCTCATTATGGTTTTAGTCTGCATTTCCCTGGTGAAAAATTGAGCATTTTTTTCATATTTTTGTTGGCTATTTGTCTATCTCCTCTTGAAAACCTTAATGTTCATGTCTTTTGCCTACTTTTTTTTCTTCTTTCCTTTTTTTCTCAGTTTTTTTTATTTTTTATTTTTTTTTATTGTTAAATCATAGCTGTGTACATTAGTGCAATTGCCTATACCCATTCTAAGATGAACCATAGATGTGGCCCCACCCTCCCTCCACCAAAACCTCCCCCCTCCCTTCCCCTTCCTTGGCCCTTTCCCCATAGTCTTGTGCTATAGTTGGGTTATAGTCTTCATGTGAAAGCTATAATTTAGCTTCATAGTAGGGCTGAGTACATTGGATACTTTTTCTTCCATTCCTGAGATACTTTGCTAAGAAGAATATGTTCTAGCTCCATCCATGTAAACATGAAAGAGGTAAAGTCTCCATCTTTCTTTAAGGCTGCATAGTATTCCATGGTATATATGTACCACAATTTACTAGTCCATTCGTGGGTCGATGGGCACTTGGGCTTCTTCCATGACTTAGCAATTATGAATTGGGCTGCAATAAACATTCTGGTACAGATGTCTTTGTTATATTATGACTTTTGGTCTTCTGGGTATAAACCTAGTAAAGGAATTATAGGATTGAATGGCAGGTCTATTTTTAGGTCTCTAAGTATTCTCCAAACATCCTTCCAGAAGGAACGTATTAGTGGGCATTCCCACCAGCAGTGTAGAAGTGTGCCCTTTCCTCCACATCCACGCCAACATCTCTGGTTTGGGGATTTTGTTATGTGGGCTACTCTTACTGGGGTTAGGTGATATCTCAGAGTAGTTTTGATTTGCATTTCTCTGATGATTAAGGATGATGAGCTTTTTTTCATGTGTTTGTAGATTGTGCGTCAGTCTTCTTTAGAGAAGTTTCTCTTCAAGTCCCTTGCCCACCCTGAGATGGGGTCACGTGTTCTTTTCTTGTTAATATGTTTGCGTTCTCTGTGGATTCTGGTTATTAGACCTTTATTGGAGGTATAACCTGAAAATATTTTCTCCCATTCTGAGGCCTGTCTGCTTGCTTTACTTACTATATTCTTGGCTGTGCAGAAGCTTTTTAGTTTGATCAGGTCCCAGTAGTGTATTTTTGATACTGCTTCAATTGCCTGGGGAGTCCTCCTCATGAAATATTCACCCAGGCCGATTCCTTCAAGAGTTTTCCCTGCACTTTCTTCAAGTATTTTTATAGTTTTATGTCTTAAGTTTAAATCTTTTATCCAGTGAGAGTCTATCTTAATGGTGAAAAGTGTGGGTCCAGTTTCAATCTTCTACAGGTTGCCAGCCAGTTTATCCAGCACCATTTGTTAAATAGGGAATCTTTTCCCCACCGAATGTTTTTAATTGGCTTGTCAAAGATCAAATAACGGTAAGTAGCTGGATCCGTCTCTTGGTTCTCTATTCTGTTCCAGACATCTACTTCTCTGCTTTTGTGCCAGTACCATGCTGTTTTGATCACTATGGATTTATAGTACAGTCGCAGGTCTGGTAGCGTGATTCCTCCTGCTTTGTTTTTATTTCTCAGTAATGTTTTGGCTATTCGAAGTTTTTTCTGATTCCATATAAAACGAAGTATTATTTTTTCAAGATCTTTAAAGTATGACAATGGAGCTTTAATAGGAATTGCATTAAAATTATATATTGCTTTGGGCAGTATGGACATTTTAACAATGTTGATTCTTCCCAGCCATGAGCATGGTATATTTTTCCATCTGTTAACATCTTCGGCTATTTCTTTTCTTAGAGTTTCATAGTTCTCTTTGTAGAGATCTGAAAGGAGCTTTTAAGTGACTTCTCTGCTTGTTTTACTGTTTCTCTTGGGTACCTGTGTGTCTCCTATTAGCAATGATGTTCTCAAGCAATAGAATCACATTTTCTAATCATTCCCGGCATAGCATTCAAGCCAGTCACCATTCACAACCTGGGGCTATGTTAAAGAATATGGGGAAGGACCACCAGAGGTCTTCTTAGCTTTGCCTTCAAAGCAACACTCCTATCTGAAAGTGAGTCTTAGCAGAATATTCTTCAAATATAAACCCATTAATTCCATCCCTTTCTTTTTTGATTTCTCTCTATCTTCTTACCTGCCTCAATACTGTCCTTCCTCTATTTTGTTGGAGAAATTTTTTTCTTCGTTATGATGATAGTACAATAAATATTTAAAATTTTCTTAGAAAATAAGTGAAGTGACTTGATCGTACACTTGGATTTAATTATAGGTAGGATTGTATGTTGGAATACTCGCTAGATTTGGATTCAGAAAATTTGGGTTTGTAATTTAAATATGGAATTTACTCAGTCAAGATTTATATATCTGGGGTAGTTTTAGCTTTTGAACTTTATACAGCAATAGAGAGATTAAATGGGAAGGATTGAATCTGCATTAAGTTACGAGAACTCTATGCAGTTTATAAAAACAGACTACTTAAGCTAAACTATATTTATAAATCATTTTGATATACTTTCAGTTCTTCTCAGTAGGGAAGTGGCAAAACATGTAGGCAGGTGTACATGAGGAACTGTGGCTGTTTCTTCCTGTTGCTGGCCAGATTCTCTTCTATTTCCTTGTACCATTCTGAATCATTCAATGACTTTTGTGATTCTTGCTGTCGGGACCCACCTAAGAGTCCAGGATTTTTTTTCCAACTTCAAGGAATTTCCAGTCTCTATGAAATTTTCTCAGACTTTAAATACAGAATCCTTATTGATGGTTATTTCTAAAGAGCTAAACATTGCTGTTTTCAATTTCAATTTAAGGTAGATAGGGTAGATCACTTGCATTGGCCCCCTCATGTCTCCCCTCAACTCTTCTTTACTGTGCTCTCTGCCAGACAGGCTAACTCGTGTGGACCAGACCCTTTGGTTTTATGGGTCCTCATGCCTTTTGGTTTCCTGTTTAGTTTGGCCATTTTGACAACGGGGAGCCCTCCCAGTAGACTGGAGAGAGAAAGGGAGTGAGGGAAGGAGACCCTGGCACCTTGCTTTAAGGGCTCCTCTTGCTGGCTCTGACTCTCCAGCTGAGAGTCAATGATTCTCTTAAAAGCAGCAGGCATGATTCTTTCTGTGCGCTTCTATGCTGTATCTGCTCATCTTAATGACTTGACTATTAGACTACAACTAACTCTTGGATGTATGGTTCCCATAATCTATATATTTGCAGATAGTCTCTTTGTAAATAAACCCTCATGAAATTATTCTATTTTGAACGGCACCATCTGTTTCCTCTTGGGACAGTAAATAATTCAGTGGACATCTCTGGATCCACTCTCCAAAAGAAAGTTCCTTCTTTCTCTGTTACTGTTTCTGTTGTTGTTGGCACTTTATGTGTATATGATGTCTGTTCTGCATGCCCTTTTGTGTATTTTTTTTCTATTTAGTATTAAGTCTGAACTGCTTTTGTGTTCTCTGCCAAGTGAGGACTGTAATTTTCAGATTGGTACTGTGTTTCTTTTCTTTTTTTCATTCTGAAATAACTTCAAAAACCCACAAATAACTAGCAAGAACAGGCTAAAGAACTTTTGATTCTGAACCATTTGAGCAGCCCCATGCCCAGCTACTGCCACATAGGTTCTTACCCCTTGCTAACTCCTCCCCCCCCACAAGGACTAATAGCTCACTAACCCCAGTTATTGAACTGACTTATTCAGGAAGGAAAGTAAGTTGGTATGACTGGTTTTTGTTCTGAATTATGATATGGCAATGGGAGGAATTTATAATACTTAGATTTGGACTAGAGAAACAAATCTCCGGATTTAGTCTAAACTGAAAAAAATCTCTCCACACCTATGCTCAGGTCCAAGAACTTTGTCATACTTCCCATGTAGATAGATTGGGCACTTTCTCTGTGAACAGTTGTTTTTTTAACTTGACAAAGGTATGTTTATGTAGATCACATCTACATCTTTTGTTTTGTTTTGTTTTTTTGCAGTTTTTGGCCAGGGCTGGGATTGAACTTTACCTGCAGCATATGAGGCCGGTGCCCTACTCCTTTGAGCCACAGGCCCTGCCCTACATCTACATCTTTTTTGTTGTTGTTGTTAATCTCCTTTGCCCCTTTCCCTTTTTCTTCCCTTCTCTTTGCTCTCCTTTCTTTCTACTTCACTTTCCTTGTCCTTCATGCACTCTTTTGTTTTAATAGTTACCCTTGCTTCAAGCTTGTTACTGACATTTATTATCATACTTAACGGGATTGTGTATTCTCATAGTAGCCCTCAGGTTATTAATTGTGTGTTGATAAAGAAGCAAGCCTCCATTGATGCACCTTTAAAAAATAAATATATTAATATTAGAATGACCTTTCGTATTTTAGCCCTGTTTCAAATAAAAACGCTTACTTTGAGAACATGCCAATAGAATATTTGAGAATTGACCATTATTTGTATGTCTCTGCTGAAAAGCTTACTGGTGACCTTGAGGAATTCAGTTGTAGAATAAGAAATCTGAAGAAGGCAGGATTTCCAACATACAATTGATAAGTATGCTAACAATAGACTTTCTCTAAATTACATACCGATGAATCACACATTATTCCTACTCTGGTCCTTTCATCTCCCCAGAAGTCTAGGGTGATTTACTAGATGAGATATTTCCTGATGGTTATGAGACAGAAATTTCTAGCATATCAGAGGGACAAAATCATAGATGAGCAAGGGTAAGTCATTATGTCCTTTAACATAAAGAGGGATAATGGTCCTTTTTTGTAAGATCTGGACTTGGCGGTTGGGCTTGGTTAAATTATCCATGGTATTGAATGAGGTTTATGGAATTTGGATATGAGTTTTTTATTCTTCCATTCATAGAAACTTCAGTTTGTTATACCCCTGTTATGCAGAGCTAGGAGATTGACACCTTTGAGTTCAAGAATTCTTACATTGTACTAGAAATGAAGATGTGGAGGAAGTTGGCAGTACAATCCAGAGAGTGTTCACATAGGAGAATGCATGATCAGAAGGTAGCCAGGAAAAGGTCAGCTGATTAATATTTAGTGCACTTCATGAGGTCCGAGGTTATTATCACACTAGCTAATATATGATGTCAGTTTTGTGCTGTGAAGAACTTACCATGGCCTGCATTTTTTGAAGTAAGGGCAATGCCAAATTTTATCTAACTCTTCAGAAATATCATAATAGTGAATTAGGAAAAGGATGAAGTAAACAACTATAAAAGATAAAAGACTTAAAAATGTGACAATTGGTACTTTAGAGGAGCACAGAAAAATTCCTAGATAAGATGGTATAACAACATTAATGAGAATAGAATATAAAGTTTCCAAATACCACTTTTATCTTGGGCTTCCGTTTAGCTACAAAAGGTGTGAAATATATGTATACACATTTTAGGAAAGAAAAAACTTTATTAAAATTGTAATACTCAATATATACTAAAAACAGATGAATACAAGTCACATTGGGTACCTCTTATGATTGCAGAAGTCAAACATGGCCTGAGTATTACAAATTTAATACAGTTTTTTCCTCTCTAAAATGTGTATATGTACATTTTTCTTGGCACTTTCTGAACATGTTACTAAGATTTTATAAATGAAACTAAAACTGGCTTTTCGTCACTGTTCCTTCTGATTTTAAGGAGATAACAAAAAAGCAGCATTTCTCCAATTGAATTTTGATGTAAAAGTTTGTTTCTTCATCCTAATTTTAGTTTTTCTGGATGTATTTAATGTGTCCATTTAAGTGGGAAGAGGGCCATTAATGTAAAGAAAAGGCAAAAGTACAGAGCTATGATCTCACTCTGGGGATAGGAGGATGGAAAGGACCATAAATCTCAGAAGTTCTTTCTAGGAGTCATCATGGGAAAATTTTTAAAATGCCAAGAAACAAAAACAAAACTTGGTTTTACTGTACTTTCAACAAATCAGTTCAGTCATTATCTCTTTCCTTGAGTGTTTGTTCATTCTTTCATGTCTTCCTAAGAGAAATAAAAGGAACAAGATTGATGGAGTTTTCAAATAAGATTTTCAAATGGTTAAAAACCTAAAAAGCAAAAAAAAAAAAGTAAAAATTTCTGTTTATGAAAGGAATATTTTCTTAACGGTAATAAAATTCTGTAATTTAGTAGCAGGAAAATTCCATAGAAACAAAATTATTAGGGTTTCTTAACTTTGGACTAAGAATGTGTCATTATTTTTCAAAACATGGAAACATTGTGTTTTATTTTCCAGTACAATTTTTGGTGGCACAAAAATATTACTGATCATTATCATAGATATTTGTCTTGTCTCTCTAGCATTGGTTACCCTTTCTTTTCATATCAGCAACTTCATTTTCCTTAAGATACAATCTTTCTCTCCCACTTAGTTTAAAGGGTATAGATGAGGCAGATTCTCCCTCTTCTTGACTGTGATACCTAACCTTGGCCAATCAGCACATCCTATCCCCCTGGTCACAGTGATTGGCTCAGGGATCATCATGTCACCCAGTTGTGGCCAATGACAATAAGTTCTGGCATTTCATTGTGTAAGTTGGTAATGACAATCTTTTTCACTGGGAATTTTAGCTGCAGGATGAGGGAGGCTTACAGGTTCTAAGAACCACTACAGAGGCAGAGACTGGCAGCAAAGAAGAAAGTGCTATTAACAGAAGGAAGAATACTGAATGCTGAGGATCATATTTGAGTTCTTCAACAGAACAACTGATTTTTTTTTAATTTCATATTATTATTATTTATTTATTTATTTATTTATTATGAAATCATAACTGTGTACATTAGTATGATCATGGGGCACCATACACTTGGTTCATAGTAAATTTCATATTAATGTGAGGGTATAATTAGGTTATGGTGTTTGCATTTGTTAGAGTCCTTGTTGTAGTGTCCCATACCCTGGAGGTGTGCTGTATACCCTTACTTTGTGCCCATTAAGTGGAAGCCCACTTATCTCCTTCCCTCCTCCTCTTTCCTCCCCTACTCTTGAATTGAACTGAGTTTTTCTCTTATGTGGGCATGTGTTAGATTGTCTACTGGCTTCATATTAGTATTGAGTACATTGGATACTTGCTTTTCCATTTTTGTGATACTTTACTAAGAAGAATTTGTTTCAACTCCATCCAGGCTAATACAAAAGATGTAATGTATCCATCTTTTTAAATGGCTGAATAGTATTCCATGGTATAAATATACCACAGTTTATTAATCTGTTCCTAGGTTGATTGGCATTTAGGTTGTTTCCACATCTTGGTGATTGTAAACTGAGCTGTGATAAACAATCTAGTGCAAATGTCCTTATGATAAAATGACATTTTTTTTCTTCTGGTTAGATACCTGGTAATGGGATGGCAGGATCAATTGGAAGGTCTATTTTGAGTTCTTTGAGGAGTCTCCACGTCCCCTTTCCAAAGAGGCTATATTAGTTTGCTGTCCCACCAACAGTGTAAGAGTGTTCCCTGTTCTCCACATCCACACCAGCATGGTCCCTCTTCTCCACATCCACGCAGCAAAGTCCACATGTCCCATGCAGCTTTGGACGTTATAATATGGACTATTCTTACTGGGGTTAGGTGATATGTCAGGTTGTTTTTTCTTTGTTTTTCTCTGATGATTAGGGATGATAAGAACTTTTTTATGTTTGTTAGCTATTCATCTGTCTTCATCAGAGAAGGTTCTGTCCATATCTGTTGCCCAGTGATAGATGGGATTGTTAGCTCATTTTTTGTTGATTAATTTGAGTTCTCTGCAAATTCTAATTATCAAATTCATAATATCTATTATCAGATTTATAATATGGAAATATCTTTTCCGATTCTGAAGGTTGTCTATTAGCTTTACTTGTTGTGGCCTTCACTGTGGTTACTTAGCTTAATTAAGTCCCATTTGTTTATTTTTGTTGTTGTTGTGACTATCACTGAAATCTTCATAAAATGTTTCCCCAGGCCAACATCCTTAAGAGTTTTTCCAATGTTTTCTTCTAGGATTTTTATCATTTCATGTCTTAGATTTAAATCTTTTATCCATCGTGAGTCAATTTTTGTAAAGTAGTGAAAAATTGGAGTCTAGTTTCAATCTTTTACATGTGGTTATCCAGTTTTCCCAGCACCATTTGTTGAATATGGATTCTTTTTTCCAATGTATGCTTTTGTTTGGTTTATCAAAGATCAGATGGTGAGTAGAGACCGGTTTCATATCTTGGTTTTCTCTATTCTGTTCCATATGTCTATGTCTCTATTTTTGTGACAACACCATGCTGTTTTGATTACTGTAAACTTGTAATACAGCCTGAAGTCTGGTAGAGTGATGCCTCCAGCTTCATTTTTATTACTAAAGATTACATTGGCTATATGAGTTTTTTTTTTTTGGTTACATACAAAAGTCAAGAATTAATTTTTTCAGTTTTTCGAGGAAAGTCATTGGTATTTTAATGGGGATTGCATTGAATCTGTAGATTGCTTTGGGTAGCATAGACATTTTAACAATGTTGATTCTTCTCAGCCAAGAGCTTGCTATGTTCTTCCATTTGTTAATACCTTCAGCTATTTCTTTTCTTAGAGTTTCATAATTCTCTTTGTAGAGGTCTTTCACCTCTTTTGTTAGGTATATTCCTAAGTATTTCATTTTCTTTGATGCTGCTGTAAACAGAATTGTGTTCTTGATTGGCTTCTCCATTTGGCCGTTATTGGCATATACAAAGGCTACTGATTTGTGGACATTGATTTTATATGCTAAAATATTACTGTATTTCTCGATCATTTCCAGGAGTCTTGTGGTTGAGTCTCTGAGGTTTTCTAAGTATAAGATCATATTATCAGCAAAAAATGAGAGTTTGACTTCCTTTACTCACATTTGGATGCCCTTTATATCCTTTTCTTGTCCGATTGCATTGGCTAGAACTTCCAGAACTATGTTGAATAGTAGTGGTGATAGAGGACATCCTTGTCTGGTTCTGGTTCTAAGTGCAAAGCTTTTAGTTTTACTCCATTCAGGATGATGTTAGCTACGGGTTTGTCATAGATGGCTTTAATCAGTTTAAGAAATGTGACATCTATGCCTATTTTCTTAAATGTTATTGTTATAAAAAGTTGCTAAATTTTGTTAAATGCTTTTTCTGCATCTATTGAGTGGATCATATGGTATTTGTTTTTGCTTCTATTGATATGGTGAAATGTATTTATGGATTTGCATATGTTAAACCAGCCTCACCTCCCTGGGATCAAGCCTACTTGATTGTGATGTATAATTATTTTATTTTATTTATTTGTTAATTTTATTTATTTATTTATTTATTTTTATTAAATCATAGCTGTGTACATTAATACGATCATGGGGCACTATACACTGGTTTTATAGACCATTTGACACATTTTCATTACACTGGTTAACATGGCCTTCCTGGCATTTTCTTAGTTATTGTGTTAAAACATTTACATTCTACATTTACTAAGTTTCAAATATACCCTTGTAAGATGCACTGCAGGTGTAATCCCACCAATTGCCCTCCCTCTGCCCACCTCCCTCCTCCCTTCCCTCCCTTTCCCCCTTCCCCCTATTTTTGGGTTATAACTGGGTTATAGCTTTCATGTGAAAGCCATAAATTAGTTTCATAATAGGGCTGAGTACATTGGATACTTTTTCTTCCATTCTTGAGATACTTTACTAAGAAGAATATGTTCCAGCTCCATCCATGTAAACATAAGAGAGGTAAAGTCTCCATCTTTCTTTAAGGCTGCATAATATTCCATGGTGTACACATACCACAATTTATTAATCCATTCGTGGATCGATGGGCACTTGGGCCTTTTCCATGACTTAGCAATTATGAATTGGGCTGCAATAAACATTCTAGTACAAATATCTTTGTTATGATTTGATTTTTGGTCTTCTGGGTATATGCCTCGGAGAGGAATAATAGGATTGAATGGCAGGTCTATCTTTAGATCTCTAAGTGTTCTCCAAACATCTTTCCAAAAGGAATGTATTAGTTTTCATTCCCACCAGCAGTGCAGAAGTATTCCCTTTTCTCCACATCCACGCCAACATCTTTGGTCTTGGGATTTTGTGATATAGGCTAATATTACTGGAGTTAGATGATATCTCAAAGTAGTTTTGATTTGCATTTCTCTGATGATTAAAGATGATGAGCATTTTTCATATGTCTGTAGGCCAGGTGCCTGTCTTCTTCAGAGAAGTTTCTCTTCAAGTCCCTTGCCCAGCCTAAGATGGGATCACTTGTTCTTTTCTTGTTTATGGGTTTGAGTTCTCTGTGGATTCTGGTTATTAAACTTTTGTCAGAGACATAACCTGCAAATATCTTCTCCCATTTTGAGGGCTGTCTGCTTGCTTTACTTACTGTGTTCTTGGCTGTGCAGAAGCTTTTTAGTTTGATCAGGTTCCGTAGTGTATTTTTGAAGCTGCTTCAATTGCCCGAGGGGTCCTCCTCATAAAATACTCGCCCAGACCGATTAGTCCAAGGGTTTTCCCTGCACTCTCTTCTAGTATTTTTATAGTTTTGTGTCTTAAGTTTAAATCTTTAATCCAGTGAGAAATCTTTAATCCAGTGAGAGTCTATCTTAGTTAATGGTGAAAGGTGTGGGTCCAGTTTCAGTCTTCTACAGATTGCCAGCACCATTTGTTAAATAGGGAATCTTTTCTCCACTGAAGGTTTTTAATTGGCTTGTCAAAGATCAGATAACAGTAAGTAGCTGGATTCAACTCTTGGTTCTCTATTCTGTTCCATACATCTACCTGTCTGTTTTTGTTCCAGTACCATACTGTTTTGATCACTATTGATTTATAGTATAGTCTGAGTCTGGGAGCGTGATTCCTCCTGCTTTATTTTTATTTCTGAGTAATGTCTTGTTTTGGCTATTCGAGTTTTTTTCTGATTCCTTATAAAACAAAGTATTATTTTTTCAAGATCTTTAAAATATGACAGTGGAGCTTTAATAGGGATTGCATTAAAATTGTATATTGCTTTGGGTGGAATGGACAATTTAACAATGTTGATTCTTCCCAGACATAATCACGGTATGTTTTTCCATTTGTTAACTTTTTCAGCTATTTCTTTTCTTAGCGTTTCACAGTTCTATTTATAGAGATCTTTCACGTCCATTGCTAGATAAGCTCCCAAATATTTCATCTTCTTTGGCACTACTGTGAAAAGAATAGAGTCCTTGACTGTTTTTTCAATTTGACTATTGTTGGTATATATAAAGGCTACCGATTTATGGATGTCGATTTTGTAACCTGAGATGCTGCTGTATTCCTTGATCACTTCTAAAAATTTTGTAGCAGAATCGCTGTTGCTTTCCAGATATACAATCATATCATCTGCGAAGACTGAATGTTTTATCCTTTCTGACCCTATATGGATACCCGTGATCACCTTTTCTTCCCTAATTGCGATGGCTAAAACTTCCATTACAATGTTAAAGAGCAGTGGAGACAATGGGCAACCTTCTCTGGTTTCTGATCTGAGTGAAAATTATTTCAATTTAACTCCATTCAATATGATATTGGCTGTGGATTTCCTGTAGATGGCCTTTATCAGTTTAAGAAATGTCCCTTCTATAACAATTTTCTGAAGTGTTCTGATCATGAAGTGATGCTGGATATTATCAAAAGCTTTTTCTGCATCAATTTAAAGAATCATAGGGTCTTTGTTTTTTAATTTGTTTATGTGCTGAATTATAGATTTACATATATTGAACCAGCCTTGATACCTTGGGATAAAACTGACTTGGTCATGATGTATAATTTTTTTGATGTGTTGCTGGATTCTGTTTGTTAGGATCTTATTGAATATTTTTGCATGTATATTAGTGATATTGGTATATAATTTTCTTTTCTTGTTGGGTCTTTTCTTGGTTTGGGGATCAGGGTGATGTTTGCTTCATAGAACGTGTTGGGTAGTCTTCCTTCTTTTTCTATGTTTTGGAACAGGTTGAGTACTATAGGTACTAGTTCCTCTTTAAAGGTTTGGTACAATTCTGATGTGAAGCCATCTGGTCCCGGTCTTTTCTTTTTAGGGATATTTTGTATGGTTGATGCTATTTCAGAACTTGATATTGGCCTGTTCAATATTTCCACTTGATTCTGGCTAAGTGTTGGAAGGTGACGTGCTTCCAAGTATTGGCCAATTTCTTTCAGATTTTCATATTTCTGAGAATAAAATTTCTTGTAATATTCATTAAGGATTTTTTGAATTTCTGAGGAGTCTGTTATTTTGTCTTTGTCATTTCTGATTGATGAAATTAAAGATTTTCCTCTTTTTTTCCTGGTTAAGTTAGCCAAAGGTTTATCTATTTTATTGACCTTTTCTTTTTTTTTTTTTTTATTGTTGGGGATTCATTGAGGGTACAATATGCCAGGCTACACTGATTGCAATTGTTAGGTAAAGTCCCTCCTGCAATCATGTCTTGCCCCCATAAAGTGTGACACACACCAAGGCCCGAACCCCCTCTCTCCGTCCCTCTATCTGCTCCCCCCCATAACCTTAATTGTCATTAATTGTTCTCATATCAAAATTGAGTATGTAGGATTCATGATTCTCCATTCTTGTGATGCTTTACTAAGAATAATGTCTTCCACTTCCATCCAGGTTAATCAAAGGATGTAAAGTCTCCATTTTTTTTAATGGCTGAATAGTATTCCATGGTATACATATACCACAGCTTGTTAATCCATTCCTGGGTTGGTGGGCATTTAGGCTGTTTCCACATTTTGGCAATTGTAAATTGAGCTGCAATAAACAGTCTAGTACAAGTGTCCTTATGATAAAAGGATTTTTTTCCTTCTGGGTAGATGCCAAGTAATGGGATTGCAGGATCAAACGGGAGGTCTAGGTTGAGTGCTTTGAGGTTTCTCCATACTTCCTTCCAGAAAGGTTGTACTAGTTTGCAGTCCCACCAGCAGTGTGAAAGTGTTCCCTTCTCTCCACATCCACGCCAGCATCTGCAGTTCTGAGATTTTGTGATGTGGGCCATTCTCTCTGGGGTTAGATGATATCTCAGGGTTGTTTTGATTTGCATTTCTCTAATATATAGAGATGATGAACATTATTTTATGTGTTTGTTAGCTATTCATCTGTCATCTTTAGAGAAAGTTCTATTCATGTCTCTTGCCCACTGATATATGGGATTTTGGCTTTTTTCATGTGGATTAATTTGAATTCTCTATAGATCCTAGTTATCAAGCTTTTGTCTGATTGAAAATATGCAAATACCCTTTCCCATTGTGTAGGTTGTCTCTTTGCTTTGGTTATTGTCTCCTTAGCTGTACAGAAGCTTTTCAGTTTAATGAAGTCCCATTTGTTTATTTTTGTTGTTGTTGCAATTGCCATGGCAGTCTTCTTCATGAAGTCTTTCCCCAGGCCAATATCTTCCAGTGTTTGTCCTATGCTTTCTTGGAGGATTTTTATTGTTTCATGCCTTAAATTTAAGTCCTTTATCCATCTTGAATCAATTTTTGTGAGTGGGGAAAGGTGTGGGTCCAGTTTCAGTCTGGACATGCAGACATCCAGTTCTCACAACACCATTTATTGAATAGGGAGTCTTTCCCCCAAGGTATGTTCTTGTTTGGTTTATCGAAGATTAGGTGGTTGTAGGATGTTAGTTTCATTTCTTGGTTTTCAGTTCGATTCCAAGAGTCTATGTCTCTGTTTTTGTGCCAGTACCATGCTGTCTTGAGCACTATGGCTTTGTAGTACAGACTAAAATCTGGTATGCTGATGCCCCTAGCTTTATTTTTGTTACTAAGAACTGCCTTAGCTATACTGGGTTTTTTCCGGTTCCATACAAAATGCAGAATCATTTTTTCCAAATCTTGAAAGTACGATGTTGGTATTTTGATAGGAATGGCATTGAATAGGTAGATTGCTTTGGGAAGTATAGACATTTTAACAATGTTGATTCTTCCCATCCATGAGCATGGTATGTTCTTCCATTTGTTAATATCCTCTGCTATTTCCTTTCTGAGGAGTTCATAGTTTTCTTTATAGAGGTCCTTCACCTCTTTCGTTAGGTATATTCCTAGGTATTTCATTTTCTTTGAAACTATGGTGAAGGGAGTTGTGTCCTTAATTAGCTTCTCATCTTGACTGTTATTGGTGTATACAAAGGCTACTGACTTGTGGACATTGATTTTATATCCTGAAACATTACTGTATTTTTTGATGACTTCTAGGAGTCTTGTGGTTGAGTCTTTGGGGTTCTCTAAGTATAAGACCATGTCGTCAGAAAAGAAGGAGAGTTTGACCTCCTCTGCTCCCATTTGGATTCCCTTTATTTCCTTGTCTTGACTAATTGTATTGGCTAGAACTTCCAGCACTACGTTGAATAGTAAAGGTGACAGAGGACAACCTTGTCTGGTTCCAGTTCTAAGAGGAAAAGCTTTCAGTTTTACTCCATTCAGTAAAATATTTGCTGTAGGTTTGTCATAGATAGCTTCGATCAGTTTTAGAAATTTGCCACCTATGCCTATACTCTTCAGTGTTCTAATTAGAAAAGGATGCTGGATTTTATAAAATGCTTTTTCTGCATCTATTGAGAGGATCATGTGATCTTTATTTTTGCCTCTGTTAATATGGTGGATAACGTTTATGGACTTGCATATGTTAAACCAGCCTTGCATCCCTGGGATGAAGCCTACTTGATCATGATGAATGACTTTTTTGATGATAAGCTGTAATCTATTGGCTAGGATTTTGTTGGGAATTTTTGCATCTATATTCATGAGTGAGATTGGTCTGAAATTCTCCTTTTTGTTTGGGTCTTTTCCTGGTTTTGGTACCAGGGTGATGTTTGCTTCCTAGAATGTGTTGGGGAAGATTCCTTCTTCCTCAATTTTTTGGAATAATTTCTGCAGTGCAGGAATAAGCTCTTCCTTGAAGGTTTGATAGAATTCTGGAGTGAAGCCATCTGGACCAGGGCATTTTATGGTTGGAAGCTTTTTTATTGTTTCTTTGATCTCAGTGCTTGAAATGGGTCCGATGAGGAGCTCTATTTCTTCCTGGCTGAGTCTAGGGAGAGGGTGTGATTCCAAAAATTTATCCATTTCCTTCACATTGTCAAATTTCTGGGCATAGAGTTTCTGGTAGTATTCAGAGATGATCTCTTTTATCTCTGTGGGATCAGTTGTTATTTCCCCTTTATCATTTCTGATTGAGGTTGCTAGAGATTTCACTTTTCTATTACTCGTTAGTCTGGCCAATGGTTTATCTATTTTATTTATTTTTTCAAAAAACCAACTCCTTGTTTCATTAATTTTCTGAATGATTCTTTGTTTTCAATTTCATTGATCTCTGATTTGATTTTGGATATTTCTTTTCTTCTACTGAGTTTAGGCTTAGAGTGTTCTTCTTTTTCCAATTCCATAAGATCTCTTGTGAGATTTTTGATGCGCTGTCTTTCTCTTTTTCGAATGTAGGCATCTAAAGTGATGAATTTTCCTCTCAAAACTGCTTTTGCAGTATCCCACAGGTTTTGGTAGCTTGTGTCTTCATTGTTGTTATGCTCAAGGAAGTTAATGATTTCCTGTTTTATTTCTTCCTGCACCCATCTGTTATTCAACAGAAGATTGTTTAATTTCCATGCCTTTGGGTGGGGTCGAGCATTTTTGTTAGAGTTGAGTTCCACCTTTAGTGCCTTATGGTCTGAGAAGATACAAGGTAAAATTTCAATTCTTTTGATTCTGTTGATATTTGTTTTGTGTCCCAGTATATGATCAATTTTGGAGAATTTTCCATGGGGTGATGAGAAGAATGTATATTCTTTATCTTTGTGATGGAGTGTTCTATATGCGTCTATCAAGCACAGTTGTTCTAGGGTTTCATTTAAATCTCTTATATCTTTGTTTAATTTCTGTTTAGAGGATCTGTCCAGCTCTGTAAGAGGAGTGTTAACGTCCCCTGTTATTATGGTATTATCAGATATCATATTGCTCAGACTGAGTAAGGTCTGTGTCAAGAATCTGGGAGCATTTAAATTGGGTGCATAAATATTTAGAATTGAAATGTCTTCTTGTTGTATTTTTCCCCTGACCAATATAAAGTGACCATCTTTATCTTTTTTGACTTTAGTTGCTTTATATCCACATGTATCTGAAAATAAGATCGCAACTCCTCTTTTCTTCTGAATTCCATTTGCCTGAAAAATTGTCTTCCAACCCTTGACTCAGAGCTTTAATTTGTCTTTTGAAGCCAGGTGTGTTTCTTGAAGACAGCAAATGGATGGCTTGTGTTTTAATCCAGTCAGCCAATGTATTTCTCTTCAGTGGGGAATTCAAGCCATTAACATTTATTGAGATAATTGATAAGTGTGGTAGTATTCTATTCATCTTATTTGGTGAGAGTCCATTGCTTAGTTTTATCTTTTGCATCAGTGTGGAGGTTAGGTTCTGCCCTTTAATTTCTGAGTTCTTACTTTGCTGCTGATCCATTGTGGTGGTCAGTGTGCAGAACAGTTTGAAGTATTTCCTGTAGAGCTGGTCTTGTTGTGGCAAATTTCCTCAATGTTTGTATATCCGTAAATGATTTGATTTCTCCGTGAATTTTTTTTTTTTTGTGGTTTTTGGCCGGGGCCGGGTTTGAACCCGCCACCTCCGGCATATGGGACCAGCGCCCTACTCACTGAGCCACAGGTGCTGCCCAGATTTCTCCGTCAATTTTGAAGCTTAGCTTAGCAGGGTACAGAATTCTGGGCTGGAAATTGTTCTGTTTAAGTAGATTAAAGGTAGATGACCATTGTCTGCTTGCTTGGAAAGTTTCATTAGAGAAGTCTGTGGTCACTCTGATGGATTTGCCCCTGTAGGTCAACTGGCGCTTACTCCTGGCAGCTTGCAGAATCTTTTCTTTTGTCTTGACTTTGGACAGGTTCATAACAATGTGTCTTGGAGAAGCTCGGTTAGAGTTGAGGCGACCTGGTGTCCGATAGCCCTCTGAAAGCCGTGTGTCAGAATCTTTGGTGATATTTGGGAAATTTTCTTTTATAATATTCTCTAGTATGGCTTCCGTTCCTCTGGGGCATTCTTCTTCCCCTTCTGGAATTCCTATAACTCGTATGTTGGAACACTTCATAAAGTCCCATAATTCTGACAGTGAACGTTCTGCTTTCTCTCTCTTCTTTTCTGCCTCTTTTACTTTCTGAGTTATCTCAAAAACTTAGTCTTCTACCTCTGAAATTCTTTCTTCTACATGGTCTAAGCTGTTGCTGATACTTTCCATTGCATCTTTAAGTTCCCTAATTGACTGTTTCAGTTCCTTCAGCTCTGCTATATCCTTTTTATATTCTTCATATCATTTATCTCATATTTGATTCAGTTTTTGGATTTCCTTTTGTTTATTTTCCACTTTATTAGCAGTTTCCTTCATTGTTTCCATTATTTCTTTCATTGTTTTCGACATGTGTATTCTAAACTCCCTTTCTGTCATTCCTAACATTTCTTTATAGGTGGAATCATCTGCAGTAGCTCCCTCATGGTCCTTTGGCGGGGTTGTTCTGGACTGGTTCTTCATGTTGCCTGGAGTTTTCTGCTGATTCTTCCTCATGAGTGATTTCTTTTATCTGTTTCCTTGCCCTAATTTTCCTTTCACTTCCTCTTGCTCTTTCAGTTCTCGTGCCTGTGGACTAAGGGTTACAGGACCAGAAGGGTGAGAAGGTTGAAGAGCAAAAAAGGGATGAAAGAAAGGAGGACAGAGTGATAAGAAAAGCAGAAAAATAGAGAAAGGAGAGGGGGTGGGTAAAAGGAATATTGACAAAAAGAAGAGAGGCACAGAAACAGGGAGACAGAGCAATATAGGTGTACAGTAGGGTACTTTGACACAACCTTAAAAGAACCCCACCTTCTGGGGGTGCCCAGTTGTGTGGTTCCCTTGAGGTCAGCAGCTCTTTGCTAACCTGATCAGACACAGTACCCCACCTGCACCAAGTAGCGAGGAAAGACAAAAATGCTATAATTCAAACCAAAAGAAGCAAACAGAAAACTTTACGGGACAAAATTGGGTGGAAAACCAAACAATAGTGGTAGAAACACTAGCAAAAATGAAGTTCTAGTTATTGAAAAAGGCAGCAATGGGAAATTATAATTAAACTAGAAAAATTGAGAAAGAAAAAGGATCTGTATGGAAAAGGTTGAAATTAAAAAACAGAACAACATCAACAATATCAAAATAAACAAAAAAAACAACCAAACCAAAAAAAAAAAAAAAACAAACAAAACACAACCAAAAACAAAGCAGTATGTATATGTTATTGAATATTGTCTGGGCAACACATGGTCTTCTGGGGTATGAGATGTTAATCACAGTTCTGATACGACTGGAGGCTGCTGATTTTTCAAACCCCAGCAGGTAGACACCCTAAATCTCTCTTCAGCGCACTTAAAAGGCACTTTGAACTTGTTCACTTGCTGAGCAGAAGCTTCCCCAGGAAAGTGCTTGTCACTAGAATCACTGGTGCAGTGGCTATCCACTTACCCTGTGTACCAAAACTGGTCTCACTCTGCCTCTGAGGGTTAGGGCTGCAAGGCGGCTCAGACCCCATCCTTAGGGTACTGGGTCGCTGGGTTACCAGCTCCCACCCAGTTCTAGCTCTACGACCCTGAGGGTGGAGCTTGCCGGGGCAGATTGCTCACAATGGCTCCCTGTGACCCACAGCCAAACACTATTAGCTCTGTCTGGCTCAGTGGCTCAGACTGGGGCCCTAGACAACTGCCAAAGTTCTCCGCACTCCCGCTCAGGCTCTTCCCAAGGCAGTTCAACTGAGTGCCAAGTCCAAAGACACCAAAACAGTTCACAATTAAGGTCTTTCTGGTTTGCAGTCTCGCTGCTACTGAACTTACAGTTACGGGCGGGTTTAGACTGATTGAACACATGTGACCACTTGCCGGTTTTCCCCTGTTTTAGTCCTCCTCTTGGGGTCCAGAAGTCTCTTGCTGACTCCCTCTATCCTCGCAGGGGTGATGATAGGCAGATCCCACCAGCCAGAGATGCCTGGATTCCTATCTCCCCAGACTCACGGTGCCCAGATGCAAGGAAGCTGTTACTTGGCCACCATCTTTCTCCGCCTCCAGGTTGACTTTATTGATCTTTTCAAAAAACCAACTTTTTGATTTATTGATCTGTTGTATAATCCTTATGTTTTCAATTTCATTTAATTCCGCTCTAATTTTGGTTATTTCTTTTCTTCCACTGGGGTTAAAATGTTCTTCCTTTTCTAGTTGCTTGAGATGTTCCATTAAGTTGTTAACTTCCTCTCTTGAGGACGGCTTGCAGTGCTACAAATTTCCCTCTTAGGACTGCCGTTGCGGTATCACAGAAGTCTGACAATTCATGTCTTTATTGTCGTTTTGAAATTTATTTCAAAAATTTGGTAATTTCCTTCTTAATCTCATCTCTGACCCAGATATCATTCAGCATAATTATTTAACTTTCATATGCTTGTATGAGTATGCAGATTCCTGTTGTTACTGAGTTCAACTTTTATTCCATGGTCGTCTGAGAGGATGTAGGGAATAATTTCTATTCCTTTAAATTTACTGAGGTTAGACTTGTGACCTAAGACGTGATCAATTATGGAGTATGTCTCGTGGGCTGATGAGAAGTATGTAATTCAGTTTTGCTGGGATGAAATGTTCTGTAGATGTCTGTTAAATCCAAATGTTGGATGGTTAGGTTTAAATCTAAACTTTCTTTGCTCAGCTTCTTATTGGAGGATCTATCCAATACTGCCAAAGGAGTGTTAAAATCTCTGACTATTATGGAGCTGGAGGAAATCAAGTTGCTCATGTCTGTTTGAGTTTCTCTTATAAATTGAGGTGCATTCTGGTTGGGTGCATAAATATTAATAATTGAAATCTAATCATATTGAGTATTACCCTTAACAAATATGAAGTAACTATTGTTATCCTTCCTTACTTTTGATGGTTTAAACCTATTGTATCTGCAAATAGAATTGCAACACCTGCTCTTTTCTGATTTCCATTTGCCTGAAATATGAATGACCATCCTTTCACCCTGAGTCTATATTTATCTCTTATGGTAAGATGAGATTCTTGTATGCAGCAGATATCTGGCCTGAGTTTTTGTATTCAGTCAGCCAACCTGTGCCTCTTTAGAGGACAGTTTAAGCCATTCACATTAATGAGAATATTCATAAGCCTGGTAAAATTTTGGGTATCGAGTTTTTTGAAAATCCAGTGGACATTTTTAATCCTTTCAACACTGTGGAAGTTGGAGTTTGATCAAAAGTTTCTGAGTGAGTTTACTTTTGTGGTAGAGGATTGTACTGGTCATTTTGGAGGATAGGTCTGAGAATATCCTGAAGAGCTATTTCAGTTATGGCAAATTTCATTAACATGTGAATGTCATTAAGTATTTAATTTCTCCATCATAAATGAAACTCAGTTTAGCTGGATACAGGATCAGGTGTTGAAAATTATTTTTTTTTAGGAGATTAAAAGTCGACGACCATCCTCTTCTTGCTTGAAAGGTTTCAGAAGAGAGATCTGTAGTCATTCTAATATTCTTCCCTTTGTAGATTATGGTTTTCTTAAGGTTGGCTGCTTTTAGATTCTTCTCCTTCATATTAACTTTAGTGAAGTTAATTATGATATGCCTGGGGGATGTCTTATTTGGGTTGAGTCGTGTTGGGGTTCTGAAACTGTCTGCTGTCTGAATTTTAGAATCTCTTGGCACGTCTGGACAATTCTCTTTCATAATTTCATTGTGAAGAGCCTCTGTGTCTTGCCAAGCTACTTCATCGCTTTCAGGGATTCCATTGAGGAGGATATTAGCCTTTTTTGAATTATCCCAGAGCTCTCTGAGAGAATGATCCATCTTTGCTCTCCATTTCTCTTTCACCTTGAGTGTTTAGGAGTGTTCAAAGGCTTTGTCTTCAATGTCAGAAATCCTTTCTTCTGCTTGTTCCACTCTGTTACTGAGGGATTCTACTGTATTTTTCAGATCTTTGAGGGCTGCAATTTCTTGCTTCAATGTGTCAAAATCTTTGGTGATCTTGTCTTTTATTTCGTGGAATTCTTGAGACAACTTTTGAATTGCTCCTCAAATATACAATTACCACTTTTCTTCCATTCTATTAATCTTGTTTGCAATCCAAACTCTGAAGTCGATTTCTGGCATCTCGGCCATCTGTTTATGAATGAGATCTTCAGTTACATCTGCCATATCTTTCCTTTCGGGGGGGGGGGTGTTGATCTACTCTGTTTATTCATGTTACCAGAGTTTTTATGCTGATTTTGCCCCATGATTATTTTACACCACTTGACTAGATAAGTGGATAAAGAGAAGTTGGGTTGGGGGCTCCAGGAGTAGTGATTAACCAGCCCTTTGCCCAAATGCTGTGACTGGTGTCTGTTCCTTTTCCCCTAGAGCATTGCCAAGGATCTGTAGGGTGCTACAGCCTGAGAAATTGGGGACCTGCTTTGTGTGGTGGGGCTAAGTAGCTCTGTCTTGTTTTCAGCTTGTCTCTGTCCAACCCTAGTGAATCAGTTATTCTCATTGAAGTCTCAGCTTTGGAGAAATACTAGCAATACAGTCCCCCCCATCCCCCGCACAGGCAACAATTGGAAAAGGAAAATCAAACCTTCCTACAACTACACACCCAGGGTACCACTTGCATAGTCCTTGGGTGATCGGCCCAGTTCAAGAGGTCCAAATCAATTCTCTCAGTCAGCACCTGTCTCAAGTGGGAGAGTTTAAAAGGTCTCTGGCAACTTGATTGCAGGGGTCTGCTGAAAACTCAACTCAAATATGACTTACTCTGGTACTCCTGTGGTCAGGAGGATCCACCCTGCAAATAGATTAGTCTTGGAAGGTTGATGCCTTCTTCCCCTCCTTGCATCTGTGTCACACACAGTCACTGATAACCCCACAAGGCTGTGACCCAGTTGCCTCCAATGAGCAGATACTCCAGGGGTTTGCACCTGCCTAAATCACAGGGAGATCTGTGTCTCCTCAGTCAGGCTACTGCTTTCTGCCACTATCTGGCAGGGGGAGGTGAGGCTTGACAACCTTAATTGCTTGATGGAGGCTGGGTCTGTTCACTCAGTTCCAGCCCCATCCCTGATTGATGTTACTGACAGAACAGAAAAACTTTGAGGAGTTTGTTTCTGTCCTGGCTAAATTCCCCTGCAGAAGAGAAGCTGTTTTGAGTTCACAGAGCCTGCGCCTCAGGCCCTGTCTTTGCTGCTGCCTGGTAGTATGTATTCGCAACACAGTTAGCTGTCAGTTCTAGCCCTGGCTCTCCTTTGTCTAGGCTGAGGATCCCCTGAGGGCCAGGTGCATCTTAGTTTCAGTAAAGTGGTCCTCTGGGTCAGCCTGGCCCTGGGAGTCTGCCGGCACTGTGCATGTGTTTTCTAGTCCCCGTGCTCCAGCCAGGCAAGTACCACCTCAGGCAAACCCTTTACTCGCAGGGCCTGCATTTCTTTTCTGCCAGTGGCTGCCACCAGAGAAGATGCCTGGCCTCCTCTGGTTGCTCAGAGAGACAGGGGTTGTGACTCTGGAATATCCAAGGGTGAGCCCTATTGTTGCCAAAAACGGCTGCTGCTCTTCACCCCCGGCACTGCCGCTCCAGTGTGGTTCCCTCTCAGGCGACCATCCTCTCCTCACTCCCGTGCCACAGAATCACCAACACTGGCCAGCAGCAGTCCATGCCCTGTCTGCACCTCTCAAGATAATACCCAAGAATCTGGACTCCTGGGGGACAGGCTTCTAGACCACAGAGTGAGAGTAGAGGGGAGTACTAGGACCTCAGAATTGCAGGTAGAGAATACACACAGTTTTATACAGTTTTATGCCTGGCAGGAGAGCACCATGGCACCCTAGTAGGGTCCAGTTCTTAGAGGGTCTCTCCCGTGGGATATAATGGGAGGACTTTTGAACTCTGCTTGTTTCTTTATGGGTTACTCCGAGCTGTTCTCATGGGGAAGGGGACTCTCATCTGCTTGGTGATGGATTTTGTACATTTTGTTTGTATCCTTGGGGTCACAGTGCACCTCAGCAGGGTTGATGTGCGTTCTTCAACCTTCTCTTTTGGCACAGCTGTAATCCACCAGGTTACTTGTTAAATTTCTGTTCTTTAACTCTCCTTCTGGATGGGAGCCTCTGTGGAAATCTGGCTTTATTCAGCCATTTTGTCTCCGCCCCTCTCAAGTCATATTTTCATTGTTAATAAAAATGAAATTCGGTACCCACATGTGTGATATGTTGTTGGCAACAGTTGTGTCTGGTCAATATTCCACTAGACAATGTCCCATTTCTATTCTTTCTTTCAATACATACGATTATTCTGCTCTCAGTAAAACAGGCTTTCATTATTTTCTCAACAGTCCATTCTTTTAAACACATTCAATCTTTTAACTATCTTCGCCCTTGTCCTAACTAGTTTTCTAAGTTTTTTGTTTTTTTTGAACAATAAAGAAAAAGGTTGGGGTACAGAAAAAGTCATGTGCTGGACCCTACTTTTTAACTCTATCTTTAGAGAACTACAAGGTACTCAGTCATTTCTTCTTCCTGCAAAAGTTGAAAGATATTGGTACTATTTGTTTTTTTAGCACTTCAAACCATTTGCTCTGGAGAGGGACTATCAACTATTTGTTAGGGAGTTGGTTCTGACCCCCATAATTAAATACTGGAAGCTGGTGTACAAGTTAGCTCACTATTCAAGGGTAAATGCCAAAGTCTAATACTATGTGAATTAAAAAAATTTGCTACTCTGAGTGACCAATATGAGGCATTTAAACATTAACAATGATATAATACTATAGGAAAATCTATGCAGAGGCAAAGTAATTATAGATTGTGCTTGGTTGTTTGTGCTTTATAGGACATAGGCAGCCATAGCTAAATGCTTCAGAATATTCTCCAATGTGATTCAGACTCCCTCCTCCACATGTGAGGAAAATGTATGATTTACTCCAGAAGGAAACATTTTATCAATTATAAGCAATCAAATGACAATGAACTATTCCCATTATCTTAGCCTGAGCTGCCATAATAGTACACTACAGACTGGGTGGCTTAAACAACAAAAATTTATTTCTCACAGTTCTGGAGGTTGGAAGTCTGAGATAAGGATGCTGGAATGATCAGGTTCTGGTGAGGCCCCCTTCCTGGCTTGCAGATGGCTGCCATCACCCTGTGTGCTCACGTGGCTGAGATAGAGTGAGCTCTGGTCCCTTTCCCTCCTTTGAGGACACTACCCTCATGACCTCATCTATACCTAATTACTTTCCCAAAGCCTCACTTCCAAATATCACTTTGGGGGTTAGGAGTTCAATATATGAATTTTGGAGAAACACGTACATTCAATTTATAACAGTCATCTTTCTCCTCTCATGACTTTCTATACAGATCAGCTATAGAGATTAATTTAAATATAATTATTACAACAAAGGTATCAAACACAACACATACCATAATTACATATGAACTTAATAGTTTACTTCCTCTGAAATTTGAATCAAAGTCATTACTACAATTATTCAGTTCTAACATTTTGTAAACCAATTAGATTTTGGAGTTGAATTGAGGGAAAAAGTTGGCCTAAAGTCCTTTTGTCCTTAAACATTAAATTTAATCTCTTATATTTTCTCATGTGGTGAATAAATGTTAGAAGGAAATATTTCACTTGAGAGTTTCATCTTCCTGCTAACAAGAAATGTTATGAAGTGAACATCATCCTTTCCTCTGAGGAATTCTCTGGCCATTGCTGGAGGCAGGATGTGGTGTTAGATAGACAAACATGAACTTGTGATCTCTCGGTTGATGTGAACCTTTCTGGAAGATTAAGCAGATTTTCCAAACAAATGGTTTAAAGTTTGAGAGCACTGAGGTAGATAAATGGAGTCACCACCCTCCTCACCTTGGCAACAATTTGTCTTTGAAGACATGAATCATTTTCCTCTCAGGAAGTGAAAATGCTCTTAGCACAACTCATTGCATAGTTGCTCTGAAATAATTTTGAGAAAATGATGACAATGTTGTTAATTATTTTGGTAAGAAAACAAATTCCTGACTTTTTCAAGTTTGAGGGGACTTTTCAAAGACTTCATGCTTTTTGTTTATAGACCATGAGCTGGCATAGATTGGTTTTTAGTAGGGGTGTTATCTTGGAGAAGAACAAGCCATTTGGGTCTCCAGATTCCTTGATGAATGAACCACAAATAAATTAAAATTAAGGAACTTTCCAAACCGTGGTTTGCTACAACATGTTAGGTTGTTTGACTCTCTGGGAAATAAGATGAAGCAGTAGTTTTCAGATGAAAATATTCAATATGAAGTAATGTTTTGACTGACCTAATGTTTAAATAGGAAACACACAGGGCAAGGGCAGCTGTTCAACTTAAATAGGAAAGAAACATATAGGGCAGAGACAGTTAAAACCAAAGACACAAATTAAAGAAAAACAAACAAACCCTAATTTATTTATTTATTTTTATTGTTGGGGATTCATTGAGGGTACAAGAAACCAGGTTACGCTGATTGCATTTGTTAGGTAAAGTCCCTCTTACAATCTTGTCTTGCCCCAAAAGGTGTGGCACATATCAAGGCCCCACCTCCCTCCTTCCTTCCTGCTCTCTGCTCTTTCTTTGTCCACCCCTCAAGCTTTGAAGTGACCTCCTCATTCTGATTGGATCAATAAAATTATTTTTTTTATCTCTCTTTTCTTTTTTTTTTTTTTGCATTTGACAGATTACTTCATAGAACCTCTATAAAATGTGTATAGTCACAGATTTTATACGTTAATGGAATGAGTCTCTGGTAAAATTTGAATCATTTTTTATAAAAACAAGTGATCCATGTACCAACAGAATAACTGATTAGCAGAAGACATCTAGTGGTACAAATCATACTCACTAAAGTGAAAGCTAGGCAGACATGGCAATCAGGGATCCTATCCAAAGGGATGCAGTGAATCAGTATGTATGTCAGGGCCATGGTGAATGCAGGAGGAATGATGTTTAGAAATCCAGGAAGAGAAGCAAATTGTATCATTGTCAAAATTTGTCTCTACGATAGTTAGGGGGAGAAATCATGATATCTGAAATAAATTTCTAGGTATAAAAGGGCGATAGGTTTCCCCCAAGAAGGTAATGAAAGTAAGAACACAGGGTTCAGAACACTGACTGAGTTACCAAATCTGTGGTACGTAAGTTTTATCAACAATGCAAGAACTCCATTTATTGACTACTGTGTGTGCCACCAATATCCTAAGTTCTGGGGTACAAAGGACAATAAGGTATGGTCACTGCCCTTTAATTGCTCACAATAGAAACTGAGACAAAACTAGACCTAACTGGGAGCAGGTGACACAGGATGATGAATGCTAGAATAGAGAACTGGCATTATTTACGTGTTCTCCGCCAAATGTCAGGATTGGTCTTAGAGATGAGGAGTAAGAAGTAGAGTTTGCTAATGGGCATAAAGTAATTATATCTATGAAGGGAGAATAAAAGGCTGTAGAGGTCAGGAAGTGGCAGGGCCTGCCTCTCCTAAAACAGTGTGTGCAGGAGTTATATATAGATGGCATTTTTAGTCTTGGCTACTTTTTTTTTTTGGTCACAGTCACCTGGCTAGAGTGCCTTGGCCTCAGCCTAGCTCACAATAGCCTCAAATTCCTGGGCTCAAGTGATCCTCCCTGCCTCAGCCTCCCAGAGTACTAGGATTATAGGCATGAGCCACTATACCCAGCCTACTCTTGGCTAATATTTTCTTGCTGTAGATCCTGTCTTAGCTTGAAAAGAGCAAGTGAAAAGCTGAGTTCAAGTTCTCTTTTCCTTGTGCAACAGAGGGCTTGCCACATTTTAGTTAATCTGAATATTAAAGAGAAGGTAAAACAATTCTTTTGCCAGGGAGGGGAAGCTGAATTGGGAAAAACAGACATGGTAAACTACATTTTTCTTCTATTTCTTCATTTCTTTATAAAAGAAAATCATGATGATTTACCTTCTAAATGCTTCTTTAATATTTAGTACCCCTTGTGATTTCTGTGTGTCTTTTTCCTTGATACTTTGTTGATACCTATTTTTTAAATTAATTCTAAGGATACAAGCAAAATAAATTTGTCAATTCATATGCCAAAAATATGGAAATAAAATAATGTAACAAATGTAAGTGAATTTGTCTATGCCAATCTGCTGAATATTGAGTTTGGGCTGCTATTAAGCAATCTTGTAGGTAGCATGGGATGGTGTCAATCAATGCTGGCCTAGGAATCAGAAAATTGGGTTTCAATCTCACCTTCTCCTTTGCTGTGTGACCTTGACAAATCCCTTAATGGTTATCTACTAGTTTTTTCATCCCTACATAGTTTAGCTCATGCAGATGTTATCACTTTCTGATGGGAATCCACAGCCTTCTCCGAAGGCCATGCCTTTCACCCCAGACTCATTCCCACATGATCCCTCTATATTTCCTCACCTTCAGCAAAATGAGAGAACATTTGACCTGGGGGACTCTTGTTCAGAACTTTCCCATTCTACCTTCATTCAGGAACACTTTTGTTATCTTCTACTGTCTGGAAAACGACACACAAGCGTATAAAGAGACTCAGTTCTAATTTGCTTTCTTGATGAGTCTGGTCCAAGGAGAAAAGCTGGTGCCTGTTCTCTGACACATTTGGCTTTAACTTTAGCCAAAATTCAATAATATGTGAGTTTCTCTCTCTTTTCTCCTCACAGTTTGGACTAATCAGGACTAATCCTGACTGTAGGATACTTTACAGTCAGCAACTTATTCGAAGGGCTTCTATGCTGAAGTTTGTGCCTTTGTCAGACATAGATAAAATAAATTTTAAATATCTAGAATGATTTCAGATTATTACAAATTACTGAGACACTAATGCACTTATGTTCCATCAAAGTCCCTCAGGGGCATACAACTCTAATTATATATTGATTATTCCATTTTTCTGTATGCTTTTGAAATACTAGTCATTTTTTCAGAATGTGCTTCCACATACAATGTTTTCTATAATGCCTTGAAGCAAACTTAAAATTATACTCTCAAGATATTTGCCTTAAATTTACATGTTTTAAATGAGGAGTGAGTTTTGTCTCCTGGGCTTGGCACATATTTTGTAATCAGTAAATATAGAATAAATGGGTCATAGCTCTCCCAGGAAAGAATTTTGTGTATATATTTCAGAAAGATATTGGAGAGCTCTTTAGAGCGGACATTGACTGCTCATGACTCCTCTGTGGGAGGAGGAGGTGGTTGCTAGAGGAAGAAAGTTGAGCAATGAAGCCACAGGGATTTGCTGGGATATTTGCTAGACATTACTCCTAGTCATTTAGGAAGCTACTCTGTGGCTTCATCAATAAGGCATTTCCCGACTGTGTCACTGCTTCCCACCATCATCTCTTTCATTGAAGTTAGAGGCTTCCTGGTCTGTGGCAAAGAAAATTGCTCCCTCACCTCCAGCCCAAGTCTCTGGCCTACTTCGCTACAGTAATGAGCAGAGAAAATAATACCTGCAAATCACATTTTTCAAGGCATGGGGTATAACTCATCATTTGATTCTGAAATGTTGTTTATGTGTAAGATTATCTGAGCATTCTCTATAATAATTGTTACTACTCTTTGAAGACTTGAAAGATGGATGCTAAAGTACTCTCTTTGAGGCTGGGTGTGTTGGCTCACGCCTGTAATCACTCTGGGAAGTTGAGGCGGATGAATCGCTTTAGCTCAAGAGTTTGAGACCAGCCTAAGAAAGTGAGACTCTGTTTCTAAAACTAGCTGGGCATCGTGGCAAGCACCTGTAGTCCCAGCTACTTGGGAGGCTGAGGCAAGAGAATCGCTTGAGCCCAAAAATTTGAGGTTGCTGTGAGCTACAAAGGTATGGCACTCTACCAAGGGTGACAAAGTAAGGCTCCGTCTCAAAAAAAAAAAAAATACTCTCTTTGCTTGGGAATCACATTTTTTCCCATAAACTATTTATTATTTTCTGATGACAAAATAATATATAGATGTTAGAGAATATTATTATTCCTTTTCCCATATTTTTAATTGCTATTATTGCATCAATACAACATAGGTTTTATATACACATATCTTAAATTTTTAAGGAATTCAGATTCATAACACACATATTATTATCCAGAGAATACAAGGAACACAACATGGAGAAAGATTAAGAAAACAGGTTCATAGTATTTGGTCAATAATGATTCTATAGCCTTTGCTTTTAGTGTCTGCAAGAACAGAGCTGCCTAGAAGAGGCAATGAAAAAAAAAGAGCCTGAAGTTAGAAAACAATGAGAGGGAGGTTCAAGAGAGTAATGTATTTTGAAACTAAGTATAAGGACTCCTTTCAGCCAGAGTGTACATACAAATAGGTGCTAGCTAAGGGAAGAAATTATATACTTCCATTTTATTCTCAAAGTTGCCTATAAATAAAATAGTTAGTACTCATTCATCTGAGAAGTGGAACTCTCTTCATAGCATTGTTTGAATGGTGGTGCAGAAGGAAAGAAAAATTATTGAGATACCCTAGGTGATGGGTACCCAATCTTTGGGGAACACATCTATGACTCTCCAGCTCAGCTTCCTTCCTAAATGACAATATACATAATAGTTTTATGTTGAAGAACTAGATGAATTGAAAAAAATATTTTTGGAAAAGAGCCAGATCCAAACAAGAATTGAGTGTTCCCACCTTCCCTTCTCTACTTAAAAACTGTTTTTCAACCTTTTAAATCTCACAGCACACTTGAACCTATAATTAAACTTCCATGGCATACTTAAATTATATTGATCAAAAAAAAGTGTGAAAACAAGAATATACTTACTGTGCTTTGAAATTCATTTGATAATAATTTAATTAATGATCTTAAAAAATTTTCATGGCACACCCATTGACAATCATTGCTATAAACCCTTCAACCTTAGATTAAATAATGGGAAAATACAAATGAATGCCTTGCTTCAAATGCAGCAACTAAACGATGGAACTGCAAGAAATGAAACACCTATACAGAGAGTGGCTTGGAACTCACAGCCACTTGAGCATTCTTCCTGGCAGAGACTCCCACTGGCCAAAAATGTGGCACTATTCAAACAATAGAAAAGAATAGTGGAGGTCCTCCCAACACAACCCTCATGCCATAGACATGTAAACACACGAGAGGATGAAAGGGCGGCAGCCAGCTCTGGATGTTCACTGTATAAGATAAGCCTGAAGGAGGCTGTGTAGGAGAGACCCAGAGAACGAATCTTTCTCCATCCCTACTCCTATCAAAATTCTGAATTTGTGAACACTGAGGTCACAATGTCTATTTTTAGAATCTTGTGTAGGTGGAAAAGGAATTTTCAAGGCTTTTGACTCCCCTGGAATTGCTAAGTAGGACTTCACAAAGAGGCACATGAGTCATGAAATGATTCTGAAATAAGGAATTTAAGAGATGGAAAATGTTTTATAGATGTTAGAGGTCATTACTCCTCAAGTAGACCCTGGCCTTTTCAGCCCTGCACATCAGCCACAAGTATGATAAGATCCGCAATTCCTCTGCCTTGATATGAAGCAGGAGATGGCAGATACTGTCTTTACTATCCTAGATGTCCAGCAAGTAACAACACAGGGCAGTGACATAGACCAGCTTGAAGGCAATGAAGAAGGTGTTAAGAAAAAGATTGTCCAGTCATTCCTGTTCTGGGAAGGGAAGGAGTTCCTAATTTCCTTCACACTTTGGTGCCCTTAAGGTCATTTTTATTGCTCAAGCCTGTCCTTTATGTTCTGCCAATGATATTTAGAACAATCCAGTAGGGTGGCTATGGTGCCTAGTTTGGAACAGCACTAAAGTTTCCCCACAAGTCACTGCTCGCAGAAACTGGCACCAGTGCTTATGTCCTGGCAGAAGCAGGAGAATCTAAATCTAAAAGGATATTTGTATCACTTCCTCCACTGCTAGATTTTGGAATGGGTGATGGGGTGACTGCTGATGGCAGCTGAAGAGAAAGAAGGGGAAATAGTGACTTTGCCTCCAGGTGGGGGTGGAAGTAGGCTTAGGCCCCCAGTCCCCTTGAGCCCTGGGTTTAGAAGCCCCTCCTTTTTTGGCTATAATGTTCCCAACAATCAACTTGATGGTCTGTCCTCCCTCGAAGCCCAGATCCAACTTGGGATGATCACCTACTTTTTAAGTTCTTTGGAAATCTCAGATTCCTGCTTTATCCACTTGAAGTGATCTTGCAAAGAGACGGTGAAGTTGAAGACATCTCTTAGATCTGTGAAACAAGTGCTAATGAAAGCCCTGTGCCCAGTATCATCTAGATGCAGGTCACAGGATAGCAGCTGGAATCTGCCACTGTCTCCACAGCAAATGAGAGAATTGTTCTCCTGGTGGCTGAGCTAAGTGCTCTCCTGAAACTTTTATCCTTGAGTTTGATATTGGCAATTTTCTCTTTTGAAGTGATTTGGAGGTGAACAGTCCAATCAGGCTGATTTAACTTCTGATCGGATGTCCTGTAACTATGGTTGGAGGCCTGGAGTGGGATCTGGTAGATGCTGGGTCCATCTTCACAGGCAGCACAGACAGACTTCCTCCCCCTTAGCCACCATCCAGGCTCCGACCAGTGGTGGAGCATATTATGACATAGAGAAAAGTTGACAGGAGAGAGACCATTTATACCTCCACCACAATAAATAAGGAAATTACTGGTAACATTTTGGTAGATTTTAGACTATTCTTGGCAATTTGGGGCCACTGAGCTCATCCTATTCGTGTAACGTGTACTCTGCTTTTTGTCTATTCACTTAATATTCTGTGAACACTTTCCAAAGTTATGAAAAATGCAAAAATTTAAAAATTTTTTTTACTTGATGTTATAACTACTGTTAATATTATTATAAAGTTTCCTGAAAGTAGATGTATAATGATTATGTATTATTCTTTCTCTATAGATCAGTTATCTTAGGCTAATGTAATATACCTGGTTATTTACAGAATGAGGACTAGAAACAATTTTCTTTTTTTTGACTATTGGCATAATCCAAGTAAGTTTTATTTTTGGTTTTTTGAGTTTTTTTTTTACATTCCTGATGAAGGATATTATTAAAAGAAGTGAGATTTCTATTAAAAGTAAAAATTATCCACTGTTAAAGGAGAGCGTCACACTGTATATTCATTTTTTTCAAGCTTCCTACAAGACCGTTCTGTTTTGCAGGAGTTGAACATAGGGGAGGGACAATGCCAGTAGTACGTATACTCTAAAGCAGGGGTTCTCAAACCGCGGGCCACATGACGTGGAGTGATTGTATTTGTTACCGTTTTTTCTTTTTTTTTTACTTCAAAATAAGATATGTGTAGTGTGCATAGGAATTTGTTCATAGTTTTTTTTTTTTTAAACTATAGTCCAGCCCTCCAATGGTCTGAGGGACAGTGAATTGGCCTCCTGTTTAAAAAGTTTGAGGATGCCTGCAGATTTATCTTGCCTGTTAAAGAATTTATCATCTGTGTGTGTGCATCAGATGGAATATAAGCAGAGTTTTCATGAAAAATGATACAATATTATGGCATGTACTGTAGGTTTGCAAGACTGGGTTATGTTGTGGTTTTAATTATAAAAATTTGATCTATAGTTTGTGTATGAACATTGAGATCCCCTCATCCCAAAGTTTCTTTGTCATTTTTTATAGATGAAGCAATAGGAATGTGAAATAAAATCATTTTTCTGAGGTCACAGAGGGAGATGATTACACAGCTAGAATGTCAGCCTGAGTATTTAACTGAATCCTTGGCTTTGTCCGCAGGCCCGGGGAGAGGCATAAAGCTTTTCTCTTCCTCAGCAGTGACTTTGAGTACCAGCTTTCAGAGATATATTTGACATTGAATCTAAGCTTTGTGACCAGTATTTAGCAGGAGAAGGGGAGGAATTACTTATCCTTTGGCATACTTAAGCATGCAAATAAATCCTTTCTCTGCATTGTGGAAGGTTCTAAAATTATCACGCATACAGTATACCTTTATCAATGCCCCTGAATACTAATGTTGCTTTGAAGAATCCACATTTGAGGCCTTCTTCAAACATTTACAGTGCTTCTTTTTCTTAGGATTAGAGCTTTTCTTCATTGTCATGTTAACAAAAAGAGATTATAATTTGCTAATTTATTCATTATTTACACCCCTTTAGTGTTTCCAAATGTTTTAATATGGCTCACAATGCATACATGTATACAGTGAAGTTTAGATTAAATACAAAATAATAATCACTAAAAAAGAATATTATTATAACCCCATATTTGATTAACATGGTTATATGATTGAGCTTTTCTCTTAGCTCTGGATTTTTTGCAGCTTGTTTAAATAGGAATGTCCTCATTTAATTAATGAAAGCAACATAATTTTAAGTGTGGTACAGTTTTTCTGTTCTAATGTTTAAGTAAATTTATTCCACATGGGCACTTCATAATGGGGTATAAGCATTGTTTAAAGACAATAGCTCCTGTTGTTTGAAGGTTAAGAAAAGACACAATGATACCAGATGTTGATTGGCTGAGAAATAATTGGCTGATGCTTCTGGCTGACATGCTATATAATGTAGGCAATAAAATTTGAGAATGCCTAACACACTAAGTGGGACCAAGCTTGGAAATCAAATTTCAAAGTTTTTACCAGTGATAAGTTAACTTGGAGTTTAAAAAATAATTTTTATTGGTTTTGTTTTTTCATTCTAGCTGTACATAGTTTTGATATAGCTTTGATGTGTGCATTGTAATACACTTATAAAATCGTCACTTGAATATCATGAACATATCCATCACTTGCAAAAGTTTCATTTGTCCCTTTGTAATCCCTCTAACTCGTGCCTTTCAGCTCCCTCCTGTCCTCCTTGGGTGACCATTGATCTGTTTTCTGTCACTGTAGATTGGCTTGCATTTTCTAAGAATTTTATATAACTGAAAGAGTCATACAGAATGTCTTTTTTTTTTTCACTCATGAAGATATTTTATGCCGAGTGTATCAACAGTTTGGTGATTTTTATGCTGAGTAGTAGAATATTGTGTGCATAAACCACAATTTATTTATCCATTCACCTAGCGGTGGACATTAGGATACAATACTCTCTTGAATTTCTTTTTCTTTAAAAAAGTTTTTCACTATCTCTTTATACCTACATCTGTGTCTATTTTTCCTGAGGGACAAACAAAGATAATTCTAAAATCCCAATCTCTATTTATCCCCAAATAGTCCAGAAATATAAGTTTTGTGAAATTTGACTCTCATGTTGAACATATTTTTTTTAAATAGAAATATACTTATATTGGATAAACATTAAAATGACTATACCACAAAAACAATAAAAATAGAGGAAATAATACAACTAACTACTTAAGTAATCAGGTGGTTTTCACACATCTTTTAAAGCAGCAGTTCTTAACCTGAGGGTGGCAACCCACAGGAACTGTATTAAAGGTCTGCAGCATTAGGAAGGTTGAGAACCGCTGTTAAAGCATTTGTTCTTCTTGGGTTCTTAGCTTCCTGTCCACTTGAAGAGCGGGAAGAGGATGGTAAGATAAAAAACACTCAGGAAACATAAAGGACTTGACTTGTTTAAGTTGGATAACTGCCCAGCTCAAAATTAGAATAATGAACTGTTTCTTTTTTTAACCTGGATGAAATATTTTTTGCATTTCAGATTTCAGCCTTCTACTACCACCCTTTTAGAAGGCTTCCATCTCTCCAATTAGTTGCTTTGCACAGGATGTTTGATTTGGAAGCTATCGATTAACAGTTACCTGCCAGAATATAAGAACACTTTTTTTTTTTATCTTACTAGTGTTTACCCTTCTTAAACTGACTTTAGCAGCTTCCACTTATGATACCCGTGAGTGCTTGTCAAAGGTCACACATGAAAAACCCTATAAGGATGGGAGCCGGTGACTCAACACCTATAATCATAGCTGGGATTGCCTGAATTCAGGAGTTACAGACCAGCTTGAGAAAGAGCAAGACCCTATCTCAAAAAAAAAAAAAAAGAAAATCCTAAAATATTAAGCAATTTCTGGGTACTAAGGAGTTTTTAATGGCAGGAAATCTGTAACACGAGAAGCTTTTCAGTCTTCAGGTTAGATTGAAGCAAGCGGAATAGAAAGGAATACACAATAGGTACCTTCCCTCATTAATCTTCCACCATTCTTAGACATGAGTGAGTGTGGACCTTTACTGTGAAATCTTTATGATCATTGCATTAGTTAAAAAATGTACCTAAAAAGCGTGTCTTAGAGTTTTTTTCTTTTAAATCCATTAATCTACCCTCTCATAGACCCAATTGATTTGATTAGTTCTAAGATATTCTCATGGGAAACTGATTACAGTGAGAATTTAAGTTCTATCCTCTCTTTATAGAAAATTAGTACAAACACCATTTCCCCCCAAAGGTCCCTTTCTTATCTTTTATTGTTGGAAAATGAAAAACATATTTTTCTAGTAGTACTGAGAAATGCCAAAGGACCCACCCAACTCCAAGGCTACTCACTGTTTTTTCCCTTAATTGCTTTTACATCATGTCCAAGTCTGAGCATTTGCACTGAACACATGCTTGATAAACTCTGCCAGGCTGAAGGATGCTTGTCTGTTTTACATTCCTCAGCCTGTGAAGATTTCTTTTTCTGCTTCACATGCCTAAAGGGGGAAAGGTCAGACCTCCTCAGCTGCAGATGAGGTCATCTTGCTGATCGTCTGCAGCTGATCACGATGAAAACAGGGTCTCCCATGTGACCAGTTCTCCCCATTTAGGAGCAGTGATGTCATTTCTCGTGAGACAGGATGAGACGTTTTTAAATTGAACTACATAAATTTTTCTTCTGACTTCATTGCAACCTTTTATTTATTTTAGCAAAAGGACTAGTTTGGTCATCATTTCAAACTAAAAAATTAGATAAATAAAATAGAGGCAGTCTATATTTTACAAGCAGTCAGGCATAACTATTAAATGAAGCCACATGAAATTGCCATTTTTCTATGTCAAAATGATTTCATATTGGCAATCTCATATAGTTCATCCTAATATTTCCAAAGCACCTTTTCTCCAAGAATATTAAATGTTCTTTGATGAACTCCAGAGTCAGACAGACCTTAGTTTGAATTCTAATTCTGTCATTTATCAGCTGAAGTGATGTTAAAACTTGCAAGGATGTTCAACATTTTAGCTTCTCTACACCACATTGGAAGAAGAAGAATTTTCTTGGGCCACACAATAAATACACAAACATTAATGAAAACTGATAAGCGAAAAAGAGGTCCGTGAATAATTTTCAGGATATCTGCCACTACAGATAGGCAAAAAAGTCCTCATGTAATTCACGTGTGGCCCATGAGCTGTGAGTTGGACACCTCTGTTACAGTAACTTTCTGAACCTCACTTCAGTTTTTTAAAAAGAACATAATATGTACCTCACAGAGTTATATATACATTATATATAACATGAATAAAGTCCTTAGAAAATAATTTACCTAGAGGAGACACTCAATCCATGGCATTGGCTATAATAGCAGTAATACTGGTTTGCAGTAGCAAGGGTTCCCTTGCCAAAGCCCTTGGGGTCAGATGTATTTCAGAACTCATAATTCTCTTATGTTAGAAAGGTACTTGCAGGGCCCAGGGCAAAAATTAAAAATGCATGACCTCTTGTTAAAAAATTAAGAATTTCAAGATGCAACAGCAGATCTTTAAGCCAAGGGAAGGGCCCTTGTTAAGTGTGGAGCCTTGCATGGCTGCCCAGCTTACGTAGTCTCTCAGTGAATGTGTATACACAGCAAGGGCTGAAGACAGTAGTCAAATTCATTAACGTTTTCCTAGGGAAATGTATGAATATTTACACCAAGTGGGATAAAGACAGACAGCCCAGGTTAGATTTACTACCAAATGAGTTTACTATAAACTTAGGAGAAACAAAGTTTTTTAGACTTTTTGAATTTCAGGATTTCAGGTAAGGGGTTACAGTGGGATTTGCATTGTGTTTTCCAGGCCAGCCGCATGTTGAACATTATGCGAAAGACTTAAAGGCCAGTCGGAGACTATTGAAGCCAGGAACAATTGGGTTCCAATCCTGTTCTGATATATGTTAGTTGTGAGACTTCAGGCAAGACAGAGTAATTATGTGGTTCTCTGGGAGCCTAGGCTTAAGGAGGGAGTGGATGAGAGGGGAAGCAAAGCCAGAGTTTATTCTGGAGGGATGGGCAGCAAGCTTCTAAATACAACAATAACAACAACAATAAAGCAATGCCATCCCCCAAACCCCACCCATCAGTTTGACTTTCTCTTCTACTCATTTGGAGTTCTGCTTTTATATACTTTCCTCTGATGCCTCTTCACTATGGTGTTAACACCTGCGATGCTAACATATTTTCTTTTAGAAGTATGCATTACATGCAGAATGTGCTTAGGGAGCATAACTGTATGTCCTGTCTGGGTATCCACTCTACCTCTGTCTTAGGCTAGAGTTTGAGTTTGTGCAGTAATAATGGGTACCATGCAACTTACCATTTGTTGAGGAAAGGGCAGTTGCATCCATGAATAGTAGGGGTTTGGAGTCAGGCTTTCTATTAGTACCTGTGATGTATGTATTTATCAGGGATTATGTAAGTATATGTATTCAATGACTCAATAGAATGATCCCTGGGTAAACAATCTTAATGGTTGTCTCTCCTCACTATGCAGACAGAAATTAGATTATTTTAATGTGTATAGTATATATTGCATTATTAATTATGTAATCGTACTAGGATATAAAATAAGTGGGCAGAATTTTTAAAAACTGAAAAGAATGGCATATTAATTGAAGAAAAAACCAGAAACGGACGAAAATAGATGTACAGACATGCATTAAGAAAACATACTTTCTTTTAATATCTTTGCAGAATAAGAAATGAAACAGTTGATGGAATTGGTCTAGCAGAACGTGAAGCTATACAATCATTTCAAGCATGTTGGACTGAGAAAATTAAGGGCAGGACCTATATTCCATTCATATGCTTCCTAGAAAATGAGGCTGTCTAAGAAAAAAGCGTGACCAACTCCAATTATTCTTTTTTGCAAGCAGCATGTGTGATTGTTTTATCATTCAATAGAAGGTCAGAGTAGAAAAGTATCTTTTTATGGTTGGGGATATGCCAAGAAATTTACAGTTGAAATGACTGAATTGTTAAACCAAATGAAAATATTCAGAAATAAGCGTGTTTATCTTGAAATATTTAACTTCTAGATGCAAAACGTTTGAACATAGCTGCGAATATAATAAACAGAAAGGAGCATGTCATACGATCACTGAGACTGAGAAAGGGGTGGCCTATTTGGTAAGAAGTGCAGATGACTACTTTTACTGGGAAGGGTAGGCCCATCAGTAGTCACTACTGCCCACTTTTACTCTTATTTTTCCAGAGAGAATTACAGAATCCTCACAACTGCTGAAGCTGTTTCTTATTTTGTGGGAGACATGAGATGCCATGACTCCCTTCGAACTTCTGTGCTTACCTTCCATGGGGGGAGTTTCATGCTTCACAACATCTAGAGAGGTGGAATTTTGAAACTGTTTTTATTTTTGTCATGGTCTTCCTCTTTCCAGCCTCTTAGGGTGAAGGTATGAGTTGTACTCTTCAAAATCTCTGTATTTTTCCTGCTACTTGCTCAGTGCCTATATATGCAAATTTAATAGTAAGAGTAGCTGTACTTATTTGCATAGAGCAGACTTTGCCCAGGCACTGTTCTGAATGCTTCCGATTCTGAATGCCTCACATGTATCTGCTGTCTAACCTCACAACATCTCCAAGGGAGAGATGTCTTAATGGTTAGAATCTCCATCTTAAAAGTAAGGAAACTGAGCCAGGGACAGGTTACACACCTTGCTTAAGATTACATCACTAATAAGGGGCAAAGCCCTGATTTCAACACAAGCTGTCTGGTTCCAAAACCTTTCTCTTAACCACTCACAGTATTTTTCTCACCTTACACACTTCCCCTTGGTAGATTATCTTATTGTTGCCTTTAGCCCTGGATCATTTTATCCTCTCATGTTTAGAAAGTTTTCACTTCTTACAACAAACCAGAAATAAATGCTAAAGGAGTTTTTGAAGCCTTTTAAACTTCTGTTTGAAACCATGGACAGAGTCTATTGAGATTCAGGGAAAGTTAAGTATCCTTTTATGAGGATTTTAGTAACTGCATCACCTTGTTGTTACCACATTAGATGCTATGAAAGCCCAGTGGATCTTACTCATTTGTATTTCTGTCTGAGGCTTCTTACCTGCTGCCCTAAACTTCAGATCTTAGCTTTAATGGACAGTTAAAATTAATCCAATCTAAGAATCTATTTAACAATACCTGAGGCATTCTTGATCTTACAATTTTAGGAATACAAAATTTTTTATTTTGAAAATCTTTGCATTCACATTTTGTACTTAATTACATAAAGCTTCTTATTCATATATGCCGGTTATCAATTTATTGCCTTTCAGCTCCAAATTTACTCTCTAATCTCTGCTCTGTGATATAAAATGGAATTCATGTAAGCATCTCCTTTGTAGCTAAGAATGATGTACGGCATTCTCTGTAGAGGGTTCTAGAAGTATATCACAAGAGAAAAGGGATTTCTGTCTGTTTCCAGTGATTGTTGGGTCAATCAGTGGCATAGGGGTGAAGACATAGGGCTGTGCCATGTCCCATGCAAGAGCTCAAAATATGTGGGTCTTATAAAAACTTATGGCTCTAGACTGGCTTGGTGGTCAATTTCTTGCACTCTTTCTGACATAGACACTGCACACTCCAGGCTTTCTGCCTTCATGTGCCCACACTTCCTTAGCGTGCTCATATCTCTGGCCATTGTCTAAGGCTCACTTACCTGTACTATGCCTATGTGTAGAAAGTTGGGTCTGCATTTCAGCTTGCTGGCCACTGGCTAATGGGAAGCCTGAGCCCCAGAGGGTTGCTTTTCACTTGCCCAGTGACTACCGAAGAAATGGTCCAGGCAAACCAGCAAATCTCTCTGATATCCACTGGCCTGCAGCATCATCTTTTCCAATGAAGTCTATACTCACCCTTGGGGAGGCGTTCTCCTTCCAAATTTGGCCATTTTTATGTATTCTCTCTCTCATCCCTAGGGCAGCATATTTAGCTTTTAAAATATTTTACAGGTATTCTGGCCATAGTTTAATAATCCATCTTACACGTATTAAACTTCCTGCATTTAAATCACTATGTGATTTCTGAATTTTGACCTGAACTTCTGTGTGATACCTATATACAACAAAACAGAAAAATACACAATAGGTTCTGGTGTCAGACCACTTCTTTGCTAAGAGTTTCTAACTCAATAGCTGTGCGTTGTTATTTTCTTTGTTTCATTCATAATAGACTTTAATGTTTTTCATAGTTGGGTTTACAGGAAAATGAGCAGAAAGTACATATGATTTCCAAAACTTGTCCTTCTACTTTCCCCTATTATTAATATCTTGCATTAGTGTAGTACTTCTGTTAGAATGGATGAGCCAAAATTATCACATTATTATTAAATAAAGTCTATAATTTACATGCATTTGAACATACTATGGGTCATGACAAACATAGTGATATGTATCTGCCATTAAAGTACCATACAGAATAGTTTCAACTGTCCCCCAAATCCTCTGTGATCCACCTACTCATCCCTCCTTATAAACTCCTGGCGGCCGTTAATCTTTGTACTGCCTCCATAATTTTGCCTTTTCCAAAATGTTGCATAATTGGATTGATATAGAGCAGGGGTCCTCAAACTATGGTCTGCGGGCCACATGCGGCTGGCCGAGGACATTGATCCGGCCCTCCGGGTATTTTTGCCACCGCTGCCTGTCCTGCTACAGTGCGCATGTGTGGAATGTGTGCTACACTCTCCAACTCCCCTCCTCTCTCTCTCGACTCCTCCTCTCAGTCTCAGGACTAACTGATGTACACTTGCATCACTTGTTACCACTAGCAGTGAGAAATATGGAGCCAGACATTGACCATCTCATTAGCCAAAAGCAGCCCATAGTTCCCATTGAAATACTGGTAAATTTGTTGATTTAACTTCAGTTGTTCTTCATTTTAAATATTATATTTGTTCCCGTTTTGTTTTTTTAATTCAAAATAAGATGTGCAATGTGCATAGGAATTTGTTCATAGTTGTTTTTTTTTTTTAAACTATAGTTCGGCCCTCCAGCGGTCTGAGGGACAGTGAACTGGCCCCCTGTTTAAAAAGTTTGAGGAGCTCTGTTATAGAGTATAGCCTTTTGAGATTGGCATCCTTTACTTACCAGTATAGCCTTTCTAGATTGGCATCTTTTACTTATCAATTTACACTTAAGGTTCTTCCATGTATTTTGATGTCTTCATGCTCATTTTTTTGATCACTAAGTAATGTATCAATCATTAGTTGGGCATTGTGGCGGGCACCTGTAGTCCCAGCTATTCGAGAGGCTGAGGCAAGAAAATTGTCTAAGCCTAGGAGTTGAAGGTTGCTGTGAGCTATGACACCATGGCACTCTACCCAGGGTGATAAAGTGAGACTCTGTCTGTAAAAAAATAAATAAATAAAATAATGCATATCTCAATCATTATGTGGCTGTATCATTGTTTACTTATTGATTCACCTATTGAAGGATATCTTGGTTGCTTCCAAGTTTTGGTACTTATGAACCAATCTGCTATAAACTTTTATGTGCAGGTATTTTATGTGTGTGTGGGCAAAAATATTAACTCACTGGACCAAGGATCATATGGTAAGAGTATGTTTAGTTTGGTAAGAAATTGTCCAAGCATCTTCTGAAGTGACTATGACATTTTGCTGCCTGCCTGCCAGCCTTCCCCCGTCCCTTCTTCCTTTCAGCTATGACAATGGCAGCAAAATGTGGCACTTCACTATCTCTCTTAACCTGAGGGTGCTGTGCTAGTGTTTTGCTGAAGAGACTCTGCTTTCTTTTCCTGTGACAGTGACCTCTGCCTGCTATGCCTATCAAAAAAGCTTTAAAACTGGTTTGGCAGGGAAATTCTTCAGGCCTGGGGTCTCACAGGAAATGGATCTTCCCATTCACCCAGCACCACGACACTTGCTGTGTAATTCCACTGCAGGATATAGATTCCCCTCGTGAAATCAGTTACTTAATCTTTATCAGTGCTGGGAATTTGAAAAAGAAATTCACGAGGTTATGGTGATATTAAGTGGAAAACAGCTGGACTTTTTAAAATCCATAGTTCTTGAAGGATAAATTAGGAATGCCTGTACCTTAGGTTTCTGTTGAGAATGGCTGATCGTTTCCTACAGGGAGGAGTCAATGAGGAATTACCAAGATTCCAGGACGATCTCTGGATTTGGAGATTTGAGGGAGGAGTGAGTGGTGAATATTAAAGAATGTTCTATTCCTTTTGCACATGGGACAGTTCTGTAATCAGCCTCATGCGTCTCCTATAGCTTGGCAGCTCTGAGTTGACTCTTCTCTGATCTCACAGCTTTTTGCATTCTCCTTCTTGCTTTCTCAAAACAATTATGTTCTAGGGAAAGAATAGCCAGTTCCCTGCTGTTAAACATGCTATGAAAGAGAACAACAAAGATGAAACATTTGTTTCTTGCTTACAACGCAGAGGAATTACGCTGAAAAACATGGGCATGAGAGTAAATGTTTTTCCCTAGGACAGTATTTCCCTCTGCTGGCGAAAGCCTGTAACTGTGTGTTCCACCGTGTAAAAAGAAGTAATCAACCAAGGCGGTTGTTTCTGTATTCTAGAAAAACATTTGGTGTTTTCTTGCACATAAAGTGTAGTTTTTAGAACCTGAAAAAAATCTCTAAGGAAATGATGTGTTACCTCTTTTTTAAAAAAATATACTCTATTCTAAAACTTCCTTTCTCAAACAGTGTTCTGGTGTCTGGGGAGAGACTGAAATTATTTTACCAAATGAGCATCTTTCCCTCTCAGCTTGTGGTTTATTTCCCCCAGAGCCCAACTAATTAGAACTTAAAAGGAATCTCTTTCAGTGTTTATCCACAAAGACTTTCTTTTTTTGTTTCCCTGGAGAATTAATGGTGCAGTTGTAGTCTTCAGACTTTGGAAATGTGCCAAATTCAGTTGGCATAGTAACATCCTTGTGGTCTAAACTTGAAGTTATCCCATAGATTTCTGTCTCCTGAGGAGGGTTAATTCAGATAGTCCTGGAGAAAGTAGACTGTTATACTGCCTTACCTGGGAGTAGCTCAGTGGAGATGTCTTATTAACTCAGAAAGGATAACTGAGCCTTATAACATACACACATTTTAAAACTACTCAGCTCTCGGCGGTACCCATAGCTTAGTGGGTAGGGTGCTGGCCACATACACTGAGGCTGGTGGGTTCGATCCTGGCCAGGGCCAGCTAAACAACAATGACAACCGCAACAAAATAATAGCGGGCATTGTGGCAGGCACCTGTATTTCCAGCTACTTGGGAGGCTGAGGCAAGAGAATCACTTAAGCCCAAGAATTTGAGGTTGCTGTGAGCTGTGACGACACAGCACTCTACCGAAGATGACATAGTAAGACTCTGTCTCAAAAACAACAACAACCAAAAAACAACAACAACAAAAACATACTCTGCTCTTAGCATTGCTATTTAACAAACTTAAGAGAAGTGAAAATAAATGTAAATAGAGGGAGAAAAGGAACTTGGTTTTACCTCTACATTTTGATAAAGGCAATGGGGCAAAAAATCAAAACAAGGAATTTACAGGAAGTTTTCAGAGTATTATCTGGATGCTGTTGTTATCCCGGTGGGATATTGTCTAGTATGGGCATAAATGTTTTAATGTCTATACCACATTATGTTAATAATGTTCTAATAATAACAATTGTTCCAAACTCAGCTCCCAATATACCAACTTATTTAGACAGTTTGGATGTCTCCTTTTCCTTCTATTTTGTGTGTGTATGTGTGTGTGTTTTGAATATTCACTTATTCCTAAAACGAATAACTATTTTGGAGAGCATTAAAAAATGACTTCCAAAAAAAGTTAAACTCATGACTTTCATAGATATAAAAATGAACATGTATATTTTACTGTGGGGAACCAGGCAGATTGTATAGTTGGTTCAAAAGAGAATCTGAAGAACAGACACACTTATAAATCAGGTGTAGTGAAATGAATATGCAGATAAAGGCAAAATTAGCTTTTCCACAAGAGCGAAAAGAATATTAGCTGGACCTCTACTGGACAGGATGGAATTTACATGCCACCGGATAGAATTTTTTGGCATTGTTACCACTTAACTTCAATTTACAGAGTTGCAAAACAGCCCGAGAACAATAAAAAGAGTAGAATCAGATAATTTTGAGGGTGTGCTCCAGAGCCTAGAATTCCAGTCAAGCACAATTTTTTTTTTCCTACAAGAGGAAATAATTTTCTGCTTGAGGCTCTTTCCTCTCTGAGTTTTCTTAGAAAACAGGCAGAGCCACCAGGTTCACTCTGCAATGCCTGGGTTTCCAGACCAGATTCTTCTTTTCATTTCTTCCTCACAGGATACAGTCAATTTAGATAAATATTTCTATAGTGTACATGTGAGATGGTCCACTGTTAGAAGTTTTCTCTCCCCCCGTGAAGTTTTACTTAAATATACAAAGTATCCAATTTTTTCTTGTTTATTAGCTAATATTCTGTTCATTGATATTTGTTTAATTCATTTAGCACATATGTTCCAGTCACTTACTTATCCAGTGTCAAGCCTAAGAAAACAGAAGAAGATTAGACAAGGTTTCTGTTCTCAAGGAACTCGAATATAATAGATATGAATTTTACCCTACAAACTCAGAGGTATAAGAAATACTGACATAGTTTATTTTCTTTCAATCAAAGATATTATGAATCTGAGATTTAGCCACCTGCTTTGCAGAGAATTTAATTTCAGTCATTATTCAGCTTCTTTGGGGTCATCTGTGAGTCTCAAGGGTCTTGTTTGTGAGGATTTACTATGGTCTTTAGTACCATAGGAGAAAATTTTGCAAGAGTTTGAAATTTAGTAGATATTCTGGCTAACTCACCCAGAATATGCTTTTGGTTGTTTTTGACTAGGCTATTTTACAACTCTCTAGAGATAAAAGTTCATTTATAGAACACAGATAGTAATGCAAATGTTTCTTGTGCACAGCTGAGCAAGGAAATCCTATGCATAGCTAAGCAGGTGGGAATGCTTAGCTATGCAATGCAATTAATTTGATCTGATCCACAAAGGCTCTCTCCTTAACCAACCTCTAGTCAGGTTCTTCTAATTCCCTTAGGTTTCAACTTTCAGGGTCCTTCCTAGTTGGGCCTGCGCTGTTCAGATGTGACAAGAATTCTGCTAAGTTAGTAAAGCCAGAATCCCCTCCCCCCACACCCCTCTCCCGCTCAATATCTGATCACCTTTGATCTCTAGTCATCTTCCTCACCCTGCACTCTCTCTCCACATCTGATCACCCTGGCTCCTTTCAGCACAAATCCTACTAGATCTATTTAGCCCAAATCTCACTTTCACCTGATGTTCCCTTTTAGTAATTTTCCATCCTTTGGTCCTGACTCTGCTCCTTAATTATAAATCCCCACTTGTCCCTGTTGTATTCAGAATTGATTTCACTCATACTGAGCTCCCTTTTCCCCTATTAATTAAGATATGTTAGGTACCTTAAATCGTATTTTAACTACACTGTAGTTACTATTGAAATCTCTTATTGTAACTTTGGTTAAATAGGTATGTTAAGTATTGCTTTATAGTTACATAGAATCTTATTCAGTCCTTCTAAACCTTATGACATTTTTGACAACTTTTATGATTTTGCCTTCCCTTAATCAAATCCTAAATGAAATCTTGATTTCAAACTGAACTTGAGATTTCTGAGAGGGCCTCTGGAAAATCTCAAAGGATTTATTCTCTCACCTTGTGAAAAGAGAGCTCTTGAACTAATTAGACTAATTTAGTATGTTGAACTGCATAAAAGGAATCAGCAAATAAAGAAGAGAAGCAATCTTTCCTAGGTGTTATATTTGTATGGGTAAGATATGTATATCAGAAATTGTATGAAGTTCATGAAAGTTTGTCAACACCTTTACTGTCCATGATATGTCCTGCTAAATGTTAGTCTTAAATCTAGTTGTTATTTTAAAATGTTTTATGTATTTGAAATTTAAAATAATCAAATTTCCTTGTCAATTGAGTTCTTATTTGATCTTTAACCATGCCCATGTTATGGTTTTCTTCTCTTTTTCTTTTTTCTTTCTTTTTTTTCTTTTCGAGACAGAGGGTGTTACACCCTGGGTAGAGTGCCATGGAGTCACAGCTCATAGCAACTTCAACCTCAGACTCCTGGGTTCATGTAATACTCTGGCCTCAGCCTCCTGAGTAGCTGGGACTACAAGTGCCCACCACAGTGCACGGCTAGTTTTTCTATTTTTAGTAGAGATGGGGTTTTGCTCTTGCTCAGGCTGGTCTCAAACCCCTGAGCTAAGGTGATCCACCCACCTAGGTCTTCCAGAGTACTAGGTTCATAGGTATGAGCCACCCATTTTAAGGTTTCCATCATTCAAAGGTAGTTTTCATTTGATTCATCTCTGAAAGTATTTGCAGTGCCACCATCTAGTCCAATGTTTTTTTTATTATTATTATTAAATCATAGCTGTGTACATTAATGTGATCATGGGGCACCATACACTGGTTTTATAGACTGTTTGACACATTTTCATCACACTGGTTAACATAGTCTTCCTGGCATTTTCTTAGTTATTGTGTTAAGACATTTACATTTTACATTTACTAAGTTTCACATGTACCCTTGTAAGATGCACTGCAGGTGTAATCCCACCAATCACCCTCCCTCTGCTCACCTCCCCCCTTCCTCCCCTCTCTTTCCCCTTCCCCCTATTCTTTTTTTTTTTTTTTTTTTTTATTGTTGGGGATTCATTGAGGGTACAATAAGCCAGTTACACTGATTGCAATTGTTAGGTAAAGTCCCTCTTGCAATCATGTCTTGCCCCATAAAATGTGACACACACTAAGGCCCCACCCTCCTCCCTCCATCCCTCTTTCTGCTTCCACCCCCATAACCTTAATTGTCATTAATTGTCCTCATATCAAGATTGAGTACATAGGATTCATGCTTCTCCATTTTTGTGATGCTTTACTAAGAATAATGTCTTCCACTTCCATCCAGGTTAATACGAAGGATGTAAAGTCTCCATTTTTTTTAATGGCTGAATAGTATTCCATGGTATACATATACCACAGCTTGTTAATCCATTCCTGGGTTGGTGGGCATTTAGGCTGTATCCACATTTTGGCAATGGTAAATTGAGCTGCAATAAACAGTCTAGTACAAGTGTCCTTATGATAAAAGGATTTTTTTCCTTCTGGGTAGATGCCCAGTAATGGGATTGCAGGATCGAATGGGAGGTCTAGGTTGAGTGCTTTGAGGTTTCTCCATACTTCCTTCCAGAAAGGTTGTACTAGTTTGCAGTCCCACCAGCAGTGTAAAAGTGTTCCCTTCTCTCCACATCCACGCCAGCATCTGCAGTTTTGAGATTTTGTGATGTGGGCCATTCTCACTGGGGTTAGATGATATCTCAGGGTTGTTTTGATTTGCATTTCTCTAATATATAGAGATGATGAACATTTTTTCATGTGTTTGTTAGCCATTCGTCTGTCGTCTTTAGAGAAAGTTCTATTCATGTCTCTTGCCCATTGATATAAGGGATTGTTGGCTTTTTTCATGTGGATTAATTTGAGTTCTCTATAGATCCTGGTTATCAAGCTTTTGTCTGATTGAAAATATGCAAATATCCTTTCCCATTGTGTAGGTTGTCTCTTTGCTTTGGTTATTGTCTCCTTAGCTGTACAGAAGCTTTTCAGTTTAATGAAGTCCCATTTGTTTATTTTTGTTGTTGTTGCCATTGCCATGGCAGTCTTCTTCATGAAGTCTTCCCCCAGGCCAATATCTTCCAGTGTTTTTCCTATGCTTTCTTTGAGGATTTTTATTGTTTCATGCCTTAAATTTAAGTCCTTTATCCATCTTGAATCAATTTTTGTGAGTGGGGAAAGGTGTGGGTCGAGTTTCAGTCTTTTACATGTAGACATCCAGTTCTCCCAACACCATTTATTGAATAGGGAGTCTTTCCCCCAAGGTAAGTTCTTCTTTGGTTTATCAAAGATTAGGTGGTTGTAAGATGTTAGTTTCATTTCTTGGTGTTCAATTCGATTCCAAGTGTCTATGTCTCTGTTTTTGTGCCAGTACCATGCTGTCTTGAGCACTATGGCTTTGTAGTACAGACTAAAATCTGGTATGCTGATGCCCCCAGCTTTATTTTTGTTACTAAGAACTGCCTTAGCTATACGGGGTTTTTTCCGGTTCCATACAAAACGCAGAATCATTTTTTCCAAATCTTGAAAGTACGATGTAGGTACTTTGATAGGAATGGCATTGAATAGGTAGATTGCTTTGGGAAGTATAGACATTTTAACAATGTTGATTCTTCCCATCCATGAGCATGGTATGTTCTTCCATTTGTTAATATCCTCTGCTATTTCCTTTCTGAGGATTTCATAGTTTTCTTTATAGAGGTCCTTCACCTCCTTCGTTAGGTATATTCCTAGGTATTTCATTTTCTTTGAAACTATGGTGAAGGGAGTTGTGTCCTTAATTAGCTTCTCATCTTGACTGTTATTGGTGTATACAAAGGCTACTGACTTGTGGACGTTGATTTTATATCCTGAAACATTACTGTATTTTCTGATGACTTCTAGGAGTCTTGTGGTTGACTCTTTGGGGTTCTCTAAGTATAAGATCATGTCGTCAGTAAAGAGGGAGAGTTTGATCTCCTCTGCTCCCATTTGGATTCCCTTTATTTCCTTGTCTTGCCTAATTGTATTGGCTAGAACTTCCAGCACTATGTTGAATAGTAAAGGTGACAGAGGACAACCTTGTCTGGTTCCAGTTCTAAGAGGAAAAGCTTTCAGTTTTACTCCATTCAGTAAAATATTGGCTGTGGGTTTGTCATAGATAGCTTCAATCAGTTTTAGAAATGTGCCACCTATGCCTATACTCTTCAGTGTTCTAATTAGAAAAGGATGCTGGATTTTATCAAATGCTTTTTCTGCATCTATTGAGAGGATCATGTGATCTTTATTTTTGCCTCTGTTAATATGGTGGATAACATTTATGGACTTGCGTATGTTAAACCAGCCTTGCATCCCTGGGATGAAGCCTACTTGATCATGATGAATGACTTTTTTGATGATAAGCTGTAATCTATTGGCTAGGATTTTGTTGAGAATTTTTCCATCTATATTCATGAGTGAGATTGGTCTGAAATTCTCCTTTTTGCTTGGGTCTTTTCCTGGTTTTGGTATCAGGGTGATGTTTGCTTCATAGAATGTGTTGGGGAAGATTCCTTCTTCCTCAATTTTTTGGAATATTTTCTGCAGTACAGGAATAAGCTCTTCCTTGAAGGTTTGATAGAATTCTGGAGTGAAGCCATCTGGACCAGGGCATTTTTTAGTTGGAAGCTTTTTTATTGTTTCTTTGATCTCAGTGCTTGAAATTGGTCTGTTCAGGAGGTCTATTTCTTCCTGGCTAAGTCTAGGGAGAGGGTGTGATTCCAAATATTGATCCATTTCCTTCACGTTGTCAAATTTCTGGGCATAGAGTTTCTGGTAGTATTCAGAGATGATCTCTTGTATCTCTGTGGGATCAGTTGTTATTTCCCCTTTATCATTTCTGATTGAGGTTATTAGAGATTTTACATTTCTATTTCTAGTTAGTCTAGCCAATGGTTTATCTATTTTATTTATTTTTTCAAAAAACCAACTCCTTGTTTCATTAATTTTCTGAATGATTCTTTTGTTTTCAATTTCATTGATCTCTGATTTGATTTTGGATATTTCTTTTCTTCTACTGGGTTTAGGCTTAGATTGTTCTTCTTTTTCCAATTCCATAAGATCTCTTGTGAGATTGTTGATGTGCTCTCTTTCTGTTTTTTGAATGTAGGCATCTAAAGCGATGAATTTTCCTCTCAAAACTGCTTTTGCAGTATCCCAGAGGTTTTGGTAGCTTGTGTCTTCATTGTTGTTATGCTCAAGGAAGTTCATGATTTCCTGTTTTATTTCTTCCTTCACCCATCTGTTATTCAACAGAAGATTGTTTAATTTCCATGCCTTTGGGTGGGGTTGAGCATTTTTGTTAGAGTTGAGTTCCATCTTTAGTGCCTTATGGTCTGAAAAGATACAAGGTAAAATTTCAACTCTTTTGATTCTGTTGATATTTGTTTTGTGTCCCAGGATATGATCAATTTTGGAGAATGTTCCATGGGGTGATGAGAAGAATGTATATTCTTTTTTTTTTTTTTTTTTTTTTTTTTTTTTTTTGCAAAGAAAGGAATGTATATTCTTTATCTTTGGAGTGGAGTGTTCTATATACGTCTATCAAGCATAGTTGGTCTAGGGTCTCATTTAAATCTCTTACATCTTTGTTTAATTTCTGTTTAGAGGATCTGTCCAGCTCTGTAAGAGGTGTGTTAAAGTCCCCTGTTATGATGGTATTATCAGATATCATATTGCTCAGACTGAGTAAGGTCTGCTTCAAGAATCTGGGAGCATTTAAATTGGGTGCATAAATATTTAGAATGGAAATGTCTTCTTGTTGTAGTTTTCCCTTGACCAATATAAAGTGACCATCTTTGTCTTTTTTGACTTTAGTTGCTTTAAATCCACATGTATCTGAAAATAAGATTGCAACTCCTCTTTTCTTCTGAATTCCATTTGCCTGAAAAATTGTCTTCCAACCCTTGACTCGGAGCTTTAATTTGTCTTTTGAAGCCAGGTGTGTTTCTTGCAGACAGCAAATGGATGGCTTGTGTTTTTTAATCCAGTCAGCCAATCTATGTCTCTTCAGTGGGGAATTCAAGCCATTAACATTTATTGAGATAATGGATAAGTGTGGTAGTATTCTATTCGTCTTATTTTGTGAGAGTCCATTGCTTAGTTTTATCTTTTGCATCAGTGTGGAGGTTAGGTTCTGTCCTTTGATTTCTGAGTTCTTACTTTGCTGCTGATCCATTGTGGTGGTCAGTGTGCAGAACAGGTTGAAGTATTTCCTGTGGAGCTGGTCTTGTTGTGGCGAATTTCCTCAATGTTTGTATATCCGTAAATGATTTGATTTCTCCGTCAATTTTTAAGCTTAGCTTAGCAGGGTACAGAATTCTGGGCTGAAAATTGTTCTGTTTAAGTAGATTAAAGGTAGATGACCATTGTCTTCTTGCTTGGAAAGTTTCATTAGAGAAGTCTGTGGTAACTCTGATGGATTTGCCCCTGTAGGTCAACTGGCGCTTACTCCTGGCAGCTTGCAGAATCTTTTCTTTTGTCTTGACTTTGGACAGGTTCATCACAATGTGTCTTGGAGAAGCTCGGTTAGAGTTGAGGCGACCCGGGGTCCGATATCCCTCTGAAAGCAGTGTGTCAGAATCTTTGGTGATGTTTGGGAAATTTTCTTTTATAATATTCTCTAGTATGGTTTCCATTCCTCTGGGGCATTCTTCTTCCCCTTCTGGAATTCCTATAACTCGTATGTTGGAACGCTTCATAAAGTCCCATAATTCTGACAGTGAACGTTCTGCTTTCTCTCTCTTCTTTTCTGCCTCTTTTACTGTCTGAGTTATCTCAAGAACTTTGTCTTCTACCTCTGAAATTCTTTCTTCTGCATGGTTTAACCTGTTGCTGATACTTTCCATTGCATCTTTAAGTTCCCTAATTGACTGTTTCAGTTCCTTCAGGTCTGCTATATCCTTTTTATATTCTTCATATCGTTCATCTCTTATTTGATTCTGTTTTTGGATTTCCTTTTGGTTATTTTCCACTTTATTAGCAATTTCCTTCATTGTTTCCATCATTTCTTTCATTGTTTTCAACATGTGTATTCTAAATTCCCTTTCTGTCATTCCTAACATTTCTATACTGGTGGAATCATCTGCAGTAGCTACCTCATGGTCCCTTGGTGGGGTTGTTCTAGACTGGTTCTTCATGTTGCCTGGAGTTTTCTGCTGATTCTTCCTCATGAGTGATTTCTTTTATCTGTTTGCTTGCCCTAATTTTCCTTTCACTTCCTCTTGCTCTTTAAGTTCTTGTGCCTGTGGACTAAAGGTTACAGGACCAGAAGGGTGAGAAGGTTGAAGAGCAAAAAAAAAAGGGGATGAAAGAAAGGAGGACCGAGTGATAAGAAAAAAAGAAAGATAGAGAAAGGAGAGGGGGTGGGTATAAGGAATATTGACAAAAAAAGAGAGGCACAGAAAGAGGGAGACAGGGCAATATAGGTGTACAGTAGGGTACTTTGACACAACCTTAAAAAACCCCACCTTCTGGGGGTGCCCAGTTGCGTGGTTCCCTTGAGGTCAGCAGCTCTTTGCTAACCTGATCAGACACAGTACCCCACCTCCACCAAGTAGAGAGGAAAGACAAAAATGCTATAAATCAAACCAAAAGAAGCAAACAGAAAACTTTACAGGGATAAAATTGGGTGAAAAACCAAATTATATCGTTAGAAACACTAGCAAAAATGAAGTTGAAGTTATTAAAAAAAGCAGCAATGGGAAATTATAATTAAACTAGGAAAATTGAGAAAGAAAAAGGGATCTGCGTGGAAAAGATTGAAATTAAAAAAACAAAAGAATATCAGCAATGTCATAATAAACAAACAAAAAAAACAACCAAGCAAAAAAAGAAAGAAAAAAATACACAACCAAAAACAAAGCAGTTTGTATATGTTATTGAATATTGTCTGGGCAACACGTGGTCTTCTGGGGTATGAGATGTTAGTCACAGTTCAGATACGACTGGAGGCTGCTGATTACTCAAACCCCAGCAGGTAGACACCCTGAATCTCTCTTCAGCCTACTTAAAAGGCACTTCGAACTTGTAAACTTGTTGAGCAGAAGCTTTCCCAGCTTTCTTGCTGGAATTGCTGCTGAAGGGCTATCCACTTACTCAGTGTGCCAAAACCAGTCTCACTCTGCCCCTGAGGGTTAGGGCTGCAAGGCGGCTCAGACCCCACCCTTAGGCTACTTGGTTGCTGGGTTACCAGCTCCCACCCGTTTCTAGCTCTGCGACCCTGAGGGCGGAGCTTGCCGGGGCAGATCGCTGACAATGGATCCGTGTGACCCACCGCCAAACACTATTAGCTCCGTCTGGCTCAGCGGCTCAGACTGGGGCCCTAGACAACGGCCAAAGTTCTCGCACTCCCGCTCAGGCCTTCCCCAAGGCAGTTCAACTCAGTGCCAAGTCCAAGGACATCAAAACAGTTCACAGGTAAGGCCTTTCTGGTTTGCAGTCTCGCTGCTACTGAACTTACAGTTGTGGGCGGGTTTAGACGGATTGAACACACGCGACCACTTGCCGGTTTTCCACGGATTTAGTCCTCCTCTTGGGGTCCAGAAGTCTCTCGCTGACTCCCTGTATCCTCATAGGAGTGATGATAGGCAGTTCTCACCAGCCAGAGACGCCTGGAGTCCTATCTCCCCAGACTCACGGTGCCCAGATGCAAGGAAGCTGTTACTCGGCTGCCATCTTGCTCCGCCTCCCCCTCCCCCTATTCTTAGGTTATAACTGGGTTATAGCTTTCATGTGAAAGCCATAAATTAGTTTCATAGTAGGGCTGAGTACATTGGATACTTTTTCTTCCATTCTTGAGATACAGACATGAGAAACTTGTTCCATTCTTGGTCAATTTCCTTCAGATTTTCTTATTTCTGAGAATAAAGTTTCTTGTAATATTCATTAAGGATTTTTGAATTTCTGAGGAATCTGTTGTTTTTTCATCTTTGTCGTTTTGGATCGATGAGGTTAGAGATTTTACTCTTTTTTTCCTGGTTAGGTTAGCCAAAGGTTTATCTATTTTATTGACCTTTTCAAAAAACCAACTTTTTGATGTATTGATCTGTGGTATAATCCCTTCGTTTTCAATTTCATTTAATTTTGCTCTAATTTTGGTTATTTCTTTTCTTCTACTGGGTTTGGGGTTGGAATGTTCTTCCTTTTCCAGTTGCATGAGATGTCCCATTAAGTTGTTAACTTCTACTCTTCTACTCTTATAGGCTTTCAGTGCTATAAATAAGTCCTAAGAGGACTGCCTTTGTGGTATTCCAGAGGTTCTGATAATTCATGTCTTCATTGTCATTTTGTTCCAAAAATTTGGCAATTTCCTTCTTAATCTCATCTCTGACCCAGCTATCATTCAGCATAAGGTTATTTAACTTCCGTGTTTTTGTATGAGCATGCAGATTCCTGTTGTTACCAAGTTCAACTTTTTTCCATGGTGGTCCAAGAAGATGCAAGGAATAATTTCTATTCCTTTAAATTTACTGAGGTTAGACTTAGGACCTAAGACGTGATTGATTTTGGAGTATGTTCCATGGGCTGATGAGAAGTATGTGTATTTAGTTTTGTTGGGATAAAATGTTCTGTACATGTCTGCTAAATCTAAATGTTGGATGGTTAGGTTTAAATCTAAAATTTCTTTGCTCAGCTTCTTATTGGAGGATCTATCCAACACTGCCAAGGAGTGTTGAAATCTCCAACTATTATGGTGCTGGAGGAAATCAAGTTGCTCATGTCTGTTAGAGTTTCTCTTATAAATTGAGGTGCATTCTGGTTGGGTGCATAGATATTAATAATTGAAATCTCATCATATTGAATATTACCCTTAACAAATATGAAGTGACCATTCTTATCCTTCCTTACTTTTGTTGGTTTAAAGCCTATTGTGTTTGCAAACAGAATTGCAACACCTGCTTTTTTCTGATTACCATTTGCCTGGGGACGACCATCCTTTCACCCGGAGTCTATATTTATCTTTTAAGATAAGATGTGATTTTTGTATGCAGCAAGTATCTGGCCTGAGTTTTTGTATCCAGTCAGCTAATCTGTGCCTCTTTAGAGGACAGTTTAAGCCGTTCACATTAATGGAGAATATTGATAAGTCTGGTAAAATTTTGGGTATCAAGTTTTTCGAAAGTCCAGTGGACATTTTTAATCCTTTTGCCACTGTGGAAGTTGGAGTTTGATCAAAAGTTTCTGAGTGAGTTTACTTTTGTGGTAGAGGATTGGGCTGGTCATTATGGAGGATAGGTATGAGAATATCCTGAAGAGTTGGTTTGGTTATGGCAAATTTCTTCAACATATGAATGTCATTAAAGTATTTAATTTCTCCATCATAAATGAAACTCAGTTTTGCTGGATACAGGATCCGGGGTTGAAAGTTATTTCGCTTTAGGAGATTAAAAGTTGATGACCACCCTGGCTTGAAAAGTTTCAGCAGAGAGATCTGCAGTCATTCTAATATTCTTCCCTTTGTAGGTAATGGATTTCTTGCATCTGGCTGCTTTCAGAATTTTCTCCTTCATATTAACTTTAGTGAAGTTAATTATGATATGCCTAGGAGATGTCTTATTTGGATTGAGTCATGCCGGGATTCTGAAACTGTCTGCTATTTGAATTTCAGAATCTCTTGGTATGTCTGGAAAATTCTCTTTCATAATTTCATGGAGAAGGGCCTCTGTGCATTGCAAGGCCACTTCATCAGTTTCAGGGATTCCAATGAGGTGGATATTAGCATTTTTCGAATTATCCCAGAGCTCTTTGAGAGAATGATCCATTTTTGCTCTCCATTTCTCTTCCTCTTTGAGAGTTTGGGAGCGTTCAAAGGCTTTGTCTTTGACGACATGATCTTATACTTAGAGAACCCCAAAGACTCAACCACAAGACTCCTAGAAGTCATCAAAAAATACAGTAATGTTTCAGGATATAAAATCAATGTCCACAAGTCAGTAGCCTTTGTGTACACCAATAACAGTCAAGATGAGAAGCTAATTAAGGACACAACTCCCTTCACCATAGTTTCAAAGAAAATGAAATACCTAGTAATATACCTAACGAAGGAGGTGAAGGACCTCTATAAAGAAAACTATGAAATCCTCAGAAAGGAAATAGCAGAGGATATTAACAAATGGAAGAACGAACCATGCTCATGGATGGGAAGAATCAACATTGTTAAAATATCTATACTTCCCAAAGCAATCTACCTATTCAATGCCATTCCTATCAAAATACCAACATCATACTTTCAAGATTTGGAAAAAATGATTCTTCATTTTGTATGGAACCGGAAAAAACCCGTATAGCTAAAGCAGTTCTTAGTAATAAAAATAAAGCTGGGGGCATCAGCATACCAGATTTTAGTCTGTACTACAAAGCCATAGTGCTCAAGACAGCATGGTACTGGCACAAAAACAGAGACATAGACACTTGGAATCGAATTGAAAACCAAGAAATGAAACTAACATCTTACAACCACCTAATCTTCGATAAACCAAACAAGAACATACCTTGGGAGAAAGACTCCCTATTCAATAAATGGTGTTGGGAGAACTGGATGTCTACATGCAAAAGACTGAAACTGGACCCACACCTTTCCCCACTCACAAAAATTGATTCAAGATGGATAAATTTAGTCTGTACTACAAAGCCATAGTGCTCAAGACAGCATTGTACTGGCACAAATTTAAGGCATGAAACAATAAAAATCCTCCAAGAAAACGTAGGAAAAACACTGGAAGATATTGGCCTGGGGAAAGACTTCATGAAGAAGACTGCCATGGCCATTGCAACAACAACAAAAATAAACAAATGGGACTTCATTAAACTGAAAAGCTTCTGTACAGCTAAGGAGACAATAACCAAAGCAAAGAGACAACCTACACAATGGGAAAGGATATTTGCATATTTTCAATCAGACAAAAGCTTGATAACTAGGATCTATAGAGATCTCAAATTAATCCACATGAAAAAAGCCAACAATCCCATGTATCAATGGGCAAGAGACATGAATAGAACCTTCTCTAAAGATGACAGACGAATGGCTAACAAACACATGAAAAAATGTTCATCATCTCTATATATTAGAGAAATGCAAATCAAAACAACCCTGAGATATCATCTAACCCCAGTGAGAATGGCCCACATCACAAAATCTCAAAACTGCAGATGCTGGCATGGATGTGGAGAGAAGGGAACACTTTTACACTGCTGGTGGGACTGCAAACTAGTACAATCTTTCTGGATGGAAGTATGGAGAAACCTCAAAGCACTCAACCTAGACCTCCCATTTGATCCTGCAATCCCATTACTGTGCATCTACCCAGAAGGAAAAAAATCCTTTTATCATAAGGACACTTGTACTAGACTGTTTATTGCAGCTCAATTTACAATTGCCAAAATGTGGAAACAGCCTAAATGCCCACCAACCCAGGAATGGATTAACAAGCTGTGGTATATGTATACCATGGAATACTATTCAGCCATTAAAAAAAATGGAGACTTTACATCCTTCGTATTAACCTGGATGGAAGTGGAAGACATAATTCTTAGTAAAGCATCACAAGAATGGAGAAGCATGAATCCTATGTACTCCATTTTGATATGAGGACAATTAATGACAATTAAGGTTATGGGGGGGAGGAAAAGCATAAAGAGGGATGGAGGGTGGGGAGTGGGGCCTTGGTGTATGTCACACTTTATGGGGGCAAGACATGATTGCAAGAGGGACTTTGCCTAACAATTGCAATCAGTGTAACCTGACTTATTGTACCCTCAATGAATCCCCAACAATAAAAAAAAAAAGTAGTAAAAAAAAAGAATTTGTTCTTCTATAACAGGAATTAATTGTAAACATTGGTTATATAAGCATGGATTTTGGTTGTGTGTTTTTTTGTTGTTTGTTTTTAAGAGACGGGGTGTCACTCTGTTAGCCAGGCTGGGCTCAGTGGCCTAATCATAAGTCATTCTGGGGCTCAACCCATCTTCTTGCCTCTGTTTTGTAAGTAGCTGGGCCTACTAGCATGCACCATCATGCCTAGCCAATTTTTAAAATTTTTTGTGAAGATGAGATCTTTCTATATTACCCAGGCTGGTCTTGAACTCCTGGGCTCAAGAGATTCTCTCTACCTTGGTCTCCTAAAGTGTTGGAATTACAGGCATGAGACACTATACTGTCTATAACCAAAGCTTTGATGGGAATGTCATATTTGAGAATGGTAGGCATATAGATATACCCAGTGCTTCCAAAACCCTCTTAAAAAACACAGCTGGGAACTAGCTTATAGTGTTTCCAGAATTAGGTATGAATAAAGAAGCCTGACTAGTTATTTCTAGTCAGGCTCAGGAAATATCAGGTATATTAGGCAATTCAAAGAGAGGAGTTCATGCAAATAAAAAGATATTAAAGGTGAAATCTGGTGGCAAGTTTTTGGCTTGACTTCCTAGTCTTGACAAGCTTTTAGAATTCTAATCTGAGATTATGAAAAGTTCTAGCAAAGCAAAAAATGGTCTGTTTGGTCAATTACTGTACTTGCTACACTTATATAAAAGCAATAAAACAAAATCTAATGAGATGAGACTTATTCTGTAAATAAGAATAAACTTATTTGAGTTATCTTTTATCAAAATAGTGGTGATTGTAGAGTAAAAACTTATAACCTAATCTTGTGAGTGTTGAGATCATCTTTGAGCCATTTTTCACTTTTTGCTAACATCCTTATACTTTCTACTTTATTTTCTATCTGTAAACCAGACTGAATCCTGCTCCTTTTTCTATTTTCCTCTAATATCTGGATGCAAATCTCCAAACTAACATTTCATATCTTTCTCCCATTCTCTTGAGTTGGTGTTACTGAGAAGTAAAACCTGACTATTTCCATCCTTACTGGGACTATCTAAAGAATTTCTGTGCACTGAAACTGGATGCTTTCATGCTGTACTCCAAGAAATACCCATGACCATGACACTGATGTATATGCCATGACCAAAGATTTTCAAATGGCAAGCAGGAAATCTGCTAGTTCACCACTTCCATCCTTACTCTACCATCTAAAGATACTTTGAGCCTCACATTTAGAGATTTCTCACCTGCCTACCTTCTGGACCCAGAAACTGGGTTTATAGTTTGCTCCAACCATTCATCTTTATTTCCTTCTTATTTTCACAGAAATTTCCCTCATTGGAAGCTTGACTGCATACACCAGCTAACACATATCCTCTAGTACCATGTCTCAACAGATGGCCAGGCTTGTCCTTAATGAACAAAAGAGGATCAAACGTGAACTTTTATTGCGCAGAGAAATGTTTCTTTCTTCCTTTAACAAGAGAAGGAATATTCTTGTTCCTTGAACAAGAACTCTTCCTTGACTGAATTCTAGTTAGTCACCTATATAAGCCCTCTAGGCTTTGACTTAAGTGTCTCTCCTTATCAGGTCACCAAGTGTACCAAGAATCTTGCTAAGTTGATTTGGCCAGAACCCCTACCCTTGATATAAGATTAAATTTCTCTTTTCCCTCCAACCCCCAGATAATGTCTAATCACCCAGGTCAGCTTTCAACATGAATCCTGTTAGGTCTGTTTAGCCAGAATTCCCCTTGCCCCTAATGTTTCCTCTTAGTAATTTTCCATCCACTGACCCCCCTTGGTTATAAATCCCCACTTGTCCATGTTATATTTAGAATTGGTCACAGTTTTATACTGAGGTATCTTTTCTGTTATTGCAATATGCCTAATTAAAATTTGCTTTTATCACTTTAACTGCCTAGCACTGGTTTTCTTTGATAAGACAGAGAATATAAATCCACAGAAGTTAAATCTCCATTTGAAGTGGCCATTACATATTACTGGTTCCTCATTAATTTTTGAGTTCAATAAAATTCTTGACATGTTAATTTTATATTTGCATGACAGTTGTGATTTTTATCCTCTTTTAAAATGTATCCTCTTTCACTTGCCAACTGGGGGACCCAAAGATAGGTCAGCCTGGTCCATCTACCCAACATCACCCCTTTCCAGGGCTAAGAGAGGAGCTCAAACCACCACACATCCTATAGACCAATTCATGGGGAGCTTCTCCAGATGGCTAAGAGACAGTGGTGACCACCTTTCTTCAGAAGGAAGAAACTAAAGTTATAGGTGAATAGTCATATCACAAATGGAATGTTAAATGGGCCATGCCAGAGACTATCAGAGAGTTCACTAAAAGAATTTATGACATAAGAAAAGGATGGGAATAAATAAGAAACTGACAAAGATCAACCCCCCTAGGGGCTTAATAGTTCATGGAAAGAGCAGGTGGGAGAGCTTTAGGTTTCTCTAGTCCTTGTGGCAGCCTGCTGGTATTCAAGCTCAAGCTTATTTGCCCTTGTGAGCCCAAGTACTAGAGAGGCTTACAATCTGAGGACTTCTTTTTTTTTTTAGAGACAGAGTCTTACTTTGTTGCCCTCAGTAGAGTGCAATGGCATCACGGTTCACAGCAACCTCCAGCTCTTGGACTTAGCCGATTCTCTTGCCTCAGCCTCCTGAGTAGCTGGGAATACAGGCACCCACCACAATGCCCGGCTATTTTTTTTGTTGCAGTTTAGCCTGTGCCGAGTTCAAACCCACCACCCCAGGTATATGGGGCCGGTGCCCCACTCACTGAGCCACAGGCACCGCCCACAATCTGAGGACTTTTTCAGGGCAGTACACTGGACTGCTAACTCACATAGATCCCTTCCTTTTCCTTCTGGACCTGAGCTATAGTAGCAGGTGCTAAACTGGGTGTGCACCTACTGTGGGACTTTGTTCTGCTCAAGGATCTTCAACCCTTGTGCCTTTACATTACTGGATCCCTTGGAGACGTTCCCCAGGATGGCAGGATTGTGGCAGCCCCGCAGAGTGGTTAGACTGATAGAAACAGCAGGACTCACAGAGATCAGGCCCTGAGTGAGCTAGTTAATCCTTCAGATAACTGAGGCACCAGCTGATGTTTGATTGCAACATAGGTGGGATCTCAAGTGAAAAACACCTAGCTGAGCCCTTTATGATTCCTGATCCATATAACTGAGACCAAAATAAAACAGTGGTTACTTTATACCACCAATTTTAGAGGCAGTCTATCATATAGCAGTGGGAAGAGTAGCAGAGAACAACAGTCTTTGCAGAATCATTGTGCACAGATAGTGGAGGAGAGAAAATAGTCAAAGAAGAGTCCAGGGTTATGCAATCTTTTGGAAAATTATCTCATCATTTTGATGAGCGGAAAAATGAGTTGAAGAAATAAAATGAGAGAAAGAAGATAACGAAGATGGTCTTGAGTACATTATATTTGGGATTGTCACAAGTAGTATATTGTTCACAAAAGAATTCGTACAAAAATATTCACGGAACTTTAATGAGGCTATTTCCAAACTAGAAATAAACCAAATGTCGATTAACTCAGGGCTGTGTCTAAATATCTGTATTATTAAAGAGATAATTTTCATTAATGATAAAGTGAACAATCTTGATTTAATGTCTGCTCTTTAATGTTAATTTTCTTTTAAAAAAAAGAACACATGAATAAAAAATGGAACAGTAGGAAATCAATAGTCTTAAGCATATTAAAAGTCATTTACAATATATTTGTGTTGAGCTGCTTTTGAAAAAGAAGACATTGCCCTTGGGGAACACAAAGCTTATAAGATGAGAAAATGACCTACAAGAGATGACCTTTCACATAAACAAGTAGATTGCTGCTTAGGACACAGACTGGGTTAAACTTTTGATTATTTTAATACAGATTTTGACCTGTTTTGTTTTATGTGAGCCACTGATACTCTAATCATGTGTAACCTTTATAAAAGCAGTAGATTTCATGGATTTTATTTATTCTTAAAAATTTCAACAACTAGACACTTTCTTTTATTGAATAAGTAATGCATACAATAAAAATTCAAATAGTTCCAAGGGGTATGTAAGGACAGAAGTATGATGTCCTTCCATTTTGGACCCTTTGTCTCCTTTGTCAAAAGCAATCACTATAAAGAGTTTCTTGTAGATTTTTCCAAAAACATTCTATGCTTATATAAGCTTATATACTTATCTAAGCTTGTATAGACATGTAGACTCAGTTTTAACCGAAATATGTTTATTATTTTGGTATACCTGAGAGACAGTTCCTTTTTGGTCTGCTCTGGTCTTTTCATGGTGTCATGGCATCCTAACGTATGAATATACCAATGCATTACAATGTGTGTTTAAATGTGACTGTTATTAATATTTACAATGCATTCAGTTGTAAATATGCGCAATGACAAGAACAGGAGTGTGAGCTAATGGGAGGCACATTGTTGCCATCTCTCTACATGAGGACAACTGAATGAAGCTGGGTGACCATAAAGTCAGACCTCTATTTCCAGTAATTCCGCAGGGATCAAGGTTTCTTTCTTATGAGTTTTGCAGTTCTGAAATGAGCCTCTATTAGAATACCATTATTACAAACATACCCTGCCACAATAATAATAATTAAATGGTGTATATATTATCTAATGCACAGTGGCCCAAAGATACAAAGAACTCCTATTTATAATAAAACATTAGTTCTGGCTTCTAAAGTAGTAAGCTGGGCTCTGTGGCATAAGACTCATGCTAGTCTTAGGTATTTACTTCTACCACTCCATTTCTAAAATAGATCAGCAGAGATGAGGTGTTGAAACAACTAAGTATGTTTTGGAGCTTAAAAATCAAATGGTATCTTTGTTTCTGTTACAACCATCAGGTGAGAACGATTATTTTCTAGGTTGGAATCAGCCTGTGGAGTACTCCAGAGACTAGAGATTTAATGTTCTCTTACCAGGGATTTTAAAAGCAGGATTTAGTGTTCTATGTTCAAATAAGGACAAAAGACTGAGAAGCTGAGCTACTTAGAAACCGTTACAGAAGTCAGCAAGTATGCGTGTGCCGCCCAAGGAACACAGGGAGGGTAGGAATTGAATTCTCCTCTTGTCACAAGGGGCCAGTACCCAGCTGGCCATGCAGTCCAGCAAAGAAAGAAACATTTTTTTTCCTTTCTGGTCTTCAGAGATTGCAGCTGCCACTGTCATTTTGCACTGATCTCTAGGTGGCTGAGTTTCTTGAAAAGCTTCTGTGCTGTACCAAGCATGGGCAGAGACCCCAGGTTATGATTTCAGTCTCCAGGTGCTGCCTCCTGTCTCCTTACTTCAGAGGCTTAGAAGAAGTTGTAATTCAGATGTCACTGGCTAGATCAGTTCGGGGCCTGAAATGTCAGCCAGTAACTAAGTCACGGGCTGTGGGGCTGCCAGATGTTTATAATCCATTATCCCATGGAGGATTTGCCTGATATTTTAAAAGATATGAGGTTAGTCTCCAGATAAAATCTTCCAATATTTTTCGTGTTGCTATCTGTTTTTATCCCATTGCAGAGGAAGTGAAAAGTGCTCTAATTAGAAAAATGTGCAGTATATTTAAAAATATAAAAATAGTCATCAGATAGCTTGAGTGAAATGATGGATCAGAGAGGTCTTTAAGGCAGGAAGGAGGGAGTGGCACAATGAGAAGAGTTGTCCAATGCTATGTACTGGGTATGTGGTGTCTGCTGACCCAGGAGACACTTGAGATTGTTGCTGCATTTCTGTAAATTCAATTTCTGTAAATTCAAGTTGACATGATATGTATGACAACTTCTGTAGGAATAGATTCAGTTTATGCATCTTTAGCAGAAAAAGTCACAAAAGTGATGCAGTCTTCTCATGTACCCTATCAGGTAGCATACAATTTTAATTTATTGCATTATTAATGATGTTTATTTAGGTCACTTGATTAAAGTTTTATATGCCATGCTTCTCCACACCTTTTCCCTTTGTACTTAAAAAGTATTTTGTGGAAAGGTACTTTAAAAATATGTATAAATGTCTCTTTCCTCATCATTTTTAATTTACTCATTTATTTATTTATATATCATTTAGTATCACTTTACTGGGCATCATGTTACTGTCATCATGTATTTTGATACTCAAATTCTCTCAGAGTTGGCCAGGGGGAGTCCCTTCAAGCCTGCTTCGTGGTCTTTTGACATCGCCCATTATACTTTGAGTACTTCCTCAGTTTCTACCATGATGAGATAGTCCAGGTTCATTTTGTGTCCCCAACCCCCATGCCCTAAGTCTGGGGATCCCTGGTTCCTTTTAATAGATTAAGTTTAAACACTATTATCTGGGTATAAGGTGTGCCCATTGATTTTGGATATAGCTATTGATAGGTCCTTTCAATGGTCACATAGAAATATATTTACCTTTATATAATTTCTTCTCTATTAAAAACACTTTATTGAACTATATTTCACCCACCATAAAATGCATTGATTTTAAGTCTATAGTCAAATAAAATTTTGTTGTTTTTTTTCAGAGACAAACTCTCACTTGTGCTGTTACCCAGGTTGGAGTGCAGTGACACTACTGCCATTCACTGCAGCCTCAAACTCAAGTGGTCCTCCTACCTCAGCTTCCCCAGTGTCTGGGACTCCAGGTATAGCTGGCTAATTTTTAATTTGTTGTACAGTGAGGGTCTCTAATGTTGTCCTGGGTGGTCTCAAACTCCTGGTCTCAAGTGATCGTCCCAGTTAGGAATTCCAAAATGCTGGGATTACAGGTGTGAGCCACATTGCCTGGCCTAAATGAGTTTTGATAAATTTAAACAACCTTGTAACTAACCTCTGCAATCAAGATATAGTACATTTCCATCACCCCAGAAAGGCCACCCGTGTTCCTTTCTAGTCATTCCTTTCCAACCCACATCAGGCAGATCGAACTTCTATTATACAAATTGGTTTTATCGTCACTAAAATTTTATAGTAACAGAATCATATTGTATACACTTCTTTGTGTCTGGCTTTACCGCAACATAATGTCAGGGAGATTCATTCATGTTATTGCATTTATCAGCAGTTTATTCCTCCTTATGACTGAGTAGTATTCATTGTATAAATAAACCCTGTGTTTATGTTGCCTGTCTGTGAAGAGTTGGGTTGTATCAAGAATTTGCTACTGCAAGTCAAGTTGCCAGGAGTACACATAAGAGTGTTTTAGTGGATATATACTTTCATTTTTGGGGGGTAAATACCTAAAAGTGGAAGTGCTGGTCAGATGGTAAGTATATGAGAACGTGCCAAACTTTCTCAAAACAGCTGTACCATTTTATACATCAACCAGAAATCTGTGCATTTCAATTGCTTCATCCTTGGTGACAATTGGTAATGTCAGTCTTTTTAATCTTAGCTATTCTAACAGGTATGTAGTGGTATCTTATAATTTTAATTTTCGTTTCATTGGTAACTAATGCCTTTGGGAATTTTTTCTTTGTTTATTGATCCTTAATATAAATTCTTTCATTATATTTAAATATTTTGGACATGTGGGAGGTGTTTGCTTTTAAAAATTAAATTATAAGAGTTTTTCATATATTTGTTGTCAGATATATGTATTAGAAATATTTTCTTCCAATTTTAAGTATATCACCTTTTAATTTTCTTAACAGAATCTTGCAAAAAGTACAAATTTAATTTTTTCTGGATTTTAATTAATCCTTTTGTATTATATGGTTTATTATGTCCTGAGTAAGAATCTTTTGCTTAACTAAGGTCGCATAGGTTTTTCTTCTATTTCTTAGATGTTTTATTATTTTAGCTTTTAAGTGTATGTTTATAATTTATTCTGAAAGTTTTTTCTTGTTCTAACAAAAGAGGACAATTAGATCATATCACACATTTGAACATTCATGAAAGCTCAAATATATAGTATCCAAGAAGATACCCTTTTCCTTTGTAAATCAAAATAAAGTAACTTTATTTAAGCCATGGTTTGGTTTCCTTAGTCTTTTGGGTGAAGATGTTTTTAGGACATCCATATGATTCCTAATCATAGGAATTATATTCTTGGTTGTCCCAAATTTGGTTTTGTTGCAAAAAAAAAATCCATAAAAGTAAAAAAATACTTAACCCCAAATCAAACTGATTTTAATTTTTTAAATGCCATTTCAGTAATTTTAACAACTCAGACATATAAAGTCCTGGGGAATATTTTTTCCCTGAACAGTTTTTTTCTAATTTTTGTGTGAAGCTAAACCTGTTGCTTTTTCCCCCTTCTGTTTGCCATTTTGATGATGTACATAAGCTGGGTTGTTCTTCCTGCAAATGAGTGTCCTTCTCAGAACTGTATCTCTATATCACAAACCAGAGTTTCTTAACCTGGGCCCCACTGGCCTTTGGGGATGAATAATTATATTATATTCCTATGGCTGTCATCACAAAGTCCGCAGACTGTGAGGCTTACACTACAGGCACTGATGCTTTCACAATGCTGAGGGTTAGAAGCCCAAGGTCAAGATGTCAGCAGGACAGCTGCTCCTGAGACCTCTCTTCTTCCCTGGCATATGGCTGCCTTCTTGCTGGGCCCTCAGTGGACTTTCTTCTATGTCAAGCACATCCCTTGTGTCTCTGTGTGTCCAGATTTTCTCTTTTTATGAGGACATCGATGAGACCAAATTAAGACACACCCTAATAACTTCATTTTAACTGATCACCTCTTTAAAGGCCCTAATCCATACACAATTACATTTGAGGCACAGGGGGTTTTGGCCGTAGTGAGTTTTGAAGGACATAATTCAGTCCCTCTTTGCTGTGCAGGCTGTCCTGTGCACTGCAGGATGTTTAGCAGAATCCTTCACCTACTGAATGCCATTAGCATCTCCAGTTGTGACAACCCAAAATGCCTCTGGAAACTGCTAACTGACCCCGGGGTGTAGGGGAGCAGGTAAATTGCCCTTGGTTGAAAACTACTGTCTTAAAGAAACTTGGAGGTTTGTTTACTTTCTAACCCACAGATTTTGCCATGATTATGTAAAATCACTCAGGGGTTGAGAGATATTTGTAACTCAAATATTACTAGAACCTGGATCTGAAAATTATCTTCTTTGTGTTGTATCACATTCTCCTCACATACTAAACATTCAGTGATCAAAAAAGTGTAAGTGATTTTGTGAACATAAACTTCTGGGAATCTATAAAGCACCAAGTAAAATGTTATGTTCATTTCTCTATGTATCCATGATGTATTATAAATCATCATCTTCAATTCTGATCCAATGACACAGGACATTATTTCAGTTTTCTCTTTTACATCTGTACTTACCCTTTTTGACAATGAGAAGTGGAGTGCTAGTAATGTCTATCTCCTGCTCTGTCTATACATATATATACACACGCAGTGTGTGCGTGTATACACAGTGTGCATGCATCATGCATGGTCAACACATACACAGTGTGCACATGTATAGGCAGCCCCCATACATGCACAGTTTGTGTGTATATGCATCCTCCACACATACAGAGTGCATGTGCATATATGCCTCATCACCACATACACAGCATGTGTGCGTATATGCAGCTTCAGCTCCTATACATGTGTCCAGTCTCTTTTTGGCATTGTCAGCATGGAAGCTCTTCCTGCTTTTGCTGTATTCTCAAAGGCTGGGCTGCCCCCCTCCATGGATACCCTTGTACTCTGCCCAGGATTGACATTCCCACATGAGGGACTCCTGTCTAGATGATCTCCAGAGCTGGCTGCTTTGATGCTGGCATGATCCTGCTTGGGCTCTGACACCTCAGGCTGGGTCAGCCCTCACATGGACACTCTTCATTCTCTCAAGCTCTGATACTCTGCATTATGCAGCCTTCTAAGGCCCAGCTGGCATCTACCCCCTGGGATCATCCCTGCTCCCCTCAGCCCACCAGAATGCTGTCCTCTTTGGGCTGTGAGAGTCCCTGATGGGCTGGCACCCTGGGGACATGCCCTCTTTTGCCCACTCAGGTGGGGCCACTCTGATCCCCACCCTCTGGAATGAATATCTGCCTTGTTCAGCTCATCTGATGCCTTTAGAATGATTATTTTCAGGAAGAGAAAGGAAGAAATTTGAGGCAAAAAAGATTTTTAAAGAGACTTTTGAATGGAATGAAGAGAAGTTGGTTAGGAGAGATCTTGTTCAAATAAAGATTCATTATCTTTCTCTCCAGACCAACCCTTCCTTTCTGTTTCTATCTGTGATAACCTTCTCCTAATTTTTTTGGTGAAAACAGAAAATTATTGTCAATGACAATCCACTAAACATTGATTAGAAAATAATCTTGGGAGGCGGAGCAAGATGGCAGCCGAGTAACAGCTTCCTTGCATCTGGGCACCGTGAGTCTGGGGAGATAGGACTCCAGGCATCTCTGGCTGGTGGGATCTGCCTATCATCACCCCTGAGAGGATACAGGGAGTCAGCGAGAGACTTCTGGACCCCAAGAGGAGGACTAAAAAGTGGAAAACCGGCAAGTGGTCGCATGTGTTCAATCCATCTAAACGCGCCCGCAACTGTAAGTTCAGTAGCAGCGAGACTGCAAACCAGAAAGGCCTTACCTGTGAACTGTTTTGGTGTCTTTGGACTTGGCACTCAGCTGAACTGCCTTGGGGAGAGCCTAAACGGGAGTGCGGAGAACTTTGGCCTTTGTCTAGGGCCCCAGTCTGAGCCGCTGAGCCAGACGGAGCTAATAGTGTTTGGCTGTGGGTCACAGGCAGCCATTGTGAGCGATCTGCCCCGGCAAGCTCTGCCCTCAGGGTCGCAGAGCTAGAATTGGGTGGGAGCTGGTAACCCAGCGACCAAGTAGCCTAAGGGCGGGGTCTGAGCCGCCTTGCAGCCCTAACCCTCGGTGGCAGAGGGAGAACAGTTTTGGCACACAGGGTAAGTGGATAGCCACTTCAGCAGTGATTCCAGCGCCAAGCACTTCCCTGGGAAAGCTTCTGCTCAGCAAGTGAACAAGTTCAAAGTGCCTTTTAAGTGGGCTGAAGAGAGATTTAGGGTGTCTACCTGCTGGGGGTTTGAGAAACTAGCAGCCTCCAGTCGTATCAGAACTGTGATTAACATCCCATATCCCAGAAGACCACGTGTTGCCCAGACAATATTCAATAACATATACATACTGCTTTGTTTTTTGGTTGTGTTTTTTTTTTTTTTTTTTTTTGGTTTGGTAGTTTTTTTTTTGTTTATTTTGATGTTCCTGATTGTTGTTTTGTTTTTTAAGTTCAACCTTTCCCATACAGATCCTTTTTCTTTCTCAATTTTTCTAGTTTAATTATAATTTCACATTGCTGCCTATTTCAATAATTAGAACTTCATTTTTGTTAGTGTTTCTACCACTATTATTTGGTTTTTCCAGCCAATTTTATCCTGTAAAGTTTTCTGTTTGATTTATAGCATTTTTGTCTTTCCTCTCTACTTGGTGGAGGTGGGGTACTGTGTCTGATCAGGTTAGCAAAGAACTGCTGACCTCAAGGGAACCACACAATGGGGCACCCCCAGAAGGTGTTGTTTTTTTTTAAGGTTGTATCAAAGTACCCTACTGTACACCTATATTGCTCTGTCTCCCTCTTTCTGTGCCTCTCTTCTTTTTGTCAATATTCCTTTTACCCACCCCCTCTCCTTTCCCTATTTTTCTTTTTTTTCTTATCACTTGGTCCTCCTTTCTTTCATCCTTTTTTTGCTCTTCAACCTTCTCACCCTTCTGGTCCTGTAACCCTTAGTCCACAGGCACGAGAACTTAAAGAGCAAGAGGAAGTGAAAGGAAAATTAGGGCAAGGAAACAGATAAAAGAAATCACTCATGAGGAAGAATCAGCAGAAAACTCCAGGCAACATGAAGAACCAGTGCAGAACAACCCCGCCAAGGGACCATGAGGGAGCTACTGCAGAGGATTCCACCTATATAGAAATGTTAGGAATGACAGGGAATTTAGAATACACATGTTGAAAACAATGAAAGAAATGATGGAAACAATGAAGGAAACTGCTAATAAAGTAGAAAATAACCAAAAGGAAATTCAAAAACAGAATCAAATAAGAGATGAACAATATGAAGAATATAAAAAGGATATAGCAGAGCTGAAGGATCTGAAAGAGTCAATCAGGGAACTTAAAGATGCAATGGAAAGTATCAGCAACAGGTTAAACCATGCAGAAGAAAGAATTTCAGAGGTAGAAGACAAAGTTCTTGAGATAACTCAGATAGTAAAAGAGGCAGAAAAGAAGAGAGAGAGAAAGCAGAACGTTCACTGTCATAATTATGGGACTTTAAGAAGCGTTCCAACATACGAGTTATAGGAATTCCAGAAGGGGAAGAAGAATGCTCCAGAGGAATGGAAGCCATACTAGAGAATATTATAAAAGAAAATTTCCCAAATATCACCAAAGATTCTGACACACTGCTTTCAGAGGGCTATTGGACCCCAGGTCACCTCAACTCTAACTGAGCTTCTCCAAGACACATTGTGATGAACTTGTCCAAAGTCAAGACAAAAGAAAAGATTCTGCAGTCTGCCAGGAGTAAGCGCCAGTTGACCTACAGGGGCAAATCCATCAGAGTGACCGCAGACTTCTCTAATGAAACTTTCCAAGCAAGAAGACAATGTTCATCTACCTTTAATGTACTTAAACAGAACAATTTCCAGCCCAGAATTCTGTACCATGCTAAGCTAAGCTTAAAAATTGAAAGAGAAATCAAATCATTTACGGATATACAAACATTGAGGAAATTCGCCACAACAAGACCAGCTCTACAGGAAATACTTCAACCTGTTCTGCACACTGACCACCACAATGGATCAGCAGCAAAGTAAGAACTCAGAAATTAAAGGGCAGAACCTAACCTCCACGCTGATGCAAAAGATAAAACTAAGCAATGGACTCTCACCAAATAAGATGAATAGAATACTACCACATTTATCAATTATCTCAATAAATGTTAATGGCTTGAATTCCCCACTGAAAAGACATAGATTGGTTGACTGGATTAAAAAACACAAGCCATCCATTTGCTGTCTGCAAGAAACACACCTGGCTTCAAAAGACAAATTAAAGCTCCGAGTCAAGGGTTGGAAGACAATTTTTCAGGCAAATGGAATTCAGAAGAAAAGAGGAGTTGCAATCTTATTTTCAGATACATGTGGATTTAAAGCAACTAAAGTCAAAAAAGACAAAGATGGTCACTTTATATTGGTCAAGGGAAAACTACAACAAGAAGACATTTCCATTCTAAATATTTATGCACCCAATTTAAATGCTCCCAGATTCTTGAAACAGACCTTACTCAGTCTGAGCAATATGGTATCTGATAATACCATAATAACAGGGGACCTTAACACTCCTTTTACAGAGCTGGACAGATCCTCTAAACAGAAATTAAACAAGGATATAAGAGATTTAAATTAAACCCTAGAACAACTGTGCTTGATAGACACATATAGAACACTCCATCCCAAAGATAAAGAATATACATTCTTCCCATCACCCCATGGAACATTCTCCAAAATTGATCATATCCTGGGACACAAAACAAATATCAACAGAATCAAAAGAATTGAAATTTTACCTTGTATCTTCTCAGACCATAAGGCACTAAAGGTGGAACTCAATTCTAACAACAATGCTCGACCCCACCCAAAGGCATGGAAATTAAACAATCTTCTGTTGAATAACAGATGGGTGCAGGAAGAAATAAAACAGGAAATCATTAACTTCCTTGAGTATAACAACAATGAAGTCACAAGCTACCAAAACCTGTGGGATACTGCAAAAGCAGTTTTGAGAGGAAAATTCATCGCTTTAGATGCCTACATTCGAAAAACAGAAAGAGAGCACATCAACAATCTCACAAGAGATCTCATGGAATTGGAAAAAGAAGAACAATCTAAGCCTAAACTCAGTAGAAGAAAAGAAATATCCAAAATCAAATCAGAGATCAATGAAATTGAAAACAAAAGAATCATTCAGAAAATTAATGAAACAAGGAGTTGGTTTTTTGAAAAAATAAATAAAATAGATAAACCATTGGCCAGACTAATGAGGAATAGAAAAGTAAAATCTCTAGTAACCTCAATCAGAAATGATAAAGGGGAAATAACAACTGATCCCACAGAGATACAAGAGATCATCTCTGAATACTACCAGAAACTGTATGCCCAGAAATTTGACAACGTGAAAGAAATGGATCAATATTTGGAATTACACCCTCTCCCTAGACTCAGCCAGGAAGAAATAGAGCTCCTGAACAGACCAATTTCAAGCACTAAGATCAAAGAAACAATAAAAAAATCTTCTAACCAAAAAGTCCCTGGTCCAGATGGCTTCACTCCAGAATTCTATCAAACCTTCAAGGAAGAGCTTATTCCTGTACTGCAGAAATTATTCCAAAAAATTGAGGAAGAAGGAATCTTCCCCAACACATTCTATGAAGCAAACATCACCCTGATACCAAAACCAGGAAAAGACCCAAACAAAAAGGAGAATTTCAGACCAATCTCACTCATGAATATAGACGCAAAAATTCTCAACAAAATCCTAGCCAATAGATTACAGCTTATCATCAAAAAAGTCATTCATCATGATCAAGTAGGCTTCATCCCAGGGATGCAAGGCTGGTTTAACATACGCAAGTCTATAAACGTTATCCACCATATTAACAGAGGCAAAAATAAAGATCACATGATCCTCTCAATAGAGGCAGAAAAAGCATTTGATAAAATCCAGCATCCTTTTCTAATTAGAACACTGAAGAGTATAGGCATAGGTGGCACATTTCTAAAACTGATTGAAGCTATCTATGAAAAACCCACAGCCAATATTTTACTGAATGGAGTAAAACTGAAAGCTTTTCCTCTTAGAACTGGAACCAGACAAGGTTGTCCTCTGTCACCTTTACTATTCAACATAGTGCTGGAAGTTCTAGCCAATATAATTAGGCAAGACAAGGAAATAAAGGGAATCCAAATGGGAGCAGAGGAGGTCAAACTCTCCCTCTTTGCTGACGACATGATCTTATACTTAGAGAACCCCAAAGACTCAAGCACAAGACTCCTAGAAGTCATCAAAAAATACAGTAATGTTTCAGGATATAAAATCAATGTCCACAAGTCAGTAGCCTTTGTGTACACCAATAACAGTCAAGATGAGAAGCTAATTAAGGACACAACTCCCTTCACCATAGTTTCAAAGAAAATGAAATACCTAGGAATATACCTAACGAAGGAGGGGAAGGACCTCTATAAAGAAAACTATGAAATCCTCAGAAAGGAAATAGCAGAGGATATTAACAAATGGAAGAACATACCATGCTCATGGATGGGAAGAATCAACATTGTTAAAATGTCTATACTTCCCAAAGCAATCTACCTATTCAGTGCCATTCCTATCAAAATACCAACATCGTACTTTCAAGATTTGGAAAAAATGATTCTGCGTTTTGTATGGAACTGGAAAAAACCCCGTATAGCTAAGGCAGTTCTCTGTAACAAAAATAAAGCTGGGGGCATCAGCATACCAGATTTTAGTCTGTACTACAAAGCCATAGTGCTCAAGACAGCATGGTACTGGCACAAAAACAGAGACATAGACACTTGGAATCGAATTGAAAACCAAGAAATGAAACTAACATTTTACAACCACCTAATCTTGGATAAACCAAACAAGAACATACCTTGGGGGAAAGACTCCCTATTCAATAAATGGTGTTGGGAGAACTGGATGTCTACATGTAAAAGACTGAAACTGGACACACACCTTTCCCCACTCACAAAAATTGATTCATGATGGACAAAGGACTTAAATTTAAGGCATGAAACAATAAAAATCCTCCAAGAAAGCATAGGAAAAACACTGGAAGATATTGGCCTTGGGAAAGACTTCATGAAGAAGACTGCCATGGCCATTGCAACAACAACAAAAATAAACAAATGGGACTTCATTAAACTGAAAAGCTTCTGTACAGCTAAGGAGACAATAACCAAAGCAAAGAGACAACCTACACAATGGGAAAGGATATTTGCATATTTTCAATCAGACAAAAGCTTGGTAACTAGGATCTATAGAGAACTCAAATTAATCCACATGAAAAAAGCCAACAATCTCATGTATCAATGGGCAAGAGACATGAATAGAACTTTCTCTAAAGACGACAGACGAATGGCTAACAAACACATGAAAAAATGTTCATCATCTCTATATATTAGAGAAATGCAAATCAAAACAACCCTGAGATATCATCTAACCCCAGTGACAATGGCCCACATCACAAAATCTCAAAACTGCAGATGCTGGCGTGGATGTGGAGAGAAGGGAACACTTTGACACTGCTGGTGGGACTGCAAACTAGTACAACCTTTCTGGAAGGAAGTATGGAGAAACCTCAAAGCACTCAAGCTAGACCTCCCATTTGATCCTGCAATCCCATTACTGGGCATCTACCCAGAAGGAAAGAAATCCTTTTATCATAAGGACACTTGTTCTAGACTGTTTATTGCAGCTCAATTTACAATTGCCAAAATGTGGAAACAGCCTAAATGCCCACCAACCCAGGAATGGATTAACAAGCTGTGGTATATGTATACCATGGAATACTATTCAGCCATTAAAAAAAATGGAGACTTTACATCCTTCGTATTAACCTGGATGGACGTGGAAGACATAATTCTTAGTAAAGCATCACAAGAATGGAGAAGCATGAATCCTATGTACTCAATTTTGATATGAGGACAATTAATGACAATTATGGTTATGAGGGGGGAAACAGAAAGAGGGAAGGAGGGAGGGGGGTGGGGCCTTGGTGTGTGTCACACTTTATGGGGGCAAGACATGATTGCAAGAGGGACTTTACCTAACAATTGCAATGAGTGTAACCTGGCTTATTGTACCCTCAATGAATCCCCAACAATTAAAAAAAAAAAAAAAGAAAATAATCTTTGTGAAAATTTTCCTATGACATGGAAGTTTTTTCATTATCCTAAGTAGCATGAAAGGTTTTTATTTGGGATAATCTGATAAAAAAGAAACACTTTTCACTAAAATGTCATAAGAATGCCAACTTCTTTTTTTTAATTATTAAATCATAGCTGTTCACATTAATGCAATCATGGGGTACCCTGCGCTGGTTTTATATACAATTTGAAATATTTTCATCACACTGGTTAACATAGCCTTCCTGGCATTTTCTTAGTTATTGTGTTAAGACATTTATATTCTACATTTAGTAAGTTTCACATGTACCCTTGTAACATGCACCGTAGGTGTGATCCCACCACTCACCCTCCCTCCGCCCATCCTCCCCCTCCTTTCTCTCTCCCCTTCCTTATATTCTTAGGTTATAACTGGGTTATAGCTTTCTTTTTTCTTTCTTTTTTTTTTTTTTTGTAGAGACAGAGTCTCACTGTACCGCCCTCCGTAGAGTGCTGTGGCGTCACACGGCTCACAGCAACCTATAACTCTTGGGCTTAGGCGATTCTCCTCCCTCAGCCTCCCGAGTAGCTGGGACTACAGGCGCCTGCCACAATGCCCGGCTATTTTTTTTGTTGCAGTTTGGCCGGGGCTGGGTTTGAACCGACCACCTTCGGCATATGGGGCTGGCACCTTACTCACTGAGCCACAGGTGCCGCCCCTGGGTTATAGCTTTCATATGAAAGCCATAAATTAGTTTCATAGTAGGGCTGAGTACAATGGATACTTTTTCTTCCATTCTTGAGATACTTTGCTAAGAAGACTATGTTCTAGCTCCATTCATGTAAACATGAAAAAGATAAAGTCTCTATCTTTCTTTAAGGCTGCATAATATTCCATGATGTATGTATACCACAATTTATTAATCCATTAGTGGGTCAATGGGCACTTGGGCTTCTTCCATGATTTAGCAATTATGAATTGGGCTGCAATAAACTTTCTGGTACAAATATCTTTGTTATAATGTGATTTTTGGTCTTCTGGATATATACCTAGTAGAGGAATTGTAGGATTGAATGGCAGGTCTATTTTTAGATCTCTAAGTGATCGCCAAACATCTTTCCAAAAGGATCATATTAGTTTGTATTCCGACCAGCAGCAAAGAAGTGTGCCCTTTTCTCCACATCCACACCAACATCTCTGGTTTTGGGATTTTGTGATATGGGCTAATCTTTTTTTTTTTTTTTGATATGTGCTAATCTTAACTGGAGTTAGATGATAGCTCAAAGTAGTTTTGATTTGCATTTCTCTGATGATTAAGGATGATGAGCATTTTTTCATATGTCTGTAGGCCATGCGTCTGTCTTCTTCAGAGAAGTTTCTCTTCAAGTCCCTTGCCCAGCCTAAGATGGGATCATTTGTTCTTTTCTTGCTAATACGTTTGAGTTCTCTGTGGATTCTAGTTATTAAAACCTTTGTTGGAGACATAACCTGCAAATATCTTCTCTAAATCTGAGGGCTGTCTGCTTGCTTTACTTACTGTGTTCTTGGCTGTGCAGAAGCTTTTTAGTTTGATCAGGTCCCAATAGTGTATTTTTGATGCTGCTTCAATTGCCGGTGGGAGGGGGGGTCCTCCTTATAAAATATTTGCCCAGGCTGATTTTTTCAAGAGTTTTCCCTGCACCTTCTTCTAGTATTTTTATAGTTTCATGTCTTAAGTTTAAATCTTTAATCCAGTAAGAGTCTATCTTAGTTAATGGTGAAAGGTGTAGGTCCAGTTTCAGTCTTCTACAGGTCGCCAGCCAGTTCACCCGGCACCATTTGTTAAATAGGGAGTCTTCCCCCATTGAATGTTTTAGTGGTAAGTAGCTGGGCTCATCTCTTGGTTCTCTATTCTGTTCCATACATCTACCTCTCTGTTTTTGTGCCTGTACTATGCTGTTTTGATCACTATCGATTTATAGTATAGTCTGAGGTCTGGTAGCGTGATTCCTCCTGCTTTGTTTTTATTTCTGAGTAATGGTTTTGCTATTCAAGGTTTTTTCTGATTCTATATAAAATAAAGTATTATTTTTTTGAGATCTTTGAAGTATGACAGTACAGCTTTAATAGGGATTGCATTAAAGTTGTATATTGCTTTGGGTAGTATGGACATTTTAACAATGTTGATTATTCCCAGCCATGGGCATGGTATGTTTTTCCATTTGTTAACATTTTCAGCTATTTATTTTCTTAGAGTTTCATAGTTCTCTCTCTTTTTTTTTTTTTTATAGAGACAGAGTCTCACTGTACCGCCCTCGGGTAGAGTGCCGTGGTGTCACACGGCTCACAGCAACCTCTAACTCTTGGGCTTACGCGATTCTCTTGCCTCAGCCTCCCGAGCAGCTGGGACTACAGGCGCCCGCCACAACGCCCGGCTATTTTTTTGTTGCAGTTTGGCCGGGGCTGGGTTTGAACCCACCACCCTCGGCATATGGGGCCGGGGCCCTACTCACTGAGCCACAGGCGCCGCCCTTCATAGTTCTCTTTATAGAGATCTTTCATGTCCTTTAGAATGCCAACATCTTTAGTGTCTTTGGCCCCTTGGGAGGGCAACCTTTCATGTTGGACAGGGATTATATCCTGGCATTAAAAATATGTTTAAACCTTGAAAATCAAGTGTACTGATTCCTCTTCCAAGAACTGTCATTAATTCAATGTTTCATTAGACAAGTCCTGGACTTCAATTTCTCTTAGATAAACTGAGAATAGTGTCTTCCATTGACCAAAATAAGCAAAAGCCAGTGAAATAAAAAATTTAATACTGAGACAAGCTCCACTATTTCTCAGGTGAAAACATTTATGTCAGTACAAATTATTGATTTATTTCTAAAATATCATAATCTTTATTAAAACCACTCTAGAGGACAAAAATACTTTCATTGTTTTGGACTTAAAACAAGAGTACCAGCAAATATTGGCTTAAAAATGTAACTAACTAGACCATGTTACAGACAATGATTTATGCCACTGACATTCGAAATAAAATAATCATGCAAGAAATGAATGTTTTTGTTATTTGTGATGGGAAAGTACAGAGGCTGGATTTTTGGTCTTAGAGTTCAATAAAGTTAATAGAAATTTGTGGAGAAAGAATGACCAAATTACCCTTGGAATACTTCTTATTTTTTTCCATATCTATTTTATTTTCTTTCATATTAATAAAATAAAATATTGGGGGTTTTAAACTTTAAGTTTATGACCTGTAGCTTTTATCATAAACTATTAGTTCTGCTCCCAACAAGTCACTTGGCCCAATCTCCTCTGTATTTTATTAAGTGCATGACTAAAAGATTCAGATAAAATTGTCAATTGGCACAGTAAGCCTGGATGGTCAAATGATCAGATGGAAGCATACTGCACAAAGTGTCCTGAGAGCTGGGTTCATGTACCAGTTCTGTGGAATCTTAGTTATTTTCCTGTCTGGGCCTCAGTTTCATTTGTCTAAAGGGGGATGAATACATTGAAATTCATCTATCTCAGGTTGCTTTGTGTAACACTAAATAAATGTGAAACAATTTTTGAAATTATATAATTACAAAATACTTTACTGTAAGATAAAAGACACCAATATATTCAATTGTCTTGACAGTGATCTGTGTTTGCCAAGTAAATTTATCTGTACTCCCATTTCTAATCTATTATTTAACTGCTCTTTTTCTTTAAGCAGTGGCACCACTATTCCTCTAACTGTATAGGCTGGAGATTTTGTACAGATATTCTATTTAATTTTTTTCTGATTCCTCCAATTTTTTATCAAGCCTCTCTGTTTCTTCCTCCAGGCTACAGCTGAGTTTTACTGTTTCACTCTATCATCATTACTATCAATCTATGTTGAACCTTCTCTTCTTTAGTAATAGGTCAGGAGATAATGTAGCAAAAAGTATTTTCAGCTTTATTCCCACTTGGGAGTCTTACCTCACAGAAGAGTGCTGAACTAGCTAACATTTTGGCTAAAACTCCTCAATAGAAAGTAGAATATGGCATTTACAACTTATACACCAAATCCTGTTTTGGTAAAGGGACTTTAGGGATCCCTGGACTTGCACACAAGGTGAACATGAAACGGCTGCAGAATATATATAGAAGAAAAACAGGAGAAGAATTTGCACCTTTAGCTGGCAGAAAGGTTCTCCAAAGAATTGAGGTTGCCCCACTGATGAGCAGAACCCAAGGTTGGAGACTCTTAAGAGTGGGTGATATTTGGAAATCTGGAGTAGGAAGTAGTCAGCACTCAGGATATCTGTTTTCAGGAAGTAGAGGCTCAGCCTTTGTTTATAAGTATATTGCCTAGGAGAAAGGCTATTTTGAGCTAATAGTGTATATAACCGAAGATAAAAAACTGAGCATACAAGAGTTTACCAGATCCATCTAGATTAGATGGGAATCAGGTAACTGAACCAAAACCAAACCAAACCAACCCCAACCAATCAACCAAACAAACCAAAAATAAAAAACACAGCTAAGTTATTTGAACTGGGGAAAATAATCTAGTATCTTAAATGCAAAGCCAGTAATGCTGACCTCTATACATTTAGGTCAAAGCTCATTAAATTCTTCCCACCTGAAGTCAAGTTTGTCCTGGAGATTGGGATGTTGGTGAGACTAATTCAGCTATGGAGAAAGGAGTTCTCTAGAGGCTGGGAAAGAGGCAAGGTTGGCTGACAGTTGCATTGTCAGAGAAAGAAAACTGGCTCTGAAATAAAAATAACTGTATTCTAGCCCATTCCTATACTACCTAGTGACATCTAGCAAGTTACTGACATGTCATCTATGAAGTGGTATTGATATTTCAGTAAGTAATATAATCATATATATATATATATATACTTTTTTTTTTGAGACAGAGCCTCAAGCTGTTGCCCTGGGTAGAGTGCTGTGGCATCACAGTTCACAGCAACCTCCAACTCCTGGGCTTAAGCGATTCGCTTGCCTCAACCTCCCAAGTAGCTGGGACCATGGGTCCCCGCCAGAACACCCAGCCATTTTTTGGTTGTAGTTGTCATTGCTGTTTGACAGTGCCATTGAGGTTGCCCCACCGATGACAGGCCAGGCTGGATTCGAACCCGCCAGCTCTGGTGTATATGGCTGACATTTTAGCCACTTTACTACAGGCACCAAGCCAATCATTAATATTTTAATTGATTTTAGAAATAGTATTTCTGTTAATTTCATGAATAAAGCAAAAAGATTTATGCAAGTTTTGAAACTGTATGCAAGTCTGGCTTTGTTTCTTGGTTTAATTTACCCTCTTTTGGAGGCATTTTCTTGAACAAAATTAGTGTGGGGTTTTTTTTTGAGCAAATGTGAATGAGATTTTTTTCATTCAACACATATTTATGGATTATCTATTATATATCAGACACTGTGATAAGTACCAGGGCTATTTCCTAAACAATTCTAACAAAAATCTCTATTATCACGGAGCTTACATTCTGGTGGGGAGAGATAGGCTGTAAACAATGCACATAAGTATAATGTATCATAATGTGCTAAGTGCTATGAAGAAAATAAAGCAGGAGAAATAGAGAATTGCAATTTTATTTTGTTGAATTGTCTACCTATATTATTTTGTATTTATTCCTTAATTTTCCTTAAGATTATTACTTTGGATTCTTTTTCTGCTTTCTGGCATTTCATATATTTCCCTATGATTGGTGTTTGTTATTGGGGAATAATTGTGTTTTTTTGCAGGTATCATGCTTCCTTGCTTTTTTACGTTTAATGTGTCCCTACTCTGACTTCTAGGCATCTGGGGAAATAGTTGCCCCTTCCAATTTTATGGAGTAGGTTTCATGGAGAATGACTTATTTATATGGATGGGTATTGGGTTATCAGTTTGCTGGGGGCATTGGCTTTAGTTCCAGGTAGATGCAGTAGTGTAGTCTCTGTGTAATTTCTTCAGCTGTAATTAATGTTAATGATGTTTGGGCCAGGTGGCCTAGGCTGTCAGATTTTATGCAGAGGTGGTGTGATTTTGCTGGGGAAGGGGTGCTCACTGGGTGGTTTCTCAGGATGAGGACACGTGTGCACATGGTGGGTCAGCCAATCTGGGGTCAGCCAATCTGGGGACACAGGGCTGTTACTCTGGACAAGGCCATGGGCCTGTGTGTGGTTGCTCTGCTAGCCTGGGGACATTCCTGCTGGGTTGTTTCTAAGACTTGGCACATGGGCACAAGGCTGAAGGTTGCAATTAGTTAGGATGGAGTAGTTAGGGTAGTTTTCATTGCAAAGGTGATATTTGAAGTAAAGGACTTGTGAAGATGAATGAATAAGATGTGAATATTTGCAAGAGGAGTGCTCTAGGCAGAGGGAATAGCCATTGCAAAGGCCTTGAACTTATGTTGGTCCATAACTAGCCCATCAACTGTTTTTATCAGTAAAGCTCTATTGTCACACAGATATGTCCATTCCCTGATGTGTATGGTTTCTCTTGTGCTGCAAAAGCAGAGTTGAACAGTTTAAACAGACTCTCATATTCACAAGAGCCAAGATATGGAAACAACCTGACTGTCCATGGATGAAATGGTAAAGAAGTTGTGGCATATATACAATGGAATATTATTCAGCCTAAAAAAGAAGGAAATCCTGACATTTGTGATAACAAGGATGAAACTAGAAGACCTTACACTAAGTGAAGTAAGCCAGGAAAGGGAAGACAAACATTGCATGATTTCACTTATATACAGAACCTTAAAAAGTTGGATTCACAGAATCAAGAATAAAGTGATGGGTCCAGGTGCAGTGGTTCATGCCTGTAATCCTAGCCCTCTGGGAGGATGAGGTGGTTGGATTGCCTGAGCTCACAGGTTCAAGACCAGCCTGAGCCAGAGCAAGACCTTGTCTCTAAAAACAATAGCCAGGCGTTGTGGCAGGTGCCTATAGTCTCAGCTACTTGGAAGGTTAAGGCAAGAGAATTGCTTGAGCTGGAGTTTGAGGTTGCTGTGAGCTAAGAAGCCACAGCACTCTACCCAGGGTGACAAAGTAAGACTCTGTCTCTAAAAAAAAAAAAAAAAAAAAAAAAAATAAATAAATAAATAAAATAAAGCGATGGTTATTAGGGGCTGAGGGATGAGTTTGTGTGTGTGTGTGTGTGTGTGTGTGTGGTGGGGGGGCAGGGGAGGAGAGATGGTGAGGAAAAGGGGAGCTATTGGCTAAAGGGTACAAAGTTTAAATTATGTAGTATGAACAGGATGGATATGTTCCAGAGGTCTAATATGCAGAACAGGGACCATAGTTAATACAATATTACTTGAAACTTTCTAAGAGAGTAAATCTTATGTGTTCTCACCACAAAAAAGCAACAGCTGTGAAGAGACAGATATGTTAATTAGATTGACTTGTGGTCAGTTCACTAAGTACACACATGTGTCAAAAGATCATGTTGTATACCTTAAATATATACAATTTTTATTAACTAAAATAAAAATGTTTACACTTTAAAAAAAAAGATAAACAAAAAATAAAAAGAAATCTATGGACCTCAAGGCTATGCTATTTACTATCTGAAAAATATTACAAAAAAGTTGGCTGGGCAGTGCCTGTGGCTCAGTGGGCAGGGCACCGGCCCCATATACCGAGGGTGGTGGGTTCAAACTCGGCCCCAGCCTAACTGCAACAAAAAAATAGCTGAGCATTGTGATGGGCACCTGTAGTCCCAGCTACTCGGGAGGCTGAGGCCAGGGAATTGCCTAAGCCCAGGAGTTGGAGGTTGCTTTGGGCTCATGAGCTGTGTGACACCACAGCACTCTACCAAGGGCAATAAAGTGAAACTCTGTCTCTACAAAAAAAAAAGTTTGCTGACCCTTGCTCTAGAGATCAGTGCTGGAGTAGAGTGAACAAATAATAAATTCCTATCTTTTCTGTTTTGTGATGGAAGACATTTTTTAAATATTTCATTTGTTGGCCATGCATGGTGGCTCATGCTTGTAATTGTAACACTTTGGGTGGCCAACAGCCAAGGCCTCGAGACTCTTGAGGTCGTGAGTTCAAGACCATCCAGAGCAACATGGAAAGATCCTGTCCCTACAAAAAATAAAGAAAATTAGCCAGGTGTGGTGGCATGCACCTGTAGTACTAGCTATTGGGAAGACTGAGGCAGGAGGATCATTGGAATTAGTTCAAGGCTACAGTTAGCTGTGATCATGCCACTGCACTCCAACCTGAACAGCAAAGTGAGAACTTGTTTTCTAAAAAAAATTATTTAGTTTTATTTTTTCTTATAATGGAAGTTTCTTTTTAGCTTGCTTATGCTATGTCCAGAAAATAAATTATTAATATGTAGATTCATGCTTTCAAAAGACAAAATAAGTGACCCAACCATGTTTTATCACGTTTATTTCTCCTAACAGTGGCAATCATGCTTTTTTTATTCTTTAAATTTTGTTCATTAAAAAAATGTTCAGCCTTTTCCCATTCAAAGGACATAAAAAAAAAAAAAGGTGTGATAGCAGACTAAATCCAACAGGTGGCTGTATTTCTCAAAGTTTCAAAACCAGCTCAATCATCTGCTGCATGAAAATTTCCAGTTTGTAGCTACTACACATTAATTGTGTGACTCCTGAATAATTACTTTCATGACAAAGGACTAAGCAGTGGGGGGAAACAGAGAAGTCATTACATAATAAGAGATTATTTTATTGACTTTATTTAGATCAGCACTTCTATTGCTCATGCAACAGATTAAAGACCAATATTTGTCCATAGGCACTCCATGATACCCTCTCAGATTATAAGAGAAATACAGGGAAGATATGAGAATCTGTGGTTAAAGACTTTGAGTAGAGTTCTTGGAGTAATTAAATTGGTAAAAGGGAAGCTAAGAACGATTTCTGTTTCATATCATAAGAGGTTTTATACAGGATGTTGGTAAAAGTCCTTACATTATATTAACAGGTTTATACTAGCTATTACTACTATCACTATTTTTTCTTCATCTCTCATATGTTTTTCATATGCTATTCTATCTGAAGATTTCAATGCATAGATCTCATTCTATGCCCTTAGAATTTTCTCAACATGATTGAATTGATTTCGTTGTTTAAAAAAAATTCAGTTCATTCTTATTTCCTGGGTACTAGCATATAGACAAATGAAGTCATATCATACCCAAATTATTACCCATGTATTTTATCTGAAATGTTTCTGTACTTGTGTTTCTCTCCTACAATGTTATTGGCCAATATAGAATCTAGTTTTACTTCAAATCACTATTTAGATTTTTTTTTAATCCAGGTTTGTGTGCTTTTTTTAGTCAGATATAGTTTTATTTATTTATTTTTTTTTGTAGAGACAGAGTTTCACTGTACCGCCCTCTGGTAGAGTGCCATGACGTCACATAGCTCACAGCAACCTCTAACTCTTGGGCTTACGCGATTCTCTTGCCTCAGCCTCCCAAGCAGCTGGGACTACAGGCGCTCGCCACAATGCCCGGCTATTTTTTTTGTTGTTGCAGTTTGGCGGGTGCTGGGTTTGAACACGCCACCCTCGGCATATGGGAATTATACACACGCTATTCCTAGTTCATTATTTTAATTATAAGTTAACGTGCAGAAAATTTAATTTAGCAATTTATTAACTATGTAGGACACTGTGCTAAAACTTTTAGTATTATAAGGTTCTAATCTCAGGAAGATTACAAACAAATATGAAATATAATGAGAGGAGACAAGTGTACAAGTGGAAAAAAGTATTCTACTTTGTTAGCAGATATCTATGTCTCATATGACTCTCTCTATGAAGGAAAAGTGAGAAACAGTGGCTGGAATTGAGGACTGTTGGTGGGGTGCTCCATCTACTTCAGATACATGCCTGTACTTCTGGATTAGCCCTGTCAATTTATTTTATTGTTTAGCCTGGTCTTTATATGCCTCTATGCATCAGAATAATAACAGTTGTTTAATGTGTCTATAGCCATCTTTCAATCTTAATTCTTTTTGTCTCCTTTATTTTTAATTGACAAATAATAATTTTATAGATTTGTGAGGTACAATGTAACGTTTTGATATATGCTTAGTTGATTATATCAACTAATTAACATGACCATCACCTCACATATTTAGTTTTTTATCGTAAGAACATTTGAAACCTACTCCTTTAGCAATTTTGAAATACACAATACATTATTATTAACTATGGTCATGCTGTGCAATGGATCTCAAATATTTATTCCTCTTGTCTAACTGAGACTTTGTATGCTTTGACCAGCATTTTATCATTCACTCTCACCTCCATTTCCCTCCCCTTCGAACTCTGGTAACTACCATTCTATCCTCTGCTTTTATAAATTTAACAGTTTTTGATTCTACTCATGAATGAGATCATGTGGCATTTGTCTTTCTGTGCTTGGCTTATTTCACTTAGCATAATGTCCACCAGGTTCATCTATGTTGCTGCAAATGACAGGGTTTCCTTCTTTATTCATTCATTAATGGACACTTAGATTGATTCTATATTTTGGCTGTTATGAATAATGGTGCAATAAACTTGGGAATACAGATATATCTTCAACACACTAATTTCAATTCCTTTGGACATACATCCAGAAGTGGGATTGCTGGATTATATGGTAGTTCTATTTTTAGTTTTTTGAGGAACCTCCATGCTGTTCTCCACAATAGCTATACTAATCTATAGTCTAACCAACCATGCACCAAAGTTCCCTTTCCTCTACATTCTCACTATTACTTGTTATCTTTTGTTCTTTTGGTAACAGCCATTCTAACAGATGTAAAATCAGCCAACGCCAATTCTAAATGCTGGTATAAATCCAGGGAAGTATATATGGAAGACTGTAACAATGTTTGCTGGGTAAGTGAAAGCTTTCACAGTTTAGCCCGTTAATCTCACATTTCGTTATTGTAGATGGGAGAGGAGAAGCAGAAGGGGACACTATTAGAAATAATTTTTTCCCCTTCTCTTGATCCTTTCTTGGAAAACACCGTCTACTACTTGATATCAGCTAACATTTGGTATTTGCTACTCAAAAGTAACATCTTCAATACCTTTGCTGTAGTGTCGTGAAGTAATCTGGTTCTGTTCGAAATGACAAATTTTCTATACTCTCCGGGAGTCATAACAATGATTAAAATTTTGTTCATATATCTTCCAAAACACTAAAAGTAAACAGATTCATTAAAAATTATCATATGTTGCTCAAACTTCTGGTTCCAAAACAGTAGCACAGAAGGAAGCTGGCTTTACTCTCCCTATAGAAAACCAAAAACAAATGTGCACTAGCAAGATTATCACCAGTAATATCCCAGAACTCATAGATGAGGATGAGACAATTCCTCAGGTCACAGAGAAGTGAAAAAATTCAAATTCTAAGCAGATGGTAAAGGAATTGAACTTTTATACCTGTGATGTCCCCTTTCCCAATCTGCCTGTACTAAGCATTTGGAAAATTTCCCTCTGACTTGTGGTTTCTGCCCTATAAAAAGTATGCCTGAGGTGTATAGGCAGCTTGCCTACTATGTTGAATTCCCTGTCAGAAGACCTGTCCCTGCCTCAATCCATGGAAGCATCACTAGCCCCTGAAAAGACAAATATCTCTGGGGACAACCAGAGGCAAAAAAGGGACAACTATCCCCAGTCCTGGAAACTCCTCTTGGCCAAAGGAGATGCCAAATCAGAGTGGTCATTCAGCAGCACCACTCTGTAGAAGGTTCATACCATAGATCCTCTGGACATGAACCCATACCAGGATATCCCCTTTAGAACCTCTCCCATTCTGGAAGACATCACTCTGTTTACTAGAACCAAAACAAACCTGGACTTAGGATGCCACCTAGTGCTAGGAAGGAGACAGTGAACTAACAAAAAGAATTTAAAAGAAAAAGAAAAAAAAATCCACAGTTTTAGCAAATTTAGTCTCTAAACAAACATAGCCATTGAGCACAAAACAAGCCAGACAGTGAAATAAATAACTAATCCTTCAATGTGAAGACACATCCACAAGAAAAAATGGCAAACAGGAAACTATGCTTTCCTCAAACAGACAAAACAAAGGCCTAGTGAGTGATCTAACAAGATAGTGATATGTGAACTCTCTGACCTAGAATTCAAAATAGTAGTTTTAAGGAAACTCAATGATTATTAGGATAATAAAGAAAAATTATTCAGATATATATCAGAGAAATTTAGCAATGAGATTGCAATAATAATAATAATGATAATGAGAATGATAATAAATGAACAGAAATCTTGGAACTGAGGCTGAGCATGGTGACCCATGCTCACACCAGTAATCCTAGCACTCTGGAGGGCCAAGACAGGAGCATTGCTTCAGTTCAGAAGTTTCAGACAAGCTTGAGGAAGACTGAAATCTCATCTTTACTAAAAATAGAAAAATTAACCAGACATCATTAAGAGCACTTGAAGTCCTAACTACTTGGGAAGCTGAGTCCAGGGGGTTGAGGTTGAAGTGAACCATGATGACATCACTGTACTGTACCTGGGTTAACAGAATGAGACTCTGGTTCAAAAACAAAACAAAACAAAACAAACAAACAAACAAAAAACCCCCCATAAACAAAAAGCCTTGAAACTGAGAAACACATTTGATGAACTGAAAAATTCATTAGAGGCTCTCAACAGTAGAAAGGAACAAGAACAGGAAAAAATCAGAATGAGTAAGCTGAAAAACTGCCTATTTCAAAATACATAGCCAGAAAAGAAAAAAAAAAAAAAAAGAAAGAAAGAAAAGAAAACAGAATAAAAAGAAATTAATTGCCTATAGGATTAAAAACTTTTATCAAAAGACCAAATCAAGAAAGAGTTGAATAAGGGCATGGGAATAGAAAACTTATTCAAATAAGTCATAAAAGAAAAATTTTCAAAACTTGAGAAAGAGATAAATATTCAGGTATAGGAAAGTCTGAGAACATCAAACGTGTTAGATCCAAATGAGACCACCCCGAGGCAATAATAATTAAACTCTCAAAAGTCAATGACAAAGAAAGATTCTAAAAGCAGTAAGAGAAAAGAAGCAAATAACATAAAGGAGCACCAATTTGGCAACAGGCTTTTCAATGGACTGAAATACGATAATAGTGAAAGACTTTATTGTGAACTGCCAGTAGTGGACAATTATCCAGACAGAAGATGAACAAAGAAACATTGACTTAACCTATGCACTAGACAAAACAGGCTAAACTAACATTAACATAACATTTCACTGAACTGCTGCAAAATGCACATTCTTTGCATCAGCACATGTAATATTCTCCAGAATAGATTGTATCTTAGGCCCTAGAATAATTCTCAATAAATTCAAAAAAGTAGAAATTGTATCACTACCTTTTCAGGACACAAAGGAATAAAACTAGAAATCAGTAACAAGAGAACCTCAGAAACTATACAAGCGCATGAAAATTAAACAACATGGTGCTGAAAAACCAAGGGTTTAATGAAGAAATTGAGAAAGAAATTTTAAAAAGTTTGAAACAAACAAAAATGGAAAGGTAGCATACCAAAATATATGGAATACAACAAAAGCAGCACTATGAGGGAAATTTACAGCAATAAATGCCTAAAACGTACAAAGAATCCAAATAAACAATCTACTGATGCATCTCAAAGAACTAGAATAAAGCTAGTATCAAACTGAATGGGGAAAAATTAGAAGACTTTTCTCTAAGATCTGGTCCAAGACATGGAAGCTTATTTCATCACATTTATTCAACACAACTGGAAGTCCTGACCAGAACAAGCAGGCAAGAAAAAGAAATAAAGGGCATTCAAATTGGAATGAAAGAAGTTACATTATTCTTGTTCTCAGATGATAATCTTTTTCTTAGAAAAACCTTAAGTCTCTGCCAAAACTCTGTTAGAACTAATAAACATATCGATAAAGTTGCAGGATACAAAACCAGCATATAAAAATTAGTAGCATTTATATATGACAACAGCAAACAATTTGAAAAATAAATCAAGAAAGCAATTCAATACAATAGCTACAAAGAATATAAAGTACCTAGGAATCAATTTAACCAAAGAAGTAAAAGACACCAAATAGCCAAAGCAATTGAACAAAAAGAACAAAGCAGGAAGTATCACATTACCTGAGTTTAGAACATACTATTGAACTATAGTGACCAAATCAGCCTGGTAGGGGCATAAAAAGAGACACACAGACAAATCAAACAGAGTAGAGAATCCAGATAAATCCACATAGTTACAGCCAACTCATTTTCAACAAAGGCATCAAGAGCATAAAATGGGGGAAAGGATACCTTTTCACTAAATTGTGTAGAGAAAACTGTATATCCATTTGCAGAAGAATGAAACTGACTTCATTTTTCCCAAATAAAATAATCAAATAAAAATGGATTAAAGACTTAAATGTAAGACTTGAAACTATGAACTACTAAAAGAAAACATTGGGGAAATGCTCCAGTATATTGGTCTGGACAAAGTTTTTTTGTGTAAGGAAACAAGCAACAAAGTGAAAGGACAACCCACACAACTGGAAAAATATTTGCAAATTGTCCATCTGACAGGGGATTAATAAGCATGATATATAAGGAGCCCAAAAAACTCAATAACAAAGCTCCCAAAAATCCAATTAAAAAGTGGGCAGAATAGTATTCCATACTACTCAGCCATTAAAAAAGATGCAGACTGTATATCTTTTGTATTAACCTGGATGGAGGTAGAACACATTCTTCTTAGTAAAGCATCACTAGAATGGAGAAACAAGAATCCAGTGCACTCTATTCCAAAATGAAGGCAATAGATGATCTAATACAAGGAGGGAGGGCGGAGTAGGGAAATGAGGGATCAGGAGAGGGGAGGGGGCAGGGGGGATGGGAGGTTATGGTATATGGCACATTTCTGGGGGCGGGACACGATTACAAGAAGAACTTTACCTAACAACTGCAATCAATGTAATCTAATTCTTTGTACCCTCAATGGATCCCAAATAATAAAAATAAATAAATAAATTAATTAATTAATTAATTAATAAGTAAATAAAGGGCAGAAGATCTGAATAGATACTTTTCAAAGGAAGTCCTATAAATGACCTGCAGCTATATAAAAAATGTTTAACATCACTAGTCATCAGAGAAATGTGAATTAAAACCACCATGAGATATCATTTCAACCCATTTATAATAAAAAAGAACAACAGATGCTGGTGAGAATGTAAATAAAGGAAATCCTTATATACTGTTAGTAGAAATGTAAATCAATACTACAGAAAACTGTATAAAAATTCCCCCCAAATGAGAAACATAACTACTATATGATCCAGCAATTCTAATACTGGGTAAGAAGAAAGAAAATCAATATACTGAAGAGATATCAGCACTCCCATTTTTATTGAAGAACTAAAAAAATCAAAATATGTGATCAACCAAAGTACCTACTGATGGATGAATGGATAAAGGAAATGTGGTATATATACACAAAGGGACACTAATTAACAAAATAAAGAAATTCCGTCATTTGCATTATTAGCATAAAAGGAGGTCATCACATTAAGTGAAATAAGCCATTTATAGAAAGAAAAATATCACATCATTTATATTTGAGAGCTAAAAAAGTAAATCTCATGATGATAGAGAGCAGACTGGAGTTTACCAGTGGTTGGGAAAGGCAGGGAGAGGAGGCAATGAAGAGGTATTGAATAATGTATAGAAATGTGTAATTTGCAGAAAAAAATAAGACCTTGAATTTCATAGATCTGTAGAGTGATTATAGGTTACAGTAATTTATTATAAATTTCAAAGTAGCTAGAAGAGGATGATCAAACATTCCTAGCATAAATAAAGGATAAATATTTGAGGTGGTAGATACTCCAATTATACTGATTTGATCCTTATAAATTATATGAATGTATTAAATTATCACATGTACTCTAAAAAGATGTACATATATTATATATCAATAAAACAAAAAATTTTAAAGTTATCACATGTTCATTAAAACATATAGGTGAACTGGTCACTTCTTTAGAGCCAAAAGGAAATAAGCCAGTTAATATTTTAAAAACATATTTAAAAACATTTATGACTCTTTTATCACTTCTTTTGGTGAGAATTTTGTAGGAATTTTGACTTGGAAAGAATTCGGTGAGCATATTAATTATGTTAGACTACTTATTTCTGGCTGCCTTTACAGGGGATAGAAATGGCATTAGAATGTATTAGTAGGACAGCTGAAAATTTGGGAAGCCATTTTAATTTCATTTTGTTGTTTACAGAGAGAAATAAAATTGAGAAAAGAAAGCAGTTGACTCTTTATCATGCCCAGGAGAACATGTGGTGTTAGTTTGGAGATAATCTCATGACTCTTATTAAAGAAAAATTATATGACTATGTATTGAAGGTTTGGCTCAATTCTGATTGTCCATGCTTAGGTCAGTTTTAAGTATATCCTCACAATATTCTAGACACTGCAAACACTATCAATTGCCCAGCTGAACAATGGGTTCCATTTGGATACATTAATTTTGTAGAGTTCATAATTTGAATTTTTTCAATCTCTTTCACTTGATTTGAAGCATTAACATCATGGATGAAGATGGCTAGTGCACTAATTTGAAGACTGACTCATAAAAGTCAGAAATATTTGAATGTTAAATTCCCAGAAATTTTCCCTAAAATTAATAACTTAGATTAGTTTTTATAGAATGTTGTTTACTACATTGCATATACAGACTCAGTGGCGAAATGTGGAAATGATGAGGTTCAAACAAAGTAGAGCAGGAGATGGAAGAAATGTTAACACTAGGAATTATGTTAATTAACTGGTGTTAGTCTGAGGGAAATTGTGCTATCATTTATAAATGAAGCATTTAAAAAAATAATAAATTGCATATATGATTTGCTAATCTCTCTTTATGCTACATTTGTGTACTCTCATGTTAGGTCCAAAACACACATTTTCAACCCTACAAAACCAAAACCATGGCAGAAATAGAGGCAGTGTCTGTGTTGAGAGCACATAGGATATAGGCTATTTGCTCAAAAATGGTGATAGGGTCAAAAGGACACCAGTTTGGAAGTGGGGAGGCTTAATTATTACTTTCACTAGCATATGACAGTACATGAATGTCCTAGCCTCTGGAAAACTTTCTCATATCCAGAATGAGGAACTTAGATTTTGATCATTTTGAAGTCTTTTCCAACTTTAACATTTGCTTCATTCTCTGTTCCTCCATTTAGCCAGGCTGGATTCAGGTCAGAAAAACATCACTGTCTCCTGTCTTGCTCAACTGATTTATCACACTCTTGTTTGGCCTTTTCTCTGTTAGTCCTGAAATCTAGGCTTAGGAAATCATTGCTGGTGTTCTGGAGTAGAGGGATCCTATAAAGGAAGGCGTTAGATTTCTCCTACTCAGTCGAGCCCTTCATTGCCTTCACCTATACCATAAAATTATCTCTTTGTTTCCACTCCTGAATTTCTTCTTTTTGCCTCCTGAGCAGAGAATAACATTGCTCCTGAGGTACCAGCAAACTTTGTTTCCTCTGACTACTTTCAACTGGTGTGGTCTTGGTAAGAAACAGGAAGGAACTGACTGGTCTCTGGAGGACATGGACTATCAGGATTCTTCCACCTCCTGCAGCCAGATCTCACTGAACAAACTCTGTGGAGGACTCTCCACTGGGATCAGGGGTTAGAGCACACTCTTGCCTCTGGGAGTTGGGACATACTTCTTTTCTGAGTAATCAATCGCTCTTTCTTGGACCGCAGGGCTTGTTTAAATAGTTCAACATTGTGTTCCATTTGGTTGCCTCCCACCCCCAACCCCATTTGTTTTTGGTTCTGTGTTTTTGCTAGAATAATCTATAAGCTCTTGTCCAGCCTGTTACTTCCTTTTTTTTTTTTTTTTTTAAGAATAATGTACCTTTTAGGGAAAGGGAAAGAAAAAAAAAGGAGAGGAGGAGAGAAGAGATGGTGAGGAGATAAGATGGGGAGAAGAGTAGAGGAGAGGGAAGGAAAGGAGAGAAGACGAGAGGGGAAGAGAGGAGACAAAATGAGGAACTTAGATTTTTGATCCCTTCTACTTCATTCCCAGGTCCTACTTTGGGAGATTTATATGTAAATGACACAAAGAGAGGAGACAAAATGAGGAACTTAGATTTTGATCCTTTCTACTTCATTCCCAGGTCCTACTTCGGGAGATTTCTATGTAAATGACACATTGGTGGTGAGTATGGGAGGAGACACCAAGTTTCTTTTCAAACCTAATAAACACACACATATGTGTCCAAAGACCCCATATAGCCAGAGGGGACTGGGAATCTATCCCAGAGAATCCTAGCTTTCCACAGCCTTGGCTCTGCTGCTAGTCATGCTTCTCCTGGGGCCAGGTGTTTGACAGCTATTTGATACTGTCAATCCCAAGAACTTTACACAGTTGCTCAGCACCTATTCTCTTTTAATAGTGCCAAGGATTCTTTGCTCAGTGCCAAGTACTTAATAGTCTCAAAAAACAGTTAATTGAAATAAAATAATTTTATTTTAAGGTTGTATGGTAAGGAGACCCACATCAAGGTAATGCAGAAAAACATTGCAAAGATGTAGGAAGGATTTAATGAAGATGTGTTTTTTTTTACAGGAGTTCTTAACCTGGATACTATTGATATTCAGTGTTGGATAATTCTTTGACTGGGGGGAGGATGTTCTTTGTCCATTATAAGATGGTTAGCAATATCCCTTAACCCCTACATGGCTATAGAACTTCCCACCCTTCCAGTTGTGGCAGCCAAAAATGTTTCCAGACATTGCCATATGTCCACCAAGGAACATGATCTTCCTTGATTGAGACCACTACTCTATTACATAAATCTTGATTTCACACTACATTTGACAGAATGGTCTCTTCTATATTGGAAGCAAATTGGTCCACCCAAAATCAATTTGACAAAACTCCGTTAAATAAGGTATTAAATGTCAAATGACTAATTCATTAAATTTATTTATTCAATTCATAAAAAGTTGTTTTAAGAAATAGTTTTCTTGAACATATTAATTTTTAAGAAGAGTGTGTATGTGTGTATTCAAGACATTTATACTCAAATTCTTTGAATTTATTTAAAAATAACATCCTTAAACATGTCTTTGACAAATCAGCAAAGCTGGTAACATAGCAAATTGTTTTTCATTGACTTGGTTTTTAGAAAGGCAAAGTTAGGGAACTGACTTAGACGCCTACAATATCTGTCCTCATGATAGCCAGAGTGGTAGTGTTTGTCCTTGGAGGAGACCCCATTGACCATGAAGGTCACTCAGTGGACCTTCATTTTAAGAATATGTGCCTCTTGAGAAGGATAAAACAACAGGTATGGTAGGGTCATTTCTTTTTGTGGCAAAAAAAAACAAAACGCTGAAGGTATCTCATCTTGAGTTTTATGTGTCGTTCATGGGTTCACAAAGCAAGCATACATATCAGAAGCATTTCTGAGCTAATTACATGGGTCCTCTGCTTACATTAATGTGGTAGCTTCACTTTTAAACCAAAGTAAGAGATAGTACTGATACCGGAATTTCAGGTTCTTGGTCTCGGTGATTTGAAGAATAAATTGTCGGACCACAGGATCAGTGGTAAGTCAGAATTTATTTACAGAAACAAAAATTACAACAACTACAAAAAACCAAACCTCCTGGCAGAGAGAACCCAGGATGGGAACAAGCTCTCCTGCTCCCTCTTCAAGGTCTGTCCTCGGGCTCTCTGCTCAGGGGCTTATATAGTGGCAGGGGGGTTGTTCTGCTAGGGCGTGAGTCTTGTCAGTTACAGCCAGCTGTCCAATGAACTCTCAGGCCTTGGAAACTGACAGGAAATCCACCAGTCAGAAGTGCATGTGGAAGGGACAGCAAGGTGCCATCCATGAAACTGACCAGTCAGAAGTCCACATGGAGGAGACAGGAAGGGCCATCTGCTCAGAAGTCCACGTGGAGGAGACAGCAAGGTGCCAGCATCTCCCCTGCAGGTGTCCGGCCCTTCCAGCAAGCTGGTTCCTCCATCCGCAGGAGCATCTACAATTCCAGGGCTAAGGTAGCAGGTCGTTGTGCTGCCTTGTCTTGCATCAGTACCTTCTCAGATGGAACTCTTCTTGCTTGATCTCCTTCAATGACATAATCTTTACAATCTCCCCACATTAGTTATAAGAACAGTAGACATTTACATTCAGGCAAGAGAATCAATGTTGGAATATACCTATTGCATTCCAGCTAATGTTTGGCTGTTTACTTGGGAAGCTTATGGGGGCAAGAGAAGTATAGTTGAAAAGAGAGGAAAAGATAAATATTCTGACTTTTCTTGCCCTGAAATACTCCTATAGTACCACTATTAGATTGACTCCTTTGGGTTAAATACTAAGATTGGGAAGAGCAGGTGGGAGAAATTATAGTCTCGTTCCTTAGGTGAAAAGGGTTCTGGGGATGCCATGAAGATAAGTACTTTTAAAATTCAAGTAAGGGGACAGGCACAGTGGCTCACACTCCATAATCCTAACACTCTGGGAGGCTGAAACTGGTGGATTGCTTGAGCTCAAGAGTTCAAGACCAGCCTGAACAAACATCAGACCCCATCTCTACTAAAAATATAGAAAAAGTAGGTGGGCATTGTGAGGGTACCTGTAATTCCAGCTACCAGGGAGGCTGAGCAAGAAGCTCACCTAAGCCCAAGAGAATGAGGTTGCTGTGAGCTATGATGATGCCACTCTACCCAGGGCAACAGAGTTAGACTCTGTCTCAAAATAAAATAAATAAATAAATAAATAAATAAATAAATAAATAAATAAATGAATAAACATATAAATAAATAAATTCAAGTAAAGCTTAAGGATCAGATTATCTAGCTGTCCTCCTAAAGGTAACTTTCACAGGAATGATAGAGCATGGCTGATAGACCCATCTGAGTGAAGGCTGGTGGGAAACCCTAGAAGCATAAATTATAGTCTAAAAGATCTCTAGATGAACTACTGGAAATCAGACATGTCAGCCCGTAGACATGGATGGAGAAGATGGGAAGGGAAAAAATGTTTCAAGTCAAAATATTATAAATAGATACAGGTTAAATAATTTCTCATAAGTTTTATTTTTCATTATTTAAACCAGGATTAGCCTCGTTGGCAAAAGTTAGGGATGATGTTTGTAGATGTTTGAAAGTTTGTTGATTTCAGACCAGGCATGGTGGCTCATGCCTGTAATCCTAGCACTCTGGGAGTCCCAAGCAGGAGGATCACCAGCTGAGCAAGAGTGAGACCCTGTCTCCACTAAAAATAAAAAAATTATTCAGGCATCGTGGCAGGTGCCTGTAGTCCCAGCTACTTGAGAGGGTGAGGCAGGAGGATTGCTTGAACCCAAGAGTTTGAGGTTGCTGTGAGCTAGGCTGATACCACAATACTCTCTCCTAGGCAACAGAATGAGAATCTGTCTCAAAAAAGACAAAAAAGAAAGTGTGATTTCATTATTCACCAGCATGTGACACGTTTAGAACTGCTACTACAAATATGTTGCTGATTTGTTATTCATACCAGTCATGACCATTGATCATGGTACTTTTTATGATAAATGTAGACTCAGCTTCAGAATCTTCCTTGTCACCTTGCTTTTTTTTTAATTTTTAATTTATTTTATTTTTTATTGTTAAATCATAGCTGTGTACATTTGTGCAATCAAGGGGTACAATGTGCTGGTTTCATATTCAATCTGAAACATTCTCATCAAACTGTTCAACGTAGCCTTCATGGCATTTTCTTAGTTATTGTAGCCACTACCCATTGACTAGTGTTGGCACATGAGTTTAAAAAGCTCACTTATCATGTATGATAGTTGGAGGCCAAGAGGTACATGTATTATTACTGATAAGTTATTCTTTAATAAATATTTGTTTTATAGTACTCACAAAATTTCTGCCAAAGTCAAGTCCTTTTCTCTTTCAATCCTCAGTTCTTAAGCGGGGGCACTTTTTTGGCACAATCAGAGGCTACCTAGCTTGGAAGCATTTCCCTGACACAGGTACATAGTCTCATTTTTTCACTATACTTTGAAAATCTTGAATCTATTATTTGAAGGTAAAGAACCTTAAGCACTAAATAAATACTTGTTTGTTTGATTTGCTCCAGCTTCTCACATCATTCCAAATGATTAATGGTATTCAGAAAGTAATAGTCTATATAGTTCAGGCCTCATTTTCATGAGAGACTCTGCTGTTTCACCATTTCCGGGAAGTCAGAAAGTCCAGCTTCAGTGGGAAGATGTAGAATCAAATGATTATTCCTACCCAGCTTTGTAGTTGGCCTGCCAAGCTACACTGTTTCATTTTGTTTGGCTTTATAAAGGTCAGGTTTTTAGGTACTTAACCAAAATAGCCCACATCAGCTTCAGTTACACTGAAATCTGTTTTTCAGAATAAAATTTATAACTTTGTCCAAAATAGATAGACTCATGCCTTGTTCATTATTATTTCCATTTTTTCTCAATTGCCTTAAAAATTTTTCCTTAAATATGTTAACTGTAGCTGCCTAATTTTGTAATCTTTTTGAAAAATGTCAGTATCTTCTTTGTTATATAAAATTGTTCATTACATGCACACACATATGCAATATTTAAATATTTCAACTTCTGTGAGATATGTAAATGGTGTTTTCATGCAGGGTCTGCCACCGCATTACCGTTTATCTATTTATTTATTAATTCATTCATTTATCCAAGCAACATGTATTAAACTTCTAGTGAGAACTAGGAACTATAATAGAGATAGTAAGAAAGATGACTCTAGAAGCATATGGCATTTTTTCTTTATTCGTATGTGCAAAATCAGTATCTGTGCTCTTTTATTAGAATAGCAACAGGCTGGTCCTCACCTCTTAATTTAGAGGCATCAATTTATTTTTGTGTATTTTCTGCATAAAGAATTAATGTTATATTAGGGTAGACTTAGATTCCATTGTCTAGGTCATGTTATTGGCCTATGTCAATATTAAGTTCATTATCAACTGAAATCTTTTTTTTTTTTTATCAACTGAAATCTTTTAAATAGTATATTTTCACAAAAGCTGCTGTTAAGTCACATTCCTTCTTTCTTGAACTTGTACAATAGATTTTCCTTTATTCTAAGTACAAATTCTACTTTATCTTCATAAAACTTCACGTTATATTTTTAAGCTTAGAGAGAATGTTTTTAATTTTTGTCTTGTTGATGTAGATCTCCAAAATGTTGGTCTCCTAAAGAGTTTATAAGCATGCTTTTGTCTTCACACGAATCACCAAAAACCACATGGAACAGGATAAGGCCAGACATAAGCCCCGAAGCACATTATCTCTTCAGTCAGGCACAAATCCCTTCACTCTGCCAACATTGAGCTTATATTTATTCACTTTATCTGTGAGTTTCCTTTGAAAGGTTTTCTCAAATGTTTTAAGATGTTCTTTTTATCTACAGATTTTTTTCCCTGAAATTGTAAATAAAATTATTCTGGAATAACTTTAGCTTAGAATTGAGGATGGGTCATTTTCAGTTCTTAAGCAGGGGCACAAAATAATAAATATCTAAGAAAGATAAAATAATTACGGCATCAGAGGCTGGAGGGGAGATGGAGAGATAGGAAAAAGTGACACAACAGAGGAGGTAATTCGCATAATCAAAGCAATGGGTAATGAAATCCCCAAGGAAAATGTGGAAAACAAAAATGGAAACCTCTGATGTATATTGAAGGGAAAAATCACTAGAGTGTCTTGACTTAGAGGAGGGTGAGTCAGCGATGACTTGGGTACCCAAAATGGAAAACTTGGGAGGGGCATCTAATATTCTCATATCCAAGTTGTGTTTAAAAATATGTAGTTCTCATTGAAAATTTAAAAACATTCTATGTCATAGATAGAACGCTCAATATAGAACAAGAGATATCAGTGTCAATTCCTTTTTAAGTATACAGATATAGATGACGCCTTTATTCGTGATTATTTTGTTCAAGAATACCACTCGATATTCTTTTCCTTAGCTTCACCCCACTTCCCTTCCAGCTCTCCATATGGATAAAACAAGTGAATTAAAGGTTAGGTAAAGGGCTTATGTTAGAAATGTAGAGGAAATTATATAAGAAGAAAAACAGAAGCCTAAGATCATCCTTTCATTGAAGAGGGTAGAGGGGCTGGGCATGGTGGCCCTCACCTGTAGACCCAGCCACTCAGGAAGCTGAGGCAAGAGGATCACTTGAGCCTAGGAGTGTGGGGCTGTAGTCAACTATGCTTGAGTCACTGCACTTCAGCTTGTTTAGAGAGTGACCCTGTCTCTAAACAAACAAAAATTGAGAGTAGAGGAGGAAGAAACTGAAAGAAAGATAAATTGGCTAGTGAAGAGGGAGAAACAAAATATAATACAAGTAATTCCAAGACACTGGTAAAAGAGAATGGCCAAACCTGTAAAATGTGACTCATATGGGGGGTATGAATTTGTTTAGAATTATAGAATAACTTTATAAATTGGTTATAATAGCTTTGAGGGGGTCAATAATAGATTATAAGAAATGGTTTGTATAAAGGAAGTGGATTAGAGAGATTAATGAATTGATAGGAAGGACAGCTACATTTTTAGATGGGAAAGATATAAAAAGGCTTGAAGGCAGAAAGAAAGACTGGTTTAGAGAAGGAGGCTGAAAATGCTAACAAGGTTTTCTGAAATGCTGATTGAAGGAAAAACAAGGCATCTGTGGAGAAGAGGCAAGTTGGGATTGAAACCACAAGATGAAATCATACCTTTAAGACAGAGGGTGGAGGTTCTAGACTGGGTAAGAAGGAAAATCTGAAAACAAGGATAGATGAGCATTGTTAGAGGACTTAAAGTCAGCCCATTCAGAACTCTCAAGGTTGTAACTGTAGCTTTCATGTGAAAACCCTAAATTAGTTTCATAGGGTTTTCACATGAAAGCTACATGAAACCCTAAATTAGTTTCATAGGGTTTTCACATGAAAGCTACATGAAACCCTAAATTAGTTTCATAGGGTTTTCACATGAAAGCTACAGTTACAACCTTGAGAAGTTCTGAATGGGCTGACTTTAAGTCCTCTGACAATGCTCACCTATCCTTGTTTTCATATTTTCCTTCTTACCCAGTCTTAGAACCTCCGGGGGAGGTGGGTAGAGGGAAGGGGATTGGTGGGATTACACCAGCGGTGCATCTTACAAGGGTATATGTGAAACTTAGTAAATGTGGAATGTAAGTGTCTTGGCACAGTAACTGAGAGAATGCCCGGTAGGCTTTGTTAACCAGTGTGATGAAAGTGTGTCAAACGGTCTGTGAAGCTAGAGTGAATGATGCCCCGTGATCATATCAATGTACACAGCTGTGATTTTAATAAAAAAAAAAAAAAAAAGAACTTCTCAAGAGTAGTTGCAACAATTTGCCATTTGAATTCACTTTCTTATCTTCTTGTTACCTTCATTCAAAACTTGGCTGGTTCATCATCTGTGTAGTGGCCAACACCCTTACTCTCCTTGTATCTAAGCCTCTGAAAACTCCATTGCTCAGAGATGAATAGGAGCACAGGCAAGATCTCATTAACTCAGAACTGTTTACCTTAGGATCTAATATGGAATGATTTCTGAGGCATTAGGAAGGCTTCCTGACTCCACATTTTTGTACTATCTCTATAGTAGAGAACCTGAAATTTCACCTTCAAGAATCTATCTTTTGTGTTACTAAAAGTCTTTTGAAAATATAAAACTTCCTTGAGATTTTTGTCCTTCTAAGGTAGGCTACAATTGTTCTTATTGTGATAAATATTTATGTAGGATTGCATTTCTCTTAGAATCTTTTCTTCTTTGTTTCTTCCTTCCTCAGTTCTTTTTCTTTCAACTCCTCTCTCTCCCTTTCTTTCTTCTTTCTTTCCTTCTCATCTTTCTTTCTTCATAATAAGGAGCCTTTTTGATGTGCCAAGTACTGTATAAACTTGGGTATGCAAGGATGAATATGACCCCTCAAATATCATATAGTGTAAAGAGGCACACGGACACCAAACCAGGGAAGCAGAGCGAAACAGCTAGTACATGAAGCTGTGTTGGCCAGTGCATGCAAGCTCAGGAGTTCTACTGGAGGGTAAGAAAAAAGGGTAATGTCATTTGGAACATGCGCTACTATTTAAAGAAGGGTGACATGGGAGGGGGACCCTAGCAGGTAACCCAGGACATCAGAAGGTAGTTGTCATGAGGTAGGAGAAAACTGGTGCCACAAAGATGCCTAGGTATGCCCTGAAAACAGGAACTTCAAGTAACACAAAGGCAGGCGATAAACTACAGTGCCTAATTTCTTCAGCTTCAGTGTTTTTGTTGTCTACTAATTAGCAATTAGCCCACAACATCTGTAAATCCAACTCAGGGTTAAAATGAAATGTTTCAATAAATTATGTCCCTACTTTCAAACAATAGTGTCATAAATTTGCCAAGCTGATTTTGGAAGCCAGATTAGTCCACATGAATCAATTTTACAGGAAAGATTTAGATCTAATCTCTATTAATAATGAACTTCAAATGAGATGTTGTCTTTCCTCCAGCCGTTACCCAAATAAATATAGATCATTTATATTTTGACTTATCCCCAAGTTTCTCATTGTTGAGACACTGGAATTATTGTCAATGGCAAAACACAAAAGGGGAAAGGGGAAAAGGGGACTGAGAAAATACAATTAAATCCAACTTTTTTGTACTAAATACTTGCCTTCTGTTCAATTTTATTATTATTTTCACAGAGCTAGCAAATGTTGTGTTTGGAGTAAGTGTCATTAAAAATCCAGAGGCAAATTAGAAAAATAACATCTGAGTTTAATAAGAAAATATCTTCTCAGAACTATACAAGCTGGTGGAAAGAGAATTCTTTTTACCACACCCCACACAGGCTCCCAGCCCACTCCTTCCCCCCAATCCTTTCTCTTAAGATTCTCCTACCAGATATCTAGTGACAATGCACTTAACCGGTAAAAACCATCTCTTTGGCTTAGAATTTTATTAGCTGTGCTAGTTATGAAGAAAGAGCACTTTATTTTCTCCAAAAATGTCCTTTGTGGACATGATACAAACCATCTCTCAGATCTGTGATTTGAAAAATCTCACATGATATTTAGCAGTTGCATTCTTTCTAAATGTCAGCGATGTGCCAGCCAGTACTCAGATTATAGAACTGGAGTACTCTAACGTTAGAGACTTTTTAAAGGAAATATTGTCGTCCCACACTGATGTATGATGTGAACTGATTATAGGTTGTATTCAAGAGATAACTGCAATCTTCAGATGGTCCAATTAATTAAAAAAAATAAGGTCACCACATGGCCTGATGGCCCTTTGGAAATATTGATCTGCTAATGTCATACATTGTCATGGGAGTAGAAATACCTAAGATACTTGCTTCTGTTACATCATAGCTTGATCTACAACTTGTTTTAATAATTATTTCACATAATAGGTTTAATTTCTTCCTCAGATGGAGGATTGTCATAAACCTCAGGAAAAATAAGAGAAAGGGACAAATACCCATAACATCTCCCATGAGCCTATGTAGTCAATGTCAATTAAAATCCAGAGGCAAGTTAGAAAAAAATCACATCTGAATTTATTAAGAAAATATCTGTTGAGAACTGTACAGAGAGGACTTTCTTTACCACCACCATCTCCATGTGCTCCTAAAGTCACTTCCCTCTGCCCCCACTGACAACTCTTCCCTTTCATTCTCCAACAGGATATCTAGTGACAATGCACTTAGCCAATGAACAACTGTCTCACTGGCTCTGTGAGTGAATCTAGTAATCAGGAGGGCTGGGGGGCTGATGGAGAAGGCTGTGCACATAGTTTAAAATCAATCCCCTGTCCTGCTCACACACTGCCCAGCAGCCCCTCATGCAGCGGATATCACAGCTATGTGGATAACATCACAGTGTTAGGATTGTTCTAACTAATCGTGGCCTATCTATGTAAAAAGAGTCACACGAGAGGCATTTGTGCTCTTCCATAAAATTACTATTAAAAAGAGTTTGCACTGTAACTTCATGCTCTTAAGAATGATTTGGATATATTCTCCTTAGATTTCGGTTCCAGGAAAATTTGTCTTTTTTGATATAAGAAACACAAATATTAAGAATATTAATAACAAAATAAAGAAAATAGCATGACTTGTGGTGGAAAGCTCATCAAAGATGGAGAGCAATCATGTTTATGTTTTGCTTTGTGCTTTGTGAAAGCCAAAAGCTTTCAATTGCAGCTCTTATCTTTCTCTTAGATTGCTGGTTAAGAATAATCCATCTTTCAACTGTGCCTGTTATTTGATGCTTAATATTTGGTTCTTAATTTAATATTATTTTATATGTCTGCTTTTAAGCTGTCTCAAATGATTTTATATATAAAAGATCCACAAATAATACAATTAAAATAAGGCAGCTTGTATTTGTTCCATTTAAACCTGCTTTTCTCAATATTGTCTTCTGATTCTTCTTTTTCATTACTCATATCTAATCATTTATATATTCTTTTGATTCTCTCTTGTATCTTTTCTTCCTCCTACTCTCACATTTTCACTTACAGCATTCTAGTACAAAATTTTCTCATTGTTGAATTCTTGAAGGTTTCCCAACTGTTATTCTCCCCAACCCCTTTTCATGTCAACTTTTATTCTCACCCTTATGCCTATAAATGGGCATTGGGTATCACCATATGATGCTGTGAACTCATGATTTAATGGTGGACATGAAAGCCATTAAATGAATAATGTCATGAGTACTGCAACAGAATGTACAGGCACGACTCTGATCTAATGTGGAGTTGCTCAACTTCACCACTACTCTGTTGACATTTGCTGGATAAGTCTATGTTGTGGGGGGCTGTACAGTGTGCATCACAGGATTTTTAGCAGTATCCCAGGACTTTGTGACAAATAAAAGTATCTCCAAACATTGATAAGTATTCCCTGAGGTGCCAAATTGTCCCCCATTTGAGAATCAGTGCTTAAGTTTAGTCTGGGTGAGTTTGGGGGTGAGGTTACTGTGGAAACATTTACCCTGTGAATGGGCTGTTTGGATTGAGAGCTGAATGGTGAAGTAGCATTTGTGGGAATTAGGGTTGTAAGAGGCAGAAGGTAGGAGGCTTTGGGAGTGAGGAGGGGATCTCAGTATTCTAGGAAGGGAGCCCAGTACCTGTGAGATCTTGAGGTGGGAATGAATCTGGAATTTTCCAGGAACTGAAAGAAGGGCTGTATGATCTAGTACATAGGGTGTGCTCAAAGAGTGGTTATTGCCCAACTTGAGAGGCGCACCAAACCTGCTGGGCTGTGTAGACCATTTTCAGAACCAAGAACAGTGGGACACACTGCATGAATTTTAGCAGGATAACAATGAGATATTGAATTCTATCAGGATAATGGCATAAATTGGGGTGAATAGGAAGACTGAGCCAACAACAGTATAATTTGTGAATGAGGGAGGGACCCGGAAGGTCTGTTGATGATAGCCATGAGGAGTGTAAGGAGTTATGACTGATTGGCTAATGGCATAAGCCATAGGGGTAAAGTGTGTATGAGTGAATGTGCCTATGTGTGAATGTTTTATCTATCTATACATTTTAACAAGAGGGTCAGTTTTAGTAGTGGTCTTGCACGGCCTTTGTAGGATAACACCAGTTACCTGTCCCAACCTTGAAATTCAAGAGGTGGCAGAGGGTGCATGGTACAGAAGCTACAGCCTCCTGTGGAGAGAATTGCAGAAGAAGCAATCTTAAAGGAAACAGAGCAGCTGCTAAAGAGAGTGAGGATAGAAGAGAGTTTTCTCCTCATGAAACTCCCGAGAATGCTGTTGAAGGCAAGGAAAATAGTGGTGGTTCTGAGGCCAGAGGGAAAAGAGGTACAGGTTGTTTTAGGGATGACAATTTAGATGGCTGCAGTTCCTGTCCCTCCAGGCAATAAACAAGGAGGAAGGGCTGGGAATATGGTACATACATGGTGGATTAGTTCTGAGTATCTGTGGGCACTTGGATCTGACAGGGAGATCTGGAGATTTTGGTATTATAATACATCTTCCCAAACCCCACTTGTATAATGTCACTTTTTAATCTCTTTTTCCCCATTTCCTCCAGAAACCTGGCAAACAAGCAGGACCTGCTGCCTAGCCATGTCTCATCACTCTAATACCTGTTCTTTCTCCTTATTCCATGTTCCAAGTCTGGTTTTTCCTCCTTTAATCCTACTCATTTTTAGGCAAATATGATACACTTTAGAGCAGTGATTCTCAACCTTCCTAATGCCCCAACCCTTTAATACAGTCCAAAGGGGTCGTGACCCATAGGTTGAGAACTGCTGCTTTAGAAAAACTTATAAATCCTACTCATTTTTGAAGACCTAGCTCATATTCTGTGGCTTCCATGGCACCTGTCCAAAGCACTTTGTCCACAAATGTTGCATGTTCTTCTTAATCGGCAATTAATTAAAAAATACCTTGGGGATTCTTTTGTACTGTCTTATATATTGTTAACTTTTCATGGTATGAATTTGTTGCTCCTAAAATTAAATTGCACGTTAAGTGTCGATCAGGTTTTTTGCCTCTTCATATACCCCCAAAGGCCTAAGATTGAAACATGATGCACAAAAGTCATTTACTGTTTGTTTTATTAATGGATTGGTTAAGATACACGCTACTTTTCCAGGAGAATACAGAGGAGTGTTGGAGTCAGTGTTATGTGGCATGGGGACTCAAGATATGAATATGCGTACACATTCATTACTTTGCTCATCAAACACATTGTCCTTTGTGAGATGATTCAGAGGTAGACCCAGGTTGGCAATTTCAAGTTGTCAGCTTTAACAGCAGGGAGGCAAGAGCAGCTCTGTGCACTGATGGAGTGATCAGGAATATAAGGAGAGACTAGACCCAGCCAGGCTGTCTGAGGGCTCTATACACTGGGAACTTAGGAAAGAATAAGGAGCTGAGAGATGTCAAAATGAAGCAACTATTAGCCAACAATGCCCCAGGCTTGTGTTCTAGAGATAGATTATGAACTCCTGCAAGAAACATTTCAAAGAGTGAGCAGATTTTCAGTTATCCATATGAGCAGACTTTTAATAAGAAGTGCACCTTCTTTCTAAGCAATGGGGCTGAGGAGAAGGGGGTTTGGTCTCAGCAAAGAAAGAAAGAATGGTGGTGTGTGAATATTTGACCACTTCATGCATTTTTCAAATGTGGTTTTAAGTCTGTTATGTAAAACAATAGATAGTTTTGTCGACTCTCTTCCTCATTATAACAGATAATGAATGGTAGGTCAATTTCCCTAGCAGTCTTGGTTTGCTCTTTGGCAGTTGACAGATTTTCCATCCCACTCTGGGTTGGGGGCAGAGGCTGTAAACTGGGCCCAAGCAATAATCTGACAGATGCCAAGCATGGTGGGAGGGTTATTACACCATCTTTCCAAATTATCTTTCTATTATTACAGCTCATGTTCCTTTTCACCTTTAGAAGCAACACTGAGGTGTGCTGGGTCCTTTAGCAAGCCTAAAATGGAGAATCCACTGTCTTTAGACTCCAAGTTAGTTTTTCATGTCTTACAACCTCACTGTGGGTTCTGGAGTTATAATCCACGCTGATGCCCAGTTCCAAAATTACTACTAATTTGGAATAGGCTAACACATTGTACTCACTGTGCCTTTTATTTTCTGATGCTTTGACATTTTGGAGCCTGGCTGACTGTGTCTCCCAGGGTTAGCTATTCCTAGAGACAGCAAATACCTCTCCTTATAACAAGCCTTTCCTATGCAAACCAAGTAATCTAGTGCTCTAACTCCAACCACTTCCTTTATGGAGTCTCACACTCCAGGCCTTCATCTACTTGTTCTAACCATCCAGGGTCAGGTACTAGACTACTCTGGGACACCACCTCTGTCCCAGAGCCTCCTGAAATTATTCAAACTAGCCAACCCTAAATCTGTTTATCCTATCTCACTGGTTCCTTCTCACAGAAACCACAATAATGGGTCTTGCCCGTAAGTTCCTCTTGCTCCTCTGTCTCCTGACTATCACTGGGGCTCCTCCTGTAGTCCTTATGGTGTGATCAGCTCCCTTCTCTTGGGACATGTGAGTAACAAACTATATTTTCAATAGCACCCATCTCTTGATCTGTTTGCCTCACCATACCTCAATCATAGCAATATCTTTATTTTTAAACATGCAGTTATGATATTGATCCTACCTTTGTCATAACCTTATCAACAAAGTGGCCATCAATATTAGTCAACCCCCCTTTATCTGTGCATAATATTTCTCCTTCTTGGGCCACAAATATTCATATCCCCAAAACTTCACTGTACAAGCAAGTCACAGAGAACTTGGACAAATCTTTTCTTATAATTCATACCTAGTTTACCTTACTATATAGATAACCCAGACAAGTTCTTTATAACTAGATAAAAGGTCTTGGAGGGAGAGGGCAGTGACTATACTTTCGTATATGAATGTGTGTGCCTAAGAAGTGTGTGATAACATCTTTTGCATTTCTGGTGGGGAGTGGAGCTAGTACAGGTTGAGTATCCATTATCCAGAATGGTATGGACCAGAAGGGTTTTAGATTATGGATTATTTTTCAGAGTGTGGAATATTTGCATATACATGATGAGATACCTGGGGATTGGGACCCAATTCTAAAAACAAAATTTAGTTACATTTCATATAAATCTTACAGACATTGTCCAAGGGTATTTTAAATGATTTTGTATGTGCAACAAAATTCGTGTACAATGAACCATCAGAAAGCACAGGTGTCACTATCTGAGGTGTCCATGTCATCCACACGGACATTGTTTAGTTGTTTGGCATCATCATCTTACCGACTGAGTTTATATGCTGCCGATCAGTAATCTTTTTCTTACGCTTACTCACACATGAGTACTTAAAAGGAAAAGATGACATACCATTAATACAGTGAGAAAACTATGTATTCAGAGTAACTAAGTAGCTCAGTGCCTTCACTACAATACCTGTATCCGCTGTTAAAAAGCAACAGACAAGGGCAGGCTTTTAGACTCCACCTACGTTGCTGTGTTTTGATTAAAAAATTACTGGACCCTGCATTTTATTTTTATTGGATAAAAAGAAACACAAGAAGCAGTTGAGGCACCAGGAAGTGGATCCTTTAGAAATGAGGAAATATTCTACTAGATGTTAAACTGTTTCCTCCAGAGTCATCTGCCTCATTTACAATGGTTTTTGTCTTAGAACTCTTTGACTTTATAAAGTGATAGGATTTCTTGTTCTGTTGTGAATGCATACTGCCCATCACATATTTTCACCACATTGTCTTTAGGCACTTTTGCTACAGTGTTAACAGCTGTTCACGTCCACTTCTTCTAGCTTACTGACAGACTCTGAGGACATATTTTCTTGTGTATGTAAGGAGGTCAGACGTCAGTTTTTTTTTTTTTTCACTTGCAAAGGAAATTATTCAAAGTCATCATCACTTATTCATTATCATCACTGAATATAGTTGCAGATCAGAGGTCGTGCCAGGCAAGTACCACTGTCTTTAATCACTGGTTGTAAGCACTGGCCATAGCGTATTTACTGTCCTTCCTGCAGAACTCCTTTGGAAACATTCCACAGCCCTGTCTCTGTTCAGTGCTGCTGGCATGCTATTCAAGAAAACATCTTTATGTTTTTTGTTGATATAAGGGTATTTTCCTTCCATGGATGAATAAGTGAAATTACATTTAGGGGAAAGCACATGGCACAAACATTATATTAAATGAGAATTTCAGTTGGGGAATGAGTAAAACAACTGTCAAGAAATAAAAAAAAAAATCTTTTAATCATTATCTTAAATGATTGCAAAGCCAGTTAGAAAATATGTGCCTAGCAATGTATGCCTATTTGTTAGCACAATAATGGACTGGTAAGAAATTAATTCCTTGCAAACAATGAGGATACAAGCTTTTGCCTATCACAGCAAATTTATACTTAAGTGTGCCCTGTGTTAGCACATCCTAGCACCGTTATTCTGTCCTTGGCATCCTTAATTCTTTTTTTAAAATTTCAGATTAATATGAGGATACAAATGATTAGGTTATATTGTTTGCATTTCTTAGGTAAAGTTCAAGTTGTAGTTGAGTCCTTCACCAGGGGATGTACTGTATACCCTTACATGGTGCCCATTAGGTGAGAGCTTACCAATCCCCTTTCCTCACCCCTGGCCCTTTTCCCTACTCCTTCTTCCCCCATTTGAATTCAATTGTGTTCTTCTCTTGTTTGGGTATGTAGTTGTGAGTTGGTTTCATGTTAGTATTGAGTACATTAGATACTTGCTTTTCCATTCTTGAGATACTTTGCTAGGAAGAATGTGCTTCTACTCTATCCAGGTAAATACAAAAGATATAAAGTCTCCATCTTTTTATGGCTGAATGGTATTCTGTGGTCTGCATATGCCACAGTTTATTAATGCATTCATGTGTTGATGGCACTTGGGTTGATTCTATGTCTTGGTGATTGTGAATTGAGCTGCCATAAACATTTTAGTGCAAATGTCCTTGTATAAAATGACATTTTTTCTTCTAGATAGATACCTAGTAATGGGACAAAATGGAAGGTCTACTTTTAGCTCTTTGAGAAATCTCCATACTTCTTTCCATAGAAGCTGTATTAGTTTTCAATCCCACCAGAAGTATAGAAGTGTTTCCTTCTCTCCTCATTCACCCTAGCATTTGCAGCTTTGGGATTTTGTGATGTGGGCTATTTTCACTGGGGTTAAGTGTTATCTCAGAGTGGTTTTGATTTGAATTTCTGTAATGATTAGGCATGATGAGTATTTTTTCATGTGTTTGTTGGCCATTCATCTATCTTCTTCAGAGAAGATTCTATTCAAGTCTCTTGCCCACTAATAAATGGGATTGTTTGCTCTTTTCCTGTCTATTAGTTTATATTGCAATTCCCATCAAAGCAACAACATCTTTGAAGAACTTGAAAACATAATACTGCACTTCATATGGAACCAGAGAAAACCCTGAATAGCTAATGCAACTCTAAGAAACAAAAACAAATCTGGAGGCATCACATTACCAGACTTCAGATTATATTACATGTTGGCAGTGATCAAAACAGCATAGTACTGGCACAGAAATAGAGATACAGAACTATGGAATAGCATTGAGAACCTAGAGATGAAACAGGCTACGTATTGCCATCTGATTTTCAATAAACCAAATAAAAGCAGACACTGGGGAAAAGAATCCCTATTTAATAAATGGTGCTGGGAGAACTGGTTAGCCACATGTAGATGACTGAAACTGGACCTGCACCTCTCACCACTTACAAAAATTGACCCTTGCTGGAAAGCATATTTAAATTTAAGACACAAAGCAATAAAAATTCTAGAAAAAAGGGTTGGAAAAACTCTTGACAAAATCTGCCTGGGAAAAGATTTTATGAAGAAGACCCTCTTGACAATTGCAGCAACATCAAAAATAATTAAGTGGGACATAATCTAGCTAAAAAGTTTCTGCACAGTAAAAGGTACAGCAACTAAAGCAAACAGACAACTGTCAGAATGGGAGAAGGTATTTGCATGCTACGAATCTAATGAAGGGCTGACAACTAGAATCTACAGACAACTCAAACTTGGCATCTTTAATTCTTATAGGAGCTCTTTCAGCAGCTGTAGCCAGTCTCTTTCTGGGGTCAGTGTTTTTCTGGGGTAACAATGCCAAAACAATGAAGTTTCACCAGCATTACAGACTTGTTCTGGCATCAGATTTCATCAGTGATGACTTTGGCAAACTAATCATTGGAGTTTCTCTGTTATTTCATGATCAGCAGATGCTTTATCACCATAAATCTTAAAAAAATTAGTAGTATAACTTTTCCTAAAGTTTTGCAACAGTAAGTTGAGTATTCACAGTTCTCTTTCAATTTTCAGTTTATTGTGATAGATAATTGCTTTGTTCATGATCAGCATTCCATAAAGTGGCATACTGAAGTGATGATCTAGTCTTTAAATGCATGATTGAGGTCTTCATTTTTAGCTTTATGCTTCCCCCCCCAAGTTTTCATTAACTACTGTCTATCACTTTCAGCATAGAGCTTCCTCTTGTTTTTTCAGGTCTTATACCACAGAGTAAAGAATAAACAAATAACTACAGGGAGTGATGTACATAGGTGTTGGCCACATGTGGGGCATTGTGGGGAAACTGCTATTGGCCTGTCTGGCCTGCCCAATTATTACTCTCTGTGAGTGTGCTTGGTGGGGGAATCTGGGCTTGCATGGAAAAGATATATTTCAGCTGAAGGGGGCTAGCAGGATCTTTTTTTCCCCTGGGGATACCAAATAAACCAGGTGTCATGCATTTGTGTTTTGACTGTGCTCATTGCATGAGGTCAAGTGTGGAATTTTGCCCTTGTGATGACATGTTGGTGCTCTAAAAGTGTCAGATTTTAAAGCATTTAGGATTTTGGATTTTCAGATTAGGGATGCTCAATCTGTATATATAATATTTTGGGCCAAAAAGTATTCATCTTTCACCTGCAAAGTTTATTTTCAGCTGAGTAGACAGTTTGTTTTTGTTTTTTGAGACAGAGTCTCACTATGTCACCCTTAGTAGAGTGCCGTGGCATCACAGTTCATAGCAACCTCAAACTCTTGGGCTTGGGCTTAAGCGATTCTCTTGCCTTAGCCTCCCAAATAGCTGGGAGTACAGGGGCCTGCTACAGTGCCTGGCTATTTTTTTACAGTTGTCATTGTTGTTTAGCAGGCCTGGGCCAGGTTTGAACCTGCCTGCCTTGGGGTATGTGGCTGGTGTCCTAACCACTGAGCAACAGGTGAGACTGAGCCAAGTAGACAGTTTTGAGAAGGATACATACACAGTGGTAAGAAAAGATAGAGTTGCTTGTTTGATCAATGAGAGAAATTAGTTCAGTCCTACAATCACTTAGATCATCTTTAAAACCATATTCTGTTCTTCTGTTATGTTAATCATAGTGGTCGGAACCTTGGAGTTCCCTAAGATAAGCCTCTCATTGAATGTTTTCCCTGGTGCCTTATGTGTGGATCCTGTATGCTCTGGTCTTGTCTATCTGTGTGTAAAAGAAGAGGTAACATTAACTTTTAATTCCTCCTTTCTTTTAATGGGATTGCATAACATTTCCCAAGTATGTCTACTTATTTCTGGGAGTCCCCAAGGGTTATTTTTCACCAAACCACTTGTCAGCTACAGTTAACAGAGGTTTAATCCTTTTTCTCTGCTGGCTTCTAGTAGCCCATGTCTGATGTCTGTATGTGTATGATCCACAGAGAAGCATATGGATTATGGCCGGCTCAGCTGATAGTGCTCAGAATCAGAAACCGTATGGGGCTGCTAGTGGTGCTATCTCTTCTGGATGCTCCCATGGCTGCCAGCCCTGAGGTGCCAGAGTTAGGTTTCATAGAGAGGCATAGAGAGTCTGTCCCACTTTTCTCTACCATTTTTCTACAGGGCCCAGAATTCTACCAAATCTCCTGTGAAAAATTCAGATTTTGGGCTTCACCATTCCAACCATAAATGTTCATACCAAGTTTAAGGATATGGATGGTCATAAATACCATGCCACCTATTTCTTACACTTTTCTTCCCCAGCTTTTACCTGTCCCTATCCCTGCCATAAACCCAAATTTACTTCTGATGCAACACTTTTTTCTACAAAGCAGTATTTAAAACATTTAAGTCATGATCGTTACATATATATCTATTTCCATTTGCTTTGCCTTCACAAGAGACCCCCCTTGGGATAGTTTCCCCACAGTAAAGGAATATCTGCTCTGAAGGTGAATTTAAATCTCCACCATTTGCAATAAGAGTACAGCACAATGCTTTAAAATTATAGTATTTTTCTTTTTACTCCTCCCATCAAATTTTCAGTGATCTTCGGGCTAATTTAAAATTAAAGGCCCAAATTAAATTAAATTAAATTGAAGGCCCAGAATAGTTTTCTCTTCAATTCTTTGCAACAAGGAATTAATTCTTTCCATTAACCCAGGAGTCTGCAACCCTGGCTGCACATTAGAACCACTGAGGGTTAGGATGGGGAAGGGTAGGGAGTTTAAAATATGTTGGTTACTGCAGTCCACTATCTAAGATCAACTAAATTAAGGTCTGGGGGGGTGGAGCTAAGGCACTGATATTTTTTAAAGGTCCTAGATGATTGCAATACCCAACTTGGGTTAAGAATCAGTTAAGTGCTTGACCTTGGGATGGGATCATCTATTCTTTCTCCTAAGTGAGACTTTAGGAATCATCACATGTTCCCTTGTTTTGACATGTAAAGATAAGTTCAATTTAGCCATTGCTCTAGTCTGAGCAAGAGCGAGACCCTGTGTCTACTAAAAATAGAAAAACTAGCTGGGTGTTGTAGGGGGAGCCTATAGTTCCAGGTACTTGGGAGGCTGAGGCAAGAGGATCTCTTGAGCCCAAGAGTTTGAAATTGCTGTGAGCTACTATGATGCCATGGCACTCAACCCCAGGGTGACTGAGTGAGACTATGTCTCAAAAAAAAAAAAAAAAATCTAGCTATTGCTAATTGCTATTCCCTGTGATCTGTGCTGATTCTTGAAAGATTTGGGTTAATTAGGCCAGCAATCTACAGGTATGTTCTTCTGGGTATTTTGCTGCTATTAGGAAATACTATCTCCACATGGGCTTCTGGTTGAAACACTTTGGTTTCCCATAGGTGTAGTTAATAAAGGGATCAACACATTTGTTTTTCTCCTAATTCTCCTGAATATAGTGCATTTCTTTAACTAGGCAAGTATATATATTCAAAATAAGGTATACACAATTTTAGAGCATAGGTTAAATTTATTTGCTCTTCCATGAAAACATTTTCTTTTTTATTTTCACAAACAACTTCATGACAACATTTACAAAAATAAAAATAAAAGAACATCAAAACCCCATTTATTTACCCAGAAGTTAAATAGAGAATAAGAACAGGTGGTTCTCATAAGGAAATAAAATTGAGTGTATATAAACCAGTCAGACCAAGATTCTGACTAAATTAAGCAATATTTAACAATAATTCAGGGCTAACAAATACAAAATCAAAATGTATCTAGCTTTTTGTTTTAAAATTAATCCTTTAACATAAAGGATAACAGGTGTATATTATGTCAATTTTTATTTCCATATGAGAACCACCTGCTCTTACTTTTATTTAACTGTTTTTCAAATTTTGAGAGCTCCATTAGGGGTCAAAACTCCTGAAGTCTTTCACCTAGGCTTTAATCACTCTTTTTTTAATTTCAAAAAAATTACAAAGTACTAGTGTGTTTCGTTACATGAATGGTCTCTTAACTATGTAATACTTTCATAGAAAAGACATCTCTTTGGTTTTTCATTTCTTAGCACTTTGTCCCTATCTGATTTCAACTGGAGAAAGCAGAAAACCACAGAGGAAAATTATATAGCTTTTTACCTTGATAAAGCTAGTCATTGTTTTCCCTCTCACAGAAAATTGTCTTTATTTTAGTACCTCTCCAAGTTCTTATTCCTTGTCATCTGATATTTACAGTAGATTTATATGTGCTGGCATTCTTGTCAATAAGATCTAACCCAGAGGTGTGGAGAGACACTCTTCCTGTGTAAAGTCTAACTACAAAAGTCTCTCTTAGTTTACCAGGATATCATAATTAAACATATTCTAAATATTCACCAATGTATTTGGACCACAAAGTGGTTTGTTCATAGCTCAACAGAAATAAGACATTTTTTAAAAAGGCAAACTATCTCATAATTAAAGTTTTTTAATGGCACATAAAAATATTTTTAAAGAACATCAACATATTTTTCCATACTTTGTACTTAATTGAAATATTTAATGAAGCTTTCATTGATATAATCTAGAAATTAATTAGATGTTCATAAAAGCTAATTTAATTGACAAAGAACATGTCAAGAATTTTCCATGTCATTGTATTGTTAAGGAATGGCAAATGTCCAAACTGGTAATGGAATGTTGTTTGGTACCTGCAGAAGAAAACCCCAGCTTTCAAGAAAGTACGAAGTGTAAAAAGTCACCTATGCAATTAATGCATGCAATTCAAAACAAATACAAAAGACTAAAACCAGGAATTAGTGTTATCCATTATCCTGTCACATAATGAACAAAAGGATATTTTTACTTCATGAACTCATACAATTAATCATTAAAATAGGATAACTGTTTAAATATCACAAAGAAATAAATACTGACTATCTGGTGCCCATAATGCACCCTTCATTTTTGCTTACATCGTTTCCATTCAGTTGTTTGAACTATTGATTTCCAAAGAAAAGGTAAGATAAGTCAAATACTCAGTATAATTGAATTTAACACTACTCTTGTTCATATTATTTTAAACAAGAGAATTTTCATAAAAATTTGTGCTTTCCATCAGTTTCGCAATTCCTGCCCTGTATTCTTTTACTCGAACATCTACCCATGCTGTAAGAATTGTTTTTGAGGGTTACTACCTGTAAAGCTATGTGCTCTATGGAGACAAAGATGAGTGCAATACAATTCCTTAATATAAGTAGATTATACTTTAGTGTGAGGGGGGAAGCAAGTCTACTTTTAATGGCAATATAAAAGAAAACGTCAAATGCAATAAGAAAAATAAAGTTCATATTTATTTTTAAAGGCAGAGGGAATACCTAATTTAGGAACTAAGAAAAATCTAGTAGAAGTGATACTTCATTTGTTCATGCCTTCATTCATTAAAGAAATATAGAAAATGAGCACAGCATAAGATTCAAAGAGCTGGGCAGGGGAGGATAGATTTATAAGATGGGATGAAGCCTTTCAAGGAGGATGAATGATGTGAAGAAGTGTCCCTGAAGGAGCATTCATCTTAGTGATGTATAATTTTCTATGGATCAAGAATTAGAGATAAGGATTTAATCATAGATTTGAGATCTGATTTAGGAAGGTCTTGAGTTTCAGAAGTAAGAGCATAAATTTCATTGAGAGTTTAATGGAAAATCATTGTACATAGATTATTTTATAGGATACATAATTGCTTTTGAAAAAAATGACAGTACAAAGTTTATAGATTAATTTGAAATGTGTTTGAAAAAAATTGACAGTACAAATCTTATGGATTAATTTCAAAAGTGTGGGTACTTGAGCCCTTCCTTCAGCCAGGTGACACTGCAACTCAAGGAACTAGAAAACAAGAACAAACCAAGTACACAGTTAGCAAAAGAAAAGAAATAATTAAGATCAGTGCAGTTCTAAATGAAATAGAGACCAATAAGCAATACAAAGGATCAAACATTAAGAAAAGTTTGTTCTTCAAAAAGATAAACACAATGAATAAACCACTAACTAGACTAAGAAGAGAAAAGATACAAATAAACAATCAGAAATAAAAAAGGAGATATCACAACTGATGTCACAGAAACAGAAAAGATCATCAGAGAGTATTACAAACATCTATATACTCACTAGAAAACCTAGAAAAACTAGAAAACCTAGGGGGAAATAGTTAAATTTATGGAAACATACAACCTCCTGAGATTAAACCAAGAATAAATGGAACTCCTGAGCAGACCTATAATGAGCAGCAAGATTGAATCATTGATTATCCCCCCTCCCACAAAAAGAAAAGAAATCCCAGGACCAGACAGATTTACAGCTGAACTCTACCACATATACAAAGAAGTAATACCAATCCTCCTAAAACTGTTCTAAAAACTCTAGGAGAAGGGAATTCTCCCCAACTGATTCTACAAGACCAGTATCACTGCAATACCAAAAGCAGACAGGCCACAACAAATAAAAGAAAACTTGGGTGAACTCAGATGGAAAAATTCTCACTGAAATATTAGTACTAGCAAAGTGAATCCAATGGCATATCAAAAAACATGATCAAATGGATTTTATTATAGAGATGCAAAAATAGCTTAACACATGCAAATTAATAAATGTGATTCATAACGTAAGCAGAATTAAGGCCAAAACCTATATGATCATTTCAATAGATGCAGAAAAAGCATTTGATAAAATTTAGCATTCCTTCATGATAAAAATCCTCAACAAACTAGGCATTGGAGGAACATATCTCAAAAGAACCAGAACAAGACAAGATGCCCACTTTCACCATTCCTATACAGCATAGTATTGGAAATGCTAACCAGAGTAATCAGGCAAGAGAAAAAAAATAAAAGGGATCCAGATTGGAAAAGAGAAAGTTAAGTCATCCCTGTTCACTGAAGATATGATCTTATATCTGAAAACTCTAAAGACTCCACCAAAGATCTCTTAGATTTGATCAATGAATTTGCTAAAATTTCAGGATACAAAATCAATGCATGCAAATCAGTAGCATTTCTATACACCAACAATGATTTAGCTAAGAACCAAATCAAGAGTGCAATCTCATTTATAATAGCTGCTAAGATAAGATAAAATAAAATACCCAGGAATGTATTTAACCAAGGAGTTGAAAGGTCTCTACAAGAAAAACTTTAAAATTGATGAAATATATATTGTTGTTGACACAAAGAGATGTAAAACATCCCATGCCCATAAATTGGAATATTGTTAAAGTGACTAAATTGTTTAAAGCAATTTGTAAATTCAATGCAATCCCTATCAAAATGCCAACATCATTTTTCATAGAAGTAGAAAATACAACTCTAAAGTTCATACAGAACCAATAAAAGAACCTAAGTGGCCAAACCAATCTTGACCAAAAAGCTGGAGGCATCACACCACCAGACTTCAAATTATACTACAATGTTATAGTAACCAAAACAGCATGGTACTGATATAAAAGTAGGCACATATATCTATGGAACAAAATAGAGAACCCAGAAATAAAGCCACATACTTGTAGCCAACTGATCTTTGACAAAATCAACAAGAACATACACTGGGAGAGGACATCTTTTCAATAAATGGTGCTGGGAAAACTGGATTGCCATATGCAGAAGAATGAAACTGGATCCCTATCTCTCACTATGTACAAAAATCAAATTAAAGATGGATTAAAGACTTGAATGTAAGACCCAAAACTATAAAGATACTAGAAGAAAATCTAGAAAAAACTGTCCTGGAGATCAACAAAGAATCCATGATTAAGGCTTGGTGCCTGTAGCTCAGTGGCTAGGGCGCCAGCCACATACACAGAAGCTGGCAGGTTCGAATCCAACCAAGGCCTGCCAAACAACAATGACAACTACACCCCTTCTCCCCCAAATAGCCAGGCTTTGTGGCAGGTACCTGTAGTCCCAGCTACTTGAGAGGCCGAAGCAAGAGAATCATTAAGCACAAGAGTTTGAGGTTGCTGTGAGCTGTGATGCCATGGCATTCTACATAGTGGGACTCTGTCTCAAAAAAATAAAAGAAAAAATTTATGATTAAGACCTCAAAAGCAGAGGAGGTGGAGCATTATGGCAGACAGGACGGATGTGTAGCCCACCTCTCCCAAGTCATCAGAACAAGGGGGAACGGGGGACGATGGCTGATTGGAGCCAGCTCTCAATAGAAGCTCCAGTCCAGAGGGAGAAATAATGACCAGAAAGAACCCAACAAAGTCGAAGGAGGGGAGCTAAGCTGAGAGATGAGATAGGTAATTGCTCGTCTTCCCTGCTGAGGCAAGCTTCGACTCCAAAGAAACTATTTTCAGGGTACCAATCTCATCCCAAAGAGGTTGTGTGGCCATCCCCTCCCCTAAAAGAATTGCTTGCTTACTGTGGGATCTCTATTGGTGAGCGATAAACTGAGGCTCTCCTTACTCATCCCACTGAAGGGAATTGCTGGAAGTTGGGACTCCTTCTCAACTCAGAGCCCCTGCAGTGAGTCTAGGAATTCCCTTGTCTGGCAGGAAATTTGAACAAATATTTTCCTTGCCACCTTGATCCTTCAGTCTACCCCCAACCCCCCACCCCCAGCCTGGCAGTCTAGAAGTCCAACTCCTGCAGAATCCAGAATGTCTACATTTCTTGGCTAGGATCGGGCATTGCATAGACGGTGGCAGTACAGTTGTGCTGTACCTGTGAATCCAGTAACTGCACAGAAATACATAGAGGGAAATGTTACTGACCTGGCCTCCAAAAAGAGTATCTCAGCAGCAGATGGAGGCTTGCGTCCCTGCACTGCAGGTGGAGGCTCAGAAACTGCTGAGGTGCACGAAACCAAGAGGAGGCACCTCCCATCCAAGTTTAGCATTAGTAGAGTGATCCTGCTGGGGTCTAACTCTGAAGAGTCATCTCCCCAACACTGTGGCCTGCCAGAGGGAATCAGACCTCACCCTATAGGGATTCCAGAGCTCCAGAACATTGGCAACAAAGGTGCAGTGGCTGAGAAAGAAATTCTTTTGCTGTCTGGATATCCTCAGGTTTGAACTGAGCTCAGGTGGAACTTTCTTCACCTGCCATTGAGCACCTGAGGCAGGCAGACCTCAGCTTCCCCTGCTGGATGGTGTTAGACTGTGGTAACCATAAGGAGGAGGCAATGACCTCACTTTGACTCTGCAGGCACATAGCCCTGGCATATTTGCTTATTGGACAGAACAGGGCCTCAGAGACTGGGTTAACAGAGACTGCCGGTGGGAATACTAGAGACTAGGGTGACCAAAGTCCGGTGGTGCAGGATGACTAAGGTCTGGTAAGAGGCATCAACCCCCTGGCTCTAAAACTCCTACTGGATGGGCCTCTCTAACCCCTCAGAGCACCAGAGGTGCTCAAATCTCACTTGAGCTGCCAATAGACCCCTAACATCTGGTTGTTGGAGTCCTCTTAAACTCTCCAGCTAGAGAGTGGGGGCTATCTGGGACAATTGGTCTGGAATTCTTGAATTGGACAAATTATCCAAGGACCCTCTAAGGTGGGACCCTGATTTTACTGTAGTGGGAAGGTTTGATTGTCCTTTTCCAGATATTACTGGTGGGGGAAGGGATGTCCTAGTTGCTTGTATTATACCAAAGCTGAGACTGCAACCTAGAGTTACTGATTCACTAGGATTGGACAGCGATCAGCTGAATACAAGACAGAGCCACCTACCCCCACTATACCAAGCAGGCCTCTAGAGTCATAGACTGTAGTATTGTACTGGTCTTTTGCAAAATTGTACAGGAAAAGCTGCAGTCACCAGTCACAGTTCTTAGGTGAAGGGCTGGTCAACCACCACTGTAGAAGTTTCCAGTCCAATTTCACCTTATCTGCTCATCTAGCTAAACACTGAAAAACAATCATGGGGTGGAATCAGTGGAAAAACTCTGGCAACATGAATAAACAGAACAGTTCAACTCCCCCAAGGAATGACAAAACAGCCAATCCAGAGGATCCCACTTACAAACAGATAGCTGAGATGTGTGAAATTGAATTCAGAATTTGGATTGCAAACAAGATCAACAGAATAGAAGTAAAGATGGGGGTAGAAATTGTAGAATTAATTCAGAAGATGTCTCAAGAATTCAATGAATTCAAAGACAGAATCACCAAAGATTTAGACACATTGAGAAAGGAAGTTGCAGCCTTACATGATATGAGAAATACAGTAGAATTCCTCAGTAACAGAATGGAACAGGCAGAAGAAAGGATTTCTGACATTGAAGACAAAGCTTTTGAATGATCCCAAACATTCAAAGAGGAAAAGAAATGGAGAGCAAAAACAGATCATTCTCTCAGAGAGCTCTGGGATAACTCAAAGAAAAGCAATATTTGCCTTATAGGGATTCCTGAAGGTAATGAAGTAGCTTCATAAGGCACAGAGGCTCTTCTTCATGAGATTATGAAAGAGAACTTTCCAGACATGCCAAGAGATCCTGAAATCCAGATAGCAGATAGTTTCAGAATCCCAGTATGACTCAACCCGAATAAGACATCCCCCAGGCACTACCTAATTAACTTTACTAAAGTTAATATGAAGGAGAAAATCCTGAAAGCAGCCAGACATAAAAAAAAAAAAAAAACAAAAACCATAATCTACAAGGGAAGAATATTAGAATGACTGCTGATCTTTCTGCTGAAACCTTTCAAGCCAGAAGAGGGTGCTCATTGACTTTTAATCTCTTAAAACAAAATAACATTCAACCCAGGATCCTGACTCAGCTGAACTGAGTTTTATTTATGATGGAGAAATTAAATACTTTAATGAGATTCATATGTTGAAGAAATTTGCCACAATTAAACCAGCTTACCAGGATATCCTCAGACCTATTCTCCATAATGGCCAGCACAACTCTCCACCACAAAAGTAAACTCACCCTGAAACTTTTGATCAAATTCCAAATTCCACAGTGGTGAAAGGATTAAAAATGGCCATTGGTCTTTCAAAAAACCCAATACCCCATATTATACTAGGCCTATCAATATTCTCAATTAATGTGAACGGATTAAATTGTCCTCTAAAGAGGCACAGGCTGGCTGACTGGATACAAAAACTCAGACGAAATATCTGCTGCATACAAGAATCTCATCTTACCTTAAAAGATGAATATAGACTCAGGGTGAAGGGATGATCAACTATATTCCAGGCAAATGGAAAACAGAAAAAAACAGGTGTTGAATTTTTATTTGCAGATAGAACAGGCTTTAAACCAACAAAAGGAAGGAAAGATAAGGAGGGTCACTACATATTTGTTAAGGGCAAGACTCAATATGATGAGATTTCAATTATTAATATTTATGCACCCAACGAAAATGCACCTCAATTTATAAGAGAAACTCTAACAGACATGATTAACTTGATTTCCTGCAGGTCCATATTAGTCGGAGATTTTAACACCCCTTTAATGGTGTTGGATAGATCCTTCAAAAAGAAACCAAGCAAAGAAATTTCAGATTTAAACTTAACCGTCCAACAATTAGATTTAATAGATATTTATAGTAAATTTTATTCTAACAAAACTGAATACACTTTCTTCTCATCAGCTCATGGAACATACTCCAAAATTGACCCCATCCAGGGCTTGCCTAGAGCAAAAGGGTGGAAGGAAGTCACATTCTCCCACTCTTCTGGGCCTGGGACATCCACTTTCTCCTGTCCTCAGACATTGGAGTTCCTCCTAGTTCTCAGCCTTGGACTGCCGCGGACCGCCCGGTAGGTGGCTTCCAGTCCGAGGGAATTCAGGGAGAAGAGACGAGGAGGGTTAAAGGGGCGACGCAGGAAAGACAGACTGACACACTTCACAGGTTGGAGTATGCAGCTGCAAAATTTACTGAGGGTATATGTTGGTATTTATACATTTTCTTTTCAAGGTTCAAATAATGCAATCTTTATTCTGCTTATGCTTGTAAATTATCTTTGTGTCTGCATATGCGGTTTATCATGCATTACATGTTTTCAAGGTTTTGCTCTCCAGAGGGAGGTTTATCAGTAACACCTGCTTACTCCCTCTTTAGGAATGTCAAGGCTTATAACTCCTCTCAGTTTTGTAACTCTTTTCAGTTTCTTATAATCTTTTTTTTTTTTTTAAATAGTTTGACATATTCCTTTATGTATAATGCTTGATTACTTCTATATATATTTTCTATATATTTTTATTCTTATTAGTAATTATATATGTTAGTGTTTAGTAATAGTATAGTCTGCTTTTAAATTCTATTATATATTTCTTTTACTACTTTAATTCTAATTAGATTAATTCTTATATTCATATTTTTAATCATGTTTGTGTTTTCTATTGTGCATCTATTGATTATAAACTTAGTGGCTTTAGGTGTTTTTCGAATAAATGGTTATTGTGAATAGTGATTGTGTGTATTGTGTTAAGATATGCTGTTTGCCCCGTGGCTCATTGTCTTAGTTTACTGACATTTATGATGGAAAAGAATTGCAGTCGCAAGTTTCCTTGTGGGCTATATCTGGATCAGTAATCTTTGAGTTTATTCTGTTGAAACTTCTTGGTTGCTTATCGGGAACAAACAGACATAAGACACAAATCAATAATCACATACACTCTCCTTCTACTAGTGCCTTCACCTATTAGGAATGCGGAAAACTGTGTGCTAGGCAGCATTTCTGCCGCTGTCGCACACAGGGGGTGCTGGGGGCCCAGCTCCGGGGAGCACTAACCTCCACTCCGTCACTTACAGCGCGGACAGCGCCACCTCGCTGCGACCTGATGCCGAGGGTGCGGCATTGGACTGAATTACTCCACCACTTTCTTGGTTCTCCAGCTTGCACATGTTATAACTATGGGACTTCTTGGTCTTCATAATTGCATGAGCTAGTTCCTATAGTAAATCCCTTCTTATATATCTATGTATGTCCCATTGGTTCTATTTCTCTAGGAAACTTAAGACAAGCTGCTAACTGGGACTAATGCTCCCTACTCAGTCTACCGTATCCTCCAAATCCTCCTCCCCCAGCTCTCCTCATTTCCTACAATCATAATGGGGTGAAGGGGTTGGTACAGAATAAGCACCCAAGGTAGACAGGGAAATCTACCTGGGTGCTCAACAGGTCAAGGCTCCAGCTAGCTCATTCTTCAGTATCAAGGAAATAAAAGTTTTCTTTCCTTCCTCCTCCCCCCCCCAGGGAATCTACCAGATTGAGTTTGTAAGACCATGGGCTACCCCATTATCTGTCATGGTCTCTGAGGAGTGATGAGGTGGGGTTCTGTGGAAAGAGAAATGCCTGGCTCAAAATCTCCAAACCCCAAGATGACAGAGAATCCCTACTGGCTACCATTTCCTACCCCATTTTCATCCTCAACTTCATCCCTCATCTCCCAGCCCAATTGTATCACAGGGAGGCAATGACTATGGGAACCATACTTTTCAGGGTTTTTAAATTTTTTTAGTCTATGAGAATAAAGCCAATATTATACTATATGCATCCATTGATCAAATTTCAGATGTTTGCCTTTAAACCGTTTCAAGGATGTGTTATATAGGAATGTGGGGGGGTACTCCTGTCAAAGAAAATTTAAAATAAAATCCCTAAGTCCCATGCAACTGAATAAAAATGCCTATTTTGTAGGACAATATGAAAAATCTCTTGAGTAAACAAGATCTTATAAATACATGAGTCTAACAACTAACTCTAAAAATGTCTTGGCATTTGAAAAGTACAAGATATAATGCACATAGTCCTCTCTTGAGCATGGAAGTGGATAGTTTCCTAAAATTCTCCAGCAGAATTTCATATGAGCTGGCTCTAAAAGTGTAAAATTATCCATTTTCTTCCCTTGTCTGTGGTGCCTTGTAACCCACAATGAAATATATTCAGCTTCAGGGTGGAAATGATCTTCTGAACTTTCCAAACCTTTCCAGAGGTTTGACTGAAGTAACAGCCTGTCACACAGAAGGAAGGTATTCTCATTTGAGAGGAATTTAAATTTCTTTAAAAAAAAAATGGGTCCTTCCTAAAAGTCTTATGGTCTGAGATTTTTGCTTGTGGTACATGCTGCTCTTAAAAGTGGCCCAGTTTTATTATATGTAAAAAAACAATCCTCCAAGGACAATAATAAATACATTTCTAATTTTGTACTTGTGGAATCATTCCTTTGGAAAAAATTATGCAAAACCCGGGCCCAGGTATCCAAAAACAGCTGGAAGTCCAGAGCAGTGGGGAAGGCGCTCGGCCTAGATGTTTTGTCTGCAGAATCTGAACTTCTTTAATTTTATTCCTTCTAAATTTTGTTAGTCATCTTTATTTTTTTTTCAACCTTTCCTTGGAGAAATTGACTTTTCAAATTTGGTTAGGAATTCTTTTCACTCTATAGTCTTGAGTAACTTATACAGAAAAATAGAAACGTTCTTTTTACTTGCTTATCTAGATATTTGTTCCTCCAGTTGGTCTTAATCTTTAAGGGGCTATAGATGAAAGCTGTGCTTTATCTTGCCAGGAAATGTCTTCTAGGTGCACATAATGGAAAGGCTATTGTGGGCCTCAACACTTCCATTTCTATATGCAGGACATCCTGAGAAATGGACCGTGTTTCTGTTGTTATCTTTGCAGTCTCTATGTCGGTGGCCTTTTCACCTCTCTTGGCATTGCCTACCTGTGCTGCTTATTAATTTATTGTCTCTCAGCTCTAAATCTATTCTTCCCACCCCTGCTTTGTGCTTTTATAGTTGGATCCCTCAAAGGTTCCCTTTTTTCAGAGGGCTCAATGTCAGGCTGGAAGCACACTTCAAGGGATAGCTGAGAAGTTCTTTACTTTTTCTGCTATGGGGTGCTTCAGTTTTTCCTCCTATGCCATGGCTGATTGGTATTTTGGGGACACAGGAACACTCACTCTCCAGTGTATTTTTCTGTTCCTCACAGATATCTTCCTGCAGATCAGCTCCAGCCTGCTGGCACCCCAGAAAGTTCCACCCCTCGAAAAGATTCCCTATTTAACAAATGGTGCTGGGTGAACTAGCTGGCAACTTGTAGAAGACTGAAACTGGACCCATACCTTTCACCATTAACTAAGATAGACTCTCACTGGATTAAAGATTTAAACTTAAGACATGAAACTATAAAAATACTAGAAGAAAGTGCAGGGAAAACTCTTGAAGAAATTGGCCTGGGTGAATATTTTATGAGGCGGACCCCCACCCTCCCCCCATCCTGGGCAATTGAAGCAGCATCAAAAATACACTACTGTGACCTGATCAAACTAAAAATCTTCTGCACAGCCAAGAACACAGTAAGTAAAGCAAGCAGACAGCCTTCAGAATGGGAGAAGATATTTGTAGGTTACGTCTCTGACGAAGGTTTAATAACCAGAATCCACAGAGAACTCAAATGTATTAGCAAGAAAAGAACAAGTGAGCCCATCTCAGGCTGGGCAAGGGACTTGAAGAGAAACTTCTCTGAAGAAGAAAGGTGCATGGCCTTTTAGACATATGAAAAAATGCTCATCATCCTTAATCATCAGAGAAATGCAAATCAAAACTACTTTGAGATATCATCTAATTCCAATAAGATTAGCCCATATCACAAAATCCCAAGACCAGAGATGTTGGCGTGGATATGGAGAAAAGGGAACACTTCTACACTGCTGGTGGGAATGCCAACTAATAAGTTCCTTTTGGAAAGATGTTTGGAGAACACTTAGAGATCTAAAAATAGACCTGCCATTTTATCCCACAATTCCTCTACCAGGTAATACTCAGAAGTCAAAAAATCACACTATAACAAAGATATTTGCACCAGAATGTTTATTGCAGCCCAATTCATACTTGCTAAGTCATGGAAGAAGCCCAAGTGCCCATCGATCCACGAATGGATTAATACATTGTGGTATATGTACACCATGGAATATTACCCTGTTTCCCTGAAAATGAGATAGTGTCTTATTTTAAGGTATGCTCCCAAAGATGTGCTAGGTCTTATTTTCAGGGGACGTCTTATCTTTCCTGTAAGTAGGTCTTATTTTCGGAGGATGTCTTATTTTCAGAGAAACAGGGTATGCAGCCTTAAAGAAAGATGGAGATGTTATCTCTTTCATGTTTACATGGATAGAACTGGAACATATTCTTCTCAGTAAAGTATCTCGAGAATGGAAGAAAAAGTATCCAATGTACTCAGCCCTACTATGAAACTAATATGAAAGCTATAACCCAACTATAACCTAAGAATATAGGGAAAGGGGAAAGGGAGGGAAGGGGAGCGGGGAGGATGGGCTGAGGGAGAGTAATTGGTGGGACTACATCTACAGTGCATCTTACAAGGGTACATGCGAAACTTACTAAATGTAGAATATAAATGTCTTCACACAATAAAAAAAAAGAAAGAAACAGAAAATTCCGCTCTTCCCAGCAGGCCACACCTACAACCTCCTCTACAAGGTCTGATTTCCAGCCTGGCTGTGTGGGGAGGGATCTAGTTTACTTCTTATGTGCTCTCCCTCCACCCTAGAAGTCCTAGTTGCTTTGCATTTGTTCTTCCTACATTCTTCAGGGCAGTTTTTATGCTTTTTGGTCATTTACCATCTTTTATTACTTAAATTTTTTACAATAAACTTTCCCTGTTCATATTACTGGTGCTGTTTCCATCTTCTGAGAGAACTCTGCCACTTAATTTTGATTTCAATGACTTTTCTGTATTCACTGTACCCTCCCCAACCTCCCTTTTAAAAAATTATTTTATTTTATTGTTTTGGGTTTCCTGAGGGCACAAAGAATTAGGTTACAATATTTGAATTTTTTAGGTATTCCTACCCCCTTTTAAAAATAAACTTCAGCTACGGTTTGTGACAGGCACTGATACCTAATTATCCTCTACGTCAAGACAGCTGGAGGAGTTTGCTTGAAGTTAGGCATACAAGTGGAAGAGAACCATGTCATTTCCACAGGGGAACATGGGAGGCAAGCTCGACTCTCCAGCCTAATCTCCACGTACCTATCTTTGTATTCACTTGGTTGTTCATGAATCTCTGCTACATGAAGTACTAATATTTAAAGCACAGGTCAGTGATTGCCAAAGAATGTTCAAAGAACAAGAAATGTGACACAAGAAGAAGCTGGGGGTCAAAATTAATAAATGATTAATACTGTGTTGAACATTTGGTTATTTTTTTCTCTCTGCAGAGATTCTGAATATGTTCAATATATTACTATAAAATGACAATCTCTAAAAAGGAGATATCTTCCAAGCTTTTTCGACCAGGAAGCCGATAATTGCTAGGGCAGGTAAAAATCAAGTTGGAAATTGAGTCCTATCAATTTAATGCTTCCATAGGAAAAAGCATGTGTCACTTCTACTCCTGTACTTACCTTTTATGGAATCCCTCACAGCTACATTGAAAGAGAGGGAAACATATATTTTTTTTAATTTTAATTTTTTTTTATTAAATCATAACTGTGGATTGATGCATTTATGGGGTTCAGTGTACTGATTTGAGATACAATGTGAAATACTTACATTGAACTGATTAACACATCTATCACCTTGCTTACTTATTTGTTGTGGTAAGACAATTATACTCTTTTCTTAATAGTTTTGAAATGTACCATTGCACTATGCACATTAGGTGAGGTCCCCCCAAATACCCTCCCTCCCCCTACTGCCCCCTCCCATCCCCTCAGGAAACAGATTCTTCATAAGCAATTGCAATGCCTACCACAAAAATACTATCAAATTTTATCAAAAGAACAACAGCAGCATTAGTAAAAAAAAAAAAAAAATGGACTTTTTTGTGATGCTGGTATCCCAAAGAATATTATTTAACAATAGAAGAGTCATCAAAGTTCAAGTTAAGTGGCTGATAGCTTTATTGATTCTGTCAGTGTTTTGCTATATTTATATGTAAGATCCTCCCCAAAGACATGCTTTACTATGCTTTTGATTATGTTGAGAGGAAAAACATGTAAAGTGATAACTTTATCTCAGAAAGTTATCAATGAAAGAGATCCAATTCATTATCTAGGGTTATATTGGGTCTAATGCACATTACTATTCTTTAGAAATTGGATAACTTTTGAAAACCTTCATAATTAATGAAAGCTACCCCGTTTTCCCGAAAATAAGACACCCTCCGAAAATAAGACCTACTTACAGGAAAGATAAGATCTCCCCTGAAAATAAGACCTAGCGCATCTTTGGGAGCACACTGTCTTATTTTTTGGGAAACAGGGTAGTGCTTTTGAATGTTTTACATCAAGAGTTATAATATTTAAAGCAGTTCTCAATTTCTGTAAAATGTTAAAATTTTACATTTTTAATGTTTTATGGAACTCCTATCTTTACATTTCCATTTTTGCATTAGAACTGTTTTTGCATTAATAATTAGTATCTTGAACATGTACTGTTGATGTTCAGGGCTTTAAATAGTGTAGGATAATTGAAGGCATCTTAGTAACTGGAATTCTAATTGTATTTAAAAAATTGTAATCATGGTCAAATTCTTAATCTTTCTCGGCCTTGTTTTTCACCTATAAAAATAGCAAACTTGAAACTTTTATGACATTACAATTTTTAACAAGATATTTTACAATTTCAATTCTGTATCTGTACATAAAATGAATTAATTGAACTAGATCTACTGTATTACCAAGCTCCATAGGCTAATGCTAAGCTTCAAGAGGCTTTGGTAATTAAATGGGTTCTAGTAGAACAGACCCTAAGAGCTCCATTTTCTATTGTGATGCGATAGAAGTTGACTACTAATAACACGTAGTCACTAAAAATTGGGAAGATTCCATTTAGGTCACTGAAAGGTTGAGAACTTTTGCTTTTGATAACTGGAATGAAAGGCCACTGTTGATATCACTATGAACAAAGAGAAACAGAATTATGAGTCTTTAAACTGCCATCAAGTTGACAGTAATCAAAAAAAGATTGTCAGAATTCATAGTAAACACTTGCAAAAAAATGTTAGGAACACAAGACTAAGAAATTTATGATGGTGATGTGATGACAGTTGCTTTTCATGATTTAGTTTTTAAAGTAATCAATCATTTAAATTACATAGTTGAATTAGCTGATCAAAAGGAAATGATTCAGATGATCGAAAGGAAAAAATATTCCATGACTTAACCATCAGTAAATTGGGGAAGAAGCTGAAGTGGGGATGGTAAATACAGTGAAAGCTTCATGAAATCTTCGGATCAAGGTTAGCTTTCTTTTTGGTCTAACTGGCTAAATGGATGTGCTCTTAGTAGATTACCCTCACTCTCCAAATACAACAATCTCCCCTTACCTTATACTTTGTCTTAAATTTTCAGAGCACAGACTTTTCATAATTATGGTCATATTTTCCATCTATCAATATCTCTGCCTGCCCCACTCCGTAAACTGCTTTCCGAAATACCTGACTTAATTGAACTAATCTCTTCCTTTAACTCATGGAAGGCACATTTTGTTCCTGTCATTAAGAACAATGCATTAAGTAGATGACAAAATGCTGAAGTGAAAAGTAAATGAAAACAAAACAAAAATTAAACTCTGACTCAGTTATGATTCAATGATTTGGCTATGATATTTTCTGTCAATAAATTTTTTTTAATCACTATCTTGGTCATAATTTTCAGAAATTATAGATCTACACTTAGCTGCTTTCTATTGAGCTTTGAAAAAAATAAAGCAAATATCCTGCTATAATCATAGAGGATAGTTGACAATTTAGTTGAAAAAAATACAAATCCCTAGGCAACTTGCATCTTAAGTACTCCCATTTTCTTCTTTTCTTATTCTGTCCCCCTCATATTTATTCCTATGCAATAAACAAAGTCAGACAGAGAAAAATATGAATTCTGGGTCTTAGTATGTACCTGTAGTTCCAGCCAATTGGGAAGCTGAGGCAGGGGGATCACTTGAGCCCAGGAGTTTGAGAACAGTCTGGGCAACATAGCCAGACCTTGCTTCAGTTAAAAAATATATATAATGTGTATTACATTATACAATATATAATGTATATTGTATATATAATATATATAATGTTTATTACATACACATAAATGTTATGTGAGGAAGTATACTAGGTAAAGAAAATGTAGATAAAGAATCTTTCGTATGTATTAGGTTGAAGTAGGTTTATAATAAATAAACCAAGTAAAGCATCACCGTATTTCAGACGAGTCTTTCAGATTTAGTTTCTATCTCTTGATTAAACAAATTAGATGAATTTAATTTATCTCAATTGACATTAAGTTCAAGACCAGATAAATTAAATTTATCTAAATTTTTATTTAAAAAAATGGTGCTAGTCCCTGTAGATTAAAGGTATTATAAATTATTTTTATTTCCAATTTTATATCTACCAGAAAGGTAATAATATTCAAGAATAGTGCACAACTTAACCTCAAACATTCAATCAATGTTTAATAATTTAAAGCTAAGCCTGTGAACAGTCTAGTTCTAGGAAATATTTTTAGAAGTAATCCAACAATAAAGATCATAATTAATATAGGCTTTGTCTCAACCGAAATAAGTTAATTATAGAAGTAATGTGAAAATTTGGTGTGGACTGGTTTGTAAAGCATTTTAATATTCATGTCAAGAGGTATTACGATATTGGAAAACCAATGGAAAAAGGAAGAATCTGCTACGTTTGCAATGAATTATTTCTTTGTGAAAAGAAAAAAAAACCCACTAAAGCAAATAAGACCAAATAATACATCTGTTTTATCTTGCTAGTGGCTTCATAGATGCCTAGTCTATTTTTCCTATTTGTTTAAAATATTTTATTATTATACATTTTAAGGATGGGATTGTTGTCACCATAATATAGTTTCTTAACTTTTAGAGATTCATATTGAAACATGTTGGGATTCTTTAAAGTACTTTAGCTTTAATAAAAACATAAAAGTATTAAAAGAATAAGTGAAGCAAGTGTGTCAAAATCTTGATCTATGTTGAATCCAGAAGCTAGCTGTACATGCATATGCCTATTTTTAAGTAAGGGAGAGTGCTTTATCTTAAAGCTGCCAGGACAAGGATGCTTAGATAAACAAACAAACAAAAAAGAAATTAATGATAGATTAATTAATATTAATTAAGATGCATTATGTTGTACTAATTCTGGGTTTCTAAGTGTTTATTTTGCTTATGTCAAATGTTGGAAATTTTTGGTTGGTCCATTTTTGGTGAGCCCATGATGACAGAGTAGAGACAGGTGAGATTCCTGAGAAATTCCAGCTCTTTGTTTGTGTAATTCCTGTTGATTTTAAACCATTGCTTACATCATCTCTCCAACCCTGAATCACCTACCTGTTCCCACCAAATGAAGACTTTGACCCCAAGAGTCACCATAAAGTCATTTCAAAAGGAAAAAAATCATAACAACAGCATTCAACTGGGGTTAAATGAAGAACACTTTGAAAAGTATATTTGTAAAACCCCAAATATGGGAACATTCTCAGCTGGGTAGCTGATGAACATTTACCACATCACCACTTATAACTAATAGGCAATTCAAATTCATTTATCAAAGTTCATCCAAATAACCATTCTATTTAGTTTAGGTGCTATTTCCTTCTTGCTTCTAATCAGCACACTTCCTATAAGGAATTACCATAATATAAAGTTAGTTTAATTCTTGGAACTTTTGTTAAAAAATATTTGCATGTAAGATGAATAGGCCCTGTTATTTGGAAATTAGCACACACTTTTTCTCCTACCCTAAAGGCAGGATAAATCCCTTATTGTTTTTCCTTAATTTTTCTCATTTTCTGTATATTTTGGACTTTACAGCATTGTGTTGTATCCTGTGTTGGTGTTTCTGTTTTGATTAATCAGACTATGTTCAGGATTTAGGACTTTTAGTGCCCATCCCAATGCATGTTAAATCAATTATGGAAGCACAGGTTAGAAGTGAAAGCTTTTCTACCCAAAGGCCCTGCTAAAACTGTTAGATTCAATTAAGTACACATTCTGTCTTCAGAATTAGAGTTTTATATTCCAAGTTAAAGCTCAATTCCCTTTGTTCTTCCTTATACCAACACATAACATTCTGCCACTGAGACTATGTTTCCCCCCCCCCCATGCTGTCTGGCCCTCAAACAACATAGTGATTTGCAGCCCTCCTTCTGAGAAGCTTATTACATTCACTAGTTGCATTTGGAAGAATTTTGAAGGCTTCTTTTTTGGGGGGGCGGGGGGTGCATTTTTTGTTGCTTACTACAGAAGAGATTTGGGTTTTGGTTTTTATTTTCATACCAGGGTTGGGTTGCTAAGCCGGAAATAGAATTAAAACCGGCACGTCTCTGTGGTTTCATTTGCTTTTCTTCTTGCCATGGGATAAACTGGCACCAAAGTCTTGTTTTGAAACCCTGAAATTCAAGCCTTAGAAAAATCAGTGCCAATAGTGTGAATTGCAAATGCTTGGTTTGAATTTCCATAAGATTGTGGGACCCAAATAAGGAGATTGAATTAGAGTTTGTCTCAGTGGCCAATAGAGTATCTTCTTCAAGTAGGTTTGCTAAGAGATTCAGACACTGTCTTGCAAACTGTAGAAGTTAAACTTGCACCAGCCCTTCCTCTATGGCATAAAGCATAGGTTTACGGTAGAAAAATAATATATGCATGAGGGCCAAAAAGAGAAAGTGTGGGTTGTCGAGTTTTGAAAAAAATGTTTAGGGATATTTTATAGAGGGAAGAGAGAGAATTGGGTTAGCTAAATGTGTTCAAAGTGAGATACTGAAATTTGTTCAATGTGAGAGAAAAATCAAAGATTTTTGCTGTATGAGTGGAAATTTCTTGGGAGATATTTTAAGAAATTTAAGTAAAGATTTAAGTTAGTTTTAAATTCCTTTTTTTTGAAAGGTTAGTCCCCTTTGAAGGAGTACTCAAATACTCTGTGGATTAAAACCTGAGATTAGTTTGGACATGTTTTTGTAGTAAGTAGTGCACTTCACCTAACATCCTAGCTTCATATTCAGAAAGAGTTTGAAATACCCATTTTCATTAGTTTTTCTTCAAAATTAGATTTAAAAATTGGAAAATATTTTCAATCCCCATCCATGGTAATAGGAGATTTAATAAGCTTCGTTTATTAGGTTTTACCCAATGTTAGATTTTTTTTTTTTTTTGGCCGGGGCTGGGTTTGAACCCGCCACCTCCAGCATATGGGACCAGTGCCCTACTCCTTGAGCCACAGGCGCCGCCCAGATTTTTTTTTTTTTTTCAGTTTTTGGCTGGGGCTGGATTTGAATGCGCCACCTCCAGCATATGGGGCCAGCGCCCTACTCCTTTGAGCCACAGGCACTGCCCCAATGTTAGATATTTTAAATAGAAATATTTCCAACTTCAGGCAGTATAATATGTTTTTTGATTAATATAGAATTGAGAACATCAAATGCTTATTCTAATTACAGTGTAGTGGACTACCTACACACAAAAGCGAAGAACAGGTAAGAAACAGTGTATGGACACTTGCAACCAGGATACTTTTATATATGTCTTCTTTTCTTTTTCTTTGGCAATATTATACATGAGAAATATTTTTAAAATAGTCATAGACTATGAAATATAGAAAGGAGAAATAAAATATGGAGAATACTACTACATTTATCATGTGGAAATGATAATCAACTAGATTGTTCAAAATGCCTAAGTAAAGTTTGACTGAAAGAGTAAAATAAAAATGCAGTTGGTGTGCTTTTAAATATTCCTTTCCAGATAAATTTCTTCTGGGTTGAGTATTTACAGTTTGATTCAGGTATAACTTTGAGAGCAAGAAAGTTGATTTTGGTATTTTCTATAGATTAATGGTTTTTCTTGGCCTCGGATAGACTTATCAAGTTTCCACAGAAGCACAGATGTAACAATTTAGAAATGTGATAAAGTCCCTGTTTTTTCCTCAAAAAAACTCTCAGTTTATTTACTAGACTATAAAATCACATTGAAAGGCTTTTCATGAATGGTGGTCTTGGTGTGAAATGTGAACCTTTTAGTTAATGTTCTTTAGTCTATGTACCCTTTGTCATCTCTTCTGAATTATATTTGAAGATACATAGAGCAAAAGGGACAATTAATAGGAGCATGAGCCTTGGACAAATTATACCTCACATGATTTAACAAGAAGTGATGGCAGCAAAATCTCTCAAATTAGGGAAGATGAAAGACACATACCATCATGTGCCAGGTCTGAGAGGCAGGAATGTTTGTAATCCCACATCTGCACCTAATTTCATTAAATTTTCCTGGTTATTCAAGTCTAGCTCTACTTCCATGCAAAGTACAGAGTTGTTGGGTTTACTTTATATTGGCTATCTGGTTAGTAGCTTTTGGAAGAGAAGAGCTTAACCAGGCATCGGAGAATGTTATTATTTTATTTGGGAAAAAGTAAAAGATATCACTTTAAGTATGATCAAAAATGTTTTTAATAAATACACTATAAAAACTATGATGTCCAAAAGTGAAACGAAGGAGGAAAGTTTCTGTTTACTTAGGCATTGGTATAGTCTTGCTTTCCACATCAGTCCTCAGAGAGGATGTGAGAAGAAGTGAAAGTCCCATTAATCATGACTACACTCAGTCTCCAGCTAGACCCTATTTAAATGTCGCACGCTCTTGGTACAGACCATCATGGCCGGACTAGTCAACTTTTAAGTGAGTTCAGACATAAATGACTTTCAGAATTAAAAGATTTTTAAAACATATTAAGGATGAAAATAATATCATGTTATCAAACTGAAGTAAATAAAGCCAATGAATCCTTACTTCCAGAAACAGAAGGTACCTTTGAGCTCAGGTATTCCAATTCCAGAAAAAGAGTAACCTATAGGTGGGGCCTGCCCTACTGTAAAAAATTTCTAGAGGCAAGAATTCTATTTTATCCTTCAATAAACAAAAATGATACCATTATAAGCATTATATTTTTCAAAACCTAAATTCATCCTACATCCTCATCGACTTTACGGGTGCAGAGTTCACAAATAGCTGGTTGTCCATCTTGTGTAATTCTGAGGAGGAACACAAATAAAAGAATACAAGTTCTTTATGTTGTAATAAGTGACCTGAATACAGAAGAACATTTTTCAGTTTTTAAACTTCCCCTTTCTCCTAAGCGATTTGTTTTTTTTCTTGGAAAAGTATCAGAAACACAAGAACCAACATTGATTTGTCTCTGTCACCATGCCTCTCAGAGAATTTATTAAGAATGAAGGGCGGTGCCTGTGGCTCAAGGAGTAGGGCACGGGTCCCATATGCCAGAGGTGGCGGGTTCAAACCCAGCCCCGGCCCAAAACCACAAAAAAAAAAATAAAAATAAAAAAAGAATGAAAAAGGCATTAAACTAAAAAGTGCTTGAAAATCTTAAAGTTCTATTTGAATGTCAGATACTACTTTAGTGGCTTTAATCTTAATGAGCAGTATCATCATAGGTGGGTCATTAAAGCCCACTGGGTCTCAGTAGCTTCGTAAGAAAACAAGGAGTTGGATTAAGAGTTCTTTATGACTGCTTCTGGTTCTAGCATTCTATGATCTCAAGATGCTTGCTTTTTTGTTAATTTAAGTTTGTTCTTTAAGGAACAAAATAGTCTAAGGGTAGATATACCTGAAATTGTGTCTTAAAGCTATCGATTTTGGATATTTATTCTTTTTAATTAGTAAGTCTTTATTTATTTAGATTTTTTTTGGGGGGGGAGTTACAATGTGCTGATTTTTATTTTATACAATCTGATGTGGTTAGATCAAACCAATCAACATAGCTTAAAAAAAAAAATTCCTGGTCTCTTCTAACCTGGTCTCTCTAGGATTCTAGGAGTCTTGTCCACCTTTCTACTTCATAAAAGGGCCATACTTTCCTGTTCTAATTATACACCAAATATAATCAGAGGGATCTGGAAGAATATATTACCCACAGTGTCCAGAATTTTGACATTCTATGCTGGTTAGGGAGATTGGTTTTGCTAAGTATTTTCCAACATCTCATTTCTCTTAATTGAACCCTGAAGGCTTTTCTTAGCAACTGATTTCAGCCCTCAGTAAGTCTGGGAAGGCCCTGGATGTGGGCTGAAGCAATGTGTTGGTAGGAGTCTTCATTTTAGGTTACCTCTGCTTTTTCTCTCAAGGCTCTACTTAGGCTAAAAGAGACCATCTCCTGCTGCTTGACTGATACCCAAGCAGGGTTTTCTAAGACAGAGATTGCTGGTGCCCAGGGTTTAAAACAAACTTCACAATGGTTGCCAGGGAATGTGGTTTGGGTCTGTGGTTCTACATCTTCTTGGAGTCACGTTTGCTCTGTAGAGTATAAAAGAACTTGGCTAACAAAATTAAGCAAATTAATGATAATATTTTTCCTCTATTGAGAAAAAATACTCATTAGTATTTCTCAAGATTTTTATGTAAATGCTTTAAAAGTTCTTCAAAAGTCTGAATGGCAATGAAGTTTAGCTTCTGCTTTCTTTGTGCTTCTCTCTCATGAGGCTGGAAGTGGTTTCTGTAAAGATGAAAGAAAATTTATAGAAAAATGAACAAGATTTACTTTGTATATTTTATTATGTAGAAGCATGGTATAGCTTTTATGAACTTAGATTATGTTACTGGCTAAATATTAGAACATGAACTATGTTATCATGAAGGAGAAAATGACCTCAGAATTCTTCACTGGTGAGAATAGTGTGTAATGTTTGGTTATATTAGGCCAGGTTCTCCAGAGGAAGAGAAAAACCAATAGGAAAAGATACATATAGTATCCACATACATATATCAGGTAGATAGGGAGGGACCTCTGGCTCTCCTGGGACAAAGGTGGGAGCTCTGAACAATCGCCACACCTGGGAAGGCAGGAAGCTCTGTCAATCAGAACTTAGTGCGCCAACTGCAGAAAAATGCAGAGAATTCCCCAGCCCACTGCCCAAGCAGCTCAGGTACAATAGGGTGTGAAGACTAATTATCTAAGACTAATTATCATGTCATTTGCTTAAATTTGCATTGTGGTTTACCCCTCAAAATGACCTTTTGGAGAGGCTTATGGGAGATCTGCATGCCCAGTATGACTCAGGTTATGTAACTCCCAACTGTTCATTACAGTGGTTTGATGCTGACATTTGAACCACAAGAAGGACCTAGCCTAGACAATATAAAACAGAATCCTCAACCATAATTGAGGTCCTCCTGTTATGACAGGAGGCTCGTTCACTGTCTGTGGCAAATGTATCTTACTTTGCTCAGTAAACCTTGTCTTGTGCTTGCCTTGCTATTGGTGTGTCGGGTCATTCTTCAGCCAAGAGCACTCCAAGTATGAAGAACAGACTGCTAGCCTAATGTACACACACACACACACACACACATACAAGTCATATATATACATGGTTATATATGTATAGGTATAGATAGATATATGTATAGATATAGATAGAAAAAGTGTTGGCTCATGTGATTATGGGGGCTGAAAAATCCAACAATCTGTTGTCTGCAAGCTGGAGACTTAGGAAAAGCAATGCTGTGATTGGAAGGCCTGAGAATTGGAGAATCTGTGGTATAGATTCCAGTCTAAGTCTTAAGGCCTAAGGACAGGAGCATTGTGGGCTAGAAAAGATTGATGTCCCAGCTCAAGCAGTTAAGCAGAGAGCCATCAGCTCCTGTCTTCCTCCACCTTTTTACTCTATTCAGGCAGCCAGTCAGCAGCTTTTATGAAGCCCACCCACACTGGGAGGGTCATGTGCTTTACACTATGATTCAAATGGTCCAGAAAAATTCACAAACACACCCAGAAATAATGTTTAATCATATGTGGGCATCCACTGATGCAGTTAAGATGACACATAAAAATTAATTATCACACAGGTAAAATAATTTTAGATTTCATCAGAAGGAATCTTATCACTAACAAATGATAGTATCCACAGGGTGAGAGAAGAGGACTGGAACTCTTTGTGTTCACTACCATAAGTAGGTTGGTCAGTATCCCACCAAGGACATGACTATGGCCATATGATCAGCTTACTAGGCAAGGCTTCTTGCTCATTGTCACCTGGGCTGGTACCACTGTTACTCAGTGTTGGCTGCAAAACAAAGTAGTTTAAACATTGGGAAAAAACCTCAAATATACATAGGTGATCAAAAAGTTTATTTTATTTTTGATTTTTATAAAAATAACACATTCATAGAAAATTGGAAATGAGAAGAACTGGAAAGAATACTACATTTTTCTACCACCGATTGACAACTAGTATTAACAGTTTGTGTATTTCCAGAAAATATTCTTTATATGTATTTTTTCAAGTGTGAAACAAAGTTTATTGACGAAGAGAAAGATAGGTTTACATAGTGATATATAGGTTTACAGAATAAGTTAACATTGGCCAAAGACAGTGAACCAACCTCTATTGCCAAGGAAAGTGGGCAAAAAGGCCTTTAGTTCTTTATATATTCCGTACGCTAACCATTTCTTTCTTTCTTTTTTTCCCATTAAATCATAGCTGTGTACATTAATGCAATCATGGTGTACAATGTGCTGGTTTTATATATAATTTGAAACATTTTCATCAAACAGGTTAACATAGTCTTCATGGCATTTTCTTAGTTATTGTGTTAAGACAATGGTATTCTACATTTAGTAAATTTCACATGTACCCTTCTAAGAGCACCATAGGTGTAGTCCCACCAATCGCCCTCTCTCTACCCATACTCCTCCCTCCCCTCCCATCCCTCTCCCTTTCCCCCATATTTTGGGGCTATAATTGGGTTATAGCTTTCATATGAAAAGCTATTGGTTTCATAGTAGGACTGAGTACATTGGATACTTTTTCTTCCATTCTTGAGATACTTTGCTAAGAAGAATATGTTCCAGCTCCGTCCATGTAAACATGAAAGAGGTAAAGTCTCCATCTTTTTTAAGGCTGCATAATATTCCATGGTGTACATATATCACAATTTATTAATCCATTCGTAGGTCAGTGGGCACTTGGGCTTCTTTCATGACTTAGCAATTGTGAATTGGGCTGCAACAAACATTCTGGTACAAATATCTTTGATATAAGGTGATTATTGGTTTTCTGGATATATACCTAGTAGAAGAATTGTAGGATTGAATGGGAGGTCTATTTTTACATCCCTAAGTGTTCTACAAACATCTTTCCAAAAGGAACATATTAGTTTGCATTCCCACAAGCAGTGTAGAAGTGTTCCCTTTTTCCACATCCACGCCAACATCTCTGGTTTGGGGATTTTGTGATGTGAGCTAATCTTACTGGAGTTAGATGATATCTCAATGTAGTTTTGATTTGCATTTCTCTGATGATTAAGGATAATGAGCATTTTTTCATATGTCTGTAGGCCCTGTGCCTGTCTTCTTCAGAGAAGTTTCTCTTCAAGTCCCTTGCCCACCCTGAGATGGGATCATGTGTTCTTTTCTTGCTAATACGTTTGAGTTATCTGTAGATTCTGGTTATTAAACTTTGTTGGAGACATAAACTGCAAATATTTTCTCCCATTCTGAGGGCTGTCTGCTTGCTTTACTTACTGTGTTCTTGGCTGTGCAGAAGCTTTTTAGTTTGATCAGGTCCCAGTAATGTATTTTTGGTGTTGCTTCAATTGCCCAGGGGGATCCTCCTCATAAAATATTTGCCTAGGCCGATTTCTTCAAGTGTTTTCCCTGCACTTTCTTCTAGTATTTTTATAGTTTCATGTCTTAAGTTTAAATCTTTAATCCAGTGAGATTAAAGTGAGATCTATCTTAGTTAATGATGAAAGGTGTGGGTCCAGTTTCAGTCTTCTACAGGTTACCAGCCAGTTCACCCAGAACCATTTGTTAAATAGGGAATCTTTTCCCCATTGAATGTTTTTAATTGGCTTTTCAAAGATCAAATAACAGTAAGTAGCTGGGTTCATCTCTTGGTTCTCTAGTCTGTTCCAGATATCTACCTGTCTGTTTTTGTGCCAATACCATGCTGTTTTGATCACTATCGATTTGTAGTAAAGTCTGAGGTCTGGTAGCCTGATCCCTCCTGTTTTGTTTTTATTTCTGAGTAATGACTTGGCTATTCGAGTTTTTTTCTGATTCCATATAAAATGAAGTATTAATTTTTTGAGATCTTTAAAGTACGATAGTGGAGTTTTAATAGGGATTGCATTAAAATTGTATATTGTTATGGGTAGTATAGACATTTTAACAATGTTGATTCTTCCCAGCCATGAGCATGGTATGTTTTTCCATTTGTTAACATTTTCAGTTATTTCTTTTCTTAGAGTTTCATAGTTCTCTTTATAGAGATCTTTCACATCCTTTGTTAGGTAAACTCCCAAATATATTATCTTCTTTGGAACTACTGTGAATGAAATAGAGTCCTTGACTGTTTTTTCAGCTTGCATATTGTTGGCTATCGATTTATGACTGTTGATCTTGTAACCTGATACACTGTTGTATTCCTTGATAAAACCCACTTGGTCATGGTGTATAATATGCTTGATGTGTTGCTGGATTCTATTTTCTAGGATCTTGTTGAATATTTTTGCAACAATATTCTTTATGATATTGGTCTATAATTTTATTTTCTTGTTGGGTCTTTTCCTGGTTTGGGGATCAAGGTGATGTTTGCTTCATAGAATGTCTTTGGTAGTATTCCTTCTTTTTCTATGTTTTGGGAAAAGTTGAGTAATATAGGTACTAGTTCCTCTTTAAAGGTTTGGTAGAATTCCGATGTGAAGCCATCTGGACCTGGGCTTTTCCTTTTAGGGAGATTTTGTATAGTTGATGCTATTTCAGAATTTGATTTAGGCCTGTTCAACATATTCACTTCATCCTGGCCATGTCTAGGAAGGGGGTGTGCCTCTGAGTATTGATCTATTTCCTTCAGATTTTAGTTTTTCTGAGAATAGACTTTCTTGTAATATTCATTAAGAATTTTTTTAATTTCTGAGGAGTCTGTTGTTATTTTGTCTTTACCATTTCTGATTGATGAAATTAGAGATTTTACTCTTTTTTTCTTGGTTAGGTTAGCTAAAGGTTTATATATTTTATTGACCTTTTAAAAAAACAACTTTTTGATTTAACTGTTGTATAATCCTTTTGTTTTTAATTTTGTTTAATTCTGCTCTAGTTTTGGTTATTTCTTTTCTTCTACTGGGTTTGGGATTGGAATGTTATTCCTCTTCCATTTGCTTCAGATGTCCAATTAAGTTGTTAACTTCCTGTCTTTTTGTTCTCTTGAGGAAGGCTTGCAGGTTGTCCTCTATCACCACTACTATTCAAAACAGTATTGGAAGTTCTAGGCAATACAATCAGGCAAGAGAATGAAATAAAGGATATCCAAATGGTGGCAAAGGAGATCAAACTCTCCCTCTTTGCTGCTGATATGATCTTATGCTTAGAGAACCCCAAAGATCCAACCATAAGACTCCTGGCAGTGATAAAAAATACAGTAACATTTCAGGATATAAAATCAATGTCCACAAATCAGTAGCCTTTGTATATGCCAATAACAACCAAGATGAGAAGCTAATCCAGGACACAATTCCCTTCACAGTAGCTTCAAAGAAAATGAAATACCTGGGAATATACATAATAAAAGAAATGAAGGACCTCTACAAAGAAAATTATGAAACCCTAAGAAAAGAAATAGCAGAAGATATTAACACAATGAAGAACATACCATGCTCTTGTCTGGGAAGAATCTACATTGTTAAAATGTCTATACTTCTTAAAGCAATCTACAGATTCAATGCAATCCCCATTAAAATACCAACAACATACTTTCAAGATTTGGAAAAAATAATTCCTCATTTTGTATGGAACCAGAAAAAAACCCATATAGCCAAGGCAATTCTTGGTAACAAAAACAAAGCCAGGCACATCAGCCTCAAATACATTTTTAATCTTTAATAATTTCTAGCATTTCCCCCTAAATTGAATTGAGCAGTTTCTGCTTTTAAGAGAATCCCATTTTTATACCTTTGACCTGAAATTCTTCTATCATGTCCCTAAGAAATTGACAACCTAAGTTATATTCTCTAGAAACGGGAGACAATACTCCCCAATGCTGCTTTGTTTCCTTATTATGTACAAAACTTGCAAAATTTGTACGTTTCTCTCTAGTGTCTTTTTTTCCACTATTATTATTCTCCTTTCCCTCTGCATGACTCCCACTTCTCCTAAATAAAGTACATAGGTAAATACAGGATAGAAGCTTTCCAGAACTTAGATCTTTGGTTTAAAACATTTCTCAACCCATATCCTTTACTGCTGAATAAAGTGAGCTGAGAGAAATTTTTTAAATGACCTAAGGAGTTTCCATGGCTGCAGAGTCTGCCTGCTCAATTTTGAGGAAAAATTGATTCATGTTAAACTAATCATGTTCAGGGTCTAAGAATTTTTTTCTAGGTATTGGTTCCTAACTTAAAGGCCCAAGGCTTCCTCTGAGAAATAAGGACTGTATATTATTGATAGTATGTTAAAAAACAAACCCTAAGAAATCATACCTTCAATGAAAGTTAATTAAAAACTCAAGTTTTTTCATTTTTTGTCAAGTTATCAACATAATAGTTGTATTAGCAGGGCTCCCAATCAATAGCTCTGATTGGAAGTTTTGTTTTTATATGCCAAAGATGCAAAAATAATTATTAATACCTGAAGTTTATTTGATGGATGCTTTCATAGATTCAACTGCCATCTACATTCTTAGGACCAAAAACACTTGTTAACATGAATCTCCCCATCAGCTTCAAAATAAAATATCCAACTATCTGACAAACCTGATCAATTGTCAAACGTATTATTGTTGCTTCAAACCAAATTCATTTTTCTCCTCATGCTTCTTCATGTTGCCTCTGACTTCTCTATTTTCATTAACCAATCACCTTATTTCCCAAGAAAGGCATTACAAATCACCCTTAGTTTTTTTTTGTCATCTCCCTCTTTCTCCAAATGCAGACATCTAATTTTGTTACTGCATTTTGTTTCAGAAATATCTCTCATTTATGTCTTTTCCACTACATGTTCATGGCCACACCTTTGGTCTAGGTCCTCAACTCAGAGTTGATGGTATCATAAGTTTGTTCTAAATTGTCCTCTTGACTCTTCTTCCTGAAAGAGGATAAAGTGTGCTCAGCCCATGGCCATGATCTGATTATGGTATTTCTACTTTTAAAACATGTCCCTTATTACCAAAGAATGAGTCCAATGTCCTTAGCAAGCACATCAGGCCTCTTAATACATGGCCTCTGTCTAACAAACAGCTTCATTTCTTGTGACTTCTGTTCCATACTATGTGTTCCACACTAATTGGAAGATCCATACTCTTTTTCATCTCTGTGTCAGTTTCTTTAGCTGGCACTGGCCCTTCTATCTTGTCTGTCCTATGAACTTTTGCTTTTTTTTTTTTTTAAGACCCAGATCATAGTAATCTATTTTTAGGTTTTCTTTCAGGGAAAAATTATCATTTCTTTTTATTGTACTCTCCCATCCCTGTTTTTTTTTTTTTTTTTTTTTTATTGTTGGGGATTCATTGAGGGTACAATAAGCCAGGTTACACTGATTGCAATTGTTAGGTAAAGTCCCTCTTGCAATCATGTCTTGCCCCCATAAAGTGTGACACACACCAAGGCCCCACCCCACTCCCTCCTTCCCTCTTTCTGTTCCCCCCCCATAACCATAATTGTCATTAATTGTCCTCATATCAAAATTGAGTACATAGGATTCATGCTTCTCCATTCTTGTGATGCTTTACTAAGAATAATGTCTTCCACATCCATCCAGGTTAATACGAAGGATGTAAAGTCTCATTTTTTTTAATGGCTGAATAGTATTCCATGGTATACATATACCACAGCTTGTTAATCCATTCCTGGGTTGGTGGGCATTTAGGCTGTTTCCACATTTTGGCGATTGTAAATTGAGCTGCAATAAACAGTCTAGTACAAGTGTCCTTATGATAAAAGGATTTTTTTCCTTCTGGGTAGATGCCCAGTAATGGGATTGCAGGATCAAATGGGAGGTCTAGCTTGAGTGCTTTGAGGTTTCTCCATACTTCCTTCCAGAAAGGTTGTACTAGTTTGCAGTCCCACCAGCAATGTCAAAGTGTTCCCTTCTTTCCACATCCATGCCAGCATCTGCAGTTTTGAGATTTTGTGATGTGGGCCATTCTCACTGGGGTTAGATATCTCAGGGTTGTTTTGATTTGCATTTCTCTAATATATAGAGATGATGAACATTTTTTCATGTGTTTGTTAGCCATTCGTCTGTCGTCTTTAGAGAAAGTTCTACTCATGTCTTTTGCCCATTGATATATGGGATTGTTGGCTTTTTTCATGTGGATTAATTTGAGTTCTCTATAGATCCTAGTTATCAAGCTTTTGTCTGATTGAAAATATGCAAATATCCTTTCCCATTGTGTAGGTTGTCTCTTTGCTTTGGTTATTGTCTCCTTAGCTGTACAGAAGCTTTTCAGTTTAATGAAGTCCCATTTGTTTATTTTTGTTGTTGTTGCAATTGCCATGGCACTCTTCTTCATGAAGTCTTTCCCCAGGCCAATATCTTCCAGTGTTTGTCCTATGCTTTCTTGGAGGATTTTTATTGTTTCATGCCTTAAGTTTAAGTCCTTTATCCATCTTGAATCCATTTTTGTGAGTGGAGAAAGGTCTGGGTCCACTTTCACTCTTTTACATGTAGACATCCAGTTCTCCCACACCATTTATTGAATAGGGAGTCTTTCCCCCAAGGTATGTTCTTGTTTGGTTTATCAAAGATTAGGTGGTTGTAAAATGTTAGTTTCATTTCTTGGTTTTCAATTCGATTCCAAGTGTCTATGTCTCTGTTTTTGTGCCAGTACCATGCTGTCTTGAGCACTATGGCTTTGTAGTACAGACTAAAATCTGGTATGCTGATGCCCCCAGCTTTATTTTTGTTACACAGAACTCCCTTAGCTATACGGGGTTTTTTCCGGTTCCATACAAAACGCAGAATCATTTTTTCCAAATCTTGAAAGTACGATGTTGGTATTTTGATAGGAATGGCATTGAATAGGTAGATTGCTTTGGGAAGTATAGACATTTTAACAATGTTGATTCTTCCCATCCATGACCATGGTATGTTCTTCCATTTGTTAATATCCTCTGCTATTTCCTTTCTGAGGATTTCATAGTTTTCTTTATAGAGGTCCTTCCCCTCCTTCGTTAGGTATATTCCTAGGTATTTCATTTTCTTTGAAACTATGATGAAGGGAGTTGTGTCCTTAATTAGCTTCTCATCTTGACTGTTATTGGTGTACACAAAGGCTACTGACTTGTGGACATTGATTTTATATCCTGAAACATTACTGTATTTTTTGATGACTTCTAGGAGTCTTGTGGTTGAGTCTTTGGGGTTCTCTAAGTATAAGATCATGTCGTCAGCAAAGAGGGAGAGTTTGACCTCCTCTGCTCCCATTTGGATTCCCTTTATTTCCTTGTCTTGCCTAATTGTATTGGCTAGAACTTCCAGCACTACGTTTAATAGTAAAGGTGACAGTGGACAACCTTGTCTGGTTCCAGTTCTAAGAGGAAAAGTTTTCAGTTTTACTCCATTCAGTAAAATATTGGCTGTGGGTTTGTCATAGATAGCTTCAATCAGTTTTAGAGATGTGCCACCTATGCCTATACTCTTCAGTGTTCTAATTAGAAAAGGATGCTGGATTTTATCAAATGCTTTTTCTGCATCTATTGAGAGGATCATGTGATCTTTATTTTTGCCTCTGTTAATATGGTGGATAACGTTTATAGACTTGCGTATGTTAAACCAGCCTTGCATCCCTGGGATGAAGCCTACTTGATCATGATGAATGACTTTTTTGATGATAAGCTGTAATCTATTGGCTAGGATTTTGTTGAGAATTTTTCCATCTATATTCATGAGTGAGATTGGTCTGAAATTCTCCTTTATGTTTGGGTCTTTTCCTGGTTTTGGTATCAGGGTAATGTTTGCTTCCTAGAATGTGTTGGGGAAGATTCCTTCTTCCTCAGTTTTTTGGAATAATTTCTGCAGTATAGGAATAAGCTCTTCCTTGAAGGTTTGATAGATTTCTGGAGTGAAGCCATCTGGACCAGGGCATTTTTTGGTTGGAAGCTTTTTTATTGTTTCTTTGATCTCAATGCTTGAAATTGGTCTGTTCAGGAGCTCTATTTCTTCCTGGCTAAGTCTAGGGAGAGGGTGTGATTCCAAATATTGATCCATTTCCTTCACATTGTCAAATTTCTGGGCATAGAGTTTCTGGTAGTATTCAGAGATGATCTCTTATATCTCTGTGGGATCAGTTGTTATTTCCCCTTTATCATTTCTGATTGAGGTTTCTAGAGATTTTACTTTTCTATTCCTCGTTATTCTGGCCAATGGTTTATCTATTTTATTTATTTTTTCAAAAAACCAACTCCTTGTTTCATTAATTTTCTGAATGATTCTTTTGTTTTCAATTTCATTGATCTCTAATTTGATTTTGGATATTTCTTTTCTCCTACTGAGTTTAGGCTTAGATTGTTCTTCTTTTTCCAATTCCATAAGATCTCTTGTGAGATTGTTGATGTTCTCTCTTTCTGTTTTTCAAATGTAGGAATCTAAAGTGATGAATTTCCTCTCAAAACTGCTTTTGCAGTATCCCACAGGTTTTGGTAGCTTGTGTCTTCATTGTTGTTATGCTCAAGGAAGTTAATGATTTCCTGTTTTATTTCTTCCTGCACCCATCTGTTATTCAACAGAAGATTGTTTAATTTCCATGCCTTTGGGTGGGGTTGAGCATTTTTGTTAGAGTTGAGTTCCACCTTTAGTGCCTTATGGTCTGAGAAGATACAAGGTAAAATTTCAATTCTTTTGATTCTGTTGATATTTGTTTTGTGTCCCAGGATATGATGAATTTTGGAGAATGTTCCATGGGGTGATGAGAAGAATGTATATTCTTTATCTTTGGGATGGAGTGTTCTATATGCGTCTATCAAGCACAGATGTTCTAGAGTCTCATTTAAATCTCTTATATCCTTGTTTAATTTCTGTTTAGAGGATCTGTCCAGCTCTGTAAGAGGAGTGTTAAAGTCCCCTGTTATTATGGTATTATCAGGTATCATATTGCTCAGACTGAGTAAGGTCTGTTTCAAGAATCTGGGAGCATTTAAATTGGGTGCATAAATATTTAGAATTGAAATGTCTTCTTGTTGTATTTTTCCCTTGACCAATATAAAGTGACCATCTTTTTCTTTTTTGACTTTAGTTGCTTTAAATCCACATGTATCTGATGATAAGATTGCAACTCCTCTTTTCTTCTGAATTCCATTTGCCTGAAAAATTGTCTTCCAACCCTTGACTCAGAGCTTTAATTTGTCTTTTGAAGCCAGGTGTGTTTCTTGCAGACAGTAAATGGATGGCTTGTGTTCTCTAATCCAGTCAACCAATCTATGTCTCTTCAGTGGGAAATTCAAGCGGTTAACATTTATTGAGATAATTGATAAGCGTGGTAGTATTCTATTCGTCTTATTTGGTGAGAGTCCATTGCTTAGTTTTATCTTTTGCATCAGTTTGGAGGTTAGGTTCTGTCCTTTAATTTCTGAGTTCTCAGTTTGCTGCTGATCCATTGTGGTGGTCAGTGTGCAGAACAGGTTGAAGTATTTCCTGTAGAGCTTGTCTTGTTGTGGCGAATTTCCTCAATGTTTGTATATCTGTAAATGATTTGATTTCTCTGTCAATTTTGAAGCTTAGCTTAGCAGGGTACAGAATTCTGGGCTGGAAATTGTTCTGTTTAAGTAGATTATAGGTAGATGACCATTGTCTTCTTGCTTGGAAAGTTTCATTAGAGAAGTCTGCGGTCACTCTGATGGATTTGCCCGTGTAGGTCAACTGCCGCTTACTCCTGGCAGCTTGCAGAATCTTTTCTTTTGTCTTGACTTTGGATAGGTTCATCACAATGTGTCTTGGAGAAGCTTGGTTAGAGTTTAGGCGACCTGGGGTCCGATATCCCTCTGAAAGCAGTGTGTCAGAATCTTTGGTTATATTTGGGAAATTTTCTTTTATAATATTCTCTAGTATGGCTTCCATTCCTCTGGGGCATTCTTCTTCCCATTCTGGAATTCCTATAACTCGTATGTTGGAACGCTTCATAAAGTCCCATAATTCTGACAGTGAACGTTCTGCTTTCTCTCTCTTCTTTTCTGCCTCTTTTACTATCTGAGTTATCTCAAAAACTTTGTCTTCTACCTCTGAAATTCTTTCTTCTGCATGGTCTAACCTGTTACTGATACTTTCCATTGCATCTTTAAGTTCCCTAATTGACTGTTTCAGTTCCTTCAGGTCTGCTATATCCTTTTTATATTCTTCATATCGTTCATCTCTTATTTGATTCTGTTTTTGGATTTCCTTTTGTTTATTTTCCAATTTATTAGCAGTTTCCTTCATTATTTCCATCATTTCTTTCATTGTTTTCAACATGTGTATTCTAAATTCCCTTTCTGTCATTCCTAACATTTCTTTATAGGTGGAATCCTCTGCAGTAGCTACCTCATGGTCCCTTGGCGGGGTTGTTCTTGACGGGTTCTTCATGTTGCCTGGAGTTTTCTGCTTATTCTTCCTCATGAGTGATTTTTTTTATCTGTTTCCTTGCCCTAATTTTCCTTTCACTTCCTCTTGCTCTTTAAGTTCTCATGCCTGTGGACTAAGGGTTACAGGACCAGAAGGGTGAGAAGGTTGAAGAGCAAAAAAGGGATGAAAGAAAGGAGGACTGAGTGATAAGAAAATAAAGAAAAATAGAGAAAGGAAGGGGGTGGGTAAAAGGAATATTGACAAAAAGAAGAGAGGCACAGAAAGAGGGAGACAGAGCAATATAGGTGTACAGTAGGGTAGTTTGATAGAACCTTAAAAAAAAAACCACCTTCTGGAGGTGCCCAGTTGGGTGGTTCCCTTGAGGTCAGTAGCTCTTTGCTAACCTGATCAGACACAGTACCCCATCTCCACCAAGTAGAGAGGAAAGACAAAAATGCTATAAATCAAACCAAAACAAGCAAACAGAAAACTTTATGGGATAAAATTGGGTGGAAAACCAAATAATAGCAGTAGAAACACTAACAAAAATGAAGTTCTAATTATTGAAATAGGCAGCAATGGGAAATTATAATTAAACTAGAAAAATTGAGAAAGAAAAAGGATCCGTATGGAAAAGGTTGAACTTAAAAAACAAAACAACAATCAACAACATCCCAATAAACAAAAAAAAACAACCAAACCAAAAAAGAAAAAAAACACAACCAAAAATAAAGCAGTATGTATATGTTATTGAATATTGTCTGGGCAACACGTGGTCTTCTGGGGTATGAGATATTAATCACAGTTCTGATACTACTGGAGGCTGCTAGTTTCTCAAATCCCAGCAGGTAGACACCCTAAATCTCTCTTCAGCCCACTTAAAAGGCACTTTGAACTTGTTCACTTGCTGAGCAGAAGCTTTCACAGGGAAGTGCTTGTCGCTGGAATCACTGCTGAAGTGGCTATCCACTTACCCTGTGTGCCAAAACTGGTCTCCCTCTGCACCCGAGGGTTAGGGCTGCAAGGCATCTCAGACCCTGCCCTTAGGTTACTTGGTCGCTGGGTTACCAGCTCCCACCCAATTCTAGCTCTGCGACCCTGAGGGCGGAGCTTGCTGGGGCAGATCACTCACAATGGCTGCCTGTGACCCAGAGCCAAACACTATTAGCTCCATCTGGCTCAGCGGCTGAGACTGGGGCCCTAGACAAAGGCCAAAGTTCTCTGCTCTCCCCAAGGCAGTTCAGCTGAGTGCCAAGTCCAGAGACACCAAAACAGTTCACAGGTAAGGCCTTTCTGGTTTGCAGTCTTGCTGCTACTGAACTTATAGTTGCGGGTGGGTTTAGATGGATTGAACACACGTGACCACTTGCCGGTTTTCCACTGTTTTAGTCCTCCTCTTGGGGTCCAGAAGTCTCTCGCTGACTCCCTGTATCCTCTCAGGGGTGATGATAGGCAGATCCCACCAGCCAGAGATGCCTGGAGTCCTATCTCCCCAGACTCACGGTGCCCAGATGCAAGGAAGCTGTTACTCGGCTGCCATCTTGCTCCGCCTCCCTCCCATCCCTGTTTACTCCTGTATTCATTCATCTAATCATCATTTGTTGATTGTCCACCCAATCATTCGTTTTTATATTTATCCATCCAAATATTTATTGAATGTCTACTTTGTATTCTAGTAACTAGTGAAACAGCTGAGAATGATACAAAGTCAAAATTTTTATACATTCTATATGAAATAAATAATAAACAAATAAATGTTGAAGTAATATGATTTTAGGCAGTGACAAGCACCATGAGCAAAAACAAAGCAGCTTAAAAGGATACAAGCTGACAGAGGTCCAGGAGTGTTTTAATATGTTTATGAGGTCTGACAATTAAGTTCATAAACTCAACCTAAAAATGTACTACATACCTCATCACTAAATATCACCTAGGGCCACCTTTGAAGTACTCCCCTGGGAAAGCTATACATTGATGCCAGCACCTAGTCCACCTTTCAAAGCACTGGATGAATGGTGAGAATGCTCATTAAAAGATCATTGAATGCTAAAACATTACGAATAACTTTACTACATTATTATAGAATAATTTCTAGCTCTACAATTGTGTGTACCAATGTCTTAAAATTTCAAGAAGGACAGTTGCCCAGAAGTTGAAAATCAAATACTTATTACCAACAGGTATTGAGAATGATATTCCCAAATAAAAGAAAAAAAAAACATTATCTTGTTCTCTAGAAGTTCTCAACTTAAAATAGTGTTTTCCTTATGAATCAAAAGAGTAAATCAGAATGAAAAATAAAATAGCACCAAAACCCACTGCTAAGTGAAATATAGTTATTAGAAGAGAAGTCTTGAAGCAAATTAAGCCCAATTCCATGTTTTTCATAATCTTTTTGATGGCTTACATGACCTCACTCTTTTCCAAACATCATCACACAGATCATTCATCATATTCTTAGGAGGCAGCACAGGGGCATAGGAAGAACAGATGGAATGGGAAAATAGTACCTACCCCCACCTCTGTATCTTATTATATTGGGAAACTAATTAATTTACCACTCCAAACTTAATTGATTTTCAGTGACTGTGAAATAGGGATAATTATATATTCCCTGACCATCTCAGAGTTATGGTGGCCCTTAACAAAGTGGCTTTATGGACTTAAAAGTTTTTCGCAAACTTTTATTCATAGACAAGATTAAATTTTTGCTTATAAAATATTTGTCCTCATATCAAAATTGAGTACATAGGATTCATGCTTCTCCATTCTTGTGATGCTTTACTAAGAATAATGTCTTCCACTTCCATCCAGGTTAATACGAAGGATATAAAGTCTCCATTTTTTTTAATAGCTGAATAGTATTCCATGGTATACATATACCACAGCTTGTTAATCCATTCCTGGGTTGGTGGGCATTTAGGCTGTTTCCACATTTTGGCGATTGTAAATTGAGCTGTAATAAACAGTCTAGTACAAGTGTCCTTATGATAAAAGGATTTCTTTCCTTCTGGGTAGATGCCCAGTAATGGGATTGCTGGATCAAATGGGAGGTCTAACTTGAGTGCTTTGAGGTTAGTTAAGGTTATGGGGGGTGGGGAAGGAAAAGCAGAGAGAGGGAAGAAGGGAGAGGGGCGGAGCCTTGGTGTGTTGCACACCTTCTGGGGGCAAGACATGATTGCAAGAGGGACTTTACCTAACAAATGCAATCAGTGTAACCTGGCTTATTGTACCTTTATTGAATCCCCAACAATAAAAAAAAAAAGTTAAAAAAAATAAAATACCTGGCTTATTGTACCCTCAATGAATCCCCAACAATAAAAAAAAAAAATAAATAAAATAAAATATTTGCCTTTTCTAAAGATCAATAAGACACAATCATTATTCCTTAATTGTTTACTCTATAGTATTAAAGATAAGAGCATATATCAGGAATCTAAATGAAGACATAAGAGAGAGACACAGTAAGATGCAGGAAGTGTTACTATGAATGTTGTTCTGCATCATAGTGATTGGTGCGCTCATTTATTTCCCAAACAGGCAATAAATTCCTGAATGGTAGAGGCCATGTCTGATATAATATTCTTATAGTCCTAATATTGGCAGAAGTTAGAAGCTCAATAAAGATTAGTTATATAAATCAGCCCAAATAGGGAAGCTGAGCTGAGGAACCATATCACTATGTATATAAACACTCTATAAATCTCCTAGTCCATATATACAGTTCCCTTGTTCCTCGTGTGTCTCCATGCTTTTGGACTTTGGAATGACCACTTTATGGAACTAAATTAGTTTTCTTGGGCTGTACTCCTTATCCCTGGTGTCAGGCTTACCCACCCAAAAATATTTCCGAAAACATTCCTAAAAGATATGCACACCTCAATTTTCCTAAGAGAAGTGTATTTCCCATAAATATTATTATGGCAAAGTTAGTTCAACTTCTTGAAGTTTGTAAAAAATATGGTTTAGAGTTATAATTCTTCTTATTCACTGAT